>NC_064871.1:87591154-89991154 GCF_943734695.1 Anopheles maculipalpis
TTGCCAAGCGTGTAAAGGCGTTTCCACCACAATCGATCCATTCTGGGATATTTCACTCGACCTGGGGGAATCGTCGAACGGGCAGGGTGGTTACGGTGGACCACCAAAATCACTGATCGACTGTCTGGAACGATTTACCCGGGCCGAACATCTTGGATCGAGCGCAAAGATCAAGTGCAACACATGCAACAGCTACCAGGAATCGACGAAACAGCTGTCCATGCGCACGCTACCAATAGTGGCCAGTTTCCACCTGAAACGCTTCGAACACTCTAGTCTGGTTGGTATCGGTATAAGGTTTAAATATCCATGAATCTTTTTTTAAAGACTTTAATGGACAAATCTAACAGTTTTGTGACCATTTTTCCAATCCCCCCCCCCCTCAATTTTCCTTAGATCGATAAGAAAATTTCCACCTTCATCTCATTCCCGGCGGAACTGGACATGACACCGTTTATGTCGCAAAAAAAGTCTGACCAGCAGCAGCAGCAACAATCACCGTCCTCGCCGAACTTTGCCGGTGGTGGTGCGAATGGTTCCTCGGTTTCCTCCATGACGGGCACACCGGGTCTCGTTACGGCCTCTTCGGGCTTACCAAATGACGATACGGGCAGCGATACGGCCGACTTTCGTTACTCACTGTACGCGGTCATAAATCACGTCGGAACGCTCGATGCGGGTCACTATACCGCTTACGTACGACATCAGAAAGACATTTGGGTCAAGTGTGATGACCACATTATAACCACTGCCACACTCAAGCAGGTCTTGGACAGCGAAGGGTAATGGGATGGATTTTTTTTTTCTAACATGAGAAGAGCTTCTGTTTTGCTAACTACCTTTTTCTCTTTCAGATACCTTCTTTTCTATCACAAGAAAATACTGGAGTACGAGTAAAACTACACGGGTGAAACCGATTACCGACCGTAGTGTGACTGACGGAACACACGTATGAAAGACTGGTTAAAAATGCACCTTCCTGCCCGTTAGGCACAGTTTTGTCTAGCACAGGAAGTGCTAGAATATATACTAAAACCGTACTGTACAGAAAAAAATTAAGAGGAAAAGGACAAGATGACGCGTAGCGTAGATAGGTCGAGGGAAGGGAATGAACGTTCCCCCTTAAACCTTTTTCCCCTTTCGGCTTCTTTTAATTCCCCCAACATTTTAACTATGCCTCCCCCTCCTTGTTTTTAACCATGCAAACTTCGGAAGACGGAAGAACTAGACGAAATCGATCAAAAACACAATTGTAAAAATTAATCCTTTTTTTTTATAATTCGCTCATAGGATATACGGCAGTACGATATGTTTAGTAATATATTTATTCAAGTGAGTCCCTTCTTCGTGTCGTTGTCGTCCGCATATCCGTTCTTTTTTTCCTTCTATCTTGTATTTATTTGGCGATTGACGATTGAGTTGCAATTGGGCACTCAAAATCCGGAAAACAAAGGGACAGTGAGATAGAGCCTGTAGAAAGGACAGGCAGGATGGAATAGGATGCTTAATGGAAAAATAAAACAAGAAAATTAATGCCCGTACTAGTTTTGCTTTACATTTTTAGGGTTTAATAACAGGACGTAAGCTTTTTCGAGCCTTACCGAAAAATAAGCCCTCATGATGACCACAGAATGATTGAAAAAAAATCTTAGGAGATCGTAAAAAAATCTGGAGGCAGCAATCGTGTGCCCCACACGACCGTATAGTCCGCTTATAGGAAGATTCGTTTCTGGAATTATGTACAGATGGTCGCTCCTTCGAAGTTTCTTCCTTCAATTCCTTGGGCCAACAGTGGAAGCGTCACAAAACGTGCGTCTATTCTCCATGTTACGGGTGGCTTGTCGCATTTATGTCCTGGCATCCTAAGGGACTTTAACTAGAATGCGTAGACCGTAACGAGAGCCCTCCGACGAGACAGGAAGATTTTGGAGGTGTACAATTAGAATTAATGGAAATCGGCTCACTCTACCGAACAAGGATAACGATTGGAAACAAAGTCAAGATGATGAAGATAAATTGAGGACAAAATAATGATAAAATCGTTCGATGATGAATGTTTTTTTTCTCTAAATTGGTGATAACCACAAACGCGCCATACGCTTACTAACAAGCAAAATAGATTATTTCGTTTTAAATCGATGGTCAATATTTTTAGGTGCTATATTTTTGTTGTTTGTGTGGAGAAAAAAGTGTTAGAAGTGTTGAGTGCTGACGGACCCTATCGCGTACATAAACAATGAAAAAACAAACAAACAAAAAGAAACGTTTACGCCTCAGCCTTCCGACACGTGTTTGTGTGTGATCCGGAAGTAATCTCGTGCGCCAATGGAGGTGTGTATGTTGTATCGGATCAGCGTTCGACGGTGCTGTTGATGGTCCTCATTGGCGAATGTTTCCTATTTTTGTGACTTACAGCAGGGCCGATTGGCAGCAGAACAACACCGATACCTGACATTCGCCCGAATCACGTCACGAGATCGAGCTGGTTGCCGGAGGAGTACTTGCCACCACAGATGGCGTCGTGGTTGGTGCCATTCCGTTACTACTGGCCACCGCTGGAACTGGCGCTACAGGACTCTTGTTGCTGTTTGGTGAACGGGCTGGATCATCATTGGTCGGTTTTGCTGCTCCATCCCCACCACTCGACGTACCCGATAGTATCTGTGATGCGGGACTCGTCGTAGGAAGCGCCGCAGATCGCTGTGGAGATGATGGTGATACCGGTGCCGTTGATGCTTGTTGCTTCGATACATTTGCCCTTGCCGTTACGGCAGCTTCAATCAATCCATCCAACAGATAACTGTCCGTTTGTGTCGATTTATCATCGACCAGCATCTTTTGCCCCGATCCGGAACCATACTTGCGCGATATTTCCAACAACTCTCTCAAACCCTTATTTTCCGTCATCAGCTTGCTCAACACTTCCTGCTCCTGGTTTACCTTTTCTTCGTCCATCTGCGACACACGCTGCATAACGGCGGCCATCTCCTGTATTTTGGCCGTCTGCTGCCGGATCAGCTCGTCGCGCCGCTCGATATCGGCCGACCGGTGATGGCGTGTAAATGCCTCGACCAAGTTCACCTTCGTGTTGAGTATTTTCGCTTGCGTGTGCTCGCGATATTTGCTCATGATGTGCTCGAGTGCGTGCTGGTGGTCTTCCAGAGCTGCCTTCAGCAGACGGTTTTCTTGCTGAATTTCTCGGATCTGTGGATTTTCCTGATGAATAATCGTGATCAGCTGGTTGTTGGAGCGATCGCGTGCCAGCTTGTTCAGTATGTCGATATCGTCCTGAAATTGGCGCATCGATTCGATGTGCTTGTTGACCGATTCGGATTCAAGCAGCAGTGCGTCGCCGAGCGCTTCCCGGTCCTTGAGCCGATTGGCAATCCGCTTAGCGTCAAGTATGATTTGCTCAAACGTAACCGACATCTTGAAGGAGTTGTTTCTGGTTCTAAATGTGATGTTCCTCAATGCGATCAAAGCAACCCTGAGAATTAGACGATTGGATATGTGGGGGGGTGCGAGTTTTAATGTGTGTGTGTGTATAAAAATAAAGTTTCCGCATTCCGCATAGTTACCACGACAGTGGATGAAATGCTGCCGTACGCACTGCTGTATCAACCCTTAGCCGTCGGGAACGAAAACAATCACATACCCTTACCTCCACAAAGAGCGAGCTGGATTGGTTGGGAGGGGGCTGCTCTAGCTGCGTATGTAATGTTGCAATGTTACGTCGAAGCGAAGGGGTTTTGGTATTTTACAGTTCAATGCACACCCGCCGAGCGCACATACTCCCTCCAAACGAGAAAAAACGGGCAGGGATGGTGGGCTGAAGACAAAACAATAGAACGGAGCAGAACTTTCCTCGTAGTAGAACTTTCACGTACGGGTTTGTTGTTTTCCTTAAGAGCACTACTGATATAGTGCTTTCTCAACACATACACACGCGCACACTCGTTACTATTGCTTTATAACACCCTGGACGATGGTGAAACAATTGCTGCACAGGTCCCACTCTATTTTTTCACCCATTAGCACAATCAAGTGCCTGCGACGACGATGTAGAAATTACATTCCCCTGTTTTTTTCTCCTTCACTTTCTGACAACTCGCACAAAATCGATAGAGATTCTTGCTCGCTGGCACACCCCAAAACAGCTGTGCTATGTAGTAACCGTGTGCGCTGTCAATACGGCTGTTTGTCATTTGACAGCTTGTTTAGCAAAAAAAAAAACACGATCTGCCAAAAGGGAAAAGAAAAAACGCAACTTCTTGCTGCGAAAGACTCTTTTCTTGAAGACGACACGCAGAGAAATATTCCTTTATTTCTTTGTGGCGTACCTAAACACCCTCAGAAACTTGTGGTGGTGTGGGAAAGTAGGAACTTAGTAAAGGGAAAGAGTGTTTTAAAAGTGGCTTTAAGCTAAGAAAGGGGTGACGGAGAAATAGTATCACTGCCTCACTTGAAACCTGTGGGAACGCGACGTTTCTTTTGTTATTCTCCACTTTGGACGACGTTCTTATGTGTCGTGTAGTGGAATAATTGCCAAACTCTCTCTATCCGACGGGAACCAGCTTCCTGTTCGTCAGTAGTACCTTTTTACTTATCTTGCCTCGTGTAGAGTTCATAAAACGAATCAATCCAATCCGGGAACTTGCCCGTGCTACTACAACACATCAGTTCCAGCCTCAGCTTGCCAATCGAAGTACTGCGCGACACAACAAACACAAACACAACAACCACCAACTAGCCGTATCGAAAAGGGTACTTTGAATCACTTTCCTATTTTTTCGGATTACGGAATTTTATCATCCTCCATCTCATGTCTTTCTAGGTGGGCCAACAAGTGGGCCACCAGCATTACCCCAACGGGTAATTATCCTCCGGCAATGGCAAAGGATAACAACAACATCAACACGGATGATCTGACCGGTGCGACGCCATCGTCATCCGTGAAGACGGTCCCGTCACCGTCTTCCTCTTCATCAGTCGTGGAAAATGAACCCGGTTCTTCAAACACGGTCGACGCAGTGGTACAGTCCACTTCTCCCTCACCAGCCACTAGCACCCCACACGAAGCTCCACGAAGAGAGGAAAATCCTTTTTCCTTTAAACATTTTCTCAAATGGGACGGCAACCACCATCAGGCAATGAATGGTGGTGCCAGTTCCAGTGCCGGCGGCACAGGGACAATCCCATCCAGCAGTATCAATCACAGCCGTAGTGCATCTAGTATAAATGGACATGGTACGGATGGCGGACCGGGTTGCGGTACGAATGGAACGAATGGGGCAGCAAGCGGATCAACGGGACTGGCACCAACGGGAAGTAATCTAGTGACGGTAACGACCGCCAGCACCAGTACCGGTTCACCGTCGAAATCGGCCACAACGAGTTCGCTTAATGTGGTGAGCTCAACAACGGGCGCACGGCCAAAAATTCCCCAATTCCAATCGGTCAACACACTCAGCAGTGAGTCGAAGATGAAGCGTTCGCCACGCTTTCCTTCGTTCGATTCCCAGTCCAGTTTGTCGGATTTTGCGGACGATCGGTTCGGTTCGATCTACCAGAGCCGTAGCAATGGTTCCTTTAGTTCGGATTATCCGCCCGCTGCTGGTGGTAGCAGTGGAACCGGTGGTTTGCAGGAAGACACAGCAAACGGAATAGATCAGCTGGGTGAGCAGATGGAACTGCTTCGAGGGTATGTCCAGCGTTCCTACTCGAATTACGATCTCGACAGTCCTGGTTCATCGGCAATTGGACCGGATCGACGGAATCCGGATCAGGAATCGCACAACGATGCCCCCGAACGACGAGGTCTTGTAGGAGCGGCCGAATTTTCCGCTGCCCTGCCCGACTTTGTCCAGGATCACCTCGTGATGGAGCAGTGGTACAATACGCTGCCAAAGGGTGGTGTCGGAAGCGGAGGTTCGTCAGCCGGATCGGCTGAATTCGACGATGTGCTGGATCTGACCGGTGTTGCCAATGTGTCAAGTGGAGCCCCACTTTCTTCCTGTAATGATATTCCGTTCGATTTGACGGCAACCAGCACCACTAGCAGTAGAGGCATGGGTCGAGATCCGAATGTGACCGGTGCGGGACACCGGCATTCACTTGGCGTACGGCTTGATCTTCCTCCACGTTGCGGCGGTGGCGCAAACCCAACCGGGCCGGAACTTGAGTTTGATCTTCCACCACGATCTCCAACTTCTTCGTCCTCAGAATTGCCACCGGATCTTACGGAAGGAAATGCAGGTGGTGTGGGAGAGCCGGGTGGGTCTGGTGGGGTAGGTCAGGGAGGAAGGACACGCTCGTACTACTATTCCGTCTCTCCTCCACCGGGATCGGTTTCCAGTGGGACTGATAAAATCCATCGTTTACCGGACTTCCTGTCCGATGGGCCAATTCACTCGTCTGGCCGGTTAGCGGACGTTACGCACGATACACCGCACGCTTCGGAAACAGCAGCAGCGGCCGCATCAGACCGACGGCAGCGGTTACAGCAGCGACAACGTGAAGCTCAGTACCAGAACCGGCTCGGTGCCGAGCTGATGGAGAACGAACGGTTAAGGCGTGAGCTGGAAGCTAGTCGACGAACGGTTAGCGAGCAATCGCGCCGTATTCGGGAGCTAGAGCGAGATCTGGAAACGATGGTAACGCTTGCCCGGCCGGGTGGATCGATCCCGCGTGACGGTGGCAGCGGGACCACGCAATCGAACGCGAGCAGCTTCCTGCAGGCGAAAACGCGTGCAGCCACAGCCGAGGCAGAGATGAAACAGTTGCGACAGAAGATGAGTAGTCTTGTGGTAAGTGGTGGCACTAGTAATAGGTGTCCTTTGGTCGGGTTTTTTTTTTATATTAAACAACAAATTCCCTTTTGTAGGTCGAAATGGAAGCACTGCAGAGGGAAAACGAAACGCTTAAGGAGGAAGCATGCGGTGGTGGCGCCATCGGGGGTAGCACGGGTGCGGGCGCCAGTGCTAGGGTGCGCCAGGACGATGGTGACCGCAGTAACCGACCGAAACGGGAACGGTCATCCGCGTTCTTGCGCACACAAACGATCGCTCTACGGCAGGCGGCTTCAACGGCGGAAAGCAATCTGAGGTAATTGTGCCTTTTTTCAGATAATCAAAAAAGAGTGAGTCAAAATTATGGAAGTTTGAATAACAAAAATAATGACAAAAACTCTTTGGACTGATTTGAATCCATAGTTTTTCATATGCAAGATTAAATTGACTCTACACATCTCTACTTTTTAGGCAATTGCTAAGTGGAGTTGAAAATCTTCGAACGATGGCAAATCAGATTGAAGCGTTCAGAATCACACAGGACGACGCAAAACCGGAGCCAGACTCGATTCCTCTCGAAGACTTTTTGCATGACGTCGGCATCAACAGTGATGATGATGAGGATGATGACGATGACGATGAACCGTTTGGTCCAGCGCTGTAAATAGCAAGAAGCTTTGTAAGCAGGAAGTAAACCGGGGAGCGCTCTCTGAGATGGAAAGGAAATATGCAAATATGGAACTGAAACCCGAGCACACTCAGATACAGCAGCTTTGCATGTATTTAAGAAATGAATATATCTATATACATATACACATATACAACCACATATATAATACGGAAGGGCTTACTGAAAGATCCGTTTTGTTACACATTTTGCACATCGCATGGTGTGGGAAGCAATTTTTTTCGAAGCAATCGAACACTCATGCACCCGTCATGCAGATATGGCTTGCTCCCAAACCAAAAAACCTACATAGCAGTGTGTTTGTGAGTGTGATGCACATTTGTGTGAATAATATAATTCACATTTCATCTTCTGCTTCAAAAAAAAACATCATCTTCCCCGCGGAAAGCTTATGCAAAGCTATGCTACGGAAATGGAACATTAATTCACAACAAAAAATGGCGTTTGACACAGATTAAGAAGGACCATCCAGTAGCGTAAATAATTTAAAAAAAACAGCTTTAGTTAGAAACCAAAGCAAGCAGCAAGCTGAACTGGAGCGTGTGGAGGAAGCCTAGGAGATTGCTTTAAAAACGCTTTTTGTACCGTGAACCCGGCAGGTGTTGGAAAGTCGATTTAATTGGCTGGCATGATATTCATATCTCGTGTTAAATACTCCACAAGTCAAGCACAAAAATCATGATCAAGCAAATGCGTGTGTGAGTGTGTGTGTGTGTGTAAGAAACAAGGACAAGTTTTAGAGTTGTGTATTAGAAAGAGAGGAAATGGGAAAGGAAACTCCGGGAAAACTGTTCCGCTATCAAAAGCATCTACACTACGTCATGTAACATCTAGTACGATCTAGTTATGTGAGATATCGATCCGTCGTCGGCAAATGGACTGGTTAAACGTTGTTTGTATAGTTTAATTTTTGTGCGTCGAAATCAAAAAACCATTGTGGATTTGATAAGTTCAGAGTCACGATGAGAATGAAATCGTGCAACGAGAGCGAGCGAGAAAAGTCAGGAACAAAAGCCCCGTACATGGACGGTGCAAGATAAATCGTTTTCCCGCGAGAAGCGGACGGTAAAGATCCAGGACGAATAAAGGCTATAAACATATTTAAAACTTATACTTCTTTAAAATGTCTTAATCCTTCTTAAAGAATGAAATCCGAAACTCACTCGACAGCTGGCGATCGTGATACATTGTAGGTTCCCTTGTCCTTTCTTTGGCTTTCTTAAGTGAACCAAAAAAATTGCAAAATGGGAGAAAATTGTGCTCCGTAAGTTGTAACCCACAGCTTTATACGGCAACTTCCAGAGTAATTTGGAAAAGCAAGCAAACTACTCATCCAATCTGCCCTTTCCTGCCAAGGCAAAAGCATTCAAAATATAGTGAGATTTATATCGTGGCATCTTAAGGGCTCTATGTTTTCTGAAATGAATATATCACACTATTCGAGAGAAACTATACGCTAAAATGAATCTTTTCAAAAATGCCACCTCAACCACCTTCTAACGACATTTTTAAATTCACCCCGCTTTACTCGTTGGGCGAAAACAACCATTTGGGGCGAAAACAAAAATGGGAGCGATGTTGACAGCTCTGCCTGCTGCCTGTCACCCATTCATCCCCCATCAGCCGGTTTTGCGTGTTCCACAACAACATTTTCCGTGTTGTTTGGAAAACGGGTGAAACAATACACACGCACGGTCACGGTCATATTCGCAATACCGGGGTACGTACGGAAAAAGGGGCAAAAATAGGCGCACCCACACACAAACCCAACCGGGGGGAAAAGAGTGTAGTGAAGCCAATAACGTCTGTGTATGATAACACAAAGGCAGCATAGAAAAACATACCCCGGGGGTGGTTTTTCGTGCCACCCACCCATACCGTGCCGGAAGGAAAGAAGACGCGCGGGTGTGTACGAGTGTGTGTGTATGATTTTTTCACCTCCTGTGCTGTGTGTTATGTTTTTGTGTACCGTGGCAGAAAATCAGGTGTAGCACGAGGAGTTGTGACACAATTTACGCCAAGTTCGGGAAGGAATGGAATATTAGTGGTCCTTTTTAAGTGAAACGTGTTTGTGAAAATATTTGATTGTTTTTGTGCATAAAAGTGTGTAACCACCGATCTGGCAAAGAGATTAACAAGCGGCGAAGCGGAAAACGAATACCGTGCAGCATCGTTCCTGTTGTGGCGCCCTGTGAGAGGATTCTCGTCTGGTGTGTATCATGTATTTGTGATTATTACTTTGCACATATTTCTCATATCCATAGCGCCAAGATATTCCTTATCTTCTTGTTGGCGCAGAACAACATAGGCTCTGCCGAAAGTGATGACAAATCGCAACAACAGATAGCAAGCGGCAGCAGAATGCCCACTTCCAACGACACACCGCAGAGGAATCGATTATCGTTTCGCAGCTTCTAATCTGGCTGCCATTATCTTTCTCTGGGTCAGCGGTTTGATTGCACAGCGCAACAACCTTCCTCCGGTGTACACGTTGCCTCTCCATCCCTTTCGCTTCCCTTCGGGTTCTTCAGTTTTGTCTTCACCCTTGCGGTGCGATACTCAAGATGACTAAGAAATGACAGCAATTTTTGTTGCCAACAATTCCTGTACACCCATACACACAATGAAAGCTTCCATGGCACAGCCTACGTTGATATGTTTAAAGTGTTTGCTTCCCGAGATCGCTGGGATTGCTGGAAAACACAACTTACATGCGCGGTATCTCCCTTAACACACGGGCAGACTTGGCTTGGTTTGTATGCTCTCCTTCCCTATGATCTTATGCTCTCTCGCGCTTTCGTGTTCTCTTTACGCGGCCGATGATCCTCGTGGAACGCACGTGAAGATCGTATTTAATTAGCGCCCGCTAGAATGAGAGCGAGCGTACCGTCAAGCGCGCGGAAGAGTAACAGCAACAGTCAGCCCAGCCAGTCGTAGTAGGACTAGACGCGGGAGCGGGTGAGCGCGCGCCCGGGCGACCCAACATTCAGAACGAACCCGGCACGTAATTGCCCCACAGTAACGTGCCGCAATTCATCGGGATCGACGGTGAGATTCGATGCGCGCGATCGGCGCGTCATTTTGTTCAAGTTCTGTCCCGAAGTTGGCCGCTTAACGGGAATTCGCGGCGTCGGCTTGACACTCGAGTCATACACCTAAAAGCGCCAACAGTTTTCCGCTTTTTTGTGAAGAATTCAATCATATTCGAGAGCTCGCGTGTGCGTGAGTGTTTGTGGTGTGTGAACATAATTATGGCGGCGCATCTTATGCCCAGCATCGTCAGCAACTCCCTTGGGCGGCTGTTTGGCGCGGAACGGCGATCGGTGCTGGGGTATGAATCGTTGTCCCAAACCTGCATCGAAGATGAAGATGTTCGTGATGGTGATGAGCCGCGCGAGTACTTGCGAAGGCACGGTAATTCCCGGCGTTCCAGCGACATCGGCGAGGCGGGATACCTTCGACGGCTTTTTGCACCATTGTTGGTCGGTTTCGGCAGTAAAAACATTGAGTTGCCGGTGAGCAAATTGCAACAGCATCCAAATTCTAACACAATGTCTACAAACATAATCATAAGCTTGTATTATATACAGGACGCAACGCGAAATTGCTCCGAAACTAAGAAAACTTGACATTGACGTGTTTGCTTGTTACGATCTCCTTTAGAACATCTTATCCGTGGTTTTTTTTCGTGAGATGGCCCTTTTTTACGTGACCTTGTGGAGTGACTTTTATCTGCTTCCTCTATACCGGCGTTCGTTCTTGGATGAAGCGAATGTGTTCCCTTAAACGTCGGTAACTGTGTGCTCGTGGCCACTTGTTTCTATTCTCTTCCATTTGTTTTCTTCACTTTTGCGTGCGCTGCACGTAACTCTATGTAGTTATACGTTATACTCACGTTATATAGTTATATTTGTGTTTTCTTACAAACCATAATTTTTATTGAAAATTTTGCATAAAATCTAGGGGCAGTCAGGTGGTAAAGACGACAGCGTCGTAGGTTAAAAACGGCAGAAACACCGCGGTTGTCTTGAATAAGTCTTGAAAGCCATCCAGAAGGCCGTTAAGCCAAGAAGAAAAGATATAAATATATAAACCGTTTAAAGAATCAAAAGATTTTTTTCGGTGGTTTATATTGGTTGGACTGTGACTTTGTTCTACCACCAAAATTCCTAAGGCTTTCACCATCCAGCTACGAGTAAAATAGAGTTAAAGAAAGCCATAAACGGTAGATTAGACTAGACTAGACCTTATTGAGTTTTTGACTACCAATGAAGAAACAGAAAAAGAAGAAGAACTCGTTCAGGACACGATGTGTAACACCACAAAGTTGTACAAGCAAGTGCAACAATTGATCATTAATCTTCAAGAATGCACTAAAACGCACTCTCATATTCTGTTCCCGTAAGGATGTTCATTGCTGTAACATTTCCAGTGTTGAAATCTAAACTACCTCTTGACCCCTTCTGTTTATCAGGATGGCTGTGTGTTTTTATTATTATTTATGTGGCCCCTTTAGCATTTACTCTACCAACAAAAAAGACCACGTCATCCTTTTCGATCACGCGTGACATTATTTTTATTGTGTTTGTGTGTTACAATTTTATCTGTATTAGTGTACGTTCATCAAGCAAATAATAAAGAAAAACAAAAAAAAAACACAACAAAACATACTCCTATTCTTTACGATTTTCCCACGGAAACCACGAGTTGTCCACCATTTGCGCATAATCCTTTCTGCTGTTGTGTGTAACATGTTTCCCTCCCCTCTGCTTAACTAAGGGTGAAAGCTTTGTTTGAGAAAAGCTTTTTTCCCCTCTCTTATTTTATCCTTCTTCTCGCGCTCTCTCTCTCTCACACACTGTGTTTTCATTCGAAGCGATTCGATGTTTTTTGTACCCCCATATCATGTGTATGTAGTGGTCAGTCAGCGTCAGCGCGCCAGAAAGGGACAGCAAATCAATGCGGGAAAATTACGACACACAAACACACACACACACACACCTACATGTTGTTTGAAAAAGGATACGTTGAACCTGTCTCTCGCTTGCCGGACTCTCTTCCACCGCTATTACCATGGAGCTGCTCGCGAAAGTGAGACGGCTCGAGAAGGAAAACTCCTCCGAGAGCTGGAGAGCGAGCTTTCGAGCACCCTTCGAAGTGGGGGGAAAATTTCTAGCGGTGACACATTTCGATAGGTTTAACGGGAAAATGTGTATCGAGCGACGCGCACTAGCTTTCGCCGCACCGTACTGCGAAGGTCGGTCAGTGGGAAATTTGTCATCCTTTCGTTGACTCGTTCCACCAGCATTCGTCTCTTCGTCTCACGCTTTCCTCGCCTTTTAAGGCGGGAGGGAAGGGAGGCGGCCTGGGGTGGGGCGGAGCGCCGTGAAGAAAACCTGTGACGAAGCCGTACGTGTAGTGCGTCGTTCTGAGAGTTTGAGCTTGAGTACATCGTAAAACCGGAACCGGAAGAAAGAAGAGAAACGTGACATAATTTGCTTTCACCGTGATTCGGGTGCATATTGCAGCTGGTGCACAATAGCTGGGTGCAACAGTGTCAAGGATATTTCGTTTCGGTTGTGCGCGTCAAAGAATATCCTTTCCACCTTGAGCTAAAAGCACTGTGTGTTTGTGTGTGTGTGTATGTGTGTGTCTGGGGCCGCATAATTAGGATCACGTGAATGTGTTTAGTGAGTGAAATTGTTCGATAAGATAGCACGAGTTGTCTTGCAAACCAGCGAAACCTGTCTAAAATGCACTTTGTGCATTAAAATTTCCCAACACGGATTGAGTCGTGAAAGTCATCAAACACCATCGGAAAGCAGCAGACTGTCAAGCGCTTGCACAAGAAAGCATCAAGAAAAGACCACTCCAACAAACAACATGCCTGAAAAGGTGAAGGAAAAAGTAAAGTATCTTCGTTTGAAAATTTTGCACCAATAGTTTTCCCCTTGGCCCGTTATGCCTCGTCTCCCCACATACGTTATTCGTTATCTGCTTGAATCATTTTTACCGCCTTTATGCGGGCCTCTTTTTGTCCTCGGTTTGATTTTCCAACTGCTCGTTCCAACCGATGGTGGCACGCTGCAGCGTGCTGTGGTGTGCTTTTTGGGTCAACTTTTAATTACTTCCGCACATCCAGATCCTTTTGGTGGGACTTTTCTCCGGGTTGGACAGTGGTTGTGTGTGTTTTTGACTGTCCGTGACACCCTTTTTTTTCCTCCCATCACCCACATCCCAAGTTTACGCACATTTGTGCGTCGTACGCCCGTTAGTTTAGGAAAGGTTTTAGAAAAAAAACTTAATTATGTTTTCAGCTTTTAATAGCACAATATTTCATCGGGTAATATTGGAAAAATTCTTACAGCACGTGCTCTTACGTGACGTTTAACAAAAAATAATATTTTGACAACCTATTTGGAGCAACGCTAAATAAAATACGAAATCAACTTCCGCAGGACTTCAATTTCATCGATTGATTGTCTTATATAATTTAACCAAATAAATATACTTCTCGCAGTAATT
Organism: Anopheles maculipalpis; assembly: GCF_943734695.1. Taxonomy (NCBI): domain Eukaryota; kingdom Metazoa; phylum Arthropoda; class Insecta; order Diptera; family Culicidae; genus Anopheles; species Anopheles maculipalpis. The sequence goes on from NC_064871.1 coordinate 87,605,156, forward strand.
TAACAGCTGCTTCCTATAGGTAGGGCGGATTTTCCATCCAATTACTATAAAGTTTAAGACAAAGAACCTATAAATTGTAAGGCAAGAGCTCCTGAAGTTGTTGTAACACGCCGAGCATCGAATGACTGGCTAGACTTGTTGATATCACGTAGATGAATAATTCAGTCCTCACTGCTGGGGAACGGTTTTAATAGAAGTTGAACCACGGTCCTGCTGTGTAAAGACCGGCGCAGCCATTTTCGAAGTCATTACAGCACTTCCATGTTGCATGCACAGTCTTTTCTAAGGTGTCCGGAGATATGTTTTTTGAAGCATTTAAATTGAAAGCAAGAATTCCTATTTTTAAAAGAATACTATTTATTCTAAAATATGGCTGAAGTTTTCTGCACGTTATTCCACTGCATGCTTCATCACATATTGTAATTTGTGAGGGTTTTAATAACCCAAAAAAACTTTACTTGCTGGCGGTTTTTTTCTTCAAAAATTTTTTTCTTTTCACATCTTCATGTATTTTCCAAACATCGAAAAACTATCCTGTTCTTGCTGCGAGCAATTTGACTCTTAATCCCGTAGTTCCGTTCCGTGGTGTCTGGCCGTCATATGATTTTTTTTCCTATCTGTTTCTCTCCATCGCTTCTGCACGAATGTCACAAAAGCTCGTACAAAGTGAACTAACTTTTAACAAGCTGTCGATGGGGAGATAGTGCTTGGTAACTTATGTTTCTGACAGCTCTGGCGCTGAGCCACCGACGTAACAACACAAAAAAAAGGATTTTTATGTCTTTCTTCTTTCATGATACACCCAACAGAGCATGACCGTGCGCCGTCTGTGCGTATTGTGTGCACCTTGAGATTACAGAAATCGGACTTTTCAAAAACAAAAATCTTTTTAAATTATTATCATAAAATCTGACAGTTTTTTTTCTAAATCATCAAAAACTATCAAAGTCTTGATAATCGTTAATCTAGAAAACAGTTCAAGCGAGCTACCAAAATAAGCTGTTTTTTCTTCTGTCTTTTGTTTTGCACAATTTTCATCCAAACTGTGTTATCAACATTCACCACTCGACTACCGGAGGTCAGCTGATAGTTACGCAGTCATATTTTCTTTTGGGCTCTCCTCCATCACGTGTGTCGGCCGATTGCAGTTTACGTTTACGGTTGATTCAGTTTTTTATTTGCATTTTTTCTCGTGTCGGCATTTTGTCTGTGCCGGTAGAGATCACCGGCAGATGGGAATATTATGAGAAATAATTATACTGAAGGCGAGATGTGTGATATTCGATACGGAAAGCTTTAAAATTGAATGGAAATTTCTTTTAAAATAAGCCTTACTGCAATGCAATGACAAGAACGAAAAATGTCTACCGTCGTAACATGGACACTCCCCCCAATGTGCGCCTTCGTCTGGTGGAAAAAGGTCCACACAAAGGTCTTTGTTGTCTGGATGAATTTCCCTTGCAGGCATCTTCAAATGACGGAATCATCTCGCAACGCTTTATGGAGTTTGTGACGTGTATCTCTACAAAACTGCTTACTGTTATAAATGAGGGGATGAAATTATTATTTAGGAATGTATAGAGTTCAACAGACACGGTTTCCATGCGTCAGAACACGCCTACTGCTATCTGAAGCGATTTATTTGCTAGCAGCTGGAGAAAGTTAATTTCCGGCTGTGCTCAACAGTCTTTGAATAAAGCATGCGTTAGAATTCATATATCAGTGAATTATTAAATTTATACGAATATAACCAACCGTCAACATGATGAGCTTCGTTCCTTTTTTACTGGTGAGCATCAGGCATAGAGTTTAACACCATTTTTATACCATTTTTACCCAGATAGTTGTTATTCCTTATGCAACCGTTTTCTACGTTCGACTCGAGTTACTGCAAGTTGTTTGTTGTGATGTAAGATCAGTTAAAATCACCTCAGGCAACCTTCACTTTGTGATCATTATCAGAATTACAGCAGACGTCGACTAACGCTCCATCGTCCATCGGTTAAATTTACGCCGAGCGAGCTATGATTATCAGCTGCAAGATCGGCAAAGGGTTTTCAAAACTTAAATTACTGCAGGCAGAGACGTGTCGTGCTGGTGGTGTGATTCCCAATTTTTAAATGACAGGAAAATAAGAGTTGTTCTGTGAAACACTTTTGCGTTCTAGTTTTTTTTCTTTATTTAGAAGAAATTTCTTCAAAAAGAGATGTAACCTTCGGCTGACGTTAGAGTTAATTAAGCGAACCACAAAACCAGCTCTTCCCGCTCGAGCAGAATGTTTAGAATTTTCAGGAAAGTTTACCGATCAAACGGTTGTCGAACCGACCCAACAAACCAAACCACCAAGGTTCATTCACACAGAGACACACTTCATTTTCGGGGGACGCTTATCTTTGCCAACCTAGCGTGCCCGGTAAATCAAACGATTCGCTCTCTGCTTCGATGCCTGGTTTGGTAGGTTTGAATTTTGAAATTTGCCAATCATGCTGCTCACGGTCGTTTTTGAAAGCGTAAGGTTAGGCAAGGTGCGTGACTGGATTCAATTACAGTGAATTAGAGCACTGGATGGTGGCCGCTGGGGTAGTACGGCTATCTGGAAGCAGTTAAAAGCATGCTGACAACAGCAAAAAACTGTCACTGGAAAATGGCGTGCATCGTATTCATTTGTATTCAATGGTTGTTCTGGGCTTTTTGTTCATTTTTTTCGATCGCTAGTGGATTTTTTTTTCCACGCAGATTTGCAAACTGGTTTTGACAATTTGATAGTTTATTAGGTCGTTAAAGGTCGTGGTTTTTAGACGCAAAAAAAAAAAAACAACAAAACTCCGACTACACATGTATGCTCTGGTGCGGCTAGAAATGACCGGTTTGTGATAAGAAATGTGGTAGGAATTTTGGGTAATAGTTAATTAATTCTTTTGATGTATTTATTTATTTACAATTGAATATGACGGTCCAGTGCCGTATTGTCTATTCTTTTGATGTAATTTCAATCTTTTTTTTACTTATTTTTCTAACGGCTAGCTGGCCTAAGCTCACAACTTGCTGTGGACATACCGGGGAGGGTCTTAACGAGCTTTTAAAGCCAGCTTGGACTTGTTGATGAGTCTTACATTAACGACTCTTCTACTGAGGTGGCCTATTTTGCGTTCGGCCAAGTTTCCATCTCTTCTTGAGTACTTACTGATCGAAACAGTTACCCGTATCACATGTCAGTTACAGGTGGATGGAGATCTCCGACCTGTTTGCTATTCAAACTGGTGCTAAAAAAAAGCTTTATGAGGCTCGAAGGTGATAACATTCTTCTACCAGTTAGTCCTGTTTATAATGGACGCTGTAGACTGCACTTTGGTACAGCAGCCAGCGGAAGCTTCTTCATCTACAGTTGTAAAATCCTTGTCGCGACGAACCGGACGCATTGAGTTTTTAAGAACACTTAGAGTCCTTTTTTTTGCAGGATCACTTAGATACGTCCACCAGAAAACCTGAAATAATTGTTTGGCTGGCAATGTAGATCTACCTTGAGCTATTTAAAAGGATTCTACATTGAAAACGAGTCCACATCAATCGATCGTTGGGCAGTAATTACAAATAAAAAGACAAAATAAACCGTTAATTCAGTCTGACATTTCGTGTCCAATAATTACATCGATTGTGTGGCCCACCGCCAGACAGAATAGATTAGGCAGTCTAGTGTATTATTTAAGCTCTTAAAGTTGACTTCGGACCATTTAATTTGGGACTGTAATGTCCACCGTCCAGCTGAGAAAGTCTTTCACAGTACGACCAATGCAACAAGTCGATGTAAATTTCTCTGGAAACAAATTTAGGATTTTTTCTCTTTTTTTAAGCGCTGCTGAAGTAAAGCATTCCACTTTTCAATGATTGTTACACACCAGTGGAGCATTTGATTGTATTTTTTTTTGTTTTCAAATCTTTCTTTAGATTTGTTTCTCCACTTTTTATCGCCAGCAAACGTCGTCATTTGTACGAATGCAATCAGTTTTTCTTACCACTTGCTTTGCGCTGTTGTCGGTTGATCGTTAGTATCGATTGGAATTCGTCATACATTGTGTTGTAGCTGTTCATTACTTAAACATGGATGGAGCGGCGAAGGTTTTCTAGACTTTTTTTTAACCCCTCGTTTCCACTACTCGCACACACGATTGCAACGTTCGATTGTCTACCACACGGAAACACAAACCAACCGGTGTCGGGAGGTGTGCATTACAGCATACACACAAAAAAAAGGGATACACGATAAAAATCGATGCACTCCCATTAATCGTCCTTGCAGCAGTATTACACTTGGTTGGTGGAGTATCTGTGTGAGTTCTTTCTTTGTCACATTCCTATGGTAACGATAAAAAAGGGGATAGGACGGTGGACTCCTGGCTTCCATCTTTGCACTATGAAAAAGATTGAACTGTGCTTTACACTGTGCTTTTTTTTTTGCAAAGGATGATAAAACTGAAAAAAAAAGGCAGCTTAATGTTTCCTTTTTATGCAACAGTTTCATATCGAAATGCTGCTTCTTTTTTCGTTTTTATCAAGCCCAATAGATGGGGAAACTTTTTTGTGGAAAACTATCGGTAAGTAATCGCTGCTGACCGCGTCACACAAGCAGAAGAGCCATGGTTTTAGATAGAGCAAGTCGCTCCGTTCTTGTCTGAAACTTTTTACAGCTCGGGAATCGTTTTTTTTTTCAGTAAATTTTTACCTTTCCAGAAGGTAGATGTTTTATACTCTATGTCAGGGGTCGGCAAAGTCTGGCCTGGTTGGAAAATGTTTGTGATAAGCACAAGACGTTCTGTTATGATTTTCGAAATTCAGATACGTGTTATTCAATGAAGAATCTGAAAATCTCCGTTTGAAACCGATTTCGTCGGTTATCTTAGCAGCTTTGAAAAAAAACAATGTTGTTTTGTAAAATATATTTCTTAGATAAAGTACATAGGCAAATATTGGAATTTGCTCAAATCCTAGCATTTCAACTGCTGCCAAACAATACAATTTTTTTTAAATATTTTGCTTAAGCAAGCGATACATACAAGCATTAAAAATGCATTTTGATTGCTGAGTATGTAAAAATCTAATCTTGTTTTGATTACATAATGTCAGATAAAACAATGAGAAATGATGTATTAGTAAACATTGCCAATAAAGGATCTAGGAAAAGAATTAAAATTATATAACTTTCCACAAAATTTACATTCGTCATTATTTTATATTACATTTTACATAATTATATGCAAATGTTTGTAGAATAATTTTTATTAGTTTTGTTTTAATTGTTTGGAACTATGATCCACAGTTTCAGGCTGATTTTTTTTTGTTAAACAACCCTGTTTTGTGAACAATGTGCCGACCCCTGAACTGCGCTAGAAAGAAAGGATTTTTCGTCCTACCAGCACCTCATACAAGTTGGGAATGTGTGATGTGTTTGAATTTGCATGCATATTAACATACTGTCTGCAAAATTTACATCCAGTCTTCTGATGGTTTTGAATAGATTTCGTTGGTTTTTAGTTTTTTTTTCTTTTATGAAAAAATGTTGTATTGTGCTTCAGTATACTTGTTTAAATTTTAATAATTTAGGGTGTTTATTTTTCAATGCTGAATATTATTTGATCATTCTTTTAAGGGCTTATTTATTTTCTTCTCGAACATTTACTGAAACTTTAGTTTTTTTTAGCCTTCATTAGAAGACTATTTTTGTAAAGTAAGCGCATCCGTGCCGATAGACAACCTCCGTCCGTCTTCATCAGTAACGATCGATACAGTACGCTACGCTCTACCTCTCTCTACTCCACTGCTACCAACTCTGGTCGCAGTTGCAAAGTCGCAGTTCGATGAATACTGCCCTGTTCCGGTACCAGGAAGCCTACCCCAAAAGGATTAACCGGATGTGCTCGTTTTTATACACTTTTATTCATCGAAGTTGTTTAAGTGTAAAACTCATCCATCCGTTGGTACGTTGGCTGGTGTCGTGCGAGCTGGAAAGCGAAGGAGAAAGTTTCCAAGCTATCCTTCGTGGGTTTCGTGTGTTGAGCCCATTTTTCACAGACCATTAGAAACCGGTGTTGCCGCTAGGAGAACGTGAGCGAAACGTTAAAACGTTTAAAGTGAAACGGTCTTCTGTCTTGGTAAAATGGTTAAGATTTTTGGAGAAAACATACTGTGGGAATGGAGACTCTTTAAAAGGACTTCTTCTCCTTCATTTTGTTCATCGTGTCTGCGATTTATTTTTTATTAATTTACAATTCCATCCTCCTAAGCAGCAAGGTGATTCTCAGGACGGCAAAAAGGACTCACTAGAAGCAATAGAAAAGAAATTATGCTCCCTCATCAGTAAGATATTCCTGTTTTCTTTATTGGGGAAAAACAAATAGTCAAAAATACAAAGAAAAATTAAATGCTAATCAAAACCCCTTCCCTGCACTTTCTTCTTGCTTTCTACAGAAAAAAAAATCCTTCATAAAGCGAAATAGCAAAATATACCCAACAAGAAGCCGCCGGACGAACGTTGCTTTTGTGGCCGTGTTGTGATACGACAGCCTAGTCTTTCTCCTTTCTTATGCCTTTCGACCGTGAGGTATGTCTTTCCACGGGGAAAAGTTTTCACCGAGACGGACCCGGGGCCGAGTGCAGAGCGGAGCGAATGTTGTGGTTAAGGAAAAACCCCTGACTTTGATGTTTTGTTGGCTTGAAACTTCGTTCCAACCCCCCTTCTCGGGAGCATTGCTGCGGTTATAACCTCTTCGGGTGAATAAACTGTCTCGAAGCGTTTTAAGACCTTCACAGAAGCATGCGTATACCCATTAGTGTAATAAAAAGTGGATGAGACCGGCTGTCAGCAAATCGAAACGACGGTTGTGGGGGGATGGGACAGTTTGGAGAAAAATCGCTCGACTCCCACAATCAGTCTGCCATGGGACAAGGTGTGGGGCGAGCCCGGTATGCTTAATGAACCTCACCCAGTGTGTAGTTTTCTGGTTGTGAAGCTGTATTTCCGATTCAGATTTCCGGCCATTTGGTTGCGAGGTTGAAATGTGAGGTGTGTGTGTGTGTGTGGGAGAAGAGTTGTCGGTGGAAAATTCTGTGGAAAAGTGAGAGTTAATCCTTGAGCATTTTTTTTTTTTTGCATATGTTGTAGTGTTGGGCGCTGCGAAGCGCACCCATGGCTTCGGAGCCGGCTCTGATTTTAACCTGGAGCTGGTTCAGCACCAACGGCTCCAAATCCGCGGCTCCAAAATTACACTTATCTCTGGAGCCAGTCGGAACCCTTTTTTCCCATCACTATTGTGTAGTATTGGTATTGCTGACAAGCTTCGTCCTTTTATGTTCACCCTCCGCACACACACAGCCACAGGAACAGGATATTATCGGGTTTCAGTGTTGCATAATTTGTTGAGTGATAGGGTTTTTCTCTTCGTCCCATTGTTTCAGCAGTTTTTCGATTATTATTTTTAGCTTTCAGTCTGACACACCAACCCGATCGTAGCGTGTGTGGGAAGCTCTTTGTACCATGAAAAGTTCATTACCATTTTTGCCACTCGTCGAGTGCAGTTTTATGCTGGTGTTGCTGCTGCCCTTTGCGAAAAGGAACACTGAAACCAGACCATGTTAAGTCCTTTTTGAACACTGGTCCAGCTTTTTCCCGCACACATCAAACCACTCATCCGGAAACCACTTTAAATAGGTAAAAATTGATCGCTCACCGTATGGGACGTGTTTTGTTTGTATTTGGGAAAAATACGTTTGAATGGACATTTTTTTATTTGAAACTAAAATTTTCATCCGAAAGGAAAATAGGGAAAATATTTCCTCCCTTCTTTAAATTTCTATTAGCGGTTTTTGAGGTCGTGTTTTTATTTTTTTTTTTTGGGATTAAAAACGAGCAAAAGGGTACAAAGAAAGTTATTTGCCGAATCGGTGGTTGATCTCTAGAAGCTTTTGTTGGCTGCTTTTTCGTTTTCTTTATTATTTTTTTCCAGTTTAAGCATCCGGCATTATTTTCCACCGGTTTGTGGTGGAAGGAAGAGATAATATAAAATTTTTATTACGACATTTTAATTTCACTTTTTGCGCGGGGGGAACCCCGTCTGTGGGTTAGTTCGGTCCCTTTGCTTTGTAGGTGGTGTAGGAGGGTTTGAAATAAAACATTTCTCAAGCAAGGAGAGGAGAGTAGCTGTGTAGTGTTCGATGATACTATTTTCTTCCCCTGTTTGTACTTTTGTTGCTGGAAATGACAGAAATGTACGAAGGATTCCCGGAACGGGTTCACAAAGAGGCAAAATGGAAGCGAGAATTCTGTTAGGGATCTGAATGGAACCTCTTTTGTTGAATTTAATCGACCAGTTTTGTGTGATGCTTTCAGCTTTTGTTTGCACTTGATTTTTCACATTCGCAAAGCATCAAAATGACACCTTCATGTTCAGTGGAATATGGCACGTTTGTTGTCGAGTACCATATCAATGTTATTGTTTTTATTTGCCTGGACTGTTTTGTTGCATTTTTGCTTTGATTTGGCTCCTTTTGTTTTTATTTTTATAATTTTGAAATAGTTAATATTAATTTTCTAATAAAGGTAATATTTATTTTCTAATGTTATTTTCTACAATTTTTTGTTATTATTTTGCGCCAATTGCCTTATTCTGTTCATTTTCACATTAAAGAATGAACAGATCAGCAAACAGTTAGCTATTTTTTGCCAAATTTTATACATTAAAAATAAAATGAAATAAAATACACATATCGTAAACGATGTGCCAAACCTAAATCATCCTTCATCTTATGGTAGTTTAATCTTTAGCGTCGGACCACAAACGTTGCTCCACTCCATTTTCTTCGCTTTTGTCTGCAGCTTAGATGTGTACCTGCACACGTCAAACCGAATGACACTGCGCATACCGTTGACATGGCATGACAGTGTACTTATTCCGTATCATTGAATGTCCCGCAAATCCAACTGGCAAAGCATCCCCTAACTAGCAAGCGAGCAGCAGCGAATGGTATCGGAGGCTTACAAACCACCATCCGTCTCCATCGACCTGTCAAATAGTGTTAGCTAACGCCATCTATCGGAATTTTTTAAAGATGGACGTGTATGGTGGATAAAAATAGATTTCGGGACCGATTTCTCCACAACTTGTCCACTCCAATAGTAACAGCATGCAGCCTGCAACGTCATGCTGAAATGTCATGTGAGGGGACTTCATGAAAATTGATGTAAAACTTAACGAAACGACCACCATTTCACCATTTCTATCTTCACTCACAAATGCTACATTCCACCATTATTCGGCGCGGCAGCGTACCGAATCAGCAAGTTCCCGTGTTTTCTCACTGTCAAATATTAGCATTGCATGACGGCAGTGTAATGTGCACAAAATCCCCCCCAAAAATGTCACAAATGTGGGCATAACGCTCCAAAGTACGATATTTGTTGTCGGGAAAAACGATGTTGAAAATATTTATTATGCCATGCGTTGTTTTTATGTCCATGTTTCTGAGATTGCTGAAAAAGAATATCCTTGAAGGTCCACACGGAAAGACCAGAACCAGGACGACGATGCTACACATCGGACACGTGTGGGGGTGAGGGCTTTGTTATCCACAAAATGAGCATTGTTTGCGAGTGAATTGGCTTCGGAGTGGGAATAGCATGTTATCAAAATCGAAAAATTAGTTAGCAGAACAGGACAAGGACGCTCGTCGGCGGCGGAGAAAAAAAAAAAGGTCAGGAAAACCACGTGCTTTGATGGTGAATACCCTGGCGGGAGGAAAAAAAAGGCTCACCATTTTCAAGAAAAGGGAAATGAATCCGCCGTTTTCGAGCGAGCCTTTTTTTTTTCTTCGCCATCATTTCGGCCGGATGTGTATAATGTCTGTTGACACAGAGAGCGCTTTTCAAGAGGAGATGAGTTTTCGCGATGTAATGGTTTTTGCCGTTTTTGTGTCGCCCACCATGTAACGGAAGGGCCATTTCCCTCACCGGTGGCGATTGGATGTAAATTCTATTTAGCTGATTGCTTTCCCACAGCACTTCTGCTTCCTTCTTCCCCTGTTTCGCTGTAGAATCGCGATGTAATGCAATGTCAAGCGTGTGTTTGCCGCGATGGGTAATAATCCGTTTGGGGGGTTTGAATTAATTTTTTTGTTTTGTTTTTGCTTGACTCACACCGGCACACCGGAACGATGTAATATCAACAGAATGTGTTGATAGCTGCGGAAGGGTTTTGTTTTCATTCCATTTTCATTTCGAACCCACCCGCCAGGCGTATGTGCGCTACTGGCGGCTCGGTAGAAGCTAATGCGGGTAGCGAGATTTTCTAATCGATTTTTCAGATAATTTGTGTGTGTTTGTGTTTGTGTGTCAGTTGTACTGTGCCTTACGGAAGTTACGTGCGGTTGCATTTTGATGTACTTCGGACAGCATGCAGGGTAGGGTTGGAAATTAAACTTTCATTGTAATTACAACGTTTCCCTGGGCCACATTAATTGTGGAAGTATAAATTAGAGCGTGAAAAAAGTATCTCTGCTCCAAATTACAGGGAAAGCATTGTGAGACAAAATTCATCTACATTATTTGAAATCAGAAATGTAATTAGATTAGAAATTTGTATGTAGAGTTTATAAATATTAAAAAAATCGTCGATGGATAAATTATCTATGAATTTTTTTTACTGTTTTATACTTATGCTGCGCACTATACATATATTGATCGTGTACCAGCACTCTTCCTCTGTCTTCGTGACTTAACGGCCTTATTGGTCACGCCGGCCATCGAAATGACTCACTGGACTTGCCTATACCACGTAGTTGGATAGTCAGTCCTCCAGTCAGTCAGGACTACGAGGGGACGGTCCGGATGGTATTTGAACTCCGGTCCTGCCGTTTGAAGACCGGCGCCTCTGTCGCATTACCGACGATCACCCCACCAACACTATTGAGTTTTATTTACTGAATTCTTGCTCTTCTTCTTGGCCTAAAGACCTTCTAGGCCACACTGGACTAGACTTTCTGATACTACGTAGTTGAATAATTATACCTTACTCCATGGAAACGTCCCGGATGGGATCTGAATCCCGGTCCTGTCGTGTGAAGACCGGCTTCCACCGGCTACCATCGGGCCACTCCCAAAACTGTGCTTTGTAGGGTCATTGGTTTTATTTTTATTTACAATAAAATAAAACAATAATTTTGAAAACTTTCGGTTCGATTTATGTTACTTTAAACGCAAAATTAATGTAAATTATATTTTAGCCAAAAATCCTCACCACCAGCTTCTATAAACTTCCCTATTTATCAAACGTCTTACTGCGACAACCCTTTGCCACGAAAGGATGGCAACTAATAGGATCAGAAATTATCAGTTGTTGGCCATTTGTGCAACAAGCAGCAAGCAGTACAATCGTTTCACTTATCGTTAAGCCGGCTTTTCTAACCAATGTCGTCGTCGGGGCGTGTTTTTTTTTTTTTTTTGCTCTCGTACCCGATGTTTCCCTCAGTGTGTAGCACATTATCGGATGCAAAACACTCTCGTTGATCACGAAATGCGTTCAATTACAGAGCAGAAACACCACACGGGTTGGGTGGAAGTAAAATAGTGTGCCGTGTGTCCTCACACGTAGACACACTTAAGTCCTTCGGGTTTTTCGGAAAACGGGTAACTCTTCGGGGTTCCTGTTGATTCTCGCAATGGTATAATGGTGCATTTGGGAAAGATTTTCTGGTACGTCTGGGCCGCCGGAATGCGTAGGAGTTTTCGTATGATTTGTCTGGTGGTGATGTGCAGTGCTGGACAATGTTTTATTCTACACTAATTAAATGGGCTTTTGGAAGTTGTTAGGGCTTTTAGGAATATTCCCCTTTTCACGGGAATCGTCATCTTCAACATGCAATTACGTGAGCCAGAATGAGGATCCTAAAAATAATTGTTTTATTAGTATGTAAATTATATTTTTGTTTCTTATTTGCCAAATTCTTATATTTCCATACTCCAAAAAATCGCAAAAATATGGTCACAAACTGTGACGAAATTTGGCCCAAAAGGATCCAACTCCTTTATCCTGCACATCCGAGCTCGTTTGCGTCAAGTACACATTCGATCGGCCGAAACGGTTCTACATGTGTCGTTTACCTTGTACCCGCCGAGTTCGCTCGTTTTAGTACTTCATCACAATCTCATTTTGGGCTGCCACGTATTCGCAGCGCCAGGATTAGTCACAGAGCCACTTTCACATAATGAGGGGAGGGTAGTGTAGCACCAGAAACCGATAGACGATAGACTCGAGTGGTAATTGATTCTAGGCTAGCCTGTTCCTCGGTTGAACACTTCATTTCGGTTAACGCAAGAACGCGCTTCAAGAAGACATTGATAACATTGACGATAATAGAGGGGTGTTTTTTGCATGAACAGCTCAACAATGTTGTCCTTTTTGAGGAGCGACATTGAGCTTTGTTTCTCTTTGAAGCTCTCGGTGCTTTATTTTTGGTGGACAAAGTTATCATTATTCAACGATTCATTCAGCTGTCCGTTTATTGTATACGGTGGAAAAGTTTATTGATGCTTTTTCTTCTTTCATTTATGAGAAAAATAACAACCTGTTATGAAGATTTGTTGGCATGGAATTGGCATAGAGAAGTTGCGATATCATTCCCTCCCTGTGACTGTCGTTTTTTTTTTCAGTCGCAACGCTTTTCACGTACTTTGCCAGGGCATTGTGACTTCAGTGGAAGTTATAAAAGTAAAGAGAAAGATTACTTAAAAACTGCCCAATAAGCAACGTTCAATGCATCAATGACGTTCATTTTCGATTCCATTCATTCCACTGGTGGAAGAAAGCTCGTAATGGGACGCAAACTACGATGTTTTCCTTTGATGGTAAAACCGCAGAGTTTTTAATTAAATTTGTCTGTCACATTTCTCCGGCGGCCATTATCATTTGACGTTTGCCTTTCGACCGGCATCGATTTTTCCTACGTAAACTCTCCAGCGCAGTGATTTTTCGCTTGCTTTTCCTCCCTGCATCATCCCTACTTTCAACCAGCAACAATCACTGAAGCCGAACCGATCTCTTATTTATGGACACTCTCCCACCCCCGATCGGGTGATAAGTGGAGTAAACGTTTATATCGTTTAATTGAAGCGTAAGCTCTGAAGGTTTTCGTTCCCTTCGCGATCGCTGCGATTCGTGGTTCTAATTGCCATTTCTGCGGAAGATTGGTTCGCGGGTTTGTTCGGCACTGTCCGCAATGGTAGTGAATGTGTGTCGGTATCGATTTCAGTAGATGGGATGTACGCTTTGAAAAGCAGAGAAGAGAAGTTAAAGGCGCAGTCGCTTGAAAAACAGGCAAACGTTTATCTTAGTACTGATCGAATCAATATTGATGAAGCGTTTCATTGATTGATTTATTGCTTTTTATGTACATGCGTTTTAATGAGATTTTTTTTATGTTATGTCCTCAAAGTGAGCTATTAGTTAAATTTATTTATTGAAATTGAAATTGATGGCTGTGTTATTCTTTTTTCTCTTCTGGTTTGGTTCAATTTCATCCTTCCTTATTTATTCTTTTATTTTACTTAATTTGGCAGAATTTTTAAATACGAAAAAGTATATTTGTATACTTAAGACTAGAAGGGATTAGCAGATCAAATCTAACACCTGATGCAATGCAAATTACATGGCATAATTACGCCATTTAATTAGCATTGGATTAGCATAGGATTATTTATGAATGCTTTAAAATAAATCTTAGACGAAAAGCACATTACAAATTATAATTTCTGTTCCAAACATAATACAATATTAGCTAACTACTTTGGGAGTAATGAATTGTGAAAGTTCTTGAAGTCATTCACTTGCATACACCAGTTATAGACGTTCAGGAAACGTAAAAAGCAATACCCCGTTTTCATCAAAAACCTCAGAAAAATACCTCACCAACGCGTATAAAGCAAGGATTTATCATCTCAGCATTAGCATACCTTCCGACCGGTATAGGCGCTTTCACTCGGTCGGCAAAAAAAAGGGGGAGCCTCGTAACGTTATAATAGTCCATTCGCAACGGCAAGATAATTTACCCACGATAAGCGTATTATTTGCGTATAACAAAGTGGATTTTCTACCGTGCACACCGAAGGTGAAAAGTTTTGTGCGAAGGGAGAGGGTGAGCGGATGTGATTTTCCGGCCCCTGTACGCGATAAGAGCGTGTCCGTTCGGTTTTCATAGCTCACATTTTCTCCGTTTTCCCCGAATGTGCGCTCATTTCAATGTGCCCACCCTTACCAGCGTTGACTGTGAATTCGAAGCTTCAATTTTTGGAACTTCTTGATGTGCTCTTTTCCTGTTTAAATTTCAAGAAGCATGGTTGTGTTAGGTGTTTAAATAAATTTCCCTACTTCAGTTAAAAGTAATGCTATGGAGGGGTTTTTTTTCCATTTGGAAAACTTTAAGCCAGCAAACATATTATTCTTTAGAAATTTTCTCTTTACGAAAATTTAATTTCTTCCTCATGAAAGTAAAAAAAAAAGCTCATTCGTTTTCGTTTTCATTCAACCTCCCATGTGGCATGTCGTTCGGGTTATTGATCAACTAAATTTCAATTAGCTATCCATTCGACTTCAAATTAGATCAACTCATTGACATCTTCCCTCCGATTCTGCTCCATTGTTTGTTCCTTTTGTCTGAAGCAAACCAACAAAGAATCAAGGTGTGTAACCTTTTTGACATGGAAATCTTGCACCGAACGGTAACTTTTACTCACCACTACCGGTGTGTGTGTGTGTGTGTGAAATCCCCTGGTGGAAAGGCGATAAATCGTCCAATTAATGAAAAACCAACTGGAGGAAAATTTATCGCCCTGAAGAGAATTGCTGTTTGTCCCTTTTGGCCTTTTAGTCCTTTTGGCGAACCGAGGCTAAAAGCAAGTGAGACAGAGAGAGAGAGCAGAGCGAGGCAAGAGTGGCCGATGAAGTTTTGTTCTGCACGGGAAATTCTTCCAATCGTTTGATTTACGACGTGCTGTCGATTTTTCCCGGCAAACTTTCTCTAAAAGTGTAAGAGATTTTATTCAAAATTATTTTCTTGCGCTAGCTTGTTCTTGAGTTAACTTTCGTGTTAGTGTAAGCTTTGTTGCGGAAAGTGTGCTTGGCAATCGTGTTCAATTTTGAAAAAAAAAAATGGCCAACATTACGTCGCTGGGAAATTCGTTTCTGGGATTTTAGAAAAGGTTTTTCTTTATTCGCTCCCTTTTGCCCAAATCCAATTCTCAGCCGGGATCATGCAGGCATTCGTGTGTGGCTTTTACAGGGAGTGGGAAAATCAATTTCCTGATCCCCTTCGTCCAGGTACCTGTTTGGACATTTCAACACCGCGCACATGTCCATGTTCCATTTTCCGGCTTCGAATGTCCTGCCTACAACGTAATGCGACGTGTTGCTTCTTGGATTTGACCATTTTGCTGTTCCTTTTAACCTTCGTCCATGAAGAAGTGGATGGATGAAAAGGAGCCAAGGGTTTGATGTGTGGCGAGAGTGGAAAATGTAGCTGAATGAGGACTTTTAGATAGTCACACCGAAGCCTTACACGCTTGATAAATAATCATAGCAAATATTTGAGCGATTTAAAAGCCCCATTTATTTATTATATTTAAGTAATAGCACAGTACTTTAGGTAATACAACTTCTATACTTTTAAACAGTAACAATACGTGCTTTTTAGCCACCAGTTTATGTAACACTTGTCTGGTTTTGTTTGCTTACTCCTTTTTTTCCGATTGCGCCCTTTTTGATTTCCCATTTCCTAATGCCCCCCATGTCATGGGACGTGATTTATGTGCAATCGTAATCGAAATTGACCTCGTCGATGTCGTCGTCGTCGTCGTTCATTCTGTAACCGGTGTCTGGAAATGATGAATTGTGCTGCTGAATGTGAAGTTACACACATCACTCACGTCCGTGATGTCGACTGAACAAGGTAAAACGTTAGCAAGCTTGATGACCAACGAGGAAACGATTGTGTTTTCTTGCCAAGAATTGCCGAACGGAAACGATCAATGCTTTTCTTTTCCACTTGGGAAAGAATGTAGGTGGCAATGTTGTACCAAGTGGTAATTGAGATAATTGAACGTTTTAACACATTTTTGATTGCTTGATTCCGTTATGACAGAAGTAGCTTAATGAGTGATTTTAATTGTTAAGTGAACATTAACGATTATTATCTTAGAAAAGTTTTTGCACACACTCAGTCGCGCCATCTGTTGGAAAAGCTGAAGAAGCAGTTAAGTAATCAAATGCATCATCTTTCTCCCCAAGTTAGAACTCGTTGCAAACAAGCTCCTTGGTAAGTGTACTCTAGAAACTACAACAAAACTGCCACCCCGAGAAAAACTTGCCACAATCCCGGTAATGCCTTCCTTAATGCCAAAAAGTCACCAAAACTTTGGACAGCGAATGTCAAAGCTGCAGTTTGCCCGAACAGCTCTTCATCGAGTCGGGCTTTTTGTGTAAATTAAATTTACCATTTACCACATCCTTTACAATGTAGGCTTTCGCTGCGAGACTGGTAACACTGCGACAGCTTTTCACGCTAGAGATCATCCGTTTGACATACAACAAACGCCCGGCTTCCAACAAATTCGAGTGCGAGGGGTTGTCACATGCTTTAAAAGTTGTGCCTGAGTTGACGAAGATAAGAGCCTTGCGGTGCTTTTGTAAATAAATGGAGAGCGAGAGAGAGAGAGGGGATGAGTGAGGCTATGCTGCTAATGTTAGCATTAGTCTGCTCGAAAATGGCACGTTCGGTCGGGTGGGATGGCGTTACCGGACTGCATAGCGCATTACACTACCAAGAGGCGAATTTAAGCGAAGTTTACGAGCTCTGCTGCTACATTTAAGCGAGTTTTGGGAGGTTTTTGGCAGAGTGTGAGTAGTGGAATTTCAACAGGGGGTAGATTTCATAATTAAACCACTGGCCAGTGCTGCAGTAGTAGTGCGCTGGAAAGCCGAGCGCACGATGCAGGTGTTGTGTTACTTGGGCTTCAACACAAGCGCTTTTCCCAACAGGCATCTACAATCATCCGTGGGATTGCATAAGCTTTTACGGGCCATTGGGGATGCCTGAAGGTCCTAACCACTCGTCTAGTGCCAAATGTTGCATCTCCAGCTTTACACGAATCAATAATAAATTGCTTTAAAATCAATTATATGCTCGCAAAGTTCCAGCACATCTGCTACATATGGAACGGTACAGTAAATGAAGCTTTTCTATTGGTAAGGATTTTTGTACCTGCAATTCAATACGTTCATGTGTGTATCTTGTTTTTTAAGGGAACTTAAACTCATCGAGAACTCGTCCTTCTGGTTTCCTTTACAATCAGAACTGTCTCTTCAAAATGTACCTTCACCTACGTTGTTATTGCTACCAAGAAGAGAGCGTCAAGTTGCATTAAGCTTCGCCCCGTTTAGCTGGAAAAGGTACCCCAACAGAGTTTCCAGAGCTCAGAGTTAATTTAGCAAGTGCTCGGGCTGCTGCCAGTACAGTACTTACCGTACAACAGTTGTACCATCGGGGATACCTCCACCACAGCATGTCGTGCCTTGAAAATTGGCCAGAAAATCTCATGTGAAAGATTTATTGCTCACCGGCAGTAGTAAAGCATCCAGCTCGAGCGATGCCTTAATGCACTGGGGAATAGGTAACTATTCTCCCGCCCGCAGCACCATGCGGGCACAAACAATAGAATCTTTCGGATCGAATTTAAGTTCTCCCCACATGCGGGGCGTTGTGGCAGAAAATGGCATCAGGCAGCAACAACATCGGATGCCCGTAGTCTTCTGATGCACATGCACAAACCATCCCCCAATATTGGCACAAACGATAGACGTTTTATAATGCGAAAGCGTTCGCAACGGGTACCTTGTTTAGAGAGAGCGAGGCGAGACCAGAAACGAGACTATCGCACAACAGTACAGGAAGTTACAAGTGGCTCGAAAACGACGCGAATCCCAAGAAGAACCACTCACGCACTGGGGCTTGGCAAACGCAAACAATAACGAAGTCTTGCGGTACTACTTCCTTTGAGCTGGGTACGATGCTTTCTGCGGCATTTCTTGGCAACAGGAAAGTTCGTCCTTCTGGCTGAATGCTGCTAGTAAGGCATAAGCGTGAGAAAACAGACATCCTCATGCCATCCTTGGTAGCGTGTGCCTAGGCCTCGGAAGAGGCTGGGAATTCCAGGAAGCTGCATCAAGTGACATGGTTTCCATTTTTGCCAAACCGTCGGTCGGTTGACGATGTGGAAATGTGTTTTCTGGTGAGACTGTAAATTGTTTTCTACGTCGCCTCTGCATTCACATAGGGGTTTGGGGGTAAAATTTTACCAAAGCAATTTAACAAAGTACAGCAACAACCAGGCGGTGGCTGCTAAAGAGCTCGCAGTCGAAAATCACATTAGCAGGTCGGACGTTTCGCTTAATGTACTGCGTTAAATTGTGTTGTGGCCAATAATTTACCAGCAACTGGATGGTTTTCAACAAGACGTTAGGTTTGTCTTTGAGTTGAAACTATTTTTATTTTACAAAATCTTTGTAAAAACCATCTTTGTTCAATTTTTTTTTTGTGAAAATAGGACTGAAGCGATGACTCGTTTATATGACATCAATCAAATAATTTTAAATAAAAATATTCTACTGTTTTCATCTACAAAAATGTCTGAATAGTCGAAAGCAGATGTAAGACCGTTTTTATACAGATTAAAGAAGTCATGAAATTGCTTTAAAAACTATAAAGTCTTTTTGCTGAACACAACCCAACACTGAAAGGCTCATGTACGGTCGTGAAATCTGTATCTGGCCGGATATCTGGAAAGTCTACATGTATGTAGTAGTAATACTAATTAACTTAGTTTGACGTTTAGATTTGACAATTCTATAACACGCCATCTACTGTCAAATAATTCTATTATTTTGTATTCCACAAATGAAAAAAAAATATTGAAAACAATTTGACAAATGTTCCATCCAAAATTAAAGTGAAATATTTCTTATTCATATTTGCATATGCCAGAACTTTTGATTCCTCCGGGCGAACAATGCTACAAGGACAAGTCCAATATAATCTCTTTGAATGATTGTCATCCGTAAAAATTAGTCACCTTGCATTACCGCAGCACATCATCGCGCTTCCGTTCAGTGTTAATTGAATTTGCCTCGTAATGCCATTAAATTTGACACGGCTGTGGTGTAATTTCAAGTTCGGTCCTTCAAAAATGTGCTTTTAAATGATTATTTAAATCATCACAAAAGCATAAAAAAGGCACAGATCTACCCAGTCACAAAACGCAATCAAAATGATATGTAGCTGATTCGAACTACAGTAAAAAAAACGCGTAACGCACCATTTTGATTGGTGGTAATGCTTTTGGAGCGTTCCTCTTTAGATACTTTCATGTTCCGTTCAATCAATTTGTATCGATTTTTGTTCTTCCTTCGAGAATAGCGCAAGGTAAAGTAAAAACAGCTAAGTAAACTATCGGCTCACAATCGGTATCGCACCAGCACACACACCCCGTTGCACAAAGTTTTCCCCGCACGAGGGACACTTTTTTTTTATTATGATTGTCTCCGCCATCCGTCGTCTTCAGGTCGTTTGCGTTCGTTAGCGCGATTTGAATAACGTTAACGAGAGCTTTTTTTTGTGTGTGGCTCGCGCGACTTCGTCCCAACACACGTATCGAGTTGGGTTGTGCTGCTCACACACATGTGTCTTGTAATGGCCTAGAGGCGTTTGTTTATTGATGTTTATTTATTTTTTTTTTTTTTTCGAACTGAAGCTCCAACGCGTTGCGTGCTAAGGGAAGTCACGCAGGAGGAAGGAAAGCTCTTACATTCGGGTTCGCGGGTTAGGGTTGTGGGATCTTCATTGTATCCGCAGCTGTTTGGTAGATTTTCGGCTGTTGGGGATCGCACACGAACCGGTCTTCAGTGGTGTTCCGGTAGGTGGCGAAGACACATCTCTTGCTCACAAGCTCCAAAAGACAGAACGCTGTTCGTGCGAGCTGTTGCGAAGATCGATGGGAGCTACCGGCGCTCGACGTCGGGCTAGCAGTTTTACCGTACCGAATAACCCCGTCACGGTTGGCATTGTGTTGCGATGGAGTGCACTAGGAAGTTTAGTGATATGTGTTGTACTGGTGCTCGTACTACCATGGCCTTTACCTTACGAACAGCCAATCGAAGAGATCATGCAGGACCGATCGAGCCATCTGCAGGAACAGTGCCAAACGATTCTCGACCACGGGAATCTGTCAGCTTCCAGTGCACGAACATTAAAACCACAGTATCTGTACTATAACTACTTTTATCAGCCACAGTTTCAAATGCTCTGGTGCTCGATTAACAAGGTCGCTTCCAGCAGTTGGATGTATCAGTTCAATCGATGGGCCGGTGTTTCGCGGGAAAAAATCGCACAAGCCGCACGGGATATGAAGGCACTCGCGCGTATGTACTACCCCGTACCGACACGTGCCGACGTGGAACAAATAAAGCGAAACGTGGACTTGCCAGTGATCCGATTTCTGCTGGTGCGTGATCCAATGGATCGGTTCGTCAGTGCGTACGAGGATCTGATCGTCCGACCGCAGAGTGATAACTATCTTACCCTGCGGCGGTTCATCTTTCGCGAAGTTTACGGCCTAGACACCCCCTCAGGCAGCGAGGTACGATTGATTTATGTTTTCTCGTTTTGATTGATACCCAGCGGTGAGGAGTTTGCTGAATAGCGTGGACTCATTAGCGTTCCGAAAATGCTGACAATGTCCATTGCTATTTCAACCTACCGCAGGCCCGTTCGGGTCACAACGCGGAAGAGGTGTTGACAAAAAAAAAATGTTGCTTAAAACTATATTTACTGACCAAGACTTTTATTCTTTGCGTGTCTTGACCGATTTGCGTGGACAGAATGGTACCTCCCCGCCCGTACCGAGCTTCAGCGACTTTACCGAGTTTGTGCTGCGTCGCCCCAACGTGCTAGATCCACACTGGGACACTTACTACAATCTGTGCGATCCCTGCTTCCTGCAGCCGACCGTGATCGTCAAGCTGGAAACGTACGACCGGGACGTGGCGCACCTGCTCCAGCTCGCACACGTACCCACCGGTGCGGATAATTATGATAATGCACGGGGTAAAGCATTTGAGGGACATCGTCTGAATGTTAATCATCATCGCGCGTCGGGTGACACTTTACATCGAAACGCCTCCACGATAGATCGGCTGGCGGAACTGACGAAGGAACAGTTCGAGCGATTGTATCGCCGGTACGAGCTAGACTTCCGATTGTTCCAGTATGATGCGAGCCACTACTTTGCGATGTACGGGACGGATTGAGCGAGGTTGCATCACGCGTGCAAAACTGTGATGTTTCGAGCTGTAGGTTAAGGTGTTAGATTTAGCTTGTGCGGATGGTAAGATATGTTTAGCCATTACCATTTTAAAGGGTAATAAAGGGTACGTTGATCTTCCTAAAAAAAAAAAACTGTGAATTGTCCCGCGACGAGCATGGATATTGTATTCGAATCAGAGTTTTAATGGTGACCATTTATCATTCCATGCATTTTGAATAACAATTTTGAAATATGTGATTGCATTATTAAAAAAATAATAAAAGGGCTCAATGCATTGAACTGTTTAAAGTGATTGGGAGATATTACAATCGCAAAACTTAGACCGTCATTTAATTCATAGGATTTATTGATACCAATCAGTCCCCAGTAAGGTGGAACGGTCCGGATGGGCTTTAATTCCCAGTTCTGACGTATTTAGAGTAAGTTTATTATGCATAAGTTATGAGAAATTCTTGCAAACTGACATTCATCAAATGCTTTCTTCGTACAACAATGTAACAGCATATGAGTTTCTCCTCCTTGAACCAAACAATGCTAGAGATGAATTAACAGAACACTTACAAAATACAGTAAGAGTTGTAAAGCCTTTTCATAGTCATCCAACTTGAAGCAACGATTATGGTGGTGTGTTTAGCTTTTCCCTTTTGTACGCCCCAACACGCTCTCATTCATGGTTCGCTCCATTGTTCTGCACGCCGTGGCTCAGAATCGTCGTTTCCACGGGCCTCTGACAATCGGTAGCAAACAAATCCGCGTCCTTGGCAGGAAGCGTGCTTGCAGGAAATAGCGAGTCTTCAGGAACTTCCAGCCAGCCAGCTTCGGTTTTGCACAAATCCCTTGAAATGCAAATTGGTGCGGAAAAATTGTCAAAGCAGGTTTCATCGGATTTCATTGGTTCGTTGGGTTGGGATACGGTGGTGATGATGGTTCATTCAAATGTGGAAACGATTTTATGGGACGGGATTAGTCACCCACCGGTATGTGCTACCGGTGGTTCCCTTTAACCCCTTGAAGTATTAATAAGCATATGAATATTTTAAGGATTTAGAAAGGTTCATGTGTGGAAATATTTTGAATGTTAAACGTATTGATGCTCACTTCAGCTTCCGTATAGTGATAGGTAAAAACTGTGCTCTATAACATCGCAAGCTATAATAAAGCAACATCCATATATTACCATCCTAATAAAGTAACTAAATCATTCTATTGTATCGCCTCGAATGGATCACTTTGCATAGTGTAAAAGCGTGACGATCATTTATTTTCCTTTCAGTAAAGCTATCAAAACACTCTCGACCATCTAAATCAAATCTTCTCAATCTTCGCTCCGCCATTATCTGTTTGTGTGTTCTCCTAATGAATGTCATTCACAAACAACAACTGCTTTCGGGGCACGAAAACCACCACCTCCCTAACTCTCGCTGTCACCTACACCACAGCCAGTGCAAACGTACGGATCAAATTTCCATCAACGGCTTATGCAAATGTCCACACGATTAATAACGAGACGAGAGTCGGCCGTCGTCATCGCGATAGTTTAAAGGCATAACGAATATGACAAAACTCCGTGGCCAAACATTTCTCAGACGCGTTTGCACTACGAATCGATTATGCTTAATAGCTTCATCTGTTTGTGATTTTATGGGAATGCTAAAAATATATTATTTTGACAGGCCAAATTTATGGTAAGAGTATTTTAAAGATATTTTTAAATTATTAAGTCTCAAAGTTTGTGTCAGTTTGTGTTGAAATTAAATCATATCTTCAAAGTAAAGCGTTGCTCGCCCGAGCTCGATATTGCATTTCGTCAAAGCCACGCTGAATGCAGCAATGTTGCATCGGCAAGCATGCATGGAATTTGCGCAGAAGAAAATTCACAACCCGACACGGAAAATTCAAATCTCATCGTCGCTTGCCAAACATGCCCGTGTGTAACAATGTTGCGGTGGCGTTTTGTCGATGGTAGTAGTAACGATGGGCTGTAATTTACTGACCAGCGTGCCACATCTTTCGGGCAACATGCTGTTGATGCCGTTGATGACTTGCCTATCTTTTAGGGATGCTGTGCCGGCCGCGCACCATACATGGTGTGGCGCACGTGTGTTTGAACAGTTTCCCATTCCGTCCGGTGTGGTGCACGTCAAAATAAACAACTGTCCAACTGGGGTGGAACAATGATGCTTCGGTCCGGGGCGACGAACAGCAAACGGCATTTGCAATGTGATTTTATCATGTCATGTGTTCATGGGTTGGGAAAATGTGTACTCAAGCCCACATTTTGCTAACTTCTTGCGCATGAGTTGGAAACATGGGAACGTTCTTCATCCATCATGCCTCAAGTGACTGGTTTGCGAGATAGTGTTATGTGCTTTGAAACGGTCTTTTGTATTGTTTGAGGTCATTCATTTAGTTTAAATTTTTGCAAATATGATGTCAGAAATAGTTCTTAAAGGCAGTAATAAAATTTTTATGTAAGTCAAACTACAAAGGGAAAATCTCTTTGATGCTCAAAATTATCACACTTCATCCTAAAAATGGTCTGTCGCTTGTCGAAGTGAACATTTCGTTAGACAGTTTTCAATAAACCCTTCGCCTCCATTCACTGTGGACACCAAAAAGCGTTGATCAATTTTTATCTGTATCCTTCTCGAATGTGCACATCGTCTATTGCGCTCTCCTCAAAAGGCTAGCTAAAAGAATTCAATTCAAACTACAACATCGCTCTAACGGGCGACAATCGTCTCTTCCGTTCCTTGCTTAACTTCCGTCCTGTCCTGTCGAATCGAACAGACAGGACCGTATATCGGTAAGCTTCAATTCACCATCTCGATGGTCGTCATCGTCAAGCTGGCAGGCTTTTTTTTTGTATCAGCAGCATATTGCAAACTATTTCACCTCATAGCTCCGTGAAAATGGGGAAATTTACGGAAGGTGATCGTTGAGTGGAAAAGTAAATAAAATGAAACAGTAAACCAACTGTCGAATGGCGACATGACTCCGGACCACACATCAGGATGAGCCAAATAAAAAAAAAACAACACAGGAAAGCTCACTTGTCCATTTGCCGGTTTTCGTCTTTTATTGCATTTTTTCCCCTCGTTCGGAACCATCTCTGGTGATGGTTTGTCCCGTAACTCAAGGGGCGTTTGTATGCGTTGCACATATTTCGTCAATAGTTCGTTTCATTTATTGAATTTTCGTTAAGAGTGACTCAACAAAAAAAAACAGAAACATCAAAACGATGCAATCGGATACAGTAGACAAACCTTGGCCTTGCCGATTTTATCTTTTCATGTTGAGAAGGAAACAAAAACGCAAAAAACAGCAGTGAAACAAATGAAATGCAATCAACGTGTGTGTCAGAACATTTGAGACAGATGAAATTGCATTTGCTCATTTGCTTGTTTTGTTTTTCACTCGAAACGCTTATAGGGATCGATAGTGTTTTTGAGTAATGATTGATGTAATTTTTATGAATTTTTGACAATCATTTGATACGTTTTCAGTTTAATATTCGCTGCTGTTGATACTGCTGCTGTGGAACGCCTGAAACAATGCTATGAGTTACTATTTTTCGAAACAGAATTGAACATGGCCTATGCAATACGCGGCTGATCTTACCGATTTAAAAAAGTAAGGATCATGCCAATCGTTGTCACAAAAATAAAGCATACTTTCAGGCGTAAATATCCTTTAAGAAAATTCCAACATCAACGCAAGAAGTAAGGGTCAATTAATCAATGTAATTTAATGTTCTTTCCTTAAAAATAGCTTCAATCATAATTAAAAACCTAAAACAAAACTGGGACAAAACAAAACATACATCGCAACAGTACTCTAAAATTAGAAGCCGCTTTGGTCTATTATTACACATTCAATTCGAACACCACAGCTGACACAACTGACAGCTAATGATAGTGTTGAAGAAGCCATCGGAACCGATTCGAATACCTGGGTCTGCTGGTTGTGCAGTATGTCCAAATACGCCATAGAACCTTCTCCACCCGGTAACTCTACTCAACAATGACGCCAGTTCATATCTCAAGTACACTTCCCAACCGTTGTGTCGTTTTGACACAAGAGAGGTGGTGCTTTTTCGTTCTAGATTAAAAAAAACTCATATAAGTTCATATAGGTTCACCTTAGTGAGTAAAGAATTGTGCTGCATTGTATTTTCTTATCATTTCGTTCAACTTCACGCTTTGTAGACTCGTTACGATCGTCAAGTGGATACGGGACAGCTTGTGAAACGGAAGCCATTTTTTTTTCTTTACCCTCGACAAAACTACTTGAACTTGTTTCGCCGTCTACCCTTGATATGAATGTGTCATACGGTTTTATGTTACTCATAGCAAAACGAGCAGAAGAAAAGGCCGCGTGTGAAAATATAGAACACCAAAGAGACAGAGGCTTCGCCACTGGGTAATAGCATTGTGTGCCACAACAATCTGTTGCTTTTGTTTGTGGGCTCGCTTTTCTGATTGACTTCTGAGCCTGAAGGGAGTCAGTTGGCGCTGATAAAAATGGTGCTAATTTGCTACATCTGGTGTCGCTGTCAGGCTTTGGCTTTGGAAAGCTTGTATGTAGCGATACCATGCTGGGCTGGGTAATATTGATTGGCAACTTAATGTTTTGAATGATTAATGAATGGGCCGTGATTGTTTGCCTGGAGAATGCTAAATATGTTATTAATTAAGACATAATTCATGGTCTTAACGTAAAGAAGGCTCCTGAAAGTATGTGTGCTCCGTGTGTGTGTGTGTGTGTGTGTTTGTGTGTGTCCCCTAAGAGTTGATGGACTTGCTTTTATAAACTGAAAGCTCTACGAGAAAGCCTAATGAATATAAACGATCAATTTAAATTTTTAATTATTCTTAAAAACCCCCTTTTTCAATTAATTCTTATGAAAATATGCTCCACAAGCCTTTCGACAACCTTAAAATGAATTATTCCATTCACGTTCGTTCTTTTTGCAAAACTCATTACGAAATTATATCCAATCATTTTTTACTCAACAATTTCGAACGCTATCTAGCTGCAAACCTTACCTCACAGATAATCGATTTCCAAAGGGACCACAATGGAAAGTGTCTCCGCTTGGTCTCTCTCTCTCTCTCTCTTAACTGTGCCATTCTGTCAGACGCTTTTCATCCTTTTTAATTATTCAGTTTGCATTTAAAAGCAGGTGTATAGTCTGTGTTGAGGCAGAGTTTTGTGGATGCAAATTTCCACCTTGTTGAGATTTTTAATCGAATTGATCATTCAACGAGCAGACGAGTGGCAGCCTTCCTCTTAAGCAAAAGAGGCTTAGTAATGAGAATTACAAGTATTTGAAGTTTTTTTTTTTTTTAGTAATCAATTCACTTGATAAAGCTTTACGTTCGATGATTCAATTTAATGTTTTGCTCCTTCTTTGTTCTACGATCCTTCGGTGTTACATGGAGGTAATGATGCATTCAACGTGCTACCTCCCCCTCGGTACAGCTTGTAATCTAAGAAGCGAACACGGTATTGATTACACGGCATGTACTCGTGAAGTCACAAATGTGACTACAACTTGCTTCATCATCATCATCACCAGCATCGGGTGCGAATGGGGATGATGCTACGTTGTTGCGGTTCTGCAGAACCTCTACTCCGTTTTCCATGCGCACACGTACGAACGTTTGCTGCCTAATGAGGTGTAACACAAAGTGTTATTAGCAGCTCGTACCAGTAAGGGGATCAAATCGCACAATAAATGAGATGTTTGTTCTTATGCAATTGTTTTCGATTCCAGTGTGTTTTTTGATAGATTTTTTTTTCTTCAAGAACTTACACAATTTTGCCTCAAAGTGTTTTAGGTAGGCTTTTTTGAAGAATATTTCTAGCTTTTATAAAAATTCTTAAAGCCACCCCTAAAACAATCATGCCTCGCTCGCTTTGATCGCTTATCGCGACTCTCCCTTTTCGCACGCACGGTCTCGCTTATGGTGCTTTGTTGCAATCATGGCACCTGCTTCAAATTGCCTCTGCCCACAGCAAGAACCAACTTACATAAAGCGTTTGCGTTCTGTACTCCGCTGCCACTAGCACGTTGTTTTGTGGAACGAAAAAAAAAAAACAAGAAATCATGTAAGGGAATTGGCACAATTCCCCGGCTTGGGCAATTGAAATTTGATAACGCCTCAGGAGTTGCGCACGCTCGAGAGGGCATGCATGGGCATGTTAGTGATAACTTTTTGTGTACTTTGAATTAAATTTTCAACCGGCTCGATTGCATTATTATTGTTATGGGGGGGGCAGGGCAAAAAAGTCTCATTCGAGCGTTGTCTGGGTGCAATGCCGGCCCGAGGGTCGTGAATTTAATGCTTGGCATTTTGTTTACTTACCGAACGATAAGCCCGATTGCTACTGTCGTCCTGTCCGGGGTGTGGATGAGTGATGGCATAGAATTGCAAGTTGCATGTCCCAAACAAAGACTTCTTTTTTCCTCTATGTTCACTTTTTGCTGTCATGTTGGATGGAAATGAAGCGAACAGATAATATTCTTCTCAAAGACAACAGATTTATTTTCAGCTCTTTTTGTGTTGTCCTGTGGTTAAGGAAGTAAGATTGTTTTTTTTCCTCTAAAAAAATATTAAAAATAAGGCAACCAATCGGGGACATTTCCATTACTTGGACCAGCCTCCAGAATTTGGCTCATCTTTTTTTATTTTTTTTTTTGCCTGTTTAAAAGGAGTCAGATGCATCGCGCTTGACATTTGACGCAAGATAACAAGCATCAGTGACCGCTTTGTAGTACATCAAAGGTTCAATCATCCCTTCTTCTTCTTTTTCTTACTTGGTTTAACGATCTACTACTACTACGTCACGCCGGCCATCATAAGACTTACTAAACTTATCCATACTACATAATTGAATAGTCTTTTCTCACTATGGCGGATCGGTCGTGTGAAAACCGATAAAATTTTACTAGACGAAAATCCCAAAAAACTACTAAAACACCCGTCAAACTTGTCGACGACAGATCCTAAGAGATAGTCCCTTAGGGGCGTCAGAGGAGAAAGATTCCAAGAAAATGAAGAGTGCGCAAAAAATGTATTAATGTGTCGTGACACGAACAGACGTTTAAGCCGTTGATGTACGTGGACGATCGAAAAAGATAGTTTGCGAAAATGTCTGACTGTTTCTAGCAAATACTGATGAGAAAAAGCGAACCCATAAGAGCATATAGACATGGAAAGAAAATTCTACTTTCTACTTCCCTTTATATTCTTCCCACATTGGAAAATTATTTCCTCAGAATCATTCCAAGACGTCTTACTGTATGGACAGTTTTCATCAAACAGGGATTATAGCTTTTCTGAGACATCCAGGCGTATGTATGGTGTCGCAATACTTCTCGGAAGGTCTTCTATTAATTGCTCCGTTCGACGAAAGATGAATGTTAATCATATTCTACTGTGTGCGGCTGCTTATGGATCGATTTTCTTTTCAAGTCGCGCGTGGCTTCATGCTGTAAAATAAAAGTATTCTACTGCCATTTCGAAAGTCGGCTTAAAATCTACACCCCTCCCAACCTTACCTTATACTGGAGGTGATTTCTTGTGAAACGTTTGTCTGCCGTCTGTTCTGTGGAATGAACATACTTTTCAATCGGTACATCGGTGAGGTGCATTTGGTTCACCCCAAACCATTCCATACACGGTGCGGGAAAAATCTCGCACACTTTCACCCACATCCACGTGAATCTAATAAAATATTCAAATTAGCAACCTGCTTCATCCGTCAGTGCTGTAAGTGCCTTTTTTTTTTTTGTCTTCACCGTGCGACCCATCCAATCCCGTCCAAACGATCGGATGCCCTTTTTATAAGAAAAACCAGTCGCTAGCAAAGGTTAGCAAAATCGGGGTTTGCTTTTGTGCACGGCTATGTGCTATTTGCGCATAAATGTGATGACAAATTGACGCGGCTACGGGGTGCCACCCACCGTAATGTAATGCTAATGGTGATGCTACTTCGAAACGTTGCCAACAACGTTGTAAGACAACCCGAACGTAATAAGGGTGCAGGAAAAGGTGAGCAGCGAAACGAAAATTACATCTAATTCTACTTCTATCAAGAAATGTCCGACCCTCCCGGCACACACCAGGCCGAAAAGGCCCAGCACCACACACATGGATGGATATGTACGTATGTGCTGTAATTCCCAGTGTGAATGATTTTGGGTTGGGATTTCCTCTATTTTTGGGACTCCGTGGGTTAACTTCATTCGCAGTTTGAAGTTCGAACAAAGCTTAAGCTGTCAGTGTTGCGAGTGTGGCTAGAATCCGAGCTCCCTGTCGTGTTGCGAAAGAGCGTTGACATCCGTTTTGGCAGCAGGTAACGAAATATGCTTGTGTACGAATGTCTGCGTGTGTGTCGTTACCGAAAATCCAACAGGTGTTGGATTGGGCACTACCATCAGTTCCTTTTTTTTGGGTGGGAGGGAGAGAGGAGGGGGGGAAGGAAGCGCGTCCCATTCTTTTGCATCGAAATGAAAAAAAAAAGGATCCTTCCGGCAGCTTAGTTCGTTATGGTGCCGTCGAAATTATGCTGACGATGCTGTATCTGGATGAAAATCCATCCACCGTACCACTGGAGAGATGCTCGAGTGAATCCCACGTTTGAGGTTAGGGGACCTGGACCTCAACCTTACTGCGCATCCATACTTTCTTCGTACGCTTTCTTACATCGCAAGGGTAAAAGTGGAAGTAATCCATCAGAATTTCGGAAAGGTAAAACGTAACCTGGACCAGCATCTTGGGCTGCTACCGATGGAGGCGCACCTTTAAAAGCCCCGCAGCGTGCACTGAGGGATAAAAGGAAAACATTAAAGCTGGCTGGCTGACGGTGGTGGGGCCCGCATATGGCTAAGAGATATCAATCTCTTGCGCTACTGGACTGGGCTGGGCTGTCAGTCAATATGCAGTACGGTTTGATGATGAAAGGGGTGTGTTTGCTAACCGATGGATAAATCCTTTTTTATCAGTATTACTGGTTGCGGGCTGCTGTATCCGAAGGCAGACCAAAGGGTTATGTTTAGCTTCGTGATGGAACTTTATGTACATATTCCTTAACTATCACGTTACTGGAAGCTGCCACGACTTGAAGGATGCCCGATGGGAGCGAAATTCCTTCGCTAACTTCAAAAGATCATCACTGCCAATAAATCTCAAGACAGCAGATTATATCGAGTCCACGCCTTACGCCCACCCAAAACATTCAAAAACTCGGTCGGTAAAACACTCAATACGGTGGTTTTCGTGGGATACCAGCAAGCTCATCAAGCCTTGCTCTCTGCTTCACGTCTATAAATCTAAACAGTTAAGTTTTAGCTTAAGACAACTGCTCCGGAACATCACGAGCTACTAAACCTCAAGCTCTAGAAAGTTGATTGAGATATTTTGCCAACAATTTGAAACGTTCGAAATTTTCTCTCCACGGCTACGGGGAGACGGAAACGGTAGGAACGGTTGGGCAAGGACAATTCAACCACGACGACGTGACAATGTGCTCCAAAAATCGCATGAAGCGCAACCTGAACCTCCTGAACTGCTGGTCGGTAGCAGCAAAACGGGAAGTGAAATGGAACAAATTTTTCATCCACCGGAACTTTAATTAAAATATCTTTTGCCTACCGTGCCGTTTTTGGTGAAGTCTGTCGGTTGGTCGCTACGGGGAGGGAAGGATTCCCTTTCCGATGCCGAGGCTTTTGCTACGATATTATCTTTTCACCAGCTTCCGCTTTATCATTCCCACAAATAAGTACACGCATACACTAGCTGCTAGCTTACTTGTGTAGTGTGCACACTTATGTGTTACACAAGTTTCAAATGCCACTGGCTCGATGTACTCAGCATTCCATTCTCGTTCTGACTCGAATTGTGGACGAAAGTTCGCGAATAGCGCTCCCACATGAAAATGATGCGGATTGCACAGTAAAAGCCCTTGGGACACTGGCATTCCTACTTTACGTCTTCCTTTTTTTTATTTTGTTTTACTACACATATGAAAAACCCCCCGGGGATAGTTTTTCAGCAACCATTCAGGCCCTAACCTAGGTCCTCGCCCAACCAACGCTCCACCGGAATAAGTCGTACACTCATATTTCTGGAAGATTATCTAGCGGAAAAACACAACCACGGATTTCGTTCCCTTTTTTTTTCGTCGATTCCTGCTCCGTGGTTAATACTTCTCGCTCTAGTTTACACGGGCGAGTCCTTTGTCGCCTGACGCTGGAGCGGAGGGTCGTTGCCGGTTTTCATTTGGAGTCTACCACGAGAGCCTTTATCGACTTAACGTGCTTCGTTTGCGTTGTAAATCGTGTGTGAAATTGTGATAGCAAACGGATGCAGCAGGGGAAGCTTGAGTATTTGCATGAAGAAGAGAGTAATTTAAATAAACAAACTCAACGTTGTTAGTTGTTTTCGATTGCATTCGGTTAAAAGCTCATGCAGTCGTGAATACTTCATGATATGTAAAATTTATTAAAAATGTTGAACCTTTATTCAAAAATCTGAAATCTTTAAATTTTGTACTAAAGTCATGGAAAGTTTCCTCTTATTGTAGCATTAAAATTTGTACAAACACGATAACTGTCAAACAACTTAGCCTAATTTCTCGATTCCGCAAGAGGGCGCTGATAAATCAGTATTGTAGTGTATATAGTTTAATTATTAATTCTTTTAGAAGACGCTAAACTTTTGAAAATAGGAATGAAATAAGTTAAAAAAAATGGAAACTTAGATGTGAAAATTTATTAACCAAATTGAATTGAAGAATTTAACATTAAAATACTTTAGTTATCTAGTTCATCAGTAAATAAAGTAGAAATACTCTAGTACTAGCAACGGTTACTTCCATTATCTGGGTTCAATTGCAAATTGTTCACTCCTAATCCTGAGGTGCTGCAAGCACTTCACACTAATTTACGGCTTTATGACCAAATCATCAGCCTAATACCTTTTTAAGTGAGGCACGAAAGCTCACGGCTCCGCAAATGAATGTTTAAATTTGCATTCACCGCTGTTTAAAATGAAAACGGACCTTCGGAAGTGCATTTGCAGCCGTCATCGACCAATTTGCTTGCCGGAAGGTACACCCATTGCAAGGGTTTCATTTAATTCGCTAACCACAACTACTGCAATTACTACATTGCTGTCGTTTGGGTTGCAGAAGCAGCGAATCAAGCCCCACAGCAAATGAGAATCAGTAACAGTCTCTTAATCTCTTTTACTACTTTTTTTTATATTTTCTAACCCGTCAGACTAGTTTTTATAATGTGTACTTCTTACACTTTTCCATTCCGAGTCGCCATTAAAGCCAGCTTCCTTGTTTTTTATTCCGCTTTTTGTGAATTTAATCCTTTATCCACGGGATTCTTGAAACCAGTGACTTTCTGTTCGCTTGACGCCATTTGCACTGGCAGCGGGCTTAAACGAGCGGGCAAACAACTCTTACCACCAAGCTGGAACATGACCAAACCACTTCAATGTGTTGGTAAAATGGGACACAAAAAAAAAAGCTCGGTCTGCAAATGATGTAAAAACAATTGCAAGATATCCATCAGCTCGACGGTCGACGGTGGGATCAGCTGCGCCGTTGGAAGGATTTAGCCTTTCTTCACTAGCCAAACGGGACGGTGCACCAGCAGAAAGTTTTTTGAAGGGTGTGGTTTTCGGGAAAGGATAGCTTTTCATTTGCAGATGTAGTTGGTGGGCTGCTTTTGAATGATGGATGAATGGGAAACGGTACACAGCAATAAAGGGTGTTAAACATTAATTTGTCTGAAATTAATTTGTTTTGTCCGTTTGGGTTTTTGCCCCATAATATCCAGAAACTTCAGTGAATCTTTTACTGTAGAAAATTATTTAAGTTTTAGTTAAGTACTTTGTTGGGTGTCATCACAGGAACATGAAATATTTAGGACACTTCTTGTTCATTGCTTCTTTGCCAGTGCTTTATTATGTAGAATTGATTTTCCTCTTTATTCAAATTATCAGCCAAATCACTTGTTCATTAGCAGCTTCATTGTTTCTTGTATCCGGTTGTAGACTGTGTAACCTATCCTGGAAAATGGCAGAAAACAAAATCAAGCGCCTGAAGATATGCAACAGGATGTGACGTTGCAGAAATATAAGCGGGCGCGTTGCGATGTTTGTTGGTGCTCACAGGACAGGACATGATTAAACAGATCTCCCGCTGTACGATATCATTCAAATCATTTTTCAAACCAAACTCACAACAGCGACAAAAACTCTTACCAAGGAAACCCCGGTTGTTGCACCAAACGACATCGAAAACGACGGCAAGAAGAATCTTTCTCTCCGAAACGATCTAAAGCCAGTAGCGTTAACAATGTTTATTTGCTCGTGAAAAGCTATCCACGGGAACAGGGGAAAAAAAATATGTGAAAGAAAAACTTTCCACCATTAGAAAGCTTCCACCCACCGCTACTACCGCGCTGCCGGAATCGAAAACATAAATTGGATTTGCGCTTTTGCGTGTCACTTGTTGGGAGTGGGGCAGCTGGGAGGGAAAGACGAAGAGACGGACACACAAGAAAGTAAACTTAACAAAAACAAGTTGGTAGAAACAATTCGTCCGCATCCCTTGTGAAAGCAATTCCGCCCTTAACGAGTATGTATCCATGTTGTGTTTTTGTGTCTACTAGTTGGTTGATGTTGCTTCCCTGTTTAGCATCCCTTTTCGCTTACTTTCTCTCTCTTTCTCTCTCACGTACCGTTAAAGGATTTTTTTCTGTTTGAATGTTTTGTTTAATTCCGTCTCCCAAAAGAGAAGGACCGGAACAGGTTGTACCGAACGTAGATTGTTGTTTTTCTTTTCCTTTGTTTTAACTATTGCTTGTTCATCCCCAAATTCCTGTCCCAAAGTTGGCTGAATTATCTTGTCTGATTTGCGTTTTCGTGTGATTTCTGGTTGCTTCAGCCTTGGTTTATTGATTGCAAACTTCAGCTTTCAATGACTTCAAAGTTAATGGCGTTGTTGTGGTGCGAGAACAAACTTCTTTTTCGCTTCCAACAAAACTTAGCTTCTTAACAGTAGAAATAAAATATCTCAAAGAGTTTAAAAAGAAAAGTGAATTGATTTGATGCAAAAAATGTTAAACCACTCCTTCTCTGGAACCAGTAATTGCTTTAATCTCATCACTACTGGTGTAGATTGCTTAATTTTCTTTGCCTAGTTAAGTCGTTCTATCCTCCTTCTACTGGCCGAAATTTAACTTTCTTGGTGTATTGTCTTGCTCTCTTGCCCATTGAATAAAACACACGCACACAAATTAATTCTGCCCCCTGTTTTGTGGACTTTATCCAGAAGCTTGTTGCTCGGTTTAGTGGCTCAGTAAATTATGATAATTGCGTGACTTTTCTGTTTTCAGTTGTTTGTCTGATTTGCGTTTTCGTGTGATTTCTGGTTGCTTCAGCCTTGGTTTATTGATTGCAAACTTCAGCTTTCAATGACTTCAAAGTTAATGGCGTTGTTGTGGTGCGAGAACAAACTTCTTTTTCGCTTCCAACAAAACTTAGCTTCTTAACAGTAGAAATAAAATATCTCAAAGAGTTTAAAAAGAAAAGTGAATTGATTTGATGCAAAAAATGTTAAACCACTCCTTCTCTGGAACCAGTAATTGCTTTAATCTCATCACTACTGGTGTAGATTGCTTAATTTTCTTTGCCTAGTTAAGTCGTTCTATCCTCCTTCTACTGGCCGAAATTTAACTTTCTTGGTGTATTGTCTTGCTCTCTTGCCCATTGAATAAAACACACGCACACAAATTAATTCTGCCCCCTGTTTTGTGGACTTTATCCAGAAGCTTGTTGCTCGGTTTAGTGGCTCAGTAAATTATGATAATTGCGTGACTTTTCTGTTTTCAATTCTACATCTCCCAGCCCGACGTGTTGCGAAGGAAATGATCTTAATTTTATTTTCACTACTGCTTTTACGCGTAAAGTTTTAACTCCCGAAATAGCACACTTGGAATGGAAAATTATTTATGCTGTCCTGTTTAAAAAAGCTACAATTTGTTTTTGTTTTTCAGAAAACAGGATGAGTGTAATAGTTATTAATTTATGCAAATTTTATGCTAGTTTGCGTCATCTTCCCGGACATGATGTGATGTTTGCTAGCCTGCAAGGATTTACATTCAAATCATCTAATCAGCTCTTTCTGTTCCCATTTCCCGAGTTGCTGTTGGTTCTTGTTATGTTCTTTCTTCACAACTCACAACGTGATCTCTGTAGGCAGAGACCTGACCTAAAGTTTGCATAGGACCGCACACAATCAAATAGAAGATACGTAAAGTAGTCCACGAATTTTCTACCGGGTATCCACCGGCGACCGCGTATCCATCCGGTACACAATGAGTCGGAAAACGCACCAGCACAACCCTCACTCTGTCCCCCAAACCGCACCAAACGCACACACTCACAAAAAAACGGGATGTTGAAAATGAACGGAAAACAACTTGCGGTCACACCTATTTTGTCGGGCAGACTGGTACAGATAAAACTTTATCCTTTCCGTTCGGGTGAAACGCTTTTCGGTGACCATCCGGTGGCACCGTTTAGCTGGGTGCGAATTGTTTTCTCCGTGCCCACTTAAGCTAGCGAAACCACCCAGGAAAAAAAAACCTTTCCAGCGCAACTGGAAGGTGGTAATAGTGTTGGGTTTTTGCCGGATTCTGCATAAAACGAGAGGGAAACTCTCCGAAGGCAAACAAAACCTTGCTGGAAAATGTTTCGGAAGCAGGGTGTTTGCGAAAGCTGTTTGCGTGAGTCTGCCCGGTGCCATAATTAAAG
The DNA here is from genome assembly GCF_943734695.1 of Anopheles maculipalpis. Lineage (NCBI taxonomy): Eukaryota > Metazoa > Arthropoda > Insecta > Diptera > Culicidae > Anopheles > Anopheles maculipalpis. The sequence goes on from NC_064871.1 coordinate 87,641,411, forward strand.
GGTGGTGAACTAGAGAGACCCTTTTTAGGGGTTGTCGGAACAAACGAGATGATGAGGACGAGGTTCTTCCTTTTCTGCACAGCAGCAGGACCGTATCGGTAGAACGATCTCTGTAAATCCATGGTTTCACGATGGGGTTCGCAGTGGAAGTCCTTGACCGCAAACGTGCGAACGGATTTATGATGCCGGATTCAGAAGCAACAACGTGCATAGAATGCCGTGTATACAGTTTTGATATATGATTGTTTCGGAGGTTTCAGAGTAATCAGAATATTATCCTCTAAATGGAATTGTATAACTTTTTATCAAATTTTGCTAGAAAAAATCGAAAATTGATGGAGATTTATTTGCTGCAAAAGTTAAACTGCTTTAAATTCCTAATGATTGACCCTAGATGGCGCTACTAGTTGCAGACTTCAAATTTGACAGCTTCAAAATGTCAGATTAATAAACTTATAGCAAGAAAAACAAAAATTCTTTTAAAAAACAATTATTTATCTTTCATATAATTAAAAGTTTTTAAATAGAAGCCAAAAACGCTCAGCATCGTCAATGTGTGTTCAATTACGAATTGTTGTAATTTGTTTTCCGTACCAATTAAATCTGTTTGAGTTTTACAACCATCTCCGTCCATAAACTTATTCACCATTCTTTTGGAAATTCAATCTCTTCAACCCGAAATTGGCATGATTGGTAAAAGTTCTTTGCACATCACCGCCACCCCGGGTCTTGAATGTAACACCGACAATGGCTGGTAAAACATTTGTCATTAATCATGCCACTAGTTTGGTGCCTTCGGTGTACATTGGTGTGTGTGTGTGATTTTTTTTTATTCACAGGAAATAAAGAGCTAATATGCCGGTTGAGTGTGCGGCTGAAGTTTATACGATTTTTATACGTCCTCCTTTTGTTGTCAGCCGCATCCGTGAAAGCCATAAATTTAGCCTAGTGTCAGCGAAGGATTTTAATGCGGAGCGCACCTGTTGACGCAACAATGCAGTAAAGAAAAGCGTTTAATTTTCTTTTCTTAACGTGAATAATGTTTATAATTTAACTTTAACAATATATTTCGTATTTTTTGTATAATTTATGATTCATTAAACATTTTATACGCCTCAACTTCCGGTGATTCATTGTTCCAGTTCCGATTCACACCGTCACTTCTCTATCTACTAATCGCTGGGAAAATATCAACCCAGAGTCCACTTCTCACAGTCGTCCGTCGGTGGGAAAAAATCATCTCACAGTTGTCCGCACAAAACTTCCACTACTGGGGCCGTTTTGCAAAAAAAAAACCCCTTCATCCTACCAAAATGTGCCACTTCGTGGTGCTCAAAAAGGAGTGCTCAACGTGGCCATTGAGTTTATCAATTATGCAAACGAACACCAAACAGCATGGCAAAAAGGAAAGAAACCGACAACAGAGCAACAACAATCAGGCAACATTTTCAGTCCAGCACCTTCAAACCGGGAGAGGTCGTGCCGTTGTTATGGGTCGCCACCAAAAACTTCACTCCCACGGTCACGGCACCGGCATATGCACCAGCTTTAATTCATTTACTCGACGCTAGAACCTTCTGGTTTGGTCAAAAGTTTCGCTCTAGTCTAAAGGGCCTTTTTTGGTGCTTGGGTTGGGTGTTGAATGTTGGCAAGAAGTTCGCATCATCGGGTGAACGATCGCTCGCCAACGATTCACTTCCTGTGTGCAAAAGTTATGCTTTGGTTCCGGTGAAATTATTCTTCCTCATCATCGTTTGGTGCGCTAAGCGCTGCTGGTCTCGTTCTGAGAACTGTCTCGATCTGTGACTCTAGTTTCAGGTTCGCCAGGATACTTGTATTACTAACTCAACTAGTATACTCACATATTAATGAAGGCTGATCCTACATCCCGACCCGTAGATATCTCTAATTTCCTTTTCCAAACGTTGTACAATTCGTCTCATCCATCCGGAAAGCTTTTCCCGGCATACGAAAATGCAAGAGATTCTTTTGGGTCCTCACACAGACTTCACACTGGTCGGTACCTCCAGTCAAGTCATTAGCCTGTGTGCTGGCTAGTAGGAAAAAAAATCATCGTTATCGCTTTCCAACGCCATGAAAAGTAGGTTCGCGGTTTATAAGCTCTATGCGGGTACCGGGTGTCGTGTGGCACGAGCATACGTTCCTGTCGTATTATACACCAACAAACGTCCAACTCCCGGACGGCAGGAAAAGTACAGAGTGAGGATTAAATTATAAAAATTTCATTACCACAACCAGCCTGGCCGTAAGCCTGAGTGTGGTGCAGCCCTTAGGTCGATCTCGACTATCCCGAGCCACACTGGCCGTTAGCTTTCGGTCGGTGTGTGTTTGTGAGTTTGCTTTTATTTTCCGCGTAAAAACAGGATTAACGGTTGGCGAAATTAAAGAAAATAAAAACAACCCATCCATCCGGGCCCGGGTAACGTAGCTCAGCTTTCCAGCGTCACTAGACGAAAGCTGAAGAGGATGAATGAGGTCTTTTTCTCCATCTTTTTTATTTTTATTTCGCCGTAACGTTTCCCACGAAGCAGAATGACTGGTTGATGCAATTGCCAATCGAGCGATGGAGGCGCCTGGTCGTTCGTTCGATCGTGATTGGAAAAATGGTATCCGTCTACTAGTGCAAAATCCGGTATGGAGCACGATAAAGGCTGGCATTAAATCCGCGTATAACGTTCCGCTTGATAGTGGAAGATGTAAAATGGTAAAGCACTGAGGCAGAAAAAAAAAAGAAACAAAGGGCGTTGTAAGAGCGCTGTTCACCTTAGCTTCGCTTTTTTTTCATGCTGCCAATCAAGGTGCTTAAGCTTTCACTAGGGAAAAATGCTATTGCCGTACACAAAATGGAGGGGCAAAAGGTATGCAAATTGAACTGCTCCTATGGGTCCGAAACTCAACACGCGACAGGTGATGGATGAAATGATTTCATAACGCCATTATTCGATTACCGATTGCGGTTCGCTAAAGAGGGGGAACCTTTTGTGAGGTGTTGATCGACTTGATGCTCATTTCAGGCGAAAGATTTAAATAATCGTAACAAAAGAATAATCGCAACTTTTTTTTATACATTTAAGAACACTCTCGTGTCTTTGTTCACCTTGTTTGAGCATACTTGCTTTCGCAACTTCCGCAACTTCCGCGTATTTATTTTTCCCTATTTGCAAATAATTCAAGAGAAAGATTGCCTCACCATCACCATGTTGAGACGTTCAAGCCCGCTTAGAATTTAATCCATCAAGCACTGTACATCCCTGCAGCGTTTGGGGAGGGGTTGGAGCACAAGTAATTGGACACATTTATATAATTTCCTCCTTCTCAACTCCGAAAGGAATTAAACATCTTGCCATGCGGATGCGGTACACTGCTCATTAGCAACAGTCAGGACACGGAGCGGAGCGCTTCGCAACACGACGCTTCCCTAATGACGTGAGCCAAATGTTATGTTTCTCCTGAATCCTTAAGCTCTTGCCATGCGAGGTACTGGTGTGCCAACTTGTGCTCATCATTTTCCTCGACATCTGTAGCTTTACGCACCTGGAACTGAAGCCAACCTTTCATTAAAGACAAAGTAAACATTATGGTAGACGTACAAACAGGCACCCATAAAGCAATACAATGCAATGCAAATAAGGCTGACTTTAGCCCGCGTGTAATGGATTGGAAATGCAATATTTCAATAAGATAAAATTTTTCAACGACACTATTTAAAAGTAGTTATTAAAATTTACCTCCCATCGCTGCCAGGTTTTTAAAAAAATCATACCTGCTGTCTACAGTGCACGACAAACATCCATCATTTCTGCATCGCCGTCAGAAAGAGCGGTCGTTAGGACGCATATTTTATGCCAAATTGCACACTGCAGATAAGTGTAATATATAGTCACCGTCACCGTGGATGAGTGGAAGAAATCATACAAAGCAAGAGAGAACAAATTCAAGAAAACGGAAGCAAATTTGTCGCACACCTTTCAGCGGAATGTGTTTTATTAACTTTTTCCCCGTTCTGCAGTACTGCAACTAGTGCTCCATTTCGTTGCCCCGGCTGCAAACGTGGTAGTGCCTGGACTGACGAACCGAGGAAAGATTGTTTTGCCCACACGCTCCCAGCTGGAATGTATGCAAAATTTATCAAAGAAAGGGGAAGTGAAAGCAGGGTTTGGGAACCGGTGGGAGACACAACAAGACAAGTTGCAGGATCCTTCTTCCGTCCCATGTGTAACATTGCACGCTGCAGATAGCGATGGGTGAAGTTTTGTTGGTGAAAGTTTTTCCTTTTTGCAGTTCGTTAGCAAATGTTACACTAAGTGGTAAGAAATATGGCTAGAAAGTTGAGCTTATAGTTTTCATAAGTGTATAGCAACAATCTTAATAAGCTTGACAAGAGCGAGTTGCGAGTGTGGTGTTGTCTATATTTAGAAATGCACTTTTCACAGTAGATTTAAAACCACTCTCCGGACGGTTAGTAAGGTCGTCCTGCAGGAGTTGTAGATTGGAAAGACCTTTTAAAAGGTTTTAATTTCGTTATTTTGATCGAATTTTCTGGTAAACGGTGCACCAAAAACGAAGCCTGTTACTCAAAATCCCTAAAAATGCACCAAAAGGTATGCAATCCACTTGCCAAAATCATTCAGATTTTTATTGTACAAAGTCAAACAATTTTTCTAATTTCTGCCATCCCTGAAGGCCAATTTGATTTATTTTACACACACAAAGCCAGATTTTCCTCGGAGGTTCTCAGAAGAATGCTAGTTTTGGGCCCTGTCACATTGAATCTGCTGATCGAGGGGAAGATTCTTGTTGATTCGGGGCCCTCCGCCGCCGCTAACTCTGCCTACCGTTAATCCCGTCCCTGGTATACACACCTATGTTTCTCCTATTGCCTACATTTAGGCGTCACCATCCATTAACCTAAAATCTATTCATAACATCTAGCTAAAGAACAACTCTCTACAGACAGATATGGAACAAATCAATCTATTTGTATAACATAAAGCAATCAATTGTGACAAACAGCAACTCCTCGTTGATCCGTAAACGGAACGCACGAAAATGCCGGTATGATTTCTTGAATTTTATCAGCAAAATGCCACCTCAATTTTAACGACTGCTTATGTATGTTAGCTCCTACCCCGGCGACGTCCTTTTTCAAGTTTTGGTTTTAGAGTAAATGAAAATTAATAATAAATATTCAAAATTAAGTTCAGTCCTGAGGAACACTAACTAGATATGTCCGCCACTCAGAGCTACATCCTTCCAGTCGTGCTGATTGAAAGGTGCTGAATGTTTAAACCCCCCTTAGTTGGAACTGATTGACCGTTGAAAACACTTAACATTCTTTTTCATAATACTGCCTCTCCAGATGAAATCGCACTTTAAACCTCCAAGTGTTTGTTATTATCAGCTTATTTGCTCTCTTATTATGACGATTTGAACTTGATTTTTCAGACGCACTATACCATTCCGCAATGCATGTGTTTGGCTCCGATTTAATACTGTCCTACTAATAAATTAATGCCTCACTATAAAGTAACAGTTTATTAATTTTACAATATTCCATTTTCTGTTCTATAGAGCGGTGCCATAGACACCGGCGGCGGTGGTGGAGGTGGTGACGATACCACGAACGACACGGACGCGGAAAAGGAAATGCTCCTGTCGACGGCCGAATCTTCGGCCTACTCGGCACAGGAGGTTGCTGCCCGGCTACGGGTCGACGTTCGCACTGGGCTGCGATGGTCGGAGGCAAACAGTCGGTCCAAGATCGTCGGCTACAATGAGCTGAACGCACTGGACGACGAGCCACCCTGGATGAAGTATGTGCAGCAGTTCAAAAATCCACTGATCCTTCTACTGCTAGGTAAGGAGACCCAAATGAATTGCAAAAGCAGAAGCGTTTTTAATTATGGTGAATTGTTTTCTTATGCTTTTTAGGTTCCGCTCTCGTGAGTGCCTGTATGCGACAGTTTGATGATGCGATCAGTATTACCATTGCGATCATTATCGTAGTAACGGTCGCCTTCATCCAAGAGTATCGTTCCGAGAAGAGTCTGGAGGAGCTTAAAAAGCTCGTCCCACCGGAATGTCACTGGTGAGGATCTTGAAGGAGAGGAGACTCCTTATACGTATTCTTCATCTAATGCTTTTATTTTTATTTTATCAGCTTACGAGAAGGACGACTAGAAACGTTTCTGGCCAGAAATCTCGTCCCGGGCGATATCGTGTATCTCAACGTAGGCGATCGCGTCCCGGCCGACATACGCATCTTCGAGGCGTTCGATCTGTCGATCGACGAGTCAAGCTTTACCGGCGAAACGGAACCGGCACGCAAAAGTGTCGAGGTAGTGCTGAACGCCAACAATACAAAGAATCATGCCAGCATGAAGAACATCGCCTTCATGGGCACGTTAGTTAGGTGTGGTAATGGAAAGGTACGGTAGCCAAGATCACTCGAAAAATAGCAAAAAGGTTAATGGATTTTTCTTTCACACGCACACCACAACAGGGTATCGTAGTTAGCACGGCCGAAAACAGCGAGTTCGGCGAAGTCTTTAAAATGATGCAAGCCGAGGAAGCGCCAAAAACGCCGATGCAAAAATCGATGGACATTCTCGGCGCCCAGCTAAGCTTCTACTCGTTTTGCATTATCGGTGCGATTATGCTGCTCGGTTGGATACAGGCCAAACCGCTGGTCGAGATGTTTACCATCAGCGTCAGCTTGGCCGTGGCCGCCATTCCGGAAGGTAAGTGGAGCGTGGGAGTTGCTTCTCAGCATCGTAAGTTCTTCTTTTGGTAGCAAACGCAATTCCGTTGAGAATTCTACCACATGCACTCCATTTTGCCCTGTCGCCTGACTAGTTTCGCCCCGTGATAAATGTTCCAAACGTATTACTTTCCTTACGCCTTCGCCAACTAGCGTCAAGGGTAGTAGAGCAGCGCATTTATTATGGTGTCGTTTCTTCCACGAGTTCTCTTTTTCCGGGAATAAATCAAACGGAAAATAGGAAATAGTTTCAACGGTACTGTTGGGAAGTAAAGCCGATGACTCATAAGCTGTTGGTGGTGATGCTTAATGTTGGCAACTGGCCAGATTACGTGGCTAAAATTCGTTTTTCGTTGGAGGCGTCTATAATGGGGAAACAAATTTCCTATTCGGGAATACACGCAAAGGATTCTTATCCTTTTATTACTTATGGTCGTAACCCGTTGAAATAAATTCAAACCATTTTTTATTTAATGAAAATTAATCGCTAATGAATATATGCAATTTATGTATGAATTTTGATTTTTGAATATTTCATTGGTTGATTTTTTAAGATTTCTGTTGAACAACTTTATTCCTCTCTTCTTACGTTCGTAGTAAACATATCCCGCATTCCCTTCATCTTTCAGGTCTCCCGATTGTGGTGACCGTCACGCTTGCCCTCGGAGTCATGCGCATGGCCAAACGGCACTGCATCGTGAAGAAACTGCCAACGGTCGAAACGCTTGGCTGCGTAACCGTCATCTGCTCGGACAAAACCGGTACGATCACAAAGAACGAAATGACGGTCACCGTCATCATAACTTCCGACGGTTATATGGCTGATGTGACTGGCGCCGGATACAACGACAACGGTGAAATACACATCCGAGACTGTAACAGCATGGACAATGCCAAGACCAGCATTAACCAACTGCTAGAAGCGGGCGTTGTCTGCAACAATGCCATCATCCAAAACGATACACTGCTCGGGCAACCGACGGAAGGTGCGCTACTAGCCGCAGCTATGAAGAATGGTCAATATTCGGCCGCTGAAAACTACCTGCGCATTCAGGAGTACCCGTTCAGCTCGGAGCAGAAGATGATGGCGGTAAAGGCGGTGCCAAAGTACGCTAACACGAAGGAGGAACTGTTCTTCGTGAAGGGTGCGATCGAGATGGTGTTGCCCCAGTGCACAAAGTTCTGGTACGGTGGACAGGCGATCGCTTTGAACAAACAGAACGAGGCAGAATTTTTGCAGGAAGCGTACGAGATCGGTCGGAAGGGATTGCGCGTGCTAGCCATCGCACGGGGCACATCGCTGCAGGATCTCGTATATCTGGGACTGGTCGGAATAACTGATCCACCGAGACCGTTGGTACGCGAATCGATCGAAATGCTACGGTCGAGCGGTGTGCTGGTGAAGATGGTTACGGGAGACTCGCAGGAAACGGCCATGGCAATTGGTGAGTGTTTTTGTTTTAGGTTGAATAAGTTAGATTTTCTTTTTTTATTGACATGGAACACGATACATATGGACAAAGGAAAAGGAAGGATAGGGGGGAATAAAGGGTTGGTGCTCGTAATGTTTCGGGCTCTTATCCCAGGAAGTTTTTAAGACCATGCAAATGGGAGAACTTGTTCAATTTGGTCAGATGCAGCTCATGCGCTTGAACTGGTACGGGAACGTGAATCGGTACCTTCACAGGGTATGGTTCGGCCACGGGCAGGTCCTTCACCACTACCTCCTCCACCGGAACTTCCTTGATCACCTTCACAACTTTCACGTGTGGAATCTCCTTAATCACCGGCACTTCACGTATCAGTTCAACCTCACGCACTACCTCCACCGGAACTTCGACACGTCGGTGTACAATCTTCTCAACTGGCACTTCCTTAACGACTTCCACATCACGGTACACGGTAATTTCGTTCACCACCGGTACCTCCTTGACGACTGGCACTTCCTTCACGTGGGTGACAACATGCTCTTCCGGTACCTCCTGTATGTAGGGGACTTTCACTTCTTTGATGGTTGACACACGCTTTTCAATGTGTTGAATCTCCGGCACCGGAATAGGTACCGCTACCGGGACCTCCACCTTCACCAGCTTGGCTTGGGCCACGTTCAGAATCGCCACCGTGGCGAGGAAAAGAACCTAAGGTGGGAGAACGGGAAGGTAAAAATACGAGCTCCGGTTGCTCCGAGCTGAGGTTGACGTACCAGTTTCATGATGTGTGGTTGTGAAGCTATCCTAGCACCTGTTAACCTTGTGGGATGTGTCTTCGGCGGAAGTTAAACTGTTAATACGCTAGAGTATCGTTTGCCATTCGCTTTTATACCTGACCTTTTTCGAAAGCGCTTTTAGGGAAGGGCAAAGGGTGGTTTGCTATCTACGGTTCCAGGGTGTTATATGATCGGTTAGAGAAATGGAATGCAACCCAGCGTCATTACTTAACCGGGATGGTGCACAAACTTTCAACATTGCTCGTCTTGTTTCGCAAACTCTCTCCTAATCATATTTACATTTAGAACCATCTAAAGTAGCAAAATTGTGGCATTTCACTATATTTAACTACATGGCAATGTATTCCTTCCTTCAATCATTATTTGTTTTGTGATGTTTGTTGAGTTGCTTGAAAACTTTGCGAAAAGGTCCCTCCGAGAAGAAGAATCTCATCCAGCAAATCGGGGTAACTGATCAAATTATATAAAGCCATTACCCTGCGAAATGTGCGTCTTCTTTCTTTGGCTCTTTGTTCTCGAGATGCCTGCCATTACGGAGGCGATCCGGACGAGATTCGGTAACAGAATCTTTTGTATGAAGTCCCAAACTCCCAAAGTATGTTAAATGCTATTAGAGTAGTATAACATCAACAACGCCTTCCCGTAGGATTAAATATTAGTTTGTTGCATTAAAGATCATGCAAGTTATCTAATGATTTAACGAAATTTCCTTGGCAATAATCCTCAAGTGACTTCTTTATTTCTTTTTGTTAAACTGTCGGTAGGTAGTGCTGAACGATACAAGATTTTCAGGAATTCATTTTCAGGAAAATAATAAACGAAGAATAAAGTGCTGAAGAACTTTTCAAAAACTGTCCTTTTCTCGAACATTTACATGTAACAAGCATTGTACAGAAATAATGCCAAACCTTTCTGTAGGAGATCGTTCAGTCAGTTACCTGGAACCTTAGTCATAGATCAGCTCTTTCTGGACCGTAGTGGTCAAATGCTACTCTGTTTTCTCTACAGGAAGATTTTAAAGGATCCATCCTCCGTCAGAGATTTGTACAAATTTGTTTTTTGTCAGGGATTGTCACATGGGCGGTAAGGTTTGTTGTCCATATCTGCATTGTTCAGGATACTTCACAGTTTAGACGGTCGCTCTAACCTCTTAAATTAAAGTTTAAAGTAAAGCCACCATGCATTGAAGTTTCGGTTTTCCGCGTCAGAATCTGCTGCATTAGACGGGTCGAATAATGCTGTCACGTAGCAACTCTCTTCTGAAGCTTTTTGTCGATGCAAAGGAAACTATCCAGCTACAATTAATAATCATTAATCAATAAAATATAGTTGCCAGTCCAGGATCTCCAGGGATTCCGGGGTAAAGTTAGGCAGCAGGTTATATTCATGATTGAATGTTCAACATCGGCTTTTCAGAATTTTAAATTATAATTCGATTCGATATTGGTCAATGGAGCGGTCCTCGCGCTAATCGTGTCATGACAGAACCGAGGTTCAAATCCCATCCGGAACGTTCCACCCTTGCGAAGACTGACTATCGTTATTTGTAATACAGTATCACTCGTTGCAACAGTTTTGATAATTTAAATTTAATATATTTATCAGCATCCAATAGATTATTTACAAATGTAATTAATCACACAAAAACCTTACGCAAATTTTAATCGGGTACAATAAATATCTTTATTCAACTTTTATTTCACACCATTAGTGGCGTGTCTTTAATGGTTCACCATTTTTTTGAAAAATCCTACCGGATCAGGCAGATAGCTACCTGCCTGTGGTAGCAAGTTGTGGAACTTCTCCTTAAGCGTCGGTTCCGCCGGTTCAACGACAGCAACAACCGGTGCTACCGGTGCTGGCACAGTGTATGGGACTTGCACCTCTTCTGGTTCGTTGTACGGCACCGGGAAGGGCTTCTTGTTGAACACGTAACGCTTGTACGGCACCTCACGGATCTCTTCCACCTCCTTGATTACCTCGATGTGCTTCTCGACCGGGATGTGCTTGATCTTTTCCACGTGCTTGATCACCTCGTACGGAACTTCTACCTTTTCGATCACCACCTTCTCGATCGGCACTTCGCGAATAACCTCTACCGGACGCTCAACGACGACCTCCTTCGTCACGGGCACATGCTTTACCACCTCGACCTCTTTCTCCACCTCAACGTGCTTCTCCACGGGTACGCGCTTGATGATCGCTTCCGGCACGTGCTTGATGATTTCGCCCTTGGTGCGCTCAATCTTGGGGATGCCGATCGGGACCTTCTTGATGTGGGGCACCGGTACTAGCACCGGTACGTTGATGTCGTGTGTGGCAATCGACGCTTGCAGTAGCGCTCCTAGCGAGCAAAGGACGAGTAACTAAAATCGGTGGGAGGGAGATGATAGAATTAGTGATGAAGTGAGGTTGAAATCGCTCGCAGGAATGTGCTGTGCTTACAAGCTTCATTGTACGTGTTCGGTTCGGAGGGTAGTAAACGATTGATGTGCTACTGTTCACCTGACGTTTGCTTTTATAGAAATGTGGGTTCACCATCCCTAGAGGTAGAATGCGCGAACCAACAACTTTCTCTTCCCTGCTGTGTAACTGGAAAAACAGGCTATGTTGCGGCCCATAGGTGTTCGTTGTATCTTACGCACTCTCAGGTCAAAAATTCGTGCTTTGATTCACTTTAGGCATGTCTTCCGTTCGACCAATCCCAAGCTCTTCAAAAAGGAAAGCCTTTAAACAGAATTGTAGGCCACGGAGGCCCACTTTCTTCCGTACTAGAAGCGATCATTTTAAATATGGCACAGGGACTGCCCTCTAATATCATCAATCGATCTTAATTTGGAACATCCTCGGTTCCTGAGTTCTCGTCCTTTACAAAATGGGTGCTTCGGAATATCTTCTTCTTGAATGAGACTCACAGGGCTGTCGTCAACTTCAAGGAAACGTCCATGTCCCAAAGATGTATCGCAACAAGTGTGCCTAAGACGCATGTCTTGATCTTCGAGGATATCAGCCGTGAGATGATGATGGCCTTTTCCATCTTCTTGGTGATTACTAAGATCCTCAGTAGTAGATATAAGTCTTTTTATCTATGCATGAAGAAGAAAATAGTAAATGTTAACAATAATCTTGCTCTCTCTATTTTTTTTCGCAGCTTCTAAGATCGGACTCGACATTGTGCACATGCAGGCAATGTCCGGACACGACATCGATCAGATGAATGAAATGCAGCTGGAAAAGATCATCAACACGGTCAGCGTGTTCTATCGTGTGACCCCGAAACACAAGCTAGCGATCGTCAAGGCACTCCAACAGAACGGTCACATCGTGGGCATGACGGGCGATGGCGTTAACGATGGTGTGGCGCTAAAGCGTGCCGATATTGGCATTGCGATGGGTAAAAATGGTACCGATGTGTGTAAGGAAGCTGCCGATATGATTCTGGTGGATGATGATTTCCACACGATCATGTAAGTTTTGAGCTAAAAAAAATATGTCCAAGGAGCATGTAATTGAAACGCTCATTTCTTATTTCAGTGCCGCAATTGAGGAAGGCAAAGGTATCTTCTGGAACATCCGGAACTTTGTGCGCTTTCAGCTGAGCACATCGATTGCGGCCCTCTCACTAATCGCACTGTCCACGCTGATGGGCATCTCGAATCCGCTAAATGCGATGCAAATTCTTTGGATTAACATCATCATGGATGGACCACCGGCACAGTCGCTCGGCGTGGAACCGGTCGACCAGGACGTGCTGAAGCAGAAGCCACGCAACGTGAAGCAACCGATGATCTCGAAATCGCTCATCATCAATGTACTGCTGTCGGCCGGCATTATCATACTCGGCACGCTGTGGGTGTTTCAGCGCGAGATGGCGGACGGGACGGGTGTAACGAGCCGTGACACAACCATGACCTTTACCTGCTTCGTGCTGTTCGATATGTGGAATGCGCTCAGCTGTCGATCGCAGACGAAGAGTGTATTTCAGGTACGGTTACGATCAAGTAGTAGAAGAAACAGTACTTGTTTTGTGACTAACTGGACATCGTTTTATCCCTTTAATTGCAGATCGGGCTCTTCACGAATCGGATGTTCCTGCTGGCGGTTGGCTTTTCGTTGCTCGGTCAACTTTTGGTCATCTACTTTCCACCGCTGCAAATGGTTTTCCAAACGGAAGCCCTATCGGCGATGGATCTACTCTTTCTCGTGTCGCTCACGTCGAGCGTGTTCATCGTGTCCGAGCTGAAGAAGTGGTTCGAGCGCACCATGGAGCGACGAATGTACCGCAAGCGTACTGAGCTTGATTTCGTATGACAAACAGCTCCCAAAGATGCTGGAAGATTGCACAAGGACTAAGAAAAAAAACTGTAAACCGACCGAGAGGCGCAGAAGCAGCCGAGGAACAAAAAAAAAAAAAAAAAAAGGCTGCGAAAATGTCGGTTGCGATTTGCGGCTGCTACTACCAACTTCAAACCAACACCACACGCTACCACCGACGACGGCGACGACGACTATCAAGCACGACAACAACAACAGTAAACCGCGTACGATGACGAATTGATGATCGACGATCAAGCTTCGTGTCTAAGGCTATTATTGAGGTGAAGACAAAAAGGGGAAAGGGATGTGTGTTTTGTTAGACAGTTTTATTTGGACTCTTTTTTGAAAAACAAAAACTACCACTACCACTACTACTACTACTACTACTACTACTACTACGTTTGTTGTAAACGAAACACTATTTAACTAACCAATCATGCCATGTAGAGAGTCTCAAATGATCCAAACAAAAAGTTGGAGCGAGTTTTATGTTAATAGTGCTCAACAAACGAAAATGGCTAGAAACTCTACTTCCGGACCACTATTTAGGCCGCTTGCCAGAAAGCATAGTACAGTAAAACGGGAACAAACAGTGGCACTACAACTATGTGACTTGCCGTTGGACACCAGCAGGGAGAGAGAATAACAGACAGTTGCAAAGCGGCACATAATTTCTGTGAAATGCTTTTCTCTACAAATTATGTTTCCAGACACGATTTATCCATGTGTCGTAGAGCTTTTTGACATTTTCCCAGAAAGTTTTTGGATACGTTATGCACATTTTTGAATCATCAAATTCATCATACATTCGCAAAAAAGATTCTGGATTTCGTTGAAATGCGTCTTCAAAAATTAGAACTGATTCAAAACTTTGTGGGAAATCGTACATAATGAACCTCCGGAGATATCCAATAGATGAAGGGACGCTAAGCTATAGAGAATGCACCACTTGTAATTCGTTTTGTAAACTTTAAACCTTTTTATTTTATTTCTTTACACAATTCTTCTTGTGCAAAGCTGTGCAGCATTTTTTTTTTTTATATAAAACAAAAAAAACCTATTGCGCTGCAAACCATGCTCAAACTCAACACAATCTCGCTCGGTATATGTTATAAGTGACATGTTTTAGTGCCTTTCTGTTAGAGCTAGCTTACTCGTGTTTTAGAGCGTTGTTTCCTGCTTTTCTGTAACCGCAACGCTTAAACGCTCCATCATATTTAAAGGGAGGGTTTGCAGTTGATTTCCCACTTTGTCTTAAATTAATGGTTCAAACTTTTTTATTACTATTATGGTGTAACGGAATCGAAGCGACAGGGTAAAGGCTTATCATTCTTCAATTATTTTTAAGTTAAGTATTACTAAGAGAGCGAAGGCCTAGATACGGTACCAATGTAGTAGTAGTCCTAAGTATTTAAAGAAACGGTAAGGTTCAGTTCAGGAAGGAAAAAACAGCCAGAGAAATAGTATAAAAGAGGAAACAGTGAGGTAACAACTATGCCTCTGCAGCTAAACGGTAAACGCTAAACGACGGAGACCACGCTGACCGACGCGCCCTGAAGGCTGTGTATTCAGTGACTATAAAATGGGTACTACGTAGTGAACGAAAACAGACGAAGAAGAAGAAGAAAGAAGAGATAAAAAAACTGTAAGTTGTAAAAAAATTCCTTGTTTACTTTTGTCTTTTTTTATTCAAAAACTATTTTATTTATTATTAAGTTTCCATTTATTTTTAGGTATTTAATTTCTCAGTATTTAAATTTTGGGAAATTTAAATTCTTTTTATGAATTTTCTTTTCTGTCAACCATTGATTTAGTGTTTTCTGCTGTACATATGTTGATGATTCAGTGATCGTTTAAGTAATCATGTGATAAAACAATAATCTAACACACTCTTGCTGATCCCATCGACATGGGCCATTATGGAATGTGGGATATTGACGGGAAGCGCAAACCGAAAACCCCTTACGAATATATACCATTAGCTCTCTGTCTCTGTGTGCTTATAACCTGTTTGTGTAACGATCTATGTGTGACAATCGCCAGGTGGAACAGGAATGCAAAGCCGGGGTTCGGGTCAAAGGCAAAGAGATCCGGCACACCGGCAGACACAAAACTAGGCTCTTCGGCTGCCGGCTCTAATTGTGCGCTTTTGCTTTTCCCACTTAAGGCACTGGTTTTGCAAAGAGAAAGTGTTACCCAAGAGTGTGTGTCGTTATGAGAAAAAGAGAGAAGGGTAGCTTTTTGGTAAGAAATATTTAAAATTCTTTACTGAGCCGTTGCAAAAATTTATTTCATTTTTCATTATTATTTCAGCGTTTTGTTCTTAACTTTATCTGCACCCATTAGAGAGTCCCCGAATTTATTTCAAATTAATCTGTGCAAAACTAAAACCCAAAACACAAAACAAACTAAACGCTTTCAAACTCAAAACAAAAAAAGAAATTTAAACAAATATCAAGCTAGCCACTTACTATAAAAAAAACAACAAAAAAGAGCCATAACAAAACCAAAACAAAAAAAAAACATATTTGAAGTTGATCGGAAGTCGGAACTCTTTTCTAAAATGTGAAGGAACTTGTGAGAAAGCATAGCAGAACCGAAAAGAAGGTAAAAAGCAAAGCAATTCCAGTGATAGATGGGGTGTGTAGCCACCGGAAAACCAACCAACCAAAAACCTCGATCGCGCAGAACAACAGCAACAACATTAAACAGTTGAGCAAGTGAACCAACAAGTCGTTTGCGGATAAAGAAAAAAAAACAATACAAATTGAATGTGCAATATCTTCTAGCATGATATGGGAGCATGAACTAGAAATTGGTGACGAGAAAACCACAACAAAACAAGAACAAAAATGATGAAGTAAGGTAACAACATCGATACTAAAACAAGGAGAGGAGAGAAGGAAGAAGGAGAAAACCTAAAACTGGAGAAATGGTAAAAACAAAACAATTAAACAGTGTTAAAAAGCAGAAGCAATGATAATATAAAGTGAAACAATATTTTAAAAAAAATACATAAAACAGGCACACACTCATTAAATCGTGCACCATACCGACCTGTTCGCGGGGTTTTTACTCCACAAACGGGAAGCTAAACGATCATCATCTAATAGACGCTAACGCTTACCCAAAACATACATTGCTTCAGCATAATTCAGCACTAGAGTGTAGTGTTTGGAAAGGGAAAATTAGAAGTACCGGCCACATTAGGAAGAACAAGGCAATCATGCAAAAACCATGCACCCATTGTGTGTGTGGGTGTGTCATCATCACCATCGCCAACCAACCAACCACCATCATTAAGCACATCATACCATGTCATCTAACGCACGCACTAGAAACAGCAGGCGCACACCACCTGTACGAGCGATTTCGAACGGGCTTTGGAAACATCGACAGGCCTATCGAGGGGAAGAGTTTTAGATAGAATTTGTTTTGGAATTGTCGAATATTGGCACCGACACAACACATCATCCTTCACCACTCACATACACATCACAGGCACGATCACAGAACCAACATTTAAAGCACTCATATATTCGTGTATGCAAAACGATCGTACTCATCACTCGCGACATATCATAAATACGGTACCAAAACCAAAAATGGTAGGCAAAAACAAACATCCTCAAACACATATACATTAAAAAATTTCTGACCTTGATTACTCTATTCGATGTTAGGACTTTTTTTCAAATTTAGATTAGTTTTCCTTCGTATAAAGCATCTGCTAGTATGTGGCTCATTTTGATGAAATAGAAAGTAATAGTAACGTGGAACGCGCGTTCCAGGTCTCTACTCTCGAATTTTTGTAGCCACCTGAGACTGTGCCCAAGCTGAGTGGAATGTTTTAGGTTAAGGGGGAGTATAAGATACTACAGAAAGTATTTTCGTATTTTTTGTGCTTTTTTAAAGTTGAAGTTGGAGGATCCTACACCTTCTGCTCTGGCTCTACAGCTTCTATAATTCTCCTATAAGGCCTGATGGGATTTGATCATCTTAATCATCTTAATCTTGATGGCGGTTTACTATGACGAACCTGCTGCGCTTGTCTATTGTTTAACACTATACATCTGGAGCTAGGAAGACAATTTCAAGAATGGGATCGCTGGAACAACTCCTTTATGAGAAGCGTTTACAGCATGGTCCCAGAAATGATTTCTTCGCATAATTTTGTTTCTGGAAGTATTATTTCTCCCACTTATCACATTTTTTTGGCTCATGTTGATTCAAGATGCAAAAAGGCACGGAACCAAACAAGGGTTCGGTTCTCAAAGCAGGTCGGTGTAAAAAATACGCAAATACTTTCTGCACCTTAACTTAACGGCTCGAAAACCGATAAAATTCAACTATAACGATTAACCTGGAAGGCACTACAGCGCCGGGACAACCAACAGCTCAGCAGTTTCCCCTTATTCGTTATCCTTTGAGTTGAATTCCGTTACAAAAAAAAACCCCATCTTCACCACACATCGTGATAATCAAGTATTTCAGTCTTTTCTTTGTCATATAACGCTAAAATAAGTCATAAAAACCATCAAACAAACGATTATTTAAAATAACCAGCTTACCTTGCTTTTGTAAGTAAGTCAAGCAAGATACAATTGGAATCTTTAAAAAAAACAGCACGAAAATTATCAAAAGAAGGCAAAAAACCATGAAAAAAGCACACGTGCGATAGGAGTAAGATAATAACGTTAAACGCATAACCCTAGCAAAGAGAGAGAGAGAGAAAGAGAGAGAGAGAGAGAGAGAGAGAGAGAGAGTTTAATGAAAAAGCAGAGCAGAACCAGATAACCAGAAACCCCAATCATTGAAAGGAACGGTACACAGCACTATTTAACATGAAGCTAACAATCATGCATATTTATCGAAAGTAAGTAAGTAACACTATTTATGGGATAGCTGGCCGGACGTTTTGCTCCGAACATTCCGAACATAGTACATGCGCCGGAACAAACTTAAACTATGATCTTACACATCTATATGGAAAGCATATTTACTAACATTCGGCTCATTTGGTGAGGAAGTGTAACGTGAGGAAGTGCACAAATATGGACGTTAAAAATTACATTTCTTAGTATGGATCTTTAATTTGAATTAAATGAAACTAAAGTAGCATAAATTACAACACAACTTGATTTTTAGCTCGCTCTTGCGATCCTTCGTCTACTGGGGACACTTGAATGGGGAAACGTATTCATTGGCTGCGGCTGCATGCTGTGTAATAAAAAAAAAAATATTTATTTTGTAAGGAAATAAACGTGAAACCACTTAACCATATTAACATTAAGCTAACGACACGTGAGCCGTTGTAAGCAGTGGCGAAGAAGGAAACACAATTCAAATGAAAAACCAATAACTTTAAGACGCAATAACGGTTTTATGTTGTCTGCGTGGCACCGATCGATGAACCGGCTCCAGAAACTTAATACAATATTTACCGGTAAACATCGATTGTATTTGCCGGATATTACACAATAAAGCCAACAACAAAAAAACTATAAAAACATACAGACACTCACATAAAAACTAGTTCGTGTTACGCTTAAATGTTTGAATGCGACGTCTTATAAAGCAAAAGGAGAAACAGAACAATAGGAAAGACGTTTCCGGATTTCATTGCAAATGCAAAACGGTGAAAGAGCAGTTAAAAATAATTGTATTAAAAACTGGAAGCTGGCAGCGGTACATCTCATAATTTCATGGAAGAAAAACAAACTTTAGAGAAAATGAAAAACTTACATACAGTTAGCAAAACAAAAAAAAAACGATGATGGATTAAAAAGAATTGAAAAAAGGATGAGAAAAGAAAAATTCGAAAGAAGAATGGTGGAGGGATAAAACGATAAATGGATACTGTCAGTGCACAAATCGCACCCTGCGCACACAGTGTTGAAATGGAAATGGAAAGGATGTGAACAACTGCAACAGAACTCAAACTTGATGCAATAAATGGCACGTACCGTATAATATGATATGCGTTTTTCTTTTTGTCTAGAATGCTTATGCTTCGAATGTAGTCATGACAGTATGGGTAATCGCCGAGGGCTCACCGTCAGAGGAGCCTCATCCAAGAGGCCTCATAAACGAAACATTCTCTTAAAAGGAACCAAGAGATCTGGAGTTCACTTGAAGCTTTGCACGTTCAGAATTCTCTGATGCTCTCAGGATTTTTGAAAGATCTCGATATTTGAAAGATGAGAACCACAGAGTAAAAGTTTGATAAGTACCTTCTATCGAATTAGTAAAAGAAAATAATCAATTCAACACTCAACAAATTTGGCCACTGAACGTGTAATTCAAATCCCCAAAGAAACGACACCGAACGAGAACCTCCCCACAATTACATGATTTCCAGCGTCGACCGATACACTATAAACACACCTGCTTCTCCGTATGTCAAATGCATTACCGTTGTATGCAATTCACGGTACTGAAGAAGCCGGGAAAAAAGGTCGAAAAAAAGGTTGTCTGGAAAAGTCTCACACTCCTCCTTTTCTTGGTTGGAAAATCTGTTGCATGTGTTAAGTGTGTACGTCCATTGTTGCCATTCGCATTTTCCTGCTAGAAAGGCAAATTGCAACTGATTGTCGGGGCAGACATTCACACCCCGGAAAGAGAAACAAAGGAAAAGCTCTCCATTTTTTGTGTTTCCAGCTTACCGGGCGCCGCCTACTGCCTGACCAAACAAAGCAAAGGGCGCCTAGTTTGTGAGGTTTCCATTTAGGTAATAGTGCGTAATTAAATTAGTGCCGGCGGAAAGCGGGTGCCAGTTGCGTGAACCGTGAGTGATTGATATTCTTGTTGAAACCGTGCCAACAAGCAGTAGACAAAATGGATGTGTGGCTACCGATGGAATCTAACCCTGAGGTAAGTGCAGAAAGTGGAAAAAAATGAGCATCCTTGGCAATATGTCTGCTTTTGCTTTTCTAGGTGCTGTCCAACTATATGGTAAAGTTGGGCGTATCGCCACTGTGGAGTATCGTTGACATCTATGGCATGGATGATGAGCTGCTCGATATGGTCCCGAAACCGGTCAAATCGTTGATCTTTCTGTTTCCTTGCTCCAAAGCGGTAAGACATTGGGGGAGTCCTTTTTTCTTCACAGCACCTTCTTATTGCCCTTCCTTTTTTCTCCACTCAGCATGAAGAGTACCGTGCCAAGGAAGACGAGGAACTGAAGGCCAAAAACGTCGACCATCCCAAGAGTCTCTTCTTCACCCGTCAGTTCGTACACAATGCGTGCGGTACGATTGCCATCGTTCATGCCATTCTGAACAATCAGGACATAGAACTTGAACCGGGCAGTGTGCTGAAGAAGTACTACGACAGTGCCAAGGACCTATCACCGGACGATCGTGGTGAGCTGTTGAACAAAAATGTGGAGCTAAAAACAACGCACGAAGAGAATGCTCAACAGGGCCAGACGGTCACACCCAACATTAATGATGCGGTGTACCATCACTTTATCGCGTTTGTCGAGGTCGAAGGGACGCTGTACGAGCTGGACGGGAGGAAGAACTTTCCGGTCACACACGGCAAAACAACGCCAGAAACGTTGCTAAAGGATGCGGTTCAGGTTTGCAAAAAGTTTATCGAGCTGGATCCGTCCGAGGTTCGCTTCACTCTGCTGGGGCTCGTACCGACACAGTAGAGGAGCTGTGTGAGTGTGTTCGTAAATCTCGCTTTTTATGCTTTTAATAGCTGAACTGAAATATTGAATCGAGGAAGGGAAGGACCAAAAATGTAGAAGGAGGGAGCTTTTGAATAACATCGGCATATAATAGCAGCGCGCGTTCCTTTGTGAAATATATTAGCAATAAAATCTCATCATGCATGTGCTTTTCATGTACGTCATTGTTTACTAATTTATTTACTTACTACTAATTTTTGACCTAACCCTGCCCCGGACAACCAGAAAAACTAGCCAGGTTTTCAATGTTGAAGCAGGTACGCTATCTACACCAACCACGAAAGAGAAGTTTCGACTTGGACAAGGCAGCGTTCAACCATTTCAGGAACAACTTCAATTTAGGTTTGTTGTGTGTCAGCAACTGGTTTTATTTTCCCGTTGTTACTTTGGATGGAAAATTCGATCGTACAAAATACTCGCCGATGGCCATTGCTACCGAGTTAGGATTTCCGCTCGGAAGGCTCGGCATAACGGACGCATCCGCTACGAACAAATTGCGCACACCGTGCACTCGAAGGTCGACGGATGAAACAACCGAATCCACACCGGACCGCCCCATACGGCACGTACCGACCGGATGATAAATTGTGTGCGTTACGGAACGAACGTAACACTCCCAGTAGGAATCACTGTCGAACGGTAGCATCGAGCAACCGGGGAATGGTTTTGGATTAAACTCTAGGCCTACTTTTCTCGCCGACGGTTGCTGGGTGATTTTTTGCAGCAAACGAATTCCTTTGATGAGAACGATGACATCATCTTTTGATGCAAGATAATTTGGATCGATAACTGGTGCGTCGCAAACATTCGTGCTTTTTAATGCGATTTGTCCTTTGCTCTTTGGATGCAGTAGTATTGGTAAAACCGTAACGGCTGGCTGTCCCATTCGCAGCAACGGTTCATAATAATCGTTCCACACGGAATCTTTTAGGTTTAGAATTTTCCGTAAGTGTACACCACCATCGGAACTAAGACCGGCCGGAAGTACCATAAATTGTAAATCGCTCGTATAATTACTACTACCGTCGAGCGATACAAATCCGACCGCTTCACAGCCACCGAACGAAAGTGACGATTGGTGATGATTGCCGGTGAAGTAGTTAAGTACATTCGCCGGATGCACAAGATCAAATGGATGTAGATTGAGCGAGTTGCTTATTAAAAGCAACTCCGATCCGGTTCCTATGTGATCTTGTAGGTTTTTACCAACCTGTGGCAGATTGACAATTGTTTCAATTCCTAGACTTTCCAACTCCTCCCGTGGCCCAATGCCACTGTGTAGCAACAGTTTAGCCGATCCAATTGTTCCCGCAGTCAAAATGATCCCTTTTCGTGCGCTTACAAGAAACTTTGCTCCTCCTGCACGAGAAACGAGCAAACTTTTAGCGATTCCTTCTTGGGTTATTATTTTTTCCACCAAGCTATTTGTCATTCTTGTGTGCCCTTTCCGATTGGCGGAATGTTCGTATTCGTGTGCCGTTGTCCATCGTCTGCCGTTTCGCGTCGTAAGAAATGGTTGAAAAAATTCATCATCACCAAACCCGAGACTTTTCGCGGCGGTAATAAAAACGCTTCCCAGTTCGGTGGTAAACCCACGCTCCACATTTGTCCACAGATCGTGGTCGAAAAAATCCAAAAAGCGGTCCAAATCCTGGGCTCGTTCAAACCAATCGGTAAAGTCCTTCCTTTTCGGCTTGTAGTGAACCATGTTGTTAAGCATGTGGGTGCCACCGACCGTTTTACCTAGAAATAATCAATATTTAGTAATAAAGAAAGCTTTTTGAAACTGAACCTAGCTTACCCATTGGCCATCGGCTACGATTCTCGTTCAGAGCCCAGCAGGAGTGTGTCTGTGGTTCTGTTACATACTGCCAATCGTACGGTGTTCCGTGTGCTAACGGTAAAAATAGTGGCACATCCATCAACCCGTTCCACTTGGGGCCAGCTTCCACGACAAGCACATCCGCGGAAGGAATACGGCTCGAGATCCAGGAACCAGCTGTTCCGCTTCCAATGATGATATAATCATACTCAGAGGGTACTTTGCTTAGATCATTAAAATATGCCGCGTAGAAAAACAATTTAAATGCACAAGATGCAACGAACACTCCTATCGTATAAAAGCCCACAACTAAATAATAATTAACTAAATTGAATAGCATTTTAATGTACAAAAAAGGAATGAAAACCACCGAAACCGGCAAACAAAACAACCTGTTGTTGGGGGTTTTCAAATATTGTCAACAATGGTTGACATTGCTTTTAAAAGTCATCGAAATTCGCTGTGTCTTTGCGTGTTTAAATATTCCAGAAAAAGTGCAACCCAAAAGGCATATAGATGGTTAAAATTTTTCTCCATTTTCAAATTAGTTTTGTAAAAGAAAATGGAGCAAGAATGTTATTTTTATGATTTTTAAATTTCATCGATTTTTCCGATGCTTTTTTGACAAGCCTTATCTTGAATCCATACACCTTGGTCGTCGGACAATCACATCCCCGTATGCACACACCTTGAAGCCGGCGGTGGTGGCATACCGTCATCGGGGTTTGTGTGTTGCATTCATTATTGTGAAATAGTTTAGCTAGATTAGGTAGAGTTTTGTTATTTTTTAAATTTCCTAACGCAAGTGGCACCAGTATGGGACAGCACGTATCCCGTACCGATTTCGAATGGACGTACACGGAGGAACCGCATGCCAGCCGGCGCAAGCTAATCCTGGAAAAGTATCCCCAAATCAAGAAACTTTTCGGGTACGATCCACAATTCAAATGGGTCGCCAGTGCGATGGTTCTCACCCAGCTAGCGATGCTGTTCGTCGTGAAGGACCAATCGTGGAAGATGGTGTTCCTTCTGGCGTACTGTTTCGGGGGTGTGATTAATCATTCGCTAATGCTGGCGTGCCATGAAATTGCTCACAATCTCGCGTTTGGGCACGCGCGACCAATGGCGAATCGGTTGTTTGGCTTCTTTTGCAACCTTCCGATCGGGTTACCGATGTCGGTATCGTTCAAGAAGTACCATCTGGAGCACCACCGTTATCAGGGTGACGAAGTGATCGACACGGATTTGCCCACGTACCTGGAAGCGAAACTGTTCTGCACAACGGTTGGCAAATTTTTCTGGGTCTGTCTCCAACCGCTGTTCTACATCTTTCGGCCACTGATAGTGAATCCGAAACCACCGCAAAAGCTCGAACTGGTAAACGGGGTCATACAGCTTGCCTTCAACACACTCATCGTGCAGTACTTCGGGTGGAAAGTGATGGTCTATCTGATCGTTGGATCACTACTTGCGATGGGCCTTCATCCGGTGGCGGGACATTTCATCTCCGAGCATTACATGTTTGCGAAAGGGTTCGAAACGTACTCGTACTATGGACCTCTGAACTGGATCACCTTTAATGTGGGGTATCACAACGAACATCACGACTTTCCTGCCGTCCCTGGCCGATTGCTGCCGGAAGTGAAGCGAATTGCGCCCGAATTCTACGACAACATCCCGCAGCACACGTCCTGGACGCGGGTGCTGTACGATTTCATCACCGACCCATCCATCGGACCGTACGCTCGTATCAAGCGTAAAGCACGCGGTCTGGATTCGTAAACCAGATATTACCAGGTGAGTTGTGGCCGGCCAAACCATTCATTATTCCACATCCCGATATCTAGGCGCACGGTGGCCTCCAATAATTGCCCACCTGTGCAGCAGGAGCCTGTGATTGATTGTTCAATCAGTGGCCGGGTGGCACCACATTATCTGTCGCGTTATCGCGCCTTGCCTTCGCCGCTTTTAATGTATCTCCGAGTGGCCGGTGTAGACTTAGCGATGGGCAATGCGATTAGCCTGTTCATAACAAAGCTTGTCACGCGATAGAGACCGAACCGCAAGCAGTCCAAAAAAAAAAAGCCAAAAAGTAGGAAACAAGATAATAGGCCTTAGGCCTGTTAACCTTATCACCAGCACACAAAGCCATGGGAAAAGTTAGGTATCAATGAACGGAACCGATAGGTAGACGAGGGTTTGATTGTGTAAATAGACCCCTGACTCGTGGCACCCAAAATTTATGACTCCTTCCGATGGAGCAATCGTTCAGCGTTTTCATTGTGCTGTCGCATACGATTACGTTTCGCGCATACTAATTAATTTGATTGGACGTCCAGTACCTAGCATAACTGTGTGGTTTTTCGAAGAAATGCAGGTTTATGTCATCAAGCTAATAATGGACGGTTCGATGGATTGAAACGTTTTCTAAATGTCGTACGCGGTGCACGAAGCTGTATGACCTGCCGAGACCTCCGAGCAAATTTTAATTAAAATCATATTTGCTTATGTGTGGTTGCTAGAATATTGGTAACTTGGGCTAATGTCTGGACGAAATTGGACAACAATTTAAAACAATTTTTTTCAAACGAATTATGGCATCAGAGTCGATATTCTTACTGTAGAACCGAGTCCCATCAGAATCACGTCTCTCCGTGCGCAGGGCGCACTAACCAGGTTAAAATCTAGACAAGCGAGCTAAAACTGGCAGGCTAGAAAGTCGTCTAGGGATTGTACAATCAAAGAAGATATAAAGAGTTCTCGTACAAGTGCGTCTGTATTAAAGATCATTCGTATAAATTCAGTTCTTTCTGTGTCAGTTAGTCAATTGGTTGCTACAACGCTTTGGTAGTAGAATGATTGGATAATGTCCCAAGAGTCCTGGATATTTTAAATAAAAACGAGTAAAACCACCAGCAATTGGTGGTCAAAAACAACACTTTAGAGTGATCAGAAGTTGTCCTCTACTCCGTAGCGGACTAAGCCCCTTGAAGGCCATAATCGAAGCGGAATATGGGAAGAAGACAAGGTACAGTTTGGTTGGATCATTCAAATATTAGTACAACGAATGAAAACCCGTGAAAAGCAGACTGATTTATCTTTTTAATTACTCAAAACTGTTCTAACCATCCGTGCATCCGTCTCCAATTGATTGAACATATCTTTTAATCCTCAAATGAAAGTTTGACCGGGGGTTGGCAGGGATCCTAAGCTAGTCTTGCTAGCTTGCATAAAATTGCTCGAGCATTATCTGCACCATCTGATGCCATTCATGAAAATGAAAACCCCATTAAAGGTATTTCATTCTTAAACTCGCCCATCTACCCAAAAGCTTACCGACCCTAAGTCTAGACATCAAAAATGCGCCTAATGCCCTTGAAGCGTCTGATGGTGTTTGAAACCGATTGCTATGATCTTTGAAAAGACATTTTCCACCCTTTATGACTAATTCTCTCTACTCGTGACCACACACATCTAGATATGTGTTGTCACAGTAGGTATAATGATACGTTTTACACTCATGCCCATGTTCCAATGAAAAGGGGAGCTAATTATTTATCCAACGTACCAGGTGCGACACAACAGAGCACAGAGTGAGAGCGGGTCCCCGTGTGCGAGTTGCGGTTCGCCATTATCGGAAAAGTAAACATGAAGCTGAGTTATCGTACAGCGAAGCGTCTGATGCGTCAATGCATGATAAAAAAACACACTTAAAAGTTCGCGTTTTTATGAACCTTCCACAGGGCTATCTCGCGCATTATTTGCGCGGTCACAAAATGTACGCTCAAGCTTGGTGGTCACATTGGCGTACTTTAAACTGCATGTTCGAACTTTAATTTTTCTATAGAAAAGTTCACTTATACTTCTTTTTTTTCTCTCTCTCTCTCTCTTTTGAATCTTTTCATTTTCAGGTCTATAACGAGTATATTATACATTGCGAGACGAGTGCGCGCGAAAATGTGTGTGTGTGTGTGTGTGTGTGTGTGTGTGGGTGTGGGTGTATGTGACGATAGAATAGAATAGAAATTCTCTACAACAAAAAAAGGATCTACCTTTCTGCCATGGGCAGACACAACAAACAACCCAGCAAGATGGACAAATTGATACAAAACCAGTAGCCTAAACAAAACTAAAATCGAAATGGACAGTTTTGCTTATTAAGCATTGATACAATGTTGAGTATACTGCGCGTAGTATTTCTGCTCTGGGTGGCTGCAACATGCACATTACTGCACAGCGTCCCATCAAGTGTGCGTGTGTGAAATGTAAATTTTGGTCAGAAGCAAAGGAAAGTATTTGCAAAAGAAAGAGGTACACACCATCACGGGTTTGCTGTGACGGGCATGCAACAATCGACTAGACTAGTGCATCACTCAGCTGTTAAATACCTCCACTAACGATAATTTTTCGTTTCTTTCAAATTCATTTCAAAGCCTTTTACTGCAAGAGGCACTTTTTTTTTGGTTACAAAAATTACGGGCCGAAGTTTCCGTAAATGGAGAGAACAAGAGAGAGGAACGTCGTTGATGTAAAGCCCGTTTTTGTTTTGCATTAATAGATAAACCAAATAAAACAATGGCACCGTGGCAACATTGGCTAACATTTAAGTGTAAGATACTGTAGGCTTACAAACGCGTTCCTACCATGTTCGTTCATTGCACAGCCTCCACGTGGCTGCTGGCAGTTGAACAGAGATGATTACACACAGTACAGGGAGCACACGTGTTAACGGAAAATTGAGTTTTCCATTGCCTTTTTGTGTTTTTATAAAAACTTATATACATTTTGTGCTTTTCCATTTTGTATGTGTGCGTGTGTGCTTGTGCGTGTTAAAACGCTTCAGTCACACGGCACAGATTCAGT
This sequence comes from Anopheles maculipalpis, assembly GCF_943734695.1. NCBI lineage: Eukaryota > Metazoa > Arthropoda > Insecta > Diptera > Culicidae > Anopheles > Anopheles maculipalpis. The sequence continues at coordinate 87,669,117 of NC_064871.1, forward strand.
TGAAGCACGCCATTACTTAGAGTTTGAAGAACATTTTTAATACATGTGTACTAAAGAAATGCTGCATGATATGGATGTTGTTGCTTACATGAGAACGGCCAGCGAAACCGTTCATCCTTATTGTACTATATACTGTGTCAATAAATCAATTATAAAAGAAATCATTTAAATATGGCAACCGTAACACTTTACGAAAGAATTTACGAGCGTAGTTTGTTCATTTATTTACAAAAAGCTGAGGGAAGAGATCGCTAAATCATCCTTCCGCCGACGCCTGTGGCCGGTGGGCTGTCCTTATGTGCCTGGCTAGATTTCTTTTCGCATTGTAAACCCGATGGCATGCATTGCATTCGAAGAGTGTGCTGTCCTGGTGAATCGTCATATGCTTCTCCATCTGCGTCCTGTAATGCAGGAAAAATATTAAACATATAAACTAATCCCCTATCGTAAGCCGATCATCACATCTTACTCGTTTTGGAACTCTCGATCACAAATTAAACATTTGTGCTTCTGCTCCTTCGGCATGTGCATCCTTTGCTGGTGAATGCGAAGGTAACACTTGCGGCTGTACATTCGCTTACACACGGTACACGCATACTGTCTCGCAAAATGTATCGTACGGTGCTGTTTAAGGCCCTGTATGCTACTAAACTCGCTGCCACACTGCTCACACCGGTAAATCCGTTCCTGTGTGTGAATGTTCAGATGGGTGTACAGATTCGACCGATAGACGAACGCTTTCTCACAGTACGGGCACTGTTGGGTGCGCTGGTTCGCATGCATTCGACGATGCTCGTCAATGTTGTGCAAATATTTGTCACACAGCGTACAGTGGTACCGTTTCTTCTTTCGCTTTGCTTTACTGCCAGCAGTCGCTTCCACAATATAGTCATCCGATTTCTGCTGTAAATCTTCATCAGAGACCGTTTCCTTGAAGCTGCTAGTTTCTACCGGTGTTTCGATATTATTCGCTTTGCAATTTAAGTACACCTCTCGCGTAATTGGTTCTATTTTGAGGCTGTACAATCGCGTACCGGGACGCTCCATTCTTTGTTGCTTCCCTGTTGTCTATCTTGAAGAATAAAGATTATTTTTCGTAAAAATGGAATAAATTCGTTTAAAATGCCAACTGCACTTATCCAAAACCAAATTTTACGTTTTGCGTGCGGTTTGTTTTGTAAACAAACCAAACTGACAGGTATTTGACAGTTGGTGCGTGCATAGATTCTGTATATCTTGGGCAGGTGGAATTTCAAAATAAAACGATTTGAAAAATGTTTTTCAGCAGACAAAATGATATTCAAAGCACACTTTACTCGTAGTGCATGTATTTAATATTTAACTTTTGCGCTTATATAAACAAATAAAGGCCGTCCTAATCCAGCATCTAACCTCACATTACCTTGCACTTCCATTAGCAGGCAGCTCTGTTTGCACACACTCCTCGAGCTTCTTTTTCAAATGTCGCCTTCCGAATGCGTGCGTTTTTTTGTGTGTTTTAAGATTGTCCTTCCGGTTAAAGGCTTTCCCGCAGACGTCACAACTAAATGGTTTGTCGCTCTTGTGCACCAAGAAGTGTTTCATTAATCGTGTTCTGTGAATTGAAATTTGAAGTTAAATTGTAGCTTACAGTTTCCCCGCTTTGCCAGTTAAGTACAAACTACTCACTTCGTTAGGAACAGCCTATCGCAAACGGTACACTTGTGCTTCGGTTCCTCGAAATGGATCTGCCGGTGGCGTGCGAGCGATGCACGATATTTGAACGATTTTCCACACACCGCACACAGATGCACACGCTCGGTGGCGTGCGTTTCCCGATGCTTGCTGCGGCCCGTTGTGCTTGGAAACTCCTTATCACAGAGATCACACTTGTACATCTTGTCACGGGTATGCAGATTGATGTGATTTTTCAGATTGGAACTGTTAAGGAAAATCTTCGGACAGTGCGGACACTGATAGGGGCGCTCATTATTGTGCCAGCGCATATGGGCTGCCATGTCGGTACGCGAAACGCCACAGATGGTACAGATTTTTGCCAACGATCGCTGTCTTCGTTTCTGTTGTCCTAATTGCTGGCTAGATGCTTTTCGTTCCGTACTTTCTTTCGCTTTTTTTGGCCGTCCTCGTTTTCGCTTACCGACGGCAGCTGTATAAACTTCCTTCCCAGATCTTTCCTCATCAGAAAGCTTCTTTACCGTTGCTGAACTGGTAGATTGTCCATCTGGCACAATGATTAATTCGGCCGGTTCGGAGTGCAGATGTATCTCGTCTATTACGACGTGTTCCTCTACTTGTTCCTCCTTGAATTCCACATTGTCTTTCTCTTCCACCGAAACTTCCTGATCCTGGAAGGTTATTTCGTATGCAGTAACGCAATGAGTCCCTTCTTCGAACGGGATAGTTTGCTCCAGAAAGAGGCGATTGTGTTGACGACAGCTTTCCCGAAACGTGTGCCATTCTTCTAAACGCTTCAAACAGGCGGCACAAATCAGTGGATCAAATGGGGAAGGATTTACCTGAAAACAGGACAAGTAGGTTAGTTATCAGATAGCACGATAGAGAAGTAAGCACCATTCGAACCACTTACACTTATTGCTAAATACTGTTCAATCAGTTCGTCCAGCGGTGTGGTAGATTCCTGATCCATGTCCAGCAACCGAAAGTTCGATATGCTGGCGAGTGTCGTATCGGTAATCGTACATAATCGGCAAGTGTGTTCCATCTGGATAAAAATTGTTGTTCAGAAAAAAATCTTATAAAATACAATACAGCGTCGAATTGTTTTGATATTGCACTTCTACTGTGGCTCATTTGTTTACAAGCAACTTTTTTGTTGGCATTATAACACCCACCTGTCAACTGCAGAAGGTTAATATATTTGATGTGGTAAGCTTGATTGTTAGTTTAAAAAAAATTCTAATTCATCTCAAATTCTTGAACCATTTATAAAAAAAAACATTCATTGGATCAGTTTTTGCCATGAAAAACACATTCTTCGTGCATTTATGCCCCTAACAAAACTCCAAAATATACAGTCATCATTCGACTGCACTTTGACTCGACAACCAAGCACTGTAAACCTACTCCCCGGCTAGCTCCCCGGAAAACGAAACACATTGACAACACGGCATCAAAACAATCGAAATTTTTGGGCAGACAAGGCAAAGTTTTAGCGATGAATCCAGCGGCAAAAATCACACACTCCGGTTTGGAAGAGGTTAACGTACCCGGGCCATTGTTTCTGAAAGCGGCGTAAGTACACTCCGGCAAAATAGTTGTGCTAGAAAATCTGTTCTAAATGCTGGATACCTTTCCCCGGTTTTATGCAGCCTCTCGGAGTGTGACGATCCGTTGAAAGCGATCGAATCGTTTCAGGTGGAAAATGGCATCTTGCTACCGTCGTTACGCCCGATGCTACCGTTGCTCGATCTGCATGGTGTACGGCGGTTGGATTTTCACACCTCCGTGCTGGAGGAATTGCGCGACAAGCTGATCGCTCACATCAACGAGCTGGGCGCGAAAGAGGGCCGTCAGCGGGATGCCAAGCTGAAGGAGCTGCTGGTGAAAAGTTTCCCGGTCGTGCGCGTAAAAGCACTCCGTCCGGTCGTTATGTGCATTCTGCGCAATACGCCGCACATTGAGGACAAGTATTTGCGGATTTTGGTACGTGACCGTGAACTGTACCAGGATACCGACACGGAGGTGAAGCGACAGATATGGCGCGATAATCAATCACTGTTTGGGGACGAAGTGTCTCCCCTGCTGTCACAGTACATCCGCGAAAAGGAACATATCCTGTTCGATCATCTGAATCTGAACAATCTGTTCTTCACACCAACACCGAAGGTACGCCGGCAGGGTGAGGTGGTACAGAAGCTAGCCCACATGATTGGCAACAGTGTGAAGCTGTACGATATGGTGCTGCAGTTCCTGCGGACATTGTTTCTGCGTACGCGCAACGTACACTATTGCACGCTGCGGGCCGAGCTGCTAATGGCACTGCACGATCTCGAAGTACAGGACATCATATCGGTGGATCCGTGCCACAAGTTTACCTGGTGTTTGGATGCTTGCATCCGAGAGAAAAACGTCGACATGAAACGTTCGCGCGAGCTGCAGGGTTTTCTCGATAACATCAAGCGTGGCCAAGAGCAGGTGCTGGGCGATCTTTCCATGACGCTGTGCGATCCGTATGCGATCAATTTTCTGGCAACTTCGGCCATTAAAATTCTGCAACATCTCATCAACAACGAAGGATTGCCGAGGGAAAACCTCATTCTGGTACTGCTTCTCCGCATGCTGGCGCTTGGCCTGTCCGCCTGGGTTATGATCGATTCGCAGGATTTTAAGGAACCGAAGCTGGACAGCCAGGTGGTGACGAAGTTTCTACCCGCCCTAATGTCGCTCATGGTGGACGATCAGGTGCGCCATCTGCACTCCAAGCTACCGCCGGATGAGCGCGAAAGTGCCATCACCATCATCGAACACTCGGGACCGGCGCCGGATGCGGTGGAAGCCTACATTCAGGAAAATGCCGTCGCCTCAATACTCGCGATGTACTACACGCTGCACACCGCACGTCAGAAGGATCGGGTCGGTATACTGCGCGTGATGGCCATTTTGGCCTCGTGCAAGGATGACCGTGCGTACGAAGATCCGTTCCTTCACTCGCTCATCGCACTTATCATACCGATGTCGGAGGAGTTTGCTAACGAAGACTTCTGTACCGGACTGTTCGATGAGTTTCTGTTTGCCGGTCTTACGCGGGATAATGTAACTCGCCACATGCTCAAGCTGCTCTGGTACATCCACCAGAAGTTGCCGCAGGCACGACTGATGACGTTGATGAAGGCACTCCAACCGACGGCCCAGCACCACGAGAGTGTACACAAGCTGTATGAAAATCTACAGAAACGGGTCGGTGCACTGACGCAGGAACCGCCAGCGGAACCGATGGAGACGGATTTTGATTCTCCGTTAAAAAATGTTCCCACACCAGGGCCACACTATGTGAGTTAAGACATAATAGCCGACCCTAGCAACCAAATCTCACTTCTCACCATAGTGAAAAATGCGATTTTGTTCCTATGGTTTAAGCATGAATGTACTAATGAATATATAAGGTAATAAAGTAAGAACCTACACACCAACCCGTTTTTTTTTTCATTCATTCAATGCCACTTTTGGTTTATTTTGATATTTTTTCACGAGAGCGACACATACATAAACGATTGCCTGATATAAAAATTAGTCCCATTAAACACATACATACACCTTTTCACTTTCTCTGCCGTACATACATTACACAGTGCATAATACGCGATCCTTTCTCTTACACAAAAAAGAAACAATCAACACTGATGTCCTTCCTCTTCTCCCATGAATCATATAATCTAATAAATAGTAAGCTGTAGTAGATAACCGATAAAACTATGCGCGCGCTACATGGGAGACCATATCCTGGGGGCTTTGCAGTTGCGTAGCTTTAGGGACAGAAAAGAAGGAGAGAGAATACTAAACTAAAAGCGGCTAATCTATCTTTACGACGACAGTTTGCACAATTTAATATCTAATACAGTAACGTTTTTTTTTGAGGAGTGCGCCATTAATCGAACCGAAAATACATCCTTTTGGTAACTGTGTTTCGTCTGGCGAAACACAGTGTAGGATGGCGAGCAGTCTGCATGTGTGTCCTGCCATTTGGAATATCTCTCTATCTCTGTCTCTCGTCTAGAATATGAGAAAATTGGTGATGTGTGTCCTGCAGCTATTTTCTTCCTGGTATAGTGAGCAGGTATTTCTCACTATAGTGAGAAGTGAGAATTGGTTGGCTTGGTTGTTACCTGGATTTAGGCTCACACACGGTGTACAAGAGCTCACTTAAGCTCGCGATTATCTGGTATTAGCTTACTCATAAAGACCTCTTGAATAATGCTGAGTCAAGCTAGCTTATTACCGCAGAAAAAATCTTCCTCGCTTAACGATCATCTAAATGAGCTTTTCCCTGTTCAACATTTAAAAAAAAGGAACGCAAAGGAAAGGCGCGCATCGTGCGCACAGTAAATCTTAAACATTAATTTGGTGCTCGCAGTGTGTTGTGTTACGATTGTAGTTGAAATAATAGTGCACCTTACAACACTACACACTTACTATCTGGTGTTTTCCATTCTCTTTTTTCTCTCGTTTGTTTAATATCATTTTACCATACTTAAAAAAAAGAAGCAAAGTTGCAGTGGCAGCTCGGGCACGTGTGGAGAAGTTTCGGCGAGGAATAACTACAAACATGGGGACGCGGCAAAAAGGTAGGCGAGGGAGAGTGGGATGTGGAATGGTGAGCCTTCTGGCTTCCACTGCTCAAAGGATCCGACAGCAGCCCTTCTTGTCCCGGTTTGGCTGTGGGACCGTGCTTTGGCTTTGTTTCTTTCTGTTCGAAATGTCCCGTATCAGATCGTAAAAGATCTACGAATATGTTGTGCAGTTATACAAACGATCGGACAACAAAACAAAAAAGATAAAAAAAAGATCGAGGAAAAGAGAAAGGGAATATAGTACTCATTATGGTTTAAAAATAAAATACAATCATACACCCGCAAACACACGCCAAACGTATTACAGAGTTTGCATAAATATTTAAAATATCTTTAATTACGAAAGCATTTTGTCGTCACAGAAAGCTGCTTGCTTTACAACAGAGAGGAGCATTAGATCTGATGATCCCTGATGGTGTGAATGATTCTTCTGTTTTTATTACGTTTTGTTAACACAACACAGCAACTTGAACATGTACATTAAAATGTGAAAGTAATTGGCGTGTATTAATAGCAGTTAATGTGTCGTTACAGTGGCTTTCAGGTAAAGTGGGACCGATTCCGACTGTTGAAGAATCCTTCATCGCTGTCTATTGCACCATTCCTAACTATTTATGCAAGAACTTTCATTCAGTAAGTGTCCTACAATTGGGATTACAAACTATCCATTTTGAATCTTCCTTTTCATATACGACAAATACGTCAAAATAACTCGATTTTGATAGCTCATTTTTTGAATGTTGAAAAATGGTATAATCACTGGGACAACAAAAAGCCCCTTTGGAGCATCATGAAGCGCCATTTCAAGGTAGACCGTTTTGGTAGTAAGAAATTCCTTTATCTATGAGGTCTCTTAGTCGCGTAGCCGGACTTGTTATATGGAAAAACTTGTATAAAAAGGTACTCGTTGTGAGGTTTTTAGAATACTGATACTGATTGCCCTGCAGGTGCAACGAAGCCGTATTCGAATGAGAAATGTGTCCCATTTTAGATGAGTGCCACTATGTAATTCCAGTTTTGATTCCCTGTTAATCAAACGCGCAACAAAAGCGTGTAAATGTATACCGTGTGTATGTGTGCAGAGCGAGAAGATGCAGTTTTTGTTTGACCTCCAGTAACATGAATGTGAATTAGACCAATGGTTTTGCAGCAAGGGAGTTAAGGAATACAACAATACAACCGTTAAATTAAAAACGAGCACGTGGATCGAATCCATCAAAAGAGAAAAGCATCACAGCAAGAGATAGAGAACGAGAGAGAGAGAGATAGAGTGAGATATACAGACACAGCTTATAGCATTTGACCTACTTGGATAATAGAAAGTCATAAAAACAGTTGTTAATACATCACATTCAGTTGGTTCCGTTGCTGTGTCCTCTATTTTGTATACAGAAGAACTCATCCGCGTGAGAGCGCATTAATTTAAAACAAAAATTCCGCAATTACATCATCGTAATGGTAGCCTATATGCGATGCTATTTTGGGAGAGGGTGTACCGAGGAGAAATTACATTCAACATAACTAAGCTTACTAAACAGGACAAACAACCAAAAACTCCTTAACGCTTACGGATAGGACAATACAAACGATGGCGATTATGCCGAAGCTTTTGTAAGCACCGAGAGCAATCATAGGAAACTAGCTTTTTTTTTCGTTCCTTGTCCAAACCCCGATCTGATGATCTGGTTCCTGCCTATCCTATAATCCGAGAGCTGTACACCCTCGGAACACTATCTTATCCCTTTTTGCCTTAAAGTAATAATGGTTACTAAATAGCGAAGTGTGTCCTTTGCTTTGTGTGTGTGTGTGTCTCTGCTATGTGCCGAGAAGGGTGATGTGTGTGTTTCTGCTATATTAAAAAAAGGCTAAACACAAAACAATCGATTTACCGAAACACAAATAAGCCACCCCAATGTACTATCGTGTCGGATAATCTCATGGTGCTCCCTTTCTTCTTCTCTGTCCGCGGTTTTGTTCGTTCGTTTAGTTTTGTATGATTCCTGAAGAATACGTGAGTATTTGTTGCCCACTTGTTGCTAGTAGTAGTAGTAGTAGTTGTTGTTGTTGTAGTAGACACGATACCCTCTACTTTGCCCTGTACGGAGCCACCGAGTGCCAATACATGCTTCCACCGTGCGGGAAGAACCTGTCAACCACCGTGATGCCAGCGTGATGGCCGCTCTATAATGGCATACATTTGATTTTTCGTCGTTTCGATTTGTCCTTAACGCGACCGTTTGTGGTTTTGGAATCTTCCGTCTTGCGCGACCGTATCTGGCGCATCAGATCAAAGAACACCTGCAGGGGAAAAAGGTTCAGCACAGCACGATTGTTTGCTTTTCCATTGTTTCTTTTGGGGACTGGAATTTTATGTATGTGTGTGTTTGTGTGACTCAGGGAAGGCTAAACTAAACAACGGATAACGTATTTCCAAACCACAAAACAAGTGTCCACAAGCTTTAGAAACAACCTCATAATATATTGCTATATCGTACGTTGCACAGTGTTTTAAACAAGTGAACGCTTGTTTGATTGCAAAACGGAAATTAATCAAAAACAATCGAGGATAGGAAGGTCATAAAGCAACGGAACCGGGGAGTAAAAAACAAACCGAAAACGGCAACGATACTCTTCCCCCTGTTTTATGCAATTCATGCAGGGGATATTAGATTTTAAGCTAAATCGAATGCGGCAAATGACGTTTTTCTTTAACGATACTACGAGATCCAGCGTCCTAATAATTCCCCGTACTATTCTTGAAAAAAAAAGAACTATCCTGGTCTCAAAAATTAGTGGTTCTAATGATCGCTTCTTAGACGGGTAGTAAAATTGCCACTCAGTGAATGAAAAATTCCATTATATGATTGCAAAGATCCCTTGCAAAAGCATTTCTCCGAACCACTCATCAGATTGCGTAAAATAGATTTAGAATAGAAGATAAAGTTTTACTCAGTGGAAAGAGCAATCGCTAGTACCAGAACTACATCTAAAAAGAGTAAATAATGTCGTACATGTTTGTTCGCGCATTTGCCTATTCCCAAAAGCCATTTCCGGAGGATTTGTGCATACATTACACATGCAAAAACATAATTAAATTATGCATTCGAAATGAAATAACAAACTGACCCTTGGTGCGATGATTAAGCGACAAAAAAAAGCAAACAAAATGTAAAATAATCAACAATTGTACAGTGGACAAAAAGCTAACAATAACTAAGGGGAGGAGGGCCAAAACAAAAGCGTACAGAAAAAAAACGACTCCAGCAGGAAGATGACTAATCAACGGCAAAGGGCAAACGATAAGGGCATGGTAGTTAAGCATCACGTACACAAACACACAAACATAAATACACAGACGCACACACACACACAATGCCGGGGAATACGATATCACATACCTTGTCCACATTTTCGCGTGTTTTAGCCGATGTTTCAACGTATGGCACACCCCACTGTTGGGCACGGGATTGACATTCCGCTAGCGGTACCTTCCGTTTGTCATTCAAATCGCATTTATTGCCCACCAGCAGAAATGGAATATTTTCATCGTTCTTCACACGTAATATTTGTTCCCTGTTGGTGGAACGTTTGTTTGGGGGAAGGTGGTGGGAGAGAAAAAAAAGCAGATCCATCAATTAGCGACATCAAGAGGGGGTGTGACTGGGTCCCATTCTATTAGTCATCGTCACATGATGATGATGATGATGATGCACCAGCACACTTACCGGAATTCCTGAGTCGCCTGAAAGCTATCGTCTTCCGTGATGGAAAACACACACAGGAAGCCTTCGCCGCTGCGGAAGTAATTGTCCCGGATGGCGGCATAGTCTTCCTGGCCCGCCGTATCGAGTATATCGATTTGGACCTCTTCACCGTCCAGTACCACCTACAACAAAAGAAATGGAGCGAGGGAAGCACAACAACCCCAAAACCAACCACAGGCCATCGTCGCCGCCACCCCCCGCCCGCCAAGAAAAGCGGAAAATACACGATAAATAACGGTGTTTTCACCCTTGCCCGAACTTTCCCACGTGTGAGAAATTAACATCACAATGGGCTTGTGTGGCCACGGCACCCCACTTCCGCCGCGCCCATTTCTGCGTACCTTTTTACGGTAGCTGTCCGCTTTCGTTGGTTCGTAGTCCTCCACGAACTCATCGTACATAAACTGTAGCGTTAGGGCGGATTTCCCTACACCGCCACTACCGACCATGATGACCTTATGGAGGGCCGGGCCCGTCGTTGGTTTCTTCGACATGCTCGCTAGCTAAAACGCACACGCAAAAATTAACTCGCGACACTCGAGCGAACGATCTGCTTTCTAGCGGAGGAAAGTTTGGAAAGTTTCCCAAAACAATTTATAGAAGCTTTTTGACAAACGCCCGTTTGACGTACGAGAGAAATGAAGTGTTTTTTTGGGTGTGTGGAAGGAGTGTGTGGAAATGGGACGGAAAGGAGGCGAAGTGTTGACACGCCTCGCTGTCAGAGTGCTGCCAATGGAGGTGCAGGTTTATACATCATAATTCGCTGGAAAAAATCTAATAAATTAATCAAACCTGAATCTAGACAAAGATTTACCTCGTTTTGAATCAATAATAGAATGAAAACGAACAAAATATCATGCAAATCTTTCTGAAACATCCCAAAAAGAAAACATCGCCACAGTGAATGTACCAAAACTTTATTCTAACAACCTTGTTTTAAAAGGCATGTGCCTGTGTGTGTGTGACGCGGCTTTGTTTATGTTTGCTAGCAACCTCATCACCGAAACGCTGCAAACAGTGTAAAACTTTCCCTATAGGTAAAGTAAGAGCTAGTCAGTGCTTTAAATCATTCCTTACACCTTTAGTAACAATAATTAATCTCGTATCAGTACTAGCATAAATCATCCACTATGCGACGACGGGAAATACCCACATTCACCTTCAAGCTGAGCGACCTGAAGGAGTACGAGCAAGCGAAACAAGATAAACTCGACAAGAAAGCGTGTCAGGCTGATAGTAGCAAGCAGCCGAAATCGACTACATCCCAACCGGCACGCAAATTACCATCAAATGTTAATTCATTTAATTAGGAAATAAGACCGTTGTATCGTTGGAGCATGTTGGCTTTCCGGACGTTCAAATGATGTACCAAATATTGCAAAACAAGATGGTTAAAATATTTCGCGTTGAATAATTGGAATGATTCCCTAAATGTGAAAATAAGCCTGTTTTGCTCTCATACTTATAAAACCAAGTAAAGTTCGAATCATTTATTTAAAAACGAAGGCTTCATCGCCCGCAACCACATGAGCTTTTCCAGAGAACGGATCTGTCAAATATCGTATGAAAAACTACTCAAGCAGCAAAATGCTTCTCAAATGTCATCGAACTGTCGTTTTTAGAACATTTTGATAAAACAATTTTTTGCAACTTTCATGAAAATAAAATGTTTAAAAAGGTGTAAAAAAATTTTTAATAATATTATTCTAGAATTTATCTAAAGAAAACTATGATCAGTATGAAGTCTCGAATCATCCAATGATCAAGTGAACTACAATCCCGCACGCAGTTGACAGAGGGGCTGGTCAACCTTGCGGCACAGTGTGGCAGCGCATATCTACAAAAATTCTGACCACACCGTCTTGTTATTAGCTCCGGTGTTGTATAATTCATTTTCTGAACAAATTGTCATCCGGTAAGTTTTTACGTAATCAGTGTTATTTTCCCCATTTCCCTAGTTTATCTTTTAGGTATAAGCTACCGTACGATCTTGTTCCTGTTTCTTACTAAAATCATCGTCCATTTTCTTTCTGCAGATAATTTGTTCGAAAAATAACCCGACCACCCCCACGAAACTAGCGACTCGTGTCCGTGTCCCGTAAAAGAAAAGAAACATCTGCTGCAGGATGTTTTCGACGATGAAAACGCTCATGACCAGCGCGGTCCGAGCGGAACAGATTATGGCCCGGTCGTACGCGGCCAAGGCAGCGGCAAAGGCTGCCGCCGGTGCACAGGGCAAGGTTGTGGCCGTCATCGGTGCCGTCGTGGATGTGCAGTTTGACGAGCAGCTGCCCCCGATTCTGAACGCGCTGGAGGTGCAGGGCCGTAGCGCCCGACTGGTGCTGGAGGTTGCGCAACATCTGGGTGAAAATACCGTGCGCACGATTGCCATGGACGGTACCGAAGGTTTGGTGCGTGGCCAGCGTGTCCTCGACACTGGCTCGCCCATCCGTATTCCGGTCGGCGCGGAAACGCTCGGACGCATCATCAACGTGATCGGGGAACCGATCGATGAGCGTGGTCCGATCGACACCAACCTGTCTGCCCCGATTCACGCCGAAGCGCCCGAGTTCATCGAGATGAGCGTAGAGCAGGAGATTCTGGTGACGGGCATTAAGGTGGTGGATCTGCTGGCCCCGTACGCCAAGGGTGGCAAGATCGGTCTGTTCGGTGGTGCCGGTGTCGGCAAGACTGTACTGATTATGGAGCTGATCAACAACGTCGCGAAGGCGCACGGTGGTTACTCCGTGTTTGCCGGTGTCGGTGAGCGTACCCGCGAGGGTAACGATCTGTACAATGAGATGATTGAGGGTGGTGTCATCTCGCTGAAGGACAAGTCGTCCAAGGTCGCGCTGGTGTACGGTCAGATGAATGAGCCGCCCGGCGCCCGTGCCCGTGTCGCCCTTACCGGACTGACCGTGGCCGAGTACTTCCGTGACCAGGAGGGACAGGATGTGCTGCTGTTCATTGACAACATTTTCCGCTTCACCCAGGCCGGTTCGGAGGTGTCTGCCCTGCTGGGTCGTATCCCGTCCGCTGTCGGTTACCAGCCAACGTTGGCCACGGACATGGGTAGCATGCAGGAGCGCATTACCACGACGAAGAAGGGTTCGATTACGTCGGTACAGGCCATCTACGTGCCGGCTGACGATTTGACCGATCCGGCTCCGGCCACCACCTTCGCTCACTTGGACGCCACCACTGTGCTGTCGCGTGCCATCGCCGAGCTGGGCATCTATCCGGCTGTCGATCCGCTTGATTCGACCTCGCGTATCATGGACCCGAACATTATCGGCGCGGAGCACTACAACATTGCTCGTGGTGTGCAGAAGATTCTGCAGGATTACAAATCGCTGCAGGATATCATTGCCATCCTGGGTATGGATGAGTTGTCCGAGGAGGACAAGCTGACTGTTGCACGTGCCCGCAAGATCCAGCGTTTCCTGTCGCAACCCTTCCAGGTGGCTGAGGTGTTCACTGGCCATGCCGGTAAGCTGGTACCGCTCGAGGAAACCATCAAGGGCTTCACCAAGATTCTGAACGGTGAGCTGGACCATCTGCCGGAAGTCGCCTTCTATATGGTCGGCCCAATCGAGGAGGTCGTCGAGAAGGCCGAACGTTTGGCTAAGGAAGCTGCCTAAGTTGCGCTCCGATCAGATCAGACGAAGAATAGAGGTGTGCGGGTTTGACCGGTTCCATCGGTCGGGATTACATTCCTCCCAAAACTTCCATCAAGTGTAACCGGCGGTGAACCGGCGGCCAGGCATAACTCCATTCCCGGCAGGCCCGTTAGCGACGGCCAGCGACTATTAGTGCGTTAGTTGTGTAAGCGAATCCAGTAAACAGTCAAACACTCATACCCCAATCGATATCCAAGGCGAAAAGGAAAAAACTCTGCTGTAATTGTTTGTTTCTCCGAGCGAAATGAAAATAGGAACGAAAATCGTAATGACCAACTTTTGCGTTATGATTTTACTTTTTATATTTCCTAAAGAAAAGTCTTCCACGCTTGTTGTCAGTCGCTTAGCGCAAATCGTGCTTCACCTTGCGAGGTATTGTTGCCGCACGCAGGTACGGATTATCGATCGGAGCCGGTACATTAGCGCTGGAGGATGATTGTCCGGAATTGCTAACCCCACCCGGCGTCGAATCACCCTTCCCGGCGGATGGAGAAGAAGCATCCTCTACCTCTACCTGCTGTTTGGCTTCCTGTTGTGATCTTTTCTCCTCCTTTTTAGGACTTTCCCCATCCTCGTCGTCATCATCGTCCGCGTCCGCTTCTTCCTTCGTTTCCGTCGGGTCTTCCTTCCGGTTCGCTACGAGATAGTAGTATTCGAGCTCCTCGAAATCAAATATCTGATCGCTTGGGTTGAGTGCTTGAAGATACGGTGGAAAGGATGGTTTGCAGGCAATCAGCGGGAACATTGGATTTTCTTCGTTCTCGAACAGTGTGTCAATTTCACTCGTTTTGGCGAGGAATTTCGTTAACGCTCGTTCTACGTCTCGCTGTTGCTGGGCTGCCTTCTCGCGGATCACTTCATACTCCGTTACCGGTTGTTTGTGGGTCTGTAGTAACAAAAAGAACGGAACAGATACAAACTCCAGTTAAATCCTGAATCTTCCAGAACCAGTCCGAAACTCTATGTACATTTCAACCAAACAAATAATACTCACCGGCGTCCGGATGTATGCATGCGGATCGGGAAACTGTGGCAAATGGTTCGGAATGTACGATGGGTGCGGTATTTTCTGTCCCGCCTGCAGTATTGATTGCTGCTTTTGGGCCTGTGCTTGCTGTGGTTGGGGCAGCGTATGACGACTTTCCCGCTTTGCAAACGTTTCCAACCCCCGTACCGATATGCCCATATTGATCAGTGACACTATCACATCTCCTATGACGGGCTGTGTGCGGCCTGCTAGTTCACAGTAATTTCTTGCCGATTGGCCCAACTCTACGAGAACTGAAAAAGAAACCCCGGTATGAGACCATCTTCAAAATAATTTTCCCCCGATCCGATAGGTATCCCAACTTACAGCTCTGCATCATTTCGGTGAGCGTTTCCAGTGCATCCCGTTCCGCTGTGGCAAAGCCCGCTTCCTCTAGCTGGGACGATATGGCCATCGTTAGATAGCGTCTACGTGCCATTAATGTAGCGTTCAGCTCAGCCATGGTGCGTGGAAATTCGAACAAAATATGGTATTGAATTCTACTTCCAGAGCTCCGCACTTGAGATGTGTTTTATTTGTTTACTTTTTGTTCGCTTTTGACAGCTCTATTTCGCCTCGAAGTGTTAAAATGTGCGTCTTTTTCGCCCTTGCTCTAGGAATCAAAACATTGAGTATTTGAAAATTTTGGTTGTATTAGGTAAATTGCTATTAAATGACAAAATAAGTGGAGAAGTTCAAAATCATGTTTAAGTAAGTTACAGTGTGTATTACTTAACTTAATTACTTATCGACACACTTGTCCCGATTTCCGCTAAAAAAATTATCATAAGCTCATCCCGAAACGATACTCATATTTTATACATTATTTATTTATTTATTTCAATAAATATATAAGAGCCTTGGAGCACATTTGTCGAACAACACTGGTCTAAAAATGAGACGATTTATGAAATAGTTAATCCGTTTATCTATCACCCAACAGCATAAAAGTCCTGCAACGTCGTATGGTACAAAGGTACTCCCTTGAGAATTTGTGAATTTGATTCAACAATTCGTACCGCAACATAATCCCCAACACCAACCGGCCTTAAATCCTCCCTTCCAGCCTCCTGGCTAGATCTTATCGGACCGGCCGGTACAATTACTTTAACATTCCCATCATTACGACCGGCAAGATCCGTCCGGGAGCGCTTACTATATCCTTCCACCAGTATCAGCTCCGTCCGACCGATAAACTGCCGATTTAAGCATTCCGCTTCCTTCCGGTACGTTACAATCATCCTTCGAAGCCGTTCCTGCTTTACATCCCCCGGCACATCATCTACGTACCGTCGATGGGCGGTTGTTTTTTCTCGCATACTGTAAGCAAACAGGAACGCAGCATGATAGCCAATCGTCTCTATTAGGGAAACAGTATCGGCAAATTCTGGTTCCGTTTCGCCACAGAACCCGCAGATAAAATCACTCGATAGCGTTACGTTCGGTATGATGTCACGCACATCCTTAACGAGGTTTAAGTACGCTAGAATGAGAGAGAAATGTTAATTTTATTTTAAAAGCCAGTTACATGTGGCCTGACCGTAAAACTTAGAGTTGGAAAAGGCGAATCTTAATGAGAATTCTGCCAACACTAGTACAGCTTACCTTCCCGCGTGTAGCCACGTCGCATACGTTCCAACACCTGCGTACTGCCTGATTGTGCCGGTAAGTGTAAGCTGTTGCAAACGTTTCGATACTTCCCAATCGTTTCCAGCACATCGCGTGGAAAATCTTTCGGATGGGGCGATGTAAAGCGGATCCTCATTTCCGGTACGGTTTCAGCCAGCTCGGCAAGCAATTCGGCAAACCGCAGGCCACCCAGCTTGGTTTTGTAAACGGTACGAAATCCGGGTGCTAGCAGAGTTGCCTCTTTCATTTCCACCCCGGCCATTTCTTCGCTTGTATCCCGATAGCTGTTAACATTTTGTCCCAGCAACGTTACTTCTCGTATGCCTTCACTTTCCAGCTGCAACACTTCGCCGCGGATCGATTTAATTGGACGCGAACGTTCCTTCCCCCGGGTAAAGGGAACGATACAGTACGAGCACATATTATCGCAACCTCGCATGATGGAAACGTACGCAGTTTTTGACTTCCGGTCCAGCTTTACCGGAACCACATCGGCGTACGTTTCATCCAGCGAAAGTAACACGTTGATTGCTTTCTGTCCCTTCTGTCCGATTGCCAGCAAGCGGGGCAAATCTTTGTACGCATCCGGGCCAGCCACAACGTCTACGGCGTGTTCCTTTTCTACCAGCTGCTTTTTTAATCGTTCCGCCATACAGCCGAGCACACCGATCTGTAGTGGCTTTTGCTCGTTCGCTTCCCGTTTCTGTTTCAACTGCCGTAGATGTATTAACCGATTCCATACCGTATCTTCAGCTCCTTCCCTTATAGCGCACGTCATCAGGAGAACAATGTCCGCTTCCTTTACGTTTACCGTCCGTTGGTAGTCGTGCGTCTTTAGAATGGACCAAACAATTTCCGTATCGTTCGTGTTCATTTGGCAACCGTACACTTCGAGAAAAACTTTTCTTTTCCCTCCACGGAGCGTTTCGGGTGCTATGTATGGGACGGGCTCGCTGCGGTTGGCTATGTAGACGCTTCCCGGCTCGGTTGCATTGCGAATAAAATCTTGCAACGAAGGACCTTTTTTCAGATGGGCTGACCTCTTTAGTGTACTAAAAGCTGGGCTTTTTGGGCATGTCTTTGGGCAGGACTTAAGCAAAAGGGCAGGCCTTTTGCTTAAGATCGTTTGTCCTAGGTTGAGGAGTGAGTAGTTTCTTGCTAAGATGCTCATTGTACCTACAAATTTAAACATGAACAGATTGAAGAGGGTCATCTGCTTACATAAGAAGGGAAGATTTCTCTTACCAATACGGTAGAAATTTTTAACAAAACAATCTTCAGTTGTCTTATATAGCAAACTGCAATTTAATTTAGTTTGTCGTAAGTTAATTTACACATTTTTACACAAATTACACAGCAAAATCGGTTCAAGTTGCGGCTTTTTCGTTCCTTTGTTTACAAACAAACGTCAGCATGGCTTGCTCAGGCGAATCCGTCACCCACAGGGCAGGGGTGTACAACAACTATGGATGCTTGCTGATTGAACCTTTTACACTAAATTGCATACCTTTAGGCGCTTAAATTTCTAAAATACTTGAAGCTTTCCACAGAACAGTGGATTTACTTACCTTTTTTGTGTATTTTCCGGAGGAAAAGGACAGCCTGGCTAAAAAACATATAAAATTATGTTTGAATATCTGTTTTAGATCGTAAAATGACTACAATAAGGTTTCATATTTCAAAAACAATTGCAAAGATAGTAACGGAATCTTCAAATCGCATTTTTAGCTCTTTTCTTGAACGTCTGAACTCAGTGATCCTTCATGGGTATATCTTCCCAAACTTGTCCCCAAAATGCCGTTGTTTCGATAACGATTTTTTTTTTTGTAAATTCTAGAAAAACTTGAAATCGAATTTAGAAACAGAAGCCATGCAGATGCCGGAATGCTTGGGAACCGATCACCTGGGATCACCTTGGATGCTGAATGCGCGGGAAAATTTTCCAAAATCCGGCCCAACGGTCGCACTAACGGATCGGAAGCTGCACCTTTGACCCGTACGCCGGCCTGTCAGGATATTCCCGCATACTGACCATTAAATTTGCATTAATACAAAATCTTTGTCCAATTGTCATCTCACGGAGATGGACCCGCGTGGAACTGGTCCTGTAATAAAAGAGACGTTTCCCATTGTTATTATAATCAAATTAAACTACATGCTGCTACTGTCCCGTGAAAGCGTCAGTGTCAGCTTTTCTTGAGCAAAAAAAAAAAAAAAAACGATAACGGACTCACCATACAATGCGCCTAAATATTTGCCAAATATCATGTTTTCCTTCTTGCTTCAAACTGTCCCCGGAAGACACGACACAAAAAAAAGTTCTTTTCCCAGGACACAGGCCTATAATATCGCGGGAATTATTCGGAACAATTGAGATTTTACGACTTGTTTTCTGTATTTAATTAAATTATTCTTCTACCATCACCACCACCACTTCTCCGTCCCAGTTCATCACCGGTGCGTATTGGGTGCGTGTACGCAAAAATTGAATTCAATTTGAATTTCGAATAAATAAAGCCATTCATCGTTTCGGGAGGCTGCAGAAATCCGGTAACAAAAACTGCGCACGTCCTGTTCTTCTCCCAGCCAGAAGGGGTCAGCATCTTAAAGGACATTTGTCCGCTTTGCTAGTAATCCGCATGTGAAAAGTGACCACACCTTGCTCCGGTGCGAGCCGGTCGCTCACCCTCGATGCGTACCGTCAGATATGGAGGTTTTTTCCTCTCTCTCTCTGTGTTTTTTTTCATCGCTGCGAAGCCAACATTTCCTGCGTGTCCTTTGGGGACGGCGTCCATACGCACACCGCGTTACGCATTTCGTATCCAGTTTGACCACCGGGTGCGAGGGAAATACCCATTCCGCTCATCGGGAAATAGGATTCGCATTAAAAATCAGCACATGAAATAAATCTTGCCTACCTACCCTGGCCCATCACTAACAATGTAATTCTGATTTGAGTGAGACACCAGTACAGTCTTTTTTTTATTATTTCGTATGTTTGTTGTACGTGGCCAAACCTTCCCGAAGTTATTTTTTGGCGCCAAATGGTTCATCTTACCGGCTGCCGAGATCCTTCGGACCGTTACGTTGGTGTCTGTGTGAAAATTCTGGTTGAAAATGTGGGAAAGTTTGACCAAACGGTTACAGACGTATAATTAACGCACTACGCACATTTTGGTTGCGCGTGTAGCGTCAGCCATCTTTGCACCCTGGGATTCTGCGAGAAATAGAAGTTAAGAAAAGAGAAGAAAAAAATGTACACTACATGTATGTGGATTGTGCGTGTCGTCAAACGTTTGGCCGAGAAACGTTAGAAAAACGCATAAATTATAGGTTTTCTAACGGTGGAATTTGTGGACACTGCAGCTTGCAGCAAACGGTATCAAAATGGCTGCCAAATAAGCGTGCTTGTGAATACAGCTTTGGTCAGTTATAGCTAAGGTCTTTCGTTATTACATACATTACAGGTTCTGAAGGCGACTACGGTGTTAGTTTTGACACGAAAGAACCGATGCTCAAATCCCATTCTAATAAGTTTTGTAAGCCATTAGATGACCACCATGATCTGATAGGTCCTTAAGCCTGAGCCAAGAAGAGAGAAAAAGACAGAAAGATAGGAAGAGCGACGTGTGAAACGAGAGGATTGACCAAGGAGATGAGGGCCCATTCCTCGCGGTCACATATTTAATGTTAATGACTTGGCCCAATTGTTCAATCTCTGTAGCAAAGAGTTTCCAAAAGCCTTGTGATCCATCAAATTTTCGTCCAATTTAGAGGTACATTTAACATCTTAAGAGGCCTCCATGACTCTGGAGGAAGAGAATAAAGATTTCTCTTTCATCAGATGCTTAGTGAGTGTACTTAAAAGGTTGATACTGAACTTAGAGCAGCCATATTTAGTAATTTAAGTTCCAACGGTGACTTTTTCAATTGATGGCGGGTTTTTAACGAGCTTGCAAGGGGTTCCAAACTCACCAAGAATCATTTCCTGGTCAGCAGATTCAATGTTACAGGGATACTAACTTCCACTTCGCTCAGGGCTTCGATAGAGCTCAATCCACCACTGCTTGCGTCGTATCCGGGCCCTACCTAGCCTAAACCTTCTCAATGCCTCGTTGTCCAAAGGAACTTGTCGTTCTAGAGGCCCTAAAGACTCCTAATACTATGACAAGCTGGGTTTCTGAGCATCACATACATATCACTCACTGTTCACTCAATGGTTAAAGATTTCTTCATCATTACTACTGAAAGAATTGCATCGTAAAGAAGGAAAACCGCCTCAGAACGTAAACTACTGATAATTTTGTATTTGTAATCATAATACTTTAATCCTTCCATGAAGTTTCGGCCAAGTAGGGGTTCTGTTGGGGTAATCAAATCCCATCCAGACAGTATGCCCCAAGCATACTTCCCAAAACCCGGGTCGGTTGTATAGAAGACCCTCCTAGAATCCATAACGCCCAATGCCATCATTGGGACGCTCGATACAGCGTCTCGATTTGTTACCGAGCATCGGTATCATCACTCCGGTGCCGCTGTAAGCCAAACAAAGAACCGTTCCGCCATCTCCCGCCCATCTGCGAATATCGCATGCATCTCGGTGCGTGTGCATCATTCGGAGATGATGCTATTTATAATTTCCAACTTCCTCCCCTTTACCCGTTGCCTTGTTGTCCGCTCTGCATGAAAGTCAGAAAACGCACACGTGGTGCCGGTACGACTGTCGGATATTTCCGCTTTCTCCGAATACGGTACGGTATGGTGAGGTGGGTCTAACAGGGTAATAGAAATCTGGATGGCCGAAACACATTCCACCGCTAAAAATAGTTGCCTCTCATCGTCCTCATGGCCGGTGTGGTGAGTGTGCGGTTTTGTTTTTTGATGGGTTATTACTGATTTGGGCCTTATTTGGGTGATGATGATAAGTTTATCAAAGGGAGATCATGTTCGTCCTGATAATCTATGCAAGAGTTCAAAAAATTGGTTCACACGGGATAAGATCTGACTTTGATGGGTTGGAAATGGCTTACGTTTTGTCGATTCAGTGTAGCATGTATTTGATTGGTCGATTCAACGCGAAAGAGAATAGTTTTGAAGAACAGAAGGAATTGAAATCTAAGGAGAAACGCTTCCGCGGATAGGTGTGGTTGCCCCACAGGCCTTTGCAGATTTAGGAGCGGCAAGTAACAGGGTCGGTGAAGGGTGCTAATTTTATGTTTCCCAATCAATAAAGTAAACGTACTTTCAGGCATATTAAATCCGTCGTTGGAGTCTCATCTCTTCACAAAAATATTGCGAAGAAGCTCTTGAATAATTCTCGTACCTTTTCTCATGGTGTCCTTCTTAAGACTGTTCCCAATTTGATCGTATTTCTCATCTAATGTTTAGGAACGTTTAATGTCTCCAACCGATCTTCTCAAGGGAATCCCTTTTGAGGGTTTTTTTTTCATAATGTTAAGATCATAAATTGGAGTATTTTTTTCCTCTAGAATTAAGGCTTTCTTAGAGCCACTTATAAACCCCTTATCATAGATGTCCACTTACTCGCTTAACCCATCACGGACAGTTTATCAGCTCATCTTCGGTGCACATGTAACTCCGCGAAAAAATACAATCGGTTGCCGCTGACCGCGCCATTTTGTGCGCGCCAATTGGCCAATCCGTTGCATGGCATTATATTTTATGCAACCGCCGGTTTGCGAATGTGTCTATGTATGCGTGTGTGTGTGTGACACATGTGCATGCAAATGCATTACGCGTGCAATCTATCCCCCCACCCATTTCGATACGATGCGTGCTCTGTGTTAGTGTGCAGCGATAGAGAAGTGCAAGTGCAGGCTGCAACGATTGGGCAACACGGCGCCGCACTGCAATTGGACAAGCGTTTTATGCAAGTGCGAATGTGCAAGTGCATTTACCTCCCCTTCCTTTGGTATACCGATGCAACTGACCGATGTATCCCTCTGCCATTAAATAGTCGATATGTACATGTGCTCGTGGTTGGGAAAAAAGGGTTAGCATCCGCTTATTGGACAAAGAAATTGAAGCATGTGTGAAGAATTTTATAAAGCAGCATTAACATAAAGAAAACAATCAAACAGAAGGGAAATAAAAAAATGGCGATTTGCTAAGGAATGGTTAGCAAATAATCATGTTCATGGGTTCTTTATCTGTTCATTTCTATGCATGGGAACAATACTTCCTTTTTTTCCCGATTCTTCCTTAGCCCTAGACCAGGAATAGGCAAGCGGCTAGTTAAACTACCACGACTAGCGAATTTAAACGGCTGCATTGCTATTCCTTTTACATTTTTTGCATTGAGCATCGTCCCCGTCCGGAAAAAGGATTCCTGTTTCTTGTGTGCCGAATTGAATTTAAAAAACCGACACGCTAGGACATTGAAGGTAACACAGGTAATCGTACACAAAAATTATGCCGAAACCCGATGAGAACGTCGGTTGATGGGTCAGCTTAAGCAAACAGAGATTCCTAGACGGGTCTCAGCGAGCATAGCAAGACTAGGCTTTTGATGAGTGAGGGTTTCCTTTTCATGCCGTGCCAAATTTTGTACCAAAAAGGGATATGAAGGAACTTTCGCACGAAATGGTTGGGTTGCGCAACAAAAAAAAAGCTAATACATGTGGATCATAGGTTCATCCAGGTTCTATAAGGTGTAACAACAAATATTCTTAGTGTTTTGAGTAAGTATTATAATTTTGGAATAGTTTTTTTTTTACATTGGACTTAAGTTATGCATTAAATATTACCTTCCACTGATGGCATCAACAATTTCATAATCCTAGCGTTCACACTGAACTTTCACACTGAAGGGAAAATTCGAACATGTGGGGAGTGCAGGCTTCAAAATTACAACCCAATTTATTCCTGCCTAGAAATGCTTTTTCATACTAAATTTTCAGTCATAAATCGTTTACGTTTGAGCAGCTGTCGTATTCTGGAAAGATTTTCAAGATCTCGTAGCAGCGTTTTTTTAGGGTTTTTTTAGGGATAAACGGGAAAATTGGAGGACCTCCTTGAACCTTTATATGTCCAAGATGGAGGATTAACTTTTCGTCTATACCTCCAAAAAGACTGCCATAATGAAGATACTAAACTTTGGTATACTTTACTCATCCGAGCATAGAAAGTCACATTTTTTTGATCGGCATACGTAGTCATTCTACGTTGCTTTGATACAATCGGAGGCGAATTTAGCCCTTCTGATACCCTAGTCGAAATTGGTACTGGATGGCCCCTTCAATTGTGCTTCAGTTCGGGGCCTCCATTTCGAGCCGGGGGGGCTCACGCGTCCAATCAGTCCGCCACTAGGAAGATACAAAAAAAAATGCTCCCAATCGAGCCTAGCGGCCTCATACTAGAGCCATCTTCAATTAGATCCTTTTTTACGTAAAGAAATGGTTCACCCGTTCACATCCAGGTGGCGCGCTGGCTGGAAAGATCGTTGTCAATATAAACGTCAATCATCCTATAGCAAGGCAATTTTCAGTATCGAGTGTTGTTTACTTCTGTATAGCTATGATTTGCTAATTACTTTGGTTTAATTGATTAAGTTAGAAAGTGTTGTGCGTGTAAACCGGGTTTACAAGTGTTTTCTGGGCTAACGGTGCATAATAGGACTTAGAAATTATGTTATTTTGGTGCCAGTTGCTGGAAAACCGTTGCAAGCAAAAGAACAAACAATCGGAGCTGGAGGCAGCAGCTTCAGATTCTAGTTCCAATAGTGATAGTCAATGGTAACTGTGTTTAGTGCTGTGAATACTTTGTGAAATGAAGTTCATTTTGTGGGGAAGATGCAGAAGTAGCAGTGGAAGTGATTGTCTTCCCGGAAGATGTAGTGCTAGCTTTGGCGGGTTTAGCACCTCAGAGGCCCTAAACGGAATGAAAGGGGGTCTCAATCATATTGAATCTGCTGACCGGGAGAGGGGAGGGTTCTTTGTGGATTCGGGGCCCCCCTTACTAGCTTTCGGCCTCAGTGGCCGTCACTGAGTGCTGGTGAGTACGATGGTTAAAATGTACCATGAACAGAGTAAAACAAATCGGTTCCATTGCACTTGCGGTTACTAATCAACGTGGAAATTTGAATGTGTTTGTAAATATAGATTTCGAGCAATAACGATCATCTAGCAAAGTTATCCTGTGGGTGGAAGTGGAAAAAAGTGTGAAAAAAGTGGCATGTTTCCGAATAACAAAAGATACAAGGTAAGATCAGTACGTTCCTCCTTTTTCTTCTCACCGCTTTTGGTTATAGGAATCTATCATATCAATCAGTAGTGTACAATTGAATCTTCATCCCGACATGCAGCAGAACGTCATATACGAATATTAGATTCTACAAGCAGTACATGGCCAAGAGAATCGTTGTTTAGCTAGGAAAGACGTTTACATCCTGTATTTCTTGCTAAACTTTTTGATCAACTCAATTCAATTTTGGTTAGAATATGGACAGAAATAGGAATTTAGGGACGGTTGTCTTACTGCAATCGTCACGGTGCCTGGAACCGGTGTAACCCGTTCTAGATTTTGCATGCATTTGTCCTGTTTGGGAATTTGGAACCCGCCCGGCCAGGACAATAGTCCTGAAACCTTGACCTCTAAATTCTCATGACCCTTTTAAAACGTTACAATAAGGTAACATTTCACGATGTAAAAACATGTTTTGTCACATCTCAATATGGAGTATAGTTGAGAAAATGACGTTGAACTTTAGCTATTAATTATCCTTCACAAACACCAGATAGACATCGTTCGCAACATAAAAGCAAACGAATACTTTAGCCGAGCCGAACGAATACTAACCCTCTTGTCTTGGCGCTAATCTTTCCCATGTTCTAATGCACAGATCGGGTCCGTGTGAAGCAACCGAAAAACCATTTCACTTTCATCCGAGAACGGCTTTCAAGGCTAGTTCTAATACGACCATTTCCAGGAAGGATCGAAAAGCGATGATGCGATCCGCTGTTGCATCGCCGTGGGGTTTGTTTGCGATCCATCCCTCCATCCATCCTTCGTTACCCTCGGCCCTCTGCTCCCAAAAGTCCGCCCTTTTATTCCCCCACTACTCGACACGGCGCATCCCTTTCCTATGGCAGGCTATTTCAAATCTCAGACCACATTCCTTTTTTTTGCGTTTGCTTGCCGTTTTCTCCAAGGACAAACCGATGGAGAAACTGATCGGATGAAGCAAATAAAACTAACGACAAAAAAAGCAACGCATGGTAGAACGAGCTGCGAGCTAAGAGAGTGTGTTTTAGCGTGGTTGGCCCCATCCATCTAGCTGAACCTCTAAAACGGACCGGCGAAAGTCAAAAGAAATTAACTGGAACGGAAAATCAGGATCAATTTACAAGTAACCAAACGCACACAAAAACGGGCTTGTGGGCTGCTTTATTCTTTGCTTATTAAACGAAAATATTTATAGCAGTAGATCGTTTTTGTTGTTGAAGCGCTAAGTCGTCTAAACGAAGCGAAATTTAATGTAAAGAAGGTCTACCACTCGACTTCAGCCTAAAGCAAACATAACCTCATCTCACCGGATCCTGACTGCCGCATCTAGCACGAGGGGGTTCCTACGAGCAAGTACAACTATGATAAGATCCTCAAGTACACATGCTAGCCGTCAATCGAAAGCCTCACATAACGCATCGCACTTCGCCTTTGTGCATGTTTAAAATATTTATATCAATGTTTACCCCTGATGCCCATGGTGGTTCGTACGAGGTAAATCGCAATTGCTTCCGGTTTACGAAAAAGGAAAAAAAGCCCTTCCCAGCGTAGCCCATAGCAGCAGTGGAGCTAACTGAAGAAGCTGTGCATACAGCCTCTTCTTGCTGCCGCTTGTGTGGTGAGAGCTATCCGGGTGCGGAGGTAGGCGATCAAACCGGTCACGGGATTACCTGTGGTGTGTTGGAATGCGGAAGTGTTCTTAAGATTTTGCAGTAGATGTAGGGAATATCCCTTCCTTAGAGGTGGAACGCTTTCTCATGCATTCTGGATGGATGGTGCAGAATGTCCTTGTCAAAGTGCCGATTTACATTATGTATTACAGACTCACACACACACGTTTGTTGAATCGCGGAAGTGAGAGTTCCACCGCGCCACAGCATTCAATATTTCACGCATCAAGAATGTCGCTGCCGGCAAGCGGCAACTGGGAGTGAAACTTCCCCCGGGTGCCCTTATCTGACACCAGCTGCACCCCGTGCTACCATACCGAAGGGGGCACAGGCACAAGCTTCCCAAAAAGAAGCACATTGTAGCACCGAGCGTTCTCTGCCGCTCTTTGGAAGTGTAATCCAATATTTTTTGGGAAACGGGTTTAGCAGAGCAGGGCAGGGCGTGCCCTTCGATTAAGCGGACATGCAGTTTGCTTTTGTTGAGCAATTTCGATGCCTGCTCTGGCTCGAATGCTCACGGAAGTGATTGAAAGCGATCGAAATGATCGCTCGTTGCTTGAAGACTTTCAGTCGGTTGTTTATACAAATATTTTAACTTATTGTCTGTTGCCGGACCTCCAGATCACTTTCAAATTGAAAATAACGAACGAACGAGCTTAGTAAATTATACTCAAAAAGACACATTTTACCATGCTTTATTGTATTATTCATTACTTCTTTTTACAAACATTCTCCAGTTGGTGTGGCTACAACTCGGCTGAAAGAAGCAGACTTAGCCACCCCCACTGGTTGGGAGTCTTTTACACGATCATGTCTAGCAAAAATGAATGTCAGTCATAGATCCTTCGTGATTGCCTTATTTTTTCTAACTAATTTTCTTCTGATAATTTGTAAGATAACTTACTGTTTGAAGAATGTGTCGATCGCCTTTCCATTGGGTCTGATTAACTGTTCTATTTAAAAGATTATTCGAATAACGGATCGAAATCTGATCTTTTTCCGGTAATGGTAAAATGGTAATTGTTCTGGATTCTGAATTGATCTGCCGGCCTAATCTTACATGCTATTTTCATTTTCAATTATTCCAGCAAATTATAGCGTAAATCTGCTACTGCATCTGCAAATTACGGAAAGAAGGATCAAAATTTCTACCACAGAAATGTCACTTTTGAAAATAATTTGCAACATTAACTGGCGAAAACTATACATACATGATCTTCAACCATTCAACCATACGTTAGTTCTTTTCTGGAGCCATACGGCTTAAATCACAATGTTTCTATTTATGCAACCAATTAAGCTACAGCAACTAATATGTGCCGGCCAAGTAAAGGATGCCAATGTACGGAACTACAGGGTTGGGAGTGGCTTTAATGTGTTCTGCTCGGTTTTAATCATTATTTTGATCAAATTCTGGCCAAATATGCTAGAATGTCGTATAGATTAGCTAGAAAAGTTTTAAAAATTATTGATTAGAATTGATTGCATGGCACGCGCAGGGGCCTTTGCCATACTTTAAACTAAAACTTACGATAAGCTGGACAATTACATCAATCGTATTCGATTGATTGAGGCGATCAAACCTAGTTGAAAGCTGCTCACGTAGTGTATATGTTCTATATGTTCTCGCTCGGCCTATTATTGGCAGAGAATGACGTGGCCCGTGGTTAGGAGCATATAAATTTAACCTTAAAGTAGCTCAGGTGCATCAATTCGACCTTTTATGAGTTTAGTCACGAAAACTGCAAGTGCGGAATCAGTAAAAGCCGCCTCGTCTGATACAAGAAAGGTTGCTCCCAATTTTCGCTATTCTGGAGAACTTTTTTCGAAGAATACGTCCTAATTCTATTCCAGCGTAGACCAGCCCATCGTGACGAACAATTACTTTAAACAGATAGGGCCATTGAAATCCGAGGACTTTCGATAAATAAAATCAAGTTGTCGATATGCTTTGCCAATAACGTTCAGCACGTTTGTTCATGGAACGAACGTATGGAGTCAACGAGGGAGGGACGGATCGAGAGATTTTTAAATATTTGTAATTTATTCTTGCCCTTTAAATCTTTCACCTTAATGTCCTCGAAAACTTGGTAATGATGCTCTGTGGTTTATAAATATAAGAATGAAATTAATCGAAAACTATTGTGTGGCATTTAATTGCTTAAAACCTCGAAGAATACTGGAATTCTTTCGCGTCATATAATAAAACCAATCAAAGTATTAAAATACGTAGCTTTTAAGGGCTGTTTTCTTATTATTTGAAATTTGAACCTTCAGACCCGAACAAATGTAAAAAAAACTGTTTTATTTCCTTTTATGGATTGTTTGCTTTTTGTTTGTAAAAATCTAACTACACAAATCATGCATCGCTGGGCTAGACATGACCAGCTGCGCATTTGCCGCCCCTATTACGCATCCGATTGCTTTCCAATTCCGCCACGCCACGCCGCGTCACACTGTTGCGTCAAGGGCGAGCCGGAGGGACGCCGGAGGCCACTGTCAAGTGCAACTTGCCGGCCGGCATCGATTGACCTTCGCGCGGGGTGAGGGCGAGCGTAGCAAAGCAAAAAAAAAAGGGATGCTTTGCCCTTTTTCCACCCCAATGTCCGGAGATGACCGAAGGCCGGAGTTGCAAATTGCGGTAATAGTAATGTTTTTTTATTTCTTAAATCCAAAACTCGACAGCGTGCGGTCGCCATTTTCTCCTTTCCCTTCAGCAGTTCGGGCGTGCGTTGCGCCACCACACACCGCTCCTCTTGCGCCACGTCCAAAGCTGGGATAGGGTCTGCCGTCAACGTTGAGCTATGAAGTAATGTGTTGGACTACACGCGGACAGTTGCAAGGCCCCGTTCCTTGTCTGGCAGGCCGTCGTGCATCGTGCCGTTTCGCTCCGTTTCGTTGCCTGCACACGCTTGGTAATTTTTCGAACTAAAAATTGGCCACACAACTACACCGTCACCCGCAACATACTACAAACGCGCTCGGTACGGTTTTCGCCCCGAATGTTGCCCTCTCCGCCATTGTGGTGCTGCAATAAGGGGAGCCCCAAGATGGAAATGGGGTAGCAATCGTACGTGACGTGTGTGTGTGTGTGTGGATTGGAAGAAATAGGGGATGATGTGTACTAATACTATTTCATAGACAATCTCTCGTTCTCTGATCGCTCTTCCTCGAACACTCTCCTATCGCAAAACGGTTGGGTGTGCGTTGGGTGGTGGGAAGTCTACACGTATCCCCCATACAATCGGCGAATAGAGCAACAACCACCCCAAAAGCAACCCGCTAGATACACATTAGCGAGAGTGTGTGTATGCGCTGATGATGATTTGACCGAATTTTCTCGACTCACTTTCGGCTTCATCGTTGGGCCGGACTGCTTCGTATGGTCCGTCGTACATTGGCGTTGTCGTGGTATGCGATGTTTGCATTCGCGTGTTACGCATCCAAGCAAAAGTACCATTTTTAATCGACTTGAGGCGGACATTGTGGCGAGGGTGCAAATGAAAGCAAAAGAACGAGCGCAAGAGCGAGAGAGAGAGCGAGCAAGCGCGTGAGAAGAAGACCACGAAGAAGATATTTTTGCGAAAATAAAATTGCTCACTGCGCACCGAACAACAAGGGGTTGGTGCAAAGTAGTGGATGAAATGGAAGGCCATGGTGGCAATGGAAGGGGAGGGAAGAGAATTCGAGTGACACGGCACAATGAACACTGAGGAGGTTTGGGACATTTAGTGGACATTTTTGTTGGTGTTGTTTCGATCGTGATCACAAGATCTATTGAATGGGTATACTTGTTGGGTTTAGTAGACTTTGCTTTGTCATGACGTCTTCTGCAGAAGCCACCTTTACTGATAGCATGGAGGACAATCTGATGTTCGAACAAAACACTGAAGCAACAGGTGAATATGATGAAGTATCATTTAATGTGAGTAATGGTATTCATTAAAGCTGCGCATTCCGAAGGAAATCATTCCGAACAATACTTTTTATCATCCTTTCTTTTTAGATTCTAAGCAAGGAGATGTATGTAAGGTTGGCCTCACCTAGAACAATTGACTAACAAAATTTGTTAACCAGTTTTCACACAGAAAATGTTTGATTTTTGCAGTTTGAGCGAGGAATAATGCAGTTTCTGGGCCTCTCGATTATCAAAAAGTACTGGTGAAGGCCCTCTGGCGAACTATTGCAAACAAATGGCCGGGTTATGAAGTGTCAAAATGATAATTGCAATGGCGACCTGATCGATGCTGTAAGACCACCTTATGAATATTCGATGAATCTTCTTGATTCTAAGATCTGAAGAAATGATGGATTCTAAACTATCCTTGCTGTTCTTGAGAATGTCAGGACCCCAGCGCAATGCAAGGCAATCGATGCACTATTTCTGGTGACAATCCCCACTGCCCGGATACCCGCCACCGGTTCCAGCCACCTTTCATCGTCCGCCTAGTGCTGTGAAGCGACGGAGCGAATACTAGGCCACGCACCAAACTTTTTGCCGGCGATGTTTGTTGCGCTTTTGAGCGATCGGAACACTATCTCTTCGTGAGCTTTATTTCCACTCTCTGCCACGATGTTCCATGTGTTCTCGCTCTCTTGGTGCGTGCACACAGCGCTACGAAGCGGGTTTCCGGGGTATCGGTGTGTGCGCGGGCGTTAGGTTAGGCCGTTGAGGATTTTGTTGGTGTTGGAAGAAGCGTAGCTTGGGGACGCGAACGGCAGTGTAACGCAGGCTCCTTCGTCTGCGATTCTAATCGCACCACCACCACCACCAGCATCTGTCGTGTGCTCCCGTCACACTACCCCCCCCCCCCCCACCCCGCACCTTGAACCAAACAAAAAAACATCCTATTATTATTTTCGAAAACTGCAAATGTGTGCGTCGTCGTTTCGGTTCCTGTTGCCATCCCCAGGCTTCCCTTTACGCCACTCCCTCTTGCGGAGGGCTGCTCCATCCCACCGCCATCGCTTTGATTACCGTGCACCCTTTCCTGCTCTCCTCCTCCCCTCCCTCCTGGTATTGCCGTCGTGTTTGTAACGATTGTGCGAATGTGTGTGCTGGCCGTGGCCGCATTTACTGGTCCTCTTCTGTCCCGGACTATCTGCTCACGCTCTTGGTCGCCGTGTCGGTGTGTGGTGGACCAGTTTTAAGTTATTTGTGAACCGTTGTGCCAACGCGGGCTCCACACTTGAAGTCTGTTTTCAGTGCGTGCGGCTATCTGTTTCACCTAGAAGTGTTCCTTTAGTCTAGAGTGGCTGTTTTTTTTGTTTATTTGTTTGTTTGTTTGGCCGTTGTTCGCTTGCCATAGTGACACACCACTGGCTGGTTGCGCCATACGATTTAGCAATTGTCCGGTTCCGGTTGTCGATCGGTCCATCCGGCCTCATACTCATTGCGATCTGCGCCGACAGTGCCTTGCCATTGGTTGGTTTTATTTCTTGCTCGATACTATTCTACGATTGGAACGTTACTACTGGGTGACAACGTAACGTCGGAAATCTAGTTTTAAAGATTCTTCCAGACAGGGAAAAGTTACCTGTAGTAAATATATATATTTTTTTCTGCTTCTTCCCATGCTCTATATGAGACCTTGTCACGTAACAATGTCGCACGGGTGGTACTACCCATGATTGAACAGCTAGTTCGCCAAAGGGGAGGGGATAAAGAGAGGCCGAGATAGAAAGATAGGGGAAGGAAAAGAGAGGACAAAAGGTTTTTACTTTCTAGCTTAGAATATTTGGAGGAGATCTTCGAATGGTTCTCGAAAAAGTTATCCAAACTCGTGTGACTTAAGAACTTGATATATTGAGGACATCTTCACTAAAGTTGGGTATGCTGAATATGCAAATTCGGTGGGTGCAAATCATAGTGCACGAACTCACATAGAACAGTGCACGTTTGTTTGTGTCTGTGTGTGTGTGTGTTCGTTTGCGGAAACGTTTCGTAGTGTGTAGAAAGATAAATCAGTAGAACCGACCGGTGGTGGTTGTAATACGCGATTTCTTTCTTTTTTGTTTTTTTTTGTTTTTACAATCATCCAAAAGAAGCAACTTCACACGTCGACGATTTTGATCGATCGGATATCTTTGGCTTGATCGTATGACGTGTTGCAATTTCTCCTAGCCCGCTCAACCGTGGATTGTCCAACCAAGGGTATATCGACCAGTGTGCAGCTTATGAGTAAAGACAGCGGGACAGTGTGAGACATAAGCGTAAACCGGTGGATCCAACGAGAAATCCTGATCTTTTCCCGATTTGGACGAAAATACTACAATCTCAAGATCTCTCTAGTTGGACCAGTTAGTCCTGTGTCTGCAGAGCTTGTGTCGTTTGCCGGAGGTACAGTAGACCGGTGCGCAGGGCATTAGGTGCATTCGAAAATCTGGCCGGGTTCGATTAATTGGTGTGTGTTGTCTCCCCAGCTTTTACACACCGTGTGCGTTGCGTGTGTGATTAGGCAAGTGAACCTGCTAAGTGAAGTGTTTTAGGGCAAGAGAGGCCAACATAGTGTGAGTGAAAAAGTGTGCGTGAACGAGTGTGTATGTGTGTGTGTGTGTGTGAGTGTTTAAAAAAGAACGAAAGCACGAACGAGAGAGCGAGAGAGAACGAGGGGAAAGAATGAATATTATTCCTAGTTTTGCAACAGGTAATGTGCGTGTGTCCGCTCATCATCATGTACGCCCTTCGCCATTGCCTAATTTCATAGCCACGATTACTCCTTCTCTCCATTCGAACCGCGACACAGTTTTTCGCTCCTTTTTTGCATGCTTGGAAGTAGTTTTTCGTTCCCATATGGTATTGCTTATTTTGAAAGAAAAACAATTGAAACACTACGAATTGAAGCTCGAAACCCGTACCGAAACACATTTGGTACGATGTATTGATCCACCACATTGGTTTTTTTTTTATATCGCTCCGTCCATCATCAGCGCTTAATGCTCACCACTGTGGCGGAAAACCGCGTGATCGGGTGTATTACCCGCACGAATTTACAGCACGCGAGAGAAGAGTGAATTTTTTATTTTCTGCCGCAGCATAAATCCAACTAGATTCGCGCGTGCCGCTCCGGGTACCGTGAGTAGCGTTGAGCGCTGAAACGCTTCAACCCGCTCAATGTTCACTCACCTCGTGAGCTGGCGGTGAGCAGTGAACGAGTGAGATAGCGTGTGAAGCGTCTTGGGATGGTTCTCACGTGGAGGTTTTTGTTGAAGCGTGTTTTGGATGAGCTGCACAGTGGTTTTGGACGCAAGCGTGATTGTGATAGATTTTTTTTTTTAATTTCTTTCGCATCAAATATTACTAAACAAAATTGTATTGGAAAATATTCTCCATATACCTCGTAGTCTATTCCTTGCTTTTGCTTTGTTTCAAACTGTCTAATAATTAAAATAAAAAGTAGAAGTAATTTTAATTATGACATGCATCCTCTTGGACTGAACAAAACACAAAATTTTATATTATGAAAGATATAGCAAGCCTTTGAATTAAATTAGTTTTTACGGTTTTTAAAATTATTTTACTGCCCAGAATTATTAGTCTCAATCCCTTCCTGGTCGTCCAAGATTGGCTTACTACACTGGAAGATACCAAGTAGTTGGGTAGTTGATCCTCACTAAGGAGGAACGGTCCGACTAGAATTTGAACACCGGTCCTGCTGTGTGAAGAATCAAATCTCGTCCAAACCGTTCTGTCCCCTAAGACTTACTATTCGATTAGGAGTGGATTTAGGAGTGTAACGGTGCATCAAATGAAAGTAGGAAAATATGTTCACCAATTCGGATGTAGAAGAAGTTGTCGCCAAAAACCTGTTAGGCCCTCAGAACTTCTCATGCTTTAATTTATAACAAGCTAGATAACAGGGTAGGAATAGGAATTTGCTTCACGTTAAACTAGTGAAACAATTAAAACTCCTACACGCAAAAACAAAACCAAAATTTCAAATTTCCTATATCCAATTACTTGCCACCGGCTCTGCCACTAATTGTCACCGGTTTTTAATGACCTTCTGCTTCGTTCAACGCCTGATATCCATCTGGTACAGTGCTGAGACAGACTAATTATTTAAAAAATAAAAACAAAAGCAAAAATCGAAACGCGACAACCATAAAACCCTTCATTTCTAATCCACCCGAACGTATATTATTGTACCGTTTGCTTCCTAACCTATATCGCTAACACCCGTTTCCCCTGTTTTCTTCCAGGTGGTGTCTCCAGCAGCGGTTTTAACGGTGTAGATTATGCAGCTGGCTCTGACCTAAGGTAGGTGAGCTCTGGCACGAGCTTAAAGTGCTAATTTTCTTCACATTTATTGCAAGTACTTCAGTACCAGTGCCGACTGGTGTGACCCGCGATGCATTTTGGCACCCCGTACCGAATAACCTTCTCGAGGCACTCCTAATTACGACACTGATCGGAGAAGCTTTCAAGAGGCATACAGTGTGCTCCTCAAATGGAAGTTATCATTAAAGTCGGGCTTAAATCATTACGGTAGGCCAATAAGGGTTGGTTTTTTTAATACGGTGAAAAACGACACTGCGCTACCGTATGTAAGTGTAAGCACAGGAGCGATCGTAACACTTTGATAAGTCACAATTATTAGCGAGCACGCGCGCGTTCGTGGATCCAGTGTGTGTGTGTGTGCCAAAGTTTGATGTTATAATTTAGCTAATAACCTAACGTGAAGCCTCGCAAAAGGAAGTTTCCCAATCCATCGGTTTTTTTTTCCTGGAGGATAGTGTCAAGGTGCATACACAATCATCCGTGATCAAGCAGCAGCAGCCTGTCGTAATCCGGGCCATAAAATCAAGCAAAGGATCCTATCGGTTTTTTTTTCTTTACGGTTTTGCTTTCGTCT
Organism: Anopheles maculipalpis; assembly: GCF_943734695.1. NCBI lineage: Eukaryota > Metazoa > Arthropoda > Insecta > Diptera > Culicidae > Anopheles > Anopheles maculipalpis. The sequence continues at coordinate 87,704,294 of NC_064871.1, forward strand.
ACCGCTGTTCCAAACCGGCCAAACGGTTTTTGCAAAATAAAAATTAGCAACCATTGGAGTTCTGCATTCGGTTTACGAGCCTTGTGTATTGCGGCTTGTTTCTTTTTATCCGCGAACGTCTAATGTGCTCCTTTGTGGGGGTTGTCCGGGTGTTCTGAGGCGCAACCCGGGGCACGGACGATCACGAGCATCATGCACTCGAATCTTTCGCGTTTTGTGTCAGTGCTTTTTTCTTGTATTTTTGACTTGACCATAACAAGGACAGGTGCAACGGTTTCGCGAGTCCAAACACCGTGCCGATCGACGCAAATGCTGTGCGAGGGTTCGAAAATTTGGAAGGGGCACGTACGTAGCGCGAATAACATGGACTAACGATTAGAAAAAATGATTGGCATCACCGAAACCCCGGGACACGGGAAGGTGTAGAACGGTCACGTTTCTGTTGTATGCAATCTGTCTGATATTGTGTGTCCTAATGTTGGTTTCGTTTCAAACTTTAACGACAGAGCTGTCAAAACATAATGAACTATTGGATTGGATTTGTTGAGCTGGCAATTTGGATTGTATCCGGATGAAATGCATATTATTTAATTTTAATTCTTAAACTATTAACTCGCATTAGGGCATAAATGCATGACTCCAAGGATTCACTTGACCAATACTATATCCTATTACGCTATGAAACTCTACTTAAGCTATGATTAAGTCTCCGTATGGATCAATAATGTGCTCTTAAAGCTATTAAAACTATTAAAGTACTTGTTCATCCGTTTCCAAAGCATTTCTAAGATTAAACAACAATCTCTGTCAGCTTTTACGCTGCTTATACTAAACCATCTAGCTTGCTGGCAAGGGTACGACCGAAAAGCTACAAATCAAAAGCGATCGCCAAACATTCAACGCCAATTTCTTGCCGATCCATTGGTCCATTTTACAGCCGGAGCGCCACAGTCTACAAAACCGATCGTTTGGTGCCGGTGGTGGTATTTCGCGGGCCTCTGCGAGCACCACACTAAACAAGCAGCTGACGCCGACTCACTTGCCGGTCGAATCAGCTGCTGCGCCGCTGTCTGGCGCAATAGCAGGGAATTTCCGAATGCGGCAAAATGGAGTTCCTAAGCACGCCAATTATCCTATCAGCTTGTCGTCGTTTTTTGTAGCCAGTTTGCTTGCTTTGTATCCCCCTGTGTGAGAAGGGGACGAGTGGGTCAGGAAGTACACCGAGTGTGTACTGTGTTGTACGGAAAGGGCGGTATACGGGGTCCTGGTTCGGTACCGTTTCTAAGCAATTGGGAGTAGGTGAATTTATTACCGTGGCCTGAGGACCTCGCCCGATCGTATGTCCAGCGGACTTTCCGGTCTGATAACGATGAGCGGACATTATTTAGAAGGGGGAGTCCCTTCTAACATTCGATCAAACAGTGTCCAGACAGGCTTGACAGACAGACAGTCCCGGACAGACAGCACGTCACAGACAGTGCCCGGGACAGACTTAGGTCAAGTTCTTTTTTTTTTTGTGTAGAACTTTGGCCGCCTTGGTTAGAGGGAGTTGTCCGTATTTAGCATGCATTGTTTATGTGTGCTTTAGAAAAAAAAAATGGCGAAGGATTGCTACGCCTTGTAAGTAGACTTACCGAAGCTTGCAGGATTTATTGCGTTGCTGATAGTGTTGATGGACGTTAAACGGTTTTAAACTTATGATCGTGACGGATAAATAGGATTGAAGTAAGATCTTGCTGATTGGATTAGTAGAGTGAAGTAGGGTAATTGAAGTTTTTAATAATTTATAGCATAAATTACATTTGATATAATTTAGCAGGAAAATTGGTTTGAAGGACAGTAAACAATGGTTGCTTTTTATCAGTAAGATCATAAAATCTTACACTTGACTGCTATCGATCCTTCGGTTGCCTAACGAAAAGTCAATAACCTTACAGGCACGTTGATATCCTCCGCAGCCTGTGGACTTCGTCCAATTTTAACATCCACTCGATACTTTCGGCCCAGCTGTCGCCAGTACTTCTCGTGGTAAATTACTTCGTTTATGACCATCCTTAAGTACCTGTTAGCTTGCCTAATGGAGTGGAGGGTCCCGGAGATCTGGATGAAGAACTGCCACCGCCAGCGGATAATAAACCCTGTGTGTCTGTGTGTGATGTGAACTGGTAAATTATATCGCACACAAAGTTTACGAGCGTTTTTGTTCCGCCAATTCGTTATCTTCCCTGGGGTATATGGGTGGGCCAGTGCATCTCGCGATCGGCAGTGGGATAGCCACCAAACGCCACCAGCATTTGGTCCCCGGACACCGGTTGGTCATTAATTTAGTTTTAATTTTAAATTAAACAAACCTCTTCCCCTCCCCACCCCCGCTGCCTGGTCCTCAGACATTCGTTTCGTTCGCATTAATGTGGTTTGTTGTCGCGTGTCAAGGATGTTCGGTCCGTACGAAGTTTGATCGATTAGGTGGTGTTGATTTCGTGTGTGAGTTTTTTCTTGGTGGTCCTTCTCGGGAGGCAGCAGCTTGCAGCAGTCCTTCGTGATGTTAATAGATGCGTTTTAATGCAATGTTTACATCGAGCTGTCTTATTTCGAGCAATGTTTTGATCTGACGTGCCTTTGGCGCATGATAATTTATTAGCTTGATTTATTATAAAATTATCATTTAAAGATAGTGTTTAAAGGAAAAAACGCGCAGACTTTGCACTTGTCATCTTGAATGACTTATCTATCTCTTTCCCACCGCAGTATCGAACCACTTTTTTCCTTCCAAATGACATTTTATTGCTATCATTAAATTGGCTTATGGGTAAATTAGGGGCTGGCAGGCGCACAAACCCATCGTACCATAACTTATTCAAACACCGAATCATGGAGCGTCCGTCCGCACCACACCGTACACCGGCTCAGAACAGATGCAACAAAGCTGCTAGCTTCGATTTTTGATTTTTCGAAATCAAACATTGGAAAAAGAAGAAAACAAAACTCCCTAAACGTGGATCCCCTGCTTTGGGTCCTTCTCGAGGGAGATACGCAACGTTAAATTATGCAAATTGTGTTTTCAATATTTAAAGCCTAGCGTTGTAAACTACACAACGTTAAACAGCCCGAACAAGGAAGAAAGAATATGTAGCCGGTCTCCCTTGGAGAAAGGAGGCCCTCCCTTGAAGGTGGCCTTGGAGAAAGTGCGCATTATGCAACTTTCACGCTCACCAAACACGAGCAACTGTGTGCGAGCGGGCGCCTGCACGTGCAGGAATGCAATTGCAATGAGTGTTGCCGGCACGTGGCACCACACTCGCGAGTCATTTATTGCAAAAGGAAAATGAGTTCCTTGGAAAAGGAAAAAAAAGGGAAAATTAAAGTCGTGTAATTCAATACGCACCACGAGGCTCGTGCAGCAGACTCGAGGCATAATAGTGCAATTCTTCGCTTCTCACATTTCTTGTCTGCTTATGCATTTTAATGGAACAAATTGTTCTACATTGTTCATTGACAGCGCATAGGAATGTGTGTTAACAGGGTGGAATAGTAATAAAGTAATTTTACATGTTTAAACATTGAAAATTCCTTACACTGCTTCTGATTGCTTCTGCTTTTCCCATTTTTTTGCGGTTTTTTTATATATTTTGTTGTAAAGATAATTAATGCTTAAATGTCCAGTAAATAAATTGAATAAAAAAAAGGCCAAATTTCAAACAAAAGTAAGCCATCAAGACAATTTATCGATCCTTCCGACCCGGTCTGGCAGGTCGTTTCCCTCTTCGTACACTCCTTTGATATCCGGTGGAATGACACATCCGAAACAGCGGACGATAAGGCCCCTTATTGCAACGACAACACGGCGCGTTAAAGTAGCAAAAACAAAAAGGAAAAAACGGTTAAATAAAACGAAAAGACATGTGTAAAGTCGCACACAGACGCAAACATTAATTAAGCGTCCTTCGCGCACGAGCCAATGTAATAATAATAAGAAAAAGTGTTACGGAATTGACAGAAAAAAAGCTTCAGAAAAATACTACGAAGGATTTTATAACACATATAGAGAGATAGAGAGAGAGAGAGAGAGAGAGAGAGAGAGAGCACATGGTGAAAAACGAACAAAAAGAGGAGGAAAGAGAAGAAAAGAGGTCCCAAAACCAACAAATTCATTTAACAAATGGCATTTCTGCACAGTATCGTAGAGAGTTCGGTCCAATGCACTCGCTGTGGTGTGCATAACGCTCCGTCTCTTTCCCTCGCTCTTGCTCCAAGTCACAGATGCAATCGATGCACAGGACTGCATCGGCGCACTCTGTTGCAGTCTCGTCCGGATCGGTGTGCGTTTGGAGAGTTTGATTGTGTGTGCAGGGGGATGCAAGTGTGCAGACGATGAAAGGATGCAACGGCCCTGCGAGTGTGTTTGATCTCTGTACAATATGCTGCTGATGGTTTGATTGTGTTGGTGTGGATGCATTTATTGACATGGAAAAGGGGAAGTAATGTTTATTAATGCATTAAGCAAGAGCGACAGACAGAGACAAGGAACGCAACACTGCACTGTGTGTATGCACCGGATGGTGGATGCACTTTTTCCATATCGGCGTGCGCCGACAGTGGAGCATGGGGTGGGATTTGGTTGGCGGGGTTTTATTTACGCTAATTTTTTTCTTGTTTTTATTCGCATTCTCGTAAGCCAACCTCTTCAGGCAGCATGGGTTTTTCGCTTCGTTGCTGTTGTTTATTTTATTTTTTCTTCCCTTATTTTTTGGGCACGCGCCAAAGCGATAAAAGTGCATCTGCGCGCATTGTCTGCCTGTCTGCTTGTTGATTTACCTTTTTTTCTCCTGTGTCTCCACTTTCTCTCCCGATCGTTTTCCCTTTTGACCGCATCCACCGATTGATTTCCACTGCCAAAAACCTTGGCCTTGGGTATCATTTGGATGTAGTGTGCGTGCTTTTTTTTTTGGCTTCATAGTTCGGTTGATTGCACTTTCGAGGTGTACAACGATGTGTTGCACCGGCAGCTCGGCTGGAAAAGTGCAGGAACTAATTTCAATTACATTTTGTGCTTGCTGCAGGAAGACTGTCGACCGAGATGAACACCACCGAGGCTGCAGACGCGTTGATGAGGACGATTTTCCGCCACTTTGATCACCTATTGCTCTGGGTGACTTTGTTTTGGTGGAATGCCGTCCCGGGAGAGTATGTTGTGGAATTAATAAGAAGCAAAAAAAGGACACGAGAGCGACGTAACAGCAGTGCCATAAAATGCATTTAGCATCAAACGAGCGATCGTTGGGGAAGAATGAGAGATGCAGGGCAAGATGAAAGAAGGTCGAGAAAGGAGCAGATTGGGTGTGTGTTGTGTTTTTTTCTCTATATTTCTCTCCTACGTTATGCACTCTTTGGAATGCACTTTGCAGTTCGTGAATCGTGCTCGCTTGATTTATGCACATGATGCACCAGCTCAGCAACAGCCGGCTGCAGGATTTTTAGTGCCGGTTGGAGTGCTCGATAACAGAACGATCCACAACAGGTCTGGATAATTGAATTTTTTGGTGAATTTTATGAGCTTCAAACCTAACATGTTACACCGTTTTTTTGTTGTTGCTGTTTTCGGTTTTGGATGAGGAAAAAATCTTGTTTGCAGGCTTTGAGATTTAATTAGTTTTGCTCTAATAACTGGTTGTTGGTGGTGATAAAATTGGAAGCTACCGCATTTTTGCAGCCCGCGAAGATGCAGTGGATGTGTGCAAGTGACTTGCAAGTGTTAATTATGCTTCCATTGGCATACTGAATTTAACGACTTTTTTTCGTGCTGTTTTAAGAAGGAGTCTGAGACTGGTGTTTGAAGAAATTGATGGCAGAAAATAACACATCGTCCAATTAGAAGCATACTTAGCTCATGATGTCTCTAGCTTCGATAGAGCAGATTTTTTTTCCACTTTCTAAGTTCTCTAACTGCCCCATATAAGAACATTCGTCTCTGTCGTGGTCCAATAAAAGCTTATACCGAGACTCACTCGTTTTTAAGAATCCAGCCTAGGTCTTAAAGAAAATTTTGCTGCTCAAAGTCGTTCAATATTACTTCATTATGCCATATTGTCAGCGACTATGTTCTGAGCGATGATCTCAAAATATTAGAGGACTACTAACATCGGACAACTTCAATAGATTCAAGTTGTACACTAAATGTACAATATATCGCGCACTAATACGTCTGGAGGTCCTCTATGGGTATGAGTGCTGGACTACGCTGAAGAAGGATTGGATGAGGAAAGATTGGATGTAACCTTGGATAGAGGAATGCAGCATTGGACCGAGTTTGCTGGAAATGAAATGGTGTCCTGGACATATCATCGCGATATGCTCAACCCTTCGTGCAGACCAAGGCCATTAAGATGTAGGTTCTGAGGTATTCTGCAAAGTGTCCAATCCAATTGGTTCCTTCGAATTGTTGTACTTTAGTTGGTAGAATCAGCTCAACGCTGTTTAATAATACTTACTTTTTCTTGATCACATCTCCACCATTTTTCTAGTGCTCGAGTTTTAGCTTCAAAAATGGATTATTTTTAGCTCTACAAGAATTTTGACGTATTTTTTGTAGTTATTGGGACAAGTTATAAGATTCAACAGGTTGATTTGCGTATGATTTCCAGAGAGATTTAAAATTTTATGATAAACACTAAGACTAGATTATTGTGACGTGCGGAAGACCAATGGAAATGTTTATTCTGATATTTTTTTCTACAATATTTTGAATGTGAAAGACATTCCAACATTTCAAGGTATAAAGCATCTTAAGATCAATAGTTCCGATCACAAAAATAAAATCATGTAATATAACATCGCCGGAAACCTTCAAAAGATTGCCGCCCGAAGCACGTTGACGGTGCCGACTTACTGTTTGCGGTAAACCTTTGAAAATCTGTAAGAAAATAGCATTAAAAACAATCGGCCCTTAATTTCTGAATGATCCACAAACCTAGAACGGATCACTCTGTTAAGGAAAATGGAAACATTACCTTAAGTGTTTCTTAGGTTAGGTTTCCACCTTTTTGCCCCCGCTATTACCGTGTGCTGCTTAGCATAATAACGCGTATTAGAAGCACCCTCCAGTTGAGAGTTCCCGCCTTGCCTGCCTTAGCTTTTGGTCTATTGCTGCACTGCCGCCAATGGGGCACAAATGGCCAGCGCCGTTTGGTTGCAAAACCCTAAGTTGTGCAATATTTTTTTTCCGTTCCGTTTCTTTCTCTGGTTTCTTCTGTGGTGCAAGGTCCACCCTTAGCTAGCAGTGTGTGTGTGTGTGTGTGCATCAGACTGCATCATCCGGTTTGTCGTAATTTCGATTGTTAGTCAATACGTTTTGTGCATTTGTTTCTTGTTTTTTTTTTTGCGGATAAATTTTTGTCGGTTTTTGGGTGTTTCATGGAGATAGCGAAGCGAGAACGAATTCTCTATTGGCTGGGTCTGTTAAGGGCACGGAGAGCAGGAAAACTGCGCCATTCGGGCAATGCTATTGCCAGCTGATCGATCGTAACTGAGCACTGTCTAATAGTTTTATAATCTTGCCATATGATTGCTCTTTGGAGTGGATATCCTTAATCGAAGATTCGATAAATAACTGCAATTTTGTAAAGGATCGATCTATGTTTTATTGATTAATCACAATATGCTTCCAAATTTTAGCTCCAATCTACATCAGCAAGCTAATTGAATCCAACCAAACACAAACACTCATCAACATTTACCCGAGCGCACTAAGTACAAGCTTTAATGTGACGTACAACAAACAGCAAACAACCATGTAAGTCAGAATAAAAACATCCATTACCAAGGAGAAAACACAAACGCATGAGCATGGAAATGCAACGAATGAAGTGAAGCTAACTTCGAAAATAAACAACACGCGGCCCGAAAAAGCATACAGAGCCAGGAAGGAACTGCGGGCCGGGCGAAGATGATCTTGAAAAATCGACGATTTCAAGGTTAAGGAGAAGAAAAGGATGTGATGATGACGATGATGCGGGGGGGTAGATGATGGGGCATTGTTTCACTTTTCAACAGCAAAACGCCACCTTTTGGAGTTGTTGGTGCAAGCGCGAAACAGAAGGGATCGTCTCGCCGGCACGGCTGACGGCAAGTGAAGGATATATACGAAGCAGGAGAAGAAAATTCGACAGGCGTCGAAAACGATGTCGGGTGGAGTGATGAGTCGTTACAGTTTTGTGTTCTTTTTTGTGTAAGTAACAGTAGCAAAACGTGAGAAATTTATCCGAATGATCATCACTAAAAGTCTTTTTTTTTTTGTTCGTTTGGTAATTTTTAAACAAAATCATAAAATGATTCACATTCTACCAGAAATTAGATCAAATGATTCATCCTACAACGCTGCTTTGCCGTATCATTTTAGGGAACGAGATAACATCTCTCACACGGGTGATTCACACACATTGCATACCTTCACGGCGCAAATATTGGGAAAACCCACGCGGAAGAAGCGAACGAATGAATCACACTGCCTATGTGTGTTTGGGGCACCTTTTACGATCAGCAGCTTCACCAGCAATGCAGTCGAGGAATGCACTTTTGGCATCGAAAGGCTTCCGGCTCTGTAGATTACTTTAAAAAACGACTCATCCGAACTCTCTTGAGTCATCCCCAACGAGCGTATTTTGGTGCCATTCCGGCACAACACTGAAGAAGGATTGCTGCCCATTATCCTTCCTGGGTGCAAAATGAACCTCGAGAGGGTCGTTTGGTGAGCCCTCCCTCCCGAGCATACAGTTCGTTGGCCGACCTTCCCTGGAAAACGTGCAACAGACGCTTGTGGCCTATTCCTAGGAACACAAAATCTCATCCCCGTTACTAGGCACAATCAGGGGTGTGTTTTTGTATGTGTGTGAAAGGAAGAAGTTTTGGCTCTCTCTGTGTGTCTGTGTGTGTGTGCGTATGGAAGAAAGTTGACCGAGATCGTATGAAATCGGAATTTTGCCCGCTCAAAAGAGGGTGAAAGCAACAGCCAAAGAAAAAAAGAAGGTACAGTTGTGTATACTTTCCCTTGGCGTGCGCGCGCGTGCTTGTGTGTATTGTAACCGGTACAGGTGAGCTGGGAAGATTTTGGAAGAGCTGCGTTTTAGGAATCGTTGCCCATAAGCAAACCCTTCCAGGGCCGGTTTGTGCTGCCGGACACTTACCTACAATGCTATAGATCACATGGACGATGTCCAACAAAATCTTCGATGGCGGGACATCTGGAAGAACCCTTTTTTTGCATTTTGTTTTAGAAGGGTCGGTTAGGATACAAACCCGCAGGTAGCTGGATACCTGGGCCAACCTTCAGCACATAAGAAGATCGCTCGAAACAACCAATTCTACGCGGTTTCCTGTCCGGCCCAGCAAGCGAGATAGAAAGATAGATCCTACAAAATTCACAAACAGTCCAGCTTTTTGCTCCACTTTGCTGAGCGACTGGTGTGTTGTTAGTCCGACTTTTCGGTGAAATCTAATCCGTCATCCGCTTTGGGTACTTCGACGGCAGGACTGTGGAGGGTTTCAAATTCGGGGCTGCCTTACTTCTTCCTTTTCTTTTATGCATAGGGTTCGCTCTTGAGAATTCCGTTCATCCTCTGCTTCTGTGTTTCTACCCTGTTTTGCGTTGCACGTTGAAGGTTTTCGGGGCCGGTTCGCTGACATGTCCTGCACGGACGACGACAACGACGATGTTCCCTCCGTTTGCTTTTACTTCTGCTTAGGCACTATACTGCGCATGTTCGTTGCCTTTCGTGGTTGGGATCTAGGTGTGTATGCGTGTAGAATTGATGGCGTCCCTTTCGGCGAAAGAACGCGCTTTCCCAAAAAAAAAAAAAAAAAACCGTATGCGTGTGTGTGTACCGAGGGTTTGGCGGGACGCTCTTTTGGTGCGTTGTGTGTATCGTCCTGCCATGGCGCCTACCTTCCTTGTGGTGTAGTAGTGTGCGTTAGTTGTTTTTTTTTGCTGCTTCTATTGTAAACGATGCTTTTTTCGGGTTTTTTTTTTGTTGGTTGTGCCCTATTTTGGAAGAGCTCAACAACGGCAACAGAGACCTTTCTGGATGTGTGTGTGTGCGTAACGCATCCCGATGAATGGAATCAGACGAAGATTTAATTTGAAGTTTCTTATAATATCCAAAAATGTGGAAGCTGTCACACGGATCCTAACTCACGGACACACGGACATATGCGCTCGAGCCAAACACAGCAAGAAAAACAGGACGTTGCGAGCAAACACCCCGATAAGGGTCGATGATCGAGTCACATTGGGTGCGTGGGGGATCAACTTCACTCTCGCTTTTCCTCGCTTCCGCCAAGAGCTTTTCCGGTGCCGTGTCTTTTGGGGTTGGGAGATAGGGCAAACAAATGCCGGTGCTTAGAATGGTGCTCTTCTCTGACTGTGTCAGGGTATGTGTGTGTGTGTGAGGGTGAAAAGGAGAGCGAGAGCAAGCGTGAAAGGTGGAGAGTTACACCCATACAAACGCACCACGTACGGGTGCCGATCGTCCCGAGCAGAGGACGCGCGCTTCGTAGCCCAGGTACACACAGGACGGATGCCGAAAATGGCCGCCAGTTTCTTCGGCACTCGGCAACAAACTAGACGCGCGGGGCTCTCGCCAAAAAAAAAAAAAAAGATACACGCGAACCGACCACCCAAAACAAGAAATTCATCCCTCCCCCGGAGGAGACTTGCAAAGTAACAATCCAGTACAATTGTATCAAATCCAACGTTTTGCTTTGGTCCAACAAACCAGCAAAACTGGCGACACCTCCAAACAATAATTCTGCGCTAAAGTGAGTTAGTTCAAGGAGTGCCCGGTCGCGGGATTTGTGTGTTTTGTTTCTTGCTTTCCTCTTCTTTCCTGTCGTCGCTCCAAGTGTTTTCACACTTCCGGCGAGCGCGATTTTCCGGATTTTTCCAATACCTTAGTGTCATATCTGCCTCCCCTGGCATGTGAGAGTTGTGACGTGACGACAATCGCGCGCCAAGTGTTCGTTGGGCCCTCCTGCACGGTGTGGGTGAAGTGTTCTGGTCATTAAAATCATCGGATTTTGTTAGTTTCTTGGTTCTTCCGTTTTTTTGTTCCGGTATTCTTTTGTGACAGTCTCGAGAGCACCCGTCGTCGTGTTAAAGCAAAACAGGAAAATTCATTCCACGAGGATTTCGCCCACAGATCGTCTGACTCACTGTATGTGGTTGCGGTTGTGTCTCTTCACATGTAAGTTGTAAGGAAGTTTATGATCCTGTACCGGAACGGATCAAACAAGGCACACTGGAAGAATTATTGCGATAAAACCCTGCACACCACCAAAGCACATCGAAAGGAAAAGCTGCGGAAAAGTTGAACAAGCGTGTCCCAATAACTACTTCCCTTGACGTCATCCACTGACATACGGGGCTCTAGTTTGATGGCACGGCAAGAGAGAGAGAGAGAGAGAGAGAATGAGAGAGAGAGTGTGACGCTGTGCCCGTACGCTTAAGGAACGCCATGTTGTTTCCTTCTTCTGCTTCTTCTCCATTCAAGATGTTTTGCGACGCATCATCCTCAGCATACCGCATCCTTCAAAATGACTTAATGAACACCATTTTCCGGCTAGTTTGAGCCGAATTTCCAACCATTTTCATTGGGTACTGTTCTCCTAGTGTCGACTAGTTTTCCCAACTGGATGCATCTCGGTGCTGGCAGACGGTCGTTCAACTTCGAAGGGGTCATCTACATCATCGCCCCGGGGGGAAAGCCGAGGAAGGTCCGACATCAAACACATATATTTTGGCTATTGGAAATTGCGCGTTTTCCATTTCGTTCCGTGGTTTCGAAGTTCATCGGCCCCCCGTGTCCTGTTGCCTTCCACTACCCGGGGAATGAGTTTTTACTGCGGACGTACTGCGGGGATGTAGCCCCGTTTGCGTGTATGTGTAGAACGGAGTGAAAGAGAAAGCGGTCCCGGCGACCCCTTTCGGATGGGTCGACCTGGTTCGGGCCCGTGAAAACTCGAAGGACACTTCGTACGACTTCGAGGACGCCGCGATTAAACACGCGCGTAAAACTTTTCCACTGTATGTTGCAATGTGTGTGTGTGTGTGTATAGAAAAAGGAAAATCCTCAAGAGAGCGAGAGACAGAACAAGAGAGCTTTTTTGCATGTATAAGAGTGGGATAGGAAATGGGGTGCGAGGTTATTGGCTTTTCAAGAGGGTCCTGCACTTTTGGGGACTTTACTCCCGGAAAATTGCTCCCTGCTGTGACACGAAAAGTCGTCTTTGGTTAGGATTTTCCGATGCTTATCCACACATTTTCTTACTTCATCGTTTTCTCTCTCTCTCTCTCTCTCTCTCTATTCCTCATACACACGCATACACACGGAACCGTGAAGGCATTGAACGTAACCTCGTAGGCAATAACCATTAAAACGAGTTGGCAGCCATAGAAACTCATCGTGGAAAATCCGTTTCTCGAGTGCTTTCATCATGAGAAAGCGAGAGAGCGAGAGAAAATGTGGTGAGAAAAAAACATCTTTTGGAAGTGATACAGAAGAAGTGGCAATGATTGTCATCTCGGCTGCACAATCTGCTAAGGAAGTGAATTTGCTGTTCCATCGTTGAACACTCACTTTAACCGGGAAATGAACCTCCGCGGATGTTTAAGGGAGTTCACATCCGGACCGGCCCGTTAAAGTGTTCCTTCCGCTCTTTTATCATGCTCGATGACTTAAAGGCATCGCTGAAAGGCTGAAAAAAAATGGAGGAACTCGGCGAGTTTAGAGAGTAGGTTCAAGCGATTCACTACTACAACTACTTCTTCCGGTACCAATAAGTCAAGTCCACTTTCAACTACTGATAATCTCAATGTCCTCAATCTGACAATATCGGGACGGCACTTATCGGTTCGTTTGTAGTCAAATCGTTTCTCGGAGAGAAGCGTTCGTCGTTCGTATCAATATTCATGAGGCTCTTTATTTTTTTTGTGTGGTGAATAGACACTTGGGCACACGATACAACATTGTTCTCATACGAGAAGTTCAGGACACACGTGCGGGCGCGATGAAGAATTACAGGCACAATAATTAATTTCTTTATAAAAGCTACCTTTGTGGCACAATCGTAATTAAGTGCTTTTGTAGTGTTCCGTTCTCTCCGGGCATGTTTGCTTACCCCATGCACCTTTACACCCGGTTCTTTTCCGTGGTTTTTGGTTCCGGTCGATGAACTTCCCGTCCGTCCTTCCCAACAGTGAAGGGTCATTAGCAAAACCACCCGAGATCGAAACCAAAAAAACGAAAAACAGTCCCTTTCCTTCCTGCAGTCTGTCACTCGCATTACGAAAGGATAAGAGTGCGCTGCACCTTGCAGCATATCTCGTGGAGTGTTTGCAAGTCCCAACGACGTCGGAACTGTTTCCGCACAGTCCCTGCTCGAGACGGGGAACCGCAAGGAATGCATTAGCGGTGCAACAAAATCTTCCCCTGACCGGCCTGTCAGCTTTGACCAACTGTTAGGACCCTCTGTCTACCGGCCAGGTTCGATAATGAGCTAAGCGTGCAGGATAACGACAGGATAGCGCAAGGGACACAATTGGGGTTTCGGATGGCTGCGTGAGGTTAGATCGGGAGCTGTCGAACGGGCAGTAGTGCTACAAACAAGCTACCCTTTAGAATCGTTGCAGTTGCATGCAGTTAATGCTGCGTACGAGCGCTCGCTTCTCGTTTGTGCCCGCTGGATAAGTAGTGTAATTGGCTGCTGGTAATGCTGTCCGGGTTCGATAATTCGATTAGCAAAACCAGGCACACTTCAAACAAACCACTGCAGCCTCGGGGCTGATTGGTTTTTTAAGGAACTCTCGACCGGTGTGTGTTCAGCAATTCTCACACAAATGTTTAGCCCCCAAAATCGGAAGAGCTCTGCACTCGTTTTTCTTTGGATCGTTCGCCATATGTGGCTATGTGAACTTTCCGACTCCTCCTGTCAATTATGTAATCGAGAATTGATTGATGGATGTTGTGTGTGTGTGTGGTGAGTGAGTTGCACCTTCCGTTTTTTTTTTCCTGGACGTTTTGCCCACCGCTTACGCACCGGTAGGAATCAGTAAGGGTACACCTGTACAATCAAGATACCTGTGTATTCCTTTTTTTTTCGGTTACGATCCATTCTGCTACGTCCTCATCCAGCAATGAGAGGTTGCCTGGCGGAACCTTCAAGTTTCAAGCTGAGATCAAGATTTAGCCCGAGCAATATTTCGTAATTGAGCGAAAATATCCGCCCCAAGGGACAACTGGCAGTAGCCAGATAATGCGCGCCAATATGGGTACCGTTTACCATTCGGCAGCAGTGCAAAGTAAACAGAGCGTAAAAATTGTACGAACATTTTGGGGATTGTTTGCCCTTAGAAAGATTAGCCAAAGTATTAGCTGAATTTAGCAGCCGAAATCTGATAGCTCTATGTGTGTGTGTGTTTTTATGCTTGCTCGTCTAACAACCATGAAAATGAAATAGAGCCCTGGGGAGGAATTGATGATAAGAATTCTTAGAAACTTTACTGATTTTTAAGTATAGCTTGAAAGGAGACTGAGCTTGCTCTAGAGCGTTGTACACTACAGAGAATTGCTTGAAAGGAGCAGAAAAACATTACACAGCAAGTAGCAGGAGGTATACTAAAAGAATTTGACATTTGGAACTGTCAAATGTCAGATGGTAAATCGCGCATAGAATCGCAATCGAATCCGAATTCTAATCGAATCCCTATCGGATTTTAATCCGTCAATTAGGTCTCCAAACCGATTCGAACCTTTTGTAAGCAATTAGATGATCTGAATGATCTCAGAGGTCCTTAAATCAAGAGCAAGCATTTAAAGCATGTATATTAAATGCGTATATTGTAACATCCCTGTTGCCCGTTGAAGCACACAAGAGCAAAACAAAACAAACGCATTATCAGGAATATCAGTGCTCTGCTGACTATTGGACAGAAACTTTTAAAGCAAACAGTTTCCTAAATTAGTCCCCAATAATGGGCGTCGCCAAGGAAGAACCAATTAAAGGCGTGTTGTTTTCCTTCCCCCGTCCCTCACTCGGCAAAGATCGTTTGATTTGAGCTCCAGCAAGAATTCGCTGGTCACCACTGGTTGTTTGTCGTTTGGTGGAGCAAAAGAAAAACAACATGCTTGTAGGTTTTACTACGGCTACGGAGAATGTACTGCTCAACATGTTGGTTGTGTGGCGTTATTGGGGCGTCCTTTTTCCGGGTGCGGCAGACGCTTATTTACGCATTTGCCGATACGGAATGATTTGCATATTCGCTTACGCACTTCCGCGCTTGCGGATATAATGCGGTGGAGGTGGAAAAGATGGAAAAGGACATTTTCCAACCCCCCCCCCCCCCCCTTAAACAGTTCCTCCTTCCCGTTTCCCTAGGCTGTTCTGCATCGTTACGTAGCATCTTACGAGAAGAGCATCGATATGGAACCTCACAAACCATAGGTTGGGGAGTTAACCATTCGAGTGGGCATAATATTATTGATCCCTTGGGTAGCTGGCAAGGAGCAGTGGCAGTAGTGTGTACACGTGCTGGGGACAAATTAATTCGATATCTGTGTAGAAGCTGCTGCAGGGACACATTTTATGAAGCGTTACCATAAAATAGTTTAATGTGGGACATTTTGTTGGGAACTTGGGTGCCTTTTTCAGTTGATGAACCATAACTCATTGGTGAATGATAAGTTAGAGGACAATCGGTGTTAAGCTTAAAATGTAATGGCGTTACTTTAGATTGGAAGGTTGATAAATAGTTCTATTAGGGGAAACACACATTTGATGTACAAGAAAAGTATAATTCAACAAACTATTTATCCGTCGAACCACGTGAAAACGCCACCATCTTGTTTCTAGTCCTCGGCGAGCCAAAAAAAAAAAAAAAACAACAAAACAGGATATACAGTTCTGCCTATACATCTAAACAGGCCCGACGACGCCTGTCTGGGTATTAGAAAACTATTCTCTTGCGGCACTGATGGAAAGGAAAACGAACGATTAGAAGCGAAAACCCCAGGGCCCCGGTTGTCCTTTCGCGCACGTTCGTCGTTTTCGGGCATTTAGGGGTCCTTTTTTTTGCTGGCAGAGGGATGCTACACAGCTACAAATGAAAGAATAAAAAAACGCTTTTTACGGTTAGTGGTGGCCGGGTGGGACGGGATGAGGAGTGGATGAGGCGCGGACAGAAGCACACAAACACACAAAAAAAAATCTATGATTCAGTGGAGTTTTTGTTTTTCGCTTGTCGGCCCTTTTTGGTGGTGGTTTGCTGTGTGCGTCTCTTTGCGCTAGAAACGTGTTTAAGTCGCACGGTTCAGTAAATTTTTGGCCGCTAGTTGCTAGGGACAGTAGCAGCTAAGGATAGAACATATTACACACAGCAGCAGCATAAAAAAATGCGTCACATTAATACGAAACCTAAAGCTACAAGGCATGGAGGGGAACACGTTTTTCGGTGCCTTGTGTCTCTTTAGAACAGTCGATATTAATGCTCCAAACTTTGAGTGAAGAGATTTTCGAGTAAAGTTTTATGTAAAAATGAATATCTTCTTCTTAGAAACCCTATTGAACTCCTATTAAAACTCCTCGTGATGAACATTACTCCCTTATCACAAGAGGAAAAAAAAAACGAAATCACACGCGCGCACCTAAACCTGCGGGCAAATGATGTTTTAATTGAATAATTGCGTCAAATGATGATTTGATTACGCTTTCCCAACTTTCACCAAGGTAGAACACACCAGCCCCGTTACTACTGTGCGCAAATGGGGGCACGGGAAACGCACACACGTGGTCACCAACCACCAGTGCTCTGAGATTGATGCGAAACACCAAACAATTGCTGGGGCGCGTCGCCATATACACGGCCCGCCATTTGCTTTTTTATGAGCTGGCCGGCGAAGCGCTCACTAGACCGATCGGTACTCTCGCTCGCATCTACACCAAAAGTACATAGCGCACGCGCGTATCATAGCGCAAAGCGATGCGTCCAAGTCGTGTGAGTTCCAACCCCCCCCCCCCCCCTCCCCTCAGCATAGCGTGTGAGCGAGGGTGAGTGACTTAGCCTGTT
The DNA here is from genome assembly GCF_943734695.1 of Anopheles maculipalpis. Lineage (NCBI taxonomy): Eukaryota > Metazoa > Arthropoda > Insecta > Diptera > Culicidae > Anopheles > Anopheles maculipalpis. The sequence continues at coordinate 87,721,404 of NC_064871.1, forward strand.
CTGTTACCCATACACGCCCCACACTTGGGGGGATGATTCTGATTCTCTCTGGGTATGCGTGTGTGCCTGTGTGAGAGAGAGAGAGAGAGAATGTTGCTAGCGGTCAAATTAGCGGTGATTTCAATTTTTGCGAAGCGACGAACCCCAACTTCGTCCAGTGTTGGAATTTCAAGCTAAATTTGATGAATGATTTTCCCTTTCTTTTTTTTTAGGGTTTTTATACTGCTATTTCATCACCAATTTATTGATTTTGTAATCAAAACTATTGCTAATAATGAAACATGCTGTACGGCGTGATTTGTTGATTAACGCCCTCACGTCTCCGCTAGAAATAGATCGATCAAAGATTTGAATGAAAACAAATGTTTGGAGCTAATTGATAAACTTAGGAGACATATTAAGACGTATTCGAAACAGAATTAAGCGTTTTCTTAACGGCGCATGCGCCAAACAAAAGCAATGATTAGAAATCCCTAAAGATAGTACAATTTCGCGGGTTTTCCGCGAATCTTGCCTTACAAAAACAAACACATTATCGCACAAAAGTGTTCAAAAATCGAAAAACTTATTTGTTTTTTTTTCCCCCCCAAACGCGCCAGAACGAAACCCTCAGCAGCCAGCCAACTAGAACGGTGAGACGATGAACGGTTGGAAAAACGCATGAGTTCACAGTACGCGTTGTAACTCATATCTCACGCTGGTGAGCAGCATCGGTCGCCTGCTGAGCAGGGTGATGATACGCCGCAGTTCTGCGGGTCCGTACAGAAACATTTCACGCCGAATGAATGCGGACAATTTTACTGAGCAGTTGTGTTGCGCTGTATGAGATCGGAACTCTAACAAATGGAAACTCCACGCGGCGTTCGAGTTTCGGCGGATTATTAATTACAAACACATCTTCGGCGGAACCTACGATTTTCGGTTCAGCGTATAGCGCGCGTGACTTGCCGATCTAATCGCCATCGGCTTGGTGGGGCAAGTTTGACGTTTCTCGCTGGTCTCCCGCTCGGAAGAAAATTTTGTTTTTTGTTGCGATAAGACAACGTAGTTAGTGGCAACTCTAATGCATCACCGATATGCAATGATCGTTGATCTTCTTTCGGTGGTGGGTCTCTGGGGTTTTTTTTTTTGGGGTGGTCATCACATTGGGGAAGTTATTCTTGCCTGCTTTCATTCAGTTTTTCGGATTTCCTATCATGACACCGACCGAGCGAAAGCCTTCCCTGTCAGCTACGTTTGTCGCTCTTCATTCGACGGACACACACCACCAAACAGCCCCGGTATGTGTACACACAGCTGGAACGTTCTCCATGCGCCCGTTTCCTTCCCCTCCCCTTCGCTACGCATCGGCTCGCTGTTCATGCTGTTTTTTCGCCTTAATGCATGCCTCGTCGGTTGTGTAGCGGAATGGAATATTTTTCGGGGATTTTTCTTATGTGTTGGTTAGTTTTTTTTTCTTCTCCAACAATCCTTTACCACCCGGTTTTCCACTGTTTGTACCGGGGAAGCTAACTGTAGCAGTGAACGAGACAGCACGTTTTCCTTCACTTACACGCATCGTGCGGCCGGGACGATATGTAAGGGCACATGGGTTTTGTCGGTGTGCGTTTTGCTGCTCCCATCCATTGTGCACATGAATTCTACAGTAGGATCCTACGTGTGCGTAAGGCGATCATACGCCAGCTCGCTTGGCACTGAGTCAAAGCAAAGATAGGCAGTTATTTTCGAAAGCACTGCCGATCGGAGAGCACACGCGACGAGCGACAGCCACCGACCCAGCCACCGGAAAGTGCGGAGTGCGCGTTTTGCCGTTTCCCGTCAAAATCCCCCGTCAAATTGTTCTTGTTGATTTTTGTTCCGTTTTGTTTTCTCTCTCCACCGTTGCGCGCGCGCGCGTCTTGTGTCGTGATTTACTAGAAGCGCTTAAGCAGCTACTAAGCAGCTGAGAAAAGAAAGAGAGAGAGAGAGAGAGTTTGAGCGAAAAGGCAGTGTGTTCATCTTTTTGTGTGTTGTTTTAAAAATCGGGATCGCTCGGACACTCCGAGATATTGCATCTTTCGATTAGAAGGAAAACAAAAAAACGAATTACAATTTATCCGCGTCCCGCGTGCGCTGTCTACTACTACTCACCTTATTCGCCGCCTTGTTTTGCCGCGTGTTCTTTTTGGGTGTAATTTTTGTGTAAGTGTGTATGTGTGTGTGTGTGTTTGTTTGCGTGTCGTGGGGTGGGAGATTTTGTTTGAGTGATGCGTGGTGTTCCGAAAATATGTGACACCCATTTCTTAAATGGTTACACGGGAGGGTTGTATGACAGTGTGTGTGTTTTGTGTTATTGGTAACGTATTGCGACTGTGACTGTGACACAAACATCACAAAACCATAAACTTCACGCACAAAAGAACAGCACTAATCGAATCGTGTAGAATTATTACAAAACCAATTTTCAGCACTCGAAGTGCCAACGGCCGGATGAATAACCTCCAGCCCCCGTATAAGGGAATGGATAGGGCGTGTGTGTGTGTGTGAAACCGAGAGAGAGAAATATTGTCCCTCCGTACGCATGTACGTTCAAACAGAGAGAGAGAGAGAGAGAGAGACCTAGTGGTGATCGACTCGTAGGGAAAATGGGTCGTTGGGTCAAGATTTGCGAGAGTTGTTGCTAGTGTGCGCGAGAGACTAAAATGACGTTTTGTAGTAGTTGTGCGCTCACCGGCAACCGGCGCTTAGTAGTTTCGAAATCGGGTGGGGAATCTATACCGGCCAATATATGATATGAGCTTGAGTTCTCCAATCACGGACTATCTTTTGCCGGCCTAATTCGATTCTGCAATCGTCGATCATTTAGATGTAAAAATATCGAAAAAAAAAATGTAGCGAAAAACATAGTCAGATAAAACTTTTGAATCGTGAAGACGTCTTCGACTACAATTTTAGCTTCGGTCGATCTCGGTACGACCTCAATACCGTGTATGACAACCTCTACAAAAACCGGCTCGAAGCAGCAGCTTGCTCCAACTGCTGTGTCAATAAACGCGGTGATGCGAAGATGGCTGTGTTGACGTGCTCAAGGTACCATATTGGTGGAGCTAGTCTCAGATAATTCCAAGAAGCAAATGTGTGGATTTTTTTGCTATACCTTTTATGGTAAACTATAGGAACAGTTGTATCCAAAAACCTACGATGAATTATCTCCAACGATGTAATGCTCCATTTCGTACCAGATCGGCTCATGTGACTAAGACTATTGATGATTGTATTTATTATTATTAGTGTTAGTGGTAGAAATGCTGGCAACATCTCTATAACCACCATGTAGTAGACAATTAATCGGTGCTGCTTTGTGTGTGTGTGTACAAGTGTACAATTTCTCTTAAAAAAAGTTTTTTAACATTAATCTCTTCCGTGCCTATTAGTAGTATAATTTTTTGTAGTTTATAACACTGTCAATCCCACATCTCTAACTGATCACACATTTCGTCCCTTTTTTTTCTCTATTTCTTCATTCAATCCCCATCACAGCTGAAAAGTGTAGGAAAGATTAATCTCGAAACACGGCACTCTTATCGGTACCAAACGTACGATAAAAAAGCAAAGAAATTGAGTGTACAGGTGACATACGCCCGACATCCCTTAGAAGAGAAGGCTCTAAGCGCGCGGTATTGTAGAGGAGCTCGAGACAGATCGCAGACAGAAGAAGCTCTTGGCGTTGTTATCCGTCTTTGTAATAGTACTACCACCACTACTGCTATTACTATCGCTACGGCTACCATTATTATTAGTACCATCTATTGTTGTTATTAATGGTTTAAGTTGCTTAAAACGTGTCCGTAAGAGCAAGCAAGCAAGAGGAGAAAGAGAGATCGTATCGAAATCAAACGCGCGTGTGTTATAATTTCTGATGTGCTATATTAGCAACCGATAAACGCATGGTAGTAGTCCAAGTGCAGAAGATATAGAAAGTTATAAAGAGAAAGAGAGAGTAGTTGGATAAGCGTTTACTATCATCGTTTCGGCCTTTGATGCGATCAAACGCAACCAAACGGATTCGTTGCTCGACTCGTCAAAATTACCCATTTCGGCCTGGTGTGTGCGTATCTCTATTTTCCTGTCTCGATCCGTTAGCTGCTGAGTCGTGTGTAACGCATTTTTTTTTCTCGTGTGTAAGTCGCCCCTGTGTGTTTGAGTTGGAGTACTAAAAGGCATCTCTGTAAGGGATATTGTCCGATTTGGAAGAGTGACAGTGAGTGTGTTCAGTACTACTCTGCACGTGGCGTATCTACGAAGACATCCCCGTGCGCTTCCGTGATCCCGGCATCCGTCGTGTTATCGTGTCTTGTGCGCGCGCGTGTGTGTGTGTATCTGCGAGCACGTGTGTATGTATTTGTATTTGTACGTGTGTCTGTGTGTGCGTACCTGGTGGACCAGTTTCTAAAGGCTGCAAGCGAAAACGGAAGATTTACAGCCTCGAAAACGCTACAAGAATATACTAAGCTACTACTACTACTACTACTACGTTGCGTTATTTAAGTAAGGAAACGAAAGGCAACAAGATGGCGTCAAACTTGGAGCAATTTTCGGAGCTGGAGCTGTCGAAGGAGGATCGTGAGCAGATCTTCGACCCTCCGTTGGATGCGCCCAAAACACAGAATGGTGCCAGGTGAATATTGCGTTCCTCTTTATTTTTTAAATTAGTATACAATCGTGAGATGAATCCACAATTTCTTTACGGGAGATTTCATGCCGTTCAAGTGAGTTGATGAAAATTTCGCTTGAAATTATGTAGTTCTCTAGCTTCTTCAAAAGCTTATGGAGCCGGCATTAGAAAGCCGAGTATCCGTTAAGATCTCAAAACCTCGACCTAACCTTACCTCCAAGGTTCACCAGATTCACACCAAAAACATGGTGAACAGAAGGACGGGTGTCCTTTAGATTCTCGTCTAAATGCATATAATCAAGTCCCGGCTCCTTTTGCTGTACCTTTTCCCTTCGACTGTTTCACGCTCCTTCCCAGTCCTACCCTTATGCACGTTCTTGAGAGTTGCCTGGCGGTAGTTTATTGTATGGATATGTACATTGCGCGCGCTACATGATGACGGTCGTCTCATTCTTTGGTCGTTTGGCGGCAACCTTCTTATCGTTACGTGTATGCTCAAGAGCTGCGCCTTCATACGCCTTTCGGCACTGCAGCAGCACCGCTCCCCCGTTGTCGGTTCGTTCCCCTTGCACGGAGATTTTTGCAAGCCTCTGCGCCTTCCCGCGTTTTTCTGATGCGGTGAGCGGATCGGTAGCTTTTTTGTTGTTGTATGCCAAAATCCTGAATTCGCATCGCGCACTCCTAAAGCCCGCACGTCCCACTTCTGTGTGGGTCGGCCCAGTGCGGTGTTCCCATTGCCCGGGTACAGCCGAACCATCCCATCCTAAAATCAACGTTTCCTTCAACTGTTTCTTTAACTACTCATTTATCGCGTGGTCCATTTCGCAAGGTTGTACTACGTGCTGGTGGTGATGATGAGAAAGAGAGAGAGAGAGTGCGAATTCCGAGAGAGAGAAAGAGAGAGAGAGAGAGAGAGAGAGAGTACGGAAGGCATAGGGACCCTCAGGGGGATAATGATTTTCGATGCCTGCCCAGGTAGTGAGCTGCTCAGATTTCATTTCCATACACGCATCATACAAATGTGCGAAGGATTCGATGTGAACAAATCCGCTCCGTGTGCTGGTGTGCGTGTATAATGGTAGGCTAACCATAGCATACCGAAGGCCCACAAATGGACGGGCTTTACGGCTTGCAGGGGGTGGTGGAAACGGTCTAAATTACATAATCAAACTGCAAGCAATTACATCACATGTAAGGGTGTGCGAGTGATCTTTAAACTATCCAAAAAGTGAAGCTTGTTTGTTAACTGTAAAAAAAAGGGAGCTGCGTACAATTGTCCTCCTCAATCGACGGGCAAACAAACCCAACCGAAACAGACCATGGTGGAAGGCTTGAAAAATAAAATAATTAATTGTGTCCGTTTGAATGCAGCTAATCATCCAACCGAAAGGAAGCAAACATATCTATCCCCAACATTTTCCTAGAAGGACCCCAACGGTTCAAGATCAGAGGAACGGCGGTTAAGGCCATATTTTGGAACCCCAACGGCATGCCGGTCGGCCAGAGAACACCCATCTTTTAACGGTATTTTTTATTATGTTGTGCAAATCTCGGCGAAGATGGGACAAAGCTGAGATGAAGTTCTCCACCACCGACATCTCCACCGCCATCTTCCATAAATGCTATCTCTATCTCTTTCTCTTTCTCAACGATAGTGATCATAAGACGATCTTTGAAGAATAGATGTCTGGCCTTTAAATTAAATGTTATAAAAAAAGGGTATTGAGAAGGCGTCCATGTTCGACCGATGATTTATTGAGCATTACAAAGATGCATGAGTAAAAAACTTTGTGCGATCGGAAATTCCATTTAGCTTAGTGATCCTTGTGTGGGTTCTTGAGTTGTCCAAATATTTAGTTTATTAAAGAGATATATGTTGGCACTTGCTTTGGTTTGTTTAGGCCTGCTGCCATTGCTCAGTCGTACGATTATTTCCCATTTTGTATGGGATTTGACAGATCTATGTTGCACGACCAAAATCTCTGTCAAATCCCATACAATATTATCCAATATCGATTGTACGACCAATAATCGTACAACCGAGCAGGGACTCTATTCGTCTCTCTCCTTATTCGTTTACATGTCATCGGATATTTTGTCGCCATTTTTTTATGTCACCATTTTGAAGTTCAAGATGTAAAGTTTTATAGACAATAATACATACATAGCATAAGCAGATCGGTTGCATTACATTAGTTAAAACATTAACGCGACCATCTAATGCTTGAAGCCGATTTTCCAAGAACACATGTTAGACTTTTGATTTCCCACCTCAACGCGGCACTGTCTAACGATTGTGTCTTCCCACTGATCTGGGATTAGTCTGCAGTCCGCGAAGAAGACACACTTGCGAGACTAAGAAGAGATGATAGCCCCCCCCCCCCCCCACCCCCTGCAAAAAACTACAGAAATGCATCAGCAGACGTTGTGCCCCTACATTTATCACCTGTTCATTTCCTGTTTGTCTGGTCCAGCGCCGGCTGGCGAGCTGGTTGAAAGCCGTCGTGAATCAGCCTTGCCTTGCAAGATACGGACACACACTGGGAATCGATTTGCGTCCTCCTGCTGCCTGCCGATCCTCTACTGGACTGGATGGACGACCACTGCAGCCGAAGTGTACGAATGCAACAGTAGCAGCAAGAAAACCTCTGCAAAGGTTTTATCCTGGCAAAGGTTTTATCGCTCTTCTTCGTTCGCGAACCCGGGCAGATTTTCGCGGCTATCCCTCGGGCACCGGTTGCGCCACTTTTACTATCGTTTCGTTCGATTCTTGTTCGAAGAAGATTTTTGCTAACCTCTTCCATCCGAATGGAAGACACTGGGCCGAAGACAAAGCCGGCAGCAGCTTTAACCTTGAGAAGTTTGGCACAAACTCGTGCAGCGACAGACAACTACAACGACGACTACGACTGGACATAGAAAAAAAATGTTTCAATTCGAAAATTGCGCGGGAAGCAGGCAGTCCTTTTTGTCCAAGAACGAACCAGTTGCTAGAGCGCCAAAAGAGTGGTGAATGGTGGCAAGGAACCTGTAACACGGAGACCGTTTCTTCGAGCTTCCACATTCCCATTTGTTTCGCTCCTCGGCGCTGCCTTTGCTCCGTACTTTGAGCTACAGAAAATGATGCAGTTTTTAGCGCTGCATACGCTGCATCCTTCCGCGAATTTTGGGCAATTTTTTGTTGTTGCGTTTGGCGCGGTTTAGTGTTTAAGTGGCGACGAGACTTCGGTAGACGAGAAGTTCACCTTGAAACGTTTGCACACGCTGGTTAAGATTTAAAGTTTCCGACAAAATGGTGCTCTCCCAGGGACGATTGACGCGTAGCGCTTCAGCAATCGAAATCGGTTGATCATGGACTTTAAGCTGGGGTGGGGAGGGATTCGCTATCCACGATCGGCTTGCCGTTTTGTCTCACCTTCATTGGACATTGGGTTGCAAAGCTTTTTTTTTTGTTGTTTTCTTAACGGTCGCACGAAGAATACTTGGAAAGTTAAAACAATCCAACACCTTAAACCAAGCAGAAAAGTGCATTGGCAAGCGCATTCTAATGCTAGCCAACGCCATTTCGCCAGTAGTTGCTGATGCGCATACAAATATGATCCATCGTGTCCATCCCACCGACCGGCGCGACACGTGTGTTATGTAAGCGGAGCTCAACGTGTAAATCGTGTATCGTTACGCCACGAGCCCCGGCAGGAACGCTCTGCTCTCTTGCACGTTGCACTTTTTCCCGGCTTCCTGAGAAAACTGCAACGGAAACTGTCTAACTACCTAACCATCATCCCTCCAACATTCCTGCCATTTCTGCCCATTTGTATATGGCCCAAGGGTCAACGCGAAGATTGGATTATGTTTCTTGTTTTTCTTCCCATACCCTCTACCCTTATACATCATACTTCCCGCGTCTGCGATGTTATGATTGCCGTGGGTTTTTAAATTGCTAGCCCGCTGCGTTGCCGGACAGATCTGCTTACTCAGATGGTTAGTTTGGTGGAGAAGAATTTGTCTTGTACGCAGCTCTTTGGTGCGTTTCAGGTCTCTGTATCAGGTTCACGATCGGCAATTCATGCTTAATGAGGGACGTTACTTTCGTTACTAGCGAAGGATTGAAGACATTCTTACAAGACATTCCATTCTTATCTAGTATCTCAGGAACTTGATATCCTGAATTCCTACAAATAATTGTATCTGCGATAATGAAGTGACTCCCGATGGTTTGCTCGTAGCGTCGCCGATCTGCATCACGACAGGACAGAAAGGATGATTTGTCGTCAAATTCCTTACTAACTGTTCTCCGAGACTTTAAGGGACTTACTATCCAGGACTTCCATGACTTTCTAGGAAGCGATAGCAGTGCTGTAGCCTTCACACGACAGGACCGGAATTCAAATCCGATCCGGACCGTTCCACCGTAGTGAGGACTCGACTATCCAACTACATGGTATCACATGTCAAATTCCATATAAAATTTTGACAGAACCATGTGCAAAAATATGTACGATGGAGCTGTGGTCCACCAGTCTTCGGAGAGCAAAAATTGTTCTTCAGGCAATTTCGAGCAAAAATGTGTTCTGCCTTTCAGTTTCCATTAGCTTAATCTAATTTCAAATCTTTACAATTTTATTAAAAACTGAACTTTTTATTTAATGTGGTAATAAATAGAAGAATGACAAGAAAGAGCTGTATTTCATAGCAAAGTAGTAATACATACGGAAAACCAAAACAACATTTAAGAAGAATTCTTGCTTCTAGAACAAAAATGAACAAATATAAGGAAAAACTCCAACGAGAGAGCAAGAGAAGACAATCGAAAAGAGATGGATTATAGAGAAAGGGGTAGCCGTCGTTTTCTTATGCTAAAGAAAGGGAAACGAATTATGCTTCAAGTGTCAATCATCGCTCGTTGCCAAATCGCAAAGGTCCACTGTTCGTCCCTGTTCGCCAACCTTCCCCCTTCTGCCAAGGGGTTCCCACTTTGAACCTTGCTAACATGCTCCAGGAAACAGATATCCTTACTGTGCACTGTGGCTCTTGCTTTTCCCCCCTCTCTCTCTCATTCTATCTCTTTCATTCTCCCTCGCCAAAACACGATGATCCGCTTCCGCAAAAGAAGGGGGAAACAACATCGTATTTCGGCAAATCTATCCGGGACCTTCCCTGCTGGCCACGAAATCCTTTACCAAACCCGAAAACAAAAAAACTGCTGCCAAAATTTGCCAGCTTCTATGTGTGCGCGTGATCTGTACGCGCAAACGCACACTGACGTGGCAACGGGTTTATTGCGCGAAGGATGCGCGCAGTACTCTGGACGAATCCTGCCGTACGCAGATAGTTTCTCAGCGTTTCTCGAGCGCATCTACATATGAACTTGACTGGGGCTAAGAAGGTAACACGGGCGGATGAGAAGGTACGTGATGGAAATTGGACAGATTCTCATCAAATTTTGGCACTGGATCGGAACGGACGAGTGATCTTTCGTGTGTGTGTGTGCTTTTTTTTCTTCTTCCTCTTGTCCTCATTCCGGTGTATGTATGTTGGATATATCCCCTTTTGCAGTACTCTAGTTAGCTCCTTCCCTCTAGGTTCACTGCTGTTTGGTTCGTGCTGTGTTTCCGCTGTGGGTTTCCTTTGGAAAGGATGATCAGCTTCTTATGCATCACCTTTCCTGCCTCCCCCGTTTCCCACCGTGCGGAATCATGGACGATTTCCTGTTCCAGATTATCGCCGACCAGTCGAAAAATGGTTTGTTGTCCAAATTTGTTCACTAGCTGGCTCATATCTGGCTGTGTAGGGGCAATATGTAAAGGAGACATGCGTATATTGCTATGTGTACCTTGTTTTTTTTGGAAGGTCGACAAAAGGATTGTTGTTTAGGGGCGGGAGCGATGTGCGAATAGGACCGAGATTGGCAGGGATTAGTCTGATAGAAATGGGAGCGATTTATGTATGCGTTAGCTCAAAATTCTCGACACAGCATCGAGATTCATATCTCAATCCGATAGAAAAACGATTTCAAAGTCAGATTTTTCGTTGCTGTTGGATATCGTGGAGACTCTGCCGGCTTGCCAATAAACTTTGACCTGAGAATCAAGCACGCTCGATGTCCAGGAACAGTGACATGTGTGTTGGTACTGTTCGGCGAAAAGGAAAAAGGGAAAGGAACACTCGTTTGACTACGTGGTACAAAACGGACTTCCGGCAGTAATTGCAGCACCCAAGTAGAAAGAGCACACCAAAAAAAAAAAACGAGAAATAATCGATGAGGGTTCGATTTTTAATCCTGCACACAACAGTAGGTGCCAATGGCAAATGGAGAAGCGTTAAAGGAGTGTTAGCGTGCAGCTCCTTGCGAGAAAAACTGTACGAAGGAAGTGAGGGAAAACATGCAAACGACGAAGAATCCTGTGTGTTTTAAGGACATGAGAACAACCAATACACACTAGGTGTACCCAGAGGATAGTTGTCGTTATTTTTAAGATATTCTGCTGCTTCTTAGCGCAACGTCTTGCATGCTAGGTCTTGCGGGCTTATTAGACTTGTTGATATTATGTAGTGGAATAGTTAGTCCTCACTAACTATAGTCCTAACTAGGTAGGACACGGATTTGAACTTCAAAGACCCTGCCGCTGTCGCCTCTACCACTGGAACGTTTCGTTGTAGAGGTTAACATGTATTCAGAAGTCCTCCTCAAATAATATCTCACAAAATATCATCTTTAAGTATCCAGATTCGTTTGGAATTGTCCTAGAACCTTGTTAGGTTCTCGAGATGTTCCCTGTTCTGCTCTAGTCAAAATATTAGTCTCGATATACATCTCTACTCTATTCTAGATTATGGCTTTGGCCCTTTTTGAATATAATATTCTTTTTTTTATCAAAAATCCAACATTCTAAGCTAATACATCGTTTAGTATGGAAGTTTTCCAGTTCGAGGATTTATATCCTCTTCTATCTGATGGACTAACTAATCTCTACATATTCTAAAGCTTATATCACTATATTTAGTCTTCGATATCTGCGAGTCATATCGACAACCTACCTTATACCCCCTTAAACACCCATCCATCTAACCAGTTCAGTCTCGTTATCCGAAGGTAAGCATCCTACCAATATCTCACGACCTGCTTAATAAATCAGCTAACGAGAAGCAAATGAGAGAGGTCTAGAGGTCGGTGCCAATTGCATATCGAGCCAAATGCACCAGAGGATGATGGTTTCCCAACCGCAGAGTGCATATAACCGCTTGGATAAAAAAAAATGGCGCACGTCCCTCGCTGTCTGTTTCCGTTTTGTTGCACGATTTTCCCCCGGTACGTTCCAGGTCTCTAATCCTAAAAAAAAAGGGAGACTGGGATGCAACAACTGCTTTCGTCAGGTGCTTCGTGGCTCGCTATCTATTTGTTGCTGGCTGGCGGGAAGGGAAGCAAAGCAAACTGCAGCACTCCACACAACCGTGTATGCACGAGCATTCCTCTCGTGAAGGGTGATGCACAATTAGCGGGAACCGGGAACAAAACGCGACCAAACCTTTCCCAAACCCCACAGCAGGGAAGCTCCGATAGATGTTTATGCATTGTGCTGCTTTACCCTCGTGCTGCTTGCTGTGGAAAATCCGTGCTGACCTTTCCGGATGTCGGATTGTTACTGACGCAAATTCTAGGCGCAAGGAAAGTGTGATAAATCGGTTAATTTTTTTTTTTTTGGTCTTCAATTTTGTATGTTTTTTCTTCCTTGCCGAGAATAAAACCCAAACGAGGTGATGTAGTTTTAAACAAACACGTTAAGAAAAAGTATCATCGTTCCGGTGCTATGGTTGAATGTTTTGCAAATTGTTATTCAACCTGTCCTGCCCTTCTCCCCGGCAATTCCAATTCGCTAGTTCTGGCCCCGAAAACCCTTGGAAAAGAAAGTTTGTTGTTGATTTTTATTTCGCTGGCCGGCATTTCCACTAATTGTGTTCGTTATATCCCGGGCCCATCCGCCAGGTTGGGAGCCTCACCCGATGTTCGATATGCTTCGATTGTTCGATTCCAATTAATGGCAGTTGTGTTGGCAAGTAGAGAGCTCTCTGCTTCTCGTTTTTCGGCTCGATCGTGATTTTTTTTTAAAGCCAAACAGCCAAAAGGTAAAAAGTCGACGAAGAAAAGTTGATTAAATAAAGTGTAAAAAAAAATGCGTGGTAAACTCATTCCACCGACAATGAATTGAGTCATTGCATAATTGTTTATTGCTCCCGTCACCCCAACACAATCAGCAGTAGAAGAGAGATACAGAGCGAGAGGAGGATCAGAGTCTTTGAACATGAGTGGTTTTTTGGTAGAAGACGCTCAGTAATGATCTTTATTGTAGGTGAAGAAGCTCATAATTCATGAACCGTACCGGTTGGCTCTAAACGGGATTTTCGCCTTTCCGTTCCGGATGGTTCTTTTTATTATCCTCGGTGTGGAGTTTTTCCACAAGGGGGGGGGGGGGGGGGGGGGGTTTCCCACTTACTCTTGAACGGATTGTATCACTTTGGGACAAAAATATTTTGAAGCTGAGACTTCAGCTAACAAAAATTCGTAAATTTCTATCAAAATCATGAACTACCTGTATTTTTATTTATTTCATTTATTTTCTAGTCTACTTTTACGGTTAAGAAACAAACAAATGACCATATATTAAGGTAGTAAATGCTTCCACCTAACACTTGTTTCCGAGACCATCATCACAATTAGTAAACGAAGCGAAGAAAACTAATATGGTTCATTAACCTCCAGCCAACGGGTCGAGTGTGGACGCGAAACCGGCATCGCAGATAAAAAGTCCGTGCCAAAAAAGGGAAAAGCGCCGCAACCAGGGGGTAAAAAAACGAAAAATCACCGTTTTATGCCATGGTTTTCCTCGTTGAATCGGTTAGCTTCGGACGAATCCGCTAACCTTTCCAAACGGTTCCCCTTTACGTGAAACCTTTACAATTTTGTGTTTGTGTGTGTGTGTGTGTGTGTGTGTGCGTGTATGTTGCAAACGATAAGCGCAAAGCAGGATTTGTGGTTGATAAATGAACGATATTTTGCTCCGATTAAATCTGATGGATTTGTAGAAAACTAATACTTAATGGTTTTTTTTTGTTCTCTTTTCGTTTTAGGTAAGCAATGGATTTTGAGCCAGAAAATTAAATCGAAGCACATTAAATGATGTTTAGCATAGTAAGTAAAACGAATATAAATGAAAATATCAGTACAGTAATTTGGAAGGTTATAAAATAATATAAAATTCACTAAACAATTAAAAACATGGTTGAAAATTAAGTAAACCGATAAAATAGAGAAAAAGAAACGTTACCTTTTCATAAATAATGTGCAATGTTGGTTTAACGACCTCTGAGATCGTTCTGGCTATCGATTCCAGGCAAAAACCCTCGAAAGAGCCCATATAAAATCTGTCACAAACCTTCCTTTGAGCAGTGGGTTGGAGGGCTCTTTAGAGAGGAAGTTTCTTGTTTGCTTGTCCTCACTATCGGGGAACGGTCCAGATATCACGATATGAAAAAAGACATTTTTAAGAGATAAACTTCAAACAATCTGTTCGTGGGGTCCACGATGACTTCAACCTGAAAATCTGAAATTTTTTAACCTGCTTCTCCCAAACAATCGAGCAGTGTGGAACTTTTAAACCGAACCAGATAAACTCATCCTGTAGTGTTTGACAGATTGGTTGCAAAATGCATCATAAGCTTGAAATCATTTTGGGAAGGCTTATGGCGATTTTTGATACTTTGTCATCTCATATTTCTTTACAAAATCTTTGAATTCATTTGTAGAACATAATTGACACGAGTTGATGTTTTGAAAAAGTTGGAAAATAATACAAAAAACACGATTTTTCGGACATTTGCTCGAATGTAATTTTTTGGCTGCTGATAATTTTTGCGCTGGTTATTAGTAATCTCAGCATTCAATTCATATGAAGCTATAATTAGCAGAATCAGCAAAACGGTTTATAAAACTATCAAATCATAAATGAAACCTTATTTGTAACCAATGTGAAAGTAGGCTATTTTAAAAACTATTTTTTTAAATGTAAGACTCATCAGAAAGATACCAAATTAAACTAATAAAGCTAAAAACTATAGATTTTGTTACATCGAAGATTTTATTGCTTGATGTTATATGTATTCATTTTCTGGAGGATCTATAAAAGCAAAGCAATTTCTTTAGGTTTTGCAAGTTTTCTGAAGCAAAATGAAAATAACTAGAATTTTTTAAAAATAGTATAAAAAAATAAAACTCATTGGCAGTATACAATAAACGATGAAAACATTAAAACATCTTCAAGAAGCAAACAAATCATTTAAAAAATAGAAGATAATGTTCCAATCGATATTTATCTTATTGTATCGGCTCGAAACAGTTCCTTTTTTCCACTACACTTATCTCATCTTAGTCCACCTTCTGTCGGTAGTGCTAGTATCGGAATCCTTCCGATCGCTCGTGCAAAGGATTCTAAATTCCATCCACAACAGCCCTCTGTTCTTGGCCGATTTAGGCTCATTCTATTCCTATTCTATTCAACCGAAAATCTGCACGTTCTTCACTCGTTCTCTCTCTTTCTCTCTCTCTCGCTAGTATTTCCCTTTTCCCTCTGTATCCTTTACGATTCGTACCATGTTCATTGCATCCTTTCAAATTTTTGGTTGTTCCTTCCTGATTGCGGCCTGTTTTATTTTATTTCCTCCCCACCACGCACACCGCGGCCCGTCCTCCTATTACCTGTACCAAAAAGGGTTGCACTGAGCTTGAAGGTTTTAGGCTCATTTTTTCGATTATTATTCATACAAATGTTCTACAAGTACATTGTGATGGCAATGGATATAAGAGGTTAGAAGAAAGGGGGTTTGATTCCTTCTTCTTTTTATTATTACTAGTTTTACATGTGTGTGTGTGTGTGTGTGTAAAGTGGGAAGGAGTGAGCAAAGGGGAGGGAATCGGTGGTTTTTTTGTCTTGTTTGGTTTGCTTATCGAAACAACAAGCAAAGAAGGAGGGCAGCATTTTTCCTGTCCGTTTTTCTTGTTTGGTGTTTGTATGCTCTTAGGCCTGTACGTGTATGTGTGTTTTCGTTTGTCTTTTCTTATTATTGTATTGTGTGTCTTGCTTTTTTTTTTTGTTAAGCCGAGCCTCCCTCTCTGTCCCTCTGTTTTCTAGTGTTTCTTCACCCCTTTTTTTGCACTAATTCTAAGCTTTCTCTTCTTCACTAACCAACATCCTTTCCTGTTGGTTCCTGCCGCACTCGTTATGCCCACTGTGCAATCTATCGTTGCATCCTCATTTATGGTGGTAGTTTTGCTTTCCCTTTTGGCCCTTTTTGGCTGACTGTGTGATCCCTCTATCGTTTCCTGCCGGCTTCCTGTTTGAGCTCATTTCCTTCCTTTATATCGGTTTTACACCGTTTGACGGTGGATCGGTTCTCTGCGCGCTCTGCTCAGCTCTTTACGCAAACTGCAATCATCTTCCCGCCGGTGCCAATTGCTCATTGTGTGTGTTGCTGCTGCCGCTGCTGCTGCTGCTGCTGGATCCATAATTTGGCTTCCCGAAATTGTTTTCGCCCTACATTTTTCTCATTTTCCGCCGAACTGCTTCGCCGGCAACCCACCGTGGTCCCATCACCAGAGTGTGTGCCAGCGTGTGCGCGCGCGCGCCCTACATTCCCATTTTCCTTCCCATTTCCAAGCCGAGGGTCCGAGCGAGATTAACGCATAAAGAGTAAAGGAAGTACCACCACCGGCGTTTCGTTGCATTTTTCCATTCCCTACAGCCTGTACCCCTTTTCCGGTCGCGTCAGTCCAATTGGGGGGTTTTTTTTTTTTCGTACCGTGAACGAGCAATTTCTTATTAATTGCCAAAAATTCGCGTTCCGCCCGAGTAAGGCTGGGATGGATGGCAAGAACGGCGTGTGTTTCTTGCACATACGGATGCAAATTTGTGTGTGTGTGCTAGGGGAGCTCCTTGTTGGGCGGAGCTTCTTCCGATGAGCTATAATTCAAGAGCAGCAACAAGCTCGCTGACCACAAATGAAAACCTGCTCCGTGGTTAGAGTTGGCGCAGGACACGTTTATGTGTTCGCGCGCGCTTCCCTATAGAGCTTTCGGAAAACGATTTATTACATTTTGCAATTTAAAGGATGCGCTTTCAGATCATCTCTTTTGTTAATGGAGGTTGATTAGCTCGCAACATTCAATTTTTGGGCAATTAGCGGTGTTTGACTGGCTGATTGTGCCTATTGTTAATAGAGTATGTGTGGAAGAAGCGTTCAGCGAGAATTGTTTTCCAGTACTGTTCCCACATATTACATCGGATTGTGTACCAACAGTTTGAAGGTTCTCATTGTGATATCTCGACTAGTCTTAAGCGTGGAAGGGAATTATCCAAAAATTGCCCAGAAAAGAGCACGTTTTGGAAATCTGACCAAGCATGTCTAGCTTGTTTAGAATGATAATGATCAGCATCAAATAATAGGAGAAGATGGATGGAGCACTTCACCTTTGTCCACTAAAGTTGCAGTTAACTAGGGTTATCGAGCCTCGAGTCGCGAATGTGGAAACTTTGGAATCCATGTTCAAAATTATCCTATCGAGTAAAGGTCCAGAACAATCTTATAGAGGCGATCCTACAATAAAATAATCATCACTGAAGCTGTCCAATTTGTTTCTAAGTAGTTAAGGTTGTCTTGGTGGTCGTATCTACGAAAAAAAGTCAGTAAGACAAGAGGATAATAGAGCCTGGGAACGCCTCTCCATTCGAGAGCCTAGAACTTGAGCTAGAAAATGCTTAGACTGCGCAGAGCATTTTCTAGGTTCTATCCTCCATTCCTCAAGGATTCTGTCCAAAGTGGTTAATTGTTGGGTACGATTTGTGATCGAACAACGAGTCGTCCAGGCTCAACTTATATCAATATTTAAAAAAAGGCGACTTACATACGCCAACCTCTTCTTTGTAGGTCATGTCATGAGGATGATGCCGGACGACCTTAGCGAGCTCATAATTCTTCCTTCGTAGCAAACGTGGCTTTAACTGTTAGTATTTTAACACACACATACCTCCACATGGCAGCGTGCCGATGAATGAACGAGCTTCCGACATTCCGATGCACGCATTGTTTTGGGAGGGCAGGAAAAAATGCAATCAAGGACGTAAAAATGCATTGGCAAGATTGTTTTTTTTTTCTTCCCCTGATTGTTTTCACTCATTGCGCACAGCTGCATTAAACTCGAACGCGCATGATCCTTGCACAGTTCGCACGCTGCTGTCTCTCTTGCTCTTCACGGTTCGCACACACACACACGCACGCTGTGCCGATGATGCAATTGCACCGATGCACCTGTTTTTTTTTTGTGTATCCTTGTGAGTGAACGTTCGCATAAAAATGCATACATTATTGGTGTGCGTTTGTATGTGTGACCCGGGTATGTATGCATCGCGTGTCGCGTGTGCGCGGTGGGAAGGTGGGAAAAGGTTTTCTTCCGGGGCGGAGCAAACTTTTATTCCTCCACCGTCTAGGGAAATGGACGCACACCGGGTAGCCGGCGAAGCAGGAGCCATGAATGAGAGCAAAAGTGCCCATTAACGATGGTACGGCCGAGTGCAACAGGTCCACGCCGGCCGCCCGGGTTGCAAATTTGCAATGCAATTTTCCCCTATTTTCCCTGCTTTTCCCTTAGGACGGTGGGTTTTAAAGGGTGAGGCGTGTGAATGGAGGGGGTGAGAACGTCGGCTTGATGCAACAAAAGCGGCAAGAAGGAAGTTTTGGCGTGAAAGTGGAAATGGAACTGAGCAGGACATATGCGCTCCTCTTGCCTGTGTGCTTTTGCGCGGCCACCCTTCGCGCTGGATTGTATCGCGAGACAATGGACTGGCGCATTTAAACTGCAACAGTTGGCCGTGGTCGTCGTTGTCGTCGGCAAATCACCCCTTGCTTTTGGGGTGCGCGCATACCCACCGTTTCGCTATCTCTTGATCGTCTAACGATGAAGGTTTTCGCTGCAGTTTTTGGGCCGGATGGAACGTTCACTTTCTCACTTTCCCTCTCTGTCTGTCGAATTTTCATGCATCAGGGATGCACAACTACGGGGGACCAATGCAGGCATCCAAGCAACAAAAAGTAATGCAAAACGGTGCAGTGCTATTATGTGCAGTGCCTATCGTTTGCTTATGTAAAAAATGAGGAAATAAAACAAGCATTTTGTGGACGATGATTGGTGTTTATGAATGAAGGATATCTATACGCTTGTCTGTTATACGCAGACAATCCTTTTTTGGGTGCAATTTGTGGTCCTGCTGTGTGAATTTCGGATCTAATGTCACCTATACAATCGTACAACGTGCTACTACCTATATCGTCTCTAAGTATTCAGTACTGTTTCTAAAATGTGTTCAATTTGTAACGCCATTTGTTGAGTTAATCATCCTAAGCAGTGTCTAACATAAAAGCAAAACAAACACAGACTGGGCGGGAATGTTTTTAGTAGCTATCAAAGTGGTTAAATAAGCTTTAAATTCAAGCAAAACGCATCATTTTACGCTAGGAAGTTTAAAGTACAAACAAAGCTTGTTTCAGGGATTACAGACTGCCCGAGATCGTAGTTGAGGAATGAAACTAAGCTAACGGACAACAAAATTTGAAGCAAACTGGTAGCACTTCTTGTGTCATATTTCTTCACTTGCTGGAAACACGATCTGCAGCTGAGAAATGAGAATGTTTTGTGAATTTTGTTTCATTATTTCAGTCACAATTGTATGAGGTTAATTATAGGAAAAAAACATGTTAATGTTGTCTGTTTTTCGTCAAAAATTCTTGCTGGATTGTTTCTACACTTCCAGCTCCGAAACCTGACACAAAATCGTTTGCCATTTTGCTTACATTCAGATCCTTAGCGGCGTTCGCGGGTAGTATGTGGACAATATTTATTTACTTTTTTTTAGTCCGAGGAATAATGCGGGAAAATTGACATCATTTGCGTCATGTACTAGCTCTGGTTTACGTGTAAACACCGCTTCATCGAATTCGTAAGTGACAGTACAGAAAACTTAAAAAAAAACGCCATCTATGGAGTAAATAGCATTAAGAATGTACTAACATTCTTAAGTTATTCATCGTTTACTATTATTATTTACCTAAAAACTACCACTGTGTTTATATTTTGTACATCCAATCTCCACCGTAAAGTATCGCTTGCTTTAATTCCCTGCTTTACGCCACCCTGGGGACAAGATCACGAGGCAAGAACTGTGCTGTGAGTGTGTTTCGCATCGCAAGAGATGTTTGTGCAAATCAGAGCTTGGGGTGGGGTGGTTTTTTGTTATTATTACTACTACTACTACTACTGCCTCCACTGCTTCTGCTGCTGCTCAATACAATCAAAACACCACCACCGAAGCCAAGCATGGCGCACCTGGGCAAATGTCTGGTGCGGCACATTGGATTGGAAGCGGTTGGTGCGGCGTGGCGTACATTGGACCGGTTTACCGGTAACACCAACCCCCAGACATCCCCTTCAAGGGGGCGTAAATGTTATTGTGTGGATCACACTTTGCATCCCCGGACGGTTCGTTGCAGTTTACTGCTGGCGGTCAACCGGTGCGCTCGAGTGTGTTTTATGCACGCGGTTCGGGGGTTTTTCTATCTTCGCTTTCTCGACGTTTGTTCGAAGCCATTTTGAGGAGTTCAAATATTATGGTTTGAGTTGCGATTTTGAACTCGTTTTTGTTAGCAATATGAACGGCCAAATGTTGTCATTAACGTGATCGTACTAAAAGTTTTTGCACAAGCCACATTCAAGGACAGGGTTGCAAAAGTCATCCGAATCCGGGAGTCCGTGTGTTTATGTGTGATCGGAAACGTCAGCACATTGCTCTCGCCCAGCTCGGCAAGGTTCAAGTGGATACACTGTGCAAAGTCAGCATTTTTGCGGAACATCGCTCTCTCGAAATTGTCGGTCGGTAATGGGCCAGATCGGATCGGGAATCGTACGTAAGTCGCGAGAGAGTGAGTTGTGAACATGCAACCATTTATTTGAATTATACGCTCCACCGTAGAGCAGCGAGAGCGGGTGAATTTTGTTGATTTATCGCTCGCAACTTGATGCGCCTACGTTGTGTGTAAGGGACTGAATGCGATAGTCAAGAATATAGTTTTGCTTGCGAAGTCAATTAAGGCCCACCCCCATCCCACTGGGTTGGCCACACTTCCGTCCACCGTTTGAAGCGACCGTTAACAATATCGGCCAGTGCTGGCTTTACATCCGTCGTGTGTTAGTGGTGCAATAGCGAGTGTGGGTGTGTGTGTGTATGTTTGTTTGTGACGTTACAAGTTCGTTGCTCCCCGTGTCATACAAACACACACACACACAGACAAACATATCGTGTGAGCGCTTTCGACTGATATTAGGGTGGTGAGTGCAATCAGCAGGAACTCAGGAAATCTGTTTTTGCACCCCTGCGCGTTCTCTGCTTCTGCGTAACGTTCGACGGAAACACGTGTAGTGGTGTGTGCCGGCCGCAGGAATGCCGTCTCATCGGTTTCACCATCATCGTCACACAACAGTTGTCTCGTGTGTGCTGCGCCGGTTAGGTTGACAATTTCGCGTAAACGTTGCGGGTGCCTGGGCGTCGTTAATTTCTTACCTACAATCGAACAGTTCGACTGATTTGTGTGTTTATGTGTTTGCCTGTAGAATATTTTGAATAGTGTCAAATAGACAGCGAAATCCTTAATCCATAGTACATCTGCGTGTGACGTTGAAGTTGACAGATGACAGTAATCGAAGCGCGTGGCACCATATGGAAGATTCAAACTGACGCATTCCGGTGTATTGCACTCAACACGTTGCCCGACCCGACCTGCTAAAGTGGAAAAGCAACTACAATTGCAAGCTTAATCGCTGGTGGCCCTAGCGGTTACCCTCACGCCACACTTCAAGAACTCCAGTGTACTTGCAATCCTCAAGCTGATTAAACCGTTTCGCTGTCGCCCTAACAACAAACACGCATGCAAAAGCCACTATCTCGCGCTCAGCGGGTCTGCGAGTCTGTGTGTGTGGGGGTGCCACACGGGTGTTTTGACGTGACGGGTTTGTTTTTCAAGTGCTTCCTCGACAGAGTGGCCTTTTGCGTGCTTTAAAACGTTAAAGAAAGAAAGGCTGTAGAGAGTGCACTAGGTGCAAAAGCAACAAAACACCTGACCCGCTTCGAGTAGTATCTGGCCCCAGACACACGTTACGTTTGCTGCGGTCGCCAGTGGCGCTGCAACATTGTTGCGGGCCGCCTTCATTCGGACAATCTGTGTGTCGCTGGTTCACGGCTTTTTTTTCCGCCGTGTTCTTGTTCTTGTTGGCAGTACACGTTTTGTGATAAGAAAGTGGTGCGTTTACGCGACACTACTACTCGTTAAGCTGTACGTAAAACGAAGTCACAACACACTGTCACAGCAAGACGTCATTTGCGTTATGCACGTGCTAAAGCGAGAGCTGTTCGAAATAGACAGTCACGTGTTGTGTTGCCGGTTGGATCGATTCACACAAACTTGGGTGAAGTTAATATGGCCCACCATCAGTACCAGCAGCAGCAGCAGCATCAACAGCAGCAACAGCAACAGTACCAATATCAACCGATATCTGAGTATCACAGCACAACGCTAGACTACGGACTTCCGATAGTGTCCATGGATGAAACGTACTGGACACCGCTCCCATATACCCATACAACACAGAACGTTAGTCTCAGTGGTAGCAGAACACGTACCAATCGTCACTACGGTCGAGATGAACGACATGAACAGTTTAATTCGCATAAATTTGTCGTAATCACACCCACACATCAGTTGAGGTATGTCGTCTTCTTCTATGGTTCGCCAGAACTCGGGAGATCTTGATATTAATGCTGATCTTGATCTTAATTAATGGTATTAAAACTGTAACGGATTTATAATTTGGAAGGACTAATTTCCAAACTTTGGGAATACGAATTCTAAACGATTCGAAACAAAAGAAATTCATTTTGGGCACTATGACTTTGACCGAGTCGAGTTTTCCCCAAGTGAAACACAAATCACCTAAAAAATGTTTGACTTTTGTCACTTGGGGATGATCCTCTAGTATTCTCTAGCGAGGACTAATGTGCGCAACATTTGCGTTGAGGAGCTATTTCTTGGAAAAATGAATCATTTAACGTTATGCTCAAACCTCGCTTCCTTTCGAGCTCGAAAAATTGGCTCAAAGCGGCTTATTCAGCTCAAGACTTTACCGTGGCTCGAACAGCACTGAAATTGTTCTTTAGATTCTCAGTTGACATACTAGAAATCCCCTAACTTACCAGAAATTGCTGCTAGATTTCATCGTGACGCACGAACCTATCGTGTGGACGACCTTGCATCTCAAACCACTCAAACGACGGGTGATGTTGATGCGCAACGTGCACGAAAAATGTTTGTCGATGTCAAATGTATCTCCATGCCTTATCATGCCTTGTATGATTATGTTTATCTAATGCATTCCTTCGCCTCTCCCTCTCTTTCTCGTTGCAGGTAAGCAATCTTGCGAATGGCGAACAGAAACTGGATAAAAATCATAATTTCGACCCGTCCTTCCTAGTTCTGAAACGTTGGTGAAAGTCGTCGAGAGTATACTAAGGGGACGTGTGTAGAATTGTCGTTCAATAAGCAAGACGAACAACTGTTTGATCAGCTGTAAGGTTACGTACAGTACCGTACGTAACCGTCTGCAAGATTAGACGACCGACAGCTGCACCTTCAGCCGCCATTTGCGGGGCCACAGGGTTGTGTGGCCAATATCGTCAGTTTGCGAATTTGTAGTCGCGAATGGCAAACAAAGCTGATATGTTGTTCGCAGAGCGGTCCACAGAAGCCATTGGCGTCAACAAGGTGGCGTCTTCCTGTGTAGATAGGAGCCGAAGAAACGATGATCTTGAATACAGTTTAACGCTGGTGTGCTAAATGTGGCTCCAAACTCTTACTAGAGGGACTTCAAGGGTGCTGAGCAGGCGCAGTTGACATTAGTTACTATATCAAAGCATTAGCCGCTTATCAAAGCAAACAAGCCGTTAGCTGCAGTGTGTTTGCTTTTTGGCGGGTAAGCTGGTCAGGTTGATCCATCCGATAGAGGTTATGTTTAGATTACTTTCAGAAGGTGCTACAACGCAGCATTATGCTGTTGTAAACAACATGCAAAAGTTATGCTAAAGTCGTCAGTATAATGTGCGGCTATGTTCGATCCCGTAGATACAATTTCGAAGGAAAGCTCGACGACATAAGGGAGACCTATTGTCCATACTCTTACCGCGTGTACTTTCATCAGCCTCGTGGTTTACAGGACGATTTCATTCCGTTCCCTTTTGTGTTCCTATCAGTTTCTAATACGGTGTACCACCTTGTTGATGATCGCCCATGCTACTGGACTCAAATCGTTGCTAGAGGGCGCGGAAAAGATCGTGCAGCACAGCAAACGAAAGGCAAGAAATATGTTAAAGGAGCAAAAGTAAACATTTGTTATCAATATTGTAATAATTTCATACAATTTCCGGGGTAGTCGAGCGAGACAAGCACTCATACACAGACGACCTAAAGTGGGACACAAACGGTCACATCTGTGCGTGCTGTAGCTTACATTAGAGGTATTAGATTGTTGATTCTAAAAGACGCCGCAAGGCGGTTAGAGGATGCGATGCGAGCGGGAGGGATCACATTACAGAGCAACAGGAAGCGTGATTGTGGCGTTCGTAGGCCGGCTGGCTGGCTGGTTGGTGGAGGGTTTGTCTGGAAGATTATGGTTTCATTCATAAAAACATGCGATGACGTTGTATTGAGCAGCAGCATGAATATGTTGGTTGGTGGAAGAGCGAGATGGGAGAAAAAAGAGAACGAAACATTGACGTATGTCTTCTCGTTCAATGGCGCAAATGGTTTAGCAGTTTTTAGTAGTAGTAAGTCAGCGTCTATTTCCTGCACTGCGCCGTGCGTCGCAACATCAAAAGTGCAACGAAAATCCGAAAATATCCATTTGGCTGTGTTCGAATGGTGCCGATTGCCACGCTGCATGATGCTACAACATTCCAATACAAATCATCCCTAGCCCAGAGAGAGAGAGAGAGAGAGAGACAGAGGGCGAGCGAAAACCGTTGTGCGCGGCTTGTGTCAGATTATTAAGTGGCATCAATTCCAGCGCGCACACATAACTTGCCGTCCGTCCGTCAGCGGAGGGCATCCGTCGCACAACCGTCTACAAACTCGACTTCGCGACTCTTCTTTGGGCAGAATTTTTCGCGGATTCGCTCTTTTGCCAGCGTGCTCGTTGCTGACAAGGTTGAAAAACATTTGAAATGCACTGGCCTTTATGTGCTCGTTTAAGGAGCTCACATATACAATTCTAACGAGCTGTCCACACCGTCATCGCCCTGCATAAGTAGCTGTTCGCCGTACCCGTACAGTGAAGCGATACAAAACGGAGAGAGAGAGAGAACGGAATACACTTAACACGCAAACATCGTGGTAAGATAGTTTATTGCAGTCTGAGCCGAACTGCATTCCTTCGTGCACATCGTTTCGGGATCCTGTTTTCGGGTGGTAGTAAAGTGTGTAACGCAGAAAGACCCCAAAAACAACAAGAACGTGCATGCTGGGAATCGCTTGGGGCGACCGTCGCGCCAGTATCGGGGATGGGAGCGATTTATATTAATTTTGTTATTTTCCGTTGGTTGTGTTTTCAAAGGAAATGGAATCGGTTTGTGATGCGCTTTTCAAGCTTAATATGAATTGGCAGGAAGAATCGTATGAATGTTCGCTTAATAATAGCCATGCCAACAGTTCTTCAAGTTAATGACTTTTTTTGAGGGTGTTTCCGTTTGATCTCATTTTGACAGTTCTGGAGCAATCTAGACACTCTAAGGTCTGTAACATAATGTCGAACGAATCTCATTCGAAGATAGTAGCATTTGATGTGAGCTATCAGAATTGAATCCATTGAAAGTTGGTACAGAAATGGAGAGTGAGTACTTAAAAAAATGTAGTTTAAATAACCATAGTTTGTTAAAAGTCTCAGTCAGTTGGCTGGCATTTAAAAATCGCGTATCAGTAATAGTATCAGGAGTTTCCTCCGAGGTGAGCACTGACTAGCCAACTACGTGGTATCAACAAATCTAATCAGCTATTCAGGTCTTGGGGGATCTGGTGGAAGAGGCGAAAGCGGCGTCGCTCTTTCCACGGCAGAGCCAGCGGTTCGAATCCCATCAGGATCGGTTCGAATCCCAGCCATTCATTGGCAGGTGTGATCTAGAAGGTTAATAAGCCATGAAGAAGAAGATGGCTGGCATGGCATTAAAAGACCGTTAATCGAAGTAGAAGAAGATCGTAATAGAAAATTCAAATGTTCAATTTGAAAGCGTTGAAAGAGGATTGGTTTTCCAAAATTTATATGAATTATGTGCGCATTGTGCTTGATCTGGTAATACCAAGTATAAACGATGTGTAAATCAATATCCGGATATGAGAATTTCTCCCCGATTCCCTATATTAACTCCCCAATAGAGACTGTGAAAGCATCGTAAGTTCAAAATTTCAAAATAACAGTTAACGATCGCTATTCGAAAATCCTCCCATTTTTTTTTTATTCGAACTGGGCTGGTAAACTCTGTAACAGGTATTAGGGATCAGATTGCGTCAATGTATTATTTCCAAACCCTTGCCAACTGGGAAGAACTTGAATTCAAAATGACAGTTAAGAAGCTTTATTCGTATTTGATAGCAATTGACTGGCGTTATGTCCTCCATTTGAGGATGAACTTTAATTGCTTCGTATTTGATATACGTTCTTCTCTGCGCGCATCAACGAATATTGCACGCTGCATTATACGTTTTGTGCATACCATCAGCAATAACTCTTATTCGATGGCTTATTGTTGAAGCTCGGAAATATTTCAAACTTTCATGCGCGATCATTATCCATGACCAACCGCGCACATACTGAGCCGAAACGGTTGAGGAAGGTGCACAATTGCTCTCTACTTTGTTGCAGTCCAATATACATACATTATATACAAACACACACAGCCGTGACTGTATGGTAGCCCGGAGAGATTGGCAGTTCCAATGCAACAATGCATCGCTCGTCGTTTGTCACTGCGTTTTTTTTTCTTCTGCTTTTTATGCTTTTTTTATGCTACACAAAAGCAAGAAAACAAACTAAAAATAAACGCAGACGGAAATGTGTGTTTACGTTGACAAGGCGGTAGAGAAAATGAGGTCACTACTATTGATCCGTTCAACGACATGATCGACAACGTCACCGGGAAGCCACACGTCGGGTGGCTTTGCAACTGCACACACTGCCCACTACACGGATTCATTCACGCCGCACCGCGCGGTCAGTAACGATTGTAGTGCACGAAAGCAGCGATGACAACATTGTAGTGAATATGGTTTTATTTTTCTCTTGCTGGAGGCAATTGGCTGGGGAGTGGTAGCACCATGGTGCTTTGTTATTTCACACAGTACCAAGAATGAATAGCGGAAATGCGATAGATTGCCTCTGTTTGCGTACAGCCCTGTTGAACCATTCGCACAAGTACAAAGAAAATGCATATTACAATGGCAATGCACAGTATTAGCAAACGCTGTAAGATGTAAATCTATTCCAAGAATTGAAGCTTAAGCCTAATATGATGGCATAACGTGAACGAAGTTTTGTAAACTCTACTATTTGCTCGAGCTTTGAGGATCGGATTGTTCAGCGTCATTCGCAAGACGTTACCTGCCTTCAATTGGATGTCGAATTGAGAGCCTAATCTGTAGGGAGCGTAGTCTTGCAGGTGTCCTTCTGCCGAACATCATCATCTAGTATTTGTTTAGGTTGACTTGTTGGGCTACTCTATTTATATTAAGTATTAGTTTAATATTGATTTATTTAAATTTGAGAGTGACGCCGTTATATTTAAAAATTATTATTGTAATGAATATGTCCTTTTTTATGTTATGCTTGGTCCAAACTTAAAGTAGTTTTGACTGAGTGCATTGAATGTTACATAAAAAACAGGAAAAGGATCATACTTTCTACATAATAGCAAATGTTTAACGACTAGCCGCTGGCGTGGCCATGGAATGTGGCTGTTGAATTCGAAATGAGCAAAAGACCATCATCACAAAGCAATCGTCTTCTGTTCCGAAGGCGGGAGAGAGACACCTCTCGTAAAGGCTTCACCTTCTCCCAACCGAACGTTCCCAACGTTCCCGTTTTGTGATGACACCCTTTTTGCGGGCGTAGTGGTTGTTTGCGCATTCCAAGCTGGCGTATGTCAGCCTCTCTGGGACAACGGCTGGGACGGCTTACCAAGATACGGGAGCTTCGCCACATTCCGACACCTTTGGCCTGCCTTGCCTGCCTTCGGTGGGTTTTCGAACAGTGCCGTTGATGCGCGTTGCATTTCAAATCCTAACCGTCAGATCGTCGCGACAAGATTTACCTTTGGGACTTTTTGCTCCCACTGAGTCTGGTGCACATGGTTGCGGTGTTGCACTTAAAGCTGTCTGCATTAAGTGTACCCTCGGGTGCAACAATCCTGTACTGCGAAGCTGTGATGTAAAAGGACTGGCTGACCGTGAGCAAGCAGCTCCGGGATATTGGCGAACCATGGTGTGTATTGGCTAATGTGGATTATGCGTGGACTCCAGGACGGTTCCCACAGTACGATCCTTCACTGATGTAAATAAAAGATCTCAAACTTTCTTCCAAACAGGTCGTGTGCATTCTTTGTGAAACACAAGGCAGGGGAAACTTTATCACCTTATGTTTTACCTCTCGCAGCATCACTACACACCCAGACAGCAGCTTTTTTTTCTTTACACGGTTCGCCCAGGACGAGCAACGCAAGCTTTCAAGGTGGGGAAGGTGTGTGGCATTCGTTTGTGGTTGCCGCCACTGTGAACGAGTCTTGGCAGTGTAACGGGTTTCGCATAGTTTTCGCCATTCCTGATTCTGGTGCTGGAGTCGCCGCAAGCTAGATTCGATACGATTGACTATACGATTGATCTTAGGGCAG
The DNA here is from genome assembly GCF_943734695.1 of Anopheles maculipalpis. NCBI lineage: Eukaryota > Metazoa > Arthropoda > Insecta > Diptera > Culicidae > Anopheles > Anopheles maculipalpis. The sequence goes on from NC_064871.1 coordinate 87,750,135, forward strand.
TCACCACCGAGCACCAGCGATCTTGGTGTTGGCTGTGAATTTTAATGGGCGGCGGTTGCGGTTTTTTTTTTTATTGCAAAGTTATTCTCGGATGAGCAACAGACATAGATCGTTCCATGTGCATTTCGATGACACGTGACTGCTTGCTAAAGTAGCGCGTGGTAACGTGATTCCGGTGGATCCGCCGCGAATACACCGTACAAATTTAGCATGGCGGAAATCCGCCATATCGATCTGGTGACGTACGGTAGCGGCCTATGTTGGAGGAAGGTTACGTTTGTTGAGGCCAAAGGCGTAGCAAATAATGGGGCGTATTTTGCTTTTACACTGCGTTACTAGTTACACACGGTACTAGTACGTTTAACTAGCTACGAAGCACAGCTGTCAAGGAAGAGTCATACTGACTTTCTGGAAAGCTAAAAGAATATCTTGATGTTGAGTTATTCGAGTGAGTAACACTTGCGGGTGTGACGCATCCGACATACCATACACAAAGTCGCAAGCGCTATCCATTCCGAGACGATCGCCAATATTCGCAACCAATTAGTTATTGGAATTCGTGGAGGAATGTGGCATACCCGGCCAACTATTCTAATGTGTTTGTTTGTGCAATTATTGCGCATACTAACGACACGCCCTAGCTTCCGGTGGTGTAGCCCTTGTTTGGTGGAATGCTTCCGTGGTCTTGCACCGAGCTCCAATGTCCGCACAAGTGCAGAAGACTAATGTACACAAGAATTAAGCATCAAGTAACGTGTTTACAGTTTACAGACAGTACTCTTTAAATGCATTTGCGGCAAGCAGAAAAGCAAGCCCATTAATTCTGCGAACGAAGATGTGGAGAGAATGTGAATCTCTCGCAACGGTAAATAAGTGAAACTAAAGAAACTGCAGTACGTAAGGGACGCACAGTGGGAAGATCTGTACGGGATAGGAGGCGTCATGAGGCATGCTGCGAAAGTCGAAACATATCATGGCCGTCGTCGCAGTCGCCGTGACCTGAAGGTCCAAGAAGCGCAAAGTATTCCAAAACCCCTTTGATAGTACCCTTCTCCAAATGGCTACAAAGATCGGGAATGATCGATCTTCTGCGTTCTGGTCGGGGCCCTACTCACGACTGAAACGATGCTTCTACGTCTCCTTTCCAGTCACGCTCATTCGGAATGTGCTGTTTGGCCGTGGTCTTCGTCCACCATGGTTTGAAAATCACTCGTTCGCGCGTCCCAGCAGACTTTGCCCGGACTCCCAGGGCGATTTGCTGAGGCTTCTTCTGCAAGCCGGCGTACGTACGTCGACTGTAAAAGACTGTTCGTGCGAGACGCGTGGAATTTCACATTCAACAGCGGGACAAACCAAAGAAAGAAGCCAAAAATGGTCCACAGACTAGCGATCGACTTGTACGATACACACTGCGAAGCACGACCGAGGACCCCTAGTGGAAAGTCGGCTATTCTAGTCACCGGGGGCCAGATTTTTACCGGTAGAACGTAAGACCGCGCCGAAAGTAGGGAAAGCGCGGTGAAATGACATCAACAGTCACAAACATGCGCTCGATCGCACACTCTCTTTGACTTAATATGTAATAATAATACGCACAAACACACACACACATACACACACCACAGTAGACGGGCCATAGGGGGTGAAAGCGAGGGTTGAAGCAAAGATGGATGAGAAAACTGAGTAAGCAAGAGTAAGAGAGAGCGAGAGAGATGTTGCGATAAAGAAAGTGGGGAAAGTAGAGTGAGGTGGAAAAAGTGGGAAATGCATAAGCGATGTACTCTGGTCTTGTTTGCCGCGCTCACGATCGTAAAGAGAACGCCAAGCACGCCGCTCAGCACACACAAGTTCATTCACTTTCGAGCCGTCCGTTTTCTTTGTACGTTTTGTTTATTTTTGAAACATTTCCACAGTCATGCGTCTCCCGGTAAACCCCAGGGACCGGCATCGGGAACCGTGGGCCCAATAAACATCTGCCAGCGCCGTCTGGTGGGCTTTTCACGAACAAGTTCACCGCAAACGCCTTCGTCTCGGTGCGCGGTCGATCGTTGGCGGATCATTTTTTTCGGCATCAGTATGCGCGCTCAGCTTGAGAATACGGCTTTATATAGGTTATAATAACTTCTCCATGGCTTAACGATATACTAGATCACCCCCGTCGGCTCATAGGAATATGGCTTTCGGATTTGGGAATGGGGTTTGAACATCGTTCCTGTCGTGTGAAGACCGCTCCCGATATCGCGTCGACCGCCGGCCTAACTACAAATGACGTGCAAATATTCGTTCTCCATCCGCTGGATGAAACAGGTTTGAAAAGTAGCACATTATCGCTGAAAAACCTGTACCATGGTTGATAATCAATCTAACGGTGTTCCATGGTGTTATTCTTAAATATTGGTTTGCACCGATAGATTTCTTATAGCAACGATAAAATTCCTCTATTGAAAAAAGCTTATTCTAGCCAGAACAAAGCTTGATCCAGTTTTGGTGGCTTGATCGCTCTTAACTGTCTATGTATCTTCTACTGATCTTCTCGAAGAAGTGTCTGAAAAACCCGTTTCATTAAGCTCGATCAGTTCGATCTTCACACACACACACACACACATACACACACAAGCCGGCCCTGAACCCGTTATGCATGTTACCCGGGTTGGAATGTTGATGGATCTACAAAAAATTGCTCTCCTCGTCGGCACTGACTCTCCTCACCGGCAAGATCGCCAGCTCGAAGATCAACCGGTACAGCCGGCAAACCACACCACCCAACGAGTCGTGTTAAAGCCTTATGTACGGAGTTCGCATCTTTTCTTCCTGGATGCTGTCGTCTCTTCCCTCCTGCCTTGTATGATTGCGCACAACAACCTTATCGAGCTGCTGTTCTCCTCCCGCACAGCCCGAGAGCCACTGGGAGATGAATGAAACGCTATGAATGGGTGGCCGTTTTTTACTGCTACTACTTCTTCACCTCTTGTGTGTTTGGTTTCGTTCGTTTGTGAAATCTTCGTTTGGGATGTGTGTACCACACATGTTAATCTCCGGAACGGGGGATTTTTTCTTTTTATTTCGCTCTAAAGTCAATTCATAAAGGCCCACCCTTGGGCACCGTTGGGAGCCTGTTGCAAATCTGCCAAGAATGCTTGTGTTGCTCTGTCTCTCGGTGTAATTATGTTGGTGGTGACGGTGGCCTTTTCCTTTCCACATTGTGAAGAAATATTCTCATATACGATTCCCAGAATCTCTCTAGCATCTTTGTGCCTGGGGATGGCTATCTGTCGGGGCGGGCTGTCAGGGCTGGACGAACGGCAGGCGGGCAGCATAACTCTGGCGGGAGTTATGAAGGGATCCGGCATGGATAAGAGGAAAGCCGAGACTTGTTGTGTGCTCTCTCCACTCGGAACGGATGTCATGTGTCTAGGTAAAGATCGGATGGCTTGTGTGTTTATGCCGACATCTTTGCAGGAGGCTGGAACTCTAGAGAGCAGACCCCACAATGATGCAAAAGCATACAGAAAAAAGGGAACAACTTTCTGCACACAGAAGTCTTCCTCGGATTGTAGTAACGCTCGCGACCTCCCCTAACGTTTCCTTTTGCAGCAGTAATTGGAAACAGGGTCTGTGTGCATGCGTGTGCGTGTGTTTGTATCTGGAAGGGAGAGAGCAGGACTGGGACACTCGCTGTAACTGCCAGTTTTGCAATGAGTGTGGGCCACTACAATTACTACAATCGCTGCACATTCACGCTCGTTAGCAGTCGCAGTCACAGTTCCGTCTGTGTGGTGTCGCGGATGCGTGGAGGGTTTACTTCCGGGCTTTACCGGAAACTCGACGTCATTTGTGCGTGTGTGTGTGTGTGTGTTTTGTTCGTCACAAAGATCGGCTAAAAGGGAGCCAGTGTAAATGTGACGCGATCGCCGATCAGACCTACCGCCATTTGTAGCCATTTGTGTTAGAGTAAGCCAAGTTCTTGAATTTTTTCGCCATTAGTTGATGTACAAACCTAACGTTGGTTTTCTCTGTCGCTTGTTTCATTGCAGTACAACGGCCAAAATCGTCATCAGTGGTATACCGCAGCACGCCAAGTTTGACGACATCGAACCGTTGCTGAAACCTTTCGGCAAGGTGGAACACTGTGAGGCGGGTACTAGCAAAGACCCTAATACGCAGACCGTCCATATCACCTACGAGAACCACGATCAAGCACAAAGGTAAGTGTGTCCTTCGGTCGACAAACGGTTAACGGATTGACTAATCGGCTGTATCCCTGTATCGCAATTTCCAGGGCGGTGGCCGGTCTAAACGGTGTCGATTTCGAAGGTTCGAAGCTGCTGGTGGAACTCTCGGAGGCGAACAAACAGGCCCGCCGGGCGCAGCGTAACCGGTCGCAGTACGGCGCAGGCATGCCGGGCGGTGGTGGTCCCGGTCGCCAGACCGACTTCCCGCTGCGCGTGTTGGTGCAGAGCGAGATGGTCGGTGCGATCATTGGCCGGCAGGGCAGCACGATCCGGCACATTACCCAGCAGAGTCGGGCGCGTGTCGACGTGCACCGGAAAGATAACGTGGGGTCGGTCGAGAAGGCGATCACAATCTACGGCAATCCGGAGAACTGTACGATGGCGTGCAAGAAGATCCTCGAGGTGATGCAGCAGGAAGCGAACAGCACGAACAAGGGTGAGATTTGCCTGAAGATCCTGGCACACAACAACCTGATCGGGCGCATCATTGGCAAGAGCGGGAACACGATCAAGCGGATAATGCAGGATACGGACACGAAGATTACGGTCAGCTCGATCAACGACATCAGCAGCTTCAATCTGGAGCGCATCATTACCGTGAAGGGTACGATCGAAAACATGTCCAAGGGCGAAAGCCAGATCAGTGCCAAGCTCCGCCAGAGCTATGAGAACGACCTGCAGGCCTTGGCGCCCCAGAGCATCATGTTCCCGGGACTGCACCCGATGGCAATGATGTCGACCGCTGGAAATGGTATGGGCTTCACCGGGCGTACTGGTGGGGCGGCCGCAAGCAGTGGCAGTGGTGCCGGTATGTATCCCGGCTCGAACTTCCCAATGTATCAACCACCGGCAGGCGGACCGGCCGGTGTACCGCCTGGCTCGAGCGAGGTGCAAGAGACTACCTACCTCTACATCCCGAACAATGCGGTGGGTGCGATTATTGGCACCAAGGGATTACACATCCGGAACATTATCCGGTTTTCCGGCGCTTCCGTGAAGATTGCACCGCTCGAGGCGGACAAACCGCAGGAACAGCAAACCGAGCGTAAAGTTACCATTATCGGCACACCGGAGGCCCAGTGGAAGGCGCAATACCTGATCTTTGAGAAGATGCGCGAGGAAGGTTTCGTGTCCGGAACGGACGATGTACGGCTAACGGTGGAGATTTTTGTGCCAAGCGCACAGGTAGGTGGACAGTTTGGTGTAGCGTGGGTCGCGTATATCAGCGATGCGAATGTGTGTGTCTTACGTTTTTTTTTTATGTTTCTCAGGTGGGCCGAATCATTGGCAAGGGTGGACAGAATGTGCGTGAGTTGCAGCGTGTCACTGGCAGCATAATAAAGCTACCGGAACATACCGCTAGCGCGCCTGTGGACGAGGAAACGACAGTACACATCATCGGTCCATTCTTCAGTGTGCAAGTAAGTGGATAGTGTTAGAATCGATCAACTAATGTGTTAAAGGCAATGAATCCTAAGTACGACAGGCATTATCCAAAAAATCTGCCATCCTATTTTGGATGGTCTTATGGTAGTTACGATAGGACCATCAGCCTGATCTTGACGTTGAGCTCCTTTTTTTTAATTTTTTTAACGAACTCAAAATGTTTAGAAAGTTGGCGATCTTTGTACGATTTCATTCTGATTTTGAACCACAATTTAGTGAGCTTACTATTTGTACTAGTGATACTATTTGTGCCCTAGTGGAATCTGGCGAAAAAATATCGATGAAGAACTCGCGAACTTGTGAAAGACAAATTTTTCTAACAAGCTCTACTTTCGTAGAAGAAGATAGAAAGTGCTAGGAAAGACCATTGCTTAGTAGGTCTGATCATCTATTACATTTACCGCAATATACTTCGTCAAAAAGATCATTCGCGCAAAAAAACTTTGCACACAGCTTGTCTCATGAAAGATTTTGGATTAATATTTTTGATCTTCATTTCATCATCATTTGGAAACTCCCTATTCTGGCTGCTGAGCCTGGAAGTCAGCCACTACATACTAGATCATTTTGACCGTAGCTGATGGCCAACTTTGCACATAACAGGATAAATAGCTGACTATTTATAGGATGAGGATCACGAAATTGCTCATGGATCTTTGCTTGAAAATTTGTTGATAACCATTTTGTTTATTTGTTATTTTGAACACTTGCATTACTAGTCGCTTGCTCTTATTTAAAAAAAAATCCTTCACTCTCACCACAGTCGGCACAGCGGCGTATTCGTACGATGATGCTTGCGACGAATCCGCCCCCGGTCACCAAGCGACAGTCGTCACAGAAAGCGAAGGACCAGACGACGGGCGGTGGGCCAGCAACGCCCGCTGCCGGTGCAACTGCAGCCACTACTACTACTGCCACCGTTGCCGCTACTACCACTCCTCCCCAGCAACAGTCGTCCAGTACAAGTGCGTAATCAAAATGTTCTTCTGCGCCGGAAGACACCGTTCGGGAGTGAATAGAAAACCAGTGGCAACAATAACAATAGTAGCAGCAGCAGATCTTCAACAACAACAACAACAACCAATAGCACCGATATCATTATTGTTTACAGTCGTGCAAGTAGGATGCGTAGAACGGGAAAAGAAGATGCAGGAAATGATATGTCGCTCAGCGAGAGCGTCGGAGAGCTATAAAAAGATCCATTTAAAAGAAAAAAAAACGGGTCGCGAATGCTAACACGAAAACAAAGGGAAGAGATGAAAACAAATCCTAACGCCAAATACATCACCAATAATAGAACACTGCAATAGCCCTAGCAAAAATGCATCAAACGGGAACCTACGCATACACCTAGCAAGAGAGAAAGAGAGAATGAGAGCAGGTCAGAGTGCGGTGTTGGAGTTGATCCAAAACAACTCCCTAATCGATCGATCATTTTTGTTGTTTTTTTCAACCTTTTTTTTCCATATATTAGCTTATAAATGTTGTTATATTTACTCTATTTACCTATTTTTTCTGTTCCTTGTTCCATTACAAACACCCCCACCCAATATGCAATAGTTAAAGCGAGGTCATTACCGGTACGATGCCCCAAGGGTAATCACCATGCCTAACCTCTTTAAACGGGAACGATGAAGGGAGTCGCAACTAAGCGCTGGATAAGGGTGAAAACACCCGCAAAATCTGGTGCGAAGGTTTTGTTGCATCTTCCTTCAATCGATCCAACTACTCAGCACAGAAAACCATAATCAAAATAGCCAACCAATCTAAGTCTTAGATTCCGCCCAGTAGCAACAACCGCGTCGTCGAGCCCCCTCTGTTGAAGAAAGCGCTCAATTTAACTCCATCTGGAGGGTTAGTAGCAGCCAATTTTCAAAAACCATCCTGCCTCACAAAATACCAATATAAATATATATATATATATATAAATACATAGCATACAGACATGTATGCAGTGCACTGGTGTAAAAGGATCCCGATAATACAAAAACGCAAAACGAAGGCATGATCATTAACAGAGAAAGAGGAAAAGAGGAGAGCAAAACGAATACTATAAATTGTATGTAATTCATATGAAAAATAGATTTATGCAAAAAACTTCACTCTCCCCCTTGTTTTAGAAATTCCGGAAAAATACGGAGATAATTCTGAAGGGGGAGGTGAGATGGGATGCTGAAGAACCTAACTATCGGACTCACAGATGAAACGTATGACAGGATTGTAAAGAAACCCACATACAAACATTCATTCTTTCGAGACCGGATTACTATTATAAACAAAAATTCTAGCATATAGAGAGAGAGAGAGAGAGAAAGAGGGGGAGAAACAGAGAGCACAACAAGAGAATAACCCCTTCAAATCGAACCACACTTCCTCATACATAAACATGTACACCACCACCGCACCAATCAAGAGTGTTGAATAAGTGTCCGGCCAAGTACAACTACTAGCATCTTGAAGCAACAACCAAATGGCTGACAACATCATCAAAGAGAGAGAGAGAGAGAGAGAGAGAGAGAGAGAGAGAGAGAGAGAGAGAACATTCCCACATTGTCAACAACAACAAAAAAGCGTAGTTTTGGAAGTTCTTGAATGTTTCTAGATTGATCGCAACACAACCACCTTCCAGTAAGCGATTAAGATCGGCCATCGATGAGTAAATCCTTTGAGAGAGCGAAAAGGCTTAAAACACATACATACACAGACAGACAGAAAGGTTAAGGTACTATTGTTTTAAGCTTTGTTGAAAACCGTACCCCCTAATTTATTCAGTTGATGGGAAGAAAGGTATTCTTCAGTCCAAACGTCCAGCGATTGGAGTGGTGTGCGTTAAGGATAACGCGGGAACATGCGCACGTGGTCGGATTAGTGGAAAGTTGTGTTTTTCTAAGTGTCAAATGTATCGAGGGAGAGATGAGGGATGTTTTCGTGTTTTGTCTTAAACGATCGCGCAATGAGAGATTTAAAACTTTAGTGAGTAATTCCTTTTTTTTTTCGTTCGTGTTAGAGATTTCGTTTTTAAGAGGGAAGTGTGTGTGTGTGTGTGTGCTTGTGTGGCTGTGGCAGGAGGAAGCACACTAGTATGTATGAGTACGATGCAAGGTGTGATTGGGCAAAAGGATGAACGCGTAGGGAAGAGTGCTAGAAAGGCGCATACATATAACTCTAGGATTGCAGGTATAGGATGTATAATGGTACAAAAGCGACGAAGAGTATTAAATCGGGCAGAGTTGTTGTGGTGGTGCACTAGAATCTACACACACGCACTCGCCAGAAGGATAGAGCAGACAGATACGAGAGGCACGTGATTGTGTTGTTCTAGTGGTTACAGTGTACAGCAATTCCTGCTTGTGCATGTCAGAGACCACGGAGAACTAGCAAGTGGGTGAGTTGATGTTTTATAGAGTTCCTGCTGTGTGTGGCGTACTTTTTTTTAAGTAGCCGCGATCAGCCGTGCCACTGCCCTTGTAGATAAAAGGGGAGATAAGGAGAGAGAGAGAGAAAATTAGGTAGGGAAAGAGACCCAGCAAGCTCTAGAGGAGTTTAATTTCTTCTAAGGCATAAGCTGGTTATATATCTCTACCATTGACACCTACCACTCACCTACCATACAGGTAGAATGCTTTCGACCGAACGTGGCTCACAGGAATCAGCTTGCAGTGGAAGAGGATGATCCTCCTATTCTGCAGCCAAAAAGAAAAGCCAATGCAGTGTGTGAACCTGTTGCCGCAGCTGCTGCATCAAATGTGTGCTTTAACGATAGCAGCTGCCCTTTTCGAGTACGATGGTTGACCAAAGACTTTATAAAACGGACAAAACCGATGTTGATGTGTTTTGTTGTTTTGCTGAATACCAATGAGACAGATGGGCACAGGTCCGCCAAGGGTGTTTCGAGATCTTCCACCTTCTTTTGTACTAACATCTGCAAGCAGGCTGTTCCTACACCCTGATCACTCAGTCGAGAGCAGTCCGTTGAATTTGAAGGTTAGGTGACGGGGCGCATTTTAGCAGTTGCCATTAGAAGAACGAAGGACACACGGAATAGGGTCGCGCGGTAATTAGAAACTGTACAGAGCAGAGATATAGGAGATAGGGACGGTCGTATGTGGTCCACTTTAGAGAACACATGGCTGGATGTTTGTGTCTGTGTGTTTACGTATTTGCTGCTGCCAACGCGCGGCCATAGCAGCAAACTGCTGGATGTAACGTGCATGCCTTATTAAAACTATTTATTACGAAACGTAAACGAGAGTCGAAAGTTAGGGCGGGGAAGGAAGGGGAATGAGGAAAAAGGGTAAGAGTGTAGGAGGAACGGAACATGTGCGTGTGCGCGCGACGATGAAACGGCATCATCCTGTTCGGAACGTTAATCCCCATCCGTTTAATCTACTGCCATAGCCACCAGAATCGCTGCCGCCAGCCTTCCTGATGTTTTTTTTTTATATTCAAGAAACGAAGCAGTAGTGTGCGGACACCGTTTTTTTGTTGGAGCAAGGCGAAGACGGAGCAACACAATACCTCACGAACAAGTGCATTACAACAGACACACACACACACACACACACACACACAAACCGTGCTTTTCCCCGTGGAGTACCGATATTATTCGATTCTCGCGAAGACAGAAGAGATGATGTATAGTAATCCAACTAAGTGAAGACGATCGTCAAGGAATGCAACGAATTTCTGTGTGTTTCCTCTTACCTCAAGCGAGCGAGAGTGATAGTGTAGAACGGTGCGCGGTCTATCTGCCACCCGAGTTCCGATCGATCAGGTTGCCTGCATATCCTTAGCCAGGAAGTAGTAGGGGAACCCTGATCCGCGAAACATTGTACAGACAAACTAAATATGTATGTGCTAAACGGCTCATTTCAGGGAAGTCTGTTAGGGTCTGTTTTGTGTGCGTTACCAGTGTCACCTCACGTGTAACGCACCGGGCAGCAACGTTGCCGCCATCTTGTTTGCTTAACTTATTGTTGAAGAAAGTGTGTACATCTAGTGTGGTGCATAAAGCCGGATATATAGGCGTAAACTTGTTGAAACTGTTGTCCCCTATCATCCCATTTATAGCCTTATTCAATGCCTGTTGACTCCTCCGTTTTTTTTTTTTGTGTACTCTAGTAACTGTTTATTTCTTATTCTAGCGCGCTCGCTGTCAGTTTCTCACTCCCTCTACCTCTTTATTGCTGGTTTGTTTACTAAGCGTGAAGAACCCTACAACAGCATCGCTAACTTTGTGCAGGGTTACTCAAACAAAACCGAGAGCGAAAGCTAGAGTTTGAGAGAGTCGTCTAAGTGAGAGTGAGCGCGTTTTAAGAATAGGAGACGTATAATCAAAATAGTTTTGTTTCCCATTAGTAGCGTCTGATGTTTTGTTTTTTTTTCTTTTTTATTATGCCATACATAGTCTTTTTTCTAATTATATTTACACACCAACAACACAGACAAAGCCAACAAAGCAGATGTTAGATTGCAAATGGATTCTTCCACATTAATTGTACACCGTTTACAGAACCTAAGTACACAACACTACTACTAATAATGATAATAATAATACCAGCACCAGCCACTCCTTTAAAGGATGGTACGGATTTATGTAATTTTATGTCAAGACAATAAGTTAACGTTGACACACATGCAAACCGAAATAGGCAAAGCAATAGATTACTTAGAATACTAAAAATGGACCTGATATCTGCCGACCAGCTGATCCAGGCAACTTCATTAAGACCGTTCTCAACCAAACGGTACATCCACACTATCTGGCGCAATTGTTACTATCTTTTGTTCTACATATAAGATGATTTTTGTAAAGGAAAAAAATTACGTTTATAGGCTTCATTTCTTTAGTTTATAGATAAAACTGAAATCGGTTAAGAGGTCTTGGCTTTAATGCGAGGATGAAAAAGCAAACGTTGAGAGTGGGCTTCATTCATGGATGCGCAAACAGCAAAAAACACCTCCCCCTTTTTGGCACACTTTTTTCGGTCGGATGGATATTTGTCGCGCAAGCAACTTTAAAACAAAAGTGGGCAAAAAATTTCCCAAAAAACTACTCTTTGGTTTCGGACAAAAGCGACATATTAAGACATAACATACACACACACACGCATAAAATTACTTCTCTTGTGCGCAGGAATTCTAAAAAAGCAAACAGATACACTCACAAAACAACCATGCAAAGAAGCTCACACGGACTGGTTTGAAGCTAAAAGGAGCGTATGAGCGTGATGGGAGGGAGAGTCGCTAGTTTAATAAGTAATGTTGTAACGTTTCACTGCAGTAAACTACTAATAATAATGTGCTGTAAATGAGGATGCTGTGCGACTCTAGCGTACAGAAAAGACCGGATACACATCAGACAGCAACACCGGTTTGGATGCATAACAATTCCCGAATCAAACTGAAGTATAACAACTGTAACGCAAAAGAAATAACAATGCAAAAACTGCAAAATTATAAGAGAAAAATCAACATGCAAAAATGAAAGGACAAAACACGCGTGGTGAAATGAGAAAAGAAAACATATTGCAAAAAAAACAAACTGGTTCGCAAAGTTTATTTTGCAATCACATTTGAGTGTGTGGAACTAATTGGTAAAAAAAAGAAAATCACCCATGTTGTTGAACTGAGAAGAAGGAGAGGAAAAAACCAAAAGAGTGAAACAAACTAGAGAAAACAAACGGAAACGTGTGACGTTTGTGGTCGTTTGTTTGTTTGTTTTTTTTTTACTATTTATAATTGTAAACCACGTGCAAAAACAAAATGGGTTTGCGCAAAACACTTAAAATGGAAAAGAAAAACGGAAGTGAACATGAGCGAGAGAGAGAGAGAGAAATTCTGAAAAAAAAACAGCGGGCAAACGTGGTGTGGTGCATGTGAAAATTACTTTCGGACAAGTATCAAAGTAGCCGATGATGAACAGCGTAATGGAGACGCCTGGTTCCCTATCAATGGTGTTGTGCGAGGCTTGTTGCTGACGGCACGGTACGTAGTAGAGCGTTATTATTGGAAGTGTGTCGTGAAGAAAGAGAAGAAAGTGAACAAGAAGAAGAGAAAGCGATACAAAACAAGTAAACACAAGAGAGACAAAGTGACTAAAATCAATTGTTAGATTTTTTTATTATATATATTATATTGAAAATATATTATATATATATACACGGTGTATTTGCGGAGGAAGAAAACAAGAAAGCTAACACAAAAAAAAATAAACAAAAGAAACAGAATTGCGTAGTAGGCGAAGAACAAAAAGAGACGACACGGATCTTTATATATTGGAGCGCGTTTGTGTGTGTAGTAAAGGGACGGGCCATCAGAATTTAGAGCACGTGTGGACAAAAAAAAAACGAGGAACATGTGTTAAAACATTACTAAAAAAAAAAAACGAGGAAAAAGTGAGTTTGAGTGCATGTGTGTGAAAGAGTGCGAAAGAGAGTGGAAGATTTGCGGAATATATATATATATATAGGACGAGATTCGGATTAGGAGACAAAGTTAAAAGTGAGAAAAAATAAGCAAACAAGGAGAAAAAAAGGGATTAAAGTATGTGTTGTTTTTCGCCACCATCATTGCCATCGTTGGTGAAATTTCAGGCTGATTGAAAGGCTTTTGATCGCAAGGAAAAAAGTGAACATAGGATCGTTGAAACAAAAGGGCAACAAGGAAATGATGATATTTAGCTAACAACTTTACTATTTATTGAAAAATACTAGAGGCTATAATATCGTTGAATATTTCGTAAAAGAGGTAAAGACAGCCAATGGGAAGAGTGAGCGGGAGAGAGAAGGAACACAAACCCACACACACACACATACACAAATACTTGTGGCGGTCGTTGACATTAATCTACAAACAGTCATCGCAACTTTAAACACCTCGTGAAGTAGACGTCATCTCGTTTTGCTCATCATGTTCATGTGTTACTTGGAGGCTTTCCTCCAAGCTTGTAAACGCGTGAATGATACTTACGGCGTGATGTAACAATCGGTTACATCACCGATTTCTGCCAAGTAGGCCGAGGATACCCGCGTTGGGTGCGAGAGAAGAAAAAAGGCGACTACTTAACGAGCAGTTGACAGATGATGGTGACAGTTTGACGGTTAGTGTCAACGATCGCGCGACCGTGTGCGCTCGTGTAGAGAGCGTACAAATTGCGTTAAGTTGTGTTGGTGCCACACTCTACCTCTACCGTTTTGTGTTTTACTTTACCTCGGAACCGTCAATGGACCGCCGTAAACACCGCGTAACACGGTGCTGTGCCGTGTTACTCCTGTTCCTTGAAACAAACAAAAAATGCGTGAAAAAAAGAGCTGCGCACGTGGTGATGTAAAAATATTTTTATTGATAACACGCTTGATCGTACGCACACACACATGATGCAGATCGAAATGCCAAGCATAGTGCGGAGAAAGAGGAAGGGCTGCTGGTGCTGGCTAGCCCCAAAGAACGATGTTCGTCCGATCGAATGAACCTTATGGTGCGGTGCGTTATATTAATGCTCCACCCCCTCTCTACCCGTGTATGTGTGCGTGTGTGAAAGTCGGAAACGGAAATTGAAGGAAACTTTGGCTTAATTAAGAGTTATGGGCGTACGTGTAAGATTAAGGGATTAGTGTAGATTGAGCAAGAGCAAACGAGAGAGAGAGAGAGAGAGAGAGGGAGAGAGAAAGTGAGAGTGAGAGAGAGAGAAAGTATTTGGAAGCTTGAGGCAGTGAGGTGTTTAGTATTTTTCCAAGTGTTGTGATATGACGAGGCATTTTAGATAGCTTTCGGAAAAGAGTGTTTTGTTTTTGTTTTGTTGGTTTAAATTTAATGTTGACACACACACACGCACACAATGGTTGTGTTCGTGCGTAATTTTTGCTCTCACACCTTAAGTGTTCTTTTATTTTTTTGCGTAAACAAAAAAAAGTCTTCCCAAGCGGGAAAGAAATTAGCAAAAAACCAACATTCTCTGACATCTGTAAGATATTTTTTTTTGGGAGGTCCTTTTTGCAAAATAATCTCGGATCGAAGGCAGAACGAGCCAATCGTACGCTGCTCCATACATTTGGTGATGATTCATTCAGCCAAGAACACACGTTTTTCAGCAAACACTCTTTAAATGCCTAAACATGCCCAACGATATCTACAGTAATTCATCTGTAATCTGATGTTCTTTTTTTACAACTTTAAAACTGCAACCTTTTCCACGCAAAGGAAATCGATTTGTTGATTTCACTTTGCTTGGAGACTTTGCTTTAGAGCACAAAACTCCCCTCACAATGGAAAAAAGAGAGAATACAAACGCAAAAATACAATGAATACGCAGCAAGGCAGCAACATTTGAAACGCCATAGCTTGGGTTGGATAAATCTTTGGATTTTCCCTTTAAATGGAACACACAACACACATTAGTACTTGCAAGGAAGGAAAATCTATATTCCCAACAGAAAAAAAAACGCACACACATACCCATTGGCAGATGTGAAATTAGTTTTCAAACTCTACTTTTATGGCTCCGCGTTACGAACGAATCGAACTCAACTACGACCAGCTTCAGGCAGCAGAGAAAGAAGAAAAAAACCATCCGCAATCCGCAATCTGAAAAGGGAAAGAGAAAAAAAACATCAATATCGATAAATGATCGGCCCATCCGGCCCCCCGCCCCCTACCCGGGGGTGGTCAACGATTGATGAAAATAGCAGAAACAATGGCAGCACAACTTTCACCAAACACACTCTCTCGTACACACAGTAACAGAGTCTGTGATCCGGCAGAACCAGAACACCAGATCGCTCGAATACACGAAACAAGCATGGCAGAAGCAACGTGACAAACGAACCGAACCGAGAAAACACACCGTGTGAAGTAATAGAAGACGCATGGCACGCAGATGTATCACTGCCCAACATATAATAAGAGACCGCTACACCGATTGATGAAGAGGAAAGAAGAAAGGAAGCAACAACAACAGCAGCAGCAAAAAGAAAACTCCGAACAATGAAAACTAAGAAAAGTAGTAAACAGTAAAACATAGAAGAATAAAAGAAGTAAATGGAAAGCAAAAAACAAAAGTAAACCACAAAATATGATAACCACCACAACCTGAGACAAGGTGATCGGACACAGGAGATGAAAATGAAGAAGAATAGCAACGCAACACACACTCTAATCTTAGTTGGCGATTATTGTAGTAAGCTATGAGTTTTCAGCCGTGCCCACGCCCGGAAATCAATCTTACTGGAAGTAGAAAATTGAAGAACTTTAAACAAAAGGAAAAGGAAATGAAAATCAAACATAGCATGCATGATTAGTTTTGTAAAATGCGTCAAAACAAAACAAGAAATTTTATGAAACTAAACGTGTGTGTGTGTGCGCGCGTTACATCTAATACTAACCAATCAAGCAAAACGAAAATAAGAAAAGGCGATTAAAAAAGCAACCAAAAAAATTCAATAAAATAACAAACCACACCCAAGCACACACACACACGCAAACAAAAAACATTTAATTATTTAGAAACCTGTTCAGAAACACGTTCTATTGTAATTCGCTTGATAACAATTAAATTTGGAAGCAACACACAGAAGCAAGCAAAAGCAACGAGGAACAGAAAGCGAATATATAGGACAAGGAAAAAGAAAAGACGCAAACAAATGAGTTCTGTTTCTTCCCATTCTTCAAAGCGAGAAACACAGCATGTGACGTATTATGTGTGGCACAGACAAAATTTGGTAGTTTGTAATGCTTTCTTTTTATCATTTAATATAATTGTAATAACCGTTTCAAGATACATTTAAACAAAGCAAAAAATAGCACTTAACACACTTCTAGGCTAACCACAACCCAAACATAACAAAAAAAAAAAAAACAAAACAAAACAAAAAAATAAACATATATGGAAACCCTTTTGCCCATCCGCTCGTAAATAATTGGCGTAGTAAATTGTAGCGGCTCAAAAGTGTACGCACGGCACGATTTGGGTACGAAATATGGTGGTGGACAAAAACATATTATATAGAAGGAAGGAAGCAGAAGAAAAGAAAACACTGCAATTCATAAAAAAAGGACGAGTAGACGATGATGATCACCTTGTCCCAGCAACAGCCAGCAAGCAGGACACACGCTATCGTAAAGTTTGCAAAACATGAAAGCTAAACAAGAGGACTAAAACATGCAAAAATAAAAAATAGTTCAAACACTGTTTGTGGCAGAAGAGAAGAAAAACGGAAGGAATGCAAAACCCATTTACCTCATGTTTTGAAGACTAGACATATAGAATGGAATACCTATAAACTGTAAGACATTTAAAGATGGAAAAATTCAGAATCAAAACCATTTATATATATAGATAAAACCGGGAGTGGCAGAGAAACAAATAATAATATGCAAAAAGAAAACACACACACACACACACACACTCAACAAGAGAATGTATCAAGCGAGTATCATATAAAAGAAAAACAAAAAACATGGTAAAAAAATATTTAGGCATGTAAAACAACTACCCAACAATCCTTCCCCTTAAATGCAAAAACAAAGCAAAAGAGAAAATTAACTATACGCCCCCAAAATCAAATAAGAAAAAAAGGATAAAATTTCACAATATAAAAGGAGCATAACAAAAATATATGGAAAACACAAACACACAGCATGCAAAACAATGCAAAATACCAAATTAGATGTTTTAAAAATGTGTACGCTTTCACACAAACACACACCTTTAAATTGTAAGAGTCATGCAAATGGAAAAAGTAAATTAGTTGTGAAAATGTTCTCAAACTTTCCCCCATGGAGTAGCTTATTGGAAAACAAAGTGAAACAATTAGTGAAAAACTATGAAAAAGCAGTTCGAAAAAAGGTCACAAAAAGGATAGCAAAAAAAAGAGATTTTCCTAGCTTCCGAGTTCCTCACCATCATAACCATTTAAACCCCCGTGTGAGTGTGTTTTACGGCTACTCTACCAAAACAAAAAAAACACCTTTAAAATACCTAGATAACTACATTCAGACGTTAGTTGTGTTAGTTGATAAATTTAGTTCTTTCTCATGTGTTTTCTTTTCTACAACGCGCAAACCGGGCCAACAGAAAAGCACAGGAAAACATGGAAAAGGGCCAAACGAAGTAATTTTTCAACCCAAATTGTAGCGCTACATAAAATGGGGAAGGCAAAACATTAAACAATTTAAAGAAAAAAAAAAACACACACACACATAAAAGCAGTGAAGGGTGTTTTTGCTTTCAAAAAAGAAAATTACATTATTCTATCTATAAAACAAAGCAAAGCAACAAAAATCATTACTTTTCGCTTTACTGTGTGGTTAACAATTGCTCCTCCGTGCAACCTTCGCATCTGGTACTACTGCATGTATTTGTATTGATTTTAAAATTAAATACTACAGCCAGAAACAAACGTAAGAGAAAGGAACATTATTTTAGACACTGTAACGTTCGTTACGTTTCAAGAAAAAAGAGGTTCAGAAACAAGAGAAGATATAGAAGAAAAAATTACATTGAAAAATACATTATATAACAGCAACAGAAAAAAAAACGGGCAAAACAAAAGGACTAACATGGTATGTGTTTTCCAAAGCATTATAAAAAGAGGGAACAGAAAACAAAAGTAACCAATCGAAAGAGGGAAAATGAAGTATAACACTTTAAGGGTTCGATATGCGTTTCACGGAGCGTATTATTTGCTGCTCTTCTTTTAGTTTCAGCTCTTGATCACTCAAGAAAATAGCATGAATAAGAAAATAAATGAATTATAAAAGTTGGAAAAGGTTAAGTACATCAGAAAAATCAGTAAGCATAGCAGGTAATAAGAAAAGGTAAAAAAAAAATCAATACATCCAAAAACAGAAGAGTAAAGCAGCACAAAACGAAAAACAAAACCTCAGAAAACGGAAAATAACACAAGCATTTCGAATCGGTTTTGTGTCCGTTGGTTACAGAAATAATTTAAAAAGCAAGAAAAAAAAAAGCTAAGCTAAATTGTGGGGATCCAGCTCATACAGCTTCCGTTCTGCGTTCGAGTTTAGTTGTTGTTTTAGGGATTTAAGTTTAAATAAGGAAAGGCAAAAAAGTGAATTAGAAACAGCAAAACAAGTCTCAATCAACATTCAACGCCACCAAAAAAAAAGAAAAAAACGAAATTGTTTTTTAGCTGAACAACAGCAAACAGAGAAACAAAAACAAAACAAAAAAAAGGAGACTGAATTACAACACCCGCGGGGAGCCGAAATTTGGTGTGCGCGTGTAGATAAGAGTTGATAATAACAGAAACACAACAAAAATCACGAAAAAATCATTTAATAACAGCATGAAAAATGAAAAATAAGAAAATAGAGGAAGATAATAGAACAGGTAACAAACACGAAGGATTTTTTTTTTTTGCATTTTCGATAGGTTTGAATAGGTTCTTCTTTTACTTTTATACCAAGTGCATAACCCCATTCTCCTCTAGCGCGCTTTGCTTGCTTTATTGCGGCCCCGTTTAAAGTTTAATTTAATTTTCCAAGCTTTTGTTTTTCCCCCCTCTATTGTTTAATATTGACTTATTATAGTTTCACAAAACAAAAGTGGCAAATGGGATAGGAAATCAGGTCAGGCCGCATTCTTTGCTGCTACTTTAGCGATGGGACTGGTTTTTAGAGCTTTTCTTAGCTTTTCTTTTGTTTCGGTTTAGAGCCCCCTTTGGAAGATGCACTTTATCCACACAATACACGCAGTAAACAATAGAAGGCTTCATTTTGTAAGGAACTTTGAGGAAAATCAAGGCTTTCAAGTAGCATCAAAACGTTCTTAAAAACACAGTACCCACTTTAACCTATTTTTTGGAATGACTTTTTTGTTTATTTAGTTAATTTTATCTCTCGCTCTGTTTCATTGCCGTCATCGCCGTTCATTGTTGCCGTCGTCATCGTCGTTTGCCGTTCCCACGCGCGCGCGCGAGAGAGAGAGAGAGAGAGAGAGAGAGAGAAAACCCCTCCAGAAGGATAATGAGTGGGGATGAGTTTTAGGATATAATGCAAATAATTGACATGCCTGTGTGATAATAGTTTATATTCCTGTCATTATCTGTATTTATATTCTTCCCCCCCTTCCGCCCGGGACGCGAAGAAAAGAGAAGGAAAATGGGTGGGGAAGCAAATAGGAAGTTGGAAAAAACGCAAGAAGAGAGAAGACGGGCAGTTTGGTGGAAGGCGATAAAAAAAAATCCACCCGGAAAAAGGAAAAGGAAAAGCGCTGTAGAGAGAGAGAGAGAGAGAGAGACGATGGAAACCTTTTTTTTTGTTTGGAAATGGATGGAAGGACGAGTAAAAGGCAAGAAAAAGAGAGAGAGAGGGAAAAAAGCGAGGGTAAAGAAGAGGTGGGGGATCCTTTTTTTGTTTTTTAATTAATATTATATTACTGTAAAAATAGGGCACTACCGTGAACCAGTCTGTCCCATTCTTTCCCTTTGTCTCTCTCTCTCTCTCTCTCGCTCTCTTTTGGTCCGAGTTGATGATGATCAGAGCGATCAGTGAGAGGGATAGAAAGAGAGAGAGTGAGAGAGAGAGAAAAAGAAAAGGAGAGAGCGCGTGTCGGAGGTGTTAGGGCAAAACCAATTTTTATATATGTATATGATCGTATATAAATATACATATATATATATATATGAAGGAGAAAGATTTATATATATACACCGCAGCGTTTAGGATGGTGGGAAAACAAAAACAGAACGGAACAGGAAAGCTTATTTCTCTGCGTATAATTCTATGAAATTATTATTACTACACTAAACATATTATGATTAGTAAGCTATTATAATGTTTATTATTTTTATTTTTTTCGTATCGTAATCATCATGACTCTTATATATTACTATTACACTTACACATATTTGATAGTTTCCCTATTTTTGTTGTTTTCACCGGACAGCAACTCAAACACAAAACCATACACCCATACACACGCAGTGGCAGACGTCGTGCCGTGGTGTGGGAGTGGGTTTTCAAAAACAAAACATCATGCAAACCAAACCAATAAGAAAACAAAAACACAAAATTATAACAAAAAAAAATATTTCATTATTATTCACATATTCGAAGTTTAAAAGAAAACACAACATAAAACACACAAAAAAAGCTTAAATTACTCACATTTTAAAATTACTGGCGGGTGTTGAGAAGAGAAGAAATGCAAACGAAACAACAACAACGGCAAAAAAGTTGAAAAGAAGAATTTACAATTAAATTTAAACACATTACTCTTTTTTTTTTTTTAAAACCGATATGGGCTGGCCTCAATTAAGCTTGTCTTTTATGCGAAACACACACAAAAAAAAAACATAAACACGTGAAACGGAACAGGAAAGCTGCAGTAAAACAATAAAGCTTACAAACGGTAGAGAAAAAATACAAAACACAAAATTTTGTTGCTTTAGAAACGACGAAAAAAAATAATAAAATACACAAATCAAAACCGGAAGAAGAAACAAAACAGAACACAATTTTTCGTTTAGTGAAAGTGAAAACATTAAAAGAAGAGAGAAAAAAATGAATGAAAATAGTTTCAAAGCACACGCTTGCGCTTGCGGAAATTTTGCTTTTAAGTAACTGCGCCGCCATCAAACAAAAATAGAAGAAAAAGAGTAGAAGAGAAAAATTGGAAAGTTGAATAGAACCAGGAAAACATAAATAGGAAATAAAAGTTGGTAAATAATAGTACAGTCAAAAAACAGTTAAACAGTAATAATAGAAAAGAAAACATGGAAAAAAATCCCGGAAACATAAAGCAAACAGTAAGGGTTTAAGTAAAATGTTGTGTATTGTGAAGTAACCAAAACCACTCCCTCCCCCTTCCCCCATTCTTCCTCCCCTCAGGTTCGGTGAAAACAAAACACTTGTATAATCAGCATTAAGGCGCAAACAAAAACAAAATAAAACGAAACGGCAGAAAGTTGAAGCAAAAGGGTTTTTTAGCCGGAGAGGAAAGCTCCCAAAGTAGGCGTGGCGTGTAGTGTAGAAGAGAAGGTGAAGCTAACAAAAAAGAACGACACACACACACACACACACACACAAACACAAACACTGAATGGGAGAAGTGTAGCCGGTATGTGCGTGTACCATACAAAACGCACGCAGTGGAAGAGAAGAAGGAAAGTAAAAAAGAAAAGAAACTACCTCACTACCTCTATTTAAAATGTAAAAGTAAATGAAAAAAGGGTGGAAAAAATGATAAGAAAAAAGCGAAGTAAATTAACAAACGAAAAAAAAAGTGTAAAATGAAACAAACACATACAAAAAAAAAGAAGAAGAAAACACACAATATGAAAGTAGTAGAACGGAACAGAGCAGACATTTTTACCGACCTGATTGAGCGCGCAAAGAGAAACCGGAAAAAAAAAACGAAAATCGTTGTTCACCCAACGCTTTGCTAGAAAAAGTTAAGTAAGCAAAGAAGGAAAAAGATGAAAGTGTGAGATGAAACAAACATGTAAATGCAAAATGTCCCCGTAACGTAACGTTTGCCGTAACAACGTAACACCGAAAAGCCCCCCCGTGCACTGCGAAAAACAACCGCAATCGAGAGAGAGAGAGAGACAGTATTACAGTACCAAGACCAAGCAAGATAAAGAGGAGGAAAAGGTAAAAAAGAAACAAAAAGCTGTCAAACAAGATAAGAAAAGTGGGCTTGTAAATGGGAAATGTAAAATAAATAAGAAAACAATTTTTTACAACAACAAAAAAACACAACAGCGCAAACAGAAGAACAAGCGAAATGATGGGACAAAAGAGTGAGCGAGCGAATAGGTAAAAAAAATCATCAAATCATGCGGAAAATGTTTTAACAAACAAATAGCAAAACAAATAAGAACTTTGTTGTAACTTTTGGGTGAACACACAGGGTGTGGAAAGATAAAAAAGCGCAACAACAACAACAACAACAACAGCAAAGAACATCCACACACACACACAAAGCAAAACCCGTTTGGTTGAAAGATGAATAGAAACGGAAGGAGAAAGATGTGTAAAGGAGAGAAGAAGAAAAAACAACAACAACAACACTACACAACACTAAACTATATAGTACGCAGAAGATGATTTTTTTTAATTTTTCTGAATAAATTTAATTTTTTCAAAAAAAAAAACCAAGGAAAGGGTTAGCATTTCACTTTTCTCGATTAGAAATTTGGAAAGAAACATTTTTTTGTTCAGGTGATAATATCTTGTTTTATGGAAAAAGGACAAAATCGCGCTGAACACTGACTGCTCACTATAGTGAGAAGTAAGCATAGTGTAAAGTGGCAGCTCACTATAGTTAGAAGTGAGATTTTAATGCTATACCCTAGGAACAAAACCTTGCTTCTCACTATAGTGAACAGGAGGCACTTCTCACTCACTCAAAAACTGAGCGAGTTTTCGTCGATTTTCCACAAAAATAGGTTTCTCACAATAGCTGGGTGGGGGTGGACGGATGAGGGTGAGCTAAGGGTGAGGACGACCATAAGATGCATCCAACAGTATGCCGAACGGGAGGATCAGACGAAAACTGAGGGGGTTATCGCCGATTTTCCACAGAAATGCTGGAAAAGCCAAGCCTCCATAATGCGGCGTGGCGTGGAGGGATCGGTTTTGTGGTGAAGGGGCTGAGGAAGCGGGTTGGGGTGTTCTACAAAAAGGTGGACCGACCATAGACGCATCCAACGGTAGGTCATTCATCCCGATCGGTCCAAAACTGAGGGAGTTATCGTCGATTTTCCATGGGAATGTTGGGTTTTTCCTCAATAACTGGGTGAAGGAGTGGAAGGATCGGGTTGGGGTATTGAGCAAAAAGATGCGTGGGACAAAGACGCATCCAATGGTAGGTCATTCATCCCGGTCGGTCCAAAACTGAGGGAGTTATCGTCGGTTTTCCATGGGAATGTTGGATTTTTCCTCAATAACTGGAAGAAGGAGTGGAGGGATCGGGTTGGGGTATTCAGCAAAAAGGTGCGTGGGACAAAGACGCATCCAACGGTAGGTCATTCATTTCGATCGGTCCAAAACTGAGGGAGTTATCGTCGATTTTCCATGGGAATGTTAGGTTTTTCCTCAATAACTGGAAGAAGGGGTGGAGGGATCGGGTTGAGGTGTTCTACAAAAAGATGCGCGGGACAAAGACGCATCCAACGGTAGGTCATTCATCCCGATTGGTCCAAAACTGAGGGAGTTATCGTCGGTTTTCCACGGGAATGTTGGATTTTTCCTCAAAAACTGGAAGAAGGGGTGGAGGGATCGGGTTGAGGTGTTCTACAAAAAGATGCGTGGGCCAAAGACGCATCCAACGGTAGGTCATTCATCCCGATTGGCGGAAAAGTTAGGGAGTTATCGCCGATTTTCCACGGGAATGTTGGGTTTTCCCTCCATAACTGGGTGAAGGAGTGGAGGGATCGGGTTGAGGTGTTCTACAAAAAGAAGCGTGGGCCAAAGACGCATCCAACGGTTGGTCATTCATCCCGATCGGTCCAAAACTGAGGGAGTTATCGTCGATTTTCCACGGGAATGTTGGGTTTTTCCTTCATAACTGGAAGAAGGAGTGGAGGGATCGGGTTGGGGTGTTCTACAAAAAGGTGGACGGATCAAAGACGCATCCTACGGTAGGTCATTCACCCCGATTGGCGGAAAAATGAGGGAGTTATGGCCGATTTTCCATGGGAATGCTGCTGGCGGAATTTCCCGGGAGTCTCTGGAAAATCCCACTTAGTGTTCTTCGATATTCAAAACCACGTTGTGATGGTATTTTTAAAAGATTTTAAAGGAAAGAAATAAAAAGGAGAGGAAATGACTCAAAATTGGAGAAAAAGTTTAACTTGTGCCGGAAAATATTTGTCTTGTCGGAAAGAAAATACATTCCAATCGGTTTTTAAAACTTCCATTTTCTACCTCCTCAGATTCATGTTCTCCTGTTACTCCTGGTCGAATTTTGCCGCATAAAATTTCCGGTTTTTTGACAAAAATTTCCAGATTTTTGCCACAAAAATCCGACCAGGAGTAACAGGAGAGCATGATTTCGTGGAGGTAGCTCGGGTCGGCCAAAAATTTCCAAAATCAGTTTAAAAATCCAAAGTCAGTTTTAAATTTGGGTTGGAAATTTTATGTCTGAAATTCAACTACAATTTTTGCCAGGGGATTTTAAAACTGAATTTGGATTTTAAGATTGGATTTTCGATTTTTCGGTCGACCCGAGCTACCTACGCGGAAACATGTTCTCCTGTTACTACAAGTCGCTCCCGGTGGCAGATTTTCGGCGAAAATCGGCCAATTTCGATGCGGCAAAATTCGACCAGGAGTAACAGGAGAGCATGAATCCGAGGAGGTAGCAAATGGAAGTTTTAAAAACCGATTGGAAAATAATTTCTTTCCGACAAGACAAATATTTTCCGGCACAATTTAAACTTTTTCTTCAATTTTCAGTAATTTCCTCTCATTTTTATTTGTTTTCTTTAAAATCTTTTGAAAAGACTCCTGCAACGTGATTTTTAATATCGAAGGGGTATAAAGGGGGATTTTCCAGAAAATCCCAGGAAATTCCGCCAGCAGCATGCTCGTGGAAAATCGGCGATAACTCCCTCACTTTTCTGCCAATCGGGATGAATGACCTACCGTAGGATGCGTCTTTGGCCCACGCATCTTTTTGTAGAACACCTCAACCCGATCCCTCCACCCCTTCTTCCAGTTTTTGAGGAAAAATCCAACATTCCCGTGGAAAACCGACGATAACACCCTCAGTTTTGGACCAATCGGGATGAATGACCTACCGTTGGATGCGTCTTTGTCCCGCGCATCTTTTTGCTGAATACCACAACCCGATCCCTCCACCCCTTCTTCCAGTTATTGAGGAAAAACCTAACATTCCCATGGAAAATCGACGATAACTCCCTCAGTTTTGGACCGATCGGGATGAATGACCTACCATTGGATGCGTCTATGGTCGGTCCACCTTTTTGTAGAACACCCCATCCCGATCCCTCCACTCCTTCTTTCAGTTATGGAGGAAAAACCCAACATTCCCATGGAAAATCGACGATAATTCCCTCAGTTTTGGACCGATCGAAATGAATGACCTACCGTTGGATGCGTCTTTGTCCCACGCACCTTTTTGCTGAATACCCCAACCCGATCCCTCCACTCCTTCTTCCAGTTATTGAGGAAAAATCCAACATTCCCATGGAAAACCGACGATAACTCCCTCAGTTTTGGACCGACCGGGATGAATGACCTACCATTGGATGCGTCTTTGTCCCACGCATCTTTTTGCTCAATACCCCAACCCGATCCTTCCACTCCTTCACCCAGTTATTGAGGAAAAACCCAACATTCCCATGGAAAATCGACGATAACTCCCTCAGTTTTGGACCGATCGGGATGAATGACCAACCGTTGGATGCGTCTATGGTCGGTTCACCTTTTTGTAGAACACCCCAACCCGATCCCTCCACTCCTTCACCCAGTTATGGAGGGAAAACCCAACATTCCCGTGGAAAATCGACGATAACTCCCTCAGTTTTGGACCGATCGGGATGAATGACCTACCGTTGGATGCGTCTTTGGCCCACGCATCTTTTTGTAGAACACCCCAACCCGATCCCTCCGCTCCTTCACCCAGTTATTGAGGAAAAACCCAACATTTCCATGGAAAATCGACAATAACTCCCTCAGTTTTGGACCGATCGGGATGAATGACCTACCGTTGGATGCGTCTTTGGTCGGTCCACCTTTTCGTAGAACACCCCATTCCGATCCCTCCACTCCTTCATCCAGTTATGGAGAAAAAACCCAACATTCCCGTGGAAAATCAAGAATAACTCCCTCAGTTTTGGACCGATCGGGATGAATGACCTACCATTGGATGCGTCTTTGTTCCGCGCATCTTTTTGCTGAATACCACAACTCCATCCCTCCACTCTTTCATCCAGTTATGGAGGAAAAACCCAAAGCAATCCCGTGGAAAATCGGTGATTATTCTCTCAGTCTTGGTTCGATCGGGATGAATGGCCTACCGTTGGATGTCTTTGAGCCGCGTATATTTTTATACATCCCATTCCAATCCCGCCACCCTTTCGCCCAGTTATTCCGTGAAAACGAGTTTTTTTTTGTGGAAAATCAGCGATACCTCGTTCATTTTCGTCCGATCGGAGCAAGCGACATACCGTTGGAAGCGTCTTTGAGTCGCACCTTTTTTTGTGGAGAACCCTGTTCCGATCTATCCACCTCTCGCCTAGACACAAATTATAGCTCGCTAAAGCTTCCGATTTCCATAAAGTAGATTGCATATTGGTGGGCGCAGACTGCGAGGCAACTGTCGGGGCTTTAGGTAGCCATTCCACCCATTATTGGTTTGTTTGTTTAGGATAGGAAAGCAATCAACTGTGCACTTTTGAGGAAACAGACTAAAGGAAAAATTTATTCATTTATTTCTTTGCATTTTTGCTCTATCATTTGAGGAAAACGGTGCACAATTAGTGAACTCCTTACAGAAGAGCCTTACAGAAAGAGCTTCATGTTTGTTTCTTTGTTTTATATACTAAAACTTATGTTTGGCAATGCGCAGGAAGTTGGTGGTGATGGGTGAGCGTAACACGATATAAGAGAGGAGAAAAATTAAAATAAGAAAAAATCCATTCCAAACGCTCTAAGCTCACATTTCACACTCTTCCTCCTTCTTTTGTTCTTGCCGTTCTGGAGTCATTATTATTATTAGTAGTAGAAGTTATAATATAGCAAAGAAAACAACCATTTCGCTACACTAACTGCTACTCCCATGCCCCTCCCCCCCTCCTCCCACTCATCCAGGAGCACGATTCTGGATGGATGGATTAGATAGAGCGACACTTAAAGCTAAGCTCACGTACTCCTTCTCTCTTTCCTCATGTTTTCGTTCCATTCCTCCTCCTACTACTGTCCCTAACGTTCCGATTCTTCAACGATCACCGAGACTGCTACCGATCTTCTTTTCGAACATTTTCTTCGAATCACAGAAACCGTGCTTCGTCTTACCGAACGAGTTCGGACCGGAGGAGGTGGGCGTATCGCGCCCAATGTTGCGCATCCGCATCCGGCACTCGGCAGGCATTTCTTCCGGCTCGCTGTCATCACTATCGTCCGCCAGCCGGAACGCGTTGGCGACCGGTTTCATCAGCCGGGCCGGTTCCTTGCTGGCCGGTGCCGCCAGCTTCATCTGTATCCCGGCAACCGGTGGTTTGGGGGGTGGCCTCGGCATACCGGCCACCATTCCTGCCGATGGTCTGGCGACGGTGTTGCTGCCGTTGTTGGGCGTGCCTTTAAAAAGGAGAACGGGCCGGATGGTCCTCGCAATGATTAGCCAACTGGTGCGAACGCAACGCGTCGATTTAGAAGGTAAGCATGCGATCTAGATCAACGAAGAGGGGTGGAGGGGCCGGAAAGGGATGGGGACGGGTGTGGTGGAAAGGGTGGAGGGAAAAGATCTCACCACCGGGACCGGGTCCCCGTGTGCCGTTCTGACCCGTGCTGCGGCCCCGACTATCCAGCGCTTCCTGTCTTCGCCGTCGCTCTTCCTCTTCCTGCCGCCGATGGTGAGTCTTGTCGTGGTGACTGCTTTGCTCGTAACGATCCCCATCGCGGTAGGATGTTAGGGCACGATACCGTGAACTGTGCGAAGCGGGTGAACGCGACCGGGACCGGGACTGTGACCGTGCGTCGGGTGAATCCGACCGGGATCGGCTTCGACTGATCCGTGGCCGGTTTGTGGCGTGCTTTACATCATTTCTTTGCCGTGAGCTGTATTGGCCTGGGAAGAGAAAAAAGCCCTATTTTAAGCATCCGCATTTGCGTTGGCCTTCACACAATTGTCCCTGCTACGCCCGTACCTTCGTCGTTGCGTCGATCCCACCTACTCATGATGAACTTGAATATATTGCGAAATTACAAGAAGGATAATTGTGGGGCACCGAATTGTGGAAACATCTAAAAGACAATTTTCACTAGGAGTAAATGCTCATTTGCCCGCATCGATACAGCGAGGCTGAGCATTCGGAGAAAAAGGACCTCTTGCACAAACAGCGCAGACTAAACAAAACAATTCTCCGGCAATGGGGATTTTTTGACGTTTGCAAATTTGTAGCTGATGGCGCGTGTACACGGTGCAACAAGACGCACATAGAGATACAAATTGTAGTGGTGTACGCTCGATATTTCAACTTTTGCTATTATAAAGACATAATTTTAATACCTACACTACAATTTTTCCTCTTCTTTTAACTATAAATTGTAAAATAAAATATATATTATTGCTTCCGCCTCGCTAAACGATATTTGGTACAGCACTGTGGATTGAAATACTATGGCACAGTGGGTGGGGATAACCTGGACAAATATAGTGCGAATATTTTGAATCGTGCTTAGGCGATGGGGAAATCTTAATCCGTTTCCGCTATTTGGGGGTTAATTGTTTATTTCCCCTGTCCTAGTGTCTTAGGAATAACAATATAGAGTCATAGACTAATAGAACTAAAAGATTAATAAAAAATGTTAATTTATAGCTAGAATCACTACAAATGGTTGCACATTACAAAGCAAATTTAGTTCACAACAGTTCGCTCATCTATGTACTTGAGAAAAATATAAGTAAATACCAAAATCGCCTATGTTTGACCAAATAA
The DNA here is from genome assembly GCF_943734695.1 of Anopheles maculipalpis. Classification (NCBI taxonomy): domain Eukaryota; kingdom Metazoa; phylum Arthropoda; class Insecta; order Diptera; family Culicidae; genus Anopheles; species Anopheles maculipalpis. The sequence goes on from NC_064871.1 coordinate 87,779,464, forward strand.
ATTTTTTTCATCTAGAGGACTATTACTAGAAGCGAAATAATTAATTTTTCTTCATCCATGAATGAATATCCAATGCACGGTTACAACAGTGTAACGTGTAAACATGCAATCATCATAGCAACACCATTGGTCCGATTGATACAAAGTTGTAGTCCGGGAATTCAATATCCAAGGATCCATTACATGCTGCTTTAAGTTCTAAGGTTGGACACTGCAAAGTATCCCTTTTAGATAAAAACATCTAAAATACTACAAATTACTAGTTTTCGATTAAGTTGAGAAGAATTCTTGAACATCATTACATTTCCCGACCATCCTCTCTAGGGGAAAAAGCATTAAGTACCTTCATTACACTTCTAAAGCTAACCAACAGATCGAACGACCAGTGATCGTTTTCTTTCAACCACCAACAAACCATTCTTTTCGCCCATTTAACACGTTTTTCGTTTCGATTAGATGGAATTCCTTTCAGCACTTAGGCTCTTATATTTTCCACTCTCAACTCATTTCTCCACCATCTGCTGTTCCTTCTTACAAAGCTAGGAAACACGAAACTTGGATGCAAAATACACTCCCGAACCGGTACAAAACAAATTCCATCCTAATCGAAGAATAACACACGCACACAGCTGTGATCCCCTGCTGATTTTCGTCGCTGTCCTGATGTTAGGTGACACGCTAGGACGATCAGCAGCAGCAGCAGCAGCAGCAGAGCATGTCCTCCACAACTCACGCACCGGCGCTTACTTTCGCTGGGCGTTCTGCTGTCGGTTCATGTCCTTCGGGAAGGATCGCTGCGGTGGCGTACGGATGCGACGGGCCTCCTTCGAACGGTTACGTACGACCTTCGAGTGGATGGCGCACGACACACAGTAGTGCAGCTTAGCATACAGTTTCGGCAGTACGTATGCTGAAAAGATAACCGAATGAAAGGGGTCATTAGTTAAAACCGATCATAAGAAAAAACAATAAAGCTGTACGCTTGTAAAACAACGATCAGATAGCAAATATTCGAATTCATCTCTTTTGTAAAGATCCAAAAATGGTATGTTTTCCTCACGCAGAAATAAGTTGACGCTGATTGACGATCGAACTGATACTTACAGCTGTACACCGAGGCGTCGGAAATGTCCCGGACAGCGGCAGCCTCCACAATGTTGCGGATGACAAACTTCTTGATGGCCTTATCCTTCGGCACACAGCGAGCACAGTTGGTGCAGCGGACGGCTTTCACATGGCCGCGGTTGTGCTTGCAGCGTCCTCCATTACGCCTCTTCTTAGTCTGCACATTCGATCCATCCCCATGTCACGACGACGAACCCAAGCCGGAAAGGAAAAGTATGCAAATAAACAGACACATCCGAGAATTAGTGAAACACAATCCACATACACTCTCTCTGCCATCGTTCTCCCGGTTTATCGTATTCCAACAGCCACGCCATGTTGAAACGCATGCACATCTAGTGCGCGTGTGTGTCTGTGTTGGTACATGCCGTACAGTCCGGTGCCGGACGCGCGGCCACACATTTTCACCATGCACCGGGTTGAAGTTCGGTCAAAACTTCATTCTTTTTCACGTCACACACATTTTCCGCAGCGAATGCAATTGAAACGGCACCGTTTTCGGCTGATTTTTAGCCCGTTTTTCAACAATTTTCCAGCACTTACCATTTTGGTGACAGATCAGTAACAGTACCACGGAAGTAGAGAACGGCACGGTCTGTTTCTCGCTTGCTCGAAGCCTGTCGGGTTTGACGTGTTGCTGACAGCACCTATTGTCAAACACGCAAAATCGATCAAGCTTGAGCTTGAAAGAATCGATGAGACAGAAAATACAAGCGAAATTTAACGATAAAATTAGAAATCTGCTTAGTATTTTGATGTTCAAAATATTCATAGAAGAATACGCACTTATGATGCAGGTTTTGTTATAAAACAATTCACCCAAATCAGCAGATTAAATTTCGATCTTCAAGTACTACTTCCGGTTCGGTTGATCGACTATCGTCGATTGTTTACTCGGATAAAAATTGCAATAATAATCTATTGGAGCCTCGTCAATACACTACAATTCTGTTGAATAATATTCTTAACATATTTCATTCATTATTATCAATAAAAAGCATATTGCAAACACTAAAACTGAACCCTTTTCAGCGAATCTTTTCAATCCAGCTTGAATCCGCGATCGAACGCCTGTTTGACATTACCGTCGATGAGAGTGTGTGCGTGCTCGCTAGTTTAATGTCTGCCGCTCACAAATCTGTACTGGATCAAGTTTCTGTTCTGCACGCTTGCTATCGCTTCACCATAATAGTTGCAACACAACATTATAGATTACCTTGGAGGCATTAGTTTGCTATTTTATTGACGCTTTATTTGTGCCGCATCCAATTCCCTTCTGAAGTGCTGCATCGTTCGCGACGGACGGCAAACACGTAAACAAAGCGCGCAGGTTTGTTTTGTTTCTTCTTCTAATCTTTTTTGTAGCATTAGGAGAATTACAGATCATGATCGTATACGGTCGCCTGAAATGTGTGCTTTTTGTAACGAAGCTATAGCAATGCAGCTAGAAAAACAAGCTAGAATTCATTACAAATCACAATATTATGTCCCTAAATCAAGCATAATGTACGCGCGTTCCCTTTTCCGGTGCAGCGTTTGTGTTTATTTACATAGTTGATCGGACCGATTCCGGCTGTCAAATATCAGTTTGTAGTGCCTGCATAGTGAGTCTGTGTGCGTGCTTGTGGGGTGCAAAGCAAAGTGGCAAAGATTGGCTTCGTAGCGGCGGTCTAGCAGCTATTCATCATCACCATCATCTCCGTACTAGTCCCTTTTGGTTTGCTCCGACGAACACTGCCAGCAGCCGAGATCTTGATACGCTGCTTATCACCACCACCACCACCTGTGAGAAGTGCTCGTAAGTTGCCGGTCTTATCAAAGCACCAACCAGTCCACCTTCAGTGCTCTAGCTAGTGCGAGAATCGAGGAAAAACGTAACTTAAACTGAAGCCATGGCTATGTCCGTTCTGCGAACTTTCACCCGCAATATGGCCACGGCTGCCAAAATTAACAATGTCGTCGTGATTGGCGGTGGGCTGATGGGTTCCGGTATTGCCCAGGTAAGTAGCTCAAACCCGATCGGGGCCAAAGTTCCAAAGTCCAAAGGTCTTCTTCACTCGAACAAAAAACACGATCACGAAACGATTCGCACAGTGGGCTTTTGTCGCGAGCTAAAGTGTTTCTTCTCGCTACGACTTCCATCACCAAATCACAGGTTGCGGCCGCTACCGGACACAATGTAACGCTGGTAGAGATGAACGACACGCTGGTGGAGAAAGCCGTCGGTGGAATTCGTAAAAGTCTCGAACGGGTTGCCAAGAAGCAGTTCAAGGATGATCCGGCCAAGGGACAGCAGTTTGTCGATGGAACGCTGGCAAAGATCGCCGGCGCTACCAAGCCCGAAACGGCCGTACAGGGTGCGGATTTAGTCGTGGAAGCGATCGTTGAGCGGATGGACGTGAAGCATCAGCTGTTTGGCAAGCTGGACGCAGCGGCTCCTGCACACACCATCTTTGCCAGCAACACTTCCTCGCTGTCGATTGCGGAAATTGGTTCGGTAACGAAGCGGCAGGATCGATTTGGTGGATTGCATTTCTTCAATCCGGTTCCGGTGATGAAGCTACTGGAAATTATCCGAACGGACCAAACGTCTGACGAAACATTCGCAGCGTTGCAGGGCTTTGGGCAGCGGTTGGGAAAGGCTTGCATTACGTGCAAGGATACGCCCGGGTTCGTGGTGAACCGGCTGCTCGTACCTTACATGGCCGAAGCGATCCGGTTGCTTGAGCGTGGCGATGCTTCGGCACGGGACATCGATACGGCGATGAAACTTGGGGCCGGCTATCCGATGGGACCGATTGAGCTGATCGATTACGTAGGGCTGGATACGACGAACAACATTCTACAGGGCTGGCACGAAAAGTTCCCGGACAATCCGCTCTTTGTGCCGATCAAAACGCTCCAACAGCTCGTCAGCGAGGGTAAGCTGGGCGTTAAAAGTGGCGAAGGATTCTACTCGTACAAGAAGTGAGCATTCGTGTGTATTTTAAGAAATGTATCTGTCGTTATGAGTTAATAAAAGCATTTAGTTATTTAATCACAGTTTTGTATCGTTTTTTGGCACGACATTATTGACCGATTCGTGTGTTTCTGTGGGCACATTGTGCAAAATTTGCTTATACAGTGCGTAATAGAACAATAGAGTCATTCGTTTTTTGAGAATAACTATTAATGATAGTGTGCGTAGAAATATGAAAAATATATGAGTAAATGTATTATTTTATTCTTTACCACTTTGCAAAACATAACTTTTATCTATCTCTTCAACTTTTCTAGTTATTCTAAAATAAACTAGTGACCCTATTGTCCTGTTAAACACTGTAAACCGACATAGTTCATCTGGTGCGTTTGCGTTTTTTTATCAGATAAGCCCTGATAGCCACGGAAACAGCTTCTATTTGTGTGGCTTTTAGACCTTTGCATTAAACAATTCTGCTTACCGATTGTGGTCAGTTGCTTTTTTTTACTTGCGATGGCATCTTCAAGTATTAAAAATGTTACCGTAATTGGTGGCGGTGTAATGGGTTCCGGTATAGCGATGGTAAGTGTCCAAATACAACGAGAGAGAAGTGTATTAAGTCCGATCTTATTTAACAGATAACAGCCGCTAACGGGTACCATGTAACGGTGGTGGATGTAAATGACGATGCAATTGGCCGGACCAGACAGCAGCTGGAAAAGGATCTGCGCCGGATGGCCCAACACGTAAGCAAGGGCAATGAGCAGGCGGAAAACAAGTTCTACACCGAAGCAACGGCACGAACCAAGTACAGCACGAATCTGAAGGACGTGGTTCCCACTACGGATCTTGTCATCGAAGCAATCGTGGAAAATCTTGAGCAAAAACAATCCTTGTTTAAAATTCTCGATCAAGTATGCAGTGTCGTCTGTGTGCCTTGGAAACGAATCACTAATCCATCTCATCCCCTTCACGGGTTCCAGGTTGCTCCACCGCATGCGATTCTCACCAGCAATACCTCGTCGCTTTCGATCGCCGAAATCGCTTCCAGTGCGGCAAGAAAGGATCGCATCGGTGGATTGCATTTCTTCAACCCGGTGCCGCTAATGAAGCTAATCGAGGTAGTCCGAACGGACCAAACATCCGACAGTACGCACGAAACGCTGCTAGCCTTTGGTAAAAGTCTGCGCAAAACTTGCATTACTTGTCGCGATATGCCCGGATTCGTGGTGAACCGCTTGCTGTTTCCGGTGATCCATGAGGCGCTGTCGATGGTGGAACGGGAGGATGCGACGGCACACGATATTGATGTGGCAATGAAGCTGGGCCTTGGACATCCGATGGGACCGTTCGAGCTGATGGACATAGTTGGGTTGGATACGGTGCGTGCCATACAGCGGGAACGTTACGCACGCAATCCGTCCGATGTGGCCGCTAAACCGAGTGAGTTGCTGGAACGGATGGTACGCGAGAATAAGCTGGGTGTAAAATCGGGGGAAGGATTTTATAACTATAAATAATAAAAGAAATTCCCTGAACGCCTTGCGCCTTCGAATTTCGCTGCTTACATTGTTGTCTGATCGTACAAAGGTAGCAGAAAACATTTAAAATTGGAGGTCAGAGCCTCCGGCAAACAGGTGCTTTGTTCAATCCCTCTCAGGTCTCGCATGTCAGTCAGCTGTAGGTACACCGCCTCAGATTTCCGTCCACGAAGCCAAGAGATTGAAGCGATCCACCTCGAATGACACCAGTCGGAACGATGTTAAACAGCCAACCGGAGAATTCATAGCCTTGCCAGAAACTCCGGAGTAATACAACCAGCTCAAGCATATGTCAGCATCCAGCTTACTATGGCCCCGACCACCACCACCACCACTCGAATGACGTTCGAGTTGATACAAACAGACACCTGTTGCGTCCTCGTGTTCTGAGCCATACAAATCACAATTTTCGAAACCTCTGCTTCTCCATAATCAGAGCATGGTTTAAAAAAATAAAATAATAAAAATATTTTATAAAAATTCATCATGTTTCCATTGATTGTTTAGAAGATTTAAGTAGAATTAACTTTTAAACAAAAAAATCAATTCTCTTTCTCCTAATCCCTACATTTAATCATTGACAGCTATAACAGACCTAACCGTTTTTTTTTTTTTGTTCTCTTTCACCTCTTATTTACAGCCCACTTATCTGAACCCCCCGATTGAACCCACAGCGATGAGTCGCGCTTAGATAAGGGCGTCATTTTTTGGTCAACTCTCCCGCCCCACAACAAAACATCGAAACTTCCGCATCATGTCGGTGTGGGAATCCATACCTTCCGATCTACCGGCCGGTGTGCTACAGCTAGAGAACCAGGTAGCCGGACATACGGCCGCCCAGGGCTGTCTTGGGCTGCTGAAAACCACCGGTGATGGAACGATCCTAAAACCCACCGGAAAGGTACTATGTGGCATCCGCGAGATAGCATTCTACGAGCGTTTGGAAGAAGCACGGAAGCGCAACGATGACAAGCCGGTAGAAGATCTGTGGACCGTACTGTGCCGGGTGGTACCAAGATATTTTGGCCACCCGAAGTTAACAATTGACGGGACGGAGGTTGAGTTTATCGAGCTGGAAGATCTAACCGAAGGGCTCGTGTGGCCATGCATTATGGATGTAAAGATAGGGCGCCGCACATGGGATCCGCTGGCAACGCCGGAAAAGCGAAAAGCGGAAGAAAACAAATACAAAGCATGCCGACAGCGATTTGGCCTGTGCATTCCTGGGTTTCAGCTGTACTCGGTGCGGGACGGTGGTACGCTGATCCGGCACGGAAAGGATTACGGTAAAAAGCTTACCGAGGATAACATTCGTGACGGTAAGTGAGAAAGAATGGACGGTAATGCTTCCTTTGTGGCAAACTTTTTGATTGAAGCCTTCGCTTTTTAGCATTCCTACTTTACTTAAATGCAACTGAAGATGGGCGAGTTTCGCGAACGCTGCTGGATCAGTTGCTGCACGATCTGTACTTGATTCGCGACTGGGCTCGCAAGCAAACCAACTTCCGGCTGTACTCTAGCTCGGTACTGCTCGTGTATGATGCAGCCCAGCTCGAAGACAAACCGGCGGCCGAGGAGAATCGTTCGGAACCACAGAGAGAAAGGCTGACCAATTCCAACGGAACACTGCTGACTGCAAGGGCACGAATGATCGACTTCGCGCACGCATTTCCGACCGAGTCGTGCGAGGTGGACACCGTGGATGAAAACTACTTACAGGGAGTAGACAGCTTAGTGGAGATATTCGAACAATTTCTTGCCACTGGACAGGTACACTAAAAGACTGGGAAGTAGAATGCTAAATGTTTTCAAGGACAGGGACACGCTACTGTAAGTGGTGTTCGTCGAAATAGCTTTCACTTAAATTCACCCATAATTCTCCAAAAAAAAAAAAAGAGCAAGACGCTTTATTACAATGGCCATTAACGCCAAAGTGCCATCTGTTGTAAGCTGGACCTCTGTAAGTGGTGTGAAGTATTGTATTCCTTACTGTGAATGATTTAAATACGTTAAGTAAGCAAAATTAAAATGCGAGAGGCCATCGTTCAGGTCATTTATGATACCAAAATAATCCGACAAGAATCTAATATTCCGCCGATCAATATATTGGGGCGACAATAGCGGGTAGAGCGAGATACCCTCATGTCTCGTGTGCCATGTCCTTCCAGTACTAGTGCGCCATACCAAAAAAAACAAGCAGCAAAGCGGCAAATACTTACAAAAAGGTTTACAAAAGAAACTAAAAAAAAAAAAACGCACAAAACCAATGTCCAATGGGGGGCTGTCCAACATTATGGGACTTTAGGTTAGATTATGCTAACCTTAAATATTATTTAATCAAAAATAAAAGGCACAAAATTACGTTTAACTTGTAGTTAGAAAATGCTTGATCTTTTGTCTTCTTGACCAAAAGTTCTCCAACTGCGGTTAGCTTAGTAGAATCAATTCGTCTCTACTAAAGGTAGTTGAGATTCTTTTTCATCTACTGCTCCCGCATGGACGACTTCCTTGCCACCCTCGCCTAGTTATGGAGGAAAAATCCTGCAATCCTGAGAAAAATTGGCGATAACTCGCTCAGTTTTGGTCCGATCGGGATGAATGATCTGTCGTTGTGTGCGTCTAGGGTCCATCAACCTGTTTGCAGAATGCCCCAACCCGATCCCTCCAATCCCTCTCCCAGTTATGAGGAAAAACAATGCATTCCCGTGACACATATGTTAATATCCAATGCTTATTAGACCACAATGCTACTAATAGGAAGATCCGGAGGTCTGTCGGGGTCCCAATCATCTGTTTAATTTTGCTCATATACGATCCGCCCCTGCCCACCGTTATCAATTATTTTTATCGCTTCACATTTCAGCACAAGCCACACCACGTGGGTGAGATTTAGATGGTTCCGGTGGTTTTCTTCGGTATCTTGCTTTGGGGTTCATACAACCGATGTAAATAGACACCGATAAAATCTGTGCGGCAACGATAAATCCTCCTCCTTTTTCCCCCCAAATGATAATCGAACCTTCTTTTCACGTTCGCATGATAAAAATGGACAATTTTTTTAAAGGTTTGTCTAACTGGCTGTTCGGCGCTGCCCACTTCGAACTTCCAGTTCGAACGTGTAGTTTCGTGTGGTAGGGATCGTGCATCGCGCTAAAACGATGAGCCAGTTGAAATTACCACCGTACCAGAAGCGTAAGACTTCTGGTACCAACCGTCCAACGACGCTGAATGTCGGCGCAACAGGTGGTAGTGCCGCTGGTCAGGGTAAAAAGTCACCGCTTGGGTATGGTATGCAGCATGCGGACGAATGTCCATCACTTCCGGACGGATTTCTACCGTTGCCGAGTCAGGTGGCTGGACACGCCTTTCACAAGGGAACTGATTCGCTAGGCAAGTGGATAAGAGTGTTAATTTTGACAATTATAATCTACAATACTCCTTTATCCGTAACAGGTTTGCTGAAAAGTATCGACGATGGATCAGTACTGAAACCGGTCGCCAAGCTATTGGCCGGTCCGCGTGAAATTAAATTCTACGAACAGATAGCGAGTGCGTCCCCCGAAGCCCGCGAACTTGTAATGCTGCGCGAGCTAACACCCCAGTACCGTGGCCACCAAAAGCTACCGATCGGTGGTGAGATAATCGAATTCCTCAAGCTGGAAGATCTTACCCAGGGCATGCTGGAACCTTGCATTATGGATATAAAAATTGGTCGCCGTTCATGGGATCCAATGGCAACGGAGGAGAAACGGCTCTACGAAGCATCGAAATACGTTGAAAGCCGGGAAGCGTACGGTTTCTGTATACCGGGCTTTCAGTACTATTCGCTCGTCACTGGACGCTTGCTACGGTACGGTAAAGAGTATGGAAAGAAACTTACCGAGGTAACGGTGAAGGATGCGGTGCGTCGATTTTTGAACGCGGACGTTGGTCTCTGTCGTCAGCAGTTGATCCAGTTTCTGACGGACCTGTGGAACATACAGAAGTGGGCCCGAGCGCAAACTTCGTACCGGTTGTACGCTAGCTCGGTACTGCTGGTGTATGATGCACGTCGATTGAAGCCGGTTCTGCAGCATGCAGGAAAACGGGGGACACCACGTACGCCGAACACACCGTCACCGATGGGCACCGGGAGTGGGAACAGTACTCCCGGCACACCGGTCTTCTGCACAACCTCCATCAACGAGATGGGCGATGTGGAACCATTGCAGCACTACTTTAAGATACAGCGAAGCCATTCCACCAATCATAACTACGATGAGGTACGCTTACAGCAAATGGTTACTATGATGAACAGGGCAATGTAAGAAATCAATTAACTTCAGTGCTTGCTAACATCCGTTCCCTTTCCATTGCAGGACATTAAAGCGATGAAAGAAAACTATACCTTCATGCTGGACAATCTGGTCGGTTCGTACGAGGACAAAATCTGGGCCAAGGCGCGTATGATCGACTTTGCGCACACGTTCACGCAACAAACGACTACCGGCGGCGAATCACAACCCACCGTCGATCGTAACTATCTCGAAGGTATCGATAGTCTGGTGAAGCTGTTCGAGGATCTGCTGAAGGACTGCGAAATACAAAACTCCCCCCGGCAGGGAGTTGCTTAACCTTCATTTCAATGACCAAAAATACACCCGTACTTCTATAAACCCCGCGTAGGTCAATCATTCTGTATGGGAATTTGCATTTTCCCACATAAGAAAGCTTATAACTTTTGATCTGCTCGTTATATTTGCATGAAAATTTCAAGAAAGATGGGACTCTCTGTTTTCTAGCTAATAGAGTTTAGTTGAGAATTTAAAAATATCTTCTTCTATTTATTTTTTGTTCTTCCAGCTTTTAAATTTACAGCAGCTTATCAAGCGCAAAGCATAAATTTTGTTTGAAAATATATAAGTACAAATATATGACCTACCCGGGATAAATTAACAGTATATTTAGAAAAAAAAACATAACCGTGTAGGTGGTCATTGAAATAAAGGTTAAAAGGTCGGATGTTAGGCACACACACAAACGCACCGAAATATTCGCATTTTTCTCAATGTGCTCTTCGCTATGCGTGCTGCTTTTTTTTTTCTTTATTTGTGTTACCTTTTGTTTCTAGTTCCTAGTGGTGAAGAGAAAATAAACTAACAAACAAAAAAAAACAACAGAAAAATATATTATATACGTACGAAACTGTTCCCTCTACGAGCTGTACGTTCCGTGGCTTCGCACTTGCCCTGAAAACAGGACCACCGCGGATCACCAAACGGATCGGGTTTACCACACAATAAACACTATCCCCGCATATTGTCACAGTTCGTTTCCCCTTTGTCGTCGTTTAAAGCGCTCAGTTTTCTATCTGCATCTCGGTTTTCAAGTTCAAGTCGCTTGGCATACGGCCAAAAAGTTTAAAACAAACATCCTCTCCCCCTCCTGCCGGTGAACGGTTACTCTAGCGTGGCGCCGCATTGTTGGCCGGATGCCAACGGCACGGATAAACTATATGTGTGCGATCATTTTGAGGTAATTACGGGAAACAGGTGTGTTTCGAAACGGTTTTGTCTCTTCTGGCTGGTGATTGCTTTCATACACAAGGGTTCCGGGGTGATACTGTACACATTGCTGATACATTGCTTCTAGGGCGAGGAATATACAGGGTTTTCCACTGAGGGACAAATCAACACAATTATCCGAACACATCAATAGCGTGCCGAACGAGTCCATAATATACTCGAACGATTCTATAACCCGCTGAATGTGTCAATAAAATCCGTGAAAACCCCTGTAAAAGGGATGTGTGAAAGTGGACTACCCACTACAGACGGAAGTAATAGGAGGAAAAACATATACATATGCAAATTGCCATCGAAAGAAATGCGTAAAGAAGCAGCCAAATTACAGGGAAATGCAAATGATAGAGTGCGTCGCATTTTAGGATTTCATATTCGCTTGCGCTATTCTCTAAAATCGGCTGGTCGCACCCTATCAGTTGCATTTCCCTACATTACGCGTGTCTGCTGCCAAGGTGGCCAAACACCAACACTATTATAGGCCCGATTTGCTACCCTCCACGCCCATATGCTTGTTGTAGAGTCCGTTCAGCTGCTCGAGTATGATGAACGTTAGCACCGTGTGCGGTCCGAGACGGCCGTAGTAAGCGGTGAAACCCTTCCACAGCGCAAACAGACCTTCGTGCCGGATCACTTTCACAATTACGTCGATCGTGCTCTTGTACGGTGGTGCTTGACCCGGTGCGACCTTCATGTTTTGAATTCTGCCGAACAAAGGGACAATACAATACGGTGAGTATAATGTTGTGCGGACTACTGTTGGACCGCAAAAGTTACCTCGTCTTGGCAATGTCCACTGGCAATGAGGCCGCCGTAGTAATGAGACCGGAGAACATACTGGCGGTAAAGTGTAGACCGATGCCTTCCTTTAGCAGCTCGGAGCTGACCAGATAAGCCTTGGCTTGCGAGTACGAAGCGAGCTGGGCAGCATTCACCACCATCGCACGTCCCATCGTTGGAACGCATCCTCGCCAGAGTGAGAGGATGCCTGGAGTGTGGTGAGTTATTAAAAAAAAAAAACGTTAGCAATGTTCAGAATCTTCCCTCAGCTAAATCCGCCTACCTTCTTCACGGGCAATTCGGAAGAGTGCATTAAAGAATCCGGTATAGTTGCGTCGCTCGGCCACCGGCAGTCGTCCGTCGGCGGTCATTCGGATCAAGATTAGCTCGCTAGGATTACCTACGAACGAACCGATCGCACCGGCCGTCATACCCATTGCCATCGATGCAAGTAGATTCGGTGCCTTGTTGGTTTGTCTGTTGAGCGAGCAGTGGCAGAAATACAATTAGTAACTGAATTCGTTCCGAAACAAAATGGAGGAAAAAAACATTGGTAACTGTTATGGCTCACTGTTTGTAGGCATCATTGAGCGACGTGTACACACCGAGACGGGTCGTTGTGTAGGTTGCCTGTCGCATGATGGCCGCACTGAGTCCCTTGTACATTGCCAGCAAACCCTCCCGCCGCACAATTTTACCGATTGCATCGAACGTGTTGTTGTATTCCTTGGCCGCACCGCCCATGCCGGAGATCTGCATGCGTGTCTTGACCAGATCCAGCGGCTGGACGACGCATGTTGCTCCGATACTGAAATGGGACGTAGAAGACATGTGTTAACATTAGTTATTTTTACGGAAATTTCCTTCCACGGCGACCTCGGACAGTAGCGCAGGAGGACGATAATCACAAGAAGTTAGCAATATAAATACAAGAGTGATCTTGGTGAGCTTTGCCGAGTGGATCACGCTATGGATCCAACAGTCCGGCCAACGAGTCCTATTATGCTTCCGTTTTCCAGATGATCGAGATTGTAGATTTTAGTCTCGAAGAGAGCACTAAAAAAACATCCCCCGGCTAATCCAGGAAAAAAGGTTAACTTTCCGACCTTAGCGAACTCCGGCGACACTCGTCGTCCCAGCGTGCAGCAGATACGCGGAGTCACTGGTAGGAACTAGTCCTGGTCGACCCAGGAAAAAACTCTATCCGTCAGATCCAAGTAGTTCATTCCTTCGCTTGATCGGCTCACTAACGACGGATGCTTAAATTCGGGTTTGTTTCCGAGAGCAACATTGGTATTATTAAAGCATTGTTTTTGTGCTCAATTACGCATTAATCAACTTAGGTTCAGTAGTTCTTTGCTGGGTCTTGATAAGCCGAAAAACATTGATCGTTTCGGTGTTTGTTTGGTCACGAATGTTTGTGACTTACAAGCGATCAAATATTAATTAATTCCTGGCACTGGGATTTACTGGAATAGGCGTATGATGATTCCCATGACCACACGTGACTTTCTGTAGATAAATTATTGAAAAGAAAGAAAATGCGTGTATCCCATCATGCAAGACCTCACGGAGGTACATAGGAACACGCATAAATTGTGGATTACATAAATCATCCATTTTCGCACCCTTCCCGAGCACATTTGGAGCGTTACTAAATTATTGAACTACGGTCGATAATTGGTAACGAAAATTCTTATTGACTAGACTGCATATGGTGCTAACGAAGCTGTTTACCATGCCGATCTACACACTGGAAATGATACACACTTCCATCCGTTACCAAGCGGCGCTAAACGCGTTTGAGAAGAACACGATTACGCAAGCCTCCCGTCCTATCCTATGACGAATGATGGTCTGCGCTACTCCCTCTTGTCACAAATCCCATAAAAACATTCAAATAATTTTTTTTTTTTTAATAAAGCTAGAGGCTTTTCTCGCTTTTGCTATGATTAATTGGGTTGCGTGTATGCAGTTTTAATCATATCGTGTGCCCTGAGGCCAAAGCAAGCAAAGCCACGCGACTGATAAGATTTTTATGCAACCTTTGCCCTTGTCCTGCATTCCTTCTCTTGCTCACAACGCTCCTCTCTTTATGGTAGATTTGCTCGTGAAGCAACCACTCCGGACCAACAGGTACCCCTGATTCGGGGCCCACACATCAGCTGATCGCGAATTTGACCTTGATGTTGGTAAAATTCCGTTCGCATATAATAGCGTCGATGATCGATGCGATCGTACCGGTGTATCTCTTGCTGTACGAAATTAGAGAGCCGTACGTACGTAAAACGCACCACCGCCCGCTTTTGGGGGACGTGTCCTATGTCTATCTTTCGCCAAGGTCTATATTTAAAACAACTTGCGGCTTGCGGTGGAACGGAACGGTGGAAGCGAACGACAACAGGCAAAGGCAACAGCATCGCTACCGGGGAAACCATCTGCGTAAATTGGTGAATTCGCATCCACTGACGCAACAGCAAAACAATTCCCTTTCAAACGAGGTCACCTTCTTCTTGACCGTTCCTTATCCCGTCTTCACTTTCCAAACGCGGTTCCATCAATGAACGTCGATCATTGAAAATCTCTAAAATAAGTCACTGAAAAAAATCTTTTTCTCCTCTCTCTCTCTCTCTCTCTCTTCCACTTACCCCGATAGACCGCCAAGGACGTACTGCACGTAAACTGGTCGCTTTTTGTCGGACATTTTTTTCCCTTCTTTACGTTTAGCTACACTTTAAGCAGATACTAAGCTGATCTATACAAACTGTTTCACACGGTGCTGATGGAGCAAAATGAAGGTCAGGGTCTGATCTGGCGTGTGGGGACCGCGTCACTAAAAAGCACTTTGGTGAAAGGCAATCTGACCCGTGTCTGTTCCTTTTCGCCGAGTGGGGTGGGAGTTGGACGGGAACGAAACAATACACAACGGAAGCACGATAACGGTTGACCGATTTGCCGGTTCTCAATGGTGCGCGTCCGGAGGAACTGAACGAACGAGTAGGACTTTGCAACGCGACGAGCGATGATTTCATCCGTCTGTCAGCAGCAGCTTGCGATTTGTTGTTGTTTAGCAGCAACGCGCGTATTGTCAAAATTGAGATATTTTTGAAAATCACACTTTGGCCACTGTGTGCCATTCATGCGCCCAGTGTAAAAGGCAAACAATGTGACAGTTGGTAGCTGTCAAAACATGTGCGTTTGTTTTTCAATGTGCTCGTTCGAAGGCGTGAAAAGGCATTGGGGAAACTTTGCAAATTGTGTTTAGCCAAAATGACCGATTGTGTGGAAATTGCTCTCACGAGCGACACTTCCGGACAGCATTGGAGCTGCTGTGCGTGGGATGTTCGCACCGGTACGCAGCTGATGACGTACCGGAACGGTGGATCGCCGGGACCGAACACACTGCACACGATCGACAATCGGGTTATCGTGTCTGGGAATCTTACCAAACCACTGCTCACAGTATGGCCCATTAACCGGCAGGAACCATGCAACGTGAAGTACATGTTGCCGGCCATACCAAGTGCGGTGGCAGTTTCGCCCGATGGGAACTACTGTCTCGTGGCTCATGGACATTCGTTCAATGTGTACAATCTGCTAACGGGCGCAAATATGGCTTCGGTGTCTCAACACTACGGCAAAGTAATGGTGCTGCGGTTTACGGACGATGGATCACACTTCATCAGTGCCGGCCAAGATTGTCGTATCATCGTGTGGAATCTGGCCCGTACGGTACAGCAAAAGGATAGCAACCGGATGCTGTACGAGTTGGCCGATTTTACGCTACCCGTGTCGGACGTGCTGGTCGGGAAGGGTGGCATGAAAGCATTGCTAGCAGCCGTATCACTCGATCGATCCTGCAAGCTGTACGAGCTGTCCACCGGCCGTTTGCTGCTGAACGTCGTGTTTCCGGTAGCGCTAGGTGTTGTGGCGATGAATGCACTGGAGACGGAACTGTTTGTGGGCGATAAGAAAGGACTCATTTACACCTGCAACCTACAGTCCGTACCACGGTCGAAGGAGATTCATCTACAGCAGGATCTGCTGAACCGGAGCGTGTACAAGGGTCACCAGAAAGCGATCACCTGCCTGTCGGTGTCGATGGATTGCGAAACAATGCTGTCCGGGGCGGAAGATGAGTCGGTTATTGTGTGGCACGTGAAAACACGCCAACAGTTAAAGTTGCTACCCCACAAAGGGATCATCACGAATGCGTTCTTTCTCGTGACACCGCGTGCCATGTTTGACCAATCGCTGGACATTCCGGTTGTGTATCCTCCGTTCCAGAAGGTGGTCCTAACAAGGCAGGAGCGGGAAAAGATTAGTATCGAGATACCGTCGAAGAAATGTTCGCTTCGAACGGAACGGTTGGACGGTGGTTTGGCTGGACCGATGGCGATAGGCGACAGTGAGAAGGACGGTAAAGTGCGCGAACTGGAACAGCAGATCGAGAAGCTAAAGGCGATTAATCAGCAATTGTTTCAGCAAGCGATGCAAGCTATAACGAACGAAGACCGCTAAAACGAAACAATGAATCACAATAAATTTAAAAATATTGAAGAAAAAATTGAGTGGTCTTACTGGTTTAAACCTATTGTCAATGACCGCTTACCTGCTTAATTCCTTAATCTTAATCTTAAAGCCTAATCTGCTGAATTCCTTAATACCTTTTGATAGGGAATGCGTACAAATTTGAAATTTATGGGGTTTTTTTTTATGGGAATGATATTACCTTTACAATCCGGATAAATAAAAACTACCATAGAAAATGGGGAGGCGGATTAAGAACAACACTTTTTTTGGTCGTAAACACTACTTTTAATGAAGAGGGAATAAACGGGGTGAAAGACCCACTACTAACACTAACAAAGATCCATTACGAAAACCATTTCAGCATCACCACAGCAGATTGCCTGCCGCACGTTCGTATCGATCGAGTTAATCGGCTTAAAGTCTTTCATTCGCGGCTGGCGACTTTCCACGAAGTAGGCCCCGTACGCGGACGGATTGCGTAGTGTCCACTCAGTAATCAAACCACCCGCATCGGCACTGAACATCGTGTCCTGTTCCTTGGCGAACTGTAGATCAGTAACCGGGTCACCATGATCGCTAAACTCACGCGACGCTTGGTACGGTTTGCGAATGTCCCAATCGAGTATGGAACCGTTCTCCAGACCGACCAACACCTGGTCACGGACACGGGGAAAAATCATTCAACATTCCTGTGGTACAGATAAATACAGGCCAAATTTTTACACTCACCAGCGACTTATACTTTGGCAAATAGTTGATGCACATTGGTATAGTCTTTTCCCGATCGTCCTCGTGACACGTCTCCAAGCTGCACGCCGGCCGGTCACCGTTTTCGCGCGAATCGTAATAATCGAGCACACCGCAATGCCGACCGGCCACCACCACGTTCGGGTAGATGAACGATACGCACTGGACGCTTGCATTGTCCGGATGGCGTATGGTGCTAATAACTTTGCCCGCATTACCGGAGATGATGTGCAAATTGCCATCCTCACCACCCGTCACGATGTACTGGTCGAACTCCGATACGCTCATGGCCGAACAGATCGATCGTTTCCCATCGACCGTGTGCAGATCGTGCATGTTGAACTTGTGCGTGAAATCGTACGATAGGGCCGATTCTCTGTTAAGATCCAGCACACTGAGTGTACCTACGAAAGGGGAATCGAATTAGTTTCTCCAACAAAAAAAAACACGACCTCACAACTTACCTTCCGAAGTGACGGAGGCCAAATTTTTATCATCAATAAATCCTAACCCTACAATATCGCTTGTCACACAGAATTTGGCCGTACTTTTCGGTACGAGCGGTACACTGCTCTCCCCATCCGTTAGCTCGTCGTGCATCAGGTTCCACAGGTTGACCGTGTTTATCCGATCGCCCCAGCTGCCCGTAACGAAGAAATGTTCGTCCTCCGTTTGGTTCGGTACCCAGCGTACGCAAGACATTTTGTTCGTCAGCAGAAAGCATTGCACATCGTTGGGTATGTCGGGATCACTACCGGCCACATCCATGCTCGTTTTATTTGATTATTTTTCGGTGCAGAGAACGTAGAAAAAGTAGAGCGCGCCAAACAGTTACAATCTGCGGTACATATGCGGCTTGTTGTCATCAAATATCATATGCGGCAAATGTCATCGGGAACGTTTTGACAAGCAGGAAGAAGAATAAGTGGCCCAGGTTGACAGATGTGTTCAAATGCGAAAAATCAATTCAAAATCCATTTTTGGGACGTTTGTACGTTGTAAACGAAACACTACTGTTGAAGGTAACGTTTGCTTTATTGCAGGAAGTGTAATTTACGATGTTATCTTTAAAAAAACCTACTTTATCGAATGCTAACGTGGTACATTTCAACCAGTTCCGAGCCAATCTTGGCATGCACCACGTTCACTTCGGCCTGGGTCAGCGTGCGTTCCATGTGACGATAGACGATGCGGAAGCAGAGACTACTCTTGCCAGTTTTCGGGTGCGTAAAGCGATCGATCAACGTTACCTGGAATAGGGAGAGAATATAAGTTTAGTGCTGACACGTTCCTTGGCCCCCGTTACCCATTACATCACCTTACCTGTTCAATAATATCTCCACCAACGCTTCGAACAATATCGTAGAAATCGTTCAGCGCGAATTGATCGATCGTCATGCCCTCTGGCAGCCAAAACGATAAGTCATTGCTGCACTGGGGGTAGGACGAGATTGGTTTGTACTTGACGATTCGATCGTCCCGAAACTGGTTCAAAAACCCACTGTCTGTGCTCCAAAACAGCCGTATGTCCGGTATGTCGAATAGAATCATTGCCAACCGCTCCAAGCCCACCCCGAACGCGTACGCAATCGAGTTTTGCACACCGGCCCGTTCGAGAATTTCATTGCGCGTTATGCCACAGCCCAGTATCTCGAGCCAGCTACCGTTGAAGTAAATCTCCAACTCCCATGACGGCTGCGTGAAGGGAAAGTAGGCGTCCACCCACCGGTACTTGATGCTCTCGCCGAACAGCTTCTGCACCAGCCCGACCAAAATCTTTTTCATTTCGTGTTCACACAGCTTTACCGCTTCCAGCGTGTGGCACGGTTGCTTGTGCTGGTCGATACAGTCCACCAGCGGGCTACCGGTAGTGCCCGTAGTCGGGCTTCCGTTCGACAGATGTGTTTTGTAGTGCGTTTCGTGCACTTTCAGCTCCGGATTGCGCTCGAACAGTTTGTCCTGGTGCAAGATACGTACCGCATCCAGCTGGTGAAACACCGGGTAGTGGGTTGCATCGATCTCATCGCGCCGATACACGTCGCCGACCACGAGAAAATTGTCCAACCCGGCCTGTATCAGCTCCACCTGATGGGCGGTTGTGTGCGCTCGCAGCAAATAATCCTTGTTCACGTAGTAACAGTCACTTTTCGCCCGGCTCGGATGATTCGGCGGTATAAGCAGCTGGTCAAAGTTTTGCTCGACCGACACCACCGGACTCAGGTTATCGTACACACTGAACAGTGGATTTCCGCGCGGGCTTAGGTACGCACCATAGAAGTACTTTACGATCCGCTCGCGGACAATAGACAGTGGGTGGTTACGCTGCAGATGAAGATTGCGGTCCAGATGGGACAACACTTTCGGCGTTAGGTTTGTCCACGAGTCACGGATGTACTGCTGCCGGTACAGATCGATCGTGTCCTTGTTGATCTTTGCCTGGCTGCCATAGTTGCGTGTTGTTTGGTGTAATCTCTCGCTGGACAAACACGCCGGATGCCGCCTCCAGGCACGAGGTACAATTTGTCGGATGCTGAAAATTAACATCGATGTACTGGTACGGAATTGCACAACACAATTATCCGCAGACCCGTTTGCCTGTTTGGATGTAAACAAACATTCATTGAAGGCAGTGACGTACGGGTATGGCGGTTAGTTTATAAGCTCTAGTTGACTGCTTTCATTTTTAAAATTTGAACATAAAAAAGTTGTAGTGTACGTTGAATGTGTGGTAAACCAAAAATGTGTGTTTTTTAAATGATAGTGTAGTATATATACTAATAATTAAGGATAAATCATATTTATAAAGTTTGTAAAATTTTGTCAGAAGAATATACTGGACTACACTAGGTACCAGGCGTCTCCATTAAATTTTCCAGCGACACGTGACTCCACACAGCAACGTCAGTCCACCCATCTTACCACCGGAAAAAACTAATACAAGCCTAGAGCGGTTTCTAAAAGGAAAGCACACAAAGTTAGGTAAACTTTTTATCTGCTTTATTTTTCACATATTCCGATAGGGTTTCTCTTGGTTTTAATTTCCTCAAAGTTTTTTTCTCGATACATTCTTCCATCCTTCCATTCTTCTTCGTGTGTGTGTGTGTGTCTCTCTATGTGTGTTGATTTTGCTTCTTTTTTATTTTACTACTTTATTCTTCTTCACACTTACACACGCACACTTGCGCGCGCGCACACAGATTATCGCTTTTAGCAGCCACTCTTTTTCTTATATCAAGAATAATCTGTTTGTTTTTTTCTTGGTAGTTTTGGTTGGTATCATTTGTTCTGTGTGTGTTTTTTTTTTATTTTTACTCTCTCCTTTTCTTTCTTTCTCTCTCTCTCCTTATTATTTTCTTTTTTCTCTTACTCTGTTTCTTTGCTGTCTGCTTTAGTGTTTGCTGTAGTGTTGCATTTTGTTACTTCGTGTTATTTTTTTATTTGCAAGTGCTTTTGCTTTCATGTTGTTGTTTGTTTTTGGGTTTTCCTTTTTCTAGCTTTCCTTGTTTGCCGTCCCGATTGCAACAGCTGTTTGCTTTTTTTTTCTTTCATTGCAGTAGTTATTTATACGGGTGTGTTTGCGTTTTTTTTTTTTTTTTTTTGTTGTTTTGTGCGACCTTTCCGTGTTCGATTTAGCTCTTGCTTGTTTGCTGTTTGTTCTTCATCTACAATCTACAATGACTATTTGTATGTTTGTTTTTTTTTTTTTTGCTGGGCGCTTTCCAACACACGCCATCACCGTTCGTGGGAACACACTGTTCTACTAGCTCTGCTCAGCTGTTCAGGTGGTTGCAACACAGCTGAAGGTTTTTCTTTATTTTGTGTTGCAGTTTCTCGCTTCTATAATTTATTTTCGAGTTTTCAGTTCACAGTTTTCACACGCGTTCCTCAACTTTTTTTTGTCGGATTCGTCGGGTGTTGTTTGGGTGTTTGTCCTTTCTCTCTCTCTCTCTCTCTCTCTCTCTCTCTCTCTCTCTCTCTCTCTCTCTCTCTCTCTCTCTCTATACAAGGCTATATAAAAGAGTTATGTGAGTCACGCACTTCATTTATGTCTTCTCACAAGTGATTTCAAAACTACTGTTGCAGCTGATTTGCTCTGCTCGTGATTTGTGATTTGCTTGATTTGTTTCTGTGTGTATGTGGGGTTGTGTTTGCCGCTCAAACGTTCATGTTATAATGTCATTTTATTTGTTTTCTTGTTTTTTGTTTAGCATTATTACTTATTATGCCACTATATATCAATCTGTGTTTTTGTTTGTTTTTTTTCTCTTGATGCCGATGAACACTCTCGTTTAATGCCCGCTAGTAGTAATAGTAGTAGTATTTGTTGTTTTTTTTATAGTAGTAGCTGTTGCAGCAGGCAGGACACTACTACTGTCACCCGTTGCTACCATTTTCTTTTGTTTGTTTCTTTTTAGTCTACCTTCTAGTATGAAGTTTTATCATCTATTTTCTTCTTTGCTGTATGAAAAACGAAATCAAAGCAAACAAACAAAAAAACACCAACACACATACAAACACAAAAATGAGAATCAATTTCCATTTGTGGTTTTTGTTTTGCTTGATTTTTTCCGCCTTATTGCGAAATGAACAAAAAATCAAAAAAAAAAAGAAGTTAAGGGGTTTCTCCTAACAGGGACGTTAAGCCAACATGGCATGCGCCATTGCCCAATTGTACACGACACAGCTAATTCCTATCTTTTTCGGTGTATTGGTATGTGTTGTTCATGTGTTTGAGTGTGTATGTATGAGAGAGGTGAATGGGTGTTGCTAGGAGACGTTTGCTTAACTGTCTCTAAGTGTGTTGCTGGTATGGATCGATGGAGCAATGAAGGTTCCGTCATCGTCATCATCATCAGCGTATGGACGACTACTACGTTTTTTGGTTTGCTATTTTATGGTTTCTTCTCAAGATGAAAGTACGCAGCATAACATTACACAGTAGTGAATTAGGTGCATAGTGTTTCATCTCACACATAGAGGGCGCACCCGACGTACAAGACACACGCATGAGCGAGCGGGAGAGAGTGAGCGAGAGAGAGAGAGACAGAGCAAGAGACTAAAAAGCTGACCGGTCGTCGGTGGCAACAATTGACTAACACAGCAGAAGAAAGGTAGGGAGATGGTTGTGGGTGGTGTTGCTATGAAAATTGAGGAGGAGGGGGTGAGGGGGAGATCTTTACAAGGAGCAAGGGGGGAAAGGGAGGGAGCAGCAGTATCAGTATAAACCGAAATACAAAAAATAGTACATCTCTGTTTCTGCGCATCTGCGATATTAATCGTTCTGCAGTTTTGTTTCCTCCCTAAATGTATATATAGGTATATGTATATATATATAAGATGTATATATGTATATGTATGTGTAAACGATATACATTTGTTTTTGTTTTTCCTTCTGCTCAGACATTTTTAACTACCTTCTGTTTTTATTTCAATGTAAATGGGTTTACACTCTACTCACTCCATTTGTATTAGCGTTTATCTAGACCGGCCCTCTACCTGGGACCTGCCGGTTCGTCGGACTCGCCGGACACCATTTTTTGCAGCATCGCATGCTTTGTTTTTGCTTTGCAACTTTATGATTTGTGTATATGTGTGACCGGGATTCTTCTTTGTCCTATGTTGCCTTGTTTCTGGGTGGAATATATGTGCTGCATGTGTGTGTGCGTGTGATTCTGACAATCTCCATCTTTTTTTTTTGTTCTCATCACCATATATAGCAATAGAAATAAAATAAATAACAATAATTTTACACATCTATTCCACCTTCTTGTTTGTTTTTCTGTCTATGACTACAATTCATTTTCACTTCACTTATCCACCACACACGCAAATAAACACACACGATTGTGCTATCCGCAGCAAATGGCTTTACATAATGGCGCAGTTTCATCGAACACACACACACATACTTATGCATTTTTGAGCATTGCCATCTTTTTTTTGGGTTTTTTTTAATCTATATCCTTTTACGTGTTATTTCTTTGCTTTACCTCGCGAAATAGACCCCTCGGGAGATGGTAATTTAAACGAAAATTACAATATAAACCTTCTACAACGAAAGAATGAAACTGGTAACGAGTTTTCTATCTATATGTGTGAGTGATTCTAAAATTCCTTTGTATGAATCGAAACCCTGTAAGCAAGGACACAATAAAGCCGAGCATCAAATCCTACCTGGATCGCAGCTTCGTAGCAAGGACTGTTGAATATTCTCGCGCTCTCTTCAGGAAAAAAAATGAAAAGCGATGATTCTATCCGGTGGCTTTATTGTTCTAAACCTAGAATCCAGGAAAAGGCGGAAACAAATCCTGGAATGTGATCATGTTTGTTCCGAAGAAATAATTGTCCCCCGTGAGTCCATGAGGGCGCAGCAATGATTGCCATCTTTCGGAAACGGTACGTACTCACTTGCAGTGCGTTAAACTTCCACAAAAAAGCTTCAATAGCAAGACAAGAAAGCCACAAGCTTGTTGAAGAAACCTGCCAGATGTTGGTGGTCTTTTGACTCAACCAGGACTCACACAGCATCGAATTCAATCCGAAAACTATTCTCCAATCATTTTGTGAACAAAGCCTCGAAAGTTCAGTCATTCAGTTTAATTCTTATAAATACCTTTCTCTGTTTTAATGGCAACTTAACTTTAACAACAAAAAGTCAGGAATATTATACCCTTTTTAATCATTTCGATCCTTCCGCTGCGCTCCATACTTGCTTGATTTGTATGACTGTGTGTGTGTGTGTTTGCATGGAGAGATGGCGTCCGGATTCCTTCTTACTTGCTATCCCACTACACTTGCTTAGAGCGTTGCCATGGCAAAACTATGGCGTGAAAAGGGAACTACTATGTACAACTGGTGGTGGCGGGATAGTGATGGTTTTTCAACCTGTGTACTGCAGACGTTGGAGTTTACAGAAGTGTGGAACGGTTTGAAAACAAAGCAAGAAAACACAAACAAAACTAATGATCGATAAATTGACAAAAAACAAAAGCTAATAAAGAGAAGCGCAACAATTAAAGATAAAAGAGTAAAAGAAAATATATAATAAGAAGAAAAAAACGCACAGTCCTACCCCGCGTTTGGTTATGCATGCCTTAATGGGGAGAGAATTTCGTTCCGGTCATTATTGCCAACCTTTCCTGTTCCTTTTTGCTTCTCTCTTTCTCTCTCTATCTACTTCTATCGTCACTTGCGTCACCACACATTTAGTTTTGGTTGTTTTTTTTTTGTTTTTCGTCTATCCATTTTCCTCCACTTTCTGTTTACTTATTTACCGTTTTATGTTGCACTACTTTAACATCTATAATAAACACCATCCATTTGACTATCATTTCCATTCGAATATTTCTTGTTTCTGTTTTGCCTTTGTTATGGTTTTTTTTTTCACTTCACTTCTTTACTGTTTGTTTCATGTCTATACCATTCAATAAAGCTATACAAAATTGCCATCTGATTCTGATTGGTTAAGTTCTCTGTATGTGTGTGTGCATTGTAGTTGATGGTGTTGTTGTCAGGTAAGGTTGATTTAGGATTTTCTTGTGATTGTGTTGTGATGTGAGAGCTCTTTCCTTTTTTCCTGATAATCGCTTTCTGCTGCGTAAGACTTGAGTAACACACATACCCGAGATATAGTCGTCATTTTGTTTTTTCGCTATCTGCTACACCACACACACACACACACGCAGCATACCTTTTTGTGATTCCATTTCCGTACCGCACCCTCCTCGAATCGGACATTTGGTTCGCAGTTTTCTCCCCCTATATGAAGCGTACTTTTTGTTTGCATGACATCACGCGACAACAAGTCCTGCATCCTTCTCCAGATGTTTGTTATTTTTTGTCTTCCCCCCCCCCCCCCCTCCACACTTTCCCAAAAAAAGAGACGAGATTCAAAATAGCCCCCTTTTTCCCCACAAAGTAAAAACACAAAACGCGGAGTTTCGGTAGGGTCGGTTTGTTTGCTTGCGTCCGCTATTATCTCACCATACTACTGAAGAAAGATGTAAAGCTGTTCCATTTTGCTGGCTGACTGACGACTACTAATAACTGGTTGAAGTATACATTGGAACGCAGAATTGAATTATCTAGATGCCTTTGATAACCGGGCGATTGACAGGATAGGGTAAATAAATCCTTTTTTGTTTTTCAATAACCTAAGAGAATTTTATTCTGTTTCAAAATAAAATTTTCACTAGTTTTCTTCCTTCCTTTTTGCACTATCTTTCTTTCCCTCACACACACACACACACATACACACTCACACGTACTATTCTTGTCATTACATTTAACTACGTATTTTGCTAAAGCGGCTATTCTCTTACCAAGGTCCATCACTAATCTCTCGCGCACTCACACACACACACATACAGATGCATATGCACACTTTCTCTTTTTTGCACTTCACAACACATTTATGCGATCCACCGGATGTACAAAATCTACATTTACAGCGAGTAGTAGTAGTGTTAAATAACAAAGAAAAAACAAACACAATAAACTATTTAACTGGACCGATTCGATTCGATTTTAGTACTGTTTTTTTCTGTGTGTAGTGTCAGACGATAGTTTTTTTTTTCTTTTATGCGCTTGTTTTGTCAAAACATATTTTCTTGTTGACAAGTAAAATTATTTCTTGTCTCCATTTTGCCTTCGATTGTTTGATTTTGTAACTTTAAAACAAAGCGCACAAAACGACGGTCCCAACCTACGTGTTTTTTTTCCTGCTACAAAACTTAACAAAAAACATAAAGAGAAACAAACATAACAGAGCGAGCAATTTCAGAGCTTTCGAGTGGATAAAAAAACGGGGAGTTAAAACAAAAAAAAAACAGACAAACTTATAACCGTTAAAAACCATTTGCTTACTATACATATTAACAGCTTTAAAGATATTTAAAACAAATAACAATTTTTCCTATTCCTAAAGCAGTTGCAGACACATACACGGTACACAACACTCCCTTTTTGTTTTTTGCTACACACTAAAGTACTAAACAAAATAGAAATAAAGTATTACTATGGCGCATGTGGTGTTGATCTACAAAACAAATTAATACAAAGTGGTTGGTTGGTTTCGTGTGTGTGTGGGTGTGTGCGTATATGTGTGTGTGTGTGTGTGTGTGTGTGTGTGTGTGTGTGTGTGTGTGTTAGGGAAGAAAAAGGATTAAAGACGGGGAGCAGCACAAAATCAAAGTGCAACAACAATACAATATACAGGATGTGGTTGTGGTAAGCGCGCGCGCCACTCTTTCTCACCAAGAGTTACCTTAATTAAATAAAAAAGAAAGGAAGCAAACACACAATGCTACAGTAGTAATAAAACAATGAGAGCGAAATACTGAAATTCCAACAGCTAAGGTTGCATTGTTAGTCGTGTACTACTAATTCTCCTCTCCTTCTCCTATTGTTTCTTCACAGATAAGCGCTTGTGTGTGTGTGTGGTCATTCCTTTCCTTGCTTCTCTCTCTCTCTCTCTCTCTCTCTCCCTTCCAAATTTTACCACTCTTACTCACACTTTTTCCCTTCTATTGGTTTTGCTAACTTACTAGCGCCCTCTATCGAGAAAAAACACAGCGAAACTGGAAGCTACTACGTACGGTGGCGCCATCATTGATGATTTTTTTTTGTTGAATGAGCGTTTTCTTGTGTGTGTGTGTGTGTGTGTGTGTGTGTGTGTGTGTGTGTGTTTGATGTTTTCTTCTCGTTACACTCGATTCCTCTTTCACTAATTCTAATTTCTACATCCACCGAATTTATTGCACAGCAAGGCTTACCACTACTATACTTAGCAGAATCCTTTCTATCTTCCCCCAATCACATTCTCTCTCTCTATATCTCTCTCGGTCGCCACTAACACGCGACCGTTTTTGTCTAGGGAAAGGTTGCAGCAAACCAGCATTTGAAGTGTTATTACGGGAAGCAATGCCGACCGCAAAGCTTTCAATTTGGTTTCGTTCACATAACAAACAAGAGAATTTGCTCACTTGTTTCTGCTTGTCCTTTTTTTTTTTCTTTTCTAGCTTGTCTTTCCCCCTATTTCCCCTACACACACACACCACATCAATTTTTTACATCCGACGGGAAGGGAGCGATATCAGTTTGTTGCATGTTCCATTTTACTAATTTGCGCTTTTCGACGGCAGTTGTTTTCTTTTTGTTGCTTGCAGCTCTATGTCCATGTGTGCGTGTGTGTGTGTGTGTGTGTTCGCTCTCTCTACATTCGAGCAGGATGTCCGATTTCCGATTTGTCCCCCGCACTGATCACACTCACTCACTCCAATCCGCTCGATCGCCCGTGTCTGGCTGTGTGTGTTTATTGCACTTCTTTCTATCGGCGAAACAATCGGCCTTTTATCACACACCCCACCACCATCACCATCACTAAACACAATCGTTTCTACTGTTTTCCCCCCCTGGGGGGAGGTGGGGTAGGACACCGGGGGTGGGGTGGATGGGGTGTTTCTGTTGTCCAAACTTTCGTGACAGTATGTGTGTGTGTATGTATGTGACAGTGTCGCTAAATGATTTCGCGTGTTATCTTCTCCACGTGTGACTTTAATGGGAGAGGCGTATGTTGTATTTATGTGTGTATGTGTGTGTATGTGTGTGTGTGTGAGGGTGATGTATGTGTGTGTTTGTGTGCTTATGCATGTTTCATTTTTTTTGTTTTGATTAATTCCTAATCAAATATTTGTTTTATTATAAAATTAGTATAGTTTGGCTAGGTTTGATATTTGTTTCACGATAGACACAACTAAAATGAGACGACCAAGTTGCTGTTGTATCGAAATCATTAAGTATATCTAAAAAAAAATTGTAAAAGAAACGACAAAAGCGAAGTGTTAGATACAGATATAAGAGCAAGGCATTGGTGACGGCGGGATGGTACCGGACATTACCTATAACAACTCATATTGCCGCAGATGCATCCGCTGAATGATGTCCCGACAATCGTTGAAAACTCTCTTGATGTTTTCCGTGTCTACGGCGCAGGTAAAGTGTGGATAGCAGTAATGTTTGCCATCACCACTCGCTGTCGATATACGCTGAAAGAGGAACCACCGGAAGGAATTTTACGTTAATGACACCCCACAGAACAAAGACCACACAACACCGATCGACACCACAAGTGACAATCGCTTCTTACCAAGAACTCATCTCTTATAAAATATTTTGCTCTAATCACTTCTGGATCTTCACCCATTTCGCATACAGCATCGGCTGAAAGAGAGAGAAAAACCATTGTTAAAATCTTTCTGTTACACCATTTATCCTGATGAAAAATGAAGCCAAACAACAAACGAATTTGGTAAAATACCCTTTGAAAATCTATGTAGATGTTTAGTAGTGTGTCCCGAGTCCTACATTTGTTTGAGCGTGTTAGCAATCAACTTACCTGGCGTCTGGTAACGATTGAATTCGCCAAAATAGTCCGACAGCTTGCTCTTGCCAGCCTTTATCTTTTCGGCCAGTAAATCTTGCTTGTTTAAAAACAATATTACGGATATAGTCCGTAACCATCTGCGAGTAAAAGAAAAAAATCAAAAACCAAAGTTAATACTCAAACATTCCGCAATGGCGCGAGCTCGTATCTCGCTTACCGATTATTCCAAATACTTTTAAACAGATCCAACGACTCCCGTAGCCGGTTCTGTGTGGGATCTTCGCGCAGGACCATATTATAACTAGAGCACGCCGTCACGAAGATGATTGCTGTGACATCGTTGAAGCATTGAATCCACTTACGCCGCTCGTCGCGCTGCCCGCCGACGTCGAACATGCTGTGTTGGGAAAGAACACACGTGGCATGAAATGATAATGCGCAGTGCGGTGGTAAACGGGCGCTATGCAACAAAAATAAACTTACTGAAAATTCACTTTATCAACCTGAAACCTAGTTTCGAAAATGCCAGAGGTTAGCACACGACATCTCAGGATATCCTGCTCGGTTGGAGTATAGTTAGGCTGCTTGATTTCACTAACACGATCCAGAAAGCTGAAAGTGGTTAGAGGAAGACAAGAAAACGTAGAATAACGTTAGTGGTGTGCCAATTTAACAATTCCAGCTTCCTGGTCAGCCCCAGGTTCAGGTTAATGAAGAGCGACAGCGGACAATATCCGGCCACCCATTT
Source organism: Anopheles maculipalpis (assembly GCF_943734695.1). NCBI lineage: Eukaryota > Metazoa > Arthropoda > Insecta > Diptera > Culicidae > Anopheles > Anopheles maculipalpis. The sequence continues at coordinate 87,808,841 of NC_064871.1, forward strand.
ACTCACTATTTAGCACAATCAATTAATTGATACTCGTTCGATCGCTCGTACGTCTGCTGGACACCGCGATCTTTCCACAACTCTTCGGTGTGCTCGTAGAATTCCGGCGGATAATTGAAATCAGGCCCTGTTGGAAGGCACAAAACAAACCGTGCATTATATAATAGTGTGCCACTTGTGCATAAATCGAATTTCTATGTTTGCGAATGATTCTGAATCCCCTCCTTTTTGTATTGTGGATGAGTTTGTTTGCTAGGGTGTTTTTTTGAAGAAGAAATTACATGCAAACATTGGGCAGCATACCTGACGCATAATCCTGAATGTAGTCTACCCGTGCCTGATTCTCCGGTTTTTCTAACTGAATAGGCGGTGTCAGTGTGCTCATTGCACCGGTAATTGTCTGCAAGAAAAAGGAAGATTTGACAGTGAAAAGGCTCGACTTATCCTTAAGTAGTCCATTTAGAAAATGGTACTACTACTACGACTTACCAGGATAGCATCACGAATGTTCTTCTTAATGTCCTCTATCTTTTGCTTCCGCTCACTGTCGGAAAACCCGTTCACGTGCAATATTCTCATCTGTTTCACGATGGTGGACTTGCCGGACTCACCGGCACCGAGTAGTAACAGTCTGTGCGTCGCTCTGTACACCTGTGTAGAGCAAGAACGAGAACGAATTGTTAGTAGACAGTTAAACAGTTGCCTGTCAGGTTTCACCTACTTGTTTGTCCTTCTGCAGTTGCCGTGTGATCGCATCGCTGCGCCGTTTCTGACTCTTCGTATCCTCGGAGCTGTTCGAGTCCGACTGTTTCGATCCGGCTGAGCCGAAGCAACCCATCGCTGACCAGGGCGCCCACCAGCAGGTGGCACCGCCTTCCGGTGACGTATCGGGAGACTCGGCCCCCCGCGCTTCACCGTTGCGAGCCAGCGTCTAGATGGGATGCGATGTTTCCCGAAAACCCTCCGTCTTCGCCGTGCTCTGTGTGAGGGTCTTGGTTGGAGGGCGTGCTGTTTGTTGCTGCAGCTGTTTTCAGCTCTCTCTCTCTCTCTTCTTTCTCCGGCTGCGGGTTTTCTTTCCCTCCTACCGCACACAGATTACTGCTGCTACACAGGTACAGCTGCAGACTAACACGCGTGCTCTTGTTACGAAGACGATCCTTCCGATACCTATCTGACGTGCATAGTACGGGTTCGTGAGCGAGAGATGTCCTTTTGCAAACAGCCGTACGCCCTGTGTCAAAGTGTCACAGCTTCTAGCGCACGCAACCGGTACTTCCTCCACTATTCACCGCTCATGTTCGCGTGACTATTTTAATTGCCCTATGCGACCGCTGGCTTGTGTTTCCTTTCTAGACCAGATATTTGGCGGCAGCTAACTGACAGACTCCGCGTGTGCGCCTTTAGCGTTCGACTCCCGTGTGATACTCTGGAATGATAAGAGAATAGACTGTTAGAATTGTACAAACAGTCTTGGAGAGGCCGGGTAGCAGCTCGGCGAGAAAACACACGAAGGCGGAGTGTACCATTTAAATCACGCACATCCACATCCCGATTCCCAACCGACGCGACACCACAACAACCTTCCATTATCCAGCACTACTGATGTTAGGAACACTGGATGCACTTGTTAATGAAATGTGTGTACAACCTCGTGCAGCTGAGAGCGGCTGATTACCGGTTCTTCCTCAGGAGTTTATAGACGAGTAAAATGCTGAACCAGCCAAGAGCTTGAGAAGAACGAGGGAATAGGAATCTTTCCCATTCGCTTCGGAGATAAAAATGTCGATCGTCGAGAGCACACACTTCACACGCGATCGGAAAGGCGCACACTGCGGGAGAAACCTTAATGAATGAGGTCTTCCCTGGGGCTAGTAGATGCTGGGAATAATTTATCCGCCGGGTGTGGTGGGTAGGATGATACGGAATGAGCCACATCACCGTACACAAACGCATGATCATGATACTATAAATAAAAGTATAATCGCTTTCAATTGTATTTGCAGCGCTATGCACGGAATAATGGCCGTTCCGGTTGCAATGTGCATCGAAAGCTTGCAATTTTAATGTTCTTGCTAGCTTTCACTATCATAGGAGTAGGTAGTTTGTCATCAGACGAAGCTATATAAGCTTTTAAAAGGCCTAAATATGTGTAACGTAGTTTAAAAACTTGTTGTATATGGCTGATGAACAAATTTTCCGTTTCAAAGGCTTTTGATTTTTAATAAGTCCTACGGAGAGCTAGTAACGTATGCATTTAAAACTAAACTAAACGGCAGCCTTTTGCCTGGTACTTAATTGATTGACGAAGCAATTATTTGGATAGATTCTATTCTTCAAATTAATCTACAATATTGCGATCAGACGGTCCTGGGGCACACTTAGGTGTTGGCTACTTGAGATCCCCCAGAATCACCCCAAACGCTCCTTTTTTCCGGCGCTCGCTTCGTGTAGATAATAACACAGCTCCGCCATCTTTGTGGTCCTTTTCAATGTATGTATGTGCGCCAATTATTGGGAGGACCTCAATGACATGGTCGTGCAGAAAATAAAACGGGATTCGTACGTCCTTGTGAAATGTGATTCGCAGCTTTTGTTGAATGTTTCAGGAGCTAAAAATGGTCGGATGGCCAGATCCAGGCCCTCACTCTAAACGCTTTCCCTTGTATCGCTTGTATCCGGCCAACAGGAATATGTAACTTGTGATATAACGGTCAAATTTTGACAGTATGTAGTCAACTAGTATATTTGTTGTAATTTTTTAAATGCATTAGTTATCATATAAAAAAATCTATCCGGAAGCATTGGACATGAGCAATAACCGGAAGAAAAGGCCCATGTATCGAATCCCGTTCACAACGTCTCTCTGTACACAGAACTGATAGCTATGAGGAAAAGGAATCCAAGGACTGACTTTCCCTAGCTAGCAAACTAAAACTTATTGAAGGTGTAGAGCAAAAGAAAAAGCAGAAGAAGATTAAGTAAACTTCAGTTAAGTTATAACAATATTTAACACCTTTTTAAAAAAAAACATAGTTCAAACCTTGAAATAATCCCCATCGCCGGAGGTCAAAATTGCAAATTGTTCAATTTTCAACAAAATTTGACAGTTGAGAGTATGGGTCTTAAAAGGGCAGGACCTGGGGTTCAGTTCCTATCCGGACTGTTCCTCCGTAGTGAGGATTTAGCAATACAATTTTGTGGCATCAACGAGTCGTTAGAAAGCCATTAGATAGCCGGACCTCGGTAGTCCCGATGAGTGTTTTTTACTGTATTCAAGTCATTCAAGCAGGAATATTCTTTACAAACAACTGGACTCGGCATCTGAACTGTCTCCTCGTACCAAGGACTGACTAACCGGTCCCATGTCTTCAGTAATTCTAGTAAGCTATTAAATGGCCGGGTCGTGAAGATCGTTAAGCCAAGAAGAAGAAGTTGCTATACGATACGAAACAAATATGCAGCACATCGCAAGGGTTACACCTCCTAAGCTATAGTCAACATTTGCAGACAAGTCGATCGGTTGTCAACTACCACTGCTGCTAGTAACTACGAATGAAACGTTCCACGAAAAAAGCACTAAAACACTAATGCTGTAAATAAATCATGTTCAAGTGGTGAGCAGCTCAGTAGCAAGAAGCTTTGCTTGGATATGCAGCGTTAGTTTATTGGATGCACTTTCAAGTATTTCTACTCGAGCAGCAGGAGCAAAGGTTTGGCGTGCGTTCCAGGAATCGAACTATCGTTTTTAATAGTACACGTCAGCCATGTTATCATCTCTCGCGCTTTACTACCCTTTCCCCCGTCTATAGATCCCACCCCTAATCCAGCCTTTCATCTCACTCACTCAACCTGCCCTCCGCTCAACACTGATTTGCTTGCAACAGCGAACGATGGCCCACCGTTCGCTGCTGCTGCTGCTGTTGATAATTATGCAATGTGAGAAAATTTGTTCAGCGTATTATCAATCGTCGTATACTGGCCGATTGTCATTCCCTGTGTGTGTTTGTGTCCGCGTCTATGATTATCTAGCACCTCTGCTCCGTCTACATCTACTCTTTCCCTCTTTCAAATCCGTTCCACGCTCAAACGCTCAAGTGAAGTGGATGATTGTGGTTTTCAGAGAACTTCCAGCCAGCCGCATCTGTGTCTGTGCTGGATATACGCGTGCTGGAGAAGAAATAGCGGTAGGAATTGAAGCGAAAAAAAAAGAAGGTATGCCCTGCTGTACGCGCCCCCATCCGGACTATTTTCATCCGGTTTTAAAAACGATCATCTTGATCTGTTGTCTGTGTGTGTGTGTGTGTGTTGGAGTTGGTGAGCTTTTACAAACCTCGGATGGTGGCTGAAACCGCACACAATAACAGACAGCCCCACCAAGGCAGCCATCGTTTGGAAGCTAATGATGCGGTACTTACAAGCGACCGTGGAGCCATGGCGAATGATGATGTTGTTAGCGATTAAGTACAGTGTGCATCTACGCACAATTATTCTCGCCTTGCGGGAATTGATTCACAGAGGTACTTGGGTGTGTAGTGGCAGCGCTGACCACAATCTGGTGCGTTTAAATACCATTGCATTATAATCCCTTCACGTCCAGTGGGATAGGATCGGAACAATACAGTGTGTAGCATAACTGTAGCAACACTCGTTTTCTATGTTTCTTTAAAGATTAAACAAGGAAGTCTCTATTTTATTTCACGGTGGCTTAAATTTTGCTTTTACTTCCACAGTAGAGCTGGACGATGATGATCATCAAAAACCCAAATATTTGTACAAATAGGCTACTATAGTTTTATATTTATTATTCATATTTTATATCACCTTATCGACGGACGTCTAGCCGCCAATAGAATAGTTAGAGCATCGTCATCCCAGTGACACAATTAGGAGCTAATGTCACAGAAATGACGCGCAAAACTATGCGATGAGTGCTGGACACAGCAGGACCGGGGTTAAAATTCCATCTAGGCTGCTCCACTAGTGAGGGTTGACTATCAATCTACGTAGTCTCAACAAGTCTAGTAAGTCATTCGATGGCCGAAGTTACCTCGGAGGTCATTAACCCAAAAAAAAAACATTAACGCCCTATTAATGCCACGAAAATGACAGCTGTCAGCTCTCGCTCAAGATCAAAATCGTTACCATGCATCTTATTCGCTCAACAGATACTCGTGGTTTTGTGTGAAAGGGACGAAACTTCAAAAATAAGCTCAATTCCTGAATCCGGCTGAATTGGCGTGTTAAGAACGTGTTAAGAAAGATGAAAAAGTCATCTAAAAATTGCGGTATTTCTACGACTCAGCCATGAAAAAATTACTCAAAAGAAATTAATTTTCAGGGAGTTATAAGTGAGTACGAGTATGTGTTTTCTATGTCTTCTTTTTCTTGATTTTTTGACCTACTACAGGTCATGCCGGTCATCGAATGAGTCACGAGTCTAATTGACACCACATTATTGGAAAATCAGTCCACGCTACGGCCGAACGGTCTGGATAGGATTTGATCTACGATCCTGCCTTTCTCAAGATCGCTCAAGATCGCCCCTATATAGCGTCTCATACATTGCATAGAGTAATCTAAAGAATCGTAATTGTATACTTATAAACGCTATTAGCAAAAAATCCAAAAAAAAATAGTACTAAGGATTCTGGAAGTGAAAAAGCTTTATCTTTTGAGATCATACACTCGATAAATAAATTTCCAATTATCCTTTTTTTTATTCATAAAGGACGGCCAGGCCGTATTGCTTTCCAATGTTCCTTATCACACTGTAAAACATTCGTGTGGTACGATAGATAAAGCGATGCCTGCGAATGTTGGATATATTCTAATTGGCCATTGCATATTTTCTATTGCAATTGCTCACCACCCACCACTAGCGTAACGTAACTGATCATCATTGATTTGACCTCTTCGTTTACTTTCGATTGACCCTGATCGGTTTTCGATATCGGAGACGATACCGGCACAAACGAGTTAAGTCACGCCATCAGCCTCAACACTTTCAAACTCGCTAAGAACACCCACCAGAAGTTGTTATAATTTTCTCCAAAACTAACCCACAAAATGTAGTCAATTTCTTGCGATAATTCTTGCACAATTGCAAACAACTATTCGTCGCTTGTAAAGATATTTCGCATCAACGGTCGTCGGGCAACCAACCAATCAATCATTTCTCTCGCCTCAATTTACTTTACCGTGCGCAAAACAAATAGATAATTGCTGGCACCAGGCTAGCATTCTATCCAAACGATCCACCAGACCATTCCTTGCGGCACTAGCGCCCCAGGTACGGTATGTCCACCAGGGCACTTACATTCCAAGGTTCTCAATTACATCTTCCTTTCTTTTCGGTTCGGGCGAACGAGTTGTGAAAATTAGTTACTGCCTCGTCGTGGTAGAACGTCCAACAACGATGGATCCGAAAGCATTTCGTTCGCTTTGATCGACACAGCCAATAACCAGCAACAACAAATGCACACTTCGGTTGCTGATTAGCATTAATCGATAGGTCGAAGGCACGGAAGCCGAGCTAGCTGTGTTTGGGAAAGCTGTTACAGGTGTTACATGATGCTTTTATTCTATTCCCCACACCCAAGGATACGAGAGAGTCCCCGATGGGAATGACTAACGTTTTCTTTATGAAAATAAACGCGGAATAAACCTCTTTTTTTCGGACGATCAACAATGCTTGTACACATATCACCTTTATCGCCTGAAATTATGCAAAATTAGCCTCATAAGCTGGGCTATTAATATTTTGTTACGATAAAAAGGGAAATATTATTTTTATTTAACTGCTGGAGCAGGCTGAAGTCATCATACACCCCAGCAAGTACATTCCAAGGTAAATCGTCCACAGTGTAGCCCTGTGAATGGCTTGCAATGCACATCTAAATGGACCGGACGATCCATCAACATGCAAAGGAATGCATCCTTTCTCCGATTCAACTCAATTATTCACTCCACATCCGAACGATCTGTGTGTTGTCCACCGAGGGACAGGCAGAAACAATGGCACACAATGGGCACACTGTGGGACAGCACGTAGGCAGCGAAAGCAACGATCGTATGCGCAACGAGACGAGAGCAAACAAACAAAACGAATGGAAAGACGACTCGTCTACGTCTCGCCTTTCTGCAGTTCTCGTCCCCTCACCACGCGCGATCAATCAATCCAAGAATGGGAGGGATGGAGAGACCTTTGACGATTATGTGACCGGACTGTTCAAGTCCAGCCAGTCGTCGTCGTCGCCATCGATGTAAAGCGGCGTTACGCATCTTCTTCCACCTCAATCCTCCAATCGTGATCGAGCGGATACCTTAACTACTATCGCCCAAGACAAAAGGTCCCCCTTTTGCTTTTCCTTTCCTATCGCAGCACATCACACGAGCTCCTTGGGGCGAGCTAATGTAGCACATTCATTCAACCTGACAACTGCAATGATGACAACACATGCTCGTGTTGTCGTGGCGCAAATTGACGATTGCTGAATACCCGCAAGAGGGAGAGGTGCGAAAGCCCGAACGGTACAATTGGCGACGGATTATAATGTTAACAACATTAACACGAGCGCGATTAAACGGCTTATGACGAATAATACACCTTCCAGCGCTGTAAAAGGGAAACCGAGCGGAAACAAACACTACATTCCGAGACCTACCCAAAAGCCGAGGAGGGGAGAGGGAGGCCTAAGCCCTTCTAAGCGGAGCTCCACCATCGGGTGGCGTTTGCGTCTAATCACCTTTAAGTTTTATCTACTCTGTCTGTATGGTTTTGAAAATGATGCATAGATTAAAACGATTAAACCTTCTTTTTGCGACTTTTTATCGCATTCGATTAAAGCTGATAAGCAGACAAACACTGCAAAGTAATTTAATTGTTGATGAGATAAATAAAACCATTAGAAATTGCAGTCCTTACTCACAACAGGTGAAGAAATATAACAAAATACAGAGTATCACGAGGATTATTGACACATTCCCGTGCTTGACGATAGCACGAATATTTCTGATGTTATTTTATGATGTTATCGAGTCAATTTGTGTACGTTTTCATCGATATTTTAGATATTTTTCTATTTATTATTTTATATATAAATGTATTTAAAGTATGACGATTTAAGCCGTCTTGTCAACACGCATTAATTGACATTTATTTACTTTTTATGTAGCATTTATTCGCATTTATTTACTTTTTATGTAGCCCAGAAATAATTGAAAATTAATTTAAAGAGGGCGGTCCGGTAGTGAGGCAACAACGGTGCCAGTATTTTCACGGCTGTACCGTGGTTCAAATCCGATTCGGATCGTTCCCCCGAAGTGAGGACTAATTATTCAACTAGGTGGTGTATCAGCAAGACTTGCAAGCCATTTCACGTCCGGCTTACCGTCGTCGTTAAGCCAATAAGAGAGCTTAAGAATTATGAAGTATGAAAACGTATTTAACATATAATTTGATGCTTTTCAATTTTGATTTTATTGTAAAAAAAATTATTTATTTATTTTTTTACAATTGATTATTACGGTCCAGTGCCGTATTGTCAACACCGCTTGTGTTGAGTAAAAAATAAAAAAGGTGTTCTAAAATTTATTAAAAAATATCGGAAGACCGGTACAAAAAAACATTGAGAAAAGTAAAAATAATATGAGAAACAATGAAAACACTTCGGAACAAAAACAGAAATATGAAGAAATGCGTCAAAAATCACCCGAATACATAGAGTATTCCCTGTATTGTTGTATTTGTGTATGAATACTTTTCATACTAAAATTGTAACAAACTTTTCATACACATCACCACACATAGCTAACTTCTTGTGAATTGTACAACACTTTTTTATGCTAAAGTACAAACAACCAGGCTGCTCCATTAGGTTATTGAAAATGAAAACAAAAAGCTTGGTACGCTTCTCCTAGCCGTAATTGCGACAATTTAACCACTTTACGATATTTTTGGCAGGTTTAAGTACGAGCATTTGGTGTTTTACTGGATTTGTGAAGTCAACAGCGCACGGAGAGTAAATTTAACATTTTTGTAAATCTATTTTGCACCTATTGCATTGAATTAAAAATAAATTGGCAACAAAACATATTATCAATAGGAGATTCAGGTGAAAATAACTCCCCTTTAGCATCCAACAATGTTTCAATCCTGTTTCGAAGCCTCGAACAAACCGATCTAGCAGGAAAAGGCCTATAAAACTACACTAATATTATCCATTAACTCGTCCTCGTCCTCGTCCAGTTCAGGGAAACAGGGTTGGTGTCGTTTTCAACTGAGCCCCACAACAAAATAATCCATGGATTTAACTGTTTGTGGGGGAGTTTGGAGGCCAAACTTTTTGGACTGGTGAAATTTGTAGTAATTTTTTTTTTGGGCAATCATTTTTTAAATTTTGGCAGAAACGCCTGGGAAAAAGGATAAATCATCAGAGGTCAGGAAGTCAGAAGTTAACATGCGGTCGTCCTCTATGTAAAACACATCACAGCAGATTTGCCAGGAGGAATTCTCTCAAGTCGCACTGACGGAGGACGCCAATGCACTGGCCATTTTCGACTATCTTTGGCGGTGGCGAATTAGAATAAACCACGAGCTAGTTAAGCTGTTTGGCGGTGCTGATATCCTGACGGCAGACAAGGCCGGTAGGATACGTTGGCTGGGGCACGTGATGAGTACAGCGAGCTCGTTGGCTGGATCAAATGGAGTCAAAATCTGTCGAAGATCGGATACAGCCGAGCCCTGGACCGAGTTTCCTGGAAACAGATTGGAGACCATGTCGACGCGACGTGCTCAATCCTGAGCAGGTCAAGAAGAAGAAGAAAAATTAACACGGCCACGAAATTACTTAGATAAATTCTTCACTTAAAATTGGAACCCTTGATACGAGGATGGCTCTTCGATTCAATTAAATTGGCCCTTCGATTCAAGCTTTTTTTGAGGCTCATAGTAGTATAAAGTCTAGCTAGTTAGTGCCAGTCCCGAAGAAAAGAAGACGTAGCCTTACCCTTTCCTTTTCAATGATTGTGAACCACAGTTTCTGTCAAATGCTTCTTCTAGGCTTAACGACCAACTAGCTCACGGATAACACTAGGACATCGGATGGCTTATCGGATGGTCCGAATGAAATTTAAACGCTGGTCCTGCCGTGTGAAGATCGGTACCGCTGTTGGCAGTGCTTGCGATCGGTTAAATACTCCATCGGGTCATTGAAAATGACCCAATCCAGCCTTTTTCTCATTAAACTTTTCCTTCTCCAGATATGCCAAATCTTTTGGATACTAGCCTGATCGTTTACTGAACTGATTACGATACAACAGTTGAAGAAAATAAAAACCATTACACAACCCAATGAGCCCAATGAAAATACGTAATCTCTTACGCGGATACAGAAATAAACATGAATCCAGCTGTAGGTAGCAAAACATGCGAAACATGCTTACATATTAACTGATTGAGCGCCCAATGCAAAACGAATTTCCCCAACAGCTGGAGAAAGGCATTGTGGGGGTGGAAATTACATGAATGTGCTTTCATACGAAGCATCAATAAAAACCAAATGATCGTCGAAGGATTCCGCTGAAAACGATCCAGCTTGTCACAATTGGCGCACGGGGCAATAGCACCACCAATTATTGTGCTTTCTTGGTAAAACAAAACATTTAAATGTCAACCGTTTTTTGTTGTTGAAACATTGGCCGTCAGAAGTACCATTTGATGGTGTCATACCCGGGACGCTTGTTGGATGGAAAACAATTACACGCGCGCGCGCTCTCTCTCTCTCTCTCTCTCTCTCACTCTCCTGCAGACTCATCCTGCAGACATTCTTGCACCTGGGTTCTTCATTCATGAGGCGTGAGGAGGATGTTGTCGTCTCTTAGTAACAACTGTACCGTTTTCCACAAGAAACCACCACCCTTAAGGCTCACCGCTTACAAACCACGCGACAGAAAGCTCCAAAAATAAACACTTCCTCCTCCTCCTCCTCCATCCCCAATATATCTTGTCTGTGTGTGTGTGTGTGTTTGTGTTTGTCACACGCTCTTCTGCACTGTGAGGGTGTGCGTTACGTCACCAACGGCCCCAATGACGACATGGCCAAGAATTGCGAGATAAAAGATAATTTTTATCGCCACAAACAACAAAACCCAACTGACTGGCTGGCTCGCTGCTGGCTGCTGCTGCTTTTGCCGAAAGTGCAATTCTTTTCCCCCTCTGGGTGTATGCGGTGAAACGCGAACACACGCACTGCGTGCCCAGGTTCCATTCCATGTGATTGCATACATGCACGCACACCCTCCTCGCGGAAGACGTGGCAGGAATCGCGTACGAAACGTACGTAAAATGCCACCCAGAAATGGAATAATACAGGAAATAATCTACTCCTAGGACAGGTGAAGCAAAATGGAGGATCACCATTGGGCGAGTGAGCTTAATTGATGGTAAAAAGAAGCCACTTAGCGGATGTTGTTTCTGGCTGTATCCGGAATTATCCATACACACATACAAACACGCATACTATGCTGCTCGAGGGTGAACGAAGGGAAGCAAAATGGACTTGGTGGATTGACACAGTGACGGTGTAAGTGGAGCGAAACACTCACTGCTCAATGATCGAAAGAAGTGAAGGGGTGAGAAAATAGAAGGAAAAAATAAACGAATCGAATGTCCGAACATAGCGCGCTTGCGGGGTGAAGCGTGGGAACGAATGGCGCTGGAATGGTTTTGTGTGGGTTCGTTTGCATTATTTATTGTGTTTTCTTTTGTTTTTTTGTTGGTAAGATGCAGTAAAACAGACTTAAAAAGAAGTTTAAACTCGCGTAGCTAAACTTATCGTTGGTGCCGTGACCAGGATGGTAATGCGGAATACATTTTTAACAATAATTGGAAAATCCCTAATAATGTTCGAGAACCCGAATACAAAATAATAATAATAATCCTACATGGCTTGAAGCTCAATGTACCAATTTGACAGAGGAGTTGCTAAACGCATCATAAAGTAAAAGGCTCGAGAAATATTTCGTGTGCAGCACTGTCAGTTTTACCGTGTTTTCGGCGTGGTAAAGAAGAAATCGATAAATAAATTATTCGTTATTGCTTGAACTTAATCGTAAACATCGAGTGAAACATGAAAAAGGAATTCAAACAATCATTTGGACTAATGGTTTGTCCTGCAAAAGGTTCGCCCTTTCCCTTAGGATAACATTAAGATCGTCTATGCTCGAGACAAAGTTTGCAGGGTTTCTGATGTCAGCTCAAAACCGTAAAACTACCTACAATGTAAAACGATTATCCGACAACCAAATTTCAAGTCGAATCTGTAAAATACGTTTTCAATAGTAGTTTTAAATTAGGCATATTCCGTTTAGTGACGATCAAATTTCGTCAGAGGAGGTTGTCTTCTCGAGTATGTTATCGTACGTGGTGCCGTGGAGCGCTTAAGCTTTTTACATGTCAGCAGCACACCTCAAAATCCTTTTGTCAAATCACATAACAATATTCGATCTATTTTCACTCATTATTCAATGACTATTCCCACAATAAAGTGCAAATGAAGCCTCCTTCAACACCAAACAGCAATGAGTTCGAACTTCCACCGCTATCGACCGCATTGGACTACATCAAAACCCGTTCGATTGTAACATCCCGCTTCTAATCCCCACACACCCACACGCCCAGGTCGGAGGACATTTCTGAGTGCGCAAAGGTTAAAAGAATCAGTTGCTTTTACTTTAGCTTGACTTTCTTCTTTCCAATTTCGATTACCACACTACCGTCGCTTGAAACAGCGAGGAGCGCGTACATAAGGATGTTGATGTTGGGACGTTACCTTAGGGATCTAATATTCTTGGAAAGGTGAAAGCGACGAGTGTAAATGAGCTTTCTCATCTGCGAAACTCTGATTCAATGTTACGAAATTCCAAGAAAGTGCCATTGATTGTTTTGTGATATTTGGGGCTGCAGGAAACAACAGAAGCGTTTGTTTCTTTATGAGAAGAACAGCAGTAAAATGAGCTAAAATTTTTTCAACACGTCATTACACTATTCAGCTTATCATCATCGGGTGATAACATCCACCCGTAGTTATGTAGAACAAATCAAAACACGTTAGCCAACACACTTATTAGTCATTGAACGTGGTGTGTGTGTGTGTGTCGCGAGACACCTAGCGTCAACCGTCAGCACCTGACCTGAGGCGCGTCGCATATCTGTCCCTTGGTGCAGCATTTCATTAAATTCGTTATCATCAATCCTCGCTCTCTCTTCATCTTTGTCCTACGATCATTGCAGCTCCGGCACGGCAGGCTATCTAGTAGCCAATATGCAAACAACAAACAGTCAGAACTTTGCAGACCCTTCAAATCGTCTAACAGCTCTAGCACTCGTGGTGAATCATCATGTTCATGGTTTTTTTTTTTTCGGTGCTGTTTCCTTTACATTTACACCTTTTAGTGGCAATTAATGCCACTTAAAGGAAACAGTTCCAACAGCACCTCACATTACTGTCCAGATGTAACCGGATGCACAATGAATCATGTTCTCCAACGAATGTGAGAATTAAATGTTTTTCAGGAATTATCCTTTCGGCACTAAAACTAATCAGATTGGCGATCCCCAACCACCTCAATCACCCCAATAATCAATGACTAAGATTTTGAAGTTTTTTTGTAGCTGCTTTCGGGTCCAACCCTGCTTTTTTAGATCAAATCAATGCCTCAGAATTTATTGGTGTGTGATTCATGCTTTAAATTGACTTTTCAAGTGTTATCTTGTCTATGTGTTCTATAAAACAATGTTTAGTTCTGCCAATTCTAGCCACAGTCGATCGAATGAGTCATTTGCTTTTGTTTTCGTTCATCAAAACATGAATGGCTTAGTCGAAGTAGACGAAAGTCTGTCATTCTTCGGGCAATTATCTTGGTTAAACCTGGATATACAGAGGATTTAAAGGGTACAGTCTAAGGCCGGGGCCACACACGACCGAAACAGACCAAAACGAAAAATCAACGTGTAACGCTGCGTAACGCTTCTTTGACTGTTTTGCTTTGTTTCGCTGTTCTTGCGGGTTTGACCGAAACAATCAGACCTTAGAAACAATTTATTTCACCATATGGTTAATAATATTCAAAAAAATCGAAAAATAATTATTTATTTTGCACCACAACCAGGGAAGAGCGTTATATACTGTCAAATTTGATTATTCGTTTCGGTCTCTTTCGGTTGTGTGTGGCCCCGGCCTAAGGGTTTACCACCGGGCCGTAAAAGGGGGGGCATAAATAGGGCAATAGGGCGCAGTATAATGCCCGTGGCAATTACAGAGTCGGTCTTCACACGGCACGACCGGAATTCGAATCCCATCCGGACCGTTAACCCCGTAGTGAGGACTTACTATCCAACTATGTGGTATCTATCAACAACTCTAGCAAACCATCATGGGCACAGCAGAGCCATGAAAAAAACAAGCCATGAAAAAGATAAAAAAAGTTAGGTAATAGAACAATCTACAAGCTACTGGGCGTCTCCATTATGGTTGTTATGATTATAAAACACTACTTTAAAAAGAGTTATTTCATGTATCTTTCTTTTACACCAAAAGAAATTACAAATCAAACAAAATTTTGCTACAGTTTCCAATTAAATACAAAAAGATTTAAATTTTTAATTTATTAAATATTTTAAGACCTTTACTTATGGCTAGTGTTCTCGTAAAGCCATCCAATTCGCCTTCCCTGCCTTTCTCCTTCAACCTTGCTGTCTGGAGGTATCCAGTTATGCTGCAATTTGTAGCTCGCAGCTACTTTTCAAGCTAACCCCATAAGCAACAGTGTATATATATACGGTTGGATGCAATTAACTCTCCCCATCCGTCATCGTCGGCTCTGCCCCTTTGGTGGTGCGTACGTTTCGTGCGTACTGTAATGTTGCTCTGGGCGACATGCAAACACCAAACGCGCGCACACACACACACACACACGCGCGCATGATTTGAAAACAGGTGAACATGTGAGCAGCGTCGTGTCCACGGGCAAGTTGCGAGATGGAGAATCTCCCAACAAATCACCTACTGCTGTCAGATCAAAAGCTGGGTGAGATAACCGTGAAAAGATGTGCGCGCACAGGCACACAAAAACACACACACACGCACATACATATACACACACAGTTACACGTGCGTTTTCATTGCTTCTCTGCGATTAGCTCGCGAAAGTTACCTTGAGAGCAAAATGACGGCTAGGGCGCGTACTGAGACGATGGATGAAGAGAGAGTGAGAGAGAGAGAAAGCTTCTACTCTGGCTTCTCATTAGCGTGAGTAGAATCTTAAAATGACAGACAAAAGTGAGGGGAGTAGAATCATCCACACCAAAAACCCAAACTCTCCAGAAAAGCACTGAATGGCACTGAATAAAATTTGATAAAAGAACCAACTTAATGTCCTATTTTTTTAACAACAACCATCAACCAGAACTAATGGAAAATATCTATCCCCTAACGCTCATCTCATCCATGCTCTCCAGCAACAAATTTGCTCACCGAAATCGCAGCTCACTGTGAACTTGCTGTTGGGAAAAACAGATCAGGCCTTTGCTCTGTCAACTCACCGTGAAAATCTTTACCTCACAAGCGCGCGTAGAAAAGCGCATTTTCCTCGCGCGTGTTTCGAGCCAGAGCCGTCTGGCGAGTGGACGGCTGAGCAGCAATAGTTTTAGCTCTTCATATCCCATCCAAAAAAAAAAAGAAGGAATTTCTCTGAGAACGTGGAATCGATATAGCCTCCAACAGGACAATCATCACGCTCACCAAGAGCACGTTGTGATTCGTTTTAGGAAGTTTTAGCTAGCAATTTCAACCCTCCTTGCGCTAGTCTTTTTAAATTAAAAAAAAAAAAACAAACTGTTGGAAGAAATTCTCCATTCAAAGAGACCTTTTTGGAAAGGGACCCACACTACTAGCAGTAAATCTAGAATGACAGGATGATGTTGGCAGCTTTTGGCTTTCTTTTTTCTATATTACAGACACGAAAATTCCAACACAGCCATCAGACGCCCCTGTGGGAAAAAAACATACACAGTGAGAGAGAGAGAGAGAGAGAGAGAGAGATAGATAGAGAGAGAGCCTTGACCACTGTGATTTCCAGAGACGAGCTCGTTATATTGGAGAATATTTAGGAAAAGCACCCGGAGAGAGCGAGGGAGTGGGCTAGAGCTCCAGAAAAGCGCTTCCTGGGTGATAATCATTGACTAAAAGAAAATGAGGTCCTTCCATTTTTTTTGGGGCGAAAGAATTTCGTTAGTATCTTGGAGATCCCTTAAAAAAAAAACCCTCTACAAAATGTGGATGTGATGGAAGGTTAAAAAGGGGTGGTAATCTTGCGCTTATTCATAGCTGCAAAGGACACGAGCTTACATCACGAACACCTGGCCTGCTTGATGGCTTCCGAAAAAAAATTCAAGGATTTTTCGAATTAAAGCAACACTCTTGGAGCCTCCGAATCCTTGCTTTTCTTCTCGAATGCTGCTAGCCGAGGACCAGGCAAGCGGGTTTGTACAATAAAAAGGATGCAAACACAACTGAAAATCCCATCTATGGTTTTTTATCCAATATTCTTTTATATTTTCTATATTTAGAAAGGGAAAAAATGGAAACAAACAAAAAAAAAAACCACCGCGTTCTAAAAGCGGACCCGACCCCAAGGAAATATCCTCCAGAAAATGTCGATTTCCAGAAGGTCAACGTACGGCGCGCTCTTTCTCTGCTCATTCCCCATCCTTTTTCGCACACGATTTTTCCCGCTCTCTAGCTCGCGCTCACTCTCTCTCTTGCTCTCTTTGCCGTAAGGATGGCTCTGTTGCTTCAAAAACTCCTCTAATCGGTATTGGATACTTTCGCCCAACTCGCCACTAGCTTTCTGGTCCTTCTGCGCCGCCCAAGCATTCCAAGGGCGACTTGGAGTGGCCGATTTAACAGCAACAAAAACCGGGCACCAAGAAATACGAGACGATAGACGGAGGGGAGAAGGGAGTTGAGAGAATCTCCGCCTTCCTCCTAATAGTCGATAATATTTTTTCTATAAAAAGAATCATAAAAGGTTGAGAACCACAACACTTCAGCAACAACGGCAGCAACAGTAACAATCTAGCTATAAATATTGATCCCAACCGGAAAGCAAATATACAGGGAAAGAGGCACGATAATGCGTGCTTTTTTATGGTGAAGAACATGATTTTTTGAACTTGAAGAAGATTGAAGTTGACACATCGCTAGTTCTCGGTAAGTAACGCTTGGAAGTTCATCAGGATTTGAAATATTTTTTTTTTTAAATGTCTAAAATTACCTTATTTTGCTTGTAATCGTTTCCGCTGACACGCTGACTTCGTTGGAGGACTCTCTCGCCTTTTCGCCTGTGTTTTATTGCTGCTAGGCGTTACGTGTTAAGTGTGTGGCGGTTGTTGTTTTGTGAGGTATCTCAATCGGAGGGAAACGGACACACACACACACACACACACGCACGCACGGGAAATTAAAATTGAAACAAAAAACACAATTTTTCTTCGCCCCTCCGAACTTCAACACACACAATCACAATCACTTTGTGATTGACACAATCACTTTGTGAGCTTGATGCCTGCTGCTGTTGCGGCTATTGATTGGTATATTGAGGGGGATGGGTAATGCCGTTACTTTGACCACTTTTTTGCCTCCTTTCTACACTCGTTTTTTAGGATTGGAACACTTCATACACACACACATACACACACTCACACAGCTTTTAAAGCACGCACTTGTACTCACAAATTGGAGCAACAACAACAAAAAATCTATCACCAAAAAAACATCAGAAACACAAACACATATACACTAGCTCGTTCGGAGCGTTGGCCGTTACTATGTTGCGTTACGCGCTTCAGGCGGAGAATAACGCTATTTTCTTCCCGATTTCCGTCGTCAAGGTTGTAACGTTACACACACACTCACACATACACAGAAGCCCACTTGCTATGTTGCTTTGCTACGGGAGAGGGTTAACAACGATTACTATACTTCATCCAGGAATAAAACATGAACGAAGTGGGTAGTAGAAGTAGTAGTATTAGTAGGATGTGTCATTCGCTTTTTTGACAGCTACCGGTGGTTTTGCTATTGATTTTTTACCGTTCTGTTTGTTTTTTTTTTACTTCTTTGTGTACTGTTTACTTAACTTTAGCTGGCTTTTTTTTAAACATTTATTGCACATTTGCCCATACGCACACACACACACATACAAGGGGGTTGCAATGAGAACGGCAGAGGAATGACACATACACACGGGCACACAAACTCTGGAAGAGATGAAAATGGCGAATTATTTCAAAAGCTAACTAAACTAATTTCGACAATCACTTTTAAAACTTATCGTATATGGCCGAGGGCACAATACTAAGACAAAAATACACAAATACCACTTAAATTTGAACATTTTCCTAACAGAAAACTGCCTTGTGGAAGGGAAAAATAATTATGGAAGCGCATTCAACACACAGAGACAGATAAGAGGACGACTTTTAGAGTTTCTTGGTTGGTTTTAATAGGACCAAGGAGTTCTCTCAACGAAACGGATCCTGTATCCTTACTCGGATCTTAAATCCTGGTTACCTATCTAGGATAGGTCACACACACCACAATTTCCCTTTTATTTCAGGTCATAGACACTGGAACTCATGCAAGTAGCACTGAGATGCGAACGTACTAGATGATCTCTTCACTTGTTCGCCCACTGGGGGCTACCACACAACCAATTTTCCATCACACACACACACAGCAGAGACCCCCATAAGCCTTTGCTAACCCTTAACTAACAAAACAACTCCGATTTTTTCCCGTGTGCAAAAGACCTGCTTTCCTATCGGCAATTGTTTCCCATCGACGGTCTCACCACACGGTTAAGGGTGGTAGTGTCGATTGTATCACTTTTATGACTCGCGGATGATTCACTTTTGACTCACTCGCTCACACGCTCACTCTCTCGCGCAACCCCTTTTAATTTCGCTCCTTTAGCGAAAACGTGTGGAAAGTTACCGTACGGAGTAAGGATGAACTCGATGATTTTCCCTCATGAAAAACCACTGAAGAAGACACACACACACACATACACTTTGCTCTCTGGAAAATAAAAAAGCTCGCTATCTCACAACTCACTTTGCTCATGGCTCACTCCTTGAAATCTTACCCCAAGCTCATCTCACCAACATCACCGTGTGAAAATTCACCCTCACCATCATTCGCTTTCCCGTTACCCGACATACGGAAAATTTTACTTTTCACACAAACACACACACACACACACATATATACTATACTTTAGAAGACACTTTCCTATTCTTATCGACCATAGCTGCAAAAAGGCGAGTAGATTGATGAGATTGGTCGGTTTCTCACTAGCCTATTGGTTCTGCTACACACTTCTCACAACTGGCTGGCGAGATATGTACAGAAAAAGATCACCGAACAATAAAAAAACTGTGGGTGGGAGGATGGTAGTAGGGTAAAAACACACACACACAATCGCACACATAATTTACATACTGATAAACTCGTACACACGCCCTCTCTCACGCTATATACACAAGCAGAAAAGTGCGTTCGGGTCCCGTGTGTGATAATTGGCCTTCTTTCTCATGGCTTGCTTGGCAGGAGTGGTCTTTACGCCGTGCACAGCTTCCAACGACTGCTGCACATCGCAGCACAACAGCATCTGACCCACCAAAAAGTTGGGGAGGGGGTGGTGGGTGGTATGCTTTTTTCGTGGAGAACCATTTTTTTCTTCTTCTCATTCTCACACTCTCATCCCCTCCACACACATGCATATGAGCGCGCACAGATGGGACAAGCACACACACACATACATGTACAAAAATACTCGCGGATCAACCAGTTCCAGACCCGCGTATACTAATTCCTGGTGTGTGTCTGTCCCCGACGGACGGAAGTATTCGACGGAAGGCTTCCGCGCGTTACATTAGTATCCGAGAGCTGCTCACATACAGATGAGTGTGAGAAAACAGGTATGGATTTCCTATCGCCCCCTCTAAGAGAACGAAAAAAAACACACATCCATGACGACCTTTACCCATTCGATCGAAGGACCCCTATGAGCAGGAGAGCGAGAGTGAGAGTGAGAGAGTAAAACGGAGCGAAAAACTCACTACGACTGGAAGGAAAAAGTAAACGAAGCTATCAAAATTGATTTTAGCCGGACACACTCCTGTGTAGAGGGGATGATGTTTTTCACCCTTGCTTCTTCTTCCTCTTCTTCTCGTGCCGTCATTGCGCGGAACCGTGGGACGGAATCACCACCAAAAATTCACGGCCATCCCAAACCCCATTACTAACACTATCACACTTCACAAACGAGGGAGAGGGGGAGTCACACATTACACGAAAAACCCCAATGGGGAGGGGGGGTGGGAAAGAACAATAAAGCACTGATGCTGCCCTTGCAAACTTCGAAGCCCTGAAACTGAACTGAGAGCGCCAAAGTGGGTGAGTATTTTGGATTTTCCAATCCATACCGTGTTGTGTGTTGTGTCTGCCGCAGCTGCCTGCTAACGGGGGTGCCTTTTTGCCTCCCCCGAACGCAAATTAGTAACTACCACTGTGTGTGTGTGTGTGTGTGTGTGTGTGCGCCTAATGGGAACACTACCTTCAGAACCACTACTACACCAACCACTGTTGTGTTACTGTTGGGCTTAGTATTACTACTACTGCTACTACTCTTTCTGCGCCTCCTTGTTCACCCAAACACACAAGCGCACGCACCGAAACACATGACGTTTCGTTGGGTTGGTGTAGTCGTGCGATTCCCGTGCAACTTTTTACGTGCACACAACACAAACTGTGCGCGCCTGCTTTGCTCGCTCTCACTCTCTCACTTATTCTCTCTCTTTCACACACTTTTTCGTGCTGATTTTATTTAGTTCCAAAAGGTTTTTTTTTCGTTTGCTCTCCCTTTTCTCACTCGTTCCAACAACTTTTCATTGCACGGATTTTCACGGTGCAAGCACCACCATCTCAACCCTCTCTTTCCCATCGCGATTTTTCTGCTAATCACCATTCCGATGCAAAGGTGGGAGGGGAGGAAGGGTGATTTTTTTTCTTGCTTTCCAGTTGTATCACCCCACACGGAAACATCGAACACACGCACAC
The DNA here is from genome assembly GCF_943734695.1 of Anopheles maculipalpis. Classification (NCBI taxonomy): domain Eukaryota; kingdom Metazoa; phylum Arthropoda; class Insecta; order Diptera; family Culicidae; genus Anopheles; species Anopheles maculipalpis. The sequence goes on from NC_064871.1 coordinate 87,830,023, forward strand.
GCAAGCACACACTTCTAATCTCGTGAAATATATTGCACGAACAAAACGCACGAACACCTCTCTCCACACACGGTGGTAGAGCTTTGAAGCACTCGTTTTTCGTGCTGGCTGGCTGGCTTTTCTTTGCCGTTCGATAACCGTGGGTGGGTACCGAGCTGCTGCTGGTGGTCGGAAAACCGCAGTCCGTGCGCGAACTCTGGGTGCTTTTGCGCTACGTCACACACACACACACACACATACAAAAGGAACCTACGCCCACCGAAAGCAATAACAAAAAAAAAACAACGCACCTTCCAGCACCCTCGGGAACACCGTCACTCTCTTTGGAGATGGTTTTCTCGTCTTCGTGCGTGCTGTGGTTGCCCGTGGACCTACAATTTTTGCGGGTGAAGCTATCGGAACACACGGTACACGCACGGGAATCGTTCAATTCAGCGCGTATCGACAGTAATACACACCCTCGCAAAACCAACTCTGCTGAATTTTTGCGATTACACCAGCCCAGTGCTTCCCGATTATCCGGGGGTTCGGTGCAGGGCCTGGTGCGTACAGCAGGTGCGCACTATTCCGGGTTCCGGGTTTTGTCACGAGATCAAATCACGACCGGTTGAAGATGATGGACGCACAGGTAATGGAGCTTTTTCGGTGTTAGAGGTGATTCAGTTTTCAGCACAATCTAATAAATTACGTGCGGGGAAACGACCAGCGAACACGGATTAGAGCCTATATTTTCACTTACGAAAGCCAGCAAACAGCTCGCGCATCAAATGTAAACAAGACAGGTAAGCTTATGTCAAACGCTAACAGCTGACAGGGTTGCCAGCGATAGATATTCAAAATCGTTTTAAATTTAGTTCAAAAAATCGTATTAGTTGAACGAATTGGAATAATTTTATCAGGGATTATCTTTCGATAATGTAAAAGAATAATTGATTTTTATAAACAATTGAGGGCCGCGGACCAAGGGAGATTTCAAAAAGAAAATTTCAAGTTCCCATGAATGTCAGTGAAATTTACTCGCTTTGAAGTCGTTTTTTGTTAATCTGGCGCATAAATCGCGCCCGGCTCGTAACCAAAAACGTACAGCAGCAATCGTATTGATTTTCGGATATAAAATTTAAAAAATTGGCCGAAACCACATACTACGCCCCGGGGGCATCATAATATTCGTCAACAAATTTGGAAGCTTGTTGTCCTTAACCTTAATTTCCAAATACATTTCGTTCGTGTGTTATTGTTTCGCGTATCCTATCGGACTCGGTTAAAGAGTCCATTACACCCTAGAAGGCCAGTAAGTGCTCAGCCTCACTCGCATATTCCCAGTTACAATAGGCCGGTTAAGGGCCGAATATTCAAATACAATGCATAGGCTATTGAGACAATATGTTGAGACACACATTCGGTTCCCGACAATGGAAGCGGAAAAGTTACATCGACTGCATGTGACTAGGCGCGCGATATTGTTCCTTCTCCGCGTGTGTGTGTGTGTGTGTGTGTGTGTGTGTGTGTGTGTGTGTGTGTACGCGTTGTGCTTAAATACGTCTCTGTGTGTTTTGCGCGTGTTTCCCGCTTTAGGGTTTGTCAACGTTCTGTTCTTGTTCTTTGCTGGCTGTGTCGCTCCTCGGTGGTGTCGTCGCACTGTACAATCGTTCAATTAGCTCCCGTTTGTTAATCTTGCCCATTGCATTGCGCGGTATTTCCTCCACTATTCGCACCTCCTTCGGGATGGCTTGCTTGGGTAGCTTCTGTTCCAGCCAGACGAGCAGCTTCGGAATGCTGAACGATTCTGGTGGCTGCTGTTGGTCGGGCAAACTGATAACGGCCACCACCCGCTGGCCCCAGGTTTCATCCGGCAAACCGAGTACCGCCACATCGCTCGTGTCCGGATGTTCGTGCAGTGCCGTTTCGATCTCGAGCGCCGACAGCTTAAAGCCACCGGATTTGATTATATCGACCGAGGTGCGGCCGAGGATGCGTATCGTGCCCTGTTCGTACTGTGCTGTATCACCCGTCCGGAACCAACCTTCCGAGTCGAACTCGGACGCTGTTTCTTGTGGCTTTTGCCAGTAGCTACGAAATACCGAACTTCCCTTCACGTACAGTGCTCCGGCAATAGATTCCTCCGGGAGCGCCGGCGGCTTCTCCGCCGATGCTGCTGACGTCTGCCAAATGCCTTCATTTTCCCGGCCCTCCAACGTAAGCTGCCGTCCAGTTTCGGGTTCTACAATGCGCACACTAACCCCGGGCAATGGCATACCGACGCAACCCTGCTTTCGGCAGCGCCATTCGCCATCCTGCAGGTAAGGGTTCGAAATGGCCATACCGATTTCGGTCATGCCGTACCGTTCCAGCAACCGGTGGCCAGTGATTTCATTCCAGCGATCAAAGATGTTCCCTGGCAATGGCGCCGAACCGGAAATCATCAGCCGGATCTTGTTCTTGCAGTGTGTCTTCACGTAATCGCACATGCGCGCATTCTTGCCAAACACACTGTCGTACTCGCGGATCAGTAGGCCGTACATGGTCGGCACACCCATAAACACGTTCACCCGCTCCTTGGTGGTCATGTTCACGTTTAGCAGATAGCTCCACACGCTGCTGCTGTCGAACTTGGGCAGCATAACGCACTTCGCCCCAACCGCAAGTGGCAAGTTAAGTGCATTGATCGTACCGTGCACGTGGTTCAGTGGAAGTGTGTGCAGCACGGAATCGGCCGCACTTACCTGCCACGCATGGGACAGAGCGTTCAGCTGGGCATCTAGGTTGGCGTAACTAAGCACCACACCTTTCGGTTTACCCGTCGTCCCGGATGTGTACAGGATCAGCGCATTGGCATCGCGATAGAACTCCCCATTAAGGGCACTTTCCACCACGAGCGTATCGTTGAGCTGGAGTAAATTTTCTCTCCGTGGATCTAGGTAGGAAATGTCCGCCACGGGTGGTGACGGTGTGTCACCATTGGTCGGTCCGTTTGCATTGATCAGCTCGTGATTTACGACCAGCAAGGGTTTCTGCAGCTTTGCGGCCAATGGTTCCGCTAGGGGAAGAAATTCCGGCGTCGTCAGCAGCAGGGATGCATCGGAATCTTTGATGTAGTACTCGAGCAGATCGGCCGGATATTTGGCATTTAACGGGACAGCTAAAAGGCGGAGGGGAAAGGTTAATATATTTTTTGTAAAGCGATGAAACAAGTACACGACTTACCAACTTGTCCCGAAAACCAACATGCCCACTGGCTGATCACGTATGTAATATTGTTGGGGCAAAGGAATGCCACTCGCGATTGGGAAGCGCTACCTAAAAGAAAAAAGAAATTTGTCATGCATCTGGTAATTTAGTATTAATAAGCATATTACAGGTGTAAAAAATAAACGTATTATTCATTACAATAGTTCCTTAAAATTTTACTTTTTAGGATCATCGGAAAGCTTATATAAATCTTAATAACTTCGTTCTCCAATAAAAAGTAATCATTTAAAGATATTTTGCATTTACAGCAGCAGCAGCGGTAGGCACATTGGCTATCGTAGCAGGCGAAATTTTGTTTACCATTCATTTAGTACTGAAGCGTAAAATGGTGATTTATTGCTCATGCAGAAAAGCTTCTGCTGATATTGCTTGAATTGCTTTCGATTCATTCTTTGAGATGACGATGGAATAACGCCATCATTCCATTGCAAAAATGCAATATTTATAGTTCCTCAATTCAGTGTCAATATAAGGTCACATTTTCATTACGGTGTGCGGTAAATGAACGCTTAAATTTGAAACACCTTTAGTTAGCATTTAACCCCTGCAAAAAAACCCTGTTATGGCCCTAGGATAGACTAGAGAGTGCCAAACAAAACAAAGTACCCTAACAATACACACACTTTCTACGCACTTACACAAGAAAATTCATGCGAAAGAAAAACATCTAAACAGTGTTGCAGTACAGAAGAAGGTATGCCAAGTGATGAAGAGACAGCGGGTTATCGCTGACTCCCTCCTCCTGGCAGATGAGTGATAGGAAAGCGCATTTAACCTGACGGAGCTGTTTTGACGCTGATTGCCGGCTTTTGCCTGTAAGACCGTGGAACATGAGATCGTCAATGAACCGACACCAGTGAGCTAGCACATTCTACGCTGTGGCACACACTGCACCGCTCAGGAGGAAGCATTAAAAATAGTCTACTTCGGTCACCACCACCCACACGTTGATTCTGTGCTCGTGGCTGTCAACGATCAACCTGATGACGCCGGGGCGTTGGTCGTGCGACAGCAATCTCGAGAATGGGAATCTCTTATCGGTACGCAATCAAAACAAAAATGATTGTCTTGAGCCGATGAAGGTGTAAACATTGGATTTTTTTTATAATCACATGAGTAATTTCAAATACTTTCCTTTAACTCTCTGGGGTCTCCAAAGTTGGAAGCGGGATACTTATATTATTAAAATTCTTGCCAATTATTGTAATTTAATTATCTTGATTTGTATTTGGCTTCATAACTTCATTCCGTCTGGCATGTCGGACAGACAGAAATCGTAATAAATTATTTAGTTCACAAGGGTAAAGAAGAGTACTGGAAAGATGTACCTACTGGCCACCAATTTTTTCCCCAGACATGTATTAATTATGATCCTCTTTTCTTCAATGTTTTCTATCCATTTCAGTCACTTATTTTGTAGGCCGCAGTTTGGAGAACCGTACCACAGCTTTGAATTGGAATCGTATGCAAATGTCATGCACATTCACTGTACAAACATTGAGCAAAAGAGCAGGTTATTTGACACTGTAATATGATCGCTTCCGACGAGGATCAAATATTTGGAGTCTCATTCCACATGAACCTCCAGTGCCTTTCAAAACGGGGTGGCCGAAACAAGAATCCAATCATCGCCATCGTTGAGTCACGTTAAGATCAAATACTTCCCTGATCACCCAGGGAGATCGCAAGGCATGGCTTGCTATGTTCGTGCACTTTGACGAAAGCGAAAGACGACGAAGTCATTTGAACGACCTTCGCGAGCTCAGAGCTCACAGCATAACGTTGGTAAACAAACCGTTTTACTCGTTGATCCGTCCCGCTAGGCTAGGTTCAAGGTGACGAAGAAAAAACGTCACATGAAACGCACAATCGCAAACGGGTGAGAAAGAAGCTCCACCTCTCCCGATGATATCTTGTTGTTTTGGTTCTAACCCTGTATCGAATGCGCAAATATCTCAAATCATGTGCAAAACACTTGTACTATTTCTGTGTCTTGTTTTCCCCCCCTCGGTATGACACATACTACTGCTACTGCTTTACTGCTACTGGCGCCAACCTTCCGGCGGGTCGTTGCCGTTATGGATCCACAACTCGGCGGCCATGAACGTGTGTCATACTTCCAAAAAAGAGAAACCAGCCTCTCCTCATGCATGAGACACGCATCCTTCTCCCAGCACCGAGTTGCATCATGCTAGGACCAGCAAAAAAAAAAAAAACTTACCACAACATTTTGATATTTGTGCCGCAAGTCGTTTAACCGCTTCGTACAGCTGGATGAAGCTAAAATCTCCTGCCTGGTCACGGATGGCCGCTTTCTCACCGTACAGCAGTGCACGCTTAAATGGTGGCACAATCAACTGCCGGGCCACCTCCTGCTCGTACAACTTCGTTAACCGGCGCAACAGATCCGCATGTACCGCTTCCGGATCGAGCGGTGGACGATCACCGTCGTCAAAGTCTTTGGTCGCCGGTTTACGATTGTCGGCCTGGGAGGTGTAACTGCGGGCGGCCAAACGGGACGAATGTGGCCGCAAGCGAAGAAGGTAGAGATGATTCCGCCAGGAAGATGACACATTTAACCGGGGCGTGAGTGTGCTGGCAGTCGAACTGAGCGTATCGGTGGCCACCTCCAGGCAACGCCTGGCAACCATGAATTTCGTCATATTGAAAACGATGCTAGTAATGATGCACAGCTAGAGCACCGTTTTCCTGCAGCTAGTATGCTTTCCTCGAGAACCCTTGCTGCGTTCTTCTTCCGTGCGGTGCACCTGTACTCCGTCCGTCTACTTGTTATGAAATGCGTTTTCACTCCGGATTGTAATGAAAAATGTTCACCCGCGAGGCACTATATAACACCATGAATAAAGCACTGGGTGTCCGGGAGTTTTATGTATGGAAAGATAAACAGTGTAAAAGACTTGATATCAAAGATCCGATTTTTTCTTTTCGCTTTTTGTCCGCAGCCGAGGAAAAACACGTTCGCAGTGCCGACTCGATTTATTTTGAAGACTCTGCGTTCGGTTGCATCGGAAAGGTTGGTTCACGTGATTATTTTGACAGCTGACAATGACAGAGCTGTTGCTGGCTGCGATATTCGATCAAATTAAAAAAACTCGAAAAAAATGGTCTGAATTTGCCGTTACTTGCAGCAAAACAAATTAATATTAAAGGAACCAATTATTTTGTTTTTAAAAGTGGCAATGATAAGGGAGAGTAAGGTAGTGGGGCCGATCATGCAATAGTCCAGCTAAGAGAAAATGTGGGCAAGTAAGCCACAAATAGTAGGTGGCCACAAACCCTCTCACATGCAAGCTCCACAGTCGTTTGTGAACATGGCTGAGTAGGACATATTGAAAATATTAAAACTATTGGTTTATAAAATCCGAAAAATCTTATTTCATCTAGTTTTAATAAAATTTTAGTAATTCTATCATCTTTCTACTCAAATCATGTTTAAATATGATTTTTCCGTATATTAAGCCGTTTAAATTAAAAAATATGACTCGCTATAGAATTATTTCAAGTACAGTATGAACTGTCTCGTTTGAATGATGAAATAAGTTAGTGAAATGTTTTCTATAAATTAGTCTTATACATAAGCTAGCTTTTGCAACACTTAACAATGATTTCAAGTAACTTTCCTCATTTTAATAATGATTTATTTAAATAATATTTTTGTGTCCTACGCATAATGGTCACAATCTACCGTGATTTTTCGCACAAGCTTGCATGAGATGAATGCCGTACAACTTGAGGGCGTTTATTACTCTTTAGCCGATTACTGTAGTGTTCTGATCATGTCAGGAGTCTGATTAGGAGAACAGCACCAAATAACTTAGTTTTTTTAAGTCACGTTTAACAAATAGTTGTAACCGATAGGCTCGCCAGTCAGTTATTTAATGTGTACGATTTATTGAGAAACCTTTATTAGTACAACAGCTACACCAGACTCACGCCTTTCCTATTGGGAGAGGCACAATAAAAAGGACATACAATCTCACTGGCGGTCGGAAGTAAACTGGTGTACAATTTCCGGAGTCTTTAACATCGCTTTCGCTCTTCGGAATCCAAAAATTTCTCTCAGCTGGTATACATCACGCTTCGCGTAAAGCATCGTCACTGTCTTTTGTTCCGCGTCCTTATCGTCATTGACCATGGTAGTGATCAGCTCGGGATAGAATTGTGGATAAACGGGTGGTGCGTATATAATCAGATGACGTACACCTCGTATGCGATACCGTCGATAGTAGTGTGCCCGTTCGGAGTAGAGCAGAAAGTTTATGCTGCCGTTGAAGAACATCTCGAGAGCACGTGCAATGTTCTCATGTCGCGTCGCGTATTCGCTGATTTGCGTGAAACTGTCCTTCTCCTGTTTGAGATGGTTTTGCAAACGTACGAAATCGGAATCGTTCGGCACATAGATCATGCAGTGTGACATTGCGGCAGTCCGAGCTTGGGGTAGAATCATTTTTACGAAGTATGCAAATCGTTCTTTGCCGGTCTCTTGTACTGTGTCCTCCCGGATACGGTGGAATGTTTGTGGAATATTCACCATCACGTGTTCCATGCTGCCAGGTGCTGCATATTTGGTCGATCGTACCTTGCCGCGATAGTTGTGAAAGTGTTTGTTAAATAGCTCCCGAAACTCGGACAATTCGAACTCGGACAGTAGCACCGTCTGGCGGTAAAACTTGCTCCAGCCCTTCAGACACCATTCGCGAATACGCGAGAAAGCAGTACGGTTGAAAATTTTCGGTTGAAGATGTAAGTGTTCCAAGACGTGTAGTACATTGTGCCAGTTCTGTGCATAACAGACCTCTGCCTGATCAATAATGAGCAGCTCTATATTGGCAAGAAAATCGTAATCCCGATCATGTATATCCGATCTTCCGAGTGTCCGCTGAAGTCCAAGCGGTGACGCAATGATCAAGTCCGAAGTGTAGTACTGCGCGTACAGCCTCATTTTTTCCCAGTTAAATGCTATGCCGATCGAAAAGTTGTCATCAATGTTGCCAGCAAATGTACGCTCGTAATCGGCTGGCTTTGGATGTTGGCGCGAAAACTGTCGCCTAGGTTCGCCACCATACTCCTCTATAAAGCGCTTCCAATTAAGCACATTCTCCACATCGGTACCGGTGAACAGGTGTCGCAAGACATTAACACAATTCATGGCTGATTCTCGAAAAGGTACGATGATCAGCACCTTTGGGCGCACAAAGCCTTGATCGCGATATTCTACTGGTTTGGTCGACTGCTTTAGCTTGCTGGTGTGACGCTGAGTTTTACCAACTGCTTTCAGTACGTGGTTCAACGCATGAAAACAGTAAACATACCGTAACTGGTCTGCATTGTCGAAATTTCGTCCAGGGTAGTACAGATCTAGATAACCATTTAGCACCGCAAACATCTCACACTGCAGTGTGTCAAATTGTATCCGAATGTTGCGTGCTATCTTCTCTTTAACGTGCAACATGGCCCAATCGGTTAAACTGGGATCTTCTAATATCCTCGTTGTATCACTAAGTTGGCCGACATTATCTAGCGGTAGTTCGACGGAGCAGTACCCCAGACAATTTAACTGAATCCTTACAGTATCTAGATGGCGTGGGGCCATGGTAATAGATTCTATCATCGCACGAGTTAGGTCGAAGGTAGTATGCATGACGTAAGGATCCTTTTCACCTTCCTTATCGTCGCCAGGGAGAGAATCACTTCCCACTAGATTCGGTTCACAATTCATTAGCCGCTTCTTCCTCGATTTGCTACTTCCGGACTTCTTTCTTGATTGCCGACTATTTTCCTTGATTGCCGACATCTTCAGCTGCTCGTTCGTGGTTCGTGTAAGTTCTGAAAATGTTATTACAAACGCCAATCCATCCAAATCCATATTTCAACTAAACATTAACTAGAAAATAATAAAATAATGTACTTAGAAATTAAGATAGTTGGCTTTGCAAAGCGAATTGGACCCACCTCGAGAAGTTACTGGACAGAGTTGTCAATGCTAAATGTGATAGCAACGGCTGCTACAATATTTCCATCCATTTCCTTGTTGACATATCCCTTGCAACAAAATCTTGCTTCTCATCACTACAGTGAACAAGCACTTCTTACTCATGTAGATGCTTCTCACTATAGTGGGAAATGATACTCTTCACTATAGTGAGACGCATCTGCTCACTATAGTGAGAAACATGAATTTACACGCTGGCTAATGTTACCCTCAAACGATGAGGAGATTTCTCAATTTCAACGCACAGTTTAAAAAAAGGTCATCTGAATTTCAATCTGTTTGGCTCGTTTTGTTATTTTAGTTTTGTAACCGCATCCACCTGTGTTTCTGCGCAATTCTTCTCTCTACTACCGCAGCTTATGAAGGGCATTGCCAGTTTTGTGGGATTTTTCTTCTCTTCTTTCTGTTAGTTTTCATTCGTTGCTGTTTTTGAATCAATTCGCATATCGCTTGGGGAGAGCCGCATGCTACCCCTCTAACGCTGTGTCGCTTTTGTTTTCTTCGCATAACTGTACACTCAAAGCACGCACAGCAATATTTTTAACCCTCTTTTTGCTTGTTTTCGCTTCAGTTTATCCTTTGTCTTTTACACACGCACCCTAAAAATTGACCCTTTTCTCGTTAGGCAACGGAACAGAAACCTTATCCAGCCAATTAAATTACCGTATCACACACACTACTCCAGGATGCGCACACTTTCATTTCTACTACGCACATAAATAACCATAAAACGATTTGAGAGCCGGATGTGGGCGTCATTTTTTGTTGTTGTTACAAGTTACAAGTTGAATAAATAAAACGAAAAGAAAACATTTTTAACTATTAAAAACAAAGAAAGAGAGAAAAGGAAGAGGGAATCTTAAAAGAGATGGCGTGTGTTTAATTTGTGAGAAGTGGTAAAGGTTGTTAAAACCAATAAGTCTGATAGTAAAATCAATCGTCCAAAATTAAACTTAAATTTAAAAACTATTTAGTCGCTTTAAGGAGCTTAAAGAATAGGATTTAAAAAAAAACAAAAACATGCGATTTTAAATTTAAAAGTTACACATAAAACACTCCGTTTTGTAAAGCGGAATTCTGATTCAGTAATTTTAGCGTTTGTAACCTCCTCCTTGGCTTCTCGTATCCCCGTTTCCCATGACTACACTATTCTTCAAAGGCGTCGCCTGAGCCTGCTGCTTCTCGAAATCAAGTATTAAACCGTATAGTGTAAACGTTGTTAGCTAATGTATGTTATTGCGCGCGCGTGAACGTTGGTACTGGATAGTGATGATCGATATTTTAACCGTAGCGATAGTGTGCACACCAACCGCACACTTCAGTACACTACCACACGTTTCTCGATTTCAGGCGGGCTCGTTTTCGCGCCCCGTCTCGCGTTTTACTTCCACCCTGCTGCGGTGGCGTGACGTTATACACATTATGCAACAAAAAAGCAGTATTAATCTGCATTGAAAATACTAAATATTGTCCTCGTGGTTTCATCCTTTCTCTCTGCTATCTCGCTTTAGTGCTTGTAATTTCTTTTTTTTTTTTTGCAACGCTGCACACAAGGACACTAAGCGCTCCTATCACGGATGCGTTTGTTCCTTCTTTACACTACCCTCGGCTTTCACAAACTTTCGTTACTAATTTTTTGTGTATGCATGTAGTAAAACAAGTTCAGAAGGTATTGTGTATAATTTGATTTGAATTTCATCATTCGCTCATCCGGATCTTTCACCGCACTAAATTGTCCTTTTTTTGTATATTGACACATTACGTCCAGCTCCTTTATAGTGCGCCCGCCCGTGCCACCGTCCTCCAAGAGACCAAGTGCGAGCAATTTTATTTCTACGGCTTAATTCGGCAACGGCTACATTTGGAAGCACCATCTGTGGGCGGATGGCCGTGTGTGTTTGTCACTGTATGTATGTAGCCTCGCGATAAGACATTTGTAAGGTTTAGAGATTAGGATTTTTGTGGCCATGCGTGCACATGTGTGTGTGCGTATGTATGGAGTACAGATCCACCACAACGGGATCAGCTTACTAATGCTCAATGTACAATGGTAATAGCGTAAGTGTGTGTGTTTGTGTTAAGAAAGCAGCGTAGAACAGATTTTTAGTACTATAAGGGGTATATGGTATATTGCTATGCCACACGCTAATACGCGATCGTTGTTTCGGAATTCGATGAATTTTAACCACGATACGAGTGAAACATTAGTGAATCGTACGTTCCTCGTCGAATAAGGGAGAGAGTAAACGTGTGTGTGTACGATGAACAAGAACTGTTACAGCTATAGTATGAATGCGCTTTACCTTTGCTTTTCTAAACTTCAATACAGAGCGTATATTCTAAACGGATCGGCTGTAGAGAACCGATCTTTCCTACCGCGATCGTGTTACCGTACTTTTTTGTTATGTTTTTACAGCATGTATATGTATAATGTATCTCTAGGAATGAATATCAAATACTATATAACTCGGCAGGAATACATGGCATAATTTTATAGAGCATATAGAGATATAGTGATAAAACGTACAACTACTAGGCGAATGGTTTTTCTTTTGCTATTTTTGCTTTTACACATCATTAAATTCCTAAACATCGCAATGGGTAATGGATTTCTACCTTTCTTTTCTTACGTTGTATTACGCACATACATACGCACACACAAATACACACACACACGCACAATAAATGGAACACAGTGCCACCACCACACCACAGCAAAAAGAGGTTGCTCTTGTTTTGTTTCGATTTAATTTGTAAGTTTGTTCGTTTATAATCGACTCCAGGGCCCGACCCGTTTGCAGAGCTCGTTTCAGCTAGTCATAATTGAAACTGTTTCCTGATTATTTTATTTTTTGCTTCATGTTCTTAGCAAGAGTGTTGGGTTCTCTCTTCTGTAAGAGAAAGAACGAAGGTGTACAATTAAAAAAAGGGGAGGGGAAAACACCTAATTCTACTAAGTTTTGAGTAGTAAATAGAGATATAGACAGGGGGAAGAGATCATCGATCGTTACTTAGCACCTCATCCTACGGGTTATTAAAAGAAAGCAAAAAAACAATATCTTAGACCCAACACTAACTGACGCTTTTTGGATCGAAAGGGTCGTTTTCTTCTTTTAACCATCCTACATGTATAAAGCCTGGGCTAATTTACAATGAGGTGTTGTTGTTGTGGCGCAAAAAATGAAGTGCCTTTTTGTAAGGAAGAAGATGAAGAAAAACAAAACTCAATGTAACGTTATATGGCGCATTTTAAATGAAACTTTAACACAACAAAACATTTTAAAAAACAATAAAGAACTCTTAGTTGCTAGGTGTCATCCGCCCGGTCCGTTTCGCTGCGATCCGAATGGCGTGAGGCTGGCTGGTTCGGCCCCTTTAGGCAAAACGACCGTCCGCTGTGTTCCAGCGTGGAGCGAATGGTTAGCAATTTGGTGAAATATTTCAGGAAACTGTAACGAAAACACGGAGACAGACAGATAAGGCAGCTGTAATTCCAATATCGACTTCGGAACCCATTCAACAAAAGATTGTTTAGATTTGATTCTGATTCCAAGAAACGATTTCGATACAGAAATCGATTCCTAGAAACGATCCCGGAAGCGATTTCAATTATGGAACCAATGTAGATTTCGGTTCCAATTTCGGAGTCAATTCCGGGATCCAATGCCAGACCTACTATCCGATTAATTGATTCCGGAAATTTCGGAGCGTTCCGGAATCAATTCTGACCAAAACAGCATTTTATCCACTACTAATTTACCAGACACACACACACAAAACGACAATTGTTATGTTCACATGGAAAGTGGTGCTAGAAGGTCTCTGTCTATCTTACCATTATGAGTCGTAGCTTGAACTCAACCGATCATTCGTTGGGGAAGGTGGGGTCGACACCGAGCTAGAATTGTTGCTCGCCACACTTTGCCGTGATTCCGATTGCATATCCGCAACCGATACCTGAAAATGGGGACGATAAAATGTTTAGATGTTTAAATTTCGTTGGATAAATGTTTAAATTTCGTTGGAAACAGATGCGAACTCGCTGGGCTTACCTTAAGAACGTCATGTAGTGAGGACATGCTGCCCAACGGACTAGGTGAGCGTGGTAACGACGGTGGCTGATCACGCGGCCTGGCAGGGGCCGTACGCTTTGCACCCGGGAGTGAGTTGTTTGATCCTGTTTATTTTTTAAAAATGATAATAAAACATGAATCATAGCAATTAGCGTCACGTGTAGCAATACAACCAAACTAATCTTACCATTCAACTGGTGGATCATGGAGGGACGTGGAGGTGCACGAGGTGGTGGAGGAGCATGGCGCATCGTTGAAATCTAAGCAGTAAACGGTACCAATATTAATTAGCAAACCCTTAAAATGTCGTACTAACGATTCTATATCACCATAGTTACCCGTTGCTGTTGCGTACTCTGGTCGGCCGTTTCGATCGTTGTTGGTAGATCGAGCAACCGTTGCTTCTGAATGCCATCTCCCGGGCCCATGTGTGAGATATGGTTGAAGTTGGTAGGAGCAGAGATAAGCTTCGAGCGACGATCGGTACTCCTGTGAAGGAGAAATTTTGATCCCATTACATACTTGCAACGTCGGGAAGGAGAAAAAAGAATGCCTTACGTGCGAATGGTTCGGTTGGGTTCGCGTAACGAGAATCGTTTCGATTTTAGACGACCATCACGATCACATGGTGAAAGATTGAGCAATTCTCCTGCAATGGAAAAAACATGTTATTTTAAGTTTGAAATTGGAAGTGAGGCGAGGAAAGGAGCAACGATTCTTACTCGTATGCATGTTTGCCAAGTAAACGACGTGGACACTATCATTGAGATAGGTCAACGTAAGGCTGCCGTTGTTCATCAGTGGACGGGATCGTTTTAAACCAATTGACTGTACCCATTCGGCGGTTTGCGTGTTGAAAATGTCCAGATGGGTTTCCGAGTAGACTAGTAGATGACCGTCACAGTATGCTGGATGGATAGATGTGTAATGAAATAAAATTGTAATTTGTCATTCCCCGTTTTCGGCGACACTGGTCCGTAAACTGCACTTACTGATATGCTTAGGGACAGCCGGATACATAATTTCACGATCGCGTGATTTGCGCCCCTGCAGATCGACGTAGATCGCGAGCGTTTGGAACACGAGCAGGTATTCACCGTGCACTAGAGAGCAAGATACAAAATTTCAAAATCCCTCAACACAACACACACTCCAACCATCCAACCACTTACCGTTACCGCCGTGGCCGGACTGAATTTCGATCACTCGCCACGCATCAACACCGGAAAAGTTGAGGAAATTGTTTAATTGATTTTCCGGATGCACTAAAGCTGTGGAGAGAGCGACAAAAAAATTTAAAATTATGCCATTCGCCAGTAGTACGGGAGCCACTCGATACACCAATACGTACGCATTGCTTTGGCCGCACCCTGCAGGCAGTACGCGGTGAAACCACTCTGATGACCAACCGCTAATCGCATGTCGGATAACACCTGCAAGCTCTGCACCGGGTACGCTACGGTAAATTCGCACATCTTGTGATGTCGGCTTCGATCCCGATTCACTAAGTACACCACAATCTGGGATGTGTTTTGACGCTTCAGCGCTAGCACAATGCAAAACACAGGCTGTGGCCCACGCTCAATTATTCCCGTGCAGGCCGTAATACAATTCTTCGATTCTGCCACCTTAATCCACTCGACATCTACCGTCTCGAGCGCACGGATCGGTAACAGCCGTAGATGGCGCTGCTTTCCGCACAGGATCACCAGCAACTGCTCTTCGGCGATATACCATAGCTGGTACACTTTCTTGCTTTCGCCGATACGGGCAATCTGGCTGCGATCAAGATCGAGACAGAACAGACCATCCTCCGTACCGAGCAATATCCGTTCGGGGTCGATTATCAGCGCACTCAGAGCGTTACGGATCGCCGACACCGTACTGTCGAGTACTTCGCGTACACGGAACATGGCCGTGTTCGGGAGATTGTTTCGCTTCAGTATACGGTGCAGTTCGCTTAGTGCTACGACCCATTTCGCCTTTTCTGATTCGGTGTCCGCTAGCATCAGCGTTTGCAGTGATGGGCCACCGTCTAGAAGCGATGTTGTTATCTAAACCGAAAAAGAAAAAAAATCATTAACAAAATTCGCTCTACAACATAGATGTACCTTAGCATTATGCTTACCCTAAATATACACGGTACGTCCTTCTTAGTTGCGTGGATGACATCACTTTCACGTACGCCGGAAACTGTAAACTCAGGATCACGCATATCCAACACCTGCAATCAAGTGGTACACCATTAACTTCACGAAAAATGCACCCGAAAAAAACCATTCAACGCTTACCTGTGTTACGTGCACACTCGGCAATGCACTACGATCAGCGGAGATGTCGTACAGGAACAGCTTGAAGTCACACACGACGACAAACTGACGCACCCAACCGCGCTTCACACCGCCCAGCTTCGGTACCTTCACGTAGCCTTCGTAAGCCGTACCGATGCCACGCGTCGGATCGATCCCGAGCGGCCGTTTCGTCTGATCGGACGGGACCGGACACTGGGTCGGTACCTTCGGGCAGCAGATCATGTGGCAGGCAAAGCCACACAGTTCGCACACCACACCTTGACGTGTTAGGCCCACCATGAGCGATGTACAGTGATTACATTTCGTTGGGCTTGAAAAGGTCCGCACGAGGAACTGATGTACCTTCGCTTTCTGCTGCCGATGAGGATGGAGATCCTGCTGATGGGACATCATTACGCTGTGCATGCTCTGCATTTTGGGAAGAGAAACGGTATTAATACAGACTCTGGGATCAGCCTTCTTGCTTGTGGTCTGCAGTCGATGGTGTGGTCACTATCTATTCTATCAATCTATTCTACTGACCAATTTGCATTGACACAACACTACCAGTAATCCGTCTAGAACTTATTACTACATACCAGTGAGTGATCGCTCAGATTGCTCTTCGAGCTAGACAGTGAGTGACCGCGGTTATTATCTTCCACATCACCATCCTCGCTCTCCATCGAATAGTTTGAATGATGCATCGCTGTTTGCTGTTGCTGTGCTTGTTCCTGCTGTTGCTGTTGAAGCAACTGCTGCTGATTACTATACGTGTGCTGGGATTGCAACTGCTGGGTCTGACTCTGTTGCTGCTGCTGTACCTGTTGATGGTGTGATTGTTGTTGGTGTAGTGACGAGAGGCTTTGATTATGGGTTTGGTTAAGGTGTGGTGCATTCGTGGAGGTGAGATTGTTCGACGAGGAACTGGTGGATGTGTTTACGTGCTGGCTACCGATACTGCTTTTGCGGTGCGGTGGAACTGTGCTACTGCTCGATCCGGCTGCCGTTGGCTGCTTGCGGGGTAAACACGGGTTGTGCATTAAAAAACAAAGTTCGATTTTTTGGTAAGCCCTTGCACAAACGACAGACTTTGCTTGTGTGACCCACACCTTTCTAATGTTTCAACAGTTTTACGAAAGGTCTATCGTGTGTATGGCAAGTCTTGATATATATATGGACAAAACCGAACAACGGGAATAGATTGTGATTTTAAAATAATAAAGGAACTGTGGCACACTAAACAGGGGTGAAAACTAAGTACCTACACTATCCCAGTAATCCCAATCAATCAATTACCAATTGTTGGAGGACTTACCATGTTGATGGCCAACGTTGAGTTTGTGTGCGTCGTTGAGCTGGAACCACCTCCTCCGCCGCCGCCGCCACCACCACTTCCAACGCCCCCAGACTCTTTCAAAAAGTGATCCAAATAGGACATCTGCGAGGAGGGTCTTTCCAGAACTGTGATTTGGTTCCGGATTTTTAAGGACGATTTATTACACACACACACATCCAACATCACGCGCGAACATCAAAACCAAAGAGTTATTTACAGGAGCAATGAAGAAGGCGCGCAAAAATAACACAAACACATGGAATGTATATTGGAAAAACAAAACAAAAATTAAATGTTGGAGTAGAGTGTGTTTGTGTAAGCATGTGGAAGGTTTTGTTTATAAATTTTTGTCATGATTTTTTTACACAAAAATAAAACAGAAAAGGCAAAACATGATATTTATGAGCAGATGAGTTTCCAGGTTCAAATCCGAATGGTGTTGGGGGATCGAAATTCAGTTTCGAGCGGATGTTCAAAGGAAGATATAAAATACAAGAAAAAAGAGAGAGAAAGAGAGAAAGAACGCACATGATTTGTTGTATTAGTACATGATGCTGAACGTAGTGTAGTGATGTCATTTAACAGTGTGTCATTTTGTTGGATGTCCGCCCTTAGACCAATAAAAAGGTTTGAGGAACAACCAAGGATAATGCGGCAGTACATAATATTGCTGCTTATGTTCAACGGAACGGATATATCAACTGTTTTGATGAATGTGGAATTTGGCATGCTGCTTGCATACTTAACAGCTGTGTTGGTTCGTTCATTGGGCAGCTGAATGTCAGGAGCCTTGGAGCAGTTAATTACGAAAAGTTAACGGATAAACAAATACTTAAAAAATAAAATAAAAAACACCACTGTACCTACCCCCCAAACATAAGCTCAATTTTGGGAACTTTTGTTTAAAAATAAATAAAAAATTAATTACTACTAATTAGGATATGGGGAAAGAAGTTCCAACCCGCATAAAAACCCCTTATGTGCTTTGAAAAAAAAAAAAAGATTCATTATTCTGCATTCTATATTTCATTGAATTCAACAATTTCCTTCTCAGAGTATAAATTTAGTTTGCTCTTTTTTCGTTTCGTAATGGCCTACAAAAAAAAAAACATTCCTTATGTGAAATAATTAAATCAACAGATGGTTTAGTTCCTTTTTTTCCTAACGCACACCTAGTGTGTTTGATTGTATCCTAAGCAGTGTAACAGTTACACTAACTCTCACGCTACAATATAACAGACCAGGAGAAAATCGTAACAAGAACATGGGTTTTCTCGAACTCGAATACTATCCTGTTTGTAAGTAGTTTTACATTTCTTTTTCTTTTCATTTCCCATTGAAGATATGCGCAACAGCTTGTATTAAAGTGGGCAACTAAGGGCACCAATTTCTAAGATTTCAAATTCTAAAAGATTCTAAATTCACTATCAAGCAATAATTCATTGTTACCTTTTTATAATAAAATGGATTTTTTGAATGGGAAGAATAGTTTGTCAGGTCCTTTTTAGCGCACCTGATACAATTTTAGAATCAACTCAACTTGTACTTTTAACGAAAGCAAAAAATTATTCCAGTCTGAACGAAAAGTGGAAGGTGTTGCGAACATAACCCCAAAACCTAGAGTCCTAGGGTGCTACAAGTTTTTTTGTTTAATCTAATTCGATTTTACTGTTCTAATTGACGATCGCAAACCTTCCAAATTCAGTTCAGCAGACCCTATACCAGAGACATCCTTTAACATTAATCGGATCGCAATTCCTAAATCTGATTTTGACTCATTGCTGAATAATGCAAAACTTAAGTTTCCCTCAAGAGGGCGCTGTTATCAGGCGACAGTGTTACGGTACGACCATCCGCTCTTTTCTCCTTACAGCCTCGCGAGGCTAAGTGAACGAATGATCGCGTAACAATCGGTGAGATTCACATAAGGCCACACCCTCCTTCGTTCTCTATATAACGCACACACAACCATCGTTTCCATCGGCAGAAAATTTGACTAGAACCTACTGCTATCGATAACTCCACGCAACATAAAGCATACACACTCTTCTCTACTTCCGATGACGTTCCCGGCGCTTCTTGCGCTTCCGGCCACTGCCTTTACGGCGATTACGCTGAAACGTAAGCATTGCGACGGTGGCCGATTTCGAAAGTTCCGGCGGTACTTTTGCATCCACCGTCGGGGACGAGCATGAGGATGATCGTGAGCCGGATGAACTGGCATGCAATGATGAGAGGGATCGTGAGCGTGAATACTGCTGGAAATTGTCACTGATAGACCGGCCGCTGGCAGTTTCTTCCCACGATTCGTTCGGTGACGGTGGCGAATTCTCCCGCACGGTATCGACCGTCGTCGTGTAGACGATGTCGATTGTTGACGCGGTATCATCCGGTTCGATCTTTGGTGTGGTATAGGCAAGGTTTTGTTCTTGACTCTCTTCGGCTTCAGTCGACGAAACGTTACTATGGTTGATGCCATCTGCTACACCGCTGTACGATGCGTCTTCTTCTTCGCGTGCCACCAACTGTGGCGTTACGGGTGGCGTTAGCAGCGCTACAAGATCTTCCGTTCTCTCCGAGGGTAACACTGTCACGGGTGGTTCCGCAATCAAGCGTGATGGTGGCATCAACAGTTCCTTGTTCGCTGCTGTTGGCAATGTCGAGAGTGGGATGAGGATGGCATGATCGATGTTGGTGATGTGTGGTAGTGTTGGTGGATCGATGAGTTCGTCATGTGCCGCCGTACAGCAACGGTAGCGCTGCTGCTGCTGCTGATGCTCGGCATCACCATCGTCGGTGGTTCGGATGGTTGTGGTCGTAGTGGTTGTAGTGATTGTTGTCGTTACTTTTCTGTTATGGCAACTACAACACTGTTCGAGTTTATTATTGTTACAACGATCTGCAAGAGGGAAGAAACATCACAACAGAAGAACAACAGATGTAGAGAGCATTCGTAGTGGTGGGTTTAGTATGCGCGAAGGTACGAAACCGTACGGGTTTTTGTCATGGTAAAGTGGTTTTGATCATTTCTGTCGGGAGCATTGAAAGCGCTAAGGAAGGAGGGCTTTCCATTTTGGCAGTGGAAAACAGCGGGCGCGGGCGCACACAACACAACCGGATGCTGCTGAGTTGGCAACTACGGCACACGACGAGGGCGAGGTTTTTTTTAGGAGAGATGATTTATGAGTGATGCTGTCGTGCGGCGTCTGAATTACAATTTTAATGGATGAGTTCTGTGTGTATCACCGCCATCTTCTTTCATCTTCAAATGAGAGTATATCGATGATGTCTCAAGCTGCCAGCCGGTGAGCGCGTATGGATGGATGAGGAAGATTCGTGAAGAAATGAGATGGTGTCTATCAATTACTATCAAACTCCAATTGGCAAAAGCAAGGACTAGGATGGTGGTACGCTCTCGGTTATTTCTTGCAAATGATTTGGATCTCCTTTAGCGGTCACTCTTGCTGCTGCTGCGTATCAATGCAGACTGCCTTTGGTGAATGAACGATCGTATGGTGGCGAGCAAATGAGATAGCGCAATCTTATGCGTGTGTGTTACGGGACGACAAAAAAGGGCAGAACGCGCATTGAACAAACGCAAGGGGACCGAAACAAAATGCTGCTAATACTAATACATGGAATGATTTATTAAGGGGATTAACGTAATTAATTGATGTTGAGTTTTAATGTTTGTTTGTAATTTTGTTGTTGTTTTGTTTCTCTCTTATTGCTGTTGGTCAGTTTTGAGCGCTTCGTTAGGCTTCGTTTTAGGCATCAAAAATATTAAATATTGCTTTTGTTCCACTTTTTTGTTATGCTTATTTGAAGTACAATTATTTTCTGAGTTAAGTTTTTTTTCTTTTTAATAGATTTTAATGTATGTTTATTTGTTTAGTTCATGTTTTGTTACGACAGATACGTTGGTATCGCACAACACGCACACAACACAACTTATTACTCAGTGCTTACCTAGTCATTTATGAGACTTAACACAGTTTTAACGATAATGCGCCGTTCAGGCGCATAATTGATAAAGTGTGTGGGGCTACCGCTAAAACGAGTTTTCTTTGAAGTAGTATAAACAATTAACAAACAGAAAAAACTTTCTTTACTTGACGTAGTCATTGAAATAATTTGCTTCTCAATCCACTGACCAACTGCAACATTCCAAAGTAGTGCCACTGTTGGAAAGAAAAACACGTACACACACGAGGAAGTTGAAATATCAAACGAAAACATACATAACTTTTCATAAATGGCATAAATTCTTACACTTTAGAATGCTATGCTATGCTATGACAAGGCAACATACAAAAACAAACAGAAAGCGAAAACAAACACAAACACTTATATGAGATAATGTACAGAAGAATTAAAGGATAAGTCGTTCAAAACTCTAGAAAACCCAAAGCGGAACAAAAAACACAGCGCACAAAAAAACACGTGTATAAAATGAAAGTAATAAATAAAACAATAAAAAAAGGCTCAATAAAAAATAATCAGATAATAATTAAGGAAAAACAAAACCATTTTTCACAACAGATCAGTAATGCATTGGAAGAGAAAATAAATGCCTCGGGTGTACTTTAGCAGAAGCAAAAAAGTGGAAAAAAAATTAAAAAAAAACAACAAAAAAACACTACAAACAAATCGTATTACTAAACTGCAACACCAAAAAAAAACTCCCTCATGGACTGTGTAAGGGTAAATCAGGGATGTTTTCTTTTTTGTTTCA
Source organism: Anopheles maculipalpis (assembly GCF_943734695.1). NCBI lineage: Eukaryota > Metazoa > Arthropoda > Insecta > Diptera > Culicidae > Anopheles > Anopheles maculipalpis. The sequence continues at coordinate 87,851,723 of NC_064871.1, forward strand.
GGCAGCGATAAAAGAGTATTTGGCGGGCACACACACACAGTTTGGTGAGGATAGGCAGGGAGGAAAATACAAGAAGAAAGAAGTATTACGTATACGTTTTGATTAGGTAGAGCAACAGTCCCCAGACGCAGGATGTCACACCGACCCACACGGAAAAGTTGCGTCTCATTGTTCGGTTGCGGATCGCTGCCCTTGCCACTGTCGCGTTGCCACCACCGTCACCATCGGATGCCGTCTCATGGTTCCGCACAACTACTACTGCTGCTGCTGCCACGCTCGGCGATGAGGAGGACGACGATGCATTCGTTGAGGACGCTAGGACCGGCTGCTCTAGACCATCATTAGTAACAGTGGTAGTAGTAGTGGTACAACAGCACATGGATGGCGTAACACTGTTATGATCGTTAGCAGCGTTAGCGTCACCCATCAACGTTCGGGCACTATTGGCGTCGCTCTTCGACGGATAGTCAATGCATGATTCGTTGCTGTTATTTGCGGCGAAGATGCTGCAGTTGCTGGTGATAGTAGCTGTAGTGGTAGTAGTAGTAGTGGTGCTAGCCGTGCTAATGCCAGTGCTAGTGAGCGTTTTTCTATCAACCAATGCTACAACCTGTGGGTGTGCTGTTGGTGCCGCCATTGGCAAGGTTTCGTCCTTTATGTTTGCCTTCTCGCTTTCATCAGCCGACTGTTGTTGAGCATACTGAGGATGATCCACATCCGGTATAGTCGCACCGCTGTCCATTAACAGTTGATTTGCATTTTCGTCTAGCTGTGCTCCTCCATTCCTTAGCCTATTATCACGCAAACTATCATCACCTTGATCGTTCGCCTGCGCTTTGTGTTGCACGTCCGAAGATCCTCCTCCCGTTTCCTGCAGCTCTCGGATGTATTTGCTCAAGACAGCTCTCTCGAACTCTGTCAGCTCTGCTGTGTCTCCTGTCAGTGTTGTATTTTTCGCTTTGCTACCACCTTCCGTTGTTGGTCGTATGTTTCCCTCACCACGATGAAGATCCTTCAGCAGCTCCTCCACAATCCGATCATCATCTTCATCGGTAGCGATGGTACTGGGGGACGAGGACGGTCCAGCAGCCGATGTCAGCTGCTGTTTTCGAACCGTCTCTAGCACGTCTCGCATTTCTACCTCTCTTGAACTTCGTGAACGTCCACTACCGGTGGGATTCAGTTCGCTACCCAAACCACGTATGCTACTGGTACTTCTCCGGCTGCTTGTTGTCGATCCATCGCCATGATGACCCAACAGTTGCATTACCGGGAGCGAGACTGCGAGCCGATGGTGAAACCATATTCACAGATGCAGTTTTTTTTTTCAATGAAGCACATACGGAGCAATGGAGAATGTTTTTAAGAGATGTTTTGGTACAAGTTGTTTTTTTTTTATGTTGAACGATGGAGCATACGACGTCGACGAGGAAACAATCAAACAAATTTAGTTTGGATCAGCATTAAGAATTCAAAACAAAAGTGATTATGCACGCCTGTAAGGCACGCATAGGTAACACGCACACGCACACAAACATCATACACACAAGCACACTTTTCGAAGGATTCTATAGTGAGGCTATATAAAATACTATATCACCAGAGGATATTGTCCAGGCTATTTCATTTTCCATCATTATGTTTAGATCTATCTTACAACTGCTTTCGCCGGCTCCAGAGCGGCGCACCCCAAGAAGCAGAACTAATCGCATATTTTCTGTGTTTCATTCAATGCTTATTTAAAACCAGAATTGGATTTGATTAACCAACTATTTTATACTGCTATTATGAAAGTCTCCTGTACTGTAATTTGACTTATCTCTTCCCGTTGCATTTACTGAAAGATCTGTATTCTAAACCTTTGCTTACACCCAGAAAACAAACCTTCAGACAATCATTTGGCACCATGACTCCCCAGGATTCATGGTCCGGGAGGCTACTACTTTAACAGAATAGATACACACAAACACACAATAGCACAGAGATTGTGGATTGACTGGACAATGACATTGGACATTGGGAACTAGGATGGAAGTGGCATATATTATATAAATAAGGTTTTGTTTTTGTTTATCAGACAGCAAGTGAGAGATAATTTTATAATATATGATTATTAACTCAATTCGCGTCGTTTTGTGACGTATTTTATGGAAGCCCTACTCGTTGTACAAGATACATTTTATCATTTTTTTGAGTTTTGCAATATATAAATGTTTGCTTTTAGTAGAGAGGATTTAATTTTTCTCCTCGAAGCTAAGAGCAATTCTACAACATATATTTGCAAAATTTTACCTACAGTGACGGACAATTGCTTAAAAGTACCTGCTGAAACTATGAAAATAGTTGTGAAAGTAAGACCGAAAAATAACACTATTAATCAATCCTAAATTTCAAAAGAAAAATCATTGTAGTTTTGGGCGTCTTCTTTGTCCTTTTTTAACATTAGAATTGAATAGTTCTGATAGTGTAAAGAGTTAGCTGGAGGTCTGAAAGTTTTTAAACTTTTTTGGGTGGCGAAAATCGTTTATGCACGTTGGAATATCGGATATAAAACTGATCTTAATCCATCGTCCGTCACTGTATATCTTGAGAAGGTTGCTAATCGCAAACTCATCACACAACTACCACGATCTAAGTCAAGATACTAATATTTACACATTGCAATTCATTTCCGTTGTGTTTCAGACTACTATTGCATAATTTATTTCTAACGTCACACGGGACGGCAACAATAAATTGGCCATAAAAACTCGTGCATTACAGCAGGTACATCCGAGTGCAAAAAAGTGAACGATTGAATTTACCTATTCGCTTTCTGATAAAACGATCGAATTGGTTCATCCTGATTAGATTCATTGGATCAGTCTGATCTGACGATGAGCTACGTACATAATACAAGCAAGCACTGTTGGGTGGGCTATGTAATAGAATGCATTTAAAGTTGTTATATACTTTAATACCGGGTGGGGTTAGTAACCTGACTCTGCTCCAAAGTTTATCATTTGATGGCCAAAAATGCGCACCATCGATGGATAAAATTGCCCGAGAGAGCGACCAATACCATCCTGGAGACACAGGTACGAAAAGCACTGTTATTTTTTAAAAAGCGTTGACTGCAGCCAATCCTTTATCTACGGACAAAAAAATGTGTGTTACACTATTAGGTATAAGTTCTACCCAACACTACCGATACTTCCAGCACCCTATTGAAGCACATTAAAAACAGCGTTATACTACCACAGCAATCATTTCGTACAGTTCCTGTGTCTCGCAAACGATAAAACACCCTCTCTCTCTCCTTGATGCGTTTGGCTTTCTCAAGCACAAATAAATCACTCTGCTTTCGAGAGAAAAGCAAAGCTTCCAAAAGTACAGCAGCCAATGAAATGCTCCACATATACCCCGCGAATGTAACAGCTAAAAATCAAACATTTCAATCCCCGAACTAATCTCACTAGGCGTAGTTCGACCAAAAAAAGGTAAGCTTGCAAAAATCCGTAGCGTTTCCCTCGGTTATTAACAAAAACAAAAGATTAAATAAATCCAATAAACTACGCTGTACTCACATCCTTCGTTGGATTCAAGCCGCTGCTGTAGTTCCTTGATTACGCTTTCTTTGCGCTTCAGTTCGCTACCAATCGATTCACAGATCTGGCGTGTTTCTCGCAAATCCCTGGAGAAGAACAAAAAATACAAAAAAATAGACTCCAAACCTCTGTTTTAATCATAACCCATTAAATTAATTACTTACTTTTGAGCTGCCACGAGATCAGTACGGGTACGCGTAAGCTCTTCGGAAATTACTGCCTTGGCCTGAATTTCATTCTGCAGCGAGCTCTGCAAATTTAGCAGCTCCATCTTATCTAGCTTCTGCGAGCGTCGGTTGCGCCAGTTTTTGTTATCGCTCGCGTTGTGATTGAGCGGACCGGTGTGCTTCAGGTACTCGAGCTCTTCGGTCATCTTGGTTGCGAGCGCCTGCAGATAACCGCGGGCATCCTTCTCGTCCGATACCCACTGAATGATTTCCGCTATCTGACGTTCCCATTGGCTGAATGCTTGGCGTCTATTTCTGTGTAGAGAGATACAAACGTGATGAGAGTTCCCGAACATACTCGGTAGACTTATATCTTTCCACTCCACAAAACTTACCTTAGGTCCTCATATTCGCTTTCCATTTGCAGCCGTTCGGCCGTCAGACGCCGGTTCGATTCACTGATCATCTCCAGATCCGTGATCAGCTTACGGTTATCGTCGAGCAGGATTTTTTTCTCGCGCTCGTGCCGCTTCCGCAACTCCAGTATGGTTTCCTCCGAGTCGGTGAGCGATTCAAGCCGACTCGAGTCAAGCTTCTCGCGCGCTTGTTGCAATTCCCGCTGAAGCATCTCCCGATGGTTGTCCGCTTCGTTTAGCTGATCTCTTAAGGCCGATATTTCGATATTATAGCGCGTCTGCTGTTGGTTAATCTTTTCACTATACTCCACCTCCAACCGATCAATCTCCAGCCGGATAGAATCGGATGAAGAAATACCAAGTGAATTGGAAGAACCAAGTTCCGATGAGCTTCGGCTGCGCGCTTCCATCTGCAGCTGACGGTAACATTCCTCCGAACGCTCACGCTGCTGACGCTCCCGGTTCAGCTCGGAGATTAGGTCCTGTACCCGCGCATCTTGCTCACGGCGCAATTTGTCCGTCTTGCGCAGCTCGCTCCGTAGCGTATCAACCTTCTGCATCGTTACTTCAAGCTCCTCCTCCTTATCGCGTACCTGCCGCGACAGTTTCTGCTTCTGTTGGCGCAAATCAGAAAGCTTGTCTGTTACCTCAGTATATTCGGCCATCGCCAGTTTGCGCTGTTCCAGTGCATCTTTCAGCTCTTTGTCCTGCTGCTTTAATCGATCCAGCGAATCTTGGTGCTCTTTCTGCAGGTCATCTTTTTCTTGCCGCAACAATCGTATCATTTTTTCATTCTCCTTAATTTTTGCATCCACCTGACCGTCGACGGAGTCAGCCGCCGAAGCGGCGGTTCCTACCGACATGGCGCCCACTCGTTCGAAACTCTTGATCTGACTCTCTAGCTCGCAGTTACGCTTGGTCAGGATGTTAATTTCATCCTGCAGCTTCCGTGTACTGTCCGGACTGAGTCGTTGCTTTTCCTCCGAACCGTGCTTGTCCAGCTTTAACGGTGGCAACGGTTGATTAATGCTATTCGTCGTGATGGCACGCGACAATCGACCAACGTCCGATAGGGAGCTATCCTTCGTAAAGGTGAAGCCCACAAATGGCAGATGGTGACCGGAGAAGGCAGGGTTCGTTGTGGGCGGCACAGCATCCGACAGCTTGATATCCGTATCGTCCACGTCGAAGTTGGACGTGTCGGTTGGACTAGAAACTTCCGGGATGTACGGTGCCTGTTCGTTGCGTATCGTCTCCCAGTTGATGCCCTCGAACCACGGGTGAGCCTTGAAATCGTCGATACCGTTTTGTCCGAGCCGATACTCGGGTGCGCAGATTAGCCGCCGGATTAAATCCTTCGCCTGTTCGCTCACGCCGTACTCTTCGTCGTCGTTCGGAAAATCGAACGAATTTTTGTGGTTCATGATTTTGCCGTACGTTTCGACTAGACTCTCCGCGTAGAACGGTGTTTCACCGAACAGCATCTCGTACATGCACACACCCAGCGACCACCAATCACATTCCGGTCCGTACTTGCCCTGCCCGTCCTCCATCGCACGCAGTATCTCGGGCGAAATGTAATCGGGTGTACCGACTGCTACGTTCGACTGTACCGTGCCTTGTGGGCCCAGCCGCATGCAGGAACCGAAATCAGCTAACCGAACATGCCCACTCGCATCCAGCACTATATTGTCGGGCTTAATGTCCCGATGGACGTACTTTAGCTCGTGGATGCTATGTATTGCTAGTACCATTTCGGCGATGTAGAACCGGGCCATGTCCTCGGGTAGACGATCCTCGAACTTGCTCAGCAACGTTAGCAGATCACCGCCGCAGTAGTAATCCATAATGAGATACTGAAGAAGAAAAGAAGAAAAAGAAATTAAAACCAACTTGTACGTTGTGGTCCTGAACGACAGCCTCGTAGATTTTTGGAGATTTAAGGTGTCCCAACATGATAACTAAACTCGTAAAGATTCCTCAAATTTAAGCATTAAGTCAAAAACTTTGTTCAGACTATCGTGTTGGAACAGTGTTCAGTTCAGGTTCAGGGAGAATGAATTGGCTACCTACCAAATTTATGTCGTCCTGAAAAGCGTAATGTAAATTCGTTATCCATCGCCGATCACCAAAGACCAGCACATCTCGCTCCTCTCGGAAGCAAGCCGTTTCGGCACGCTGTAAGAAATCCAAACGTACCAAATTAGTCCTATAATAACCGAAACCCTGATCGACTTCCATTCATACGTACCTTCAACATTTCCCATTTGTTCAGTATCTTCATCGCATAGATCTGACTAGTGTGATGCATCCGTACGACGCACACCTCGCCGAACGCACCGCGACCGATCACCTTCAGCACCTCGAAATCGTCACGCGACAGCCGCAACTGTTTGATGCCCTGCACAACCGACTTCATCAGCTCGATAAAGTCCGACACCGTTTTCTCGCGGCGCAACGACGAATTGCAGCATTCGTCGTACAGCACCAGCAAACAGTCGAGCATCGTTTCCACCGACAGGAACTTTTCCCCGGACAAACCCGCAGCCGCAACTGCTCCACTGAGGATACTCGCAAACAGTGGGCTGCTGCTGGAGTTGTTTGTGGTGGTGGTTCCATTGCTACCGTTATTGCTATAGTTATTGTTTGCAACCTGATCGAGGATGAGGTTTTCTAACTCTTTTAGACGAGCCGCAGGTGATTGAACTAAAAGTTTAAAAAAAGTATTGAAAATTGTATTGAACATGATAAATCTTAGTAAATTCGAAGCTCTGTATGAAAGCTTACCAGATAGTTTAGCTAGATTCAGTCCAGCGAGGACATCCTTCTGATCGGAAGCCATCGTCCTCGTTGCCATTTATCGTTCTACGCCCTAAGCTAGGGAAATGTTCTTCTAAATGTTGAACGTCGATAAACAATTCAAACTACGCACCACCAAGTGAAACTTAAACACCAAGAAATTGATCCTGCGCTGGTGCTTATTATCTCAACGATAGATTTCTTAAATCCTATCTAAGCCTCCACGTGCTACTGTTGTTTCATTCGGTCACCGTTTACCGATGCGTGAAACGTGTGCCGCAATTTGCACACAGACAAAGAATTTTAATCCTTCAATGCTTCAAAAATTTGATTCCACAGCAGCTCTAAAATAAACGCTTCTTGTGCTACCTCTCGAGTTATCGCTTGCGCTACGCAGTTTCTACGGCGTTAGAGCGTTTGATGATAGTGGTGGTAACCGCTCCTATCGTTGCTGGGATCTAGTAGTAATAGTGGTAAGCAGTATTGGTAACGTTTGCGACGAAAGCGGCTCACATCCGGCTCCCTCGGTGACAGGAACCGAATGGCGGTGGCGATAGTCCGGCGAAAGGACATTAGGACAACCGCCACCACCGTAATGGTGGTTCACCACCGCTACACTGCTGTACCATTGGATCGTCTCCAAAAAGATTGAGGTGTAACTCGACGTTGTTGTCTGGAATTGAGAAAAAAAAGAATGGACGATAAAATAAGTGATTTTCGCATTAACTGTCAAAAATTGTCACTACACTCTTGTTTATTATATTTTGCTCAAATTTTCAACATTTAATAAAAGGTTTTGTTAACGTTGCTGATGCTTTGGTACAATGCACGCAACCATCATTTACTGGTTTCCACGCCATTTTCATGAAAGAATAAATTCGGATAGTGCTACAGAAGGAAGAGGATACTTTGGCACTATTCAAGCGAAAATGGATCACATGCAAGCCGAGCCTTACTCAGGAAGTACCTAAACGATAGTATATCTTGAGAGAATCGTACTGACACTCAGGGACCACACCATGAGTTTCCTCTCTGCTGATGCTGATGTTCCATTTGAAGCTGGCACGCAGAGTACTTACTCTTATTACAGGGTGTTCTTGCTAATAATGCCAAAAATGTCAAGAAAGAAAAACAGAATCTCGTGTAAGAAAGTTTGCCTTTGCAACAATGTTGTTGGATCTCTACTAAATGTCTAGATTTGGACGCATTTTGTTCACTTGCTCTCCTCTGAATGCTTTAATAAGGCATCGTCAAATTATTTCAATTTTCCTTCAATTGGTGATTGGATAAGTTCAGTCCCTTAAGGACATGCGTTTGATGAGGAATACATTCTGAGACTTTTACAACAAAATCGTTCTCTGCGTGAACCTTATCAATATCCTTAAAATGCAACTCACACAAGCCAACAAACTAGGCCAACCCAGATAACTAGGGGACAGGGAAACAAAACACTCAACAGCACACAAACACAAACTCGCGAGATTTACTGTATGTGTGCTTTCATTTCAAAAGCTAAATTATTGGAGCGTAAAATTCTGTTTCGTTTCATTGTAACTTGCCCTTACACCGGGGCTAGGCTTAATGTTGAGCCTTTTTATGTGTGTGTTTATTTCTTCTATTGTTTCTTCTCCGCTCATTAGTATGCAGTGGATGTATGATTGCTACGGTGGCGAGGCACATGATCGTTTTCATGTCTTTGCTATATTTTTTTTGCATGCTTTTTTGTTTCCACTTTTTACTTCATTCATTCATCCGGAGTGCTTTTCCATACTATTCCAAACCCGTAATTAGTGAATTAGGGTGTCACGGCATGCGCAGAAAGCAAAGTACAAAATGTAGAATACAATCATTCAGATGAAAAACCCCTTTTTCGTACATATTTTGAATCGTTTGCTTTTATTAAATGCAGGTGTTGCAGCTACGGCAGCTGGCATTTTCCATCCACAGAAAATTTCAAACAAAAAATGATGATAATTTTTGAAAAATATTATTTAAAACATAATTTAATTTAGCAAATTCCTCCATCTACATTAATTTATCTCTCAAGAAACTGATTGTCTAATCAATAAAGAACATTTTGAAGGTTAGCACTTTAGAGTGATGGGTCAAATTTCCCATCAAATTAGTAGATTGCCCGTCAAATAAATAGAAATGTACATTTCTTTTCCAGAGTTAGTTTAAATTTTCATCACATTATATGCCTGTGCCACTCCAGGATCTTCTGACCTCTTTTTTCGACCCTCAAAAACAAATATTTAAACAAGCATGCGACCAGTACCCTTCACGGAACTAACCGGAACTAGTCCAGTGCGGTGCGGTTTTCCATGTCCCGAGCAATTCCATCATCATCATCATGATGGCTGAAGTGCTAATGACCTGTCCCCACAAATTGCCATCCGCAAGAGATGAGTGGTTTTCTTTTTCCTGCACTCGAAGAAGTACGCTGAAAACGGGAATAAGGGGGTGGAGGCGAAAGGAAAATAAAAATGGCACTTGATCCCTTTTTTTCACCATCGTCCCTGGAACGGAAGAAGTATGTCGCGGTTTCCAAGAATTTCCACTTTCGCAAAAGTGTTATTTATTATTCATTAAACTGACGCAGTCTTAACCACAATATTGTGGAGGGATTACGGTTTCTTCTCGCTATGCAATAACCCTTAACCAGGTAGAATGGAGAGGGCGAGAGAACTGTCGTTGAAAAAAAGGAACCCCAAAAAAGATATACAAAATTGAAGCTCAAGCAGCCATTAACTGCAAATCGCATAGGATCTTCTAGCTGGTAAAAGATAATCAACTCATTATCTTCATGTTCAAGATGCAATTCTTTGGCGCTCGATTGCATTACGAGCGCCCCCTTTTGGCGCCACACGAACGGATTCACGGTCAGTTGAAGTTCTTAAAAAAAAACCCCCTCTAAACGCTTGACGGAAAGCTATGCGCGCTCTGCTGTATTAATTATCGGGCAATTAATGACCAAACAAATGGCTTCAAGTGCAGCACGTGCTACAAGAGGAAGCTAAATTTAAAGCAAAAATTGCCGGAACATGCTATTGCCAGCCAACCAAGCGTTGATTTTTAAATCGTTTAAAAATTGATTGCTGCTGAATATTATTTCCAGACTGCACAGTAGTTGCACGAGCATGACTAACGCGTGATTGTTAAAAGAGCTGGAATGGAGAAACCTGCAAAAACTTCTCTACTTTAGTTAAGCAGTAACTGTACCGGGGCTAATATTTATGGCGAGTAATGAAAATTCTCTCTGCGCGAAAGTAGCGAAAGTGGCCACCCTTTTGGTTTTGATGGTGCATTTTATGACCGCCTTGACCCTCGCACGTATGGCACATAGTGTGGGAGTGCTCGGGGTACACGAATACGATCAAATCAATAAAATGGGGTTCACCCTAACCTCATACTTCGGGTGAGATATTTTCCCTCTTGCAATTCTTAACATCCTAGAAGACAAGACGATTACAGGGTTTATTGGGTTAAAAAGCAAGTGTCCACTTGTCCAATGCAGTCCGGAATGCAAGGCAAAACAGCCCTGGAGTTTTTTTCTCAAATCACAACATTTTAGCAATACTGATAGCAAAAAAAATAGCAATATTTTTGCATTTTAGCAAAACGGAATCTCTTCCAAATGACGCCACCAATTTTTGACGCGGCTCCGGAAGATACTTCGAGTTCGGAACAATCGGGAATCGTCGGAGCCGTCCGGAGTCACTTATACGGTGATATAACCTACATTTGGTGCTCTCTCCAACGGATTCGGACAGCTTAAAACGCTTCCAGACGGCTCCAGCTAAAGACTAGCGGCTCCGGACGGCTCGAAACGGTTCGGGACGGTTCCAGGCGGTACCTCGAGATCGGAGCTGGAGTTACAATGCTCGAAAGCGGTTCGGATCCGTAGATGCGGTTCCGAAAACCCATCACTACACACGAGACAGAATTCAGTAGCTTTCTGCAAATAAGGGTGGTTGATTTGGTCAAAAATTCAATGGCCATCACAAACTAAACCCCCTAGTTTCTGGCACCTAACCTAAGTGAGCGACAAACAACAAGGAATTAGGAATTTTCTTGTGAGTGTTGCACAATTTCCTACCCGCGCCAAGGGGGACCTAAGAAAATCGATAATTCCTTCCCTTTTTTTTCCCTGTGTTTAGGGTGAATTATTACATCAAATGCATTTTTCTCTTCAATCAAGGGTGAAATCGAAAGCTAGAATCAAATTCCAGTTTCCCTTTTTCTTTCGGATAACTACTTTTACCCCGACTAATACCACCATTACTTAGACGTGTTTATGGACGCACGCTTAGAACGGCGAGTAATGAAGGTGGTTACGAGCGCTTAGGGCACAAAACCTATTCACGATGCTTCACCTGAAACAGGTATGCTTGAATGGCTGGGTGTCCCATTCCCACAACTGCTGGAGCTAAACCACGCAACCGACGAATAATGAAAGACCTACGTAGGCAAATGTAGCAAATAGAATTTCCGGCTTTGGGCGACTCGCGTTCAAAACTGCCCCACACAGTGGTAGTGTTTGGAATGAAATATTTATTACGTGGAGGGGCGAGAGTCTGATTGTTTGGAGTTTATTTTGTAGCAGAGTTTATGTAAAGGTAAAATACGGCAAGAGAAGCTCCTTTAGTAAAAGCAAGGGTCATAATTTGTGCTGATGGTTCCATTAGATGCAACCAACAAGACTTCAACTCTTGAGAGCCTGTTGAGAAATAAAACAATTTCTGGGAGGAAAAATTGCAAACAGTTTTTCGTAACAACAAGGATTACAAATAACTAAACATAAATAGCAATGAATAAATTTTCGCCTTTTCTAAACATGTTATCTCTTGCGATGTTGCATAAAACCTTTAAAACCCCTCCTCTTAAACGTACTTTTTCGGTCAGTGCTCGACTATTTCTAGCTAACCGGGACTCTGTGAGCAGCAAAACCCGTTGCGGATGTCTAGACCAACCGTCTGGCGCTAATAGAAGCATCACTTTCGCTCTGTCTCTCTCTCCATCTGACGGACTGCTGACGCCGAAACTACCAAACCAACGCGCTTCCTGTGTGCTACGAAAGCTCCGACTGTACGGCGCAGTCTATGTCGGGGTGGTGAAGGTTGAATGATCTCATCCCTAGGGCCCATCATCAACCAACCATCGGCATTTCACAACAACAACCATCGTGCTCGATTATCCTTTCTACTGCTGTCCAAGGGAAAACCGGAAATTCATGGCAAAAATCAATATTGCGCTAGTGCCATGACTCACCGTGATGGAGTGGCGAGGCAGAACTTTTCTGATAAAGTTCTATGCAATGTATTTATTTAGATTTTAATTCCGTATATTCATGGCCATTTTGCTTGTCACTTAAATTTAGTAACGGGGCTGCCCAGTGGTATAGGCGACAGCGGCGCCGGTCTTCATATGGCAGGATCGGGGCTCAAATCCTATCCGGACCGTCCCCCCATAGTGAGGACTGACTAAACAACTACGTCATGTCACCAAGTCTAGTAAGTCATTCGACGTCAAAAAAGAATATTTTTTTGTTACCTCGTTCTGACTGCTTATTCATAATGATTGGTTATCTCAAGTGCAGATGAGTTTTTGGTACAGAACGATAACTTCCTTCCTATCAAAACTCTTTATGATTGTGTGTCCCTTCAAAGCCATCTCCTCGCCTTCTCTTCTTGGTGCTAGTCTATGTCCAAATAAATGTCAAATTATATCCTTTTTTCCGTTCTCTAAATCCTGTCATGTTCTGTTACTCTCTCTCTCTCTCTCTTTCTCTCTCTATCTCTCTCTCTCTCTCTATCTCTCTCTCTCTCTGTGGCTCTCCATCAACCCGTTCTGACTGTGTGAAGGATCTGAAGGAAGGAAGGATCGACGCTAGAGTATGCCTCAGTGTAATTTGATCGCCTACTACCATCACAGCTGCGTCTCGAGTTGAGCGGGTCCAGAGGACCTTCACGCGGTTGGCTATACGCAAAGTGTTTGGAGATACTGGCACAGCACTGCCTTCGTATCCGTCAGGTTGTCGGCCGCACTCATTCCCAGGCCCAGGCTTCATCGTCCCCGCTTGTCCTCCTCCCCCGTCGACGACCCTTTTTTGCTTTCCTCTAATGATCCTTTGCTGCGCGCTTTTCGTGCCTTTAATTCTTCCTCAGACCTATTTAACTTTTCCCTCTCTCCAACCACTTTCCTTGCTCGTCTTCACTCCTCATCCTTTAGTCTACTTAACTCCCCTTGACCTATTTCCCTTCACGTTTAGCGATTAAGTTAGTTCTTTTATGAGTGAAATAAAAAAAAATTAAATAACACCATTTTTTATCAAAAACATTCAAAAATTAAATAAAATAAGCCCTGGTCACGGCACCAACAGTCTGATTTTTAGAGTCACAGGTAAAAGTTTTTTCCTCACCTTTTGACTGCATAAATTTAAAATATCTCATGCTATAAACATCAACTATCATAGGCTTCAAAGTGTCCATATTCCCATCATAGGCTTGATTTACTTGATTTGGGATGTGCCCATCAATGTACACCACTATTCAACACCCTACTGCTGACGGCTAGACCGAACTGATGGATAGCTAACGCCGAAAACAGACGTCGACCAGCACCGACCGACAAACGGCAACGGAACAGTGTCACAGTCAGTGTCACATTAAAAATACAGCAAATTATCTACAAAACGTCGCAAACGCGTCCCAAGACCGACGAGGCACGGGAAATAGAGACTTAAAGCGCAATGCGTAAACCCGTGAAAAGTCATGTTGCTACTGCTGTTGCTGCTGGACACACACACACAAACACACTACGGCCGACATACGCTTGTTCCACCATTTGTTTCACTCGATGTTGCATCGATGTCTTTTCCAAATGTGGGGATACCGTCTGTTTTTCTACACTAGTTGCTGATCTTGCGCTCCATCCATGTCCGCTTCCAAAACTGTGCCCTCCCCCTTTTCCGTAGTACCGAACTGAACTACAAGCGAAATGGGAATGTTGAGCTGGAGACGTGGGGGAAAAATCATTCAAACCCGCTTTTGGGTACATGGCAGGCGCCACCAAACACACAACCAAGGCGTCATTTACGCCGTCGTAAACTTACGCAAAAGGTGTCGACGAAAGAGAGCGCGCGCGCGCGCGCGTACACACACGTTTTGCGTTGGTTTCTGTCTTGAGAGAGGTGTCGTTTCCCACGCGACACAACCAACTACATCGTATCTGCGCCGAAAGTGCGTCAATTCTAGTGAACAACCAACCCCGCCACCACACTGCTATGCTGATTTCGGTTTGGTTATGTCTCCATTTTGGCTTCGATCTACCTTCGCCTTCAATGACAAGAAATTGGAACGAAAATCAACTCAAGTGGAACTCGCGTCTCGGTATGCAGAAGACAGTGGAGACCCTCCTGTGAATGGTAAATCAACGGTTGATTGCCGGTATGGAATTTAGCTCCGGCTTTCCCTTCCGGAACACGCCACTATTATGTGTCGTCAAGTCGATCGTTCGACTGGAATCTCCATATTTCCAAAAAACTAACATCGATCGAAACCTTCAGACCTGACAAGATCTGTAGCTCAGTAGCGCAACAAATTCGCAACCGCATCCCAATGTGTGCAGTAATGACACTCGACAACACTACCTTCACTGGACGGGTCTAAAACCGTCTTTTTAGCACCCCAGCAGGTCACTCGACGAGCATCAATGTTGACAGAGACTTCCCATTAACATTACCCTTTGGTGCGAACGGCACGAGTCACACAGCTTCAAGGGAATTATGCGCAATTTATGTGAATGTGTTCACTCTGTCCATCATATCTAGCAAACCAAGCAGAAGCGCTGTCTAACTACACACACCGTATCATTCGAGGGCATGCCGCTTGGCAGGGCTAGGTGAAATGATAATATTTAAGGGTGCGCGCTGTAGATCGACAAGGATTCATTACAAATTGGATGTCTATTTACGGGGTTTTCTACATATCGATGATGCTGCTGCTTGGCCTGGGGATGGTGGAGTAGTCGTTTATGGATTTACGGAGGCTACGATTGTTAACCGAACAACACCCTTTCATGTTGGCGTACCAATCTTGGCGGGTAGCTAATTAAGATCAGTTACTGGAAGGCGTTTTTGAGCTAGAGTGACACAAAAAAGACTGTGTTTTCACGCGTATAGACCAGAGACTCAGGATGTTCGAAATAATACCGCTCATGATACAGGATCCTCAAGAGAGCTCTCAGGATCCTCAAGAGAATTATTTACACGATGGCTGTGTTGCCAGCCAATAGTTAAGTCATTTTACGAATTTCTTCTCTACCTGGACTTCTGGACACTGGACTTTGAGCCTTGCAGAAGAACATCAGATGATGATGCAGTTCACCCTTCGAGATTCCAAGAAGATCTAGCATTGTTTTCGCCAATCTTTGTCATAATCCTGACCGTCTAGGTCGTTAGACATTGAGCTGAACAGTTGTCATATCAGAATTCTTAATTTCAAAATGGCGTTCTAATTGGACATTAGCTAGACTGATGAACATCTGATGACGTTTCCAGATTAAATATTTACATCATGGCAGTGTTGCCAATCAACAGTTAAGTCATTTGAAGATCCCTCCTACATATCATTGAGCCGTGCAGAGAAACGTTTGATGATACGGCAAACCCTTCAGAATTCCAGTGTTCCGAACTATTTTAATTCCAGATTGAAAAAGGCACAACTCACCAAACAATTTACTGTCGATTCGCATTGCAACATGAAGCAATTATTCGCCCTGACACCTGACAATGAGATCATAATTCATATAACTGCGCAAGATTGCAGTTGCAATGCCGCATGCATCGTCGTATATATGTCTCTGCTTCATTCGGTTCGGTTCATAACATCGTAACACACTGACCAACATTCGCTGGTCTTTTTTCCCACCGTCTCCTCCCGCTCCATCAGCTCCCCCTTTGTGCGGCATGCCATTAACTGGCTGATGATGATTGCGAGCAGATCGCGATGTGTCTCAACACTCTTCACCTGCACCAGAAATCGAACGTGAACGAAAAGGAGAGCGAACGAATTACTCCAACCCAACCTAACTTCAGCTTATGCTTCCACCCCTTCAGCGAAAAGAAGTGCAATTTGCGACGAAAGCACGTGATCACAATCGCACAAGAAAAAGGGTTTTCCGGTTGGCGGTTGAAGATGAATTCGAGTCGACGGTTTGGGACGGGTTTTCTTCTTCGTGGCAACAATTATAGTGCACGCAGTCTGCTGCCTTTTACAGAATTACAAACCCGTCCAAAGCACGCGTTAAATATTTACTCCAACTCCGAACGTGCCCGCTCATCAAACGAAGGGGTGGTGCTCGAGCCCGCGGATGGTGTGAAAATGATACGCGATAATTATGCTTCCTGCGTGCTAGGGTGCTGCGAGAGCAGCAAAAGGCTGAGACGAACCATTCACGCTACTCATCACCACTTTTGTGAGAAGTGAGATTTCTTCTTGCTTTGTGAGCTCAAGAGCAAAGAGAGGAACTTTTTTTTTTAGGCTTGCAAAATTTAAATCTCCACCCCAAAATCACACCTTACCGGGTAATTTAATTCATCCGCCCGGTTGGCTTTTTTTCATTTAAAAGCTCTGGGTCGGTTTTTTGTTTGTAACACTTGTTTTTCGCTTTGATTTCTTCACCATCCCCCCAAAAAGTGGAACACGCTCAGCAGACGCAAAGAAAGAAAAAACCGAAGACGCTAATGTTTTCATGATTATTTACAATCAATGTACGCAAGAAGGGTGATTCGCGAGGGTGTGTGTGTTTTGTGTGTGGTTAAGAGTATCTTGATGATTAAGCTTCAATCTACCCAATTATTGTTATTAACAGCAACCGGCGAAACGCGGAGCACGAAAAAAATCATCCAAATCTTTTCCCCCCGCGTACAGCATTCAACAGCGCTGAACCATTCTTATTGGCACGCGTCGCTTCTTCTTTGCAATTTGCAACAATTTTAAGTTATTTCGTTTTGCAAAAAACGGCAAAGCAAAATTGGAAGTAAAAATAGGGGTGAAATATGTATCTCGTCACTATAAAAACAAACAGTTACAACGCCGACACAACACAAAGAACGTTGAAAAGTTCGTTGCAAAAAGAAAGATGATGTGCTTGTTCAACACATCGTTTTTTATTTATAATAATGGTAGTAAGAGGGCCTTTTTTCAAATTTATAAAACAAGCAAACTCAACTTTGTTGACCAACGGTGGTCTTTAATAGATTAATGATGCAAAGCGAGAGGTCAACCAATCCGTGACTTTGGCTTATTCTGTAAACCTTTTCTTTATCTTTTTTTTTATTTTAAGCGCATACCTGATTTTGCATTACAACATTTATGATTTAAAAAAAAATTAATTTACATATTTATTTATTACTTACAATTGATTCTGACGGTACAATGCCGTATTGTCAACTCTGAATACAATCACTTAATTACATAAACATAATGATAAGGCATTTCCTCCTTATTCTTTGCCTTATTTTTACCCGGTGGTGTAGACATCATTGGCGCCAGTCTTCAAACGGCAGGCTCGGGGTTCAAATCCCATTCGGACCGTCCCCCCGTAGTGCGGACTGACTAATCAACTACGTGGTATGGGCAGTCTAGTAAGCCATTTCAATGGCCGGCATGACCTAGAGGATCGTCAAGCCAAGAAGAAGAAGAAGAAGAGTCTCTGAGACTATATTTGCCGCTCCTTTGATGCATTTAATATAACTTAAATTTTTAGCTGCATAATATACAGTGACTAACAAAATAGTTTGAGACATTTATACCCGATTTTTGTAGAATGTTCATCAGCATCCAAACTAGCTATAGCAATTTTGTTGTCATCCATAAGTACATAAAAAAGTGCACAAAAATAAAAAGCCCTGATAAAATAAGGCTTTTCAGACCCCAAAAAAGCTAACTTTTTTTATTATAAAAACTAGACAATTCTAGCAAAAAAAAAAGTAAAAAGGAGATGTCTAAACCCATGAAGAATTATTGTTTGAATTTAAAAATTGATTGATGGTCCTATTTTAGGTGCTAATGTATCATTTTCGTCAGAATACAGAATTAATGATTTATCCCCACCCACATACCGTACTAGGTGTCTGTTATTCGGACTGGAATTCCTTCAACATCTATGAAAAACGCCATAGTGCGTTTTTTTTTACAGAAGCGTCATCAGTGGTTTTATTGACGCCCCGTACATTCTAGAAAGTATAAACTTCCAGGCTCCTAGTAGAATTCTTAGGCCAAGGCTACTACTATATTAGCTCCGTATTCAGATCGACCGAATTTGGTTCGAACGATTCTTTATCAAAAATTATAACTTCATACCTTATTCTATCTAACGCAGTCGATCTCAATACTAGCATTAAAATTTGTAAACTAATCTTGCGCAGGCAGCACCTAGTGAGGCAATTGAATCCATGTAATTCTGTCTTTCATTTATAGTTTTTATTGTGCTCCGTAAAGGTATTAAAACAATAGGTTGCTTTCGTTGAAAATTGACCTCAAAAGTTCATTTTTGCAATATGCATAACAGTGGGTAGGCCTTTAACTATTGTCCGTCTTTATAAACATTTTCATAGCACCAAATACACCCCTTACAAAAACACTTTATGTCGCAATAAAACGAATACTTATGGGAAATAGCTAATGTTGAATGTCAATAATCAGCTACGGCCTTTAATAATACAGAAAGCAAACATATCCGTATGATTTGCGGCGGTCTGACACAACACGATAGAGTTTCAAATCCCATCCGGACCGTCCCCCCGTAATGAGGACTGAGCATCCAACTACGTGGTATAGACAAATCTAGTAAGCCGATGGTTCGATGGTCGGCCCTTTCATGGTCACCAAACCAAAAAGAAGATCTGTGAGAATATTTCAGCAACTTAAACTTGTTGGTTGCATGATTTTACGCCTTGTCGAATAAAATAATAAAATCTGTATCGAAAATGCTCCTTCTAGATAAACAGGTAGCAACCAGGATTTCAAAACTTGACAGTTCTTCGCCGCGATTTCATAGCTAAACGGTGTACTTTTGCACAACACCCGAAAATTTTTCTTAACATTTTGTGTTCCAAAAACTCTAAAAACAGAAAAGAAATAAAACACAACACTACCCTTACCTCGGGTTTTGATGGGTTCAAATATGGTTGTAACAATTCCAACCATCTTAAATCCACTAATTGAACAAATATGTTTCTCCGTCGTCATAACCGTGCCACGTGGCGTGCACTGCAACGAGCCTAACTGCTCCCTATCATCTTCCAACACTAACTTCCTTCTTCTCTGCATTCCCACCACCAATGGACGACTAAATGGCAAATGTTTCAAATAGTTTGTGAGGTTAATTAAAGTTGCATTTAATAGCACACCGTTGTTGATGTTGCTGTGTGTGAGCGCACGAGCACGTTCTGCTCTCTCTCTGTCTCTGTGCACGTTGAAGCTTTGGGTGCTTGCCGGCAAGATCACTGTTGCGAACACGCCGCTTGAGTGTAGCTAGAGGCTGAGCAAAGGTGCGTTTGTTTCGCGTTCCATTTGTTTATCTAAACAATTTTTCTTCTAGCCTTGTACTACAAAGGAAAAACTGATAAAAAAATATCTTATCTACTGCCACTTTACGCAACGGCATTCGATGCGGGAATATTTACTAAAAACTTTCCGAGCTGCAGTGAGCATATTCTGCGGCTGGGAGCTACCTGAATCTGTGAAGACCTTCTCAAGGCATGGGCAAAAACGTCCCTTTTAGCCAGTCTCTAAACACGTCTAGTAATCAACCGGTGTAGTGTTTCGCTCACTATAGGCCCACCACACGCACACACACACACACGCCGGTGCAACAGAAAATTAATTGCATCTATTTTCAGCGTATCGTGATACGCGTGCATACACACCAGCGCGCGCGGATGCATTCCAGGCGCGCTATGTGAGAAGTACCCACCCGATGCTGATGGCGACACTCACACCCATTCTCGACGGCAACTTCTCGCTGTAAACGTGCCTTGAAAGTGAATTTTAAGCAAAGAAAAAAAAAGCAATTCTTTTGAACGACCGCCACAAGTTTGTTATGCTGCGCCCCGGACGGGGAAAAGAACCTACGAAATGGAAAACAACTTTCAAGTAGTACAGACTCGTTGCCAGTGAGGTGCAGAGTAAACAGGAATGATACACAGCTACAGCTCCAACCTGCCTCTCTAGCTGCTAAATAATCTCCGTCAACGTGAGATCATGTGAGAATGCTCCCTAGCATTCTAAGAATTCGGTAATGGAGCATGTTTATGATGGCGTTTTGTTTCATTTGCATCATATGCTGGTGTTTTCGAAGTGACATATAAGGGTGTGTATTGTTGTCAAGAACGATACAGTTGCGATAACGAATAATAGGTGAGAAAATGACACCGAGGCAGTGTGGAAGTGTTTTGCTTAAAAACGTGTTGCAAAAACATGGCGTATGGTAGAAAGCTCCGGTTGAAGATCTGAGGTTTGCATGGCTGGATCACTGCAGATAAGCTTGCCTTTGCAATACCCTCATAATTCTGGATATTGGTCCTAAGGGTATGTGGATCAGCATGAGCTCAGATTCTTGGACAAATTAGTCTAAAATGCTGCAGTCCCAGTCCGACTAACAAGGTCCCTCCCTGTCTGAGGAGTACTCTCCGGGAGATTTGGCCTCTATAACTGCTTCCACAAGAAGCGTCAGCTGAAGATCCCAGTGAGACAGCGATCTGCTAAACAGCCCTGTCGAGCAGTTTTGGCTGTCAAAACGTACCGTTTCTTAGGTGCGGCTGGCGGTATGATGCCGGGAGCATTTGACAAAAAACTGTAAAAATGTGTACCAACGATAAACTGTGCAAAATAATGAAAGCATCTTCAACCACGTGAAGCATTTTGAGGTGCTTCCATTATTCCACGCGTGTATTTAATCGAAATTTAGGGTAAATTTAAGTTATTATTGTTTCTCGAAAAGTATTAATAATTGCTGTATCGATTTAGAAAGGTTTACAACCGATAAAACACATAAAATAATAAGAAAAACTAAGGAAACGCGGAGCATCCACAGACGGCTTATTAGCGGTAAGTTAAGGGTTTCGTTTTTCTCTTGCTTACAGTTCGACCAAATATATGGAAAATACATCTGGCTATTCTTTATTGAGTGAAATGAAAGGATACTTATCAATAAAATAATATTTACAGGCGAGATGGTACAGTAAAAATATAAAAAAATAAGAAAATCTCCTACTACACGAGACAAACAAATCGATAGAAAAAAAAATGTATTTTTTTGGTTCGTTAAGAAAAACTGCTCGATTAGGCTTGTTTAGCTAAATTTCCCTTAAATTACCTTTTACTGACCAGGCTATTAAACGGCAATTTAAAGGTAATTTAAGCAGATTTGTCTCACTGGGATGGCCTTACTGGAGATAACGTCAGGAGGATTAAACATTACAATTTTTTTCAATAAATACAATGAGCATATGAGCAAGCGCCAGTCCTACTCCAATAATTCACTGACTAAAATAGAGGAACAGCTCACCGTCAAGGTTAGACAAGATATGAAAAACAACGTTAACCTTCGTCATTAGATCCGTCATCGTTTAAGGCTCCAAATTACTTCCATATTACCGCTGAAGCATCGAATTATTTTTGTAGAAGGCCTATCAAACCTAGCCGTGAAGGAAAAGGTGGTTAAAATGACTTCTCCTCAGCCATTTTTTCCCAATGCAAGTGGCTCAATTCCACCAATTATGACATATTGAATATTTAAAAAAAAACCTCAATTCTCCTTGACGGATGAACTGCACATCCATCTCAGTATTGACCAACAGACATTGATGAGTTGATGCTCATAAGATGAAGCTGATGATAGCTAAATTGTGTTTTAATAATACTCTTGAAATCCCGCACGCCAATGCCACATGGAAGACATTGAAAAACGTTTCCATTTCCAAGGTCAATATTAATGTTTTATTTTACAAAGAATAGATCAACACACGAATAATGAATGGTATCAAACGCATCTGTTATACATCGGAAGCTTGATTTCTTATTCGCCAAAATATTGCCACAAACTTAACCCCTAATGTAGTGCAGAATTGGTGCCAAAATAACAAACAAAACACAACCCGACCATGTTCTGAGATGTGTGTCGGTTCTTGACATTCAACGGCTAAACACTGGTAAGCAAAATAAACACCTCCAAGTGACCATCCACAGACCCCCAACGGCATCACCTCTCTCATCCACCAAGTCGCAGTTTTAAATACAGTTTAGTGGAAAAGCGGATCACAACACCAACACACATGGTCGCTTTTCCCGGGTGTCACGTTACGGCTTTCCCTACCGATGGAGTCGAAAAATCCATCTCGTCCACCATTATTATTGTTCCGGGCGGGAGCAAGATTTGAAGGGTTAGTGGCTCAATGGTTGGGAAAATTCCTACACCGCCATCAAGTCCACCTCTCCTCAAAGCACATTTGGCACACGATCGACAAACAGCAAACAGAATCCAACGTTCTCTCGTGTGTGTGTGTGTGCGCTTGTGTCCCTTCAAAACCATACGACGCCATCCCATGTTTCACTCCTCCCGAAAGCATTTCAACTCAGCCGGCTGTATATACTCTGCTAATGAACAACAAACAAGCGCGCAGTCGGAAAAATTATGTGTGAGGAAAATTTCCACAAAACCAGTGTTCTCGGGAAAAACGATTGAAAAAAGCGCACATAAAACGAAAAAAAAACGAGGTTTCCCATTTCCCGAGGGCAAATCCATGCTCAAGCTCGTGTCGTAGTAGATTGTGCGAGGTTGGGAAAACTCCCTTGTTCCCTCCTCCCCCCGTCAGGCAGATGTGTCAATCTAGCCGATCTAAATGATGATGATGGCCTAACCGATTTCACTCCCCAAACGAGAACTTGGACCAGATTTAACCAGCGGTCGCGTTTAAAAAAAGACCGCATGGGTTGATGAGTGTTCAAGCGCATTCGAGGGCAAATGTTGTAAAATGTTATGCCTGTAAAATGTTGTTTCCGGGTCTCGTTTCGTTTAGATAATTCCCATATTTAGTGTATTTAATGGCAAATTCATTTCAGTTTATACATTCCCATTCATTTGCCACATAAATTGAGAGCATATCAAGTGTTGCAGTCGGGTTTGCAGACAGATTGGCGAACCTCAAATAATAAAACATATCGATTTCCCAACGGGGGGAAAACGGGGAAACCCCTGAACACGATGATGTAGCGTGGGCTTTTTAAAGCTGTGGCCTCTCTCCCTCTCTCTAAACTTGGCAAATAGGAAGGGAAAATGTTTTTCCTCCTACCCTGAAATCAGGTAAAATGCCCGGCAGCCAAATTCACAACACGCCGGTGGTTTAAACAAACGAAAACTCATAAAATATGCAAAGCTTCAACAATCCACTGATTCTTCTTTGCCGTTTTTTCTTTTTTTTCGTACCGATTACGTTTGAATGTGTATGTGTTGGGGGGGTGGTGGCTTTAGGTATCGCATATTCAAGGATTACCTTTCCTGCACGAGTTTTAAAAAAACCCATCCGCGTGACGTCGTCATGTTGCTTGGTATACGTCATCTCCCGGTACGGTTGTAGTACGATGTGGTAAAATAACGTGTTTTTGAAATCATTTAAAGTGCTAGCGTAGCATTTTGGCAAGGAGGGAAAACAGTTGATCAAAACTGGGACAAAATATCTAAAATTAGATTCAGATAAGACTAACTTTCAGTAAGTTTATAAGAATACTTTTGTCGGAATTTTGATTTAAAAGGGAATAAATTCATCCCGCATGATGTACATATTTTGTCAACTAAAATACGTCTGGCTACATCTACTTCGAGAGCATTAATGATTTAAATAATGCAATTTCTCAGAGGCTAGCAATACGGCCTGGCCGTCCCTTATAAATAAAAAAAAAAAAAAAATTCTCAGAGGCTCTTCTGCAGTCAACATCATGAATTTATTCCAATTTTAAACTGTCACCACCGCAGCACACGTTAACGAGCTTTAAAAACTTATTATTAGCTGGGTCGTCCGGTATCATTTTCCTGACATGTGTTACCTGAAGTGGATGGATCTTTATCAAAGTGATTTTCGCCGTCTTTAGAGTCAGAACAGAGTGCTATAATTTACGTGTTCGATATAGTTTCAGCTTCTTCTCTCGTGACAGAATTAAGAAGATTCTTCAGGTCAGCCAGCATGTTCAAGCTAAGGATCTTTGCAGATGAAATTTAGTCAAGGACTCTGTTTAGGATTAATATCATCAAACAAAGATGTTAGAATTTAAGCTCAAGGAACAGTAATTAAATCTGCACCTGAAACAGCTGGCCCATGTCTTCTTCTTGGCTTGACAAACCGTAGGCCATGCAGACCATCAGATGGGTTTCTAGACTTATTGATATCACGTAGTTCGATAGTCAGTGCTCATTAGAAGGTGCCTTGTGGAATTTGGAACTATTTAACTAGTTAATCTTAAGATACTTGCTGATGTAACGACAAGCATTGTGGATTGTGTGATAATACAAACAATGCATCAAATTCTTCAAGATTTCAGGTAAAACCCCACGATTATAGAACCAAGCGTTACAAACATCCACAGGCTTTCCACTATCAGTTAGTCCCTTCCCCATGAGAGAGCGTCATGAACACAACGTAATGGAATAAAACTAAAGACTGGTAAACGTACGTGCTTTGAGGTCCATTTAAGCTTCCTTACCTCCCAAGCTGCAAGCAATTAGTGTGCTACACTCAACGCTGCAACAAGGAAATATTTGGCACCCATTTTTGTGTGCTTCTCTGTCTGCCACGTGCACCAAAAATCCACAACAACAAACCTGCGCTATTCCTCATCGGTAACCGGTTATTTAACTGAGTGTGAGCGTGAGTGGAAGATATTCAATATTTTCCGGATTTCACTAAATTCCATCGGTTCCTCGCTATCTGAATCGGTTTTTTTCACCTTTTTTTTTTGGCCCCTCGATATTTATGTGTGCGATGATGAGCGTTGATTTTTCACCACATTATCACGTCGGAAATATGTTCATCATGCATATTCGTGCTTCCATTATGTGCGTTATGTCGAGAAGAACCTTTGCGCCGATCGATGCCAGTTAGCGAACGCTCCATCTGTCCCTTGCCAGGGAACTGGTGTCGATTGACGTCATCTAGTGGAAAAGCACTTCCCATCAGATGGGGTAGAGATAAAATGGGACGGGGAGTACGTGTGCGAAACATTACGAAACATCTTACAGCTCGTCACACAATGCGAAAAGTAGAGACATGGCGGCAAGAATAACACACGCATGAAAATTGTATATTACACCCATGGGAATGGTAAGGACTGCCAAACTTCGCTAAGGATATAGCAGGATTTAATAGTACGTCATGCTAAATGAGGAGCTCTATTCAAGCTAAAATTAAAGAATTTGAAAGACTAGAACTAGAACTAGAACTAGAACTAGAATCTAGGATTGCCTAACAATCGTTCGGTCTTAATATTGCTTTTCCAACAATTGTGACATTAAATTCCGCAGACTGCAAGCCCTACACGAACCATACCGCCCGCCCTTTTTAACCATGAGTCAGTAGGGTACATTGACAAAAGAGAGCACAAATTACGGCAATCAGAGTAAAGGCAGAGCGGCCCTTTACAGTACCAAAAATAGAACCGATCAAGGAAGAGCGAGCGCCAAGCAAGAGTCCTAATAAAACGGTGAAGAAGACCAACAAAACAGTCACAAACCAATTTCCTCAGACACAGACAATCATTGCGATGCAATCCTCGGTAAAAAATAGGACTCAAAAACCGAGAAACCGTGCACAATGCCGCCCGAGGACTTTGCACTTGCATCCACGCAACCACCCAGAAAAGTGTAACGACCTGCGACACACTTCCTTCTTACAAATGTGAGCTGCTGCCGCAGGCGCAACTTCGATGTAGGGCTTCACGGAAATCAGCGACGACGGCAGAGAGATAAGCCGGGCACAAAAAAAAAATCTACAATTTGATGGATCGGGATGACAATAGGACACAGGAAAGAGGGAGAGATTGAACTGTGCACCAGAGCACAGGGTTTGACACGCGGCAAACGAACCCAAGGATGGGACACCACCACCCTTGGGGCCATGTGCAAATGTCAGTGGCCGGAAAAGTGGGAAAGTTCTCGATCGATTCTGAGAGAAAAGCCGTTGTAACGTAACGGAGCGATATAGTAAACATTCATTAAGCGAGGGCAGGGATGAGCAACCTTTTTTTGGTTAGATTTTCTTTCACTCAGTCTTATTAGATCCAATGCTGAGAAACACCCGTTGACTGAAAATATAGCAAATTATTATTTTTTATTCATTACATAAATCCTACAACAATTTTTTTAAAGTTTTTGCACTGCCTATTTTTGTCTACGTCCCAATGAAACAGCAGTGGAATCTATGATGTCTTAAAGCCAATTTTTTTACACATGAGCTTTAACATTTCAATGCCAAAATGCTGAACGCTCGCCAAACAAAATGACAGTCAAAACTAGCCAGTGTCCCAAGCATTCATGAGCAAGCATTTAATGAGCATAAAACTCGAAAATTGGATTCGAGCAGATATCCAAAAAGTCGATTGTTTTGATTATTTTAGAACCAAGCAATACAGTCTTAGGAAGACACGCATTTTTAGATTAAGTGCATTAAAGTGTCATTCATGTCTGAATTCGGCCGAAAGGTTAGCCTGTAACGCTCTCAACATTTTCCAGCTCAGTCGACGATCCACTGTTCCTGAAAGACGACTTTGATGTACCTTTCTAGTGATGCTTTGACGCTCCCGAAACCGTTTCAAAACATGTTCTAAAGTAGAAGACCCGTTTTTAATTAATTTATCGTATTTTTCTCCCGGACCAGGTTGAATTTTATAGCTTGGTGTGTACAATCAATTGTCTACGTTGCTGCTCCATCGTTAATTATAACTGAAACAAGCACGATCATGTCAAAACCACTCAATAATATGAAGGGAGTGCTCCAATACCTACTCATAGGTGTCAAATAGCACCACTGGAGACTCAACTGTACATTAGATAGAGGGACCAAATTCTAAATGAACAGTACTTAAATTCCTCCAGAAATGTTTCAAGTTTATGAGGCCAACCACACACACCAAATCTGTCAAATTCCTACTTTAAATGTCAAACGCTTCGGGGTTATAGTTTACCTGTCATCGTTTAACTACTCGCAACTGCTCAATAATTTGTCAGGAACTGGTTAAAATCTTTCAAAGTTATAAACGGAAGTCATCGTAGAGCCAAAGATCAATTATTAATAGGTGATATTGAGGTAACTTTAACAGAATTGATGAATTTATTAAGTAAACAAATACAAATAAATCCTTTACATAAAAAAACCTCTACCAGATACTCCATCGGGTGACCAAACCAATTGCTCACCCCTGCAAACTAAAGGACAATGGCATTGGACTCATTCTCAAAGTTTCGCTCTTACAAACGATACGGCCGTATGATACTTCTCGAGTGGTTAGGAAATACCTGACTTTCTCCTCTATCGATGATATCGATTTGAACCGAGCCGTACCCTCGTTTTGTCTCCATAGCACGGGAGCATGAATTTAAAATCACTACACCTAAGAAACGTTTGTAAGAATAAATTGAGTAAATTGCGGTGCTACAGTCGAGTCAAATTAAGCCTCTACTTACGTCACCTGAAACCCGTAGAGCAAGAGAGCTCCTGACCACCATCATCATCTCCATCGCATGAAGTGGGTGTGTAGTGGCACGATCGTCGCACATAATGGCGTAATAAATGATGGGATCGAAAACCTAGGAAGCTACCGAGATCATTATCACATCATCATCATCTTCATCGACAAAAGCCAACACGTAAAATGGTCCAGACTTTACTCTACTACTGCAATGGATCGGTTTCGTTTGTTTCTTCCACCCGGGGTGCTGCCTTTTTTTTTGTAAATGTGTCTTACCTTGAGCCTCACCTTTATGAGAACTCAACGTGGCGTCTTTCAAGTGGCCTCTCGTGCTGGGCGAATCGTCACCATCAAGTACCAGGGCAGCAAGTAGCAGCAACCTTTTTGTGTGATTTGTGTGACTCAAAGCCGGTCCACCCTTGTTGCGACGTTCGAGTGACAACACACAGCTGAGCATCTTGGAGCTTTTGGAGCACACCAAAAAAAAAAATTAAGGAAAAACAAAACTCCAAACCACCCAGCTGGACCCACACATTCCTGCGTCTTTCGCGCCTATCCCGCGCGAGTACTCGGCTACTTTGCAAAGAGGCACGAAACGCCATCGACATTCCTTATTAGTGCACGATGATCTAGCCTGTGTGCTCGCGCTGATGGCGTGGCAAAAGTGGTGGAATGATTGTTTCGTTTCCCTCTCTTGGCTTGGTTTTTTTTTGCTTCTTCCACTGGCTTCTCTCGATGGCGATTGCTGGGCGATCATGTAACCTTCGCGTCTGTCAACCTTGTGACGTCACGCCGAGGTGTTTGACATGTTAGAGGGTGATGCAAGCGCATCCAGATTCTTTGGCAATCGGGAGTATCGAATTTTGTGGTAAGATTTACTCTGCTTAGAATACCGAGAGTAACTTTTAAAACCATACCATTAAACATATCAGAAGTTCTAGAAATTTCAGATATTCTTCAAGATATTGGACCTTCCAAGACCTTCTACCGGTCACAGAATAGAACAAAACTAAGCTACCAGCAGGTTGGTGAAGGCAGCAGAGGTTATTGGAGAAGGAGAACCTCACTTAACTTGCAGCATTGAATCGCCTGTCAGTATGACTCATGACAACTCATGGACACACCACTTACCGCGAAGGAGTAGTAGGAGGCCGGTTCGTTCACTCGACAGATTCAAGATCATTATTCCCGCCCATTTTTGGGGTGGCGAAGTAGTGTCCCCACAGGTTCGGTCATCAAACTTTTGCACGCTCCCCCCCTCAGGAAAGGTAAAAAAAAACGGCAAACAACAACTTCTCACATAACTCGCACATAAACGAAGAGGAGGGCTCCGGTACATTCTGGCAATACACAAAAATTAGTCATCGCCTGTAGTGCGTTGTGTCGTTTGAAGAGATAGAACAATATTTGTCCATGTCTTACAAGAGCGAGCGAGAACCCAGTGTGTGTCAGAAGACGCTGGACGTAAATAAAATTGCAAATGCGTGAAAAAGGTCATGTCTGTACGGGGGTGGCGGTGTGTACCAAGGAGACAGTGCTCTTTCTCTCTCTCTCTCTACAAAGCCCGCTGCTCCGTTGGCAAATAAACCTTCGGGAAGCCAACGACGAAACAAACGAATAAAGCTATTATATGCCGCCGCATAGTATTCGAAACACTTTCACGAGAACCCATCAAAATCCGATATTCAAATGTAACCGCTGTGCTTCTCTATTCGGACGACGGTACAACGACGCCAAGGAAATGAATTCTAGCCACGCCAAGTTTCGCATTTGGAGATATGTATACACGAGGGAGCGCGGGTACGTAGGGAACGGTTCCAGAAAATCGATAAAACCGCCACATTTAGCACCAGCTTCAATAAAGAAAGGAAATGTCATAAACCAACACACACACGCACTGGCCGAGAAAGAGGAATTTTCTTCAATATCCTAAGAGCACGTTTGTACTAGACGATCGTAAAACAAATATGGTAATCGGTAAGGTACACGATGACTCTCGGTTAACCTTTTCAATGTTTACAACTCTTTACACTTTTAGCACATCATGCCAAGACGTGTATCTATGTAATTATCAGCCCTATTTTTGTGTTAATTGTCTGGCCAAGATGAAATATTTAGGCATAAACAAGTTTTGGGTATTTTTCTGGATGATGGGAAATCTGCAAAGGAGTCACGAATCTGGATTCTAATGCGTTCATTTTTTTCCGAAGTATACTCCAATGCGGGAACTCGAACAGATCAGAGAGCCGTACGGTCCTACACGAAAGTTTTACCAAGCAATAGCAGGCCGCCGAAACAACTTCATACCTAAGGCGATCCTGCTGTCGCCTTACACCTTTACAGTCCCAGTACTCACATACGCTTCTGAGACATGGCGGCCCTGTCCAAAACAGACGATGCCCTCTTTGCCGCGTTCGAGAGGAAGATGCTCAGAAGGATTGTTGGCCCCATATGTGTGGAACAACGACGCTTCTGCTGCGGCAGGCCAAGACGCGCCACGCGGTTGAAGCGCCTGATAAGTAAGTACGTATACTCCAGTGCTCCAGGTAAATCTGATGTTCAGGAGTAGACTCAAACGCTCCAAATCCAAAACAATCCATTCTCCTACCTATCAAATATCGACGAAGACCTGAGATATTATCAATTTCCTGATAAACGCACTGGAAATTCGTTCACTTAAGATTTTTAACTAGGTTTTATAAAATAAAAAAACAAGTCTAACTAATTGCACGATGGTCTCACGATCGTGCAGTGCATTAGAGACGCTGGTGGGTTGGTCATGTCACGCGAATAGCACCGGACGACCAAGTCTGTATAGTTCTATAGGGTGAAACTGAGATTGAGTGATTGATAAGTCTGTCAGCAGTTTCCTCACTATTTCGCAGTTTCCTAGAGACTTTTCTCAGCTTAACGACCTGCTAGATAATGACGGTCATCTAATGGCGTACTAGACTTACTGATACTACTTAGTTGGATAGTCAGAACATCACTACGGGATTGGATTTGATAATGCCGTGTGAAGACCGGCGCAGGTTATCGTCTCGACCACATAATAAATGAGTCATCAACATATATTCCTCTTGTGGAGCAATTAATTTTAAAATCAACATCATTAAATTTACTATCCTGAATGATAGAAAATCACTGCTCAAGATAAAATAGCCGCATGAGAAACATCTCCTCCGATGAAACATCCGTCACAAGAAACGGTGCAATAAATTGGTTGAAACATTTGATCGTTTTTCGTTCGATAAGCTCACCATTCCCTATCGTAATCTCTCCTTAGAGCAAGAAATGAGTGGCAACCATATAGCACGTTCCCCCGAAAAAAAAACAAAGCGGCGCTATCGCATCAGCTATATCGTCGCATTAGAATATTATGCTCAATTTATATTCCATCAATTTTCTTGCTATCGTCAAAAAAAACATTTCCCTAAAGAACTGTTGAAACTTTAGTACCACTCTTCCCAAAATGTAGAACGTGTGCCTGGTCCGTGTGTTTTTTTTTTATCGAACCCAATTGGAAACCTCTCAATCGATAGCTGCTACAGCACGACACAGTACAATGGCAAAGACACGAGATCAAGTTGCCAATTTGAAAGCATCCCGGGTATAATCCGCTCGATAAATCCTCCCCCTGCATTCGGTTTTGACCTGCTGAGAGAGCTGGCCTTCCGGCAGGTCGTTCGCGGCAATTGCCTAAACCCACCATCAAGTCGTCTCCTCTTCTCTTGACTCACCCGCCGCTGGTTAAGCTTCGAAAAAGAAGTTACAGGCTGGGCGGATTAAACAAAGGAACATGCGAAACGAGGCCTCCCTGGCCTCCCTGGCGTGTGTGTGTGTGTGTAGGTGTGTGCATAGTCAGCCCGGCTTGCCATACTCGCATTTGAATAAAAATCAATTTTATTACCTTGCCCTCGCGGGCGCGTAGATGGACACAGACCAGGAAGATGAGGGTTGCGAGTGCGATTTGCAGGGTGTAAAGATCGAACAAAACTCAACCTCCAACAAGAACAAATGTGCGAAATTTGCGCACCAGAAGTGATATAAAATTCTGCCCAAAACCTTATCTTTCCTTTATCCGATGAAAAATGAAAAAAAGTCGAGCGCAAGTCGTAAAACGGTCCCATCACCAAACAAACGATCAACCGATGAAGAAATGGGTGCCAGAAAAAAAACGAAATAGGACTCGAATATCGAACAGAATTGACCAGGAAACAATAAACAACCGTTCGCGTTCAACGCCGTACAGGGGAGGCAGCTGGTTAATCGACAGAATTGTGTGACTGACAGGAATGCATCCCCTCGACATGACGTTTCGTGTCCGATTAGTTGCAGCGTCCGGGCTTAACAGACTTTGTCAGCTGATCGAATTTAGCCGAACGAATCCCAGAGAGCAACACCAAGCCATTTACAACCAGCATTGCAACTGCCGGATCACTCCTCGGTGCTTCCTGCATTGGCATTCGCGATCGTGGCACGACTCCAAAAATTGCATCTTGCCATCAACATTGAGCTCGCACGCTCATTTGCGACCAACCATCCAACCTGCTACCCAAAAAAGGATCTCCCGGCGAGCTTTCTTGCCCCGGGCATGGACATTAGACGATGCCTTGCGGTGGTCGCGGGTAGTGCACCGGAGAACGTTACTTAACGTCATTTGTACTCATTTGTCTGCGAAGCAATGGCAGGCAGGACCGGTCCATAATGTCGCCGATCGAGTGTACTGCGCCGGCAGAGAACCGCACAAACCGTTGCGACAAATGAGGATCTCGCTGCCGATTATTATGCATCGTTGTGTTGTGCAGCAAAATCGAAGCGCGATCGATCACGGCAGATAAGTGGCAGCAACGTATATGGTGTGTTGGGGAGCGAGCTCTGGAGTTCGGTTTCAATTAGTGTCTCGTAAGTGTAATCGACCACCGGGGAAGTGCTACGCCATTCGGAAGGAAGTGATTTAAAATTCTAATGCACTAACTGTGCAATGGGACAGTCCTTCAATGGTCAAGGACTGTAATTTGTTTGCGATTATGAGATACCTACAGTATTGGACAAAACATGTGCAACTCAAATAGAGCAATCATAACAAAGGATCAGGTAAATTTCAATTTTTCAAAATTGAAAACGGGACATTTACTGCAGTTGACGGGATGAGGATTTCATTGGTTCTACGTTCTTCAAAGTCCAAATTCTTGTGATTAAGGATTCTGAGGATTTTTCACTAGAATGTCTTTAAAATTTGAAACAAAAAATCGTCTTCAATTCTAGAATAATATTATCAAATTTCCCTTTAAGTTTGATCTCTGATCTTACCATCCGGACGCCTCTCTTATCCGCCTCTCTGAATGTCCGAAAAAGGGCTTCTAACAGTCCCAAAAACAAGTAGCAACCACTTACTGCATTTGTCTGATGCAGCAAACTGCACCTACTGCAAATATTTGCTACTGCCGCTCACAAACACACACATAACACCGGAATCTCCCTCTTGCACAATGTGCCAACTCATCCCTTTGGTATTCTTCCCTTTTTTTTTTTGTTTCCCTCCGCGTCACTTATCTCCTCTCGCTTCGCGTGTCTTTCTCACTACTTTGTTGGCTGAGTAGCAGGCAAGCTCACGGGTGTGAAATTGTTCTCATCTCTGCACCGGTCGCCCGCCACGTGAGGAACATGCGCTTTCATCGAAGGAAACCTCTCCCATATGCCACCTCCTGATTCTTCTTCTCTTGCCTCGCCACTAGGTAAGGCACGCAATGGTCAGGCGCACGAACTAAAATATTATATTTCCACTCCGTGTGTACGATGCGAGACGAACTCATCGCTGCGAGAAGTTAAAAATAATACAAATTCTAAAAAAAACACACGCCCCATCACACACAACGATCCCCTGAGACTGCCCACATCTCCTCATCTTGCCTGTCAGGGAGATTAATATGTAGGACAATAAATAGTACAGCAAAAGCAACAGGATAAAGCTATAGGAATATCCTATCCTGCGGCGTGTGTGGCGTATTATGGTTTAAATAAACCTATTTCTGGCGCATCAAACGAAATAAAACAGATATTAAAAGAACGTCAAGAATGTCACACCCCACTTACCTGTTTCATCTCCTTTAGAGGACAGGAGATGAAACAGGAGCAGGAGTAGACTACTTTGTAACGACTTACTGCGCCCGCACACACTGCTTGGCGGCGTACTTTGTACACCGTGTTGAATCGCTAACTAATTAATTAATTGATATTTAATCCAACTATCATCAAAACACTTCCTCGGATAAGGTCTGTCCCTCTTAACTTAAGGAAAGAATTACCCCAAACACCCGTTTTTAGCTACAGGCAGGTAAAACACACGAGAAATGCTGATTTATTTTTATGGCCATTACCTCTTTTTTGTGCGTTCGAAACGCTCGTAAAGCGACGGCACAAAGCGTTCCCCGTGTCTAGGTTTCGTGATCTCGATGAACGAGAGCGAGCAGTACACTCTGCTGCGTAGTAAACAGGTCGTGTGTATTATATCTACCTGCCGTTAATGTGTGTGTGTTTTTAATGTTACTTCGCATATGGGATTGGGAGGGATTTCCCTCCCCTGTGTGGCCACCAGGTAGTTGGGTTTGATCGAGCGCGAACCTCTACTAACGAGCAGATGAATGAATAATCATCCATCGCAAAATTGAAAGCGACTCCGTGTACCGAGTTAAAATACCGGTCTACCAAAGTGATTGCGAGTGACTCTAGTGAAAGATACGGTTAATAGAGTAGAGTAGACATGGCTTCAAATGTGGCCTGTAATTTAGAGGAAGTCTACGACCAAACCACCTGACTAAAGGTACACAACTTTAGGCTGATTTAATAGGCCTGATATTTGGCTAAGTCAATTAGCTAACCACCATCCGAGTGTTTCGGGATGAGTCCAGCTTCGAGGGTGCGCTGAAAAGTGACCGAAATCCTCATCCTGTCGATCAACAGCTGGACCGAGAAATAGCAAAAGCGTTCAAGCAAAGCAAAAGGAAACTTCCATTCGCGTTGTGGCTCAATTGCGATCGGGCTCGGAAGTTGTACGACAAGCTGCTGTGTCGCCAATCCTCTTGCATCGTGATGGACGATATGTTGTACGTAAAATTTTGACTACAAAAATCTTCCGGGTGATCAATACTACACAGTGCTACCAAAGCCAGGATGTCGAAGAAGCCGACAAATTTATATTTCTCGAAAAATTCGGAAAAAAATGGTGTGGCAAGCCATTGGCGAGTGTCTGAATCGAGGTTTGCTGTCCATGATACGAAAACATGCCGGTCCAGTGTTATTTTGGGCCGGATTTGGCCTCTGTTCACTATGCCAAAGACACGATCGCATGGTATGAAGAAGGCATACGGGGTACGTGCCAACAGAAACCAATCCTCCGAACTGGACGAGGATATCGACAGTTTGCAAAAAGACTGGAAAAAGTGTTAAAATCGTTGGGGACAAGTCTGTGCTGAACCTGATGGGAGGCGTCAGATGAAAATTGCGATCATTAGCATGCGATTGAATTTTTTCTAATTTTTTCGGGGGCACCCTTTTCGGCTAAATTGATCTGGAGGAAGATTACTAGCGTCTGTTCTACATATTGGGGGTGTTTACATATGTCCTAGCATCCTACGGGATTTTAATCCATTAAGATGAGGGGCCCTCCGACGAGACTAGAGTTTGGGGGAGAGGTCTTGCAAGCCTCAAGATTGTCCCGAGGTGTCCGGAGATGTTGGATTTGACACTGGTCCCTCCAGGTTCACCTCTGGAGCTCGATTTTTGGAAGACTTGTACTTCCGAGTTAGGAATAATCAATGCTATCAACATGAGAAATTGAAATTAAATGTTGCATTTGCCATACACAACAAACCTCCGCTCACAATTGGAAAACTATTGCCGAAACCCGGAAGAACCTCTCAGGGCATGTAGATATAAACCTCTTTTCTTGTTATACCTTTCACATTGAGTCTCTCCCTCCTTTTTCGCTCTCCTCATAACCATGCTGGAATTTCTAGTCTCAGTTACAACGGATAAATTACACCGCCAGTTCTCCTTCTCCTCCTCTCAAGGTTCCAACATTTCGCATCGTAATAATAATAATAGTTAAATTATGAACAAGCGGCAACTCCCATGGCCCCACAATTTACGCTATCGTTAAGCCGTTTTTTACTGCCAACTTCATCAGGCGGAGGAAACTCCGCTTACTGGCTCACTTACTTTCCCATGACCGGACTGGTTTGATTTAAATTGTGGCAGTGTGGTGAGGTCTCTGACTCTCTGAATCGTGTGTAAGAGGACTGTGGCGAGTTTGACGGGGAAGGGAAGGGGGACCGCTAGAGTAGCGTAGGCTTCGCTCACGCAATCACGCAGTTGTGAGCCGTGATCGTGTGTGTTTGATCGCGCTTTCCTTCTGTGAAACATGTCGAATGGTTTAGGCGCATCAATTTCCCTAGCGTCAAACCCTAGCCGCCATTTCTTTTCTGGCGGAAGGGAAAACTCACGGGGATTTATGGAGGAAGTGTGCTTCACGCGAGAAGATTTTTCCTCTTCTAATTTTTGCGTGGAAAAAAAAATGCGCACACACACGCGCACCGCTTTCGTGATGCACGCAAGAGACGCATTTCAATTGCGGCCAGGCCACATTGACTGTCAGAGCTGTTAGAGACGTACCTCCAATAAGCGCCATATTACGTGATTGGGGGCACCCAACAAGTACTCTTCGGGACGCACTAAACAATAGAGAAATCTACCAATCATGCCAATGCTTCATCGGTAGTGTTTAGCACATTATGCAAAAAAAAAAAACCTTGAGTTGGACAAAAAACGAACTACCGTTGGTCATCTGGTCTGGTCTGCAGAGGCGCATACATGTTGGTGTGATGATGAAAAGACAAAGCTTGGCAAACCCGATGCATTGGAATGCGGAGTTGATTGAAGATGAGGTGTGGGGCTTTTCATGGGTTTTGCTTAAGAATTCCGTGCACGCCATTGCCATTTCGCGCATTCAACCTACCAAACACAAAGGCATTTAAATCAATGTGGAGTTCAGATTGGCACACGGCAAACACTGTTGGGTCAATATTGTGTGGTAATGATGCTGATGAGGACTATGCTGCAGTATGAGACAATCTCCCAACAGATGCAGATTGCAGTTGTCTATTGCAAGAAGGGCGTTTAGAATTTTATTTAACAGTCCTATAACCACAAAGACAAAGAATGAGCGCAAAATAAGATCATTCGATAGAAAAAATGAAGCTCATAAAGACCTCAGAATATCCGTCCACATGTTAACAATATTATTCATTATTCAGAGTTTATAAAAACAATTGATAGGCAGCACAATTGAAGCGACACACAAAATATGCATAGACAAATTTTAAAGACGCAATGAGCGATAAACAATCAAATTGATGACACTTAGTGAATATTTTGTAGCAAGTTATCACCGTGACCTTGGCGTTTTCCGATAGTTCCGTGATGGATTAGTAACGCAAAAAGAACGATACGAAATCGCATCGTAGGATTAACAGTTCCCTCGATAAAGCTAAATTCTAGTTAAGGAAACAAACACTGACTGGTCAAGAAAATCTTTTGAAGTTGCAGTGCCAAAACAGAAGAATACGTCTTTGAACTTGATATTTTACTAATCTTAAGCTAGAAATTTGCCTTTTTTCAGTGGGCAAAACAATTTTGGGCTTTTTTCTTGAGAAACAGCTAGATTGCAAAAGAGCATCAATGCGAAGAAGACAAAATACCTGGTTGCAGGAGGCTCGGACCGTGAAAGAGCCTTGCTCGGAAGCAGAGTATCAGTTGACGGCGACGAATTCGAGGTGGTAGAGGAGTTCTGCTACCCTTGTACGATCGTAACTTAGGACAATCACGTATTATTCAGGGGAATCGTGTCTACTACTACGGACTCCACAAACTCCTGCGTTCCAGAAAACTTCAAAAACACACGAAACGTACAATTTACCGGACCTTTATACGTCCGGTAGTCCTCCCTCTACGGTTATGCATCTTGGGCTATGCTGATGCAAGACGCCAATGCATTGGCCATTTTAAAGGAGCATGAACCACGAGCTAGCTGAGCTGTTTGGCGGTCCCGATATCCTGACGGCAGTCAAAGCCGGAAGGATACGTTGGCTGGGGCACGCCGGATGCCGGACTCATGCCCCACCAAGAAACGAGCTCGTTGGTTGGATCATGTGGAGTCTGTCAGTCAGGAAATCTGTCAGATAACGGATGCAGTAGAGCCCTAGACCGAGTTTCCTGGAAACAGATTTGCATGCAAGCACCACCGTTTGCGGCACTGATATTAGAAAATAGACACAATTTGCTATATCGATCGTTCAAACATGCCGCTTGAAAAATCATAATTGCCGACACGAACCCCCAAACAAGCTCTAGGGCTTCCAAACGTTAGAAGACAGGTCTCCCTTCTAGGCAAAAACGTAAAATCCTCAACACAACACACACACAAAAGCGCAATCCCGCCGATATGATGTTTCGGTTTTGTATGCTTCAAATGCTCGGTCGTCAGTGCTCCAAGTAGGCTGGATTCCCCTTGCAAATGAATGTGCGGTGTGTGCACGGAAAAATTCCTGTGTGCGTTATTTTCCTCCTGTTCTTCAAAAGTTTTCTTCCCTTGTTGGAGAGAGGGATATTAAAACATAAATCGCTGAACCTTTCGCACTGGTGACACTGCTAATAAGAAGACAGACGGGATGTTCTCAACCACAAAATTGTCCCTTTATGCGTTATGTCTGTGCTGGTACCAGTATTAGTGGTGTAGTAGAAGTAGTAGTGGTGTGCTGTGTGTGTGTGTGTCTGTAGAGTACTATTTATAGTACGAGACCAATAAACCAAAAACCAGCCCGCCATGAATGACATTGGGAAAGCATACGGGTACTCTTCCACTGACCTCGCCCCCCTACCATAAGCATCCCCCCCCCGCTCCATTGTCGCGCTGTGCATTAAAAACAGCATCAGCGGCTCCATAAGGGGGTGGTATGCGACTGTGTGTGAATGTTTGTATTTGGCGAGCAAACGTACGGGGAAAATATGCATGCGCGCGTGTGCGGCTTTTGTTTGTGGTTCCGGCACATATAAATGTATGTGTGCGTGCGTGTATGTGTGTGTCTGTATACTACACATACTGTACACACTGCATACACATGACGAATAAATTCTTGGTTGCAGAGTCCGACTTAGAATTTTTCACGGGATGACGTTGAGGGGTCAGTGAAATGCCAAAAATTGCAAAAGCAATGCATGTCACATTGATTAATTTTGGTTTAACGAGCGAGAAAAAAAAAAAACAATGAACCTCAATGGCGTAATTTTATTTCGAAAACTGCGCTATTTGGGAGTTTTTTTTTTTAGTTTCGGACCGGACGGCGTGGCTGTAATGCTTTTAGGGAGTATATGAGTTGAATAAACTAAGGAGCGGCCCGGTGGAAGAAGCGGCAGCGGCGCTGGTCTTTGCACGGCAAGGACCTGGATTCTAATCCGATCTGAACCGTTCCCTCGTAGTGAGGACTGACTATCCAACAAGTCTAGTAAGCCATTCGAGCGGCCGGGCGTTACCTGGTAGGGTCGTTCAGCCAAGCACAAAATCCTGGCAGAGCCCATCTGCCTAGGTACTGCCAAGTTTTTACTTACTGAACCCTCCTTTACCAAACATTCCCAGTCTTTCATGAGCCTTCACATTCTATGTGCAATGTTCTTTCAATTTCTGGACTCTGGGTTGAGGATAAAGTGACAACTGATTTGAGATCGTTTGGTATCATTTACAAAGCAATAGAGGACTGCTTCCAGTGTCTGATTCTCTAATCCAAGCACACCCGTAACCCTGTCCAAATGCTTGCGGATGAAGATTGAAAAAATCAACATTCAAACACAAAGAGTCCCGTCACCTTCGTTAGCACATTGAAAGATCAACTTTCCGCCTTCTTCCCTTCCGACCCCCCCTCCCCCCCCCCCCCCTTCAGCGTCCCTTAACACATACTTCCCCCCCCCCCCCCCCCCACTTCTCTTCTAGGTCGATTGGTTGTTTATTCATACTGTAGAGGTGTTGTATATGCTACCTCTACCCCCACCCCACCCACAACATTTAACTCACCTTTTATGGTCGGCACACGGTTGTATGTGCGTCTGCCCGATGTGTCGTTTGCGGTGTATGTGTGTGTCGACTGTTTTAGTACGACGCAACACACGGGGGCTAAGCGGCTACGCTTGCTTCAATCCAATTTTGCGTTCCACTGTAGTTGTTGGTAGCAGCAGGCGCCTTTCGCTCTAAATTGACAGCTGACAGCGGAGAACACTATGAACAGACACACACGCGCACGCACAAACACAAACGCAGCAGGCGAAATGAGTCGATTCTTTCGCTTTTGTTGTGTTGTTGCACTTTTGACACCTTTTTGTCGTTATCCCGTTGGTTTATTGGTTCTAGATGTACGCAGGCACGCACGCACACAAACTGTAGGAAAGCGAACAATAGCTTCCTACACACTACACTACACTCTATTCACACTCCATACACACTGCATAGGAAACCGAGGCACATTACAGAAAAAAAGCATTAGAAATTATGTTGCTTTTGTGAACGAAAACAAACAAACAAAAAAGAAGCTCAAGAATTCAACTCGCAACCCTTTTAAACGCAACCCCCGCACAACACAAACAAACAATAAAATCGCGTTTAATCTCGTTTCCGATCGATCGGAGCATTTTTCCCCTCTCGGTTTTCACGTCTCTTTCTCCTATTATCTTCAATTAATTCGCGCATTTGATTCACCATCAACAACCCACCCAAAAAGTGTATAATGACCTGGTCCGTCGTGAACGATCTGAGCGGAGACGCACACAGGAATTGGGCACGCACGCACGCCTCCCACGCTCACGCGGAATGAAAACAGCACACATACACACACGTTTGCTCTTGGACACATACGCACACGTAACGAAAAGCACACGAATCGTAACACCCACGCACTAGGAGGCTACTAATTCATGCTCGGTTTGCCTTGGAAGGTGCAAGCATATGAGCGTGTGATTGAGATGGGGATACTCAGTGCGTGAGTGAGTGAGAAGAGGAAAGAATGAAGAAAAAACAACTCTTCTTCTTTTTCTCACTCTTTTGTCTCTGTGACGCATGTGACGTAGCTTCCAAAGTGTCACCACGGGAGAAGTGAAAGAGAAAGAGAGAGAAGGAGAGAGTGTATGTGTGTGCAAAAGGTGACAGAAAAACCGGTGCCACACTTTCGCTACCACTTTTGCACTTTTCCTTCCTCTATTCCACACACATATGCAGGCACATTTCTCTTCCCACTCTTTCTTTGCCATGGAAAAAAAATGCAGGCAGCCAAGAGTGTAGAAAAGTAAAAAAACGGAAACCTCCGTCTAGTGGTGTGGAGAACATATTTCCTTCCCGAAAAAAGAAATCAAATTTTTCTCCTTTCCCGGCCGCCCTACGAACAGAAAAAGGATCGCCGCCATCGACAGCGAGTCGGCGTAGTCAAGCGCACACAATAGCAATATCGTAACTACATACAGGGCCACACACAAAGCCACCGAGCGACATCATCTACACGGCGAACAGCACAGCAGTAGGCTATGGAGCGCTACCGCTCGGTATGTTGTTCCACTATCCCTCCAACGAAAAAGAAAAGCTTCTCGACTTCAACGTGGAAATAGCGTACGCAGCACGGAGACGACAGGCTCGATTTCGCTTCAGATTTGCCTTTTCTTTTAATACAACGCGCGGTTCTATAATCAGCGCACAACTAGGCAGATTTGCGTTGTTGCCCCCTTACGCAGGGTTGCACCACACACACGGACGGGAACGAACCAGCCAGCCAGACAGACGGCTCACTTTCTTCTTCCGCACACACACGCACGCAAGCACACACTTTAGGCCTTCCCGAGGGAGGAGAACAACTCCACTGTCGTCGCCATGGGGGTCACGTTGGCACGGCTTCTTCGGCCACCGTTAGCCCGTACTTTTGTAATCACTTCACACAGGCTCGATGTAAAATTGGAATGAATAAAACGGTTTCACACACTAAACACAAAACACACAGCGTGAATGAGATGAGCTTGTAACATATTTGGGAAGAGAAATTCGTCCAACACGTACCACATACACACGGTCGCAAGTAGAAACGCGTCCGAACGCACCGAAACTGAGCGAGCTCATTGAAGCAGTTGGGTTTTCTTCCGATGGTTGGCTACTGCATTCCAAAATTCTTCCCACATCGACCGAAGCACTCGTTCGATGTGTCGGAAGGGATTTTTTTCTTGTGTTTTGTTTTTGACGAAACAAACGTCAAAACAGTGTGCTCTGTTTTTTAACGAATATAACTTTCCAACAGTTTTCTGGGGGTGCTTTACAACCAGGCGAGAAAAAGGGTTTCGGATACTGAGCTGATATTCGATTCGACGCATTATGAATGGCTCTTCTAAAATAATTCCTTTACATTTAAATGTAATTATTAAAATTTAAAAAAAAAGAACAAAATCGAATCTAAATTTTGTGTCGTAAACTGTCAGCTAGTGTAAACGCGTACATATGATCCAACCTGACACATTCAAAATCCACAAAAGGGAGAAAAACAATCGGGGTGCCGTACGCGAGCTGTGGTGTACGCTTGGGATATTAATTCGTTTCCACTACTAAAAATGTTTGCCGAGGAATTCGGTACCGAAACCAGACGGCGAACAATTTAAGGACAACGTGTGCAAGCTAAATCACTTTCGCTAACCACTCACGCCAATGTCAAATCACTATGATATTCCATCTTGGTAGGCATCGAGCGGCTCCTTCGATCTGCAGCTCACGGTTCCTGTAATCTGTTGCGATTGCTCTTGCTTGTAGGGCCGGAAAACCACCGACCGGTCTGCATCTGGATGTGATGAAGGAGGACAAGCTGATCCAGAAATTGATGATCGACGAGAAACGATGCTACCTGTTCGGGCGCAATCCGCAGATGAACGATTTCTGCATTGACCATGCGTCCTGTTCGCGTGTACACGCTGCGTTCGTCTATCACAAGCATCTGCACATCGCCTACTTGGTAGATCTAGGCAGCAGTAAGTGCTAGTAGAACCGGTAGTGTCCCCACGGCATGTTGCTTTGAGGTCGATCTTTTTTTTTCTTTCCCTTCCCTTCCTGCATTACACTAGCGCACGGCACATTTATCGGTTCGGTCCGGCTGGAAGCGAACAAACCAACGCAGCTACAGATCAATAGTCAGTTTAGCTTCGGCGCCTCGACACGCCATTACATACTGCGCGAGCGACCTACGGTCGGTTCCCGCACGAACATTATGGAGGACATACCGATGATGGACATCAGCGATGGCACCTTCCTGGGGTTGCCCGAAAGTCAAACCGAGCTGGATGTAAGCGCCGTTATCAGCGTGCTTTGCTGCTAGCGTGAAATAATTCCCCATTGACCCATTGGCCATACCGTTTCAGAATCTTACCGAGTACAACACCGCCCACAACCGGCGCATTTCAATGCTGGGTATATCGGACGACGGTGGTACTGTTGGTGGTGCGGGTGGTACCGGTGGACCGGGCGGTAACGGTGGCAATTCGTACAAAAAAAGCAAACGAAACAAACGGAAAGGTGTTGCGTTTAATGAGGATGAAATTATTATTAATCCCGAGGACATTGATCCATCGATTGGACGGTTCCGCAATCTCATCCAATCGACTGTAGTGCCAGTGTCGGCGAAACGTGCCAAACTGGAGGTTCAAAACAATATGGGCATTGTGACGTCGGTTATGAAATCCGGTGGCTTCCATCTGCATGCCCAGCATCATACGCTTGCCGGTGGTGGCCAGCAGCATCCAAACGCACCGCCCAGCCTTTACCATGGAATTGATCCGGTAGATGGTGGGAATGCGGGTGGAACTGGCGGTGGATCTGGATCCGGTAGTTCCTCATCGGATGGGCGTGGGTACGGGAGCTTCGATATGGACACCACACCGAGCGGACTGTCGACAAAGTTGGGCATACTGTTGCCTAATCCGGCACCGGATGTAAATCCAACGCCAGTACCGGTACGGGAGGCAGCATCGGTTCCGATGTTTGCTGTACCGGGTACGACCACATCCGGTGGGGGTGGTGCCATCAGTAACAATGGTAAGGCAATGTTTTTTTTTCTTCTCAAGAGGTTCTCGCTTGAATCGCACTTTCTTTTTTTATTGCTCAAACTAAAGCAGGCGAGAAACAACCGGACACGTCGGATGAGCCGAAGAAGAAAAAATATGCCAAGGAACAGTGGCCTGGTCGGAAACCGCTCGGGTTGGGTAGCTTTTAGAATGGCCGCACTACTACTACTACTACTACTGTGTGCCAGTAATGTAAAATTAATTCATAAACAGCAAACCTCTACTCTATTATTTTAAGCTTAAGTGAGCTTTGATCGAAAGTAAAAGTGTGGTACAAACATGTACATTGAGAGTAAAATAAAGAACATTAAAATGTATGCAATTATAATTGCTAATAGAGTGCAAAACTGTGTCTGGTTACAAAGGGAAAA
Source organism: Anopheles maculipalpis (assembly GCF_943734695.1). Taxonomy (NCBI): domain Eukaryota; kingdom Metazoa; phylum Arthropoda; class Insecta; order Diptera; family Culicidae; genus Anopheles; species Anopheles maculipalpis. The sequence goes on from NC_064871.1 coordinate 87,895,989, forward strand.
GTTTTTCTAAAGTGTGTTGCTCTTCGCTAGAGTGCGTGATAGAACATTAAGGTCACTAGTTTTTTGAGAATAACTGGAAAAGTTGAAGAGATAGGTAAAAGTGATGTTCTGCAACGTTTACGTTTACTCACAGTTTTCCACATTTTTACGAACACTATTATAATTTTTTGGGGATGGAAAGAGCTTCAAATATCATAATAATATGGCCACTTCAAATAATCCATTATTTTTTATGTCAATCGTCATTTTAGAATTCGGTAAAAACTACAGGAAGTAAAAAAGGCTCCCGAATAATGCAAAAACAATTTTAAATACTGTTTTAAAATGTTACCTGAACCCTAGCGTGCAATTACTTGAATTTTTTAGCCAACTGTTTGATATTTGAATGTAAATTACGTAGTGAGGACTGATCGAATTAAAGAAATATTAATTATGGTGTTGCCCGGACTTACCTGAAGGCGCGTCCACGTCCAGGACCTGTTGTTAACAGATGAACTTTCGCCTGGGATCTAGGTACAGTATGATAGTCATTCGCCAGGTAAAGTGCGTTACCATAGCAACTTCTCCAAAGCCTTTCCGCATACACACATACGATGGGCCAAGGATCGTTCGGTGTAGCTTCCACACAAACAATTCGGCGAAAAGGATCTGAGTTTCTGTGCCGGAAAACAGCAATGCACTTTCGGGTGGAAAAAAGCAAACGAAACCTCAAAACCACTGCTCTAATGCACCACCAACATTTATGTTTCGTTTCGTTCTTTTGCATCCCCTGCAAATAAACACACAAACAAACAAAAGAAAAAAACATGTAAAACTTACGCATACAACTAATACATGTTTTATCCTTCCTGTTCCTTAGTTTTCTTTCTCTCTCGTGCCACGTGTGTTTGTGTGTAGACGATTACAATTGGATTTTAGTTCTCTTTTTGCGTTTAACAATCCTCTTTCTTGGGTTAGTAATTTAACTGACAGAAATTTGTCAGCCAGTCTCATTTATCTTCTACTGCAAGTGATCCGGTCCCCCCTATGAAACGCACCTCTGACCTTCACACATATTCACACAACCGCACAACCAACGATGCGATGTGTAATAATAATACCATAATATATATATCTATATACTCTTCCATTTCATTAGCAGTTTAGCGGTACTATGTGAAACAAAACAACTAAGAAGAAGAAAAAAAACCCACCCAGGAAAGGAAAATATATGTTCCTAGTATGTTCCGGGGGTCAGAATTTTTGCCTTTCCCTTGGTAAATGTCTTATCCCTGTGTGTGTTTTTTTTGCTTTAGCAGCTCTTCCGGTTTTGTTTCCGTTTCCTGATTCATTCATAATTCTATACATATACAGTAGATATATTTGCGTAGAGCGGTTCATCTAACCACATCACCACCTCCACTCACTGCCACACCGCCAGTCGGTCTGTCTAGCTAGGCTTGCGTCGAATATCGGGAAACGAGCAGGAATGGCGACGCGCCGTTGCCCGCTACTCTGGGTCAAAACTATCGTACTAATTATACACCTGTTTTCAGGCTGCGAGTCGAGAGTCGCGGTACCGCCTACTTCGATTCGCTCGTTACCGTTACCATAGGAATCGCACCGCCGCCTATCAATGAATTTTGACAGCTACGACCCTAGGCCTAGAAATAGGTGTTTGTATTAATGTGATTCTATATGCTTCTTTTCTTTAATAGTTTTTTTCTTTTTTTCGTTTAGCTAAATAAGTAATTGCCCTACAATTCATCTCTACACACGTTATCTCCCTCCTTTTCTTTTGCTCTATGATAGTTGTGTTTTAGGGCTATTGAAACACGTCGCAATTTTGCTTGGAATAATTCCGGAATTTTGGCCGTCATACTTAACAATAAAATAATTCCGGAATTTTGCTGTCAAAGCGGGTTGACAAAAGTTACTATGGAGGGGAAAAATTAATTGGGCTCGACCTATTTACTTTCGGTCATTACGCAGAAGAATTCCATTGATACGATTGCCATGCAAAGCATGGTATTTTCCATCAAAAAGGAGGAGAGGAGAAATTTTTAGTGTAAAATTCCGGAATTATTCTAACCAAAATTACCATGTGTAATAGTCCCATTAGACTGGAGTCAACTTCTCGAAGCTACGAAGCTTTTGGACGTACTCATCTGTCGAACCCCATATAAAATTTCGAATATTCGTACTACCAAAAATCGTACGACCGAGCAGTAATTCCAGCCTTAGTTGTAGTTTCTACATACGGGATTTTTGCATCGGATAGTTAATCTGTTTCTTTTTTCCTTTCCTTTTTGCTTCGCTTTTGGCCGGACGGGAAAAGGTGAACGATGATTATGATGACGTGTGGATAATAGATATAAGTTACTCGGCCTCGTAGGTCCTTTTCTTCTATTGCCACACATCCCGCAGATTCATTGTACCGAACTGATTGCTTAGCTTGTCCTGTTGCTGCGACTGCTGCTGCTGCTGATGGGGGACGGTCTTGGGAAAGTTGGCGAACGCTGATGTCGCGGGCATTGCTTGTCCGTGCTGTGGTGGAATGCCAACCATCGGTGGAAACCCTGCAGCACCTGGATACTGTGGCATCGGAGCACCGTACGGAGAAGGAACCATTCCAGGTGGTACACCACCACCCTGTGCGTTGAACATGGAACCACCACCAGCCGGCATCATGTTCGGAGCACCATTGTTGTACACCAGCTGCGGTTGAACGCCTCCAGCAACCGGTGCCACACCGCCCATCATAGGATACTGCTGTCCAGGAGCACCGTTCAACCCGGGGAACGTTTGGAATGCACCGAATGCGTTCGTTGGCATCATCCCTGCACCACCAACACCATTAAACGGTACAGCAGCGGCCGGTGCATTGGCGGCGGGTGGGAATGTACTACCGGCTTGCTGGAATCCACCGAACCCAGGCCCACCAAACCCACTCGGACCAACCTGTGGTACCGTGCTTGGTGCCGATCCGTACAGAGCCATAATTTTGTCCTTCGTAAGCTTACCACTCGCATCCGTACCACTTCCACCCGTTCCGGATTGATTGAAAAAGTCCGCTTCGACCTTTGCCAGATCGTCCGAATCGTTATTTTTCCGCTCGAGCAAATCCATCCCATTGCTGCTGGCGGTACTAGCTGATACTCCATTAGCCGGTTTGCCGCTGTGACTGATCGTCGTACTTCCTCCTTCACCAAGCGAAAGTCCTAACAGATCCGTCCCAGCGCTCGTATTACCAGCTCCATTTCCACTACTGTTCAGCTGCGTGCCAGGATCCGAGGATGCAGAGGATGTGGAACTGTTCAACGACACACCCGATGTCCGGCTGGACGATTTCATACTGCTGGCGGGTGCTTTCAGCTTTGGCACGGCGGCGCCCGATAATGTGCCGGCGGACGATGGTGATGCTCCGGCCGAACCGTGCACTTTCTTGTCGGCGGGTGAGGAAAGCGAAAGGGACCCACTGACCGTGCCGAGTCCACCGGTCCCGGATGAGGAGGCTTTTTTCTTGCGCTTTTGCCGTTCGATCTCTTCATCGATTTCACGGTCCCAGTCGACTTTCGGTGCGGGCGGTGGTACCCATTCGCGGGCAAGATACTTCTTGTGCTCGTATTTGGCGCGGATGAAGCTCTCGAGTGCGGAATCGGTTTGAGGGCGCCGGAAACCGTCAGGTATCATCGCTTCGTATACGGCGCGGGCCCGTGAGTTGCCCATCTGTTCGAGTGATACCTAAAAGAAAAGTATATTGAAGAAAATATGGTTACGAGCAGATTCGAACTGATATAGACTGCAACCAATTGGATAGGGATCACAAGTGGTTTTAATGGATTTTTTCCTAGCTATCGTGAACCACGGATCTATCTCAAGTTGAAGTCTAACAAGTCTGAAGTCGAGGTTTCCTTGAAAATAGCCTTTTGATTTCTTCTATTCTTCAATAGAAGAAATCTTGCAATCATTATAGTTTTACTTCAAATTTACTTCACCGATTCGAAAACATAATGAATAGACTTCTACATTACAGACAGAAGCATTATCAGGTATTGTTAATCTGATGTACATATCGCGATCAGAACGACCTGGGCCTCCTGAAGTAATCCCTCCCAAGGATCAATATCAATGAAGCCTTGTCGAAGGTTACTTGACCAAAGGGATTTATTTATACTATACTCTCGTTCTAAAGGGACCAGAGATAGAAATTTGATACCCAAAGAATGGATTAAAAGTTCATCATCTTGATCTTCTTTGTTTGCACTACCACTATTAATTTTAGCCTGCCATTACTGACTTTCGTGACCTTTATTTAAGATGTCGAATATGAGGAAGGGCACTGGATGAGTCGCTACGAACTGTACAATGACCTTATCGTTATAAAAATCTGTTTAAGTCTTCCTCAAAGATAAAAAAACCCGCCAGCATTGGAGGATACAAGAGCACAGCTCTGATTAGTCTACAGTAGAATCTTCGTTTAAAAGGACCGTTAACGTGACGAAGTGAAATTAACGCACTTCCCCGTATCATTACTACCACATCTACACACGAATCCTGGCAAAAAAAAAAAAAATAGAATGGATAGAAGGGATCCGAGGAAACCAAGGCAGGAAATAAAGCAATTAATTAAGACACACCGGGATTGGCGGTGCAGGCTAGGAGTGAAACGGCGCATGGGCGCCACGCACCGGCTTCCAAACCCTCCCATCCCTCCGCCCTGTGTCACGTGCTCCGATAGCGTATATCACGCACACACACACACAAACAAAACTTACCACCTGCTCCGGTGTCCAGCTGTCCAGATTAACCGACTTTACCCGGCTAATGTGCACGCCCAAATTACGATGTATGCCGGCACAGCGTATGCAAAGGAAAACGCCCAAATTCCATGACGCCCAGCGTGGCCCTTTCGCATCACAGTCCACACAGTACTTGTTGTCATCGTCCCGCAGCATCTTCGTTAGCAGCATTTGACACTTTTCCTGTATCTGCTTCTGCCGTTCGGTTTCATTTTTTCTGCTCATCGTGTTTGTTTCAGGTGCTTCCTGTATCCTTAGTACGGGATCTTCTTAGTCTGGCAAATGTTTCTTCTTATCTTTTTTTGCTTTTAATCCAAGGAGTCCGTACCGCAAAACCACACACGCTTACTTAGATCGGTGGCAAAGATACTGCAGAGAATGAAGGTTAAAACAAAAAACAAATCATTAATATTCAATGTAATTAACAAGTACGTACGCATCGCGGTTTGCTGTGCGATGCGAAATACATATATACAAGATTCACTGCACACACTTCGGCACTATCACGTACCGCACGCCCCCCGAAAGTGGACCGGAAGTGGACAAATATAGGCGTAAAATGGAAGTCAAACGACGGACGGGCGAGAAGTCTTCGGGACGGGGGTCGTAAGGGTGATAAAAGTGAATTGATATTCCTTTTGCCACTTATCTACTGCTGTCGGTGAAGTAGCTTTTCTTGACTCCGGGCAAAATGAACGACATGAGAGAAACAAAAAAAAGCAACCATGAAATGAAACTAATTCACTCGATTGTGGTGAGGGTAGCTTATAACAGGCCGATTTTTAAATCAATTTACGATTGTAACAACTCGACCGAAAGTTTACATTTTCGCTTGTCGTTATGGAGTTGCAGAAGGTCATGAAAAGTGTGTGTTTTTCCTGCATGATTCACCACAGTGGGGCCCATCGATATCGAGACGCAAGGACGACGAACTTTTTAAAGGGCTTCCTCCTTAATTTCGAGTACAAAAGCAAGGCATTTTGGATAGCATAGGCGTCGCGTATGCATTCGTCACTTTTCGATAACATTTAGCTAGGCTTTGTTGGTGGGGGAAGACGAGGGAAAGCGAGATTGGACCAGGCGCGACATTTCACACACACATAACTCACTTGCACAACAGTAGTGTGCATTGTGGTGTGTGATAAGACGATTTCTTTTCGCTACTGGTATCATGACGCACAGGCGAAGAAAAAGACCACCAACAACTTGTGAAATTCTGTACCGTTTTTTGACCTTCGTTAACATTTCCAGGGAGCTGGGCGTTGTTTTTCCTATTTGCTCCATTTATCCATCACGAAACCGCTTTTTCCTGCTTAACACTAACGATCCTAATCAAAAGCGGGAGGGGGCGTAGGACAACATACACACCCTCTGCCACCCACTCCGTTATCGTAGATTATCGTCCATTGCTTCGCTGTTAGAATCGGAGATGTGCAAGGGAAAATCTGTTTCTATTTACCAACATACGCCCACACACCTTCGGCAACTCGGGAAAACAATTTTTGAGACCGGAATGTATCGACACCGTGTGTCCTGAGTATCCTGGGAGCAGCAGCAATTTTTGTTGTATTTCCACTTTCTGGGAACACTTCTTCTTCGATGGCTTTTTGCTTTCCTTCCTTTGTCGAACAGGAACACACTCCGGTTTGATCGAAACACTTGCTATTCCCGGGGGGAGAACTCATGCAATAGATGTTTGATCTTCACACACAACCTTTATCACAAACGTTCACCAATCTCATCAAATGGTGTGCAATGCGTGTTTAAAGTTTGCGTAAAATCGGGTGAAGATATTTTTGCCGAGTTGTACCTGTTTCGTTGTTTGTTTTCTTCGCAGCGTTTTTTGTGTGCGTGCGTGTGTGCGGAAGAGACTGTCAAATTCATGTCACAGAAAGTGACATGTTTAAACAGTGTCGTTGAGTTGACATAATTAGCAGCTATTGGATGGAAAATAGCAGTTGCTAAATATAATTTCCACATGCAAACAAAAAAGAGAGTTTTTTGTGAACGTGATGGATGCAGAAATTAATTACATGATATTTACCAATGCTGAGCTTCAACTGAAAATGAATGTCTCTGAAAATTGAAAATGATTGAATGTCGCTTTCAAAATTGATGACAATACAAGCAATTAGTTGCAAACTGTTATTGCCGTTGCATTTGATCAAACCTGCATTTCAAATCTCATTCAAATAAGTCAAATAAGTATTCAAATTGTAAAGGTAGTTTGCTCTACAAAGCATTTGCGAAAGTTACACAGGACCTTCGCAAATTTTTTTTTATTTGTTTTGATAGTGAATATCCGTTTTTGTTTTTGCAAAACGAAGATAAAACAGTTTGGGCAGTAATAGCGCTTCAGTCCCACGCATTCGCACATCTATTTTGGGGAACTTTGTATTCAATTTTTTTATGTAATTTCTAAAAAAAAAACTATCAAGTTTTTCATTTGCTTTCACCAAATACACTGCTTTTTCGATACAATTATTGAAAATTGCAATCCAGCACTAATTCAGTTAAAATCAAACAGATTCAAGCAGTACTCAACCACTCTAAATAAACCACCGAATAGCCATAGCAGAAGCTGTCACTCTACTACGGAACAATATATACAAGCTCGTGCTCGTTTGAAATTGGAGAGGACGCAAATACTACGACAAATATTGTCTTATTGCACCGAAATATTAAGCAAGAAGCATATTCGCTACTTAAATTTAGCGTTAGTTAGATTAGTTTGGAGTTAAAAACAGATTCAGTTGTTCCATCTAATCCAGAAGTTAGAGCAGTGCGTGAAAGCGTGTTTATGGAAGTGCGAAAGAGAGAAAGAGAGCAAAAGTATACATTCCAAGCATTGACGGGTGAGTAAAACAGACCAAATAGCGATTTGGTGCGTGAGAGTAAACGAAATAGAAACACTCGCAAAAGAGCAAGAGCCACGATCCTACGCACCATAGCGTGAGCGAGAAGGAAAGACAACGAAAAACATGCGTGTATGAGAGTGTGTGCACGCCCGCGACCGACGTACAAAGGAGGATATCGAAATCTTTTGCTCAGCGCAAAAGGAGTGGTGTGGTAGCGTTTTGTACCGTGTCCGACAGTTTAGTGTGATTTTTGACGTGTTCGGGCGAGTTTCAATCGCTGTGTTGGTGACGAGATTACTGCTAAAGGTTAGTCGTGTCTAAGAGAAACATTAGTTGAGTTGGAAAAATGTGTGAAAATGTTTAGTGGCCGTTATATGGTAGCAGAAAAAACCGTACAGTCCCATCTTCATTTGTCCACGGTGCCTACGGAACTGCAAATAAAAAATTTAAAGAAAACGACCAACATGTCGTCTCGGTTCCACCGTCGTGAACGAAGGTACACAGCAAGCGTGCGGTTATCTCTTTTTTTCTTCACAGCTCCGCTTGAAGCCGCCGCTGATGCTGCTCGTTCTCGGACGCGGGCTCTCTCTCGCTCTCTTGCACCTCGGCACAAAGCAAGTAGTCCGTCTCGTTCGAACGCGGCTGTCGGTGGGTGCGAGCGAGAACGTGCACATAACCATTGCAGATTTAAATCGTTCGCGCGATGTGACACGAGTGTTTGTCTTCACGCACATAACTCTGCACATTAAGATTTCGATATCGTGTGCGTGTGTGCGCTTCTGTTTTTTTTTTTAATGTTTCGCGAGATTGAGATGCATCTCGCGCATCTCGTTACCGCCGCTGCTGGATCAGCGATGCGAAGAAACAGGCACGACACAGGGTAAGCGAGCAGGATAGGGATGTAACATATCTGCGCTCATCTATCTTGTGCAGTTGTTGGGAGGATGAGTATAAAGAAGGGCTGGGAGTGGGGTGTGGGTTGGTTGGCGGGGGGTTGCAAAACAACAAAAAAAAGGAACCGGTTAAGACGGTGTGCTGCTTAACGCACATGGTGATGGGGTTCGGATGGCCAATTTGGGTTCCCTTGCCTCTTGACACACCTTCACCATCCCCTTCTACATGCTCGCGAGCTTGTTTTGGATGTGGCAGCACAACACACAACAGGAGCATAAACACTGTCCGGCAAACCAGTTGCCATTAGCTGCCGGTACGAACTGTTTGATAAACATTAGTTTTAACAAGAGCTCAGTCCAGAACAAAAAGCACTTTTTACTCATTAAAACTCTTTTTTCTAAAAATTGCAATAATATTCCAAACAGTTTGTGAAATTGGTTAGACGGTCGGCATTAACGGCTAGTTTATCTAAATGATTCAAATTTAAAGGCATTTTTTATCATTCTGAGACGAATATAAAATATATATGTATGAACTAGGAGCGGTACTGGAGGAGCCTATCTAAACACGGCAGGACCTATAGTTCAAATCCCATCCGTACCGTAGTACCGTATCCGTAGTGAGTACTGGCCATCCAACTATGTGGTATCAGCAAGCATTCTAAGCCATGAGATGGTCGGCGTCACCTAGGAAATCGTTAAATCAAGAAGTTTTTACAACATTCTAACTCTAGTACACTTATCGTTACTTTTGAGGTGTAGAAAGATAACTAAAAATGTATATATCATTTGTTAAATACCAATTTCTTACAATTTTTGGCTGAAAGATCAGGACATTCTGGAAGGTCTTGGCTTGCGTGTTTGATAGATTGCCATCCCATCCGGGGATAGAAATCTAGTAAGCCATTCGATGGCCGGCGTTACCCTCGTTACAGGTCGTTAAGTCAAAAAGAAGAACTCGGTGATAAATCTTCCTTAAACACACATAAGAGTGACTCGTGATGGGAAAGGAATATTTGATTTGTTGTGTTGAAAAGGATTATTCATTCTAAACAAGACCATCTTTACATTTGAAGTTGTTGTCCGAACATTGTAATGATAATTTTTCCACTTCCCTCAGCGGTAAGTTTGCACATCACTGTGGCACGTAAGGTTGTCGTGTCATGTCTTTTCACGTTTTATGCACACTGCAACTTCACTGTTCGTTGCTGCTGCTGCAGCTTTCCATCATCCAGTGTGGGGTCTCGTGTGAGTGTGTTTGTGTCACGTTTGTGCCGGGGAAAATCGGTCGTACAATTCTTTCGCCCCCTTCCAAAAAAAAAATTTTTTGCTATTTGGCCGGTTCTTGGCCCGTGGTATGCCGTGTGTGAATACAGCGGGGTATGTAAATAGGAATGGGAAAGGTGAAAATATACAAAACAGATGTTGTTTCGTGCTAGAGAGATGCATCATGGGGACATTAGAACATACGCAATGCATATACTAGACGCTTTTGGGCACGAAACACACCGAGCAAAAGCATCGAAATGGCGGTTTAGAATGTGCGAAACAGGCAAAACACAGTGGTGAAACTAGAAAAGAAAGGAAACACATGAAAACTGGTTTAAAGACGGTTTTTTGTTGCTGTTAGTAAAGTGAGCGCTTCTTCTTCACGTCCAGGGTCCGTCCGTCCGTCCTTCCGTTCGTTTGGTATGTTTTTAAGGGCTCAACTTTGGCTGCATGGATTCGCGCGCTAAATCAATTACCATTCAAACTCACCTTTTTGCCCCGTCCGATGTTGAGGTGTGTACACTGCGCGATGACATCGTTTGCGCGTTTTGTGTTCCTCAAGGAACCCCCTAATTCACATACACATTCATTGTGCGACGGTTGGGAGAGAAGGTAACAGACTTCATAATATATTTTGTCGGCCATGCTTAATATTATTTAGCTAAAATGGTGCACAGTTTTGTTGCTCTTTCTAGTAACAGGCAACAGCAAAAGTCCCAATCCAATATCTTGAACGTTCTGACGGCTTCATCATCTCTATTTGTGCCTTGACTACCTAATATTCCTCCTCTATCAGTGTGATCTTCTCCATAGACTCCGTCTGGACCATCGTCCAATACGTAGTCTATCCAGCTGCGGATAAAATCGGGTCAAGAAAGTCAAAAATGACAGACCGAAGCCTCTTGAGGTTAAAGTGCCAACTTCAAGAACAAACAGAAAAAAATCTCAAGCACGATCGCTTCTGTCGTCTGCTCGATCCCCTGCTACATAGTAAAGCGTCGATTCCAAGACGATTCCAAGAGGTGCTCCTAACACGTGCTTCCCTGTAGGAAGGCCAATTTATCTGAAGATCATAACGCTGTCCTAGAACAGGGATGAAGCTCCATATCGCCATGTCGAATCGGACCTAACGATGGCATATCCATTCGACCAAATAATGTGGGTTCCTTAGTCTAAATACAGAGGAGGCCTGACTATCAGTTGCACCTGTGAAAGACATGTTCAAGCTTACAGCTTGGTCATAATATTTTTTCAGTATATTGTCGAAAAAAACCTGCCTTTTTCTATCTATTGTATTAGAAGCATTACTTTCGAATTATTCAAAATTAAAGCGCTTTTCTTTTGCTTCCTGTTTCTCTACAGATATTCTTAACTCGTAGCGCGCGTTGTCTTTGGATAAACATTCGGAATAAAACATATAAAAGAAGGAATAAAGTCTTACCATGGAAGGACTTTCGGTAGCGTCTGCAGAGGATGATTCGGCCGCGGATGGAAGTGGTGGCGGTGGTGGAAAAGCTGGCGGTGGAGGAGGAGGCGGAGAAAGAGCAGCAGCAGTGCCATGTACCAGCAGAGGAGAAGAAACCCGTCGATGCAATGCGCCACGGGCAGCACGACCTGCAGCATCTATGTATGAAGCGAGTGGTGGAGGAAGCATCGGTGCAGGCGGTGGCGGAAGAGGCAGTGGTGGTGGTGGTGGCCATAATCGCAAAACGAATCAGCAGCAGCAGCGACATCAACTGCAACAACACGGAGGAGGTGGAAAGAAACAAAAGAAGGCACAAAAATGGAAAGCAAACAAGTATCGTGGTCGTGGCGGTGGTGGAAGGAAGGAAGGTGGCAAACCAGAAGATACCAACGCATCGAATGGTGTGGCAGGGGAAGATCATATGACAGCCGGAATGGGTTCGGTTTCCGGTGAACCACAACAGCAACCCCAATCGGAACCGGGATGCTTCCATCAGCTACAGCAGGGACCGTCCTCTTCCGGCAGCGCACAACAGCAAGCGTCCGGATCGCAAACGTTAGCAACCGGACATCAGCAGCAACAGCAGTCTGGTTCAGCTGGAGGTACAGCCATAGCATCAACATCCTCCGCCTCCTCCTCCACCACCGCCGCCATGCCAGCACAGAAAAACAAACACTCGAAGCAACAAAATCTAACCCCAATGGAGGTACGCAACAAGCGTCTGCAGTCGGTTTCGAAATTCTTTCTCCCAGAAAAGCGACCGCGCAAGGAATGTATCGTCCCGCCGACCAAATTCCTGCTCGGCGGCAACATTTCCGATCCGCTCAATCTGAACAGCTTGCAGAACGAGTCGGAAAATGCGGTCACACCGAAATCGTCCCCAATACCGACACCGCCACACTACAAGGCAAAGATCGAGGTGATCATACCGCCAAATATTAACGATCCGCTCCATCTGCTCGATCCGGTCGATTCGGTCGAGTACGAGATGCAGCTCTGTTCGCCGATGAAGCGCAAGCAGCGTACGCGCAACAAGCGCAAACGCAAATCACGCACCGCAACGGAACGCAATCTGGTGGAGTCGGTCGATCAACTGCTTCTGCCACCGCCACCCGGTGGGGACGAGCATAAGGCTGGAGGCAGTGGTGTTGAAGGAGCAGGACCTTCCGGTGCTGGCAAGTTGGAAGAAGCAACAACCGCTGAGGAAGCTTCCTTCACCGGGATTGGCCAGAAGCTGGCTGATGCTGCAGCTGCTGCTGCTGCTCCTCCTCCGGATAATGGGGACTCAACCACACACTTTAACTTTGCGGGTCAATCGTCGTCATCCGGCGGAAGCACATCATCAGTTGCACAGATTGGTAGCATTAGTCAACCGGGAGCGGAACGGAACGCTTCTACCAACGTTACGATAACGGAGCAAGATCGTACCGAACGGGAGAAAGCAATGCGCAACTTGAAGCTCGATCTCGAAAGTGCCGGTGGCCGGAAGCGGCGTACGAGTGAAAGTACAAACAGCACCAAGAACAAACTGCGCCGGATGGATTCGATGGATAAGATCGTGAGTCCGGTAATTCCTCAGCCGGGTGGATGGAAGCGTGCGCACTGGCCACCGAATGCGGGCGGCGGTGGTGGTGGTGGGGCGGTTGGTGGAATTGCGGGTAGGAATCGAACACGAACGTATTCCGCCGCGTCCAATACGGAAGAGCTGCTGGTGCATGGGGAGGATGGAGGAACGGTGGTGAACTCTAGTGAGTCACGGGTTCAGGCACCACCACAAGATAGTCAAGTACAAGAAAATGCCAACCGTAAGCAGGAGACGTTGGATGATTTTGCCATGCAAGCAGTAGAACCGGGTGCGAATGTACCGAAGGAAGGTGACGTTGCTCTGGGCGAATCGATCCAATACCGTCAGCAAATGGCGGCGGATGATAGCGTTGAACTGGTGGATCGTCCTTTGGCGCTAGCGCACGGTACACCGGAGGGAATACATCCACCGCCACAGACAGCGCACGATGCGTCCGGGCAGTTGCACTTTGGGAATTACGATCGATACTACGGCTATCATAGCCTGAACGAGTACATCGACGTACGGCTAAAGGTGTTTCTGCGCAATGCGTACCTGTTTCGGGATAAGGACGTGCTGGACATTGGCTGTAACGTGGGGCTGATGACGATAGCCATTGCGAAGATGTTGCACCCGAAATCAGCCACCGGGATCGATGTGGACGGGAAGTTAGTGGCGAAGGCGCGCAAAAATCTTTCCAAATATGTTCGCGTACCGCGTACGGTTGGAAGGAGAGCGTATCGGGAATCCGTACGCAACCTCGTGACTACCGCAACCTCGATGGAAGTGAACGAGGAGGAGAAGAACGCAAATCGGAATAGCAGCAGCAGCAGTACAATTCCATTAGAATGTGATCCGCTGCAGCTTTCTGTAGGTGAAACAACACCACAATCGCCAAGAACTACGACTAGTCAAACAGGTTGCGAAGAGGAAGAATCTGTAGCTGCATCCGTCGTCGTCGCTGGTGCCACAGCATCGAGCGTTGCTGTGACAATTCCCGATGCCGAAGTGTCAACAGCAGACGATGAACTACCGGGTGAGCCCATCCTACAATCCTCGGATGTGCTGACAGAAGAGGAAAAACAATCACCAAAGCCACCGGAAATAATGGAAGATCAACCGGCGGATGGTGGAGATGGCATAGTACCCACGGAAGCCGAAAATAATGGTGATAAATCCCTGCTACTGCAACAGCGACAAATTCGTCGCCGTAAGCAACGAAGGAAGGCTTGGAAGCGACGTCAGTATCAACACCATCATCACCACCACCACCATCATCACCAGCAGCATCAGCTGCGGCGGCAAAGGGCGGAACAGTCACAGTACTTCCCGATCTCGTTTCCACTCACCATGGGCAATCTCAGCGGGAGGGAGTGTCAGATGGATATAGGCCGGATGGATCACAAATTTCCGCACAACGTTCGATTTAAAACGGTAAAAGGATACAAGGCAGTAATGCTCTTTTAAAAAAATATTATTTTCAACCAGGGTGTTTTTGCTTTTCGTTTACAGATGAACTATGTCCTGAAGGACGAATCGTTGATCAACTACGACACGCAACAGTACGATCTGATCCTGTGCCTTTCGGTAACGAAGTGGATACATCTGAACTACGGTGATCTAGGGATAAAGATTGCGTTCAAGCGCATGTTTAATCATCTACGGCCGGGTGGTAAACTTATACTCGAAGCACAAAACTGGCCCAGTTACAAGAAGAAAAAGAAGCTTACGGTATGTGTGTGGGACGTGGGACGCCAACAGGCCCTCTAATCAACGTTTTTCCTTCCTTTCCTTCTCATCGGTTAGGCTACAATATTCGAAAAGTATAGCGGTATACAGATGTTGCCGGCACGGTTCCACGACTATCTGCTCAGCCCGGAGGTCGGTTTCAGTCACAGTTTCCCGCTAGGGATACCGCGCCATCTGAGTAAGGGTTTCCGGCGACCGATTCAGGTGAGTGTTAGTCGCGATTTTCCTCTCAGTTCCTGCACATTTCAGAACAGATGTATAGCAAATTTATCATTCGATTTCACAACAAAAGGCTAGGGACTCTCCGGACAAGGTTTCACTCTTCAAGCTCTTCATCATCAGTGAACGTAGAGCTATCGGGAGGGGCCTCACCTCTCACATGTTAATGAGTAGTTGTCGATTCGTTTGATATCAATACTTGCAGATAATCGGAGATAATCGAAAGAATCTAAAGATCTCAAGCTTTTCACTTCACAGTCAGCCAATTCTCGACTGCTACTGTTTCGGCTATGGCTACTCTAATTCCTCCAATAATTTTTTTTACAGTTTGAATCGTTAAGGACTTTTGAATACGAAGTTTTAAAGTACATTCTCATTTCCGCAGCTTTACATCAAGGGTGATTTTACACCATCGCAGGCAAAGTGGAGTGACACGTATCACCCCGGCACACCGTACGAGAACCATCGCGGTATCTACACGGACATTGTCACCGCATCACAGACCCAGGCCGGCTGTATGTGGGGTGCGACGACACCGTACGCACCGAGCTACAGCTACCGGCAACCACCAACGCCATCACACGGTGGAGGAGGAGGAGGAGGAGGAGGAGGAGGAGGAGGAGGAGGAGGAGGAGGAGGTAGCGGCAGTGGCAGTGGTTTTGCCTCCACCTCGCCCTACTACAATCCCCGCCAAACGGACAGCTATCTGCCGAGTTATGACAACATCGGTAATGGGCATCGGCCCGGCAGCTACTGTTTCGCATCGCCTCTTTATTCGACTACCTGGTCACCACCGTCGGATATGCTGGCGACGAGCGGTGGTGGTGGTGGATCATACCGACGTTCCGCATCCAACACACCGAACTCGGCCAGTATTCGCAGCGCAGACAATGACGAGCATTACTATCCTGGTGCGGTCGGTGGTGGTAGCCAGCGGCGCCATCATGTGTACCCACCGATCGATGTACTGCCACCGTTGCTCGGTTACGACGGGATGCGTCCCGGCAGCTATCGGGGTGGTGGTGGTGGTGGTGGTGGCGGTGCGATGACAGATTCGGATTCGGAACCGTCGTCGAATTCAGCATCGCAGACACCGACCCGTCAGCAGCAACTGGCGGGAAGCTTCCTGACGGACGATCAATCAAATTCTCCCAGCGGTCACTCGCAGCCAGATAAATAAGGGTGTTGAGGGAGAGAGTAAAGGAAAAGAACACGCTTTTTCTCAATCTACTTAGACACGACAGTATGTTAGGAGATGACAGATGGATCGTAAGGACGCACAAAAGCTCTTAGCGAGGAGACGTTAGAAGCGGGAAGTTGATGGCCGGTAGATGGTTTATAGACGGCCGTGTGTGTGTGATATAGATTTCATTCGAAAAAGGTGATAATCTTTCCAACCAAAAAACAAAACAAAAACCCCCAGAATGCCGAATAGTAGTAACGCATAGTGGACACAGGTGTACAGATACAGATAAGTATCGGCAAAGGTCACACACACCCATACAAAACTCACATAGTCTCTTGACTTTTAAAGTTCAGTATCATAGAATGGCACAAACTTGTAAACGCATTACAGAGAACTATTCTTCAGCGGATTAATGCTAAATCGGCTTTAAATCTCCGTCAAAGATCGTTCAAAGATGTTCCCCGCCTGAAGTATTTAACAAAATTTTCTTTCTGTTATTTCTTACTTTTATTATCTTGTTTGTTGCGCCTGCCTTCTCTCACATTCTCTTCTTCATTTTGCACTTGGATTAATTATTTTTGTAAGGGAGTTATTGTTTTTTTCCTTTCCTAATTTTTTGCTCTAATAATTCTTATTGCAAAATTATGCCAGTTTGTTTTTTCTTTTATTATTATGCATTAACGTAAACCGTTGTTATGGTAGTTGTTTTGTTTCGGAATCATCGTGACCACCAACGTATCCCACAACACACGCATCATTATTATGCGCGGACATTGTAAACCGAGTAAATAGAAATAGGTATTAGAGGGTGTTACACGCGTGTGCGATAGGTTGACAATTGTAAATTGTACGACTAATATGAAAAATTCGCTTAAAAACGTACTCACTTCCAATGTTGTGGAGTGGTGTGGATGTGTACGCGAAGAAAATAATATACATTTGAAAGAAAGTGAACTCCTCGTTCAAACGTATGCGGTAGTTTACATACAATTGCGGTTTGTAATACAGAGCATCATCCGAATATTCCCATATTCCCTCATTTAGGACCCTGGAATGTATCCTTTTAATGCTGTGTGTTGTGGCGGTGGCCTTTTGGTAAGTTTAAAACCCAGGTCCCTCTACACCTTATTCAAATCGGTCCCATCGGGACCTTTTCTCCGTGCTTTGAGGACTTGGTTATTCAACTACGTGGTATCAACCAATCTAGTAAGCCATTAGATACCCGGCGAGACTCATAGAAGGTCGTTAAGCCAAGGAGAAGAATAATGTTATGAGCTCGTCTACCGTTTGGCTACGATTCAAAACCGTCAATTTTTCGTCGGCAAACGTTTAGAGAAATCACCTTTCTGAAAGCGTCGCAACCACTCCCGACAGCTTGTTTCGCATAGAACAGCATCACCGTAAACATTTGCAGGTTGTAAAAATCGCGACACAAAGTTCGGCTGGCCCTATCGATTGCAATACAGTCGTTACCTACTTGCGGACATAAGCATATGTCCGCATGGCATGGCTTCTAGCATTGACTATCTATTTAAGTATACTATGAATAATAGAGGTCTTCACGATAACAGCTCCTCGAATTTACGATGGAACGGTCCGGATAGCGCCCGGAATGTTGAAAATATGCAAAATCGAACGTTCTGTTTAAAATTATCTCCTTGTCGAACGATGTCGGAATGTCGTGACATGCTGAGAAGTTAACTTTGGCTTCTAACCGTACAACATTCCCGACACGTGCCAAAAATGTTTTGTATTTGCTTTCCGCTTGTAAAACTTGAGAGTAAATTGAAAATCTCTTTTTACTAATAGGCGTTGTAGGCTTTGTTGATTCAATTGCAACACTACAATAATTTGCCTTAGCTGAAGCGTAAAAAAAGTTGTTTATGTTCTCCTTTGTAAAGGGAAGTTTGTTTTTGTTTTATAAAGGGAAAGTGCTACTAAGCAAATATTTATTTTAACGATAAATTTGAGCGTGTTTTTCCACACTCAGTTGCATGTAAATTAATTAACATATTTTATAGAATTAATTCCCGTTTGAATTACAAAACGGAATGAAATATTTCAACCCGATTCGTTCGTCGATCGGGTATGCTTGCTATATCGATCAGCACAGAATAGACCCCCATGACATCAAGCGAGCAAACCCCTTGGCGGGTAAAAGAGACAGCGGGAGTCACCGCGAGCGAGAGACGAACGTTTGCTGTCACATCTTTAGGCATAAGCAAGCGATATACACACGGGCTCTCGTTGCTTTTCGAAAATCTCCAGCATAAAAGACGCGTTTATTGTTGTGTAAATCGGGCAAAACCGACGGCAACTGTATTGGCAAGTAGCTGGCACAGTTCATACGGCTGAACGCTTGGTTGTGGTGAAACAAGAAACGGATTCGGATTATCCATAAAAATCCAGCCTGCACAAATCGGGCTGTGTGCATTTGTGAGCAAGCGTGTGTGTGCTCAACGAGAGAGCGAGAGAGATTAATCGAGAGCAGAGTGTGAGCGAAAGATCCGTGCGGGAGAGCAGCACGGCACATCAACGCGTTGAGAAAGGGAAAGAGATCGAACGAGTGAGAGAGAGAGAGAGTACGAGCACAATAAATGCGAGCGCAACAAACCGAGCAAAAAAAAAAGCACACACTCACACAAACACATGCAAAAAAGAGTCGTTCCTGTCGGACGGATCTCGGTCGTCGTTGCTGTGCTGTGCTGGGTTCGGTTTTTGGTGTGTCCCTTGGTACGCTTCCCTGGCCGTGTGTCCCTGTGTGCCTGGTTGGCAGCCAGCATTGACCTGTACGGTGCTGTATGTGTGTGTGTGTGTGTGTTTGGTGTGCAGTTAATGTTGTTGTTGCGGGGATGTAACTAATAGGAACGGTCGCAGCAACAGTCCTAGCAAGCAGCAGCAGCACTTCTGCTGACTCTGTGCACGGGCGTTGTACAAAAAGGCAGGGCCAACTACAGTGCCCACAGTACAAAGGCAGTGTGTGCAAAATCGGAACACCCTGGAGTATCTCTTCACGGAGCAGTACCAGTATCAGGGGGGGGGTGCGTTTTCCGCGAGTTTTCCTTTTTTTTGTTTTATTCGGCAACGATACACGGTGCGTGCGTGCGTGCATATGGAGGAGGAACAGGAGAAGGCAAAGTGTGCGAAGAAGAAGGTTTTCATTCGGCTTTAGCGTTACACCTACCGTGGAGGGCTGATCCGGCCAATGGTGGTGTGCAGGAGGTTGTAGGAGTCACACGACACGAAAGCACCTCATCGCTTTCTGAGGGGCAAGTTTTTCATTGTGGACACGCGCTGGAACTGGAAAACTTTTGGCAACAGAGAACAAGTGGCAGAAAAAAACGCCTCCTTAGGACGAATGCAGCAGAAGGGAAAAACTGGAAAAAAATTGCATCCAAAGCCCCACACTCCCACAGAATTTTCAGCGAAGGAAAAGAAAGAAAAAAGAAGCAACAAAGAACAAAATCTGCCTGCCACCTACATTGGAGCAACCGTGAAAATTGATGCGTGCGTTTTGCTTCTTCTGGGCAGAAAATCTTCTTTCCGACCAGAGAACAGAGGGCAGGATATAATTCACCATTTTCCACCAACGTTGTCGCCCTGTTCAGCTGTCAATCTCATACACGGACCTACAATATTCCTCCAAAAGCGTGGTCCCGAAATTGTGTCCGGGGTTCGTGTCGAACTCTTAGGACGGGAATCATCAAAGTAGTGTTTTAATTATATATCCTTCAATATCCTTTTTTTTCTCTCTCTCACCACCCTTCAATATCTCTAGTGCGCGCCCTGAATGAAAAGTGAAGTGACCGTGTATGTGTGTGTATGTGCGTGTTAGTGTTTATGGTGTCATTTTTTGTTGGTGGTACTACTAAAAAGGGTGTTTGCGATTATTTAGTGTAAAGTTAATAGTGTGCGGTGCGATTTTGAAAGAAGCCATTGGCCGTCATTAGTGTCTAGCTTTTTTGTTTTTCTAGTGAACAACGATCAACTAGGGAAGTGCTTATTCCAGTGTTAGTATATCAAAAGGGGCAACTAATGGAGTGTGTCGCCTCTCCCCAATGATTGTGATGTGTTTATGTAATTAAGTAAGGCACAAGTAAGGCTCGGTTCTAGCGTCCTAGGGTGCCTCATAAAGTGTTAAAGAGAAAAGTAAGATTCCACCAAAGCGACGCCTACTGGTATGTTGCCGGGAATAGAAAGGACGACGCAGCAACGTGAAGTGATCCGTTTCCGTCTAGGAACCGCACAACAGGATCTTGTCGTCCAGGCGCGATTGTTGAAGAGTCTGCGTTCTGACGACGATCAACTGTACGCCTCCGTCTAAGTATACCCGGCAGCAGTCTCTAGTATACCCAAACAGAAGTTGGGATGTGGATGCTGTGCTGAAAAGGGGATAAGGAAAGCGTTCGCAAAAGGAGTAACTGTTGCAGAGCGCTTCCAACAACCTTCCAACATTCGACAACAGTAATTGCCCAGTGCAGTTTCCCCAACAGCAGCAGTCGTAGTCGCCGTTGTCGTCGCTCACGGTTCCGGTGCCCATGTGCAGTTACAAAAATGGTGAAAACAGTGCTGCTACCCCAAAATATTAGTATATTCGAGATTTCTAATCATGACCGAGGCATATGAAGAGTAAGTGCACCAAATCTGCTACATCTGTCTTTCAAAACGTGAAGTATTACACCGCAAATGTGGTACATGTAAATAGAATAGTTTCTTCCTCCTTTTTTTTGTCCGCACGATCGTCAGAAAAGAAAAGCGAAAGTTTTTTCCCTTCAAGAAATGGAATTTTGCGATTTTCTCTACTCACTAGGTCGCTCTTTCTCTCTCTCCCTTTATTTCTCTTGTTCTGATACGCCTATAGGGCTTTTTTTTTTTGGTTGCTGTTGTATCAACGCACCAATCTACCTACCGAAGGGCCTTTCTTTTGCAAAATCAGGATACGGGTTTTATGGTTGCTCTCCGTCATCTTTGTGCCAGTGCCTGATTCTTGGCCAGGCTTGTTGCCATCTCTTGTTGGGGCGCCTCCGCTTGCATTTTGCCATTTCATTGGCCGGAACATGCTTTTTGCTCCCAGGATTCTCCAGCAATCGAGGCTGCTCTCCCTATCACTAAGGGTTTGTGCTTGCTCTCTCTCTCTATCTCTTCTCTCTGCTTCCCTCAACTTCTTTGATATTATTTTTGAGTATCCTTGTTTTTTTTTGTTGCTGATATATTATCTTAAAAATAAAGAAATACATCAACGTAGCCTTTTAGCTCACATAGTGGAAACTTTGACAGGTTGCACAAACACATGCAACCCGAGAGTTGTTGAAGTTTGTTTGACAGTTTTGTAGGAATAGTAGGTCCGAGTCTCAGAGTCAGAGGTGTCTGAATTTCTTTTATACACTCCACACAGGTTCCTTAGATATATTTCATTTTACATAGATTACGTCAGGATCAAAACGTTGGAGACTAACGCCAAACATCGCAACTATGAAGCACTGCCACCTTGACAAGATCTTGCGGTTGTAGAACTTCAGCGTAACTATAAATCTGTATAAGATGTAATATAAATATATGCTCTTCAATATTTGTTATTATACTAAAGAGCTATCACCTGCCAAAGGGCTTCAAATTCACAAAGATCTTCCCTCCATCCAGGTTAGCAGATTCAATTTGATAGTGGCCTCAACATTTCACTCCGCTTCAAGACCTCCGAGGGGCTAAATCAGCCACTGGATGTATGACATCTCTCATGGAGGTCTTCATTTAATGTTCTGTCACATATATCTAGGACTCTGAAGGGAATGTTTGAATGTATTCTTCATAAAGACGGTTCCAAGAGACCTATTTCCAATTTGAATAGTGTCTCAAGTCTCAGCGGATCTTTTTCGAATGGTTTTTCGTTGACCGCGGCGCGTAACCATCACAAAACACTCTTTAAAAGACCTTGAAAATGCTATTATTTTGCTTAATATTAGCAAAGACTTAAGGTCGAGTTTTAGTAGGAAATAAAAATTGTAAAAAAATACATATATTCAAAATAATTACCCTAGTTTTATTACTATCTTTAAAAGAATGCCAACCTACAGCACCATAAAATATGAATGAAAGCGTCCATCAGTGGGCTAACCGTTGTGAATAGCGTGTGCCATAATAGTAATACATTCATGCCATTTTCGTGCTTCGTGCGCGGTCGGGACAATACCGCACAGCAAAGAATCAATGGAACATCCAGTGTACCCAGTGCGCTATTGCCTGGCCTTGGTGGTGGAGCTTTTGCTACACAACGGTAACGGGGAAAACGCGTTTGGCATTGGCAACACCTATCGCGAAGGGGGGGACTGGAAATCATTCATCGTTTCGGAGCGCACCCGACGGTGTGTTCAGGCATTCAAGGGGGTGTCTCTCGGTGTATGTGTGTGTGTGTGTGCGCACACGCCCTTCGTCTGTGCGCTAATTTCCAACGCCATATATATAAACCAAGCCCAGCCTAGTAGTTTCAATTATATTATCCTTTTTCTGTTCAAACTGACGATTCGAGTTTAAGGTTTTTTGTTGTTTGTTGTTGTTTGTTGTTTGCAGACATTCTGGTTGGGGCTGTTGGTTGCATGCTCTCGTGGCGGAGCAGCATGTAGAGCAGACGCGCTCTGGGTCATTCTGGCAGAAGCCAGAAGAATGTTCCAATTTTCGGTCCATTCGCTCCCAGAAGGATGCTCTCGAAACTGTTGTCCTACGTGCTGAGAAAATCATACAAAAAAGATGCACCCATCCTGCGAGATATGTGTGAGATGTAAGGTTAGAATGAAAGGGAGCGGAGGGAAAGATCCTCAACAAGGGTATTTTATCAGGATATCACCTGTAAGGCCATTTTTCTTCGGCTATTCTCTGTTCCCATAATATACCTTTTGCTCTAGCGTTATTGACAGTTCTCTAGGTGAAAATGGTTGCGTGAGCATAATATAGTGTGCGAGAAGCACGATTTTCTCACCCCGTAGCGCGTTAGTGAGTGAGCTCTAGCAATAAAATCCCGAGAGCTACTCTCACTTACCCATCCAGGCATCAAAGCAACAGTCTCCCGCCGTCACCGTCGTCGTTACGGTTCCAAAAAAGGATCGCACTGTGTGCGTGCCTGTGTGCGTGTGTGTTGCTTTCATGAATGAGAAAGGGCGAGCGTTCAAGTGCTCTGGATTTCATTGAGAAAAATGTGGATCCGGTTGTGGCGGTGGTCCAACCAGCCAGCCAGCCAAGCCAGTCCACCACTACTTCAGCATAGATCATCATTACCCGTCATCGGCGGTTGGGTTTCGTTCGTGGCGAGTGCGTGGCAACTTGGGGAGGTCGGTTTGTTTGGTGGATGGCCAAAAATTTTAGCTACCACCAAGCTGGGCCGGACCGCCAAGGTTCTTTGCACGCGTTCTAGCTCGCTTTGGAGAGCACTCATGTCACCGTAAACCCCCTTGCCAACAAAACGAAACTCCGTACAGCATTGCTACTGCATGTGCACATGTATGTGCACATGGTGTGGTGTGTTTCATTCCGGCGTGTGATAGTTTCGTCTTGGTTTCAGTAGGAGCCCCTACGCGACTAAAGCTAATGACACTGGAAGGATCTCTTTATTACTAAAAAATGTTTGCATAAAAAAATCCACTTTATATTTTTTTCACCTCAAAAATCCTTCAAATCAAGCTATTGCCAATGGTTTTAGGTGTCTGTTTTCAAGCCCATGTGCGCGCATGTGTCGTCATCAGCGACAGCATCACAATTTATGTTTCTCCATTCGCGTGTCCTTTCCCTCCCGAATATGCTCTTCATTAGGCAGGACACCCAGGCAAGGGAATAACAAAAAAGCACCCCAAACCAACACTACTACATCGATGTAGTTCCTCCTACAAACACAGGGAAAGCATTCAAGGATTAACCTTATCGTCCCGCTTATTCCCCCAGTTCGTCAAGGATGTGCGATGCGCGCCTGTAGTCATTGAGAGAAACCCTGTTGTTGATGATGGTGTATATGTGTGTGTGTGTGCGCACGTAAGAAGCCATCATATCCCCCACATCTAGTAGGGTCTTGTGCGAGGTACGGCCCCAAAACTAGGCCAAAGGGAGTTTGGAGCTTTTTCAGACATGCATTGTGAGCGGAAGAGGCTTTCGGCGCAAAAGAGTCGATAGTTTTGCCTGGGTAGAACTGCTCTTGCTTACGCCTCACGTATGTAGCGTAAAGGACAAACAGCAATAGTTAGCAGGATAATTTTTTTTGATGAAAATTGTTTTATTTATACAATTTTACTAATAAAAGTTTGTAACTACATTTGTCTGAATCAATTACAATAACTCATTATCAAGGCCTGGTGGTTGAGGCGATAGCGGAGCCGGGCTTTCCATTGCAGAACCAGGACTCAAACTCTATCCGGACCGTTCCCCCGTAGTGAGGACTAACTGTCTAACTTATACCAACAACTTAAGTCAAGAAAATGAAGAAGAATCCTTTATCCCGGCGACAACAACCGTCATCTTCACACGGCAGGACCCGGTATCAAATGAGGACTGATTATCCAACTACGTCGTCGTCAGCATGTTTTCTTCTTGTTCTTCTTGGCCTGTTCAGGCACGGCCCTTTGATCCTCTACGCCTCGTGCCGGACGGGTCGCTGACGAGCACCTTCTTGGTGGGACATGAGTCCGGCATCCTCATCACTTGCCCCAGCGAACGTATCCTACTGGCTTTGACTGCCGTCAAAATATCAGCTCCGCCAAACAGCTCAGCTAGCTTGTGGTTCATTCTCCTTCGCCACACCACCAAAGATAATCCCTAGCACTCGCCACTTGAAAATGGCGAGTGCATTGGCGTCCTCCGTCAGCATGGTCCAATACTCGTACCCGTAGAGGGAGGACTACCGGACGTATAAAGGTCCGGTAATTCGTGCATTTTGTGTGTTATTGGAGTCTTATGGATCGCAAGAGTTTTTGGAGTCCGTAGTAGACACGATTCCCCTGAACAATACGTTATTGTCCGAAGTTACGATCGTACCAGGGTAGCAGAACTACTCTACCACCTCGAGATCCAATCCAATTCTATTGGCCTCGCGTTTCAGTCGGGTGTACGCCTCGCACACCGCCACATTTACTTAGCCAGGCCTTCGAAATAAGAAGAAGGATTGGCCTGCGATATCTTGAGGATATTCACAGCTCAGAAACAGTGCTAATACCGTTCGAGACGTTGTCCAGTTGAGTATGGGACGCTTACCTTCTTGCTTTTGAATGACAAGTAAACGATTGTCTAGAGTAGCCAGAAATACTAAACCAAGAGTTAATGTGCTTGGACTTGGACCGATGAAGGCCGTAGTGAGTACTGACTATCCCAATATTTGGTATCAATAAGCCTTGTAAACCATTCGATGGATGACGTGATCTATCTGGCAGGTTATTAAACCAGAAGAAGTCTTTGTGCCTAAAACAACTTAGCAATCCAGAATTCGAGAAAAAATGGACTAAAACTTTTGATCCTAACTGAGACACTCTGTGACCACCACTCTGGACCTGGTGTACCAAACACGTGTTCGTATGCTCCGGATCCCTCCTCTCAGGGACTGCCAGATGAGTTTGAATGATGTTAGAAGTTGTAGAAAAAATGCTCCACACCCTCCGGTGGCTGGCATATCCAGTAATGCTTGCTGGCGCCACCACTGACGCTTCGAAAGCATCTACGCTGGGTGTAGGGTGTCGGTGCGCGTTCAAGCTTAATTTCGAGTGTCACGCGAAGGTTAGCTTCCCGGCCCAGCCCTTCCAGCCCTTCCCCAGCAGAATCGAATAAAGATATGCGCTGAAGTCATGTGGGCGACGAGATCATCGATCCAACACGAAAGGGGACGATGGCAAGTCGTTCTAATTTGTGTGAATTGGTACACCTCGGCTGCCAGTTTGACCTACCAAGACCGTGATCGTATCGTTTCGTGTATCTTCTGAATGTGCACACACGCACACACACCCCCTCTCTGCATGTACACGCACACTCACCATTGATAACGAAGTGTGACTGAAGTAGAGATTCCGAAGCGAAGTAGGGCCCCGGGTGCTATAGCAACCGCTCTTAGCAAAGGATGAGATCTTAATTGATTTTTGTTGACTCTAAAGCGGAAGTCGTGTGTTTGGTGAGAGAGGAAAAGAACCGAATGGAGGAGGGCCAAAAATTCTTTCAATTTATAGGAGGAGGGAGAGGAAGAGATGGAAGAGGTGCGAGCGGAAGATGCTGCTGAGCATGGTTGATCTTATCGGCAAGCAAACGACCTCCGCGAGATTTGACGTCATAACTGGCCTAGGCGGTGCGCGACCGTCTTTTCGCTCCGGTCGTTAGTAAGGGTCGGCAAGTCGAGCAAGAAATTAAATATCAAATTTTTAAATAACTCACCGTAATGTCGCTACCGACCTAGAACGCGGGATGCCAAGGGAGAAAGCATGCGTTTGTGGAGTAAGAGGAGAAAGAGAGAGAGAGAGACCGTACGTGACTCATTCGCGAGATCCGATTGGGGGGGGAGGAATAGCCATCCCTACGAGAATTAAAATTCAGGCAAGACGCAGGCAACATTTAAGGGACGAGCTAATTTTGCTGCTCCGATGAGACACCCGGCACAATGATGCTTGATGGGGACCCCGCCACGTCCATTGTGTGGTCGTGGGGGGGGGTTGTGTTTTTTTTTTTGCAAATAAAGAAATGCCGAGCCGCTACCCGTACGGAACCGGCCAGGAAATGGTGATCATTAATAACATCTCGTTCGTGCTCGCTTGTTGTAGCCAGAAGTCACTTGTGTGAGATGTGTTGTTTGTTCCTGCTCTTCCCGCGGAAACCTTCCCGCCGACACCATCACACACCGACCGACCGATCGACGACGGTTTTATGAATGAACGCGTGCGCGCGCCCTGTACATTGCGCATCAACCACCTTCCCCTTCTGCCAGCATCAACCCGGCAGAGGTTTCGCGCGTCACGATCGCTTTCGCCAGCGCGGCAGCGAAGTGTGACCATACACTGCGGGACGGGTACTGGGACTTGTAAAGCGGCGTCATCGGCATCACGTGCCCTTGCGAACGCGCAGTGGCAAGCAGTACTGTCGGGGCTGGAGGGCAAGAAATTCGAACTGTAGAATGTAAACCCCGATGTAATTTGAGGAGTCCGGCCAAGAAGTCGGGTTAAAGGTCTCCGAAGGGCAAACGCGCTGATGTGTGCTCATGTGTGCCTTGGAGTTACGAAGTTGTGACGACGTTTTCTGAAAGCTGAAAGTCATAGCCAAGACAGATTTTAATAACGATTCGAGCGATTCACCAGTTGTTTAGTTCTTCAGGACCTCTGTTAGAAGTTCAGTTAACCGAAACGTTCAACATTTTATTTGTTAATACCTCTTCAGTTTTCGTGTCAAAATTGATGGATGGAGGTCGTTAAGCCAAGAAGAAGAAGAAGAAGCCCTTACACTCTATTTCCCCGTTCACATGGTCAGTCTGGCTGTCTACCAGCATCAGCAGCTTCTTGGGGACCTTGGTGTGTGAAATAGTAAAGCCTCGGAATTCACTTCCTTCCTGAAGCGAAATACGAAGTGCCCTGAAAGTCATTACCATCCAGGGTGAGACAGGTCTCGTCGTCCATCACCAACGTCTCGTTCGGCGTCCACAATGTCCGTTTTCGATGCGCCGTGGTACCGGTCTTTGATTAGACATACTTCTGACCGGAGTTCCTTCACTATTTTTGCCATCACGGTTAGAGTTTTACTGATAGAGCTGTCAAATTTTGTCTGCTGACTCATGGGTTTATATACTACTGTGTCCGAAAAGTAAGGTAACATTGGATGTCAAATTTCGCGCGCTATAAGAAGCCCCTTGGTTTTAGTTTTCGTTTGTCAATATGTATGTTTTTGCCAGTTCTGCCACGGTTCAAGTCACAACATCAACTCGGTCTAGGAGTGACAGTTTGATTTCGGAGCTGCGCCAAGTGTTTTTGCTCATATTGGCCATGTCCAGTGTTTGTGGAGCAGCGCGCATTTATCAAATTTTGTTTGTGCAATCAAATAAATGCTGCGGAAACATTGCGGCTGTTACAAAAATCCTTCGGGGAAGAATCTTTGTCGAAGAAAAATGTGTACAAATGGTACAGTGATTTCAAGAATGACCGTGAGAAGGTCGAAGACGAGGATCGCCCTGGGAGACCATCCACCTCGACCGACGACGCCCACGTCGTTCAAATCAAGAATTTGGTGGTCAACAATCGTCGGTTGACGATACGAGACCTTTCGGAAAGTGTTGGGATTTCCAAAGCCTCGGTCAACACCATCCTGAATGATGTTCTAGGGTTGAAGCGGGTGAAGTCTCGCCTGGTGCTGTCATTTTGAGGGAATTTTTCGCAACAACTGGCACACATAGAGTTCCGATTAATATCAGCAACACTATCTCTTTACTGTGCCGTGGACTATAAATTGGTATTGCGTATGTTTCCATTCATTGCAAGTCCTGATCAATATTGAAGGACTCTTTCCTAATACCTGAAACATTACCAGGAGAAACTAAACCTCCTGATGGTCTCTGTTAGCCGTGGACGTCTCGTCGCATCCTTTGCCTCATTTTTTCGTTTATTTCGGGCTATGAGTACATCTATTAACTGTTGTGGATTTCAATCATTTTTATGCTACTGTTTTAAATATATTAATTATACCTCCTTCCCATTGTCTCCATGTCTTGCCACCATTTCATTCAACGGCAGTTCTTTAATTGATAAAAATTGATTCACAAAAATCCCCTCAACTCTACACCCAGACAATGGGTGTACCATAATCGACCGCAGAACAGCAAACATGAGTCCGTTCATTCACGAAATCCGCACGAAATCCTTGAAGAGCAGCGCACAAGGGAGGCCCACTGGCATTCGCAGTTGACAGCGACGACCCCTCCTCTTGAATGGGGACTCTTGCACGGCGCAAGGGCAGTTGGAAAAAAGAAAATTGCAGTGGGAGGGAAGAGGAGGCCACACGCGGTATGAAAATGGGGAAGCACCATCTAGCAACTTGCTCTTGAAGAAAAAAACGGAAGCTTTGGATCGTCCTTCTGGTCGTTCATTTACTAAAATCGCAGGGACGCGAAGTCTTTCGCAAAATTTTAAAACAGCACAAAATCCCCGTTTAGTTTGGCTCGGTTTGTACGCGCCCTCCATGCGCGTATTGTTCCGTCCCCAATATCCTGTCCGTTCGGTCGCTGGTTGTTCTGTCAGACAAAATAGTAAACACTTGTTATTAATGATGTCATATATATTTGATGCTCGCCGTCGTACCATCCTTTTGCCCTAGATAAAATCATTGAGCGAACTAGAAACTAAGAGAGGTAAAGATGGAGAGAAAGAGAGAGACTATGTGTGCGTGTGTGTCGTGACAGAAAGTCACACAACGCACAACAAACCGTGACCGATAGCGCCACATCTCAGCGAGCTACGAGAGTGAGAGTGAGAGAGAGAGAGAGAGAGAGATAGAGAGAGAGAGGGAGAGAGAACGTGTGCCCTTTCGCCGCGAGAGAGCGCAGCATCGAGCGCCAGGAGTGCGCATATCAATGAAAATTAGAGAAAAAGAATGAATGGGATTATTTTCGGAATGTTTTTGCGCGATGGTGGTTGTGCTGTATGGCCCTGTCGCTTTCTCTCTCTCTCTCTCTCTCTCTCTCTGACTTCCGAGAGGGGAACTAGGCCGCCCTCTACCCTTTTGGGGGAATGTGCTTCTTCCCTACTGTGGCTAGAAAAGCGGGGGGGGGGGGGGAGGAGGGGGATGAGATCAGTATTCGTCACCCCACGAGGTCATGAAGCGATGGTAAGGGAGGGGGGGGGGGGGGGTGCAGTCTAAGTTGTTGTTGATGATGATGATGATGATGGTGGTGGTCCCAGGATGACGCCAGTAGCCAATGAACAGAACGAGCCCCAAACAAGGACGATAAGGCGCTGCTGCTGATGACGTACCGTGGAACCTTACCTATACATTAAAGGGGATGGGAAGGGAGGACATGAAGGGGGGGGGGGGGGGGAATCCGTGAAGAAACTTGTGCCAGAGGCCGGAAGCATAAGTGCATTTGGAAATTGTGACCTTAGGGCAGGACGGTCGGTCGGTCGTTTTCAGCTGGCAAATGTTTATTTCTCATTAGTTTTTATTGCCAGGAGTGGCCAAGCAACCATCGTCGAGGGAGAGGGGGGGGGGGGAGTGGTGGAGCGGTGAAGTTTTTGTTAGGTTTGAATGGAGCGCACAAGGTGGCCAGTGAGGGGTTGAGGTCTGGTGCCGGGGGATGTGTGTTTCATTGAGCCAAAGGTGGAGGGAGCGGTGGATGTTTTTGCTTCGGATGACATGAGGATGGGCACATTGGAAGCCAACGGTTCCCAAGGTTGATGATGTTTGAGTTGGTGAAGCAAACAAAAACCATCAGCTCCATTTCTTTCTTTTTTTCTACGAAAACAGCAACAGAATTAGGTTATGATGACCCCGCGGGTATCTGCATCTGCAGTTCGATTTTAGATTGCTTTTTGGCGACGACTAATTAACTTTGAAGCAGAACTGTGGGATGGGATTTTTTGGGAAAAGTTTGACATTTCTTGCTGGTGCTTTGGATTGATCATTTTGTCTGCTGATTGATTGCGAATGTTCCAGGTGCGATTTTCCTCTTTTACAACTTGATGATGCTGTATCTTTGAGATGGATCTCGCCTCGGCTGGTCGAAGAGTGTTAAACCTTTAAATGCATGATGATGTCTTTAAATGCATTTAAATATATTTCTTTATATTCGTACATCTGTTGAACTTTATCGCCTGTATCAATAAATCCTATTAATAAAATCCAACATCTTTTCTTCATTCTCTTACAGTGATTTCTTAGTTAGAGTACGCGCACAAGTGATGGCCAGAGATGAGAGCACGGAAGGATGGTTACCATTGCAAGGCGGTGGCCTGGCGAACGTTTCCATCCGCAAACGCGCGCGACTGCCACCGGACGGTGGCGGTCACGAGTACATTATCTACGGGCAAAGAATATCTGACCAAACCGTAAGTGACCAAACCTTTCCTACCTCCGCCATCACCAACTCCGCACACCCCGCATATCGATTCATTAACGTAAACCGCTGACCCTTCCTTTTTGCTTCGTTCTCTAATTTTAGGTTATACTAAGTTGTGTTATTAATAGAGACTTGCAGTACTTCAAAGTCATGCCTACCTTTCATCACTGGCGCGCTGGCAAGCAACGGAACGGGCTCACCTTTCAGACGGCCGCCGATGCGAGGGCTTTCGACAAGGGAATCATCCGTGCCTACGATGACCTCATTGATGGTGAGCATGCACGGGCATATTTGTGGCATGGTGGCAGGATGGATGGATAAGCTACAGTTGGGGAGCCTTCGTTCGTAGGATAGAAGGATTCGGTTTTTTTTCTGCATAAGGATCGTATGCAAAGCTAGTTTAGGTTGTTCAGGAACACTCATTCACGCACACAAGGACACACCTTTTATTCGATGGATGGAATAGTTCCATTCAGAGAGGGAAACAAAAAAAAGCAGCTGGCAATAAATATTTAATCTCAATCCATCTAGGGGATGGGTCAATAATGCACCTGCTCCTGGATGAACGAAAGGGGGGAGGGGATGGTTGTGGAAAAGAATGTTCTCTTTTCGTCCTTCTTTTCGTTTCCCATTTGCCGGACATATGTTCCATTATGTGCAAACTCGGTCACAATGATTATATTCCTGCTTCCTATCTGAAAGCTCTGGCTCTCTGGTTATCATACTCTTTATTTTTTACCACTTTTCTTTCTGGCATTGGGGTCGGGCAACGGGCAACGATGGCAACGATCACACGGAATGGTTACTTAATCGCGAATACTTGCGTTTAATAATAATAACTGCAAAATACTACATTCTGCACACGAATCGAATCGAATCGAATGGGTAAGTTTGGCTGTCGAAACTATATGTTGATTTTCGACCTATTGTTTTGTCCCTTCGTTCTTTCTTTATTTTTTTTGTTTTCGTTTGTTTGTCCGTTGTGTTGTATTGTTTTTTTTTATGTTTTATGTTTTATAAACTTATTTTATGTCTTACTTAGATTATACTAGAACTTAAAGAAAGAGAGAGAAAAAAACGGAAGACCAATTTAGAACACATTAAATGGATTAAAACATATTGGAGGATCCTTTACCAGTCACTCTGCCTGCCTGCCTGCCCATAATTACTTTGGCAGACGAGCATAATTCGTTTCGAAAGCGATATGACCCCCTCAGGTGGGCAAGTGATCCTGCCATAACAGGAGACAGACGTACGACAACAACTTTGGGTTAGAATTTTACATAACAGACTGCCGGTAAAGCGGAATACTTTCACTATCCAAAAAGCCGGTACCGGTTGTAAGGTTTCTCCCGCTTGTGCGTTCAACTTTTAACGGAACTTGAAGGAATCAAATGCGCTTTCCCTTAACCCGCGTGTTCGAAGTCAAACACGCAAACACACCTAAGCCGAGTGTTTTCTTTTTAACCTTCAGTTTCAGTTGTTTCAGTTGTTTTTCTTTTGGTGCCCCCGCGTTGTTAAGTAATCTATTCGTTTCAGTTTCGACCTTTTCCGTTGGCTTCTGTATCCTGAAATGTACAATCTTATTAATGTTGGCGTTTTTAACATCCCGTCCTATCCGGGGGGTTTTTTTTCAGGTATGGCTGATGCAACGACACCAAATGCTTCAACCGCACCTGCCACCTCTAACGTTCCCACCGGTTCTCATGCTGTGCCACTGTTACGTGCGGCCGTTGACGATGATGACGATGAAGACGATGAAACGGTCGGTGAAGACGACGTGTTCATGGTAGGTGTGGTGTGTGGTCCCTCGAGAATATGTCTCCCTTCCCCTGGGGGGTGGGTGTCCACTACTGTGCTGTCCTGCGGTGGAGCGACCGGTAAAGGTTCGCATTCTGCCACAATCGCTGACCCAGAACGGAAGCGCCAGGAGTACTGCTTCGGCAGAGCAGCACAGAGAGAGAGACACCCACGCCACACGGCGATCGACACCCGTACAACAGTTTCATATTCCGCATATACTGAGCAATTCTTCTCGTTTTCCCCATTTCCTCGCACCGCTGTTCAATTAGACGCTGGACTTACCGATTGAACCTTCGGAATCACGATCCAACTCGGAGGGCAGTGGAAGCCATCGTAAGCAAGACCTTCATCTCTCATCTCTTCTTGACATCCCATGCGTGAATTGTTCTCATTTCCTGATGTGTGTGTGTGTCTGTTTTACTCCTTTTTCCCTTTGCAGAAAGCGTCGATAAACAATCACAACAGCAGCAGCAGCAGCAGCAGCAGCAACAGCAGCAGCAATCCAGTATTCAATACATATCGGGCGATAAACCATCACCGCTGATCAGCAGCAACAAGCCTGGTGATGAAAAAGTGACTCCTCTAGTACCTGGTGATAACTATTCGTACGTTCAGATAACCGACGTAAGTATCCGGAGCGGGATCTGTTGTGTTGTGTGGGCGAGGCGAGGCACTGTCATTTGTGTATTTTCTGTTTGATATCGCCATGCCGTGCCGTGCTCACCTAGGCCTAGGAACTACATTTAATATACCACCAGGGAACCACCAGGGATAGATTTGCGATAGGAATTAGAAAGCAAGAGGAGGGATGTACTCACCGAGAGTAGTTTTACATTTACATTAAAAGAAGAAAAAAGCTCACAAAAGAAATCGATCGTCAATGTGTGTGGTATCTCGTCAGCCTGTCGTTTCATTCGCTGAAGAATTCAACAGGAATCGATACATTTTGTACCAACTGCCACCAAGAGGACCATCACATCGCTCGTACAAAAGAAGCTGATTAGTTAATTTAATAGAATTATAGCGAACTATAGGTCCCTTGGCAATAGCAAGCTTTTTCGTTGTAGTGAAGTGAATTAATTAGGTAGCTTATTTTTAAGTTGATTGCCAGTTGAGTGCCCAATTTCTACCTTCGAGGCCTTCACCGCACGCACATACGTCAACAACATGGTGGTGGTCTATAATAGTTTTTTTCTCTTTTTTCCTTCGTGCATGCTATCCAACCACGACTACTACTGCTACTACTGCTACCACAACCCACTATTTCGGCTAAAAATGAATTTAAAACCGTGCTTTGTGCGTGTATTTTGTTGTGCCTTATGTTTGTGTGGCGTGCTAACAAACACATCCCTTCATATAATCTCGGAACAACCCTTCGGTCGCCGTCGTCGTGATCGTCATCGCCGTTGCCGTCATCTCTGCCCCGATGCGACCGAATTTCACCCTATTTTGCCTCCGTGCCCTGCAGCAGCCGTGCGACATCAAGCTAAAGTATAATTTCTATCACTTGAAGGTGCACGACTATAACTATCCGGTCATCGAAGAACCACCGATCGGCGGCTCCCTTATCGGCGGGCGGCGCGATTCGACCACGAGTCTCAAGAAACGGAACGCCCTGGACGCTGCCGCTAATGCAGGGGCCACCTCCGTACCGCCCATCATGAAGGAAGGCACGCTCATCAAGACACGGCTCCGGTGCAGGTAAGCGATAATAGAAATCCTCCTCCTCTTCAGGATCCTTACTTATTAGTGATGGGTCATACGATAGCGAAGCATATTGCACCTAGGAACACGAACTGAATCGACGGATCGACCAGAAGTCGCCCGGTGACGGCCACTTGTACACAAACAACCTTAATAGTTTCGCAGGATAGCCTTGTAAAGAGTCGAGTGCCTGGAGATTGTTTCCTTCTCCAGAAAGGCCAAAAACCTGATAGATATTTGTTCGATAGTGTCTGGCCGACAGAAAATGTGACAAAACGGCCAACTTTTTCTCTGGCCTGGTTTGAGCAGACGTTACGAAAAAAACTTTAAGGCAAAGAACTTTTACTGTGCTAGATACTGCAAATTAAGGGA
The DNA here is from genome assembly GCF_943734695.1 of Anopheles maculipalpis. NCBI lineage: Eukaryota > Metazoa > Arthropoda > Insecta > Diptera > Culicidae > Anopheles > Anopheles maculipalpis. The sequence continues at coordinate 87,930,892 of NC_064871.1, forward strand.
TAAAGCTCTCAAATTTTGACAGGTTGTAGTAAACTAGTGTACATTGTCCACTGATCGGTGAATCGATCACCAGGTGTCAGCGTAAGCGCTTGAAAAATCGGAACATTTTTCGAATTAGATACGTGTCAACCTAATACTAACTCTTTTCCCCCTCACAACACATCCAACAGATACTGCCAGGAGTTCTACAACGATGAGTGGAATCATAAGGGTTCGTGCGATTACGCACCGGACTGTATCCGGACGGCGATCGAGAACGTGTCTGGGATGCCGTGTGCCCGGTGCATGCTTTACCACTGCATGAAGGATGCGGAGGGTGAAACGGTAGCACATCCGTGCCTGTGTACCGGCGAGTCTGGCTGTACGAAGCGGTACGGTAGTAAACCGAACGCGCGTGTGCTGGCTGCACCACCAATGGAGAAGAATCTTATAGCTGACCGTTTGAAACATCTTTCTCCCACAGGTGGATCGGTTTGGCTTTACTTTCCCTGCTGGTGCCATGCCTTTGGTGCTATCCGCCATTGCGTGCTTGCCACTGGATCGGCGTTTCGTGTCGGTTGTGCGGTGGCAAGCACAAACCACAAATTTGACATCCGATCAAAATCATCAACCTTACAAGTATTAATCGGCTAGATTGGTGCGTGTTTTATTTGATCGTCGTAGCATTCAATCGAAGGGACGCTAAATAAGGATTTGTTTCATTTCTTTTCTTTTTTTTTTTTAGATAAATGCCACAGTGTGCAGCTCGATAGCAGCAAGGGAAGGAAAAAACAGGAGGACAAAAAAAGTAGTAACTAGAGACAAACTTGGTGCAGCATTAAAAACATAGATATAACAACAACAACCGGTCGGCAACACTCACACATTCTCTCTCTATCTCTCCGGAGCGCGCGCGCGCCATAAAAGATGACGACGCGCCGCTACATTATATATACATACATATATATGTAACAGACAGACAGCAAATCTCTTCCTGTTCAATCTCCGTTGATCGTAGTGATAAATGAAAAGAATCTGTAAGCTTTCTCATCGCAAAATGAGAATGTTTTTGGGATAGGTAGTGAAATGATGCTGTGCTGTGTCTATGCAAATGGCCTCTGGGAATATTTCGGTTCGCGGAAAATGGCAGAAAACACCAATACGATCACTGCGCAGCTCGGTGCTGTGCAGTTCACTCACAGGCAGCAGCAGCAGCAGCAGCAACCGATTTAAAACCAAAGTTTTGCATGACTCCCCATTCGATGAAAGACAGGATCAGCATTTGGGATCCGGAATCGAATCAAGTGAGCAAGAGAAGCGCGGGGGTAGTATTTTTTATCTGCTATTGGGACACAACAAGCGAGAATGAGCGTACGAGCAAAGTCCAAAGCTACGTAGAAAAGCTAGCAAGTGATGTTATGAACAAGCATGACGTTGAAATAAAAGTGGTGGCGCATCGGACGCGGAACAGAATATTACAATACTGATAATACAAAACTCATTCAAAACCAATTCTTCAATCCACGAACTATGCTCAGCGAGCGAGAAAATCGAAACCAAAAGATTGTAATGCAAGAGTACAGCAGGAACAGGAAAGAAACACCCTTGGAAGAGAGGACCCACATATGCGCCGGTGAACGGCTTAGTAGCTGGAACTGTAATGATAGAACACAATCTGCTATGTGTGACAGAACGGCAGACAAACCGGATATAAAACTGATCGAATTTCGCATCGCGTAGAAGTGATTAAAGGGGCATCTGTATAATAAGACAGCAAAGAAAGATAATATTAAAGTAAATCAAATCTTTCCACATCCCCTGCCAGCATAAGTAGATGAAACTCCACATAGATCTACCGATCCTTCCTGCGTTTGCTAAGTTACCAGTGTCCGGAAGAAAATTGAAAAAAATCCTAATGCCCACGACGAACCACGTGTATAAATGGTGTGAACTTTGTATAAAAAAAATCCTCCCCGTTAAATCTTCTCATTCCTGGGATTGGAGAAGAGGCAACAATAAAGAAGAAAATACAACGGGAGCGAATACTAAAATGGATTGAAACTGTCGAAAAAAATTGCTTGCCGGTGGAACCGCGTTATTCCCGCCTCACTCTCGGTAGAACACTTTCTCATGCACTTGGACTGTGGAGAGACTCTCGAGTCTTCTTACTTCTCGCCTGAAAGCAGAAAAAGGTGCGTTTTCTGTGTTTTTAATTTTATTACTCACTACTGTTACAAACAGTTTATAGATCGTTATGGCAGACACGAGAGAGCAATAATCATAAAATTAATGATTGCCACACAAACACCTGCATTCACAGGCTGCAATTGAACTTTTTGGGTGCTTCTTTTTTGTTTACTCTCTCTCGGATAAACCTGTGAGATAAAGAACTAGATGTGTTTTATACAAACCTGCAAAAAATTTTTATGTGACTGTTTTTCAATTCGATTCAAGTTCAAATGTTTATCAAACCCCGAAAGACTCGGCTGGTCCGTGTACCCATTCTATATTGGAAAGATTTAACAGTGAAGAAAGCCATACAGCATCAGATCAGAGGAAAAATCGCAAACAAAGATTTAAAAGGAAAACCTTTTCTGACTATCCAATAGCTACCCACGTTTAGCTCTTGTTTCCCCGTTTATAAATCGATGTTATTTAATTCACAGAAGCCGAAGTGGAAAGGGATATGTACATTTGTACTTGTATTATTACGTTGTTGAGATGCTCGGATTTTACACATAGAGATTTAAAAAAAACAGAGGAAGAATATTGTTACGTTTCCACGGGGGTTTTTTTTTCTCTTGTTCGTATGTAAAAGAAAATTCCCAAAATTTACAAAGAGAGACTTATTTAGCAAAAAGTTTCTAAAAAAGCGGTTCTTTGCGTCCGAGATGCAGTTGTTGCTTTACCTGTGAACCACAAAACCCTCAATCGTTGATATTATTCTACACTTGGCCACCTCGTAGCCATGTGTTTTGTTTTTGCCATTATTGTTTTTTCTATATTATAATTTTAACTTTTTTTTTAAAGCTACTGCTGCTGAGCACGACAAAACGTACCAAGAATCCCTGTTCAAGACTCAGCTGATCGTTTTGTTATCATCGTCTTCTCGTAGTCTAGTGTAAAGTTACTTGTACTGCTCGTGTAAACAAAAGGGGGAGAACCTCGGAATCCCGTAAACCCCTTGTTCCCCGTGAACGTAACGTGCAAACGAAATAGAAATCCAAAAATAAAAAGCTTTGATGAAAAAGCGGACTATAAAAGAAGTTACTACAATAGCACGAAAGGTGTCCCTAAGCATGTCTCATCCTTCCCCAGTTAGGCGAACACCCTTTTTTAAGCCTCGCCAAATGGGAAATGATGAGTTTTCGGGGGTTTTTTCTTTGGTTGAAATTTTTTCTTTTTACTAAAGGAAATTAAATCGTAAATTGATGGGAGTATTTCCGTATATCGATAGTGTAATAGTACCTAGTGTAATAGTGTGTGGTAGTAGTAAATAAGAATGTTTCGACGAGAGGAGAAACTGTACACCAAACCACGGATCGGCTTTCGAAAGGAACAAATCAAAAGCATCGGATCGGACTGTTGTAAGGGCTCAATAATGGTCCGATTGATGCTTTTAAAAAAGAAAGTGTTCGTAGATGGAAGTAAGTAGTAGAGTACTGCTACTACTACGGTCCCGACTGTGTTGTGGAATGTGAAAAAGAGAAAGAAAAATCTAATCATGACAAAAAAGAATCGGTGCAAAAGGAAACAGTTTATATAGCTAAACGTGCAAATACTTACATATATCTATAAATGAAAATAGATAACATACATAAACACTAAACGGCAGAGACAAAAGGTGCAAAAAATGGCACCATATAGAGCGAGTAAAGCCATATAATTCCATAGAACAAAACCCGGGTGCGGAAAGCCAGGGGCCAACGATCACCAAGCAAGCAGTTTAATGTGCGATTGAAGTGTAAGCGTAGCAGCTATCAGAATTACAGCCACACCCCCGAAGAATTCAGCCTAGTAATGTGTATGTATTCTTATTCACACCAAAGTGAAGAATATAAACAAAAAAGAAATATTCATGTTTTACTGTTGTGTATCGCGCGAAACGCATTTAAAAAGGAATGCAGCAAAAAGCAAACATTTAGTTCCGCTAGCCGAACAAAAGACTAATGTGTCCGTGTGGTTGGGAGGAATTAAAAAATAATATCTAGCCTCCGGAGGCTATGTGTGTGTGTGTGTGTGTTTACCTCTAAAAAAGGTAAACCACCCCTGGTGCGGATGGAGGAGAATTCTCCATTGATGCAATTGCGATAGAGAAATGGTGACCCGTAGCCATTATTGATGATGCTTATCCAACAAAACAGATGCACTACTTACTACTACTACTACTTCATTTGCCATTTTTGCCGCTACTTAATCATCCCTTGGAAGAAGAAAATAAACTAGAAGCTTACCTAAGCGGCCCCGCATTTGCATAGACCCCCATCGGGCAGGTGAATAAAAGACGTGAATGAGAAGTAATATAAAATAACAAATTGCCATCCACTTTCTCCTCCCGCAAGGATAATTCAGGTGATTCGTGGTGGTGGTTTGTCACAATTGCAATAGTAAGGCAATTGGAAATGTAGGCAAATTTTCGTTTATCCCCATCGTCTGGGGTTTCTCTTTTCCCGAACCAAAAAAAAAAAAAAACGATAATGTGTGTCGCATCATCATCATCATCCTTCACCCGGAGAAAAAATATAAAGGAAAAGCGTTGGCCGGTTCTCGGCGCTTTGCATTATAAATACATATGCAAAAACCAATATACATACGTATATAAATATATAAATATATGGACAAAACAATATTAGTACACAAACACACACACACACAAAAAGGACAAAACTCAATCCCGCGAACGGGTGGATAGGATAGAGAGACAGAAAGAGCAAAGCAAAAACCCTGCAAGGCATGGCTGATGTGTGGGCAAATGGCCCGTAGGCCGGTCATTTTACTAAGGACAAACAAACGGTTCGCCAAACCCCCGACCCGGTGGGCGTGTAAGTAAAGGTGTGGAGTAAAGCATATTACAGGGGGGTGGTTGTTTGGCCACGGACAATGCGAGAGATAGGTGGGAACGCAAAAGCTCGACAAAGAAACAAACAGAAATGAAATGAGAGAAAAACAAAACAAAAAACCGATATTTGTAAAAAGCAAATATTTATAATTCTAATAAATTATGAAAGATGAAAATAAGATCATAAGAACATTAAGAAGAAAAAAAAACAACACAAAAAACTGGTGGACTTTTCGATTGCTGAACTTTTGGGGAAAGAGTGTGTGGGCCAGTGATATAGTGTTCCGAAAGTAAATGCTTTAAAAAGCGGTCGGTTCTGTGTGGGGGAAATCCACGTTTTTTTAACGTTCTTATTATTCAGTAACACTTCTTTTCTTTTTTCTACTTTCAGTTGGTTCCGATTTGATGTAGGTGACCGTATCGTTAGGATCGAATCGAATTTTCTTACGCCTTTTCTCCACCGTCCCACTGTTTGAAGCCGATTTCGTCGTAGGTACGGTGGTGGTATCGTTGGACTGGCTGGTGCTGTGGCCAGAATCCACCGATTCCTCCTCATCCGTCGATAACGGTTCCTGCTTAACCACCACCGGAGACGAAGCTTCCTTCGCCGGGATCGTCTTTTTAGGTGTTTTTTTCTTTTGCCTTTTCTCCTTTTCACTGCTGTCGCCGTTCGTAAGCGGATCGCCAAACATTTTGTTAATGAGCGATTTAATTAACAGACTCTTTTCGTCCGTTGAATCGTCCGAACCTTCTTCTGATGTATCAGTAGCATCAACCGGTTGAACTAATGGGACACCCGCTTTCTTTATCGTTTTCTCTTTTGCTGGTTCTTTTAGTTTTTTAGATTTCTTCGCCTTGCTCGTGTTGTCCGGTGCTTCCTCTTTATCGCTGTCTGGTTCCTGCTTAATTTTTAGCGCTGGTATCTCGTTCAAAACGAGCTCACCCTCGATCACCGGTAGTTCGCTCTTCATGTCGCACGATTTGACGTTAAACGTAATGTCCGAGCCCTTCTTTACCGTTTGCTGCTGATTAACATTCTTGCCCAGTTTAACCGTCACGTTAAACACCCGATAGATCATGGCACTGACGAACTCCTTCGACACGTAGTTCACGGTACCGCGCAACGTTGATCCGATCCGGGGTTGAAACACGTAGTAATCGATCGTGGCCCGCACGTGCAGATATGGACTGTCCAGCCGCAACGCGGACAGTGCATTGTCGATGCGAATTTTCGCATACCCCAGCACAATTCCGTTCACCTTCGCATGGTATCGGCCGATCTTGTCCGTGACGCAGCGCCGTACACCCTTTATGATGTGCTCACAGTCACGCGGTCGCAGGCTTAGGATTTCGTTCAATTGTACCGCAACCACGCACGATAGCGGATCGGACAGGGATTTATGTAGCTCATCGGCAGAAAACTTTGTGTACTTTGCTATCGTTGTCCTGTGCATGGTGAAATGGAAATTGCGACCCTTTCACGCGATACCGCAACAGCGTGGTAATATTTATGTTGTGATGTTTCGTTTGTCAAACGGGGAAGACGTTTGAGATGAGACGTTAGACGTTTGAATAACGGTAGGGTGAAATATTTCATCGATGGATGGCGGAATGGAATTTATGACCACATTATTTACATTTTTCCGTTAATATACTAGCATTCTATTTTTCTGTTTAATTTTATAACATTATTTTGCACTTCCAACGATTATTTTTTCTATTAATTCAAAGCTTTTGCCAAACTTCTGGAGCGCTTTCTCGCAGCTATTTGGATGACAGCTCCGTACGAAATATGTAAACAAACCATCGCAATCATCTGTGGAGAAAGAAAACAAATCGGCCAACAGCAGCACGTAGAGAACAGGTTGCACGGTTACAAGAAAATGGAAAAGATTAATCTTAATCTTTCTACCCGCCCGAAAGCGAGCATCCTGGATAAGCCGTTAAGCCGCGGCAAGGGAGAAGTGTCGTTGAGCTGCTATGCGCTGTTGTTCTCCGAACTGGTTCAGTATTCACAAAGCCGTGTCAGCACCATTCCTGATTTGCAGACCAAGTAAAGGAAATGCTAACAATCACACTAGCTCTAAATCTAATAAGGTTTTCCATTTTTCTGGCAGGTTGCACGATATGGGAAAGGATGTGGGATGCCGCATAATTGATTTGTATTTCGTTCGCGAACGAAACTCGAAACGCGAGACGAAGCTGATCAACATGCTGTTGTTTATTAAAACTACCCTATGGAAGGTAGGAAACACTGACTGGCTGATTGTGCGTGGCTTAGTGTACAGTTAACGGATGAATTTTCTTGCTGGCTTTGCAGACACTTTTCGGCAAGGAAGCGGATAAGCTAGAGCACGCGACCGATGATGAGTGCACCTACTACATCATCGAAAAGGAACCGCTGGTCAATAAGTTTATAAGCGTACCGAAGGATAAGGGTTCGCTGAACTGTGCCGTGTTTGTGGCTGGTATTGTGCAGGCAATTTTATCGAATTGTGGTTTCGTAAGTCCCATCTTTTTGTAGACTGTTCCTCTGTACGGAAATGATTGTAAATAACTTTTTTTTTCTTTTCTTCTTAGACGTGCCAAGTATCCGCCCACTGGCACAAAGGTACAACGTACATGGTTAAGTTCGAAGATCACGTCATCAGCAGGGACAAACAGTTGGAAGATAAATAAATAAGTTATTACTTCGCGTAGCACACAAGGATAGGTAAGAAAAATTATATATGAAAGAAACAGTCCGTTTGGAGTCACATCGTAACCGGTTAAATTATCGGGCATCAGGGGCGAATCATAGTGCAAACAAGCTCAACAAGAAGATCATACGTTGTGCAAATTTTCCCTCAAAATTTGCTCAAATTTTCCGTTGTGCAAACCGAACTAGAGTCCGACATCAATTTTGGCTTGAACCTTCAAAGGTCTTGTTCCGCCACTACCAATAGCGGAGGACATCAATAGCACTGTCAATTCAATATTCTAGCGAATGCAGCAACGTCTTAATTCCGTTTCAATTAGGTCCTGTCAGATTTCCTTAACGGGCTAGGTCGTCCGTTTTTATGACATGATAAAAGACCCCTAGGGAGTCAACATCTATCCCTTCAAACTAACTAATTGTTTAAGGCATATTCATCTTCATTCATCATATTGTACCTGCCAGTAATCCAATCCTTTTTTAACACCTTATACTAGGATCTGGATTTACAAGATAGTCCTCGAAATGTTCACCAGTGAGTTACGAATAACCCTCTATCAGGTCAGGTTGAAGAGAAATCAAGCGCAAGTCCATCACTCAAGAGCAGGACATATGATGTTGACCTGTGTTATGCTCATAAGTCTATACTGGATTGGGATTCCGATAGTGCTTATTGCTTTTGTATCATAAGGGGACTTGAATCAATAAAGTGTTGATAAGGGGGTGTAGCTCCTGCTTTACCGGCTTGTCCACAATTTTCCGCTTCGTTGCGATCTGCTCAATAGTTGGCTTTCCGTATTAAGATCTTTTCGCTTTATTACTTACTTACATACTCCCTTATCTCAGTAATAATTTGAGACATTTCTTACTCTTGTATCGTTATACCATTTACGCACAATTCAGCTCCAATTTTGTCTAATAGCTTTTCTCGTTTCCTTAATTTTAAATGGTAGTGAAAGGAGGACTACTGTACTTGGAATATGGCTACTTAAAACAGTAGCTTTTATATAAAAATCATAAAATGTCAAAAAATATTTAACTTGTCCTTCATGAACATATTATAAGTGCGCATTATGTTTATTCAGCTATCGTATAAACAGAAGAAAATCTTTGTATTTGCTTCATCCCAAAATCGGGTTATGAAAATTAAAGGGAAAAACGATAGTGCAAGACATCTACCTAGACATATTTCTAATTCCAACGCTACTCATCGAGACACGGGTGAGGTTTCTTTTGAGTTATAGCGAAGTACGGGGCAAAGTCGAGCACGATCCGTCTGGACATTTAAACCGGTCCCATCGCAGTGCACAAGAAATTACCATAACCGTTGACAGGACGGTCCCGGATGATCACAAATTTGCATCGCAATAAGCAGCTTCCCTGTTTTCTTTCAACTTCCTTCGCTTCTTAGGAGAATCCCTTACAGTCTTATCCCGTTTGCTTTCCCTTTAGCTGTTTCTCCTTGGTCCGGTTGCGATCCGGCATCCGTTTAGCTCTTTGAATTCCTTTTTGCCTATTTTTCTTCCTTCCCGACTCGGTTTACACACGTCTTTATTCGTCTTTATGTCGTGTTCCATTTTACACTGTCCTTCTTGGAGAGTGCAAGGATACGAGTTTAAAGAATTGCGTACATGATGCAGAAAGGCAAAAACCAGCTGATTGTACACTGCGAAGTGTACATAACACAACACACATTGCTCGAGCAGAACTCCACTTTTCTCTATGCTCGCACGCTGCGTATGTGTGCGGTTGGATTCCTGCCGTCTTTGAAGAGCACACTACTAACAAGGGAAAAGGAAATCCTCGGGGCCAGGGATCACGCTATCCGATCAAGACCATTTTTTCCCTCCAAAATGTATGCTGCAGCTGTAATTGTACTTCAAGATGTATTTTAGATTTCTCTAAAGGCAAACGTCGTCGTCTGCGATTGCGATTCACCGAGACGCAAAAGGGAAGCTGTAATGGAAGTGATTTATGTTGAAGCAATATGGTTTTGTGCCCACGTCGTACTGCCCTTCGGGATATCAAAGCTTACCATTTGTTGTGGTGATTGATAGAGGGTCCTACTAATCAATTTCAATTATCAAAAACGTTTACTATTCGTTGTTCATTTAGAAAGTAAAAATTCCATTCATTTTCTCCTATAATATCGGTTATATACTGTAAAAAATTGACTACGTTATCAGTTGATTGGAAGCAGGTGTAGCCAAAATGGTCGAAGAAATTAATGTAATGTCTAGTTCAAAGCAGGAGCGAAAAAGATGGAAATAATAATGTAATTCATGGCTATTTGGAGTCGATTGACCTTTTAGAACATTTATTGAGGGACAGGTTAGGACCCATGCAATAGACTTGTAAAAAAGTTAAATGCTCCACGAACTGAAAAGGGCCAGCTGGCCTTTGGTTTTAGCGTTTCCACATCTAGACGTAAATTTCTTCTATTTTCTGAAGCCAGCACAAGTAAATGAGGAGTACCTGCACCGGAAGATAACGATTCATATCCTACTGTCTGCTGCCTTTACTGCTTCGGTATCTGAAGTCCATGGATTCAGAGCATTCGACCAAACATTCAGGACAATCTTGAACGCGTTTGTTAAGCAAAACACTCAGTCCATGCAGGTCCTGTGCAATAGACAAAAGCTCACAGGATTCCATCTCCAAAATTTCCAACAAATGGATCGAATGATCGCCATGGATTCTAAAAACCTTAAAGATGCCATGATGTTAATGAGAAGCGCTAGCACCAAAAAATAACGAGGAAAAACCTAGTATCTGCTGTCTTTAATGCTTCACATCTCAAATAAGTTGGCAGCTAGCTACTCTAAGGCTAAGGTTCTACCGAGAAACTATGGTCATATTTTTCTAGAATTGTAGGAAAATTAAATTGATTGCTTCAGCTGAACTGTAGAACTTGTATAACCCCACATACGCTTCTGAGACATGGACCCTGTCCAAATGTTGTGCAAGGATAATGAAGAACCGCTCCAATCTGGTGGAAAAGCTCTGTTAATATTGGTGAGCAATTTTGAGAATTGCTGAAGCATGCCAAGACCGCGAATTGTTCGTGGGCCCTAGTAGGTAGTTAAGTTTATTCCAAATATTTCTCATTTCTTGTGCTCTCAACTAGAACTGATATCGAAACATCGATACATCGTACTTTAACCATAATAATTTTATATCATAAATCTAATTAAATGAATTCCATTTTTTACTCTTTATCGGACTATTACAGCTTACGATCTTCAAGCAGATGTTTACAGGGGAGAAAAAAAAGACCGCTCGCACCGACACCTAATCATTGATTTACACAACTTCACAACATTCATGTACGTGGATCGTACCGATAATCGTCCCTCAACGCTAACGCTACTACCGTGGCTTGAAAACGGTTCTCCATGTCGCTCTAACGGCTCTTAAAAAGCCCGCCAACAGTACGCAGCAAATTGAAAGTCCTGCAAGAAGGTTTTTTCCCCCTTTGCTATGGTTTTGGTATACCTGAAAGTTTCTTTACGACACGCGCCAAGAAAAGGATGTCCTCCTGAACCTTTTTTTTTTTGTCTTCCTTCAGTCCCTTCATTCGCTCGCTGTTTGCTTGATTGTAGGAAGGGTTCCCTGTTCCCTACTGTACATACGGGCACTCGTTATTGTGTGCGCGCGTATGTGTGTGTGTGTGTTAGGACCCTAAACGAGATGCAGCGCGACGACCGTTGCCGCTTCGATCTGTTTTGAGCGGCGCAGTAACATTTTATTCGTTACGGAACCACGGTCAGGAACGCATCGCAAGCGTCGGTTAGGCAAAAAGTTTCCCCGCTTTCCAAGCACCGTTCGGACATGTTCTAAGGATAGAGAAAGTGTGTGTAAAGTGTAAAGTGTGGCTTAATGAAACGGAAAGGGACAAACGGAAACAGTTACTTTAGTACGAAAACGGCACAGAAATATGTGATTTAATCGTGAGCAAGTTAGCAAGATTAAACGATACCAGATAACCAGATCACAGAGAGTCGTTAAAAATAGTTTTAAAAAACTGCAACAAATGTTATCCAGAAAGCAATAGTGTACGACCGACACCGACACTTTCGCGCCCACGTTATGTACAAAAGCATTCGGAACCACTGTTAAGTTTGGTTGCCACCACCGGGAGATCTGTATCATCCAACGGTTTTTTTTTGTGTGTTTAAAAACTTCGTTTCGTTATTGTTTTTTTTTCGCATCAAAGTTTTCGCTCGTGTTTGTTTTTGTTTGCCTTTGTTACACAACTCATTTTTCCCTCGTGGTTATATCCAAAAACTCTATATAAATGTTGAAAATGTCGTTCTCGAAGGCGAAGCTGAAGAGATTCAACGATGTGCCAGGTAAATATCGTTTTTCATTCTAAATCGCTTTCTTAAGTTGGTATACGATGGTTGTCCCTCGGAGTTGCATGATGTCCCTTTCTTAAATTCATTTTATTTTCCCCTCCGTAGTCCGAGGTGAGCAATAGCTTAAACTTCCTGCGCAGTATGCTGGATATTGCGTGAGAAAAATGCGTCCCCTTGGCAACGGGGAACAACGCTGCCTTTGATGCATAGTTCCCCCTAGCTAAACCGAAACCGTCACAATGACGATGAGAAGAGTCCGTACAGTCCGTTTCCCGAAGAACTTGGGTTACGGCAGGCAGGAAATTCTGCTTGATTACGCATGCTGACATGCTGGATAGGGGTCCTTCATAGATGGAAAACGTATACATGTCGTGAGAAAGTGGTTGGATGCAATTTCCCGCGAAAATCGTTCTAGATCTTGGTCTTGTACGGATCGTTATGGGAATCGTTTGTTGAAGGCAAAGGTCCCAAAGAGCCAGCAATATAAAAATGGAATTCTCTAACTGTTTGTGGGCTGCTTAACGAAAAATTGCACCACATTTGAACGATGGGGTTGGTTTAAATGTGCGTGGAACTCGATAGAACTATGAAACACCTGTCTGAGGGTTCAAAATCTTTGTCTGAAGTAAGGGGAGAATTAGAATTATAAACCTAACACTCTCAAAAACCCCAAAATATGGCGCAGGTGCGTTGTGCGGGAAGTGGTTTGATTTAAAACACTCCACGCACGCGCGGCGTGTGGCCAGTTGTTTCTAAGCACGTGCAATCTACCTCTTATCTCGTCCAATCTTACGCCAATCCAATAAAATATGTTACAAAAATCATTCTCCCCCATATTAAAATACACACATTGCGCCCTCGTTTCAACTTTCAAGAGCAAGATAATGTTGTTTGACCGTTAACGGAAACGGATTCTTACGGACCACGTGCGCTGCGTAGGTAATTATAAGCAATTAGATTCCTCGGAACCATTTCCGGCACAAGCTGTCCCTTTTCTATATTGTACTCTACATGTGGTGGAGACCCTTTTTTGTACCTTGGGACACACCTTTTATGGCTTGTGTTCTTCATCCTGGATGGTTCCAAATTTTGTTGAGAAAACGCCGTTTGTGTAAGCAAACGAGCAAGTTTAAAGAAGGTAATGCACACCTTTTCGGTCATGCCGAGTAGGCCACCGTCACGCCGCGCACACTCTGTGTGCTCTCATGCGTATGATTAATGGAGACGACCTGCCGATCCGAGTGGACGAACTTTTGTGTTCGAGGAGAAAGACTTGAGTATGAGTTTTTAATTAATCATCCTCCTTCCGTGGAAGGAAAGGAGTGTCACATGTCGAGCCCTCCAGATATTCTTCAGTAACAATATTGTTTTTTTTTGCTTTTTCAGATTTTTTATTCAGATTTTTTTTTGCGTTTTTAATTCTATTCTTCTCTCGGAGATGCCTTTCTTATGATAGTTTAATGTAAGTTAAATTTCACTGAGACGAATCCTTGCCCTTTGCTGTAGCATACAATAGGCAGGAACTATGCGGACATTATGGGGTTTTCTTTTTGTACAATTTTTTCTTGTCTTGACGAACGCCTCCAGCAGCGAAAGGCAAGCTGCAATTTGTATTTAAGCCCAAAAACCCGTCCACCAAGTGTCGACAGTTAGAGGTGCCTGCTTACTGGTGCGTGACATTAAACCATCTGTCCAAACATCGGGCAGACGGTTACGCGGCTTGAAGATAAGGACACGAGCGCACGAGCTATAGACGATGGTTTTAAAGAAGGAAACAGGGGACACCCAAGTAGTTATGCCTGCTGTGTTTTGGGATGTATGGTTGCGGGATATGTCCAGGGCGTATTTGGTCGTTGTTCCTTAAAATAGAAAACGAACTTAAGAACCTCTTTTTTCCTTTTTTTCTCTCTCGATCCCCTGTTCTTCCTCGCAGCCGTTTCATCTCCTTCAGCGTTCGCTGAACCGAAGGAGAAGGAACTCCCCAAAAAGTCCTCCAAAAAGGAGGACAAAATCAAGATCGGTGGCAGTATGGATGCGGAGTCGATCAAAACGACCAAAAGCGCCCTAAGCCTGTTCCGGACACCGTCGCTTCCGCGTCGCCTTAAGTTTAAGCACATCTCCGACCTAACGCCCAAGAAAGCTTCCTCGAAGGAGGAGAAAGCGAACCGCCTCGCAACAACGCTTGAAACGGCGGAGAAGCCATCGGATGCGCCCAGCAAGGTACCACCGATCGTGCAGCTCTACAACAAGATCGACGTGAACAAAGAAGCGCTGGGAAAGGCGCGGGAAGAAAATGAACAGCTTAAGGCAAAGATGGTCGAGCTGCGGGCCGAACATCAGCGTGCGGAACTCGAGCGGATGAGCGTGCTGGCGGAGAAGGAGAATCAGATTGTGCTGCTGGAGCGTGAGCTGACCAGCATCAGCAAGGCGGACGAACTGTTGCAGCACATTGCGGAGGGATGTCTGGAGAAGGTGAAGGAGTACGAGCGGGAGATTCGCGACCTGCACCAAAACTATGAACGTCAGCTGGGCGACATGCACGACTCCAAGACGGAGCTGGAGATCCGGTACGATGAGCTGCTCGTGGTGCACAAGATGCTGCAGAACGATTACGATGTGATCGAGGGTGAGAATCACTTCCTGAACGAAGAGATGGTTGCACTGCGCGAGATCCTCGAGGCGCACGATATGGAGCTGCAGAAGAAAACGGACGAGATCAAGCTGATGGAGGACGGGTTGAATGAGCTCGTGATCGAGGGCCGTGATCTGAAGGAGCAGGTGAAGTATCTGAAGGCACAGGCCGAGGAGGATATGCTGCGGTACGTGGAGGAGGGTCGTAACACGATCCGAGAGATTGATCAGCTGAGGCAGGAGAATGCCCGTCTGCTGACGCTGCTGGCGGAGAAGGGTGCGATTGTGGCGGGTATGCAGGAGGAGCTTAACGAGCGTCAGTTCGAGATGGACGACATGCGGAACGATATTCGGAACGAGTTTAACCAGGAGCTGAGCGCGGTATGCAAAAAGCATGAGGCCCAGATCGCCACCATGACGGAGCTGAACGAGATGAAGATCAAGGAGTGTGAGTCGATCTTTGTGCTGGAAAAGTCGAAACTGGTGAAGGAACATTCCGATCGGATTAAGCGGCTGGAGAAGGAGCATCAGCGTGAGATCGAACGGATCGGTGAGCAGGCGGAGGAAAAGATCCGCATTGCGGACATCCAGAACGAGGAGCGTGTGAAGGCGCTGGAACTTTCGATTCAGAGTTCGATTTCGGCCGCACTTGCCAGTGAGAAGATGCACTGGCAGAAGGAGCTGGACAAGTGTCAGAAGATTGCCGAAACGGAAATCATGCAGAGTGAGTTCGAGAAGCGTGATCTGCGCACACTCTGGGAGGCTTCGAACGAGGTGATCAAGGACAATGAGAACAAGATCGCTGAGCTGGAGCGTCGACTGCACGTGGAGTTGGAACCGGGTGCAAAGTCTCGCGATGAGCTGGAGACGGAAGTGCGCGATATGTCGCTTGAATGTTCGCGGCTCAAGACGGAAAAGTACAACTATCAGCTGACACTGAACAATACTCGCTCCACGGTCAATATCTTGATGGAGCGACTGAAGAAATCGGATGGAGATGTGGAGTTGTTAAAGGCGGAGCTGGAGCAAGTTTTGCGGAGTAAGACGGAGATTGAAACGGCCAACAATAAGCTGCGCGAGGAGGTGACTGAGTATCAGCGTGTGCTTGGTGCGCTGCATGCTTCGTCCAGCTTGCTGGAGAAGGAAATGCGCGAAAAGAACGAAGTGTTTGAGAAGTTGATGAGCTCGGAAGAGGACGCCATACTGACGGTGTCGCAGATTGGGAAACTGTTTAACGAGCGTATGGAGCAGAGCATGGGCCGCTATCTGGAGATGTACGAGGAGTTGAAGAAGAAGTACGATGCGCGGGAAGCATACATCCAGGATCTGAAGGCACTGTTGGACGAGTTCGCCAACGGCATCGAACTTGCACGCATCGAGCTGGATACGAAGGATAAGAAGATTTTCGAGCTGGAAAATGAGAACAAAAATATCAAGCTGGAAAACATGACCATACGGTTTCGGTGTGAACAGTTCGAGAAGTACAATCAGGGCGAAAGCCGAGTGCCACAGCCATCGCCGGAGTTGCAGATATGCAGCAGTCATCACAGCGAGATGGAAGAGGATGAACGGTTGGTACCGAACTTTTTGATCGAAAACATCATCAACCAGCTGGAGCAGGATGGGATGTCGGATAAGGACCCTCTAGGTACGATTCAGGAGATTATCGAAGGTAGCACCGAGCATCCGAATGGGACAGAAATTATCGATAAGGTAGGTTGACTGCAGTGTGAAGTATGCAATCCGTATAGCAAAAATTACCGTTTTTGTGTCTTTTATTCATTCCAGCTAAAGGAAACGGAAGAAAAGCTTCGCATTGTGGAAGAATTTGCCAAAGAAACGTCGGATAAATATACGGAACTGCTGGAGAATCAAAACAATCGGCAAAAGATGAAGAACCTGGAATGCAATAAGGATCAGCAGCAGCTTAAAGCGGTAAGCTACAGCAAGACAATTTTTTCAAACTACGAACGATACTTACTTATGATTTTCTATTTCCCTTTTATTTCCTTTTTTTTGCAGAAAATTGCCAAATTGCAAGAGCTCAACAAGAAGCAGGAAAACACAATCCAAACGCTACAGCAGCAGCTCTCCACCTTCGATTCGCCCCAGAAGATGAACGGTTCGGTGAAATACCTATCAGCAACGGCCAGTCCAAAGACGCCAAAGAAGCTGATCGTTTCACCGTTCCCCGGCAAGGAGAATCGCTCGCCGGCACAGGTCGGTGTGTTCAGCCCACGGTCGAACGTGCTGAGGGCGCGAAACAACTAGATGTGATCGTAACATCACGTGATCAGCAACGCTGTCGGTGATGATGATGATGGTCAGGATTCCTAGCAAAACGATGGATGGTTGATGCCATTTGTGAATCTGAACGGCTACGGATGGCGCTGCCTGATGAGAGGCCTGAAGAGTGATCTATAGAAGATGTAAATTTTGAAATTATTTATTAACGCCCGATTGCCAATGTCCTCCCCCCCCCCAAAACCTAAACCCCTCACGAATGCGCTAGCATCGATGCTAGCGAATACATGACCAAAAGTCGCTCACACTCGCCACGTCTTGATCGATGGATGGTGTGAGGAATAAATTCAGAAAATTTTATGAAAAACATGTGTTACTAGATTTATATTATTAGTGTTAATTGTGAAAGAAAATGGTGATTACAAGCAAATAAATTACAGAAATACACTGAAGCGAGAGTCTAATTTTTTATCACTTATGTTAACGGTTTTTTTGAATTTTTGAACGCAAAACTGAATCTTCGGATTCTTGGATTCTGTACTGTTTGGAAAAGAATTTAAGAATTTTCTGTACTTAATTTGCACTAATAAATTTTTAGAGAAAATATATAAAATAGAGTTTTTTTGTGAAAATTCCACAAAATTTTCAAAAAAACCTTTTTAAATGCTTTTACCAAAAATTTTAATGACATTAGCCCACTGTGCCACCTACCCATGCGGGCGTGCTGTCAAAAGCATGTAAACAAATAAATAATTCGCAATTGCCGCTCGCACAAAGCCGGTCTGTTTTTCCTTTGCGGCGTACTGAAAACTTTACCACCTGGAACCACCATGGAACTGCTCTCCGATCAGGGCCTTCGATTGGATGGACGCCGAGCGAACGAACTGCGCCAAATAAAGTGCAAAATGGGAGTGTTTAGCCAACCGGACGGTAGTGCATACGTCGAGCAGGGCAACACGAAGGTCCTGGCTGCGGTGTACGGTCCCCATCAGGCTGCCTCGAAGAAGGCTAACTTTGAGGAGGTTATCGTGAATTGCCAGTACAGTATGGCAACGTTTTCTACCGGCGAACGGAAGAAAAGGCCCCGAGGCGATAGGAAATCACAGGAAATGACGATCCACCTGAAGCAAGCGCTGAGTGCATCGATCAAAATGGAGCTTTACCCACGGTCACAGATCGATGTGTATATTGAGGTGCTGCAGGCAGACGGTGGGAACTATTGTGCATCGGTGAATGCGGCCACACTGGCGTTGGTTGATGCGGGCATATGTTTGAAGGAGTACGTGTGTGCTTGTACGGCATCGCTCGCCAATGGCAATGTGCCGCTGATGGATGTGTCCCATCTGGAGGAAACGAGTGGTGGACCTACGCTAACGGTTGCATCGTTGCCGAGCAGTGGAAAAATTGCTTTCATGGAAATGTCCCAACGGTTTCATCTAGATCATCTGCCGAAGGTGCTTGAGACGGCGCTGAAAGGATGCCGGGAGGTACAGAACGTTATCGATCGGACGGTTCGGGAGCATGTTACGTACCTGGGCCGGGCAGGCGGATGGGGCCATGTTAGTAAATAAACCAACACACAAGCGTAAAACTTACCTTGCTATTTGAACCTTATTCTCAACGAAAATTTCATGCAAATACGAGGAGCAACAACGTAGAATACGAGGAACGAGCGTAGAATAGCGTGTATTATTTTGGTCGTAGACACTACGGTTAATTGATTTATTTGCATTCTACTTCCACCAGGCGACTAGATTGTTACAGTCCACAGCTAACATTCTCGATTAATAATTTCCATAAGCTGCTTCTGGCGTTGCGACCGTTGTAGTTTTTCAATCAGCTCATCTAGCTGTTCGCCACCTTCCAGAAAACCCTTCAAATTGTGTGCGGTTCCACCCTCTATACGGTGGTCCGTAATGCGATCCTGGTTGTAGTTGTACGTGCGAATCTTCTCATTCCTCAAACTTTGACCGACTTGTGATTTTTTGAGCGCTTGTGTACTGCTAAAACGTGCTTCCAGCTCGATTTGCGTAAGCTTAGCGATCAGCTTTTCCTTAGCAATTTCTCGATTTTTCTGCTGCGATCGTTCGGTTTGACACTCAACGGCTATTCCGGTTGGGATGTGCACGATGCGCACGGCACTATCGGTCGTGTTGACGTGCTGTCCTCCAGCTCCGCTAGCACGTTTCGTCTCTATCTTCAAGTCTTTATCCTTCAGATCGACCTGAAAATCATCCGGCCGGGGTATGATGGACACTGTGACGGTGCTAGTATGTATGCGACCCGATTTCTCCGTTGCCGGGATACGTTGCACCCGATGAACGCCTCCTTCATGCTTCAGGTAGCGATAGGCATCCTGTCCGGTAATGATTGTAGTCGCATGTCTCGTGCCCCCGATGTCCGTATCTTCCGTCTGGAGCATTTCCACCTCCCATCCTTTGTACTCCACGTACCCGCAGTACATGTCGAACAGTTCGCGGGCAAACAGCATCGCTTCCTGGCCACCGACACCCGCCGTAACTTCCATTATAAGCGATCCATAATCTTCCTCATCATCCATCGACAAAATACCGTTCAGTATTTCGCTATCTAGCCGCATCAGAATACTTCCGTACGCTTCACGTTCCTCCTTTAGCAGCTGCACCATCTCATCGTCCTTATCGTCCTTCAGTTCCTTGAGCGAGTGTAGATTGTCCACTATTATCTTACGCTGTTCGTACATCTCCACCACGTTCGAAAGCAGCAGCATGCGTTGAATATCCTTCCTGGTGCGTTGCTCCTGTACCTTCAGAGCGTAATATTCCAGCCGTAACCGTTCTAGATACTTCTGTATCCTATCGTCCGAGATTTGAAACAGTGCTGTTCCGTTCATGTTACTAGCCGGCCGGTTAAAATTCCTCGGCACAGGGATCGTTCGAGGTTGGTAACATTTGAACGGAGCGGTTAACTTACTTCCTCCAGCTTGCACGATTCGTGATAAACGTGTGAAAATCATCGCTTTTTGAGGTGTATAGAAATCACTGCAGCCGATTGTTTTTGGAGTAAATCACGTGCGGATAATGATTTTAAACCTGCTCGTCCTTTAAGAATGTCGGATTTGTTTACAATTTTGCGATCTTATTTCATGTATTTTTTGTCCTCTTAAATGACGTTTGGGAGAAATGTTTAAACATTCTATTTGAATGCTGTAAAGGAAATTTAACTAATTTTAGCGGTTAAATCTCGATAAAAACCTCCTTATTCGTATATTTTCACTACAAAGCGCTGTAATGCTACTTTACATGCCTCCATGAGACCGAAAAAGAGGGTTTTACATAAACTTACAACTACGTACAGCAACATTTGTTCGAAAATACGGTCGTGGCCTGATTGAATGACTAGAATTAATGGTAATTATGGTGATATTAAATTGTATTGTGAATTGTAAAAGTGAAATTACTTAAAATCATATGAATAACTGATGTAACATGTCAAAAAACAAATCCCAAAAATCAGTTATTTGAACGCTTTCGTCATTTTCGAAATTGCAATAATATTCCAACTTCAAACGTCAAAACTCAAACTTCGTGCACCGTTCGGGTCTCACATCGGCTCTCGCTTCGTCGATGACGTTTAAACCGAGCGGGGGTTGAATCGAATTCTTGCCTTATTCTCTCTTTTAATTTTCTTCGAGTAGGTACGTCGCGCTTCCCAAAGGCAGGTTAGGTTTTACATAACCACCTTTTTTTTCTCTCATCAGCCCCGGCCACCATCTTGTTAGATAACCAGAGAGTGTGTGTGCGGTTAAATCAGAGTTTTTTCGGTGCTAATTTTCAACGGTTTCTCTCCACCCCTTTTTTTTTTTTCCAGCCGGCCCGTTTCGGAACCAGCGAAAAGCGAGAAAAACATCACACGAAATCCGGGTGTGTGACCATCGAGCAAAGAGATGTTTTCCTCGATGAAAACGCTCATGTCCGCGGCGATCCGGGCCGACCAGATTATGGCCCGGTCGTACGCGGCCAAGGCAGCGGCAAAGGCTGCCGCCGGTGCACAGGGCAAGGTTGTGGCCGTCATCGGTGCCGTCGTGGATGTGCAGTTTGACGAGCAGCTGCCCCCGATTCTGAACGCGCTGGAGGTGCAGGGCCGTAGCGCCCGACTGGTGCTGGAGGTTGCGCAACATCTGGGTGAGAATACCGTGCGCACGATTGCCATGGACGGTACCGAAGGTTTGGTGCGTGGCCAGCGTGTCCTCGACACTGGCTCGCCCATCCGTATTCCGGTCGGCGCGGAAACGCTCGGACGCATCATCAACGTGATCGGGGAACCGATCGATGAGCGTGGTCCGATCGACACCAACCTGTCCGCCCCGATTCACGCCGAAGCGCCCGAGTTCATCGAGATGAGCGTAGAGCAGGAGATTCTGGTGACGGGCATTAAGGTGGTGGATCTGCTGGCCCCGTACGCCAAGGGTGGTAAGATCGGTCTGTTTGGTGGTGCCGGTGTCGGCAAGACTGTACTGATTATGGAGCTGATCAACAACGTCGCGAAGGCGCACGGTGGTTACTCCGTGTTTGCCGGTGTCGGTGAGCGTACCCGCGAGGGTAACGATCTGTACAATGAGATGATTGAGGGTGGTGTCATCTCGCTGAAGGACAAGTCGTCCAAGGTCGCGCTGGTGTACGGTCAGATGAATGAGCCGCCCGGCGCCCGTGCCCGTGTCGCCCTTACCGGACTGACCGTGGCCGAGTACTTCCGTGACCAGGAGGGACAGGATGTGCTGCTGTTCATTGACAACATTTTCCGCTTCACCCAGGCCGGTTCGGAGGTGTCTGCCCTGCTGGGTCGTATCCCGTCCGCTGTCGGTTACCAGCCAACGTTGGCCACGGACATGGGTAGCATGCAGGAGCGCATTACCACGACGAAGAAGGGTTCGATTACGTCGGTACAGGCCATCTACGTGCCGGCTGACGATTTGACCGATCCGGCTCCGGCCACCACCTTCGCTCACTTGGACGCCACCACTGTGCTGTCGCGTGCCATCGCCGAGCTGGGCATCTATCCGGCTGTGGATCCGCTCGATTCGACCTCGCGTATCATGGACCCGAACATTATCGGCGCGGAGCACTACAACATTGCTCGTGGTGTGCAGAAGATTCTGCAGGATTACAAATCGCTGCAGGATATCATTGCCATCCTGGGTATGGATGAGTTGTCCGAGGAGGACAAGCTGACTGTGGCACGTGCCCGCAAGATCCAGCGTTTCCTGTCGCAACCCTTCCAGGTGGCTGAGGTGTTCACTGGCCATGCCGGTAAGCTGGTACCGCTCGAGGAAACCATCAAGGGCTTCACCAAGATTCTGAACGGTGAGCTGGACCATCTGCCGGAAGTCGCCTTCTATATGGTAGGCCCAATCGAGGAGGTCGTCGAGAAGGCCGAACGTTTGGCTAAGGAAGCTGCCTAAGTTGCGCTGCCATTTTTGTCGAATTTTCCGAACGGCAAAAAACACCAACAAGACTCGCCATTCGTCGAAAAAACAAAAGCATATTATAGCGGCTAGAGAAAGAGACAGAGATCGAGCCGTTAGATTTTACTTAGAGAAGAGAATGATGTTTTGACCAGCTTTATGATGAACTCCCGTGAAAATCGAACACGTGCGGATCAAACAACAACAACAACCCAACAACGACGGTGAACACCGACCGAAACACAGCTGCTGCTCCTTTCTAACGTGCGCGTATTTATTCAGGACTGCCCTACCAAACCAAGGGTCTTGTAGGAATGAGCTGCCCCGATGCGAAAGCCAGCAATGCACCTCTCCTCCCAAAACTCTACCATCCATCGCAGCGGATTTTGTGCGGGTCACCTCATTCGAAGGTCATAATCGTTTAAAAAAGAGGAGTAAAACACAAGGAGGTAAGCATAAACCACCAGAGCCAGCAACAAACGAATCGAAGAACAACGTCCTACACGAAACAATCGACGAGCGCGGAAGAGCCTTTTTTATACAACCCGGTATAGGTTCTTTCGGTAAATGTGTGTGTGTGTGTATGTGTGCGTCACAACAACAACAACCGCAACATTGGGGCGGGCCGGCCGGTGGGTGTTGTTTTAAATTCGCTCGAAAATACACGTAATCGATAACAGAGTTTGTCGTTTCAGTAATTTCCTTGTAATTGATTGGGCATATGTTGGGTGTGTGGGAATTGTGGTTTAGAGAAGAGTTTCCGGTGCATCCGAAATCCTTTTTTTGTTTTGCGCAAAAATATAGTAATGTAATAGGTGTTTTGAGCTTAAACTTTGTCTTTCGGACACAACAAATGCGCACTGTGTTGTTTCTCATGTCGTCCACCACAGTTGTTACCGTCACCGGACGGGTTGCTAAAAATAGATGCAAAATTTAAAATAAAAGCCACACAAACACAATTTTCTCTGTCGTGTGACATTACGGAGCGCAATTTTGTGGCAACTTAATACAACAGCGGGGATGTGATGCAATTTTATGTAATCATTATCGGAAGATTAAAGAAAAAAATCGCTTTGCTGTAGTGGAGCGTAGTGGAGTGGAGCAGCTGCCGGATGTTGATAGAAGGTAGCGCTGCCGGCTGCTAGCAGGACATGGAGCTACCGGTATCGAGCTCTAATCTGGAGATCATCTTCCTATCGAGCTATGAGTATTTTATAGTACGCTTTATAAACCTCCTGAATGTTGTACTGTCTCAGAAGAAGCCGAACAATTTTTCTATGAAGAGGGTGTGTGTAATGGAATGTGTCTCATCAGCTCTCAGCTGATATTGCATATTATTGGAGGTTATGTGACAGGAACAACAAGAATATAAGGAAAGCATAATAATGTAGAAAGGAAAGAAATTAAAATCAATATTATAAAAGCCGGGTAGAATAGATTTTGTTCTAGCTCTTTTAGGTATTTTGTTGGAGGAATTGAGGAATAAGAGGCATTATTGGCAAACACGGGAATTGCTGTTTCGCAGCAATCCAGCCAAAACATCGTCCTTGGCAACCGGATGATGATATTACTTCAAGAAATCGGAGCACAACCTATAGGCCGCGGGCTGATCTCAGGATGTCATGAATGTTTGTAAAATGTTCTCGCTTTGAAATAACTTTTTCACATTTTGTTTCAGTTAAGCATCGATTTACAATGTTACAATTTACAATCGATTTACTTTGAAATTTCCCGTGGCCTTCCCAGGAGCAGACGATTGATTTTCTTTGCGGTAAATTTAAATAAAGTTCAATAATTAAATACCATTGCACGATTTTACATGAGTGTGTGAGTACGGTTTTTTTTTATTACGATTTATTATATTCAATTAGCATAGTGCATTCATCATCTCGAAAGTGCATAAGAAACGACCGAATAATTAGATTAAATATAAATATTTCTCACTTAACAACTACTCCACCACCAGCACCGCGCGCTCCACCCTTGCTCTTCTGCCGTCAGCCACGCATCGGGGCAGTGCGCGATTCCTCATAGTTGGTAAAATCAGGAATGGTTTGATTCTTGCTGTACGCTTCCCGCGAGATGGATTTGGTCAGTACGAGATCCGTCGCACCGTAAATAGACCCCCCGAGCCACGCGGTAAAGTTGGCTTCGGCTGGTGCGCTGTGGAATTTAAACGTTTGCAAAAAGAGGCGATCTTTGTAGAGGTCCGATTTTAGCAGTTTCAACAGTTCCGATTTCAAACGTGCCGTTAAACCTTGCACCATCGTTGAGCCACCGATCAGGATGAGATTGTTCGCTAGTGGGACGCGTGTATCACGTGGACACTTGAGGATTGCGTTTAGGATGATGTACGGTAGGCCGAGCCGATCGTTGTCTTCCGGGAACATCACCTCGTAGGCA
The DNA here is from genome assembly GCF_943734695.1 of Anopheles maculipalpis. NCBI lineage: Eukaryota > Metazoa > Arthropoda > Insecta > Diptera > Culicidae > Anopheles > Anopheles maculipalpis. Next base: position 87,955,704 of record NC_064871.1, read on the forward strand.
GTTTCACGCAGTCGACCGGTTACTTTAATCATCGCATCACCTTTCGCTGGGTAATCTACATCCGGGCAGGGTTTAATTGATGCATCATCCGGTTGCCGAAATTTGGCCGCTCTTTCCGCTGTTGTTACAAAGCAAGTGCGTATCTTAATGTCCTCAACTATCGTTTCAGTTAGCAGCTTCTCATCCACACCGTTCTCCAACAGCTGTCTCCTGATTTCGGCGTGCACACTTTCAGCTGCGAGTGGTTGTGCTTCCGCTGCGTATAGTGCCTGTACGCCACAGAATACTGGCACCACAACCGCTTCCTTGTACCCGATATCTACCACCAGGGCTGTTTCGACCGCTAGTGTGGCCAGCACGACCAGATGCGTCGGTACGAAGAATACTGACGACACGTCAAAGTGGCAGAACAGTGCACGAGCCAACTTTTCCTTAATGATGGTCGGACAGAGCACGGACTCGACGATCACAATTTTGCGTTCCTTTGGGCTGACGAGCACGTACTTGAAGAAAACGGTCTTTAAAAACTCGATCAACCAATCGTACAGCTCCACCTCGCTGGTGTAATCGAACAGCTTACGGTTCGGGGTGGTTAGGCCCGCATTTTTTGCCTCATGATCGAGCACCTCCGATGGTATGATGCTGCGTGGATATGGTTCGCCGGCAAAGCCCAATCTTTGGAAGTGTGGGGTGTAAGCGAAGAATTGTTAATGCTTTCAGTGGAGAAAAAAGATACATTTGGATGCTTGCCATACTTACTTGGTCAGTGCGGTACCGATTTCCAGCACGATGGCCGGTTTTTCCTGCAGCATTGTATCGTACAACGGCATTTTGGCTCTTAACTTATTAAAACTTACTTCAATATGCAGGTTATAAGGACGAAACACGAGCTTTTACAAGTGAAATGCAATTGCAATTTTCGGAGTGTTGTTTTTCTTTTATTTATTTACATGTATGTTGCCACCAACCCGGCAGACGAATCTTCGGTCGTTGACAGGTTCGTCGTGCAATGTCAAATATGTCATCCCGGTGAAAAAACTACAAATTTCTTTCCGTTTAAAAATTTAAACACTCCACGTGTTCGTGTAACGAAAAAAAGCATCTTTTTACATTTAAATATTGCTAAAAATACACATTTGTGTATCTTGTTGAAGTTTTTAAGGATTTGCAACAGTTTAAACGCTTGTGAGGAAATTAAAAGTAGAGTTTTATAGAGCCTCTTCCAACGGTGGAGTCGCCTAGTAGTCCCAGTGTTTGTTGAAGAGGCGAGTATTTCGGGCGTACGAATCGACAACACAACCACCGGTGCAGTAGCTTTTTGTACGTTTATTTACTAAATTATATTGCCAAAATTTTATGCCATTCAAAAGCCGCTAGACATTCAATTTACAGGACAGAATTTTGAACAGGAGACAGCTTCTCGGCTTATCGTTTGCTCTGCCGAAAGTTCGTTCGTAAGATTATGTGTTGCATTCGAATTCGTTACGGGAAACAGAAACATTCAACATTTTCGTTTCGATACAGTTTAACAATGAAACTACGCCCTCGGTTTCGGTTGTACGGTCGTTCGTTTTGTTTGTTCGTTTGTTTGTTTTATTGTAGCTTTTGTGACAGCGACTGGTGATCGTTATATGGATGATCGTGCAATCGTACCATTGTACACTAGACGGGTATATGAAGATTCAATAAATAGGACACTATCGGCACAATGCGCTTCTGCAGGATAGGAACGAGTCTCTTAGCTAGCGAACACGATGCTACATATACAGCGTTCATATATGTACAGTGTTGTGACCATTGCGAAAAATTATAACCGTATCTTAAAGCTTGTTGAAAATCCAGCCCCCTTGCTGTCTATGTTGCGGATTGATTGCCTACAGTCATACAGAGTCCTACAGAGCCTTGTCAAAGAACCTCGTTGTACAGGGGTACTCGCCTTCAAAGGTTCGATCAAGAAAGCAAGTCGTACAAGAGAATTTTTCGTTTAAGGGACCTCGTATTAGAAACACCTGTTTGTATTAGGGCTTTCGCCATCCAAAGAAACTTATACTTCAAAAATATAAGTCAGTGCAGGAACAGTCAAGAACTTATTGGACCAAGACATCGACGTCAAAAGAACTTCTTCCTCTCCGTTCTCCACCAAGAGACCTTATGTTCGAGTGATCCTTGCTGTCCAAAAGACTTCAAAATTTTGCAAATATAGCACACCCGCCACAACTTTCTTAACAACTTCATACGGATACTTTTTGTTAACGGAATACGGTTACCAGTCCTGAACCGGACAATACTAACTTTGGTAAGTAGTGGTTAGCATCTGCTAGCTATCGCTGGTATTAGGAGAAGGGTTTTTTTCTCTGTTTAGTAACTTTCTCCCTCCCCTACTTTGTGTGGCCCTAGTGGCGCGATTGATGCGTGTTACGCAACACGAATATGATTTTAAAAAGTACATTTATCCCTATTTTTCGTGGGAAGCAAATGAATTTAGTTAAGTAGCCAAATAAAGGAATTGTGATGAAAGTGATAAAAATTAGAGCGAGAGAGCGGACGAATTGAAATAAAAAAAAAGGTTAAAAAATAGAAACAGGTCGTAAGGCTACATTTAATCGACCATAAGACCATAAGACATCCATTCATCCATACATACATACATACATATATTTACAAAACACACCTTGGAAGCGATTTCTGCTACCACGAGAGTGAATTATTTTGTACCGACGATTCGATGCTTGCATGCATACTACGCGCGTACGAATAAATAAATAAATAAAATTAAAATCATCATCTGCAACGGACAACCGCCTGACATCCCTCGACAACCGGCCACTGCTTGGGCTGATGATTCTACTGGCTACTGATGCCTAAATCTGTGAGTTTGCACTTTTCTTTTCTAAACACAATACACACCTACATCTAAATTTATATATATTATCTGTTTCTCTCTCTCTCTCTCTCTCTCTCTCTCTATCTCTCTCTTTCTCCTCGTTTTCCTGTGTTTGTAGATCTGCTCTAGTGTGTCACTGCAGTCACGCAGGGAAACCCATCTTACACCTTTGCAAAGAATACTGGAGCACGTGTAGCAGAGGATATGGAGACAACCTGACCGATTGAATGGGAGAAATATACAAAAACACGTACACGTAATAGTTCCACCTGTTTCCTAGCAGGAAGTATTAGTAGTAGTAGTAGTAGTAGTAGTAGTAGCTGCCACTCTTTTGGAAAATAGCTGCCCGTCCGTCCCTTACCGAATGGACAGATGGCCATTGATCGGATGGGACTAATACTTTCTGTTTACATTGGAGATAAATGCGTTCCTCTGGTTTTTTTTGCCACAAACAATTCCATCACGAGCAGGCACACTCCAGCACCCGCATATTGTGCCACGTGGACACCTTCAGCCGCTGCGGGTTCTTCGGATCCGCGTGCAGCACATCGATATGATCCAGGCTGGACGGTGCGCAGCAAGGTTTCGGCACATCGTACTTAATGTGCTCGTGCAGCAAACTCTGCAACAGTGCGTGATGTGTCGCCGGGTTAAACTTGGTCGGACAGCGGCCCCGACAGAACCCGGCATCGAAGATCTTCGGCTGGATGATAAAGTCAAACCCTTCGATGTCGCGAAAGTCCACCAACAGTGGATGGCGACAGCAGCGCTTGTTGCCCGCAGTGCAGGCAGTCGTTTTCGGTGGCGACAGGTAGTCCCGCATCTGCGGCCGATAGCGCTGCAGTTTGGAGCGTTTCTCACGCTGTACCAACCGTCCGACTACGTTCAGTACCGGCGTTTCATCGTACGTTCGAAAGTAGGGCGAAGAGTCATGCACGATGTGTACGTCGTGTGCGTGGCATCCCTCGCAGTACAGCTCGAGACCAAGGTTCTTGCGCGATCCATCTAGCCAGGTACGCACGGCTTCCTCCAGCGGCAGCTGATACCAGCGGCTCCCGTTCGGTGGGATTTCCTGCACCGCTACCGTTTTAGATGTAAGGAAGTGGCGCTCGTACGGCTCCACTAGCTGGTACACGTGTATCGTCACCGTACGGCCCGGCATATGGAGATGAGGATGCTGTTGTGGGACCTGCTGCTGCTGGTGTTGGGTGTGATGCTGATGCTGCTTGAACCGTACCCGTCCCTTCCGCCGATGGCCGTGCGTCTGCAGCTGATGTTGGTGAAGCTGTGCGGGTGACTGTTGAACTTGATGCGCCTGCTGCTGTTGCTGCTGTGACTGCGGCGAGTGATGTTGTTGTTTACTGTGCGCGTTTGTGCTGCGTGCGCTGTTTTGTCTTCTGGTTAGCATGATGTTCAACGACGACTCTTCGATGTTCTCCGGCGAGATAGGCGGCAGCTCGGACAGAGACTGACGATGCCCCCGTCCACTGTGGTGCAGGGTCTGCTCTAGAGCGTTGGTAGGATTATCGCCGACCACCGACGACTCCTCATCCTCACCGTCCTCCCCGGGGGTGCTTGGGTCGTGGTAAAGCGAGGGCGACTGGAAGCCCGTCATCTCGCCCGTGCTTGCATTTCGTGTCGGTATATCGAACCGGATGTACACGAGATCGAAATCGTTGCTCAGTGAACGCTTGCGGCGCAATTTTCGATGATTGAGCGCATGATCTGGGAAAGGGTAATAGAGTGAAGAGAAGAACACGCTTGCATCAGTAAGGGAACTCGATATATAGGTCGCGTGGATAGAGACTATGTTTTCTTCTTGCTAATGAAGACTTTGATAAGCAACTCCTCCATCTACAGGCCCTTTACCATTTCGGGATTATTCAAATTACTTGATCGAGTTTTAATCGCTCCCCATAATTTACCGATGGCCTTAGAATTAAATCTTCCAGCATCTTTCGAAGTTAAGCAAGTTTCTTAAAAACTTTGCCCTATACTACCAATCAGAATTAAGAGTTAATGCTTGCACAAGAATTGGGTTAGCCAAAATCAAAGCACTACGCGACCCTATGCTAATTCGCTTTCGCGCCAACCAACCGTAACGCCACGAATGGCGGAATCGAAAAGAAAATCCTACAATTTATGTACCATTAATGTTTCACTTTGCGTCACTGCGCTCTGCGCGGTCAATGGGTCGCTTGGGAGCGATAGCGTTTTATCAGGAAGCGCCGAGAGGTTCTCGGCGAGCACCTTCCGACCTTGACCTTGAAGAGCGATTCCGGGGCATCAAACGCAAATAAATGGGTGGGTGGCCGATCTGTGTCGACCTCTATATTTTTGAATTTTCTTCTATTGCTCCTTTAGCGTTCATAAAGCTGTCAGCCATGTTAAAAAAAGGACCACTTTTCACTCACCTGTGCCTGGAAAGCTGTAAAGGTGGCGCTGCTCGTGCCATCCGTCCACGGTGTTCCCGGTCAGGGATTGGTGGCGACGATTGACACGGTCCAAATATTCAGCATACTTGGTTTCGTACTCCTGCTGGCTGATGTTCATCTGGAAATGGGGAATCGAGAAGAATCGGTAGAAGTGAGCGATACCGATACGATACAGAGAAGGTGGAGAAAGAATCGAATGCCAAAGTTCCGGATAGCGTGAACGGGTTATGATGGGAAAACCGTCAAGCGGCAAATATTTTCGCTCGAACCCTCCTCCCCTACAAGGTTTACGTTCCGATGTTTGATCTTTTTGGGACGGTGGAAGGATTTAAGGGGTCCAGGGTGAGCATTATCATGCATAATGAAACAACGACCGGGTGGAGGCTGCCCCAAAACTAAAATCGTCACAAATTTTCATGGACCGGTTTTTTGTTTTCTTCAGCTTTGGGGCAGCACTAAGAACATCGAACACGCAACGAGGTTCTCTCTTACTCGCTCTCTCTTTTAACGCAACTTTTTTCCTCCATGTGAAGATACGAAAACGAGCGAAAGATTCACGAAAGATGGCGACAAACAGGTGCCAAATTTATGTGCCAATTAATGTCGATCGAGTTCGGTCTGTCTTTCCACCACTTTTACCTGTCTAGAGCTTCTTCCATGCCCTCACCCCTCCCCACATGGTTTGCAGATATGGTCGTTTTTGGGACTGAAAAGTCCCATTCGCACCCAGTGGGAATGGGCAGATGGAGCAGAATGATTTTTAACTTCAGCTGGAAGCTAAACTTTTGCAAATGTCTTATGGATTATGGCGTATGTCATAATCGTGATGCTTAATAGTGCTTTAAATCATTTTCATACCTTATTGCCCCTTTGTGAACATTAATAAGGGGAGTGTTTGGTTTCAGTTTCGAGTTTGGTTTGAAATTTATGAATGATTAAAATTGTTTGTGATGATTTTTATGCTTAATATCTTGTTTTAAATACACAGTTTTCCAACAGTTTCTCCTATTTTCCTAAACAACTTCTCCTTTCAACCTTTTAGAAGCACGTGATCTTGATAATTTGCCAAATATTTATTAAGCGCCTAAATGTATGCAATAGATTAGGGAGCTCATGCGTAACAGAATATTAATGTTCTTATAGGTCTTTTGACTTTAAATTTACAGATATATTAATGAGGCGGATTTAGCTCCTCGGATACCTTTAGAGGGGCCTCGATCGGCCGCTCACTCTGCCTACCGTTAAATCCGCCACTGGTTTTTCTTCAAGGCTAAGTAAGAACCTTTCACTTTTGAAAAGCACGTAGCCTTAGGAGTCTAATGTAAGAACCGGTTGGTAAGTACTTGCTAAAATCATTAGAATTAGTATATTCCGTTGATATTGTTGCCGTAGTGTTCCAGGCGCTCCTGAATCTATGCAATGTGTTACTAAATACGCCAGTAAGTAATGCCCGTGTTTTAGAGGATTTTTTTCTGAAATTTTTAGGATCTCTTTCATGATACAAAGGTTCGTTCTAAATCTAATCTAAACTGACTTATGATTAGTCATCAAATTTCTAGAAAATACCAAAAATATTACGCAAAAAAGGATCTATTTTTTGGCTTGTGTACGAATCGAGCAATTTTGCCATCGAACAGAGTAGGAGATATTCTGCTGGGAGCTGGTGCAAGGACAGGTTCTGATGGTCAATGGATTGGCTCTATCTTTGATCGATCTTCGTCAGCTCAACTCCAGCTTATAACATTACCTTAGTGTCCAAGATTGTTCAAGAACAGTTTCCTTACATAATTGACGATGGGCATCAGAAGGCATCATCGGACATTCCGATCATAAATCTGTAAGCAATCTAGACACTAAATCAGCCATATCCGAAGAGCCGATAATCCAAGGCACAATCTATGAATATTGTTAATTTGTAAATTTGAAACTATCCAAATGCTACCTTCAACAGTCGTGTGCGTGTGTGGCACCCAAAACATCTCTCTCTCTCGCTCCCCCAATCACCTAGATGCTTACGTCCAAAGCGATTGTTTACTACAAGCATGACCATGTGCAAATATGAAGGTGGGTTGGCTCTGTTTTACTCCATTCATTTCACACGCCATATACATTCCACTAACAAATGCCCCTTCCAGTGGTCGGGCGAAGCATGGTGGTAAGGATTCCGCGGGCAACCCTCCCCATCATCGTCATGACGCTAATCTTGCACTGTTGACGATTCGGTGTGAAAGAACGCAACAATTTCAGGAATTTGCAATGTCAATTAGCGAGTGCGCGTGCAGACAGTGAAAACGGTAGCGGGTTTTACGCCGCGTATAGGTCACGGTACCGTGTTCGAACCATCTGTTTTGGTTTGAAAATGAACGGTGCAGGAAGAGATCATCTGCTCCTTCCTATTCGCAGCAGTTAATCGTGGCAGATGATCGGCAGATAACGATCACGTACCGGCGATTATCGGAGCACGGGTGGTCCACTACTATTACCGTGGGTGCTTCTTCGTCTGCCACACACACACACACACACACACACACACACGCTTTTATCCAGCTGACCTCGGATAGTCTGGGGCTCTCGTCAGGGGCAAGTAAACAAGGTGCAACGCACCTCTCGATTTGTTGCGCAAAGAATCAAGATCTCCCCACCCGCATCGGACGACCACGTACTCGAAGGGCCAAAAATTGATGGACTTGTACGGCACAATGTAGACTCTCCACTGGCATCATGGCGGCTCAAGCGTAAGGCGTTCGCCACCAAGTGCTGCCAGTGTGCAAATATTTTGACAGCCCACTACTTGACACGGCGGAGAACCCGAAGCACTTGGTGGGGTCGATTGCTTGCACCATAACTGACACCAGGTGCGCGTAATGTGTGACCTATTGTGTCTATTGAACGCAACACTTTACACCGAACGCGGAAGATTTCGCTGTCCTTTCCCGGTAATGATGTGTGTTTTGTGTGCACTGTGCGCGCTGAAAAGCTACTCCCGTGTAAGGAACCGGATCCTGCGGATGTAAAGACCAGTCCAGACTTTTCTATAGCACAACACGAGAGACTGACGATAAAAAGCCATCTGAAAGCCGCTTTTCTTTGACCTGAAAAGCCCCATTGAGCGAAGCAAGAGTCGACTGTTTATCCTGGCAGGGAACGATGTTCGAGGGCGTTCACTGACCGTCTGGCACGGCACGGGGGACAAGGATTCGTCTGGAAGTGAAGCGCGACGTGATGGATGGAACCTTCAGCTTGCAGCCTGATTTAAATTGTATCGTACCATCGGCATACCTGGCAAGGTTATGTGTCAACCCGGCAGAAGTAGTCAAAGAGCGGCTCCCAATACACACAAACATAATGATGCTAATAGGGTATGGTTGCGAGCGCGCGCGCCCTTAACAGTAAACATTCCTTGGGACATTAAAGGCCCCCGGATTGGGGAACTGAATAGAGGCGTATGTTAGGTAATATGTATACGCTTTTTGTGTTGTGCGTGTGTGTGAATGAAGTGTCAACTCTTCAGCACCATCCGTACTACATAAGAAAAGATGCGGATGATTCGGGTGTGAATGGGTCTCCAAAGCGGACATCCAGCAGTCTTCGATCTTATCGAAGTTTATTTAAGCCATCTGCTGCGGGGTTTTCACGAAGATCCGAAGATGCATCCGATTTTTGTCTTATCTTTCTGGAGGGGGTTTTTTTATTGACTTGAGTGTTTACACGTGGCAGAAACTGGGCTGGAATTGGGAGAGTTTTAGAAACACAGGAGGTCGTTGACACGTTGACGAACTTCCAAATCCGATTAGAGGTTACCAGGCTGGTATAATAGTCATAAACTACCCGACTCATTACCATCGGAAATCTATCGCTTGCATTAGAATTAACGGTTATTTGTGGTCTTCGGGAAGATCCGGTATCTGAGCTAGCAAAAAAAAAAAGAAAAAAAAGTGACCCCAGTAACTCATCTTCCCATCAGTTCCACAAATGTATAACCTCGGAGGATTTCGGGTTCCGTCGAAGTCAAATCTGATCCGGACCCTTACAACTCCGGCCATGGCGGGAGTAATCCAAGGGATTGTTTGTCTAGCACGTCGTTTTTGTCGACCATGCACCACAGTTGTACGGTGCATCCTTCCGGTTGCAGGGATTGGTTTGCGTGCCCGTGCGATGTTGGTAATCCGACAATTTTACGGTCATGATCGAGCGGATGAGGTATTGCTTCCAACAGGCCGAAGGATGGGCACCCTTTTTTTTTCGGGGTTCGGGTCGAGGTCACCGGGCGTGTGTGTGTGTGTGTGCCATATGCCTTTCGGATCGATCCGCGTAATGGGTCGTTTATTGACGGAGCGGGGAGTTGTTGTTGGTACTGATTATAAACCCATTTAAAGCCCTTCGCCCTTGGGGGCGAGCACTCGATCCGATTTTAATGCTCTTGCGCCGCACATCCGTAAAAAGAGGGTCCTCACAGTGGAAAACGGTGTTTACTTAGGCTGGCTTGGTTCAAAATGGGTAGGATTGCGGTGTCCGCAAAACTCAACCCCCCGAGATGATTTAGTTGACGTTTGTGTGTGTGTGTGTGTGGGGGATTTTTTCTAGATTTTGGAAGATTGATTTTTTATGGCCAACTCAACTTAGGAACCCTCGGGTTCGGGGCGATGCAGTTTAGCTCGATTACAGTTTATGTTCTTTATGAAAGACCGAGAGTTAGTGTGGCACTTATGAGATGATATATGTATGGGGTGTGCGTGCGTGTGTGTACTTAAACTTGACTTTCCAACCGTAGGGCGAACCATAGCCACACTTTTGACGCTCTTCAGCCCTTCGGGGTGGTAGGATAAACAACAAACCCCGTCACCGCTGTCACGGCCCATGTGCACGCAGGGAGTTGATGCAATGCAAGGCGGCGCAATAGACGCCACGAGCGTGTCCATTTCTAGGCGACCATCTCGAGCATGCTCGTGACAATTATGATCGGTGTGTGTGTGTACGTGTGTGTGCACACTAAACAAAACATCAATGCCTTCGAGAAGGGTTCATATTTCAAGCTGCTGCTGCCGTCGTCATCTGCTCATCATCTAGGAAAGCGAGATTTGGTATGAAACGTTGGTCCTCAGCTCTGGGAAGATTACTTGAGTCGTCGCCGGTTGAGTTAATTTTTCAATCAGAAAAAGCTTAAAAAACGTTTCGTTTAAGCCGTTGCCTCGGCACTCTAGCCGAATGGATGCTAATTTTATACGAATGAATGATCAATTTGGATGTAAAGATGTCGCGGTGTACAGTGTCGAGAGAAAAGACCGTTGTTTCTATGTGCAACAAAGACAAGTCGTAGTCTAAACACCAAACTTTATCTGGATTAGCATCATTTAGTAGCCTAATTCACTGTGCCGTGTCATAGGTTCAGCTAGATGAGGATAGAGTTGACTGTTGAAGAGTTCGCCGGCTCCCGAAAAGCAGCTGTTATCGGGCCTGTATGTAAGGATTAAGGTGAGGATTAATGCAGCTTAAGGTCGATCCTATACCCAAATGCCTATATACCATTGGAAGCGCTAACCTCACTCTGGATGTCATCATCATTCCACGGTATGACACCATCCGGTATTTGTTGTGCGAGCCCACGAAGCTCCTGGACCACACGTACGTAACTATCCATTTTCCCATCCCCAAACTTCATCCGGACCACCGGACTGCTAATCGGCTTACTTTGTCCACACGCATCGGTACGCATAGCGCAATTTGCAAAACGGGTTGAGCTGTCCGTATGCTGGAGGTCCGTAGCCTTGTTTGAAGTATGCACAAGACCACCACCAAGACCGAGCTACCCAGAGAAAAGAAAGCTCATCTTCATCTGTCACCTGTGTGCCGCAAGCAACAGCAATGTTTGCACAGTGCGAATAACCGAGGTTCGATTAGGTGGACACCGCTTAGCCACAGAGTATGTGCAGGTATATGTGCATAAATTACGCCGGAACGCGCATCGCCGATAGCTGTTCCGACTCTCCCAGGCAAAAGCTACGCACACGGGGACAGATGCGGGAAGAATCGCTGCCGACACAACACACAGTCAACAGCGATAAATAGTAATTAGCGGTGCGGTGGCAATGAGCGTGCAGCACAGCATATGGAAGGATCGGAAAGAAATTATTAGCCAGCTCATGGTGGCCTGTAAGCAATCCTCAAACGCGAGACGCGATCAGTAGGGACGGGATGGAGCGATGCCTCAACAAGTTATCCAACAGTCATCATCCCAAGGCACCGATCGATCATTCAACTTCGCGTACATGCCATCGGGTGTGGTACTTATTTTGTGAAGTTAATGATGTACTGCGAGGTCCTTTTTTGAACGTTCGGCACAATACACAAGCGAATGCGACGATTTTTAAGTAGCTTGATTGAGACCTATAGCGAAAGCGAGATGCTTCGTTACCTTGTTCTTTGATTGGGTGGATGGAAAAGTTGTTGTCGAAAAACATTTTTGCAGAAGTGCTTCGTGACGTATGAATGGAAATCAGCTTGCAATAACGAACGTCTCATTCGGTGCATGATGATTCCATTGGACGGAGGGAACATAAAAAAAAACCCTCCCGTAAATCATTATCGTGTGAACATGGGCACACTTTTACAGCCGTTTGTTTTTGTTCACTTGACGAGAACTCTCTTCTTTTCGAGCCCGCTGCTCGCAGCTACGGTAGCACTAAAGATTATAATCAAGCACAGCTCGCCTGATCGGACAGTCTTTCCCGCACGCATGCATCGAACCATTGAAGTGAGCCTCTCCGACAATCTCCGACCCGAATCGACTGTTTATCACACAATCCACGTAATTGTGGTGCCGATTTTCGGACGACGGAGCCACCTCGAATGGGTTTCAAGAATAGTGAAATAAAACCGAGAAGAACTCGCGCCCTGCACCACTGCGAACTGTGCCTCAGGTCACTCGTGCACGGTAGCGATAAGGATCGACTGCTAATTAGGTTGAGCAGATCGGAATTGATGACTCCATCAGAGGGGTTGTCAGGCCGTCCCCTCGGCTCCACTCCACGAGCAGCTTCGCTTTGGATCTCTAAACAATTCGATACCCTCGGGGGCGCAATGGCGCGTTTTTCTTGTTTTGCTGCCGTTTTGTTTAAATCCATTCCAAAAAACGTGACGAGAAACTCCCTTACGTCAAGTGGGGCAGGCCACTGCCGGCTTTCGCATTGCCGAAAAATATCGCTGATTCATTCAACTGCATCCGCATCAACTCCACGTGACGCTCCAAAAAGCTTCTTCCTTTTCCTTTTTTTTTTTTTGGGGGCACCAGCAACTCTCCAGATCGCCTAAGATCCGCAAACTACCTGGACGATGTGCGATGGCGGGCTGGTTTGATCTCGCGGATCGGTGTTTCTTTTTGCACTCTTCAATCTCGGCGATCTTCAACGTTTTCTTTTTTTTTTCGTTGCTGTTGCTTCTTCTGTGTTGGGGATTTTGCTGTCACATGGGGATTTCCCTTTCGAAATGTTTGGAAACGGTACTAGCTTTAACCTTCTTTTTTCGGTGCAAAAAAAAAAGCAAGCAAAAACAGGTCGAGAAAACCGATGCCTAGCGGCGATTAGTTTGCGATTAGTACGCTCAATTTGTCGCGTTTGAAGGTAAGTAATGGTACCGTCACCGCCATACGGTGAGTCGTGGCTGTGGGTTGAAGCAACGACTCACAAGGGAATTCCCAACCGTTGCTTGTTGCTATCGGGCGAAATCTCGCCAGGAGGTCTTGCCGGGTTCGCAGGGGGATGCGGTTTGCCGAAAAGCAAATGTTGGGGTCTTTTTTATTGGTGAGATCCGATCGCGCTATGGGTAGCGAATAGCTTCATCATATCGCAGATGGAGTAAGGTTGAATGATTTATAACAATTGCTTATTAATTAGAGCACGCCTTAGAAGTTTGGAGGAGATTGTTGTTGATAACTAGGAAGCGTAACACCACCAGCCGGGCAAAGCCAGCGGGGACTTTTCCAACCTGAGGTCCGCGTTGATGGATCGTGCTGTCTGCTTGACGTGGGTATTTTTTTTTGGCCTCCCCAACAACATTATGATAACAAAAGACATCCTAGACAAATGCTGCTTTGTTTTGTTTTAGATAAAAAAAGCTATTTTAAGATTGTGTGTTGATTTTGCTTTGTTTTGGGTCAGTCTATTATTGCTGCAAGCTGATTGTCCCAAGGAAAGTGAACTGGCGAACATGCGAACACCTTTTGCTTCCATTTTTGCGCTCTTATATGTGCCTGTAGTTTTATGACATTTACCGTCCATAATTATCAGTTGGGAAAGGTAAAGAAAATACTTTGCAGAAGGTTGTTGTCGTGTCCTCCAAATAAAACCTCTGAGTCCTCCAAACAGGCTGCTAGGAAAAACAAAGCGAAGCCAGAAGAACCTACCAGAACATCCAGCATCCGGTTGTTGTTCGCCGGGCTTTTGTTTATCGGAAGAAGATTTTCTTGTGTTTCTGCCAATGCTACATTACACCAGCAAAAGAGCCATAGAGTACGACCCTAACGATCATAGAAAAAAGATCGTCAAAAATGCAGAAGAACAACAGTGCGCACACCCGCTGGAAAAAAGGATCAAGGGCATGACAAATTGTTTCCAGAGTGCGTGAGTTGCTGTAGCATCACTCTGTGCGGGCACTGTTTTGGCGCGAGATCCTTCCAATGTCCAGCCAGGGAGAGATCTACAGGCATGTTTTACAGGGTGCAAGATAAAGATCACCGTTCTGCGGAGCGTAACCCATCAAAGGATCACGCAGGGAAGTTATGAGCATGTCGGCAGAGCAAAAACACAGAGCGAAGCCTGGACATGCACATCACAGCGTATGTCGGCGGCGTCGGTAATCCGTCGGTAAGTACGCTTAATCTGCCTCGTCCTCCCATGGTTACGCACCACGCCAGAAGGCCCCGAACAGCTGGAGTTCTGGCGGGCATCTTAGGGCCGCCCGATGTTGATGCAGTTGCAGTTGGTGCATATTTTTCGGTGCGACATGAATTATGGAAAACTGAAGGGGCAGGATGTTTACGTTCGCTTCGAAGTAATTACACGAATGTTTTTACGCTTTTGCCCACTTCTCTTTCTATCCACAGACCTTCTCTATCTATAGCTCGGGATCGTTCTGTTCTGTTGTGGGAGAAAGTCTTGCAAACATGTTCTCTACGAATGGTTTTGGGTCGAACTGCCCGCCTGCAAGGCGCATTGTTTCGATACGAGTTGAAGTCAAAACCAGACCAGACATCGAGAAAAGCCACCGACTTCGTCGTCCGATTGCTGTTTGTTGCAACAGAAACCAGATGCACATGCAACTCTCGAGGTACACTCGGGGCGTTAGTGGCGATGTTCGATGATCTTATCAGAATCCGCCTCAAGACCACCAGAAGGTTTTGTTGGAGGGTGTGCTCTGATTGCTTTTTAGCCTCTCTTTCACTATAAAAAATTAGGAAAAAGCTAGGAAACCACCCGGACGCCATTCGCAAAAAAAAAGATTCCGGATTCACAGGTACTTCCTCCCCAGTGAGGAGTTCCCCCCATCAAAAAAAAGTAACAAGTCATTGTGCGGAAAACCTAAAATCGAAAGCGTAAGCAGTTTGCGGCTATCTGTGAGTTTGCGAGGGTATTTTTCTGACCCAACTGGACAATGTTTGATGCGCTTCGATAAGTAATTATCTGATGGTGTTTCGAAGCCACGGAGGCCGACAGTCAAGTGACATCAAGTGTCATTTTCGAGACCTAGCAGCAAGTAAGCAGCGATGAGTCAAGTGTTCCGTCAATTAGCTTTTTTTTTTTTGTGCTGTGTTATTGTTGTGGCTCTGGGCAATTTGAAGGAAGTCGGTGCTGAAGAAGAAGCACAAACCCGCTGTTTGCATGAAGTCATGGTCGATTTTTAGAGTATAGTTGTTTTGCTACTGTTCTGACATACGGACAAAGCAAAAAAAAGAAAAAAACTGCTTACCGTTGCGTAACGTAACATAAATCTAAATGTATCGAACGTGAATCAACCTCGCGGAGCTCATAAATTCGTAGCTTCCCGCTCGATGACAGCTACCCGTCAACGGTTTTGCTCCTGTCATCGTGAGTCGCCCACTTAGTGGTAGCATTGGCATATTTTTTGTGGTTGTGTTACTACGCATAGTATAGAATCCTGGCCTCTTATTGGGAGGATGATTCAACGGATTGAAATGTAAACATGGTCGGGGCAGTGCGTATACATGGGCTCATAAAATGTCGGAAACGTGCGGCGCAATGTGGCTGCCATTGACCATCGTTTCGGGATGAAGGGATCTGCTACCAGTGTTGGACTAGCCGCTACTTGGCGGAAGAATTAGCTTGAACAGGCTAATTGCCACTGGAGGGGGCACGACAACGAGGAAGCTGCTTGATGATGTACCGAAAATGACTGGTCGGTGGTCTGTCAATCGGTTCACTCCATAAATCGTGCGCCAATTTCACTTCACAGCTGGCTTGTTGTGGTGGTGGTGGAGCTAGAATATCCAAAATACTCTCCCCGAGAATCGGATCCACCACCACCGAACCACTGTTGGTGAAAACATTAAGAATGGAAAACATAAACAAACAAATCTTGCCCCCAAAGATTCCTCCCTTGCACGGGCGACTTCTCTCCGTTCTCGGCAGGAATGTTGGAGTGCTAAAATTAAATCTCCATTGATATTTGCAACACCAGGGGGTGTATTGGGACGGGACAGCAAGGGACCTATTAATAGTGACGATTCGATTATCTCGGGGAACGCGGGAAACGGCCCGGGCACGCATCGGGAAAGGATGGTGTTTGGAGCAATTTTTGGAACGCGCCAAAAATAGTGCTCACATTGACCCGAAGGCGACCGTAGCTCGCATGTACCCGGTGCTCAGAAATAGCAACAATGTTTTATTTATGAAGCTGTTGTTGTTGTTGTTGTTTCCTTTTTTCTTACGCCATTTCCGCCAGTATCTGGATTCGATGCCGAGTTCGAAACGATCAGCTAATCGGCATCACTGTATGGCGCACTGTTGCCTGACTTTGATGTACTTCCGACACGTGCTCAGGTCGGTGACGCACCGGAAGCATTTTCAAACGGTGTGTGGGAGCCCACCCGCTTCCTGACGACCAGCTGGCAATGATGGTCAGATGGAGAAAGGGTTGTGAAATTCGGTGCATTCCTGACATACTTCTGTCAATGTTTTCTTTCAAATTAATCACACTAGCAGCAAGGAAAACACCGAGATAAGAACCGTTTTAGCGGACCGAGCTAAACTGAGGCAGTTGAGTGAATGTTATTCATAATATTTACCGCCCGGGTAATAATGTGCCCGAAGCAGATGCTTCAAGGGTGACCACATCCACAAATTATTACTCTATCTTTTACTGCACGACACATCCTTACGAGCCGGCGTTCCGGCTCGGTTTGTTTGTTCAATTGCCGAACAGCGTCAAGAATGTGGATCACTGATATTTGTACCACCGGACGGTAACTATAATTCCTTCGATGACGCGTATTGTGCCTTTGCCGAAAAAACAACACCCGTTACGCCTATTAGCATCTTTTAATGGTGTACGTCACCGGACCGAGGTCGCTTTCAATGGAGCAGAATTCGGAACACTTTCATCAATCACCATATTGCCGTCTTAATGTCTGCGCAATTGAGTATTGCCGAGTTTCAAGGATGGGATCTTGAAACCTGTTCGATCCGAAGTACTCGATCATGATATGTGCTGTACACGGTGTGATGGCGTGCCGTGCTGATTAATGGGAGAACGGATTGAAATATCGTAAAGCCCAAAGGCGAATGGAGCTGGGGCGGAAAAACCCAGCCTCCCAAAAATAATGATGACCGATCGATACGTTGCTGATCACGATCGTGCACGTTTCCGTCATCCGTTCGGAACGGTTTTGTCGCACGCGACAACCCGTTGGTGGTGTACTTGATCAAATTCTCATACTTGCGTAGTTGCGCGTGGCTCACAAGCATGCTTGAGGGATTCTTGGTAGAGAAGACTCGCCTGCCCCTTCTGTTTGCACATACACACACACACACACGCGAAGAAGCGCACTTGAGGGAATGTTTTTGTTTGCTACTGCTGTAGACCGCTGCTAAGTTACCGTTGAGAGCTTGAGGATTGCCAAAAATTTGTGAGCAAGTTTGATCAAGACCCCGAACCGGATGTGGGGGGGTAAAAAATAGTTTACCGGGTGTTGTCTCGAGTATGTGCTACATCACAACTTTAGGCGTCAAGTGCGTGCAGCTGACTCGAAGTTGATCAATGGAGCGTGAAATTATTGACACACATTTTTAACACCCGCGCGGCATGTGTAGTAATGCCGTTGCTAGAGATGGCGCTGCAAAATTGCTAGAGCACAAAAATTCCGTTGGCAGGCTGTTTGCTCTACCTGGCCGCATTCTTCCATCCGGATGTACCGGACCTAGACATTTGTTTGTAATTCTTATCTTGAAAGAAAAACATCGAACAGTCGTAGTCGTTGGCAGCATCATCAGAAAAAGCTCAACCGAAACAGAATGCTACCTGCCGAGCAGCCTGCCCGGTTACCTGCCGAGACAGTGATGTGTCGGGACAGCCGTGTGTCCATTAGCGTGGCGTCAGCGGTGAAGAAGCGATAGCGCCGTCCAGATTCTGCCACCTACAAACATTCTACTGGGATGCTGATGCAACTTTAAAACATTTCAGCGGCAGGATTGAGATGCGATAGAGACATAGAGACGTGCCAGGATATTTGTTCAGGATCGTCGAAGGAAAGCGTGATCGTAATATTGAGGGATCGACGCCGATCCTGTAGTTTGTTGATTTAGGTTATCCTGATGGAAGGAGAGGAGAGTGGCCTTTTTTGTGGCGAAAGAGAGAGAGAAAAAAAAAACAAGCATTCATTTTATTGTGGGCTTATCGGACTTTATTGTCGAAAGAAAGGACATATTTTGGTTTAGGAAATATTTGTTGTTATTAAAGAAATTCTTAACCCGCAACATGTTTTCCCAGGTCCTTCTAAATTCAAGAGTTGTGGTAGAAAAATGTGTTTATGCATGCTTCAGAGGTGCGGACTTCGGTCAACAGTGTAAGATCTTCTCTTCCCCGGGCACAAGGACGCGGCACTGATGGGGATATCTATATAATTACCAAGGCTGTTTCACAGAAGCTACGCAACGCCACGAAAGTCACCACCAAATCGCCGCAAAATACCGCGAAAAATTATCACTCACCTCGCACATTTTTGTCGGCCCCGGTTGCGACACACACACACACAACCAAAACGGGCGAGCTAATCGCTAATTCAATTTGATTTGCTTGTTTTTTTGTCGCGTTTAGAGCAGCTGTAGTAAGTTGATATTTTGCTAGTCCACCGCTATTAACAACGGGAGGAGTCATAAAGTGAGTGTGCTGTTATCGGACACTGAGCGTCAATCTCAACCTTATTATCTTCGATTGCGGTGTGATAAAGGCACAACAAAGCACAGCCCAAAGAAAGTGACAGTTGTCACAAGATACAGCCCGGGAAAGCATTCACCTAGATGCGTGTCAACGGCTTAGGCCGTCCAGCAGGTGCATGACAAAATCCGGTGAGGCGTTACATTTGCTCTCTCACGGTTACCATGCGTGAGCTATGGCCCATTTCCTGCTGCCTGCTGCGTGTTTCGGGGCTGCGTGGTGTTGTGAAATTTGTGACAGCAACAGCGCAACTGACGTCCACAGGAGATCTTCTACTGGACACATCTCTTCCCCGGGATTGTAAGGAAGGCCAGTGCAACCGAGGCCAGTGTGCTGGCGGTGGCGTGTGAACACATTAGTCAGATAACCTTATTACGCTTCCCAATGACACGTGCAGCGCTAGTATTGGATACGATCGGTTGATAAAATGTCGGTCGTTGGCCCATAAAAACCTGCTGGCGTGATGGGAAAGCAAAAACTTGGTACTTCCCTAACTCTGTCGGGAACACTCATGAACGTTGTGCTCATGTGGAGTTCGAGCCAGACGTCTTCGGGAATAGAATGGTGACCTCCCAAAAAACACACACTCACACCAAATGGCTTACACTCAAACACACCCATAAGTAACAGCGGGACAACGACTCACTCGAGATAAACGGAATGGCCCTGGTTAGACCTTGTGCAGCTACCATACCGCACCATATCGACCAGTATCAGCCGTAATGCGTTAATACGGGGGCCCCTGCTTTTGGCGGTTTATGTGGCGGCCTTTTCTGTTTGGTGATGCTTAAGCGTTGTTTGCGCGCTGCAGCACAAAATACCACGTGGTCGTGGCAGTTGCATGTGCAGTGCATTGCAGCTAATCTAGCTGGTTTAGAGTAGTTGCGTTCCCAATTTGGAATGGTATAACATTCATCAAAATGTCTCTCTTTAATTTGTCTTGGGGAAGTAAGTTACCCATCACCTTTTGTCTTATACTCGTCACAAGTTCATCATTCCCCAAAAAAAAAAAAATAAAATAAAATAAAACCTCCACAACCTATCGCCATTGAAAACCTTCACTAGTGAAGCAGAAAAACAAAAACTCGCCAACTCTTTCCGACTCGCAGCAGCAAAAGGTGAACATCTTCCCAAACAAAACAATAATCCACCCACCCATAATCTGGCGGCTCGATTTGCAGAGCCAGAGTAGAGAACAACAAAAAACTGCCTTAGTAATCGGTAAGGTATTTCGCCGCTAGAATCCTGGCTTTTTTTTTCAGCTAGAGACAGGAATTGTCGGGGGAGCGCCCTCCGCACCGGTTGCTAGCGGTATCGAGCACCGTTCCGGTTCGGTTCTCCGACCCATGGCCGACTCTCGCCTGAGTAGGCGTTTCCGTTTCCGGCGAGCACAACCCGGTACAAAATAAATCGGACCACGGTTTGGCCATTGCCATTGAATCAGTAGCTGTGCCCAGTATCCATTAGGGGTAGGGTAGGGTAAGAAGCCTGTTGTCAAACGATATTCTAAAATTGGATCTCTGTTTTCCCGTAATGTTTTGGTGAATGTTTTAATTGTTTTATATTTAACGGTCGCTTATCTTCTCAGGAATTCGGCACCGTGAGTCACGTTTGGTTGGTTTGAAAATGTTTTAATGTCTCTGCCGAGCTTTTAAGTTTTGAATGCGCTGTGAACGATTGTCAGCATTGACAATCATAAATATGTATATGAACGTGGTTGATAGCATGTTTATGTCAAAAATTCTTTCCTACACAGACGACGGTCCACCTGCGCACGGCAACAAGGTAACGTCCACGTGGTTTTGTAGGATCTAAAGTCCGTCCAATAAGTCATACACATCCATAATGGACACGGGCACGATCATAAAAATCGATTCGATTCGTGTTTCACGGTCACCCATTTTGTCCGTAAATTTCTGGACCTGAAACCGGGATGGAGCGACACTTTGTAGCAAGCGGAAAGACCTGTTCCGGTACGAGAGCAGACCGGGCTAGCTACCTCCAGAACCACCTTCTGGATCGTAAAATTTGTGCTGAACATTACACGGGTCAATACCTGTTCCCGTGCCTCACCAGAAATGTCTGGACTAAATTGTTCTCTGAAACGTTTGCGATTGTGTTGTAAAATTGTACAAAAAAAAAAAAAGCAACGAACTCGTCTCCCGAGAATCCTCGACAAATCCCTTGAGCTGGGGATGGGCCTTGGCCGGGTGCCGATGACTTTTGCGTTGCGTTACAGGCCCCGTCACAGGACTGCGGGGACGATCGTCTATCAACCATCTTTACGATCTACTAGCGAGTGGCAAACGGGGCGTGCGGTACTACCTTTCCTGACTGATGTTGGTGTTGATGTCGCGAATTCCTCGCACCGTTCGACAGGCGCCACCAGTCGACTGGGGTGTTTTTTGTCGCTCACAAATTCCAGACATTCCTTGGCTTGATCACTGTTGACTTTTTGTTTGGTAAAGTGTGTCCCAAACGCTGCATCCGTGGTCCGTGAGTTTGAGTTTTCTTGTGCGCCAAACTGATGGGCCATTCGGTT
This sequence comes from Anopheles maculipalpis, assembly GCF_943734695.1. Taxonomy (NCBI): domain Eukaryota; kingdom Metazoa; phylum Arthropoda; class Insecta; order Diptera; family Culicidae; genus Anopheles; species Anopheles maculipalpis. The sequence continues at coordinate 87,977,008 of NC_064871.1, forward strand.
GCTTTTCTTTTCGCGACGCGCAAATCATCGTGACTGGTGTTGTTTTGACAGAGGCGAAAGGCCTCCTCAAATCAAATGCGGTGCGCGTGGCGTGTGTTGCGGGGATAAAAATGGAACTTGGCGGTCGGATGACAAGCGGGCAAGAATGGAAAATGCGACCCAAAAATAGCAACGCCTATGAAGGCGACCGTTGTGACGATGCCCGGCATTGGATGGCATTCTTTTGCTCCGGGCAAGGACGTTTCGGCCAAAGTGGATCCAAATTGGCTGCCGCGTACTGGTGCTTTCCTTTTTTTTTTGGGTTATGAATTTTCTTGGAATCAAGATTTCTCATCTCAGAGGAATGAGTTATCTGTGTGCGAGTAAACAGCAGCAACATTCTTGAAAGGAATATCGGCGCATCCGTTGAAAGCAAAAACCCAACTGTCACCTACAACGAACATAAAATTTATAGCAAATTAATTGGTGTACAGGCAAGGAATTCGATACATTCAATTGGATGTTAGCCCTCGGCGATCTTTCGCATCGCGCCTGGCGGGGGTGTGTATTTCGCTCACATCCCCCGTCCCGTTAAACACGTGCAATAAACAAGTTTGACTTGGGAAAGGGGCGTTGGAAAACGAAATGGTCGCTTTCGCATGTTCGCAATCTGTAGTCATCATCATTAAATTAAGAAGTGTGATTAAATGTGTTTTTTTTTTAATTCAACCTTTCAAGACGAATACATTCACAGCGATCAGAGGCATGTGTGGCGTTGTAAGCAAGGTATGGCGAAGTAATGTTTTGTTGGATCGTTGTCACATCAGCTGTCATTTGGGATCGTTTTTTTGCGCTTATTAGTGTGGATTATTCCAAGAAGAAGCATCTCACGGCGGACAATTTATTCATTGGGGAATTTGGACGAACCAAAAAAAGAAACAGACAACCCCTTGCCCAGTGGTCTATCATTATTGATGAGATGCATTAGTGCCAGCATCGTGTTAGGCAGTCAAGTGACCTTCGAATTGTTCTTCACTTCAGCACGCTGGAGGGCTCTTGAAGAAGCAATGTGATTGGCAACATTCGGCAGCAAAGCATAAGACACTCGGCGGGTGCTTTGCTGCCTTTGCTTTTGTACGAGAGAACACTTTATGTTCTCTTGACGGGGCTTGACAGGTACGGCGGGTGGTCCGTGTCCATTAGGAAGCGTCGTCGCAAAAGCGATAATCAATCATTCGCAAATTTTACTACCAAAGCTGCTTGGGTCCGTAGGCTCAATTGGGAACCCCTCAAGAATTGGGATCTCTTTCACATTTCTCTTTTACAACCCGAAGGTGAAGAGAGGATCATAGCTTAACGATCCTAGGTGCGAGATCATGCCGACGTGTCTGAAGGATAGTAAAAAAAAAGCGGCCATAAATGAGCATCATATTTATGTCTTTGGGTCGCCATACTGAAGAATTCGCACATGGGTGCAGAATGGCGTAGCTGTTAACATCCTGCTGTCAACGGGACAGCAGCACAGTGGACTGTGTGTGTGCATCCGTTCGAGGTCTACTACGCATAAAGCGCGTCAACGGCCCGCGGAATGGTGCAAAACCCTCCGGAGAGAATCAAAAATATCAAAACCAGAGCCACAAAGCTAGCTGCTGGCTATAGGACGCAGTGTTGCACCTTTTTATCAGTGTGTCACCCCGAGTGGGGGCAGAAATTAAATTAATAAAAAAAAAGCGTTAAACCTGTTTAGCTAATGGGCGATTTTTATGGCTGGCAGTTTTCCATATACATCGCTCGGGCTCGCAGTCAACCCGGTCGCTTGATTGCTGCTGCAAACATGAGGCAAGGAATTGGGAGATGTTTTGCGTCAAAGCGAGCAAAGAATGCAAGCGGAATCATTAAAAAAATCCTCTCTCTGCAGGTGGTTGTAACCTTGGGATGTAAAATCAAAATCAACCAGAGGTCACTTCTAAGTGTCGTCCAATTATGGCACCATCGGGAGAGATAGACATTGGCTAGAAACATCAGAAGTCGGAACGTCAGCCTATGCCTTATGAGAGATACAACACACCCACCCTTCATCGGACACGCATCGGCTGTGCAATGCATCGGCCGGTGTGTGTTTTGTTCCGTCATGTTTAATTAGGTTGTTCGGCACTACCAACGTGCGTACCATAGTGTGCGTGCTTAATAAGTTCGCGTGATCGGTAGTAGATAAGCATCGGGGGGTTTTTTTGTTGTTGTGCAAAACGCATTGTTTTACGATTACGATTGCGTGGTGCGTGTACCACGTTGTTGTGCCCGATGTATCGAGCGGTTTGATGCGATCGTGAGACTTATCGACAACATCCGGCAAAGCGAGTGAGTGCGTGTGAGGTGAGAGAGCAGTGAGAAGCGGCCCCTTGCTCCATAAACCCGGGGTCCCATTTTCTTATCGAGATAGCCTCACGTGACCGATGGCGGCCGAGTGAGTGGTTTCTGAGTGAACAATCCACAAACCAATTCTGAAACCTTGTGGATAGGACCATTAAGTTCGACGAGCCATAATGAAGACATTTACAGGCAATCGGGTTTTTGTTTGTTGAGCTGAGGGAGCTACGAGTTGCGTTAAAACGCGTCGTGATCTGTTGGATGAGAAGCTTTTATCCGCGAGCTTAAAAGTAGCTAATTCCTTTCATCCTGATTTAAACCATTTGGGAGCAGTTTGCAAGCTTTGCAGGAGCTCCATTTCTTATCAGTTCGGAGCCGGGTTCAGAGTGGTCCGATCGATTGAGGGAAGCATTTTATAGCTTCTCTTCATTGTGCCAGTCCGATTCGAGCAGTGTTGTGCAACGTCAAACGTCCTCAACAACAATTTACTGGCGAAGATCCAAACAAAAAAAAAGCTCCCCAAAACGTGGTATCAGAAACTAGTTTTACTGCTTTTCCCCGTGTGGAACGTGTTGTTGCGTGGGTTTTTGTTTTTGAGAGGTGGAATCGGTATTTTCATCTCGTTCACTTTTCGGTCGCAAAGTCGCAAACATTTCTGAGCTATCAATTTTGCAAATTTGTGACCGGGAAAGCAGTAAAAAAAAACGAGAAAGCAATCGACAGAACCAATCTCGGCTGCGCTGATGCTCCTCGATACAACGGCACACACGAGCACACGAGCGATGTTTATTGTTTTTTATGTTGCTATAATCGGTTGGAGGAATTTAACTTGTTTTTTTTTGTGTGTGCTTTTATTGGTGGCCGCCTGAGATTGCACCGAGTGAAGAATAGAAGCACCGGAATGTTTATTATAAGCCCGATAGGCCGATAATTGTGTATTGGTTGTTAATCAATTTTACACCGGTGGAGTTCGCGGACATACCGGAGCAGATATGGGATCAGCCGTTCAAGTGTACGTAGAACGAGGAAGAAAATACCTGTGGCCTGGCTTTATCTTTATTTAGCGAAGCTCGGGTCGTACGAGCGAAGAATTTATGGCAGGCTCTTAGGCTCTCCCATCCGCAAGCTTTACGAGTCGGGTCAGGTCGGATTGCACTAGAAAATTGATCACTTTCTTGCTAGCGATGATGGGCGACCAGTGGTCAATCGCGTGACGGACGGGCGGACGTGTGTTGCGTGTTTCAGTTTACGCTGCTGCTTCAAGTGGGAAATACATAATCATCGTACCATTTAAGTATGAATGCTCTATTAGTAGCCTCTATTGTCGTTTGGTTTCGGTGGGTCGAGTGGAGCGCGAAAAATGGCGTTGCGAAGCTTTGATTCTCTGTTGTAGTCAGTGTACGGAACGTGATTAAATTGAACTGATTTTAGCCTCTAATTTGGGGCTATTTGTAGCAGTTGAAAACACCACGAGATTATTTCAATGTTCATTGATTAATAATTGAGAAATAATGCAGGAAGCGTTGTGCTATAAAATGCTGTTAGTATCTTCCGTTGCTTTAGTAAATAGTTATTAGTTTAGCACTGCATCAGCTCCGGTTTTTCTGCAATCTCCTAGAGTTCTTGGAGTGGCAAGCAAATTTAGTACGTGTCAATTCAAATAAAAAAAAAACCCCAGAAAGCCCACTTATACTACATATCTTAATACAACTTTGTTGGTGCTATAAAACATGCGTCTCCTTTTGAAGTCTCCCTGTCAAAACACTCGTGCGTCAACCAGTTTTATTGTGAACTTTGACTCAAGTGGACGGTTCATTCTACAACCACTCGAATAAGCTTCGAAAACGACACTTTAACGCACCCATTACTGTCAAATGCGCCAGCCGCATGTACATAAGTGTCGCACTTTATGGAGCAAAACCGCGTCCGTAACCTGTCCACACGCGTAGAAATAGGAACTGACGGTTTACCAGACGGGCACTGGCGCTTACAATCTGCAATCGATGATGGTTGATGATGATGCGCAATGAAAGCCGAACGATCGAACGATCGACGCTTGCTTGCGACCAGAGCTGGGTCGAACAATTTGTCGATATTACGTCGTCCATGCCGATGCGCCGATCGAGAGGATAATTAAAAACGTAGCAGGTTCGCTGGGGTTGGGTTATGCGGTCGGACGGATGAACCTCTTTGCGCGATAAATCACTTGCCGCAAGTGACTGGAGACGGTGACAGCGACGACGACGACGACGACGACGAATGCGATTTGTAGCACTTGCGGCGACGAATGCGACAACTAACTGCATGTCCACGATCAACCCCCCTTGCTGCGACGCCGTACCGTGGAGACATCAGGGGAAGCGGACTTCAATTATGTAAATTGAGCAAGAGTTCGAATGGTTTCCAGTGGGAAAAGTTCTCGATCGGCGCTTGGCAGACTTGGTTCTGGCACGGCGGGTAAAATGGCACGCGTACGCGAATAGCATAATAAGGATGTAAAATCGAGCTCCGTGTGCAAGGCCGCCGCATGTTCACTTGCCGGACACAAACACACTTTCTTTTATAAAGGCAAGACATCGAGAGCACAACTCTACATAGGATTAATTACCGGGCAAGTGAATCAGCTGCAGGAAACCTGTTGCCCCAGCGAACTGTTACGCAATAACTGCAAGGCCGGTTGATTCGGTTTCGCTTTGATAAGATTTTGTTCTTCCAACGCCGCACGTCCAATCCCACCGAACGGACAACGGGCTGAGGCGGAAAGGTTAATGTTGAAAAGGCGTGACTTTACCGGAATCTGCTGCTGCAGATGCAGCAGAGTTGCATTAAATTCAATTTTAATTATGCACGAAAGTGCCCATCAACCTAACCCATCGCCAACTACCCCTGGGGACAAATTTTGCTAATGGAAGCTGCCGCAATTCTGCGGCTTACCCCATGCCGAGCTTTGTGGGCTGCCGCACGTCCAGAGGTTCTAATTCTAATTATAATTAAATCAAACATACTTCAAGTTACTACGGTGTTAGTAGGTCACACTGGTGCTAGGAATCGGTCTGCATTTTTTTTTTGTGTGCTCTCCCCTATGTGCGCTCTCTCTCTCTCTCGGGAAATCCCTGCGAGTAAGATTTGTGGCGAGCGGTAGACACGGGTAGCATCTGGATACTAGGGAAGGGTAATTGAATAATGCTTCCGAGAAGGAAAACGGAAATCGTACCGAAGCGGAGACCGGCGGGTGTGATAAGGTATTAGCGGGTAAAGCAGGACTTGCGGCTTGCGGTTATCAAAATCACATCATCAGTATGCACTTTGAGGTTGAGAGGATCGATCGAAGATTGCATTCCTGGGTACGGTGTGATGTCAATGTTGTTGGGTTGTACTGTAAGTTATGGTTGATGTCTTGTCCTGGCTGCTTAACGCGGCTGGTCAGACCAGGCAATCTGATGGCTTGTGAGACTCCGCAGTTTCCGTGGGTTAACAAACGACTCCGAATCTCGCATATACTAGGAAGAGGTATCCTTTTTTCACGTACTTTCAAATTATTACTTCAGAAAACCAAGTAAGTACAACAGCTCAGACAAGTGAATTTGAAATACCAGCCAATATTTTAAAATTCCATACATCATCACATGTAGCCTACCAACCGACATCATCCTTGAGAATGATATATTAACATACTAATCTGGATATAATTCCTACCCGTTCGGTGCCATTATTGTTTTGCTGGCGCATGATGGTTTGAGACTTATGTTTGTCCTTTAAAAGTGTGACCAAATTAAACTTCCCTCCAACCGGCCACCGGCAACCAGCAAACCAATCAGGCTGCTGTATCTACATATTTATCGCATTATAAATGCACGCAGCAGGTTTTTTTTTTTTTTTTGGTTGCTTGGCGTGGCCATCGTGGCCTTTTTTCTGCCCAATAACATATGGTACGCCAACAGGGCGCTTCCCATCACTGACTGATGATGATGATGATGGAGAGAAGGAGTGGAAGAAGGAATTAAATTAATGTGCCAACAAATCAATTTTCTCGAACAGGAAAAAAAAAAACCTCTGAACCCTCGCTTTTTCGTACGAGACGTTTATTATGTGTTTTTGTTTTGGTGTTTTTCTTCACCTTTTTTGTTTTGCTTGGTTGATTGGTCTCCGGAAACAGAGACGACCCAGCATTTGCATAAGCAGCAGCAGCAGCAGCAGCATCAGCTACAAGTACAAAAGTACAATTCGCAAACAACCCGTGTACGACATAATCGGTGTGGTTTTGAGACAAGCGGCAGTAAAGACGATAAGGCAAGTCGTCGGTCCTCGGTCGCTTTCAGGATACATGTGGTGTGTATGTTTGGTGCTTTTTGCAACACAGATCGATAAAGTTAGCTGCATGCTCATGCAGTTCCCTCCCCCCTGTCCCTTCTTGCCAACCCCATTTGGCTATTATGAGCGACCTGAAACGAATCAACTTATCTGAAGTTCCCACTGGAAGCTGCTTATCGGGGTTTTTGCTGCCCGTGTGCCTCTTAACTTTGTGCATCTCATTTTAGAGGAGCTTTTTTTTTTTTTGCTGGAGATCAGGATGGAAGAAACTTCGCTTGTGTATGCGTATTGGATTTTGTGTGCAATGGTTTAACTGGCAGCGCTTTTTAATATGCTTCGATGTTATTTATAAATACTTTTTTTTTTACTCGTGGAAGGATAACAAATTTTCCACTGCTAGCCGTTTTAAATCTGGCTCAAGAGCAGCAGCAGTATCTTTGTGCCGGTGTCTCGTGCCATGGTTCCTCTCAAATCAACTCGCTCCTCTCCAAAGTTTTGTCCAAAGCTGGCAGCTGTTTGTGTAAACGGGAACGGGTAAATGTAGCTCCACGATCAGCTGGAACGGAAACCGTGCTAGCAGAGGGAGTTTTTGGGCTGGGACCGATTACAACATCGCAAATCTAATAAAATCACTCATTGCGTCTGACATCATGTGGGACGTCCTTTTCAGATCTCTTTCTCTCTCCTCCTCGATAAGCAAGACCATAAGGAACGAACGCTTATTAGTCAAGGATCAGATGTTTGCCTAACTTCGGAAGGGTGGAAAAACGAACGCGCAACCAGCGAACGTGTACATTCATGGATGAAATTAGAATATTGAATCTCCCAGAGTTTGAGAGTTTTGAGGTCTTTTTTTTTTTTGGGAGGAAAGCAAAAAAGGGAGCCAAAGAAATCGACGAAAACCTCGCAAAAGTTTGCTAACCAGCACCGGAGCACGGTGAAGCTCGCCCCCATTGCTTCAATGCTCCAGCTTTCGTGTCTACGTGTGGTGCTGTCAGGTAGTTGAAAATTGGCCCAGAATTATGCTCCATTCGTCCAACACGTTTCTCACGTGCCTTCGTCTGGCCCGTGTGCTCGGTCGGTCGAGCACACGAGCACGCGGGCGAAGATGTTTCGCGATGAGGCTCATTTAAAATTAATCGCACCGGAGTTCTATTTTCGTTGCCGAGTGTTGTCCCATGCAGTCGGCGTGAGTCCCAGCCTTCGGCGGGAACACCCATCGATCCGGGGTCTCTTCACACCCCAGTGAGCGTGTATGTATGTATGTGTGTTTTTAAAGGTTTTTATTTGCCCTAATGATGGAAGCGAAATTAATGCAATTCAATCGAATAGCAGCATCATGATTGCGATCGCTATTCATTCCATTCTGGAGGCGAACGGGACAGCTAGCAACGATTCCTAGACGGATCGATTTTGAAGCATAATTTGAAGCATTATCTAAACAAATCACTATCGACCATTTCTTCCAATTTCGGTGGTGGGATGGCGTGACATGGTGTACACTTTTTTCTTTTGCTGCTCCATTTCTCTTCGTAAACATCTCTATCACAAGAAACTATTAGTCCCGGGAATTGTATGTCTAGAGGCTCGTACTCGCAGGGGTTTTCAGGGCTCTCTACAAATATTTTAGTTGAATTTTATTAAATCATTACACAATTTCGGTTCATAATAGCCTTAAAGTGAGTTGCAGAGTGCCATTTTAGTTGATATATTAATCAAAAATCCACAGAGATAACAGCTGTCAGTATTTTAACTGGGAAATGCTCTTGAATTTTCAAATTTGTACTTCATTTTGTGTGCTACAAATCTTCCATAATAAATTATAGCAACAGAAATTTTTGAAATTCAATGTCAAGAAATTCATTATTTGAGGAAAATCAATTTACAATACTCGAATTGATAGTGAAAACTCCCCGCCCGATTGATAGTTATTGATTAGGCAAAAGCCACAACTCAGCCACTGGCAAGCACTGGTGCCACTAGAGGAAAAGTTCCTTAACCGCAAGCTATTTCCAAACGCCCTGGCCCCGGGTCGAAAGCCTCCCCGGATTCCCGGAATGCATTGTAATCGAGTTTTCCGAGATTTTTGGGTAGTTTGCCCTTTTTGACCTGGTTTCGGTACGTTTGTTTGGCCGCTTCATTCCGGGTTCGGAAGCAATGAGTACCGCGTGCAGCAGTCAAATGAAAAATGGAAAATGAAATTTTCGGTTGAACAGGCGGTGCATTGCCACCAACAAGCCGGGGCAACATATAAAGGTGCCAGTGGTTTACGGTTTGTGTGTGTGTGTGTGTGTGTGTGCGCGGTTCGGTTGGCATCAGCTTCTGGAATTCAAAAAGAAAATTCAACTACAACCATTTTCGCTCTCAGAAACCGAATTCTAGAGGGGATGAACTGTAGATTTCTGGAACCGAAAATTTGGCTTGAGGAAGAATTTTCTCATACACACACAAACACACAAAGAGACCAACCCAGGATGCAATCCAGCGCACCGGATGCTGCGTTGGGTTACGACGAAAGAAGAAAGTGGGAAAACTTTTATTACAGCAAACCATCATTTGCCATTCGCCAAACAGTGTCGGAGTGATGCTGTGGCCCGGAGAGTTTTGCTCGGGCGGGATGAGGCGGGTAGCAAGTGTTTTGTGCCCGAGGTTGTTCTACGGTTCTCTCGCCGTACTGCTCAAGTTCAAGAGCAGCAGCGTGCAATCTCGCTTCGGTTGGCACAAGTGTTGAGGATTGATTTTTGCGTTTTTCCCCCTTTTCGTGTTGACCTTCGGGGGAATTTGTCTCTTTCCCAGTTGTGGAAACGCTATGGCAGGCTGTGGGAAAAACGAAGCCAGGCAGGCAAACAAGGAACGGAAATGAAGCAACAGAAGATTGTGCTTTGCCTTTTGCGGGATGGCCGAGTTCTAGATTTATGTACTCCCATCATACGCCCGCAAGTGTCCTCAGGAACGCTGCGCTTTGGTTGATGCTGGGTGTTTGTGTGTTTAGTGTCGAGTGTTGTCTACTCATCTGGTTGTACTTAGACACATACATACATCCACAAACAGTGATTATTGGCACATTAGTGGTGGCCGTTGCACTGACGAGTGATGCTGATTATTAGCCTGGTGACGAGCAGGATGACGATGATTGACAACCTGACGGGCTCTTCTTCTGCCGTACCGGCTAAACCGGTAGCTTCGATCGCGGCGGATTTCACTTTCACCGCACCGGCAGAGCTGGGAGAGCTTTTAAACACGTTAATTGAAAATGTTTATAGCTCATCGAGCACAAAAACGTACATCGTACTGTGCTATAAATGGAGCAATAGAGCAACCCGGTGAGTCCTACTGTATCTCCCACTCAGGCTCCCTGGTCTTCGGTACCTTAAGACGTTTTAGAGTCGAGTTTTAAATCGATTTTTTAAAGCAAGAGTAATATACTTAAAAAAACATCATAAAGGTGGAGTCCTCCTGTATGCAGCTGCACTACTTGAGCTCTGGTTTCTCCACGACGACTCCATCACTTAATCTCAAACCTTGCTGAAGTCATGCTGCCTCGACCAGGGAAGGTCGCTAGGTGTTATAGAGCACCTATTTTCGTACCATACCCCGAATGTGCGCCGAAATATCACACGGTCATGATCGCTTCCAACCACATAAGCGTCTTTTTCCTCTCCGGATATTCACGACCGACCGACCTCCCGAGCTATTCACGACACCGGATACGATTAATTAGGCAAACCCGCTTGGTTTCTCCCATTGCACTTACCAGTCGTACGTCGGGCAGCGCACTGAGACCGAGTCCTTCCAGCACGATCTCCTGCAGCTTGGTGCGGTTGCGAATCGCTGCACCGGAAGTGGGTGGGCCGTGCTCGTCCACCACCTCACCGCCACGGCTACTAATACTGTCGGTGATACCCGCCGCCGAATGGCCGATGGTAGCGGCGGATGCCCGAAATGCAGCACGGGACACTGTCTGACTATCACAGATAACTAGGAACAACAGGAACGACAGGAATTTGGACACTCTTAGCACACCCCGTCTCCGGGCGCTCGGACGATGGTGATGATGGTGTGGATAACTGTAAGTGTGCTTTTGCTTGCCCGGGCTCGGTGTGTGTAGTGTCCGCTTGAAGCCGACGGCAAGCAGTGTGTCATCATCGGTGGAGGACTCAGCGCCCGGGCCCATACTGCATCCGGGATCGAGGTGACTACTGGTGGCTATTAGCCTAGAATTGCTACTGACACGCATCATCGTGACACTGTTACGAGACTGTGCATTGCTTTACTTTGCCCACTGGATTACTGCCCGGGGGGGGAGGACCGGGTTGTTACCGCACCTGAACACAAGTATACACGCGAATACTTTCTCACTTGCTCACTCACTCACTTGGGAACAATAAAAAGGTCATATGCTGCGGAGAATGAAAACACACAAAAAAAAACTGTGAACTTGAGTCATGCGGAGATATGTCACTGCCACTACCTATCCACTATCTTCTAGATAGAGCTAGAATAGTAGTAGGCAGTGCTTCGTCACAAACACACACAAGCGATCGATTCGATAAATGTCGTCCAGCTTTGACCCCTACGCGTTTTCATCCGATACTTGAGCGATCGAGTTCACATGCACATATGTGCACAGAAACGGGGTAGAACATGGGAATAGAGTGTTAGTAGTCTCGAATAGATCGACACAACATTCAAGCTGTGCGGGCGGTCGTCTATCGATAGAGAAAGAGGCAGATCTGGGGTTTGTGTCACACCAGACGCACGCGGTCCAAATGCGGTCAAAGTAAGTGCAAAACCCGAATGGTTGGCGTGTACCAGCTATTAAAGCGGCTGTAGTGAGAGTCTTACGGCGGCAGTTTGTACACTGATTACAATTATACTTTCAAATCGGTGGCGTTTTCGCCCGGTACGATCGTCTGCCAGGTCCACCCCATTTACCAACCCTTTGAGGGACACGCACGCACACACGCACGCACCCAAACACTTGTGGAAGGTGGGGGGGGGGGGGGGGGGGAGCATGGGAATTGTGTTATGCAAATTTTTGTGTTGCTTCAACACCAAGTCAACAAGCGGTGGTGCTGGTGTCCCCGTCGGACTTCGGACGGTTCCGTCAATAATCCCGCTGCCGGCTATATGTCGATGCTGCTACCCGAGAAGATGTGCGCCCTTGCGTGCTGCGTGTGTGTGTGTGTGAAGTCTTGTCCCTTCGAAAAAAAAAGTCCTCAGAACCCTTCCGGGGGTGTTCGCTGTAGATTGGGGCAGAGCAAACAACCACCAATTTGCTCCTAATTTTCACTTGTCTCAGCGAAGATAGCTAGCGAACGCTTGCTTTGGAGCATAAAAAGGGAACTGTACGATGTGCTTCTCGAAAGGAGGTTCCTTGGAGAGAATTGGCAGAGTTTTGCCGCACTCAAAATGCCGTCACATTGTATAAAGCTCGAGATAAGGATCTTGATAGGCGTCTCAAACGAGTCAGTTTTCAATAAGCGATTTTTTTTTTGCTTTGGGAATTCCTCGCTTTTAGGACCCCCCTAAAATGGATGCGATCCAGCAAGAATGCTCCAGACAAAATGCGGCAAATAAATAATTCTGTCTTGGTTTTGATGGCGCGTTCGATCGTGTCGCGGGAAGCTACAGTTAACAACATATTCTTGGATACTTGGTTCGTTCATCGTTTCGATCATGCACTGCATCCGTTACCATGGATACACCTTTCATCACTCGGCAGGGCTCGGTTGGGTGAGCTATTTAATTCTTTCTCGTTTGCTTCACAATACTGCACCGCGCAACCAACAAACACCCCGGTGCATAATGCATCAAGTTTCACGAACTGCATCGAAAGATGCATGCAACATACCACCCCAAAAACAAAAACAAAACACACACACATGCATCCACACTTGAGAACATCGCTTTTCACCGTATGTTCCACCGGTTCGCGGATAGACACTTTTTGCTTGTTTTATTCCTTTTTAGCGGAAATGATTTACATTCCAGAACACTTTCCCACCGATAAACACTTGCTTTTTCACCATACCTTATTTGCCACCATTAAATTTTACCTGACACGCACGTGTTTGTTAATTTTCGTTTCGATTTATGCTTCGAATGTGGTCGAACTTAGCTAAGCCGCTTAGCTAGTCGTTTGTTTCTCTCTATATCTCGCTCGCTTTCTCTCTCTCTGTGTATGTGATTTTAATTATATCCAATGCACATTGCACAACACGGGAAGCGAAAAATGCACTTTTCCGTTTCGGGGATCTCGGAGAATACGCGCGATCGCCGGCTTTGATTGATTTGTGCGGAGCACTGCGGCGAACGAACCGCACCGTCGGAATTGTCGTTTTGAACTCGTAGCCGTCGCCGAGGGCTCGTGGAACACGAATGAAAAATCTGGTTAGCCAAACACGAGCGAGCCCTTGGCGCGGTTGCGACTGCAGGGGTTGTAGGGAGCGAAGCAGTGACCGGCTCTTTATGCTGGTGAAATGGATTTATTTATTTATATTGCGTTCTGCACAAGTTTTGCTATTTTATGAACATTTAATGAGTTTATGGATTTTGTTTGACGAACAAAAAAAAAAAATCATTTTTATAAATTTTTGGACATTTTTTTCTTCACATGGGTGGACTAAATAAAGTACGCAGAGCTAACTATTTAACTGCGAGTAAAATTAAGCCTAAGAAAGCTAAAAATGGCAAATGAAGGAGGTCTGCGGTCCAAGTGCCATAGTGCCAAAGAAACAAAAATAAGCCGAATGAAAAATAATTCTTCCATTTTAATGGTTTTATTACAAAACCACACACTATGTACTCTGGTCCACAATTTGCTACATAAATGTTTCTCTCAACATAGTGCGGTCAGCCCTGCATTTGAGCATAAAACGAAACATGAAACCCGAAGACGAAACGAAGTTGGCTCGTACTCATTGTACAGTGCCTGACAAAACTTTGCCAACACTTTGGGGGTGTTTTAAAGGAGCTCGTGCGTGGCTTCTGCTACTGTAAACACTCACGTAAAGCATTTTAATTGAGTAAAATATAATTGAAATAGAGTAGATATTTTCAAAAGAAACGATATTTACATATTAGTGACTTTATGCATCACGATGACTTACAGTTGTTCCCCCTGTGACGCATGATGAGTCAAAGTATTTTTCTCACTCCACGCGTGATGAGTAAAGGAACTTGATATTTGCAGCTAATTAGCTACTTTAACAACAATTAATATTCGTATCAATTCTGTCACCATTTTACCATTCAATCGCACAACGATTCCTGTCCATTTTGTGTCGTGCTTTGCTTGTGATGATGGAGTCATTTGCTAGCGGCGGAATCATACAACTTTCCCACCAGCAGCGACGAGCAGCTCTACAGGATTAGTCGTTCCTTCGATTGAAACATCAAACAGACGATTTACATTAATCATACATCTCTACCGGCACTTCCCAGCAACAGCCCGAGTTGTGTCAAGGAAATCGGAAGAAAATGAGGATAAAGGTGAACATTTGAGGTCACTGGTTCTTGGTAGAAGGCTAGCAGGAACAAGGTACAAGCAAGCCCTCAAACTTTGACTTTGACTTGTGCCATACTTTAATTGCTCCCCAAATAAGTCGTCGTTGGTCGCTTAGTCATTGCTTTTTGGCCACGTTCGGTCGGAGTATGTGACGTTGAATGTTGGGCTCGCTGGCGGGGAAGATTGTTGCGTGTTCGTTAATTAATTCCTTCTTGCTTTTTTGACGCACGCCGGCTGGTCGAAAAATCAACTGGAAATCGGGAACTTGCCGAGGTGAAAGTGAGACGAATTTATTTAGCACCGTGCGTATCACAGGGAGGGCCAGGAATTCTCTACACAGCTCCAAACAAGATGGTATGTAATGCTCAGAAAACGTCCCAAAAGTATTCCTCAAACAACCCGAAAAAAAAGTCGTTGAAGCAATCAATTGCTATCGCACATATTAACGAAAGTGCTTTTGACGGCGTAAAATTGAATTTCCAACACCGCATCAATCATCGAGCGGCAACACGTGGGAACGCTATGGATAAACTGAGTCTTCTCCCTCTGCAGGACTGCCCTGGACTGCGGGAGTGGTTAGAAACCGTTGGGGATTGGAGCTTCTCCCTTTGACACACCAATATTTACGAGCAATCTTCTTATCAGAGTGCAACAGGCACGTTGCACCTGCCCCCGAGCGCCAGGAATTATGCATAATCTAGCATCTTATCTAGACGTGTGTGAGGACCAACTCCACCAACAGATAGTGCTGTGAAGTAGTTTTTTAAATGCTCAAAATGCATCACGAGGGCATGCTTTGGATTGCACAATGGGCTCTCTTTTGCTTCCCCTGATACGTATTGCGTGAGCTGCTGCTGCTATAAGAGTTTGTCGCGTTTTTGTGTCATCAGACTGTCCACTTATATTTTTGGAACTCATTTAACTCGTCGGTATTAGGATCAATTCACCTGTCCGATGGAAATACCACAACTCGATACAGTAGCAGGCGCCTGCTAATTAGTTTTATCAATCAAAACCCCAACCGGGCGTTAGTACCGGAGCGATACGATAGCTATCCCTTCTGGATGTGGTCCCGATAACGGATACATAATCATGCACCGATTTGAGGGTTTTTGCTTGGCACTCAACGCCCCAAAACAAAGCAAAAAATATGACAAATCAATCGCTACCGACAAATCACTGTGTCCACCTGTGTGTCCACACTATCTCCAGCGTGGGGGGAAACCCAAAAACCATAGCGCCTTGGTTTGGGTCTTGGTCTAGCCGAAAGAACACGCAATTCGGGGCAACTTTTGCGACACTATCTGCAGTGATTGCACGTGCCACACGCCACCGCGAGTAATGCGTGGGGGTTTTTCCCCCCCTTCAAAACACACACACACACACACACAGCAAGCAGGCACATGATCATCTTCAAGTTTACCGGGTGAGCAAGCAAAGGGGTGTGTGATCATTGTCCAAAAATTGTACCATATTTTTACAGTGTGACGTTACCCCTGTCGCACCTGTAAACAGTTTACAGAAGCATTTTTGGGGAAGGGAGGGCCAAAAAAAAAAAGAAACGACGCGAGGAACGAGCTGTGGGGACGTTTTTTTGTGTGTGTGTGCAAATTCTTGTCTGCACATTCCAATCACACAGAGAAACGCGCTATCCGGTGAACGGTTCCGTTTCGGAAATGGATGACTCAGTGTGCATCCGTTCGGAAGTATAGATCGGGGCGTAGAATAGATGCTCGTACGTTTGGAGGTATCCGACACTTCCGTTATAGATTAATCGTGCAGACACTTCTGGGTTGATAGAGATTGAATGTGGGGGTCGTTTTTTGTTTCGTTGAACGGAACTGCGGTGGAAATGAAATGTGATAGTTGTTGGAGTTTTCTTGAATAAATTTTTAATTTAAGCATAAAATATCTCATTTTTTCACGTAATCTTGCGATCTTTTGCCGGCTTTTCAGCCAAGAGTGTCAAAAACTAAATTTTAAAACCTTTTGTTTTTGTTAAAATATCGCCTATTTCCTTGACTTTGACCATTGAATTATTTAGATTGATTTTCCTCATCAAATTGATCTAGAAAATTGCGATCGCACGGTACTGGGACACATCTAGGCCTTCGCCATTTTTGTGGTCGTTTTAAATGCACGTGCGGCAACTATTGGGAGGACCTACTTGTACTATAAATTACATTGGTCAATGCCATTCCTGGAGAACATAAAACGGAATGTGACGTCCTTTTCATTGATTGTGGACCGAAGCTTCTGTTGAATGTTCCAGGGGCTTAAAATGGTAGGATGGCCAGATGGCCAGGCTCCCACTTTGGAAACGTTTCCTTCTCCAGATAGACCAAATTCTTATAGATATTTGCCCGATCATATCTGGCCGATAAAAAATGTTTTTCCCGGGCCCGGTTTAGCAGACGCTACGAACAAACTTTTGCCCAAAGAATGTTTTTCTGTTCTCGTCCTAAATACTGTAAATTATGAGATAAAGCTAGTATGTAGTCAACTAGTCTACATTGACCACTGACCGGTGGATTGGCCTCCAGGTGACAGCGTAAGCGGTTGCTCAGCATTTAAACGGAGTCTAGTAACTCTTCAGGAGCAGTAGAACGACCGAGGTGATTATTGTGTCGGTCATCACTAGGGCAGTCTTCCCTCGTAGCGAAGACTGGCTGTTCATTTTCGGGGTATTAAAGTATCTGAAGGCTGTGCGATCAGACAACACATTTACTTTTTCCTCACAAAATCTTAGCCTCGACAAACCCAACGTTCTCTTTTCTGATAGCGCGAGTTTCCTTAACGCCTTTGACATAGGATTCTTTAAAAATTCACACATGAAATTCAAGCTAACGGAGCTGCCACATTCTTCCAAAAGATGGACCAAAAATGTGGTCTCTGACACCTGCCAGAATCATTTTCTACGACTCATAAAACTCTTCACTGATTTCTAAATCGATACTGGCTTTTAGCCTAGATCATAGGGTCCCTATCGATTGCTTGGAATTTGCTCAGCAACGATTTACTCTTCACAGCTTGATCATAACATCGAAACTTCACTATCAAGCAATACTTTTGTGGAACTGAAGTCCATTCGAGTTTAAAGACACTACAAACACTGCGAATTCTCTTAGAATTTTTCTCCTAGATGGAAAACAATGGAAATGTAACATCCTTTTGGTCAACTGTCGTCTGTCTGGTATTCTTGACAGCCAGAAAAATATATTTTAAAAAGAATAAACTAGCTCCTATAGTTCTACGGCTGAATTGAAGTAGTTGAAGGAGCATTCGTAATTATTCTTAACAGACATGTTACAAAAGAAAATGACACAGCTACAAGCGAGTAACTGACATTTTTAAAAAGCTTATTGCATATTTTCAAGGGTTTAGGTTTAAGGTTCCATTACAACAACCTTTACAAAATTTTAATCTCATCCAATTGAACCTTGTTTTTAATCGAAAAACCCGCACAAAGAAATGTTGGACAGTCCTGCACCTACAAAAAAAAGTGTCAAACCAAAACCGAACGCGTTTGCTTAAGTGTCGTCGAATCGGAAAGCGAGCGATTCGACACCTTCATCCGGCGAGGACAAATTGGCACCGAAAAAATTGCCCTACGTAGGGGAAAGGAAGATTTCCCTGAGGGACAATTATTTCAACGGTAGTTTGGGGGTTTTCTCTGTGATTTTCTTGTACTTTTCTTCTGTCGGCCCTTTCAGGGTGCATTAATTTTGCGCACCTCCGTAAAAGGATAATAATTTGCCGATCACAAGCTGTTAGAAAAGTGGTATCCCCTTGTTAGTTAAAATACGTTATTTCTTGCCTCTCTTGCCTCCTTCTGTGTGCTTTTATTCTATTTACACCGAACCTTTCTCATTCGCAGAATCGTTTGGCATTGTGCAGCCAGCCGGCAACGGGTCGTCCCTGTGCGCTAAGCATACGAATCGGATCGTAGCAATTATGGAACCGCACGATCGATCGATCGAATGCGAAGGGATGCATTCTTCTTCCGCCTTTTTTTTGTGAGGGTTTAACTTCGGGATCAAATAACGCGGATGCACTTCGTTTCGGGGTAAGATGGAAGATCCAGATTAGAGCTGAACGATAACCATTCTCGATAGCTTATGTTCTGCCACGGATTTACAATGTGTATCGAATTTGGAATCGCCATCCTCAACAGAACCAGGCCTACATTTAATGGTCAACTGTTGTGGTCAAACTGTAGTGTTTTACACGGTAGCTGGGTGTGGTGAAAGCTGATAGCCCTATGCAACCTATACCTGCAATTATATCGCTCCCTATACGCTCCCGGATTACCAAAAAATACGAAAACAAGCTCATAAAAGTAGAAGCAGACAGCTTGTTTGTTACCTTACACACGATAAAAATAAGGTACACATTTTAATGACCCATCCCAATGGCACGGTGCACTGAACGTGTAATTCCTCGTAAAGTCCCTAATTCTCTACCACTATTCCCACCCAGTGGCTCTAATTGAAATCGCAGCGAGGTTCTCTTCCCTTTTTCTGATCATCAACCTGGCAGAATGGCTACTCCTATCATGCCCATAAATCACCGAATCCCACCGGTGCTGCTAGTGCTTGATCTACCTTCTCCCCACCGGTGGTGGGGAGTTTTTGTTTTTTGCTCCACTTTTCAACTCATCGTTGATCCCGCGATGGCCCAAAAAAAAAAAGATGGAGAATAGATACGTCCAAACGCATAGATGGACCCAACCACCCAACAAAACGCACACACACACACACAATGGAGCAAAACGATGTGCATGGTCCAAAAAGGGCCACCAGGTAAAAATTGGTGCTTTTCGCCCATCAGCGGTGCACTATTACACTGGCTCGCTTTTGGATGCGAGCGAACACAAAAAAAAAAAACGGAAAAATGCATTTAAAAAAGATAGTTAAAATGAAGCAAAACATGGCAGAACATTGGGGGAAAGGGAACGATTGGATGCTTCCCCATGGGAATCGGGCAGCTGGGCTTAAGGGCTCGGGATGCTCTTTCGAGAGAGAGAGAGTGAGAGAAAGACAACCAAAAAAAAGGGGGGTAATGTCTGGCTGATAAGCGGTCGACGACGGACGACAGATGACGCTCGAACGCAAATGGGGAAGAAATGAAAAATGTAGCCTTTTTTTTCACTATTTTACTTTTGTTAGTTTTTTTTGTGCTTACCTACAGCGTCCCGGACGGTGATTACTGTGCCCCGGTAGAGGTTCCCCCGAATTGATTCCCTACTGACCTACATTCGGACAGAGCACATGCGTTACCTGTTACGAGGTATCGGTCTAAAGTGTGCGGGACACACACATGGAATTCTTGTCGTACTCGCTTGTCGAAATGAAGCCCTTTTTCTCTGTTGCTGCCTGGACACGGTGTACATTAGCCGTTGGGCACAGGATTAAACCGGAAAACTCTCCGTCGCCGTCTCCATTACACTAGAGCGTAGTGTAATTAATTTGCGTGTAATGGATGACCTTACCGCGGGAAAGTGGCGTATGTGGAGTGTGTGTGTGTGTGGAACTCTTATTATTATCTGGTTCATTACGTTTTACTTTATTTACTTACGATTAGTGGCCTAATGTGTGTGTGTCTTTCTCTGTTTGGTTGATCAGTACTATCATCATGACGTGTTGGCGGCTTCCGTCATATTGTCGGTCTCAGTGACGCCATTTTGTAATCACCTGCGTACGGATTAAGTATGATTCTTCGTGACGTTAGCTTACCAGGAACAGTTGGCTAATTTATCTACTTTCCTGGGAAATCGCTTTTCGGGCGCTGTGAGCAATGGCAATATGATGCGTCCAAGGTCCCTTTTATCGAAACGTCATTGAGTAGGACACCGATCGAACGCATCATTTCATCGGCTTAATCGAAGCGATGGTTCACAAGAATTAAGGGTTTTCCTGCTTTCCTTTACTGCGTCCATTTACGCTCGATGGAGTGCATTCTGTTGGCTCGAGCCGATGTGACGTTTGATTAATGGCGCAAGCAATTTGTGTTGCATGTTTTCGTGTGCGCAATTCGTTAGGATTCGTCCCAATGGGTAAGGCTCATCAACAACAAGCCCTTAAGAGCACCCTATGGTAAAGTCACGACTCAGGTGTCGGAACAATAGACCTCCGAAAGGGATTTTTCACACATCACAAGATTTTGCTGGCCCTTTTTCACCCATTTCCGGCTCTGGGTGGTTGAATGGTGGTCACCTTTTCCGTTACACCACTCTGGACGTGTTTGCTATAATAAGCACTAACCTAACTCGATCGCATGTTTGATCTTTTATAGACATTTTTGTCCGATCAATTGATATGTGTGTGTGTTCCTGATGTGATTAGACTTCTTCTGCAGAGTGATAAATTGATTTCTAAATCAATGGCGTCGATTGTACGCAATTTTTTGAAGGTGCGAACGTGCCTCAAATGCGGGCCTTATTTTTGCGACGTTTTCATCTAAAGATCGGCAGCAAATCGGGTGGTAATCAGTGTGAGTGACAGAACAGTTGGGCGAGTCTTGTTGTGAAGTACGCCCATCATCATCCGGGTTGAGTGAAAAATGAGCGAACGAATTTTGTTAACGCTAACGATAATAATCATATGGTTAGTGTTCTGAAGTGAGCTTAATAGATTTTTCAAAGGCATCATTATCGGCTTTTCCAATTCGCTTTCTAATGTTTGAGATCTATCAAACATATTCAACAGTTAATACAGAGAATGGTAGAAAAGCTTTATATTAATGGACTATTGAAACCTAGGGTTTGGAACCTCTGAACAGCGTTTAAACAGTTGTAAATTCTTCTTTTACACGCAATCTTTTATTGAATATTGCATGAACTCATCAGCCACGGGTAAGCTAAATTAATGGATCCTTTTTAAGGAACATAAAGACTTTTATTACACAAATTTTAGTGATCTGTTGCAAAGTTATTCCTGAAAAATCAGTCTGAATACTGACTGAAGACTACGCAGCTAAACAGTCAGCATTTGCATGATGTACTCTCAGCACGAAGACGATGCCTTTTACTTTGAAATTTATTTTGAATTGTCTTGTGTCAATGCTCATTGCGAATTGTTAACTTTGCAACTATTTTGCCAGGAAATGTAAGCCGTAAACCGATTACCCCTTCGTACTCGAGTCAGATACGAACGTAATACAACGGAATCAGAATCACCAGAGTAAAGGTTACAAGTTATTTAGCAATAAGGGTCTTCAATGAATAAGAATATTTAGTTTTTCTCATAATACTTGTCGTTTAGATATTTATTGAATCAAATTTGGAAAAAAACAAAAATCTGTTCTACATTCAAAGTTTTAATTTCAAACTGCTTCGTCCAGTAGCGCCACCTGTTGGTGAGTAGCAGAGATACGAGTTTGAAAAAATTGTATGCTTCCATTCTGAAAACATCTTTTTGGATTTAAAAACATTTGGTTTTCTTAAAAGGTATTTGTTCTTTTCAGAAATACAATAATTTATTTATGAAAAAAGGATAAAACCCCTATTTTCCTAAAACTTGCGCGAGAGCAGCTCGATTCTATAAACCTTGTTTGTTCGTCAGCTGTCATCCACCTGGGCGCAGATCTGTTTTCACATCGATAGGAAAACACGGTCCAGAATAGTTGAACTATTCACAACGGGAGAATCCGGCCATCAATTAATAACAACCAAACCTATTAAAAGGTAGAAAACTTTATTTTCCTGCGGTAAGGTCAATAGCTAGGTTAATCTATCGATTTTTTTTGTAGCTTCATCGTTCTTGTGCCTTGGTGATCGTGCGATCGTATACTCTACCGGCGTCAAAATGAGCGAAGGACTGACCGATAAGGAAGCGAAAGAGCTGCTAAAGCTTCCGGATGCCGAAACGAAGGTAAGAAAGCAATTGATAAGTAGGATAAATGATGGTTTTTTTCTAGAAATTCAACCACTTTATTGGGTTGCTTGGTTGGTTGAGCATCAATGTTGTTGTGTATCGATTTCCGCGTCTTGTTTACGCGATGGGCCGGCATCGGCATTCGCTACCCAACACGTCTTCCTCGTATTGTATAATATGGATTGCTACTATTTTTATCACATCGTGGTGTAATGTTTTTATAGCTCCACGTCATCCTTGAAGTGATACTTGAATGGGACATTTTTTTAGTACAAATATTTAACAGTAATTTTTTTACTGTCCATCCCCATGGGGTGAGCATGATTAAGCATTATCTTATCGCTTGTAGCAAGTAACATGCTGCTAACCGTTATTGGTATCAAATTGGTTTCTTCTTTTAACAAAGATTGGGTAGTAAAGTGAACACAGAAAAGACTACCCTTCGGTGGTGAAGAAAGTAAATTCCCTATTAGAGATAACTCGGTGGAAATGTGTATTCTACAAAACCTAGACCACTTTGAAGCGTGGCTATTGTACTTATTAATGATCACAATGAAATATGTTCATTGTTGGACTTTGGCCGGCAAGTACTTCCCCGTCTCTGGTCACTAAAATGATTGAATACGCTTTTATAATTAAGATTTTCTAAAACAAAATCATGGTACAAACATCCTCCACCATTTCGTCCATAGGGCCTACAAATCATCTGAAATTGCTGTTAATTTTTGGCTCCACACATGCTTATGAATCAATCTTGTAACTTATCCCATTTCCGGTTCTTTAGAACTTCCTATTCCAACAAACGATGTACCGCATCAAGGATCCACGAGCGTCGCTCCCGTTCTACAACGAGGTGCTGGGCATGAATTTGCTCTGCAAGCTAGACTTCCCGGAGGCAAAGTTTTCGCTCTACTTCATGGGCTACGAGGACATTGGCAGCCAACCGTCGGACCGGAAGGAATGCATACAGTGGGCCATGAGCCGGAAGGCAACACTAGAGCTTACCCAGTAAGTAGGAGCAATTTAACCGTCGAAAAAATGGATTTACTAAGCAATATGTATCTATTTTGCTCTTCCACCAGCAACTGGGGCACGGAAAATGATGCCGACTTTAAGTACCACAACGGCAACAGTGATCCGCGCGGATACGGTCACATCGGCATTATGGTGCCGGACGTAAAGAAGGCATGCGAGCGGTTCGATCGGCTGGGCGTGGAGTACGTGAAGCGTCCGGATGAGGGCCGTATGAAGGGGTTGGCTTTCATTAAGGATCCGGACGGTTATTGGATCGAGATTTTCAACGCCTCGACGGTTCAGGCACACTAAAACAAGCGCATCCGTACGGTGGGATATTAAATGTTGGGCTTCTTATTATACAGTATCGGAACAAAAACGGGCCAATGAATTATGAATAATTTAATCCATTGATGGTATAGGGGTGTTTCTGTTTTTCTTTTCTTTTTTTGCCGGAAAGCAATAAAATCTCCGTGCCTTTCTATGACGCTCTTTGTGTGTTGTTTGCATGTAGTTCCTTATAAGTTAAAAATAATCCCAACGTCTTCTCTGCTTTGCAGAGATAGCGACAAGAAACGGTTCGAGACGGCATGTCGCATGAGGCAGCTGTTTTAGCACTAATGAGGCACAGCTTGATGCTGTTTGCCACACCAGTTCATACACCTTTTCGTGTTGAGAATATTTTGCTGAATGAAAGAACGGCTCATGTTCTGGTGCATTATGCCGTCAACGCATCGTAATGGATGCCTTTTGCAGAAAGCAAGCAGCGTTGAATGAAGCCGCTAGTTGAGAATGGATTTACCACAGCAAATGCCACCACACCCGTGACAAACGACGCACAACTGTCGGCGCGATTTAGCATATCGTTACGCACTCGCTGGAATGAATCTCGCCACAAGTTGATTCTAAAATAGGAAAATCCCACATTTAGCACGCGCTCGTTTCATTGCAGCATCTTTAGGTTCGGTTTGTGGGGAAGCAATAACGTTTTTTTTTTTTTTGTTGGAAAGCATGCATTTTAAGAGACAGTTGGAGCACCTATAATATGGCAACAACAAAACCAACTTTCTACTGCGACGCAATTTACCCTTGCCTTAGTCTGCTGTAATGCAGAGATTGCAAACGCGTGTCCTCCTTATGATACGCTGCAGGCGTAAATCAGTTGATTAGAAAATTGTTTCGCCACACCATCGTTGGCGAACTGACCAGACAAATCGTTACCGCGGCGCAGCAGTTGCACGAGACAGTTGAGAGTCGAGAGTGGACTAAAATTTGTCGGCTAAACTTGATGGGAAAATTGACCACTCTCTCAAGGCATGGAACGCAATTGCGCGGCACTTCTTGGCGCCTTACAAACTTGATCTTTAACCGTACTGGAATCGGATTGTTAGGCGAGAACCACTTGAATCGCATTAACTCCATTCAAATGCATCGATTCAACTGTTATCTCGGATGTATTCGTTCGAGTGGTTTTGATTTTACTAACCAGCTTAACCGAAGAAAAAATATTAAATTCAAATACGATGCTTCTACGTTTGTCAAAAACAAAAAAACAAAAAAAAGGTATCCGCAAACACATTTCCGATGCAGGAAACAGATTTCGCACATCTGGCCCGTTCGGGCTTGGCTGACAACAGATTCGCTTGATGTCGGCTTAAGCTAATTGATTTAAGACTAATTCAACCAAAACCGCAACGCTTCCGATGTTGGAAGAAGCGCTAATTGAGGGCAATACTGCAGCAGTGCCGTGTGTGTGTGTCCGTGCGTTAGGAAAAGATGGTTACACTTAGGGACATAAGTGTAGAGGGTTAAAATTACAAAACTTCCTTCCGATGAATTTATCTTTTTCTGTGGCACTAAATCTTTAGTCGGGAGTTATCTTAATAATACCTGGTAATACTCATAAATCTTATCAGGGATTAAATGCTTTCCGGACCGGCTTCCCAAAAGACAGGCTAGACTATCCAGATGATAAGTGGTAAGTGTCCGAATTTTGGCATCTGAAGCCATGTCATCCGATTTTTAGGTTTTTTTTTATCAAAATTAAGCAACAATCATATCTCGCCTGCTAAAAACTGACTTTGGCGAGGAGCCAAACAAAGGTTGCCTTTAAGCTACCTGTACTTTTGAACAATTTTTTACATAATTGTGGTGGAAAAACTTTGAGCGTGACTTTTGACGACAAAATCTGAAGAAAAATAAAGATTAAAATGTCTCTAAGGTAAGGGTTTTCTTGAATGAGGTTGTTTGAATGATTAGGCCCCTTTGAGAGATCTCTTTGTAGTTGAAGGTCCTTCCAATACCTGATCTCTTGGTGGCTGAGAAGTCTTACAAGACTTCTGTGGCCTCATAGACCACAAGTTTTTTTTCCACTAAGGAAAGGAATCTTCCGAAAGATGTGGCACATTCAACGGAGTAATTCTTAAGTCTACAAAGCCTCACGCAACCTCCTGCATTTTGAAGCAATTTAGAGTAACTGGAAAAGCACAGCATGATTTGAAACTAACCGGGACTGCCCAGAATTTTCTACAGAATAACATTGAGCTCATTTCAAAGATGGTTGAGTACAACCCACTCTGCCCCTAAAGCAATACTTCCCACTGTAATCCACAAAATGTGCCACACATGGATTTTCCGACGAGCAAACCGTACTAGCAAGCAAAAGCAAGATCGCTCAACACCGAGCTGTCGGAGGTTTACAGCGAAAGTCGCGTGCAGTAAAATTAGAATCGGAAGTGCACCGGGGAGCAGGGAAAAAACGACACATTGGAAGACTACGGAAAGAGCATAAGTGTAGAGTCTGTCGTCGGAAGACGGCACCCACCATACATAAACATCGCACCAACACAACGCCACAACCGCCAGAGAAGCTGAAATGGGGAATTGGAATGGCGACAAAGACGATCATGGCGATCTTGCGATGTCCCAGACATCAACACGGGGAAGCACATGTTGGAGAGGGTTGGTTTTTTAAAAAGAAACTAAAATAGTATTAGTGTCGTACGGTGTGCGAGCTAACGACGGTGCTCCAACTGCCAACGGTTGTAGGACAAGGATCTTCGTCTGTGTCGTGCGTTTTGTTTTGATCCCGAGCGAGGCCAGCTTCCCCGTACAGGTCAGTTGCGTTCGGTGTGCCGTAAGAGTAACTGCTGCTCGATCGTAGCTCGATCTAAAGCGCGCGCGCACGTCTGTGTGGTTTTGAAAGATAAATGAAGTACGTCTTGAGCATTGCCGATTTACAGTAGTGAGTTCATAAGTGCAATTTTTGGAAACTATAAGAAAATTAACACCACCATCAGCTGCAAGTGACAAAATTTTAAAATAAATCCTGCTTTACAAGACCCGTTTTCACACGGCTCTTGATCACATCTTGATCGCGAAAGCGTGTGCAATGTGCGACCAAAAAAATAAAAAATAAAATAAAATAAAAAGATTTCGCAAAACAGGAAGTGGATCATCATTTATAGTTGGAAAAAAAAGTCACCAAAAATGTACGAAACACGTGAAAAAGATGTGCAACGACAGTGAGGAGCAAAAGGGTATCATGAAAACTACAGGCGAAGGCCAAGACAAAGACGAAAAATCCCAATCCCCGACACAACATGCCCTCAGACGATCAGCAAGAAGGGACTGGCCAGACCAAAAAAGAAAAAAACAAGGAGGGGGATGTAAAATGTAGTGAAAAATAAAAATACCAAAAAATGCGCACCGTCGTCGGTCGACGATGGGGGCGACCAAGACGCTTCACCGTTGAAATGTCTCAAAAGATGCCAAATGTACGTCACGTGCGCACAACGGCGGTATCGGGGTTGTTTGCCAGCGTTGATGCGCTCGTTTTGCTCGATCTTAGTTTTTTTTTGAGTGAGTTTGTGTGTGTGTGCCTAAATTAATTTGTTGAGTTTGAGTCCTT
The DNA here is from genome assembly GCF_943734695.1 of Anopheles maculipalpis. Lineage (NCBI taxonomy): Eukaryota > Metazoa > Arthropoda > Insecta > Diptera > Culicidae > Anopheles > Anopheles maculipalpis. The sequence goes on from NC_064871.1 coordinate 88,003,973, forward strand.
CTTCGTACTTTAAGTGTGTTTTTTAATGTTTTATTTTATTACGAGTAAAAAAAAATAAAAAAAAACTGCTTGGCAATTAGTCAAAAGATTTCATCATTTTCCTTACAGAAGAAAAAGTCCAAACAAGCTACACTTTTGCGGGGAAAACATTTCTATGAATGAACGCCGTCGTCATCCATTCATTTACGCGCGCGCCACTTATTGACGTCGCCATCGGTCACTGTCGTCGACAGCTTCTGTGTGTGTATGTGTCCGTCCGTCCATTTCCTTGGAGTATGGAAATTGTCCAAATAAATCTGTAACAATCAGCCCCACCAACAGACAGACCACTTGGTACATGGTTAATTTAATTCCTGCTGCTTCAGCATTAATTGGTAGCGAACGCCGCGCATACGTCAGGCGGCTTGGTTCCGCCGGGCGATCCATCTTTGCCGCCGATCGCTGTGGTCGATGATTTATACAGCTTCACTTTCGTAAGTGATATGAATTCGGTTTGAATAACCATGAAGGTCTGATTTGAAATGAATGAAGAAATGGTACTCAATTCAAACAGCTGGGTAGGGTAGGATATGGTTGCCTTGGAAAAGCCATTCCTAGCTCCTAAATTCCACAGCAAAGTATTTATCTTCAGTTGGATATTCTTGTCTTTTTAAGAAATAAGAAATCATCGAAAAACGTGCAAATTAAACATTTTGGTTTCATATTTTTGTATTATTTTCAAGGATGTGATCAGAAACTGCCTGAGCGATCCTAGGATTCCTCACGAAATTGTAGGAAAAATCTGAAAATCTAATTCGGCAGGAAGTCTGCGACGGTCTTCACACGGCAGAATCATGGTTCAAGTCCTATACGGACCGGTATTGTATGTTTTTAGATGACCGTTGTGACGTAGAAGGTCGTTAAGCCAAGGCGAAGATAAAGAATGTACTAACTTGGATCTTAAACGGTGTATAAACTAAATCTTAACATGAAAATTAACTACTACAGGATCGAAGGTTATGAGGAAAAGAAATTAATTATAGCAAAAAAAGAATACGTTGGAAGGAAAAGAGAAATGAAAAGAAAAAAGTACAAAAGAAGTGGAGTTTGAGGATGAGAGTCGAGATCGAAAAGTAGCTAGAGATTCATTAAACTCAGAACTAGTAAAGGAGGAATTGAAGTGGCGCATAAAAACTCGTAAGAGGCTCGTTATAGCTGTGTTAAATACGTCGACGGGGTAGATACAAGTGATCACGGGTCCTAAGATTTCAAAAGCGTTGGTATTACCTAAAATAAGGCTAGCAACAAACATTGCCCATCCCATCAAAAATGAGTCCTAAAGTTTTCATTGCTGAATTAACATAAAGCTTCAATATGGACATTAAAAGACATATTGCAATCCATGTTTCAGTGTTGTTGATAAGATAGAATTGGAACTTTTCTGTACGTTTAAAAATGTCCACGATCGGGGAAAAGATTTTGAAGCGAATTATAAACAGAAGCCTTGATCACTTGGGTTTACGCATCATACCAGTTTCAAGTGCTGTAACATGTTAGCTAGGTCATGACGACTTTATAATTGTTTTCGAGAAGTAGAGGATCAAGATCCTTAGAGGTTCCCTATCACCCAGGATTCTTTCCAATAAATTTCCAAGAAAATTATCTGAAATACGGCCAAATAATGATCCATGTCGACTTACAAAGATTGTCTCTGCCATCGATGGAGCTTATCCTTTCCAGAGGTCTAGTTTCAAGGAGGCTCCCCTTACAATGTTTGTGGGAATTTCCTCTGAATGCCTCCTAAAGGCTCCCATGATCAAACAACTACTTATAGCAGGATCCTTCTCAGGCAAGGCTTCATGAAAGTTCGGCTATGCTATGATCCGCCCCTGCTTACGAGTCTTGTTGATCCCACATAGTTTGATAGTTAGTCCTCACTGGTTATCGTCCTTCTCGCAATGCATCTATCCTATCAAAGTATTTAACTGTCACCATTCGCACATATATCGCTGGTCTATAAAAGCCTTTATGTGACAGTCTTTTCCGCATATTCTAGTCCATGTTAGGTCGTCGATCGTTCTTCTTCCTTCTCAAAATTGAATTTGTGTATGAAAATGAGCACTAGTGAACGATCGTCGAAACGATCCGTTCTATGTATAATACATTCAAAAGTCTTTTTTAAATAATCTCACGATTCTCGATTGATTGGCTCTGTGGCTGCTTTCGTCCTGAAAGATTTCTTGTTCTAGATACGGCTGACCAGTGTATGAATTGTATGAGAAACGTTCCAACTCATACACCAACAAACCCATCGTACATGGTCACTCCATCAGCAACACCTTTCGCGTACGCGTCTGTTTCATTTTCATATTTTCCGTATGCGAAAAATATGTATTTTTAGCTAGTCAGCCGTATGCAAACCACACATAAACCGTGCGCGAAAGGGAGTTCCGTAAGGGAAAACGTTAGTTGGCTGTTGGCTTAAAACAAACGATCGCAGCGGAAAATAACCGAATAAAAATTTTCCGTTGTCGTTGGTTTGTTATGGCGAGCGCCCTTGCATTATTTGGGGTTGTTTTCGCTAATTTGCTTAATGATTTGTTTTGCTGTTTACCGTGTTTAAATGGAAAGCAAATTGGAGATGTTATTAAAAGCGGATCGCATGCGGCACACAGTCCCAACAGTGAATTAAGTGGCTGTAACGACAGGGGAATGTGTTTCCTAGGCATTTTCCAATTTGCTGCACAATTAGCTACTTTCGAAACGCAATTGCGTTTGCTTTAAAAACAAAAGTACATTCTAGAAACTAATCACAACAAAACAAATTCCTAATTGGTTCTAATAGGCTGCTCGTATCGCATACGAGCCACCATGCGCCTCCATCGAGTTTTTAAAGATTAATTTAGTATTTTTCCATCGGGTTTTTATCCTTGCACCTCGAGATTAAGCGTTTATTAAGTGTAAAAGAAAGGGGGATAAAAGAAAGTAAGGGAAAAAGGGGGTATTTGGGTGTGCGTGTGTGAAAAATGAGAAAAATAAAGATTCTCATGAGAAAACGTAGGCGAAAAATATAAAAGAATGTGAAAACAAAAGGGAAAACATTGGAAAAAATGAAAATAGAGAAAAAAAACCTTACAAAAAGGGAGAAACGGTAAAACAAGTCATTATTGTAGAAAAATATTTAAGTTCCCCTAGAAGAGACCCAAAAACAAATGCAAAGAAAGCCCTTTTTCGCATTTAAAAATGCATTTTTCCATCGGAAGTATCGGTTGAATGTTGGTATTAAACACTCACAGCCACGGTGAGAGCTGCATTAGGCTACTCACCACCGAGTGACAGACCTGTCTGCACCGCTTGCTGTTTATTTGCTTTACCATTTCTCCCTTCTTTCTCGCGCCTTTGAGCTCTCCCCATGCTTCCTTTACTTCCAGTTCAATGTGCACACGCAGTTCGATATGGCACTGTGTTTTTGTTCCACGAACCATGGAGACTTTTCCGTCAAATTCCAAGGCACTCCAGCACGAGTGAGCAACGGTCACTCACCGATGAGCAGGAAGCTTTCCTGCTGGTTCGGATGCTGCTGCTGGATGCTGTGTGAGCGATGTTTGAAAGCTTTCACAATCGGGGAGCTTTTCTCTTGAGAAGGTTAATAGTCTGGTTCTCTCGCAGTTCACGATTCTCACTCTATCTCTCTCTCTCTCTAGGCAGCACCCATCCTAGCAAAGGAATTTAGGAATATTTTGTAAAGAGGAAAAATTCGTATTTCAACATGGAGATTTTTCTCTCTCTCTCTCTCAGTTGCTCTCTCACTCAATCTGTTTAATGTGTGAAATAAGGATCCAACCAACTTGATCCTAGCCGAGCTTTCCACTGCTTAGATTACTCATCTCATCTCCCAGCGAACGAAACTCCGTGATGCTGCGAGAGCCATCACACACCAAAGGCATCTCGGGGATTTGGTGCCACGAGCTACGGGAGAATAGCTTACGCGAGGCCCCCAGAAGCAACACTCCATCGCCGACGAAAGCTCGCAGAAGACGTACGGACGTGCGCCCCAGTCGGTGTGTAGTGGCCCACTGTGTAGTGCTCCCTGTTTGCTCCACACAAAAGAAGAGAAAAAAAGCAGCAAAAGAATAGAGAAGAAAAAAAAACATCCCACAAAACGGAATAACAACCGATCCAAATCCATCCATCTTATAATCTTGGGCTGCCAGCCGCCATCAGCAGTAGCCGTAGCCTTCACGGTGGACAGCAAAGTGCACGGATTACACAAATGGTGCTCCGGCAGGTTGGATAGCGGAGAAAAAACAAGTAGGTTCCAAATCGAATCAGTGTTTAGTGTGTGTGTGTGTGTGTGACGCAGCAGGAAACGATACGGAAAATCGCTTTTCCACGTCTCGATTTACGGATTCGGAACGATAAAGTTTGCCAGCAGTCTAAATGGGCAGAAAAACTTGTGACACGCAACGAAAAGGCAAAGCGCATTCCATCTTCAATTGCAGAAATTGTAATCGCAGCAGCCATTACGGTGTGGTTTGACTGTATGCGTGTGTGGCTGTGTGTGTGTGTGTGCATACATAACTACGTGCGAGTGTACACCCGTGCGGCGTACGCCCTGTTTTCGAAGGTTGAAATTTTCGGATTAGACAGTGACAGTGCGCTCTCGTCTCTTCACCACCCCGCCCTTTTACTGTTAGTTTGTCGCCATCTCTCTAAGCGGAATTGCCGAGATTCGGAAGGACACATGAACGGCGGAAGGATTAAATCGGTGACTCCAACTCTCACCTATCTCGTCCCTTTTCCTTCTCCCGTCGCATCCTTCCTTAGAGTCGCACACACACGCACACACACACAGGGCGTGAACGTGTGTGCGTACGTGCAAACTGATTTTTCCAAATGAATGGAGCAACGACGAAGTGAAAAATCGCCCCCGTTTCAACTCTCGCTCTCACGTCTCTTAAACCTACCTCTCCCAAAGAAAAAGCTGGGAAAAGCGTGAGCTCACCGTGAGGTGGTGGTAGAGTGCGTGCAAGCACAGCAGCATCTCATCGTCCCTCATCAGCCAACCAGCTCACAGCAACTTCTTGTTCGCCCTTTTTGGCTTTGCAGGAAAAAGAAGTAAAGCAGAAACGCAACCTACTTGGATGTAAAATTATGCCCCGAAGCCGTCCTCACTATTCAGTTGCGTTGCATATGTTTGTGTGTGATTTGTGAACAACACTAGGCTCCAGCATCGTTCAAGTTAGAAAAAATCAGAAAAAGACGGCAGTAAAAAAAAATAAGATAATTTAAATTTCAACAAGAAGCATTGTGTGTTAAGGAAAGTGATTTAAAAAAATATTTTTCTTTACAGGAATAACGTCGTGTAAAGTGAACCTTTTTCTTTTCGGTTCGTTCCCCATGTGAATATGTGTACGTGCGGTGTGAGCCTGTGATTGTGTGTTTGCGGAAAAGCGCTTTTGTTCCGTGTCACAGGCTGTCACAGGATGTGAGTTCCTCGTTCCCGGAAATAGGTGGTTCCAAAGTCGTGAAAAAACCCCTCATTGGCAAGGTTTAAAGTGTTGAGAAAAAAAACACACACACTCAAACTCACTCACAGGGATGGTTTTGCTTGCGGCCGGTTTTGGTTTGATGCCGTGGGCAGCTAGGAACCCTGCCCTATCCTCCCCTATACCGTCGCGTGCTCGCTCGATGAAACGATAACGCTAAACGACCTCCCCGCGCAAACGGTGTGGTGCGTTTTATGCAACACACGGCATGCTGTGTCGTTCGGAAGCCTTGCATGCTGCAAAAATGGCCGTCGGGACAGTGCTTGGCGAACGTCCGGCGTACAGAAAGGGCGGACGGGTAGAGCTTTATAACCAGGTGTTGCCGCAGCAGTGTGTGAGTGAGTGATCGAGGAAACTCCTAGTTTTCGTACGGTAACTTCATTTTCTACAACCTGTTCAAGCTTAAAGACGCCCTCAGTTTTGCTGTTGTCTTGTTTGTCATTTCTGGCACCTTAAGAAGTGCTTCCAAAAAATAAACCTCTCAATAATGAACGCAAAACAGGGCACCATGCGAGAAACGGAAGGAAAAAATGTGCGCTGGAAGGGAAATGGGATGTCGTAACAGCAGGCCCACACACGGCCCAACCGAAGGGAAGCGTTCGCTTATCAAACAGACAGCATTCTAAGTGGTGTAATAAGTTGCCATTTTAGTGTGTGTATGAGAGAGAGAGAGAGCGAAAAATACAATCAGCAAACATTAAACAAGAAAAAGAAAGTGTGACAAGAAGAAATTGCGACGGCGACGACGTAAAATTCTCAATCCCGCGACGGTGCTAAAGATTTGCAGGCAGGACAGGACCGCAACCCACTTTTTTTTTTGTTTGTTGGTCGGTGTTTCACGTACGCAGCCTAAGGAGCAAGGTCGCACCGAGCATCCGCCTGCTATGTGTTTGTGCGTGTGCTTGGTGAGAAAGGCGCGAGACGTGCTCATACACGCATAGTGAGAAAGGAGTGAGACACGCTCACGAGATGAGTGAGAAAAAAAACAAAAGCTTCTCTTGCTTGTTATCCTGTTATCGGTGTGTGTGTGTGTGTTTATTACGTCGAGTTAAGTGAACAGCAACCCAAAAAAAAAGGATGCGAAATAATAAATTGCCAAAACTTGGCTAATTGGCCGATATAGAAGAGCTACCTAATCGTTTCTGTGAGCGTGCGTGTGCGTGTGTGTGAATGAGTTTGAAAAAAACGTTTCAACTTCACCGCCGTGCTGTAACGGGATGGAGAATAACGGAAGAACAACAAACAACCTGCCGCACAGTGAGTTTAGCGGGCGGTGTAGACTTTTAACGGTTGCGCATCGTCGCAAGATGGCGCCGACCGTGTGTGAAAACCGTGGAAAGGTGTGCGTTCGTCGGTTATGTCGGTACAATGGTGCGATGCTGTGCGGAACGTTGGTAACAGTTGCGGTGTTGGTGCTGTTTGCACCGCACCCCGTGCAGGGCCAGCGCCCGCTAGGGAATGCTACCTTCGGTGCGTCACACAACTCGTCCGGCGTGATAAATGTCCATCCGGTGCTAACAACCAGCACCACCACCTCGACCGAGGCAACGCCACGCTCCATGTTTCCGGCGTCTTCGTCCGGGTTCGAGGACGAATCGTTCGAGGACGATAGTTCCGATCTGGAGGAGCACGACCATGATGACCACGATGAGCACCATCAGGAGGAGCACGGTGGGCATAGTAGTGGCGGTGGCGGCATCGGTACCTTTCCCCAGCCGAACGAGGTAAATGCCGGTGCGAGCCGGAACGGGGGTCACGATGGTGCACCGATCGGTTCCCGGCAGCCTGGCAGCCGGCTGATCAATCCCTACTTTCCAACGCCCGCCTCCACGCAGGGTGGTTCGAAAACGACCGAACCACAGAACGGGCGACGGTTTAATCCGGCCCGGCCGGGCCGCGGACGCAAAACGTCACCAATCAACGAACTGCGCAAGTTGAGCAAGATTTCGACCACCAACATGAATGGGCTGGAATCGGGCGGTGAACCAATATCGTACGGTTCGACGACACACAGACGGGGTCAAACGGTGCACCATGGTAGTGGTGCGAATGCGTACGGGAAGGAGAATGCGGGAGAGCGTGGTGGGAATGGTGGCGGTGATGGAACGGCGGATGGGACGGATACGAGAGGAAGCACTGGGCAGGAGCAGCAGCGTGGACGCGGTGCAGCGGATCATGGTAACCGGGGTCGATCGGATGCTGGCCGCGGACATGGAGTTTTGATGCAATCGCCTGGATACTATACGGTCGGTTCGTCCTACAATCGGCAGGGTGATGATCCGCTACGAACGTTACGGGCCCGTTACAATGAAGAGGTAAGAGCCTGACGCTAATCAAATGAACGCACAATTTACAGAACACTGGTCGGCACTTTACAATTACATCTGCCAAGATACTGAGACACGGAGGCAAATGAGGATAATTAATTGAGGTTAGCTAGCCTCACGGGTCGTTTGATTGGCCGTTTGTAGAACCGAACCCGAGAACCGACCGTCAATAAAGCTGACTTGATTTAATTAGTTGCGTACGGTGCAGTTCACCGTGAGTGGAATCAATCATTCCAATCAAAATGGATATTTGTAAGCCAAGATGGTGGCTTAGTAGAATGGGCGACAGAACTTGTTCTGCAGGTAGAGTACGATTTGAAGGAATTGGTTTCAACTTAAAGTTATTTAAGCTTGCTTTTGGTAGTTCTACGACCGAGGTTTAGATTTCATTCAGATCGTTCGGCCGAAGTGAGGACTGACTGTCGAACTATGTGGTCAGTCAGCGAGCCTAAAGGTTGGTTTAGTCTAGAAGAAGAACTACTACGGTGTGTAAAATATCTGCAAATGAAAATATCCTTACCGAAGACCAATCCTTGCCGACCAAACCAATTAGCCATTTAACAGAAGAACTATGCAAAGAGAGTTGGATCATATGGATTCCAATCATAAAACCTTCCAAATCCTCCTGTCCTACGCTATCAAGGAGTGGTTTGGACGTCCAGTGACGTCAAAGACAAACACAAGTAAATGAATTTGAGATTTTTCAAACTCATAAACCATGTACATCCGCAGTCTGTTGGGACTATTTATATCTGATTTGATCTCGAGCTGATTCCGATTTGATATCATAATCGAGGATTTTTTAATAGCTGATATGGCACAGTAACTTAATGTCGATTATGTCGACATTTATATCAGATGAAGCTGGAACAGTCGATTGTACAATTGTTCTTACAGTTAAAGTTGCTCAAGTGCACCAACTAAGGTAGGTGCTTTATGAGGCCACAAACGTGCAGATACTTGTCGTGTTGATTGTTTCTAATACATCATTTACCAAGCCACTGTTGCATCCCGTTATAGCAACTGTCAGCGATTGACGGCCGAGAGTCGTACGAAAGAAACAGTGTACGATTGAGTTGCTGGAATAATTAACGCTTCACATTTCATCACCATCAGCTCAGCATCAGCGATGTTGGCCGTTGACCAAGACTTGTCGACGTCAGTCACGAAAGTGCAACGATTGCAGATTGTTTTGCCCACGTGTGTTTGTGGAACGTTGCGGGCATCAAGCGACACACAAGAGGTCCTTTATTTTCGTAATCGCTATTGAAAATAGATTTCTCACGATTTCTCTGTTTGCCGGCCGTCCCCGTTGAGAGGAAACACGGTCGATCGGTCACGAACGACTTCCAGCACCAAACGTCCATCAAAGCCAACGTGGGGAGGCGAGGTTGAAGTTGAGCGCACTTGGAAGACGCATTACATTCCCAAACGTGGGCGTGCCTGTGGATTGGGGGGGCCAAAGCAAAGCAAAACCAAAAAAAAAAAAGTTTTTCGTTTTGGTGGAGAATAGGAAATGGATCGACCGATGCTAAATATAGCGTTACAGCAGCAGAAGGACATACAACAGTTCTTGATGAGTTTCGCGTGAGAATGAAAAAAAAACATATATTTTGTGTCTATATCTGTTTGGTCTGTGTGTTATTTCCCAACAGCGGTACCACAACTCCGTCACGGACCAGGGCTCCGAGATGGACGAGATACTGGGCATGAAGTGTAACTTTGAGTCGGAATGTGCGTGGACGTGGGATGAAAACGATCAGCACGGTTTCCAGGTGGTAACTGGGATGAATCTAACCGAATCGAACCGTACCGGACTGATGCCGGGCCCCGGTGCTGATCCGGCCCACAATGCTAATGGACACTTTCTTCACCTACGACTCACGCAAGACAGTCAACCGCAAATACTCACCTCACCGGTGTTTGGTGCGACGAAGGAAAACTGCTACCTGGAGGTGTTTACCCATCAGAGCGCAATGCATCACGGCAGTATACGTATCGTGATTGAAACGATAGGGAATCAGGAATCGAGCTGGGTGCCGGCCGAAATTATGGGCAACGATCTACGCCGCTGGCAGATAAATACCTTCCGCATCGATCGCATTTCGAAGGACTTTAAGGTGCTGTTCGAGGTGGTACCGAACAAGCTGGGCGGACAGGCACGTGGGCATGTAAGTGTGGATAACTTGCGGATGGTGAACTGCTTCCCGGACTCGATCAGCACCAACAACTGTAGCTACTCGCAGGTGCAGTGCACTGCTAGCAAGGTATGTTACATCGAGTGGAGGATCTTAACGAACATATGGACAGTAATAACTTGAAAATTTTTTCCAAAGGTTCCCGTGTGCATCAAAACACCAAAGATCTGTGACATCACAGTGGACTGCGATGATAGTGAGGACGAGACGTTAAATTGCGGTAAGTTTATTTGGCATCAAAAGAAGATGAATAGCTGAAGCACTGACAGCATTCATATTTGCTTCTCTCCAGACAAAATTCCATTCGGAGGTCGCTGTGACTTCGAATCCGGCTGGTGCGGTTGGCAAAACTATGGTAACGTTATCCTGTCCTGGGCGAGACACTCCGGTCCAACGCCGACTGAGAAGACGGGCCCGGATATGGATCATACGCACGAAAACTCCAACGTAACCGGATACTACATGTTTGTCAACATGAACCAGCACGCGAACGATAGCGAGAAGAAAACGCTCGTTGGATTGGCCAGCAATGCGATCATGAATAGTGTCGTCTTTAATCCTCCCCCGTTGGTACATACGAACGCAAGCTCACCGTACAGAAACTCGTGTGTGGTGAGTTATCGTAGACAAGACTTAGTTTAAAAGCGAACCCGCCAACAGGGCTAATGACTAATAATATCTTCCATTTCCAAAAGGTACGCTTCTACGTCCACCAGTACGGCATGAACCCGGGAAGTATCAATCTGTCCAGCGTGGAGATTCGGGAAAAGGAAAACTTTACCACCACGCTCTGGTGGAGCTCGAAGAATCTAGGCGAAGACTGGGTGCGGGTGGACATTATCCTACCGAACATTACCACCAAGTACTATCTACAGTTCGAGGCACGCATGGGAATGCGCATCTTTTCCGATGTGGCGATAGACGATTTTTCCCTCAGCCCGGAGTGTTTCGGTTTGAACATACCGGCGGAACATCTGCACGGGTACAACTACTGGGATCCACGGATAGGTGGTGCCAAGCAGCCGCACAAAGATTTCGTAGGAAAGTCATGTAAGTTTTTCTGATGCCGTTAGGTCGACAAAGTGCGGACGGTGGTATAAACCGAGGAACTTGCTTGGTTTCTGTTACAGTCCTGGAACTCAATACCTGCGGTGCGAAGGGTCAGCAAGGTCCAACGCCGGCCGATTGTCTGTCGTCCTACAACAATACGGAAGCGTTCAGTGCGGTGCACGTTATAGACAGCCATCCATTCAAGGGTATCCAGGCGTGGAAGGTACCGAACGAGGGTTACTACACGTAAGTAGTGAAGATTTCGCTTGCCCCAAAAAAACAGCGTACCAAAACTCAAATTAAATCGTCTTATATTCGATAGAATTATTGCCAAAGGTGCTGGAGGTGGGCTTGGATCCGGTGGCGTTGGTTCCTCCCGCGGTGCGATGGTTCTGAGCGTGCTGGAGCTACACAAGGATGAGGAAATTTACATCCTGGTCGGACAGAGTGGAGAGCACGCGTGTATTAAATCGATGGGCTACCGGGACGAGTCCTGTGAGATGCGGAACAAGCAGCTCAACATGGACACCTGGATGCACTCGAAGACGCAGCAGGTGAAGAACACGATCATTGAGGAAGGTGCTGGTGGAGGTGGTGGTGGGACGTATGTGTTTTTGGTAAGCATTTAACTCTTGTGGGAGGTTACTGTGCCTGGGTGTAAACATGTTTGAGTCCATTCCTCTCTAGTTGAACTCCGCAAACACAGCTGTCCCATTGCTGGTGGCCGGTGGTGGAGGTGGACTCGGTGTGGGTCGCTATCTGGACGATGATATCCAGCACGGCAAGAAGTATCTGTCGTTCAAGAAGGATGTCTCGGGTACGGCCCACGGAGAATCCACTCGACAGGCCGGTCCTGGCGGTGGTTGGCGTGCTCAGGCCGATATGGGACTCGATCCGCACTATGGCGCATCGCTGCTGGAGGGTGGTCGCGGTGGACTTCCGTGCTATACACCGCGAGGAACGCATGGACAGGGTGGGTTCGGTGGTGGCGGTGGAGGATGTGATACGGGAGGTGGTGGTGGTGGATACTCCGGCGGTGATACGATGATCAATTCTACCAACGGTGAAGGCGGATCCTCCTTTATGGCATCGAAGCGCAACGTACCGGAACTGTCGATGGAGTTTACCGGAGCAAATGGTGGCCATGGAGCGGTACTGATCATACCCGCCATACAGGGCTGTGGATGCGACTATCGATGTGTTGCGCTCGACGAATACCGGGCAACGGTGGGATGCATCTGCCCGGATGGATGGACACTCAAGCCGGACAATTATACGGCATGTGAATGTGAGTGTTTGGTTGTCTGATGTTAGTTTCGCCTGTCCGATGCTGAGATCTAATTTAGCTTCCACTTTCTTTGCAGTGCCCACGGAAACGGTGGAAATGAAGTACCTAATAATGTTCTTTGTCGTCGTTGTGCTCGTACTCTGTGCCGCACTGGCTAGTCTTATACTAATACTTTGTAAGTATCAACTTCAAGACATGGACGGTGAAGACAACGTCCTTACCTTTTCGCCTCTTTCGTTCCCTCGCTCACAGATAATCGTTACCAAAGAAAGCGTCAGGCGGCTCTGAGGCATAAGATGCTGCTGGAGCAGGACCTGCAGCTAAGCCGGCTGCGCAGTACGGCCGACGATTCGGCACTGACCAACTTCAATCCGAACTATGGTTGTGATGGCATCCTGAACGGGAATGTAGATGTGAAGAGTCTGCCACAGGTAGCTCGTGAAAGTTTGCGTTTGGTGAAGTAAGTGTCCTCTCGAAACCGTTGAAGCTGCCAAATAACGAATCGCGTCTCTTTTGCATTCTTTCCCTACCTCAGAGCTCTTGGGCAAGGTGCTTTCGGTGAGGTGTACCAAGGTCTGTACCGTCATCGTGATGGTGACGCAGTGGAGATGCCCGTAGCGGTAAAAACATTGCCAGAAATGTCGACCGGACAGGCAGAGTCCGATTTCTTGATGGAGGCGGCCATTATGGCAAAGTTCAACCATCCGAACATTGTGCATCTGATAGGCGTTTGCTTCGATCGCCATCCAAGGTAAGGAGTTGTCGATTGAATCGTCCCAGAAGGACCTCATTATCTCATCCATTTGTTTAAATCGCTTCTACAGATTCATTGTGCTCGAGCTTTTGGCTGGAGGTGATCTGAAGAACTTCCTCCGGGAAGGTCGTAATAAACCGGTATGTACTTAGGCTACTCTGACCACCAGTTTTTTTTTTTTTTGTAAATGTATTTAAACAATTCGTTTGTATCCGTATCCCCTACACAGGAACGTCCCTCGCCACTCACGATGAAAGATCTGATCTTTTGTGCGCTGGACGTCGCCAAAGGCTGTCGGTACATGGAAAGCAAGCGGTTCATTCACCGTGACATAGCCGCCCGGAACTGTCTGCTTAGCAGCAAGGGTCCCGGCCGCGTGGTAAAGATTGCTGACTTCGGTATGGCGCGTGACATCTACCGCTCGGACTACTATCGCAAGGGTGGCAAAGCGATGCTCCCGATCAAGTGGATGCCACCGGAAGCATTCCTGGACGGTATCTTCACCTCCAAGACAGACGTCTGGTCCTTCGGTGTGTTGCTTTGGGAAGTTTTCAGCCTTGGTCTGATGCCGTACACCGGTTTGCCCAACCGCGACGTGATGCAGCTGGTAACGGGTGGTGGTAGACTTGACGCTCCCCAGGGCTGCCCAATGGCCGTGTACCGCATCATGGCGGACTGTTGGAACCCAACGCCGGAGGAGCGTCCATCGTTCTCGAACCTGCTCGAACGGCTAACGACGTGCACGCAGGACCCGGAAGTGATGAATGCCCCACTGCCGAGCTTCTTCCGACCACCGTCAAATGAGCGCGATACGACGATAATGCGCCCGCCTGGGAACGATGACTTCTGTCTGCAGGTGCCCAACTCCTCGGACTATCTGATACCGCTGCCTGGGCCACGTTCTGTTGCGGAACGTTTGCTGAGCGAAGCGACCGGTGTCACCATTCCGGATACGCTGATGACCTGTACGCCACCGAAGAATGCATCGCCGCGTATCGTGAACGGTCATACGGTGGTTGTGTCGAATGCTCTGGTAGGACATGGTGGTCCTCCACAGCAACAACCACTTACGACTGTCACTGATGGCGCTTGCTGGGAAACGTCCTTCATCCGTAAACACCCGGGACAGGCATGTCCGGCCGGTGTTCCACTACCACCACCGCCGGTACTCGATCCGGCCGAAGCAGTCCTTCCACCAAACGGTCCCACGATGATTCCACCTGTACCGGATGTAGCTGATAAGCTGATTTCGCTCGATACTCCGCAACAGACACCGACCGCCATACAACCGCCCATCTCGTTCAGCAATCCAATCAGTGAGCTTGGCGATGGTTCACCGCCTGGTCAACCGAATGGTGGACCGTTGACGAACGGAAACGGTCACAACCATGGTCCACCGATGGTGGAGTCACCGATAGAAACGGCGAAGCTGCTCAGTAGTATACCGCCACCGATAACGCTCGACCCGGCGGCACTCAGTATGCAGCAGAACCATGTCGTCGGTACGTCCTACGCCAACATCCGCATGATGAGCAATGCGAACGGGAATGGCTCGAACCACAACCACACCAACCACAACAACAACAACAACCATGGCGATCATGGCGTTATTGTGGATAAGCTCAGCGGAACCGGGGGCATGGTGATGACGACCATACCGGGCTACAGTAACGGGCCGACAGGCAATGGTGGCATTAATGGTGGTAATGGCGGTGGCAACGGTAGCACCAATCACAACACCAACGGACACCATGGACATGGTCACGGTGGTGGCAATGGGGGTAATGGTGGAAGCGATAAAGGGTCGGGTGGCGGTGGTGGTCAGGATCCTTCCAGACAGGCGGCACCCTTTACGATCCAGACGTTCAGCGAGCGGTACATCAGTCCGGAAAATCATTCCGAAATTAGCTGTTAAAGAGTTCCGTCCGTCGAAAGATGGAAGACCTCTTTGCTAGGGAAGCATACTTACTCTACGAGACGGGGGCGGTAAAGTGTAGAGAAGTGAACATATACACACACACACACAAATCCACTCATACACACACACACCTATATAAAGTATCATTGGTGGACATTCAATGGCCACTAATTTGAAAAAGTATTTCGTAACGAAAATCAATATATACATATGTACTACTGTATTTAAGAAAAGGTTAAAAAACACAACAGACACACGAATGGCATTATTTGTACATATAAATTTGCGTACACAGTAGAAGAAGCGCAGTTGATAGAACGAAACCAAACCAACAAAACAAGAAAATAATGTTAGAATATATTTATAAATAAAAACCAAACAACCAAACAGCAAGAAAGTGGTTGAGTGGTTTTGGCGATAATGTCTACACCACAAGTACAGAAGAAAAATCGATGTTTACAACCAAAGAACACTGTTTTTCTTTGTCCAGCATTAGTCCACCGAGTGGAAAAAGAAGTAAATGTGACAAAAACAAAACAAACCCAATACAGTAAGCAAAGTCTCTAAGGGAACTAGTAAATGTCTAGCAGCGCAAGCAGCACAAGTGAAGTATGTTTGTATTTAGAATTAAATAAATTAACAAGCTTACAAAGATGGAAACAAAAAAAGGTGCATGACA
Organism: Anopheles maculipalpis; assembly: GCF_943734695.1. Taxonomy (NCBI): domain Eukaryota; kingdom Metazoa; phylum Arthropoda; class Insecta; order Diptera; family Culicidae; genus Anopheles; species Anopheles maculipalpis. Next base: position 88,019,715 of record NC_064871.1, read on the forward strand.
GAAAGGCAAACACCCAAACCAGTAAGTGTAAACTGCTTTCGGCGGTGAAGAAGTGTCAAAAGCGATACTAAGCCGAGCGTTAAGTACTCAGCCCCGTTTCGTTCACACTACTAACACACACTAAACACTTGAGAGAGAGAGAGAGAGAGAGAGAGAGAGAGAGAGAGAGAGGGGGGAAAACGGGTTCTTTTTAACAGACCGGGCGTCTATTGCAACAACTCGAATGGCGAAAGAGTGTCAATGAATTTTTGATATTTGTTCGAAAAAAAAAAGGATGAAAAATAATGAATTATTGGAAGTATATTGGTATGTAACATGTGTCACCCGCATTAGCATTAGGGACGAGCTTATCCCGTGTTTTAACAACGACTAATTCACACCAAGTAGACACCGTTGAACCGAGGAACGAGCCTTTGCTTTTCTTTGTGTACTAAAGGGGGTCCCAACACCCATTAGTGTGTTGGCATTTTTGGGTGCATTTCAGTTCAAAAATATTTTATTTAGTTTCTTTTATCTTTTAGTCAAAAAAAATCTTCATGTCTTCATGCTAACTCACAACGCGTAACAATTAAAGCTTAAGTAGATTAAACAGAAAAAAAGTATAAATATGTAAAAGAAAAAAGGGTCGAAAACAAAATTTAAAAAAACCGACTTGCTCAAAATTTTTTGTCTGTTGTGAGAGAAAAAAAAAAACAAAACCAAAAGCTAATGGTAAAAAAACTGTTACGTTTTTAGCAGTCGAGGGTTGTGATGAGTTAGTAAAACGAGGAAAGAAACCGACAGGACAGGTCAGCATTGTTTCGCGCGATTTTTCTTTTCCTGCGGTTTTGATTTTAATTTCTCGTATAAGAAATTAACCGATGGTAAGATTGTTACGAATCTGTTTGTGTTATTTGAACGGTTTCTCGAGTGCACGGCGGCGGATTGACGTAAAATCGTAAGTGTTGCATTTTTTCCCGATGGAGCGAAGAGAATGTAAGAGAAAAAAGTGTAACTGTTTTGTGTAAAGCACGCGCATCGGCATAGTATTGTTAGTTACTATTTGGAAATGAAGTAAAACTTAAGTATACATAAGCGAGATGTAGAACCGTTGTTGGATAACCCATTAAGAAACTGGTTAGTGAGAATGTGTGTTGATGAAACCAAACCAAAATTGAAAACAAAATAACAAAAGCAGAGAAGCAAACCAAAAGAGGAGGAGGAGGAAAAAAAGAATCTTCCAAAATGGATTCTTTGTCACTAATTTGCAAACACTTGTACGCAGGACGTTTTGTTTTGTTGTGTACAAACACGCTAGTAGCTTCAGCCAATCGAATTGGTCCTTGTTTAATGGACAAAAGGGCGACCTTCAGCGGACAAGGAAAGGTGCCAGAAAAATGAGATAAAACCCGCCCCAAAATCACTTTACAATATTTGCTAGCTCGCTTTGTGACTAGCGAGAAAGAATTCTCTGATGCCAAAACTACAAAAAAGCTCACAAGAAAAGTAGCAAAATAGAGCTCGACAAAAACGACAACGCATGAACATGAAGCATAACAGGTAGAGCTCGGAAGTAAATGGAAAATAAAGAAAGAGAAGAGAGAAGGAGGGATAGTAAAGAGGAAAGAAAAAACGGAAACACCTAAAGTAAATGTAACTTTGTACACAACATGAACATTGCAGATTAATTTTGATAGAATTGTACAGGATAATCAGTTTGTAAAGTCGTGTCACCCCGCATGGCGGATCTCCCCCCCCGGCCCGGAGCGGTGCATGCCGACGTAGAGGGACGTTGCGTTCCCAAGGGGTTGACAGTTAAAAAAAATAACATTTAAACAACACAAAAACACACCCAAACACGCGTACATACGTACACAGCCATTAAAATAGCATAAAAAGAGAGAAGTATGTGTAAATGAGACATGTTTTTTAATGTATACAAAAAAGATAATCTACCACTGATAAATAAGGTGTCGATAAAACCACCCTAACATAACTTATAAAGAGCAACACATTAACCCATTGTGGGGTTTGTGAGCGAGGCTGACACCGTGTGTGTGCGTGTATAAGTGCGTGTTAAGTGTTATTAAGCGACTCAAGGAAGTCAAGTCAGCTGACCGAGTCAGACCGCGAACGGGCGGAAGGAATATATTAAATAAATATTAAAGGAATAATTAATGGCACTACCCCAAGATCATGCAAGGCAGGCAGACTTCCCCAATATGGATGTAAATGAGTGTTAAATACTTTGTACTGTGTGTCACCCCGGACGCTCCCTATTCCTCTCGCTCCTGCTCAACTCCTGCTCCAACAACATCCCTTAAAGTCCCTTCAACCAAAAAAACACGAGAGGATGCGAAAGCCTCTTAGTAAAAATGCGTTAGAATTGGATCGCTTTTTTCGTACCCATGCGTGCAGTAGTAGCAACGAGATCGATCCCAGGTTTTGCACCTACGCACATATAATAATCGAAACATCTTACATGCAAACCGTACTCTTGATCGATATTGGTTGATTTTATTTAGCAAAATTTAATTACTTTTTCTCCATTTCCGTTCTTTGTGGTAACAAAAAAGGTAAAAAGGACGTGAATGTAATTTTGGCAACATTTAGTATTGTGTTGCTTCTGAAGGAAACAGCAAACGATGAGGTGATGATTAAGGTGCAGCGTTAAAAGGGTGAGACATTTTGATCATTTTTGTAGCCCAAACAGCGAACTGATTGCAGCCGTGATTTGTTAAGGATAACACATTGAAAGCAAAAAAGAAAAAAAAACAATGCCACAAACTAATAAAAGTGTTTGAAAGTGAGAGAAAAACAATGAGAACAGAAAAAGAAAACAAAAACAAAAGAAACATTTGAAGAAAGTATAACTAGACATATATATATATATACACACACGAAGGGTAAAACAAAAAGGCATGAAAGTAAACTTATATTTATTTTTATATATTAGAAAAACAAACCAACCAATACGGGCCAGTAGACGATGTGCGGGAGATGCATGTAATGTGTCTTCTGAGTAAATTTAGGTGAAAGATAAAACTTGTCCCAGACAAACCAGAGAAGAAGAGAAACAAAAACACAACTTGGAAATAGGAAAACAAAGAAAAGGAAAAACAAAGAACAGAAAAAAAGATGAGCAAACATATAGCCAAACAAAAGCAGAACAACACTAACAAGGTATCCTAAACGATAGAGCCAATCGGGGGGCGCCATTGAGAATTGAGTAGATAAAATACAGTTACACACAACCACACAGGAAAAAGAGTTGCAAAATGCAAACCAGATATATGTGTAAGTGAAACGTATGATGATACTAACCGTTCGTGTAAGCTAACCAAAAACAAACTAACCAAGTTACCAGGTTGGTAAGTGGTAAGTAATTTAAAAAAATGTGAAACAATAGGAATGTTTAAAACAAAACCGAAAGAAGAGAAAAAACAAACAAATAACAGCAAACAAATATATATATATACATAATGATACATACATAAAACAAATTTAAGTGATTGTAGAAGGAAAGGAAGGAAAGGTGAAGAAGAAACATGCCAGAACACGGATCCAAGTGGAAGGTGAAACATGCTTTAATGACCTATGTGTACATATAACAATTTAGTGGAACATTGTAAAACAAACAAACACACATACAAAAGAGGAGAAACACATACACAAACACACACATAACCCCAACAATACAGAAGTGAGTAAGAAAAGAGCGCTTAGCAGGGCAGTAGGAAAAGCACAAGGATGGGAAAGCAAAGAATGTCCAGCAGATGGCGAGGCCACAATGCAAGCGTTCCTTCTGTCCGTGTCATGCTAGGATTTCGGTATTCTGACGTTGTGCCCCGTTGTAGTGAATTAAAAAGAACGCTACCGTCTAAATAAAACGTATGTAAACTAAAAACAAACAACAGCACACAAACAAAACGAACGGAAAAACCCCCCAACCCAACCGAAAGTGGAAAAAAAGAAACATAAAGGCTAGAAGAGCAAACTAGAAAGGAGAAAGGTAAAGAAATGGGAAAAAGAAAACATGGAAAGCACACAAGGAGGGGAAACAAAATATTAATGTTATTTATTTATTGATATTTATGTAAAAAAAGAAGAGTAAAAAAAGGCGAAAAAAACAACCACAAAAAAAAACAGAACAACAAAACAAACTGTAGGACAAAAAAGCAACACAACACAAATAAGGAAACTACCAACAACCGCACAACTACCGATAGGAAAATGACTGATTGCCGCGAATGAAGAAATCATCGTGGATGGGGAAAATAAGGGGGATGGATTAAAGAAACATACCAACAAACAACAGCAAAGGGAATAGAAAAAAATCGAGTGAAACTAAGAAACAAGAAAAAGAAAATGGTAGAGAAACTCAAACTACAAATATAAACGCACACACACACACACACACTGTTAATACTGGACAAAACGCGAAGGAATTGTGAAGAAAGTAGGAAATGAAACAACCCATAGAAGAAAAAAGCTGAGAACAATACAAAAAACAGACACAATCGCACACAGATACGCACATTTACATTAACATAACAAAAAAAAAACAACACCAGATCGTACAGTCGTCTATACATTATGCCGAAACCAAACCTACCCCAAACACCCTTCAACCCCCCCCCCCTCCCCCTTCCTCTCTCACATCAAGAAAAGGACACGCTCACCCAAAAGTAAAAGCGAGAAAGAGAGAGGGAGAGACAGAGAGAGAGAGAATGTTGTATAAGGAATCTTATCATAAACTGACTAATAAACAAATAATGACAAAACAAAACGATGAATGTAAAGCTGCGCTTTGGCATTTCTCTTTTTACTAGCTCTTGGTTTGATATGAACAAAGTGTAGCAATAGAAAAAAAAATTTTTGATTTAAATATTCGCTTTGTATTTGTTAATTTATAAATTTCTTCAGTTCTGTTGGATTATCTTGAGATCGTCGCCGTCAACGTGCCTTCGTCGCATCGAACCTCGAACCAACTACTAACTAACATCCTAAGAAAAATAATTTCAGATCTCGGATGAAAATCGTGCCCCGGATGACGAAGTTCTCGTTTCGCAGGACAAAATGTTCGATAATTTCTCCTTGCACATGACTCTTAACACCTTTCTGGCATGGTGTTCCGTAGATTGGTCCGTTCTATGATATTATAGGCCATCTTGAAGTCGATGAACAGTTGTTGTGCCAGGATCTGGTGCTTCCGTCATTCCCGGGAGGATCTGGCGTAGTGTAAAGATTAGACGAGGGGCACTAGTCTGCAAAAGACTATTCGGATGACCCGGTACGGTAGTTTTTCCTGCTTTTCCTGCACTCATCTTGAACAGTTTGGTCACCAAACGCCACGGTGCGGCGTACAACGATCGTGGAAGTAACATCGTGCTGCAAGATCACCTCGGCAGAGTTTATCTCGTTGCAACAGTTTGCCTCGGTCGACCTGTGTTTAGTCTTAGGATCGATGAATAAGCTGATAGCGCGCAGCAATTTCTGCCATAAATTAATCACAACCACAAAATTAATTGAGTCGACGATTTATTTTTCTGTTTGTGGCTGATGACACAACAGTTTATTTACTGTTCTAAGCTATTTGCTTCTTTTGGTCTTATTACCTTATTATTAATTAGAGTTAATTTTTAATTTATGGGCGTACATTTTGCATGTATTTTTGAATATTTTTTATTATCTTGTTTTTAACTGATAATTTTCCGATATTTTTTTTCATAGATTCATGGATAAATTTACACATTCAGATAATTTAAAATGGTTAAATGTTTAATTTTCTAAACAGGCTTTCTGCCTGTTATTTTTATGGTAAAAAATGCATAAAATAAATTCATAATTTATTAGTCAATAAATTTAAGTTGAGTTTTCTTGAACTGAAATCTATGGCAAATTCTAAATGGTTGTACACCAATAATTCTTCTTAAATTATGCTTCCCAGCGTTGGATTGACCCAGTGCGCGTATGTAAAAAATCTCCATTCCACCTTCATTTGCACTGGCGACAGTTCATGCTGCACTGTAGTGCAAAACGAGTTTTTCGTTTGAAGGTATTCCCCCGACTCCCTTTCTAACGCAGGAAGAGGCTTAACAGTCCGATAAATAGCGAACTAAACCCTCCAGCACAGCACAGTGGCTGACTGTATAATCACGCGACGAGACGGTGTGGTAGCTCGTTTTCTGTTTTGAACAGTGCTGTGGCGTGAATTTAGAATTTGCAGCAATGGATTTTATCAGTTGGAAAATAGGACTGGAGTGTGAAGATGATAAAAATCAGATAAGCACATCAGATGATTTTGAACGAGAAGAAGTAAGTGCTAGGATATGAGAAGGGCTTCAGCTTATTGTTCACTTTAACTATTTATCTTTTCATTCCCCTAGAACCTTCCCCCCAGGCACGATTTCCAAAGCATTCGTGCTCACTGTTTGGCAGAAGGGACACTCTACGAAGATCCCGACTTTCCGGCCAACGATTTCTCCATCTACCAAACGAGTCCACCATCAAGCGATGCGAGCCCTCCCATCGAATGGAAACGTCCGGGTGAAATTGTATCCGAACCCAAGTTCGTCACCGACGGTTACTCGCGGTTCGATGTGCGCCAGGGTCAGCTGGGTAACTGTTGGTTTATAGCGTCCTGTGCCACCCTAACCTCCCGTCCCGGCCTGTTCAAGCGCGTTGTGCCGCAAAACAACAGCCAGTTCGATGACGATCAGTATGCCGGTGTGTTTCACTTTTACTTCTGGCAATACGGCCAGTGGGTTGAAGTGATAGTGGACGATCGGCTTCCGGTAAGCGATGACGATACAGTGCTGCTCTACATGAGTTCCTCCGTGCAGGAAGAATTTTGGGCAGCCCTTTTGGAGAAAGCGTACGCCAAACTGCACGGTTCGTACAGTGCGCTAAGCTCTGGAACGGGTGCCGAAGGCATGGTCGATCTTACCGGTGGCATTACCGAATTCTACCCGCTCAAAGGCTCCGAACCGGCAGATCTGTTCGAACGGATTGAACGTAATCTTGCCCGCGAATCGTTACTTACGGCCGGCATTAACGACGACCAGGATGAACAGTTAAAGTCCGTCAATTTGGTGCCCAAGCACGAATACTCCGTGACGAAGGTTGTGCGGCTGAATGCGAAGCAGCACATGCTGGGGAATGAGTTTTCCGAGGATGTGAGACTAATTTGTGTCCGCAACCCGTGGGGTGAAAGGGAATGGAGTGGTGCCTGGGGCGACCATTCCCTCGAGTGGATACTGGTGACGGACGAGAAGATGGCGAAGCTTAACATCGCACAAGAGGATGGTGAGTTTTGGATGAAGTTTGAGGACTTTGTGAAGTACTTCGATGATCTCAGTCTTTGCTACCAGTGTCCGTGTGATATGAGCGAAGAGCTGAAGCGATGCCACCCTTGGGAAATGGTGACCCAGTTGGGTGAATGGAAGCGAAACAGGACGGCGGGTGGATCGGACCCGAAAAGTTTCTGGCGTAATCCACAGTTTATTCTCAAACTCGAGGGAAAATGGCGTCAAAATGAGCGACTCAAGGTACCGGACATTAGTCTTACGGTAGGACTGATGCAAATGTATCACCGTGCTCGAGGAACGAAAAACTTATCGTTACGGCTGTTGATTTATCCGATTCCCGATCATGTGCTTGTCGAGCATCGATCCTTACCGAGCGTGTTCTTCGAAAATGTCGATCCAATAGAAATTGATGCCAATTTCAAGACAACGCGTGAACTTGTGGTACGATACAACCTACCTCCGGGTAGATACGTCATTGTGCCGCACACCTGGAAGCCTAACCAGGAGTCAGAGTTCCTGTTGCGAATCTTTGCCGAAGGACGTATCGAGAAGGTTTGCTACGGTGATGATGAATGTGAGGAATAGTTTGTAAAATGGGGGAACGCGAACCCGTACATGGTTGTCGAACATTGTAAACATGAGTAAAACTACAAAATAAAGATATTTATATCCAACATCTGTAGAGGCATCTGGAAAGCAGCTAGTCAAGTGCCAACGGAAAAGAAAGAAAAACTACTCACCAAAATGGAATGTACCGTACAACACTTGTGTAGTGTGGAAAAATAGTGATGGCCACCCATTTTTCATCCCGCGTCGCTTCAAACTGTCCCACGCCGAAGGTTGAAAACCGGTTCATGGTCATGCCAAACTTTTTGGGGTGACCACGGTGAGCAATATGGGAAAGAACACGAGTGTGTGGCAGCTTTTCTGTTTCTTCCTTTCGTTTGGTTTCACCGCCAAGTCTGTGACGTTTGGGAATTCCTCGCACAACAAGATGTTTTCTGCTACTCGTGTGGGTGTGTGGACAGGTTAATGCGACACACCGTGCGAGATGGACACACCGCCAGGTAGATCGACATAAAATTTACATACAGGGTTAAACCCCTGTTTCTTATCGACGGGTGAAGAGTTACACAGAACATACGCCGGACACACGTGTTGCAAACGCTTTTCCCGGTAGTGTGGGCATAGTAACCGTTGCCTTTTTTGTCGTTATTGGGGAGCTGTTTTGTTGTTGTGTGAGAAGTAGTATCTCACCCTTACAGCACTCACGAACGGAGGTCGCCGGTCGAGCATCCTCTAAAAAACCACAACACTGGCCAATTTGTTCGTCAGTTCACTCAGCGAGCTCGTGGTGTTTAGTACGGAATAACGTGCGGTGTACGATCGCGAGAGTGTTTGCCTAGAACACCAGCAATAGCAACAGCAGCAGCAATTCAATTTGACGTGTGAGTCACGCGTGACAAGTGAGCGAGAGAGAAAGAGAAAAAAGACAACGCCTTGTAAACAAAGCTGCTGGCAGATTAGACGCTAGTTGGGTGCATTTCAGTGAAATTGAAGTCATATTGCAGTGGTCACTTCGATCGGAACAGTCTGCCACGTGTGCGTCGATCGAACAACCGCGTCAAGTAATTAGAGTGATTAGGATATAAATAAAACCCGTGCCAAAAGGTTTTGTGCGACGTAGTGCCAACATCTGCTTTTATTTGCAAGTAGACGCGATAGTTGCCCTATTCCACCGTTCGTGAGTGTTTTGTTCGTGAAGAGTGTCGGTGCGTGCCCGCGTGTGTTCGTGTGTGAGTTTGTGTTTTCGCATCGTTTACCGTCGGTCGGTTTTTTTTTTTCGTGTACGGCGGCCCGCGTATCGTGACGTATCTCGTGTGTGTGTGTGTGTGTTTTTGTGCGTGCGTATCGAAGGTTATTCGTCGACCGGTTTTCGTGTCGTGGCATCGGAACGCTTCCCGACCCTAAAAAGGAAACTTGCCCACACTTAGCATAGTGTCCTTGCCGTATCTCGACTCTCCAAAGTAACATAAAATGGCCTACTATAATCAGAATTACCACTACCCAAAGAACTGGAATGCCAACGGTCTCGGGTGGATCAATCCGGCCGCATTTGCCCAATCGCCACCTGCTTCCCAGTGGCCAACCGTGCCAAGCCCAGGCTCTTCCGGTTATTCCAGCCTTAATCCATCCATTTCGGGCCAATCGCTTTCGTACGGATTTAATCCGAACGTTATGCCCGCGCTCCCGGACAGTGGGTACGGATATCCACCGGCGAACGCAAACCTGCCCTATCCGACGATGGGATTCGCTGCGTTCGGTTCACCGATGGACTACTCCGTGCCGGATCTACCGCCCCCGGTGCCGGATGCACTGTTGCGGGGCGGTGAACCCGTTGCGTCCTGTGAGGAGATTCCGTTCCAGGCTATTAGCATACCGATCGCCGAGGGTATGTTTTCGCCGGTAAGTACTGCGCTATGTTCGAGCTTTTTTTGGGGATCACATTCGAATCGCTACTTCAAGTAACACTCACTCAGTAATTCAACTTCCAAGAGCTCATGGCATTTCACGGCGGATTGCCCTTCAACTGCCCAATGTCAGAATTGATCGTAGGATCGTCTCCTTCTCTTTTGGCCAATATCTCGTTTCTTTGTCGTCTTGCAAATTTCATATTTAGTTCAAGGGAATTAATGTTTCTGCCGAATGATAGGTTTAAATCAGACAGACAGACAGACGAGGCACAGTAAACAGCGATTCCGTGGCAGTAAAGTACGTCCAGGAAAGTGTATTTTTAGCCAGTGAAACAGTAACTCTTGCGTTCTAGAGGGACTACGTACGGATGTACGAAAATTTTATCCAAGTCCAAATCATGCTGAATGAATCTTTGAAATATTATTTTCACACGCACTGAATGCGGGGAACAAGCTGTTGCAGAGTGTACTTAAAATCAACGCCAACTTGATAATTTCCTGAGCAAATAGGTTTATTTGTTTGACTGTTTGTTCCTTGAACTTCAGCTAGTATTGAAGCATTTTAAACATTCGCTTTAAGACTTATTTGTTTGGCTTAAAGTGCAATAGCGAATGACTATGAATTATAGTAAATATATCGTTTTTGTTCAAACTAAATGCTGGGTACTCTCAACGACACTCACTAGACCTACCGTATGAAGAATTGCGTTGTGTACATTTCTATTCCATCCCTTACCCTAGCGCATGCGTCACCAAAAAAACCTCACACGAAGGCATTATGGAATTGTATGAATAGTAGTAAAAGATACTTTGTTTGCTGCCAATTAGTTTACTTCCTGTTTTATGTTTTGTTAGTCAAGGAAAAAAAAAGAGATTTTTTGTATCTTGTATATTGCAACTATTTACTAATTACATTGTCAACAAATTACAATCTTTATCTCGGGCGTTAGACAATGTTATACAATTGTGACACATTTTTGTTTAAATTTTTTTTATCAAATACTACAAAACTAAAATTGCATCAACAAATAGGTAGTGAAAGGTAAACTTTTTCAACGGTATATAAAGCTATTCCATACATTACCAGTGTTCGATAATCCGTTCTTATCAGCGCAAATTAAACACGAACCCAAAAATCGATCTATTTGTGAGGTTACTGAAAAAATGACTCCCGGCATTAAAAGGGATAAGGTGTTCGTTTATCTTATCTTAATTAAAAACAGCTTATATTTTCATCTTTTCTCGGGAATATTTTAGCAATTCTTCGAACCTTCGATGTTGTTTTGGACCTTAAACTTGATAGTTCTCTCCACGTTATCTTAAACACTTGTACTGAGTGTGATCGTAAGTTGGGCATGTGATATATTTTGCAGTTGGCCCAAAAAGTACCTAATTTTAGGAAGATTTTGGTACGATTTAACCAGGTAGCTTAAACAAACAACTAACAAAACTTTTTTATGTTTTGATCACTATAGTTTTTGAACATTTTGTCGATTTAACAACAATTTTATAACAACTAAAAATTAGATAACTATCCTTAAATTAGTGAAAAAAAGAAAACTAAATATTCGAAATAGTTGTCGTTAAGGCACCGCTTAACATTACCAGTCGTCGAAATTGTCCGCACATCTGACAGGTTCCGCTTCCCAGTGAACGAATGTAGAGAGGTTTGCAGCTCGAGTTGCTAAGTCGAACAACAACCGACGTCAGAACCGAGTGTTTGTTCATTTGAAAAGGGTAGTGGGGTAACATCATCGGAATATGAAGTAAAGATGTTGAGAGTGTTTGAAATTTTACCAAACGATTTTTAGATTAGTTGAATTAGCGGTAATATCATTTGAAGACAACATCGAAAGATTTTTCTTAGTAAAAGTAAAATTAAAATACCCTTGTGCAACCGTTAATAAAGAAATAAAACAGAAATAATAAAACTTTCTCTTTCGCATTTCTCAGCTGCAAGTGAAAAATTTTACACAAAAAGTGTTACTAGTTCCAGTCGTTCGAAATTGGTTGCCATTTTTATCGCCTTTATTTCTCAGCTGTGTGCTCGGGTTACCGATGAGCCCTCATGAGACAGTTTTGTAACCCTCATGAAGAAGTCACAAATTTATGTTAGGGTTTAGCTAACCATACCTTACAGTAGGTTATATTCGATAAGGCTGAACATAGCCGATGCGAGTTATGAACCTTTGCTCGCACCACGTTAAAGCCGCTTCGTGTACATTCGGCAATCCAATAAGCATTCTTATCTGATGCGTTCGTTTCAACCGAGCCAAGCTCGGTTTCGTTCGTTGGGTATCGTCAATTCATTTTATTCTCATCCGGCCCTGGGTCAGGTTAGGTTCGTTGCCTGTTGTTGTCTTGCCAGTCTGCCAGTCTGCTTCACGTTGATTCTACAAAATTGTTAAGCAAATCTGTGATTCTCCTGTGTGTAGGTAACTTGTTGTAATAAGCGTAAGAGTGTTTTGTGCAATATCATGTGCTCGCTTGTGAGATGTTCGTAAAGAAAAGAGCAAATCGGTTCGTGAAGTTTGTGAATCCTACACCTTCTTCCAGCTCATGTGATGACGTTCTACACTCCCGTTATGGGTTTTTTTTGCCAGCAAATACTGTTCCCAGCCGTGCAAAGCGAAAGATGATGTCATCGACGGTGCCTTCGCTTGCGGTGGAATGAATGTTGGAATAAATCCAAAACAGTTCGCAATCGTGTTACAGTTTGGTGATGTATTTGAAAAAAGTATTCTGATGCTAAACCATATGCGGAATTTTTGAATTGCAGTACATGTGTTGTTGTTGGTTGCGCTGTTGCTACAACGCACACGATGTAAACAAATCACTGTCATTGGTGGAGAGAAAGCCTGGCCTACTTAGTACAGTTTGAGGGAAAGCAGTATGAACATGAGTGTACAGTTTGTATTTTCGAAATAGAATTTTCGTGTGGAAAACTTCCCACTTTGACACACACACACACGTTTCCACTTCGACAAGTTCTTAGCTTCTCATGTGCGTGTAAAAATGTCTCACAAAGTGTAATTTATTTATAGCCATCTTTTCCCCCTCAGGCCAAGACTTGAAGTGTAGAGTTTTTGCTTTTATATTCCTTCAAACTCAAAAACACAACGAAAAGACGCTTTGTGTGTGCGTGCGTCTTCTCACTAAAAGCAATTTAATTGCTACGCGAGAAACATACAACCGAGCTGGTGAGATACAATACTGTTTGGCGTTAGGGAAAAACGGAAATGTGTCAACCCCTATATCGACCTAGGCCTACACTTTCCTGCTTGTTCGGTTCCAGCCGCCCGGGGGTTATGTAGATCCGAAAGTTAAAACGATTTTCCCGAGTTTGGGCAGGGCAGTTACGCACAGCGGTGTGGATCGATGAGCGATGAGTGCGACGATGTGGTTGAGTGCTGGAAATGCTTCTACCCTTAGCTCACCACTCACGGATAGCTATGCTGCTGTCACACGCGCATTGTTCCATGGTATGAATCGGCGGCCTATGCAACAGCCTGTCATCAGTTATAATTATCTATCAGGCGAATGTGGATTAGTCATATCCAGGGGAGCGGCTTCAAAACGAAGTAGTCGAAGCCTATCCGTTCAATAGCTGTCTTTTAATTGGGCTATTGATCAAAACCTGTACACAAATTTCAAACAGGCAGTTACATCGATCAACATGTTGAAGGGAGGGGTTTTTTTTCTTCAGTGTCATGATTCAATTAAAGAGATTGTGAGGAATGGATTTAAAAAATTAAGATAAGATAAATCGAACGGTAGCGCACACAATGGGGCAGTGATTTCTGTCCTTATCTGGTTTCTAGGCAATCAAAGCGTCGCGTTTCACGCACGCGACCAATGCTTCTCACGCTCATGTCAAGATAAAGTATGCAATGGACATTCAAGTGTTTGTATGATTTGTAAACAAACCGAGAATAATGATACGAAATGCACATAATGCATGGTAGTGCAGTAGTGATCAAACACATAAACGGCATACTTGATTGCTTTTTTGTTTACAAGCAGAAAGCCAAACACGCACATGATATTTGCGAACTAATATGAGTTGTGTACAGGGTTCTCCAAACTAGCATTCGTAGTTTAATTTAGTTTTTTTTAAATAAAATCATCACATGGTAATTGGGCTCTTTGATTCTGTTTTACATATTTTGTTGTTTATCTTCAATTTAAAAGTTTTGAAGAATAAAGGCCATACAACATCTTAAAGTTTTGGCCCACCGATTTTGGCTAATTTAACATGATTATACCCGTTACTTGATAGCAAGTCCCTCGTACAGAAAGACTACCCCCGATCAGACTCGATGAACTCTCCGTTGAGCTAGGGTAGGCAGCTTGTGCTTTCCCCAGGTTCTCAAATCGATATCAAAGCGATTAAATTTAACACACACTTAGCTAGAAAAACTAAAATGTGAAGCTTTGAGTCTCCTGTGGTATAGCCACGGTTGCCAAAAATATTTTTCAACCATTGATTTTTTGCGGGTTTAAGTGTAAAGAACCTAAGCGTACGATGGGCTATGAAAATTGGATTGAAAAACCAATGAAATTTAATCGACAGACCAAAATGTAGTTCTTCTGCACATATTTTTGATACATCTTTGCTTTTCTTTAAACTAAGTGCATTTGCATAGTTGATGGCTCTGTCAGTAGTAGTAGTAGTAGTAGTAGTAGCATCATTTCACTGAAATAGTTTGGAGATCCCTGTAATAGCAAAACCCTCTAGAATTTATACTCCTAACGATCGAATTATCGGCATTGTTTATAGTTGGCAAGCGTCGTTCGCTGAATCGAACAGAATAATCTCCACCGGCCGCCAACTACCACCATGGACGAGTTAAAGGTACAAAATCGCGTTACATGCGTGCAATCCCGGGGGTAAATCTTGTAACACTTACTAACCATTCGATTCCCGTTCCACACAGGGCCTCCTAAGTGGGGCCGGCAAGCAGCTGTTCGATGCGGCCGGTCAAGCGATCACGAGTGCCGCCACCGAATACATCGGCAGCGTCATCAACGAGATGTTTGTGAAGAAGGAATCGGACACGAAGCGCTTCCTGCCGAGCATTAAGAACATGAAAGTGGTAAGTTTCGTTTGTTGATGCGATGATCGCCATCCGTCCACAGCCCGGCGGCTCAAGGTTATGATCTCACGGTTCACGATCAGCGCCCACACGCGTGTGTGGGTATATGTAAACAGCATCAGAACCGGCTTCGCTACTTGTTAATCAACAACGGCCTGGAAATACGTACGATATGCGCACTGGTAGTGGTACAATGATAGAGCAGAACGCAACGAATGGCTGATCAACCATGCTGCTGATGACTCAAGGGGAGGCCTGACATTAGTATCGAATTAGCACTCATCCGGATACCCATCCATCCGCCAGTCGAGTCGGATTCCCTTGCGATCCCTCGAACCAACAACACGTCGCTCGGCTCGCTCGTTCTTGATGCATTCCAATGCAAACTAACCATAACTATCGGGCAAAAACACACGCACACAGCTAACCTTACGGCGCACGGAATGTACCGATTTGTAAGCAACAAACAATCATATATATGCTCGTGACGGCCTTCAGGGGACTAGAAATAGGCAGGGGGTGCCATTCCCAACAACGATTTGACTTGACCGAAGGTCGAAGAAAACTAGCAACAAACTGACTTTTCCGTCAATGTTTTATCAATGCAGTGCGATGTGCGCTCGCAATGCACCGAGTCAGTATGCAAAACTGACAAGCGTTTAAAGAACTAATAGGTAGCGATTAGATGAATAATGTATTATCTTATCACCTCACCTAGCAATAGCTTGTTTTGGTGGATATTTATTAAAGTTCTGATTAATCACATTACTTTGCAAGAGCAAGGCTTAATGCTTACAATTAGCAGTTAGCAATTAATTTTAAATTACCCTGAACATCAACATACCCCTCAACCGAGTCAAAAAACTTTTCTTCTTTCGATCAGATTTCACTTCTTAGAAAAGGCTTTTAATTGCTAAAGTTTTGTTCGGTGTGAAGTTCTATCGGTATCACGTGCACTGTGCTGTTGCATATAAAGTGCACTAATCGTCCTTATCGATTGCTTGCACACCACGATTAAACGCCTATATCCCTAGCCCCCAGTCCCCGCCGTTGTTACGAAGACAACGGCAACAAACGACCTCATTTCGAGCGCGCTTTTCGACGCGAAATTGTGATTGACTTTGAGGTGGGCCGATTTCGCTCGTGCTCCATCAGGCCAGTTCTGTTGCAGCTAGCAATGGGCCAGGATCTTCTCAGCAGTGCACTGCAAAGTGAACGTAGCGCGTTTTCTGGTGGAAGAAAAATCACATGTTAAGCTCCGCATTTAAAAACTCCATCATGGGCGATAAAACGTGTCGGGTTGGTGTCGTCAGTCGGCAGGAGTGTGCCGTCGCATCGGTAAAGGATTCGATTGTTGCTGAGGAAGACAGGAAGAGTGGACGCGGTGAGAAGGGCGGTGGTACGCTGCAGAGTGTGGTGGAGGGACGGATACTTAATGTAACGGAAGTGTTGCCACGGTTCGGGCGTTATGGGCGGCGAAGGAGGAACAAGTTTAAGGATGTCACAGCGGAGGTAAAATCGGGTTTGCAGGCGCAGTACAGTAGTAGTAGGTAAAGTTAATGGGAGGATGTCTAGTGTTGCATTCAGCGCGGAGTTGGGAAATACTTGGGAAAAATCTTTCTCTTCTTGCAAAGGGTCGTGATAATAGTTGGTCATTGTTTCTGTGATTGATTCTTGAATGTATCACAAAAAGGGTCTAAATGGCACTCATTTCATGTACAAAAGCCTTATGTGGTGGACGTTTTTCTTGGATTTTTATTTGTCTTAAAGAACAATTGTCACTTTTATGTTGAATACAGCTGTAACTATGATTGAAATCAAATTTTCTCGATAGTCCTTGAATTTGGAGGGCAAGAATCGATTGATTGAACCCATGGAGAGATTGCACAACGCAAACCTTTTACAGCCATGCGGGATGTTAATGCATTAGCAGCGGGATATTGTAGACTGTTGATGTCCGAAAAGGAAAAGCTTAGGGTCAACTTGGTGTCTGTTGTCCTAGTACAATTTTCTGTTGACCGTCCGCTGGGAGTGAAGTTGTGATAATGTATCATTCCGAACGACATCATTGTTGGGCACACTGTCATCATCACCGCCATCAATATCATCCTCGCAACTATCATAAACGTAGACACTGTCCTGTTCATTGTCGTCGACTACCTCAAACACATACGCCGGAAAAACTGGATACGAAATATGTATACCGGGTACTAGAAGGAACCGATACGATGTGATTCTAAAAGAAGCAATCTTTAAATCAAGTTGCTAATATTTTTTTTTAATTCTTCACTCTCTCCCTTTCAGCTTGGAGATCGCAACAGAGGTCAACGAACAAGTGCCGATGTGCAAGATTTTTACCAAATCCGCCAACAGTGCCTCGAGAATGGTACGCTGTTCGAAGATCCCGAGTTCCCGGCGTCGGCCTCCTCGCTGATGTACTCGCAGCGTCCCGATCGACATTACGAATGGCTCCGTCCGCACGAGATCTGTGATGGTCCGGAGTTTTTCGTCGAAGGTTTCTCGCGGTTCGATGTGCAGCAGGGTGAGCTGGGCGATTGCTGGCTGCTGGCCGCCTGTGCCAATCTGACGCAAGACCACAAGATGTTCCTGCGCGTGGTGCCGGACGATAATAGCTTCGAGGACGATTATGCCGGTGTGTTTCACTTCCGCTTTTGGCAGTACGGCAAGTGGGTCGATGTGGTGATTGACGATCGGCTGCCGACGTACCGGGGACAGCTAATATACATGCGCTCGTCCGAGCAGAACGAGTTCTGGAGCGCACTGCTCGAGAAGGCCTATGCCAAACTGCACGGTTCGTACGAATCTTTGCGCGGAGGTACTACCTGTGAAGCGATGGAAGACTTCACCGGTGGTGTTGCCGAAATGTACGATCTGAAGGACCAAACGCCACCGAACCTGTTCGAAATCATCGAGAAGGGCTTTAAGCGTAACTCCATGTTTGGGTGCAGTATTGAGGCGGACCCGCACGTGCTGGAAGCGGAAACGCCGGAAGGTTTAATCCGTGGCCATGCGTACTCCATCACGAAGATCCAGATGGTGGACATAGAAACGCCGGGACGATCGGGCAAGATACCGCTGATTCGGCTCCGAAATCCGTGGGGCAATGAGGCCGAATGGAATGGACCGTGGAGCGATAAGTCGGCCGAATGGCGCTACATCCCGGACGAGCAGAAGCAAGAGCTCGGGCTGAACTTTGACCACGACGGCGAGTTCTGGATGTCGTACCGTGACTTTACGCGCTATTTCGATCGTATGGAAATCTGTAACTTGAGTCCGGACTCGTTAAGCGACGACGAGTTAACGCGTGGCAAGATCTGCTGGGAGATGTCGATGTTCGAGGGCGAATGGGCACCCGGTAGTACGGCGGGCGGGTGCCGTAACTATCTCGACACGTTCTGGCACAATCCACAGTACGTGATACGGCTGGAAGATCCGGACGAGGATGATGCCGAGGGTAACTGTACGGTGATCATAGCGCTGTTGCAAAAGAACCGTCGGGCAAGGAGAAATATGGGTGTGGAATGTTTAACGATCGGGTTCGCCGTGTACCGTGTGACGGAGCGCGATTTGGCGCAGAAACCGCTGAAGATGAACTTCTTCAAGTATAATGCATCGGCGGCACGTTCGCCTGCGTTCATTAATCTGCGTGAGGTGAGCTGTCGGTTTAAGCTTCCGCCCGGTACGTACGTGATCGTGCCGTCCACGTTCGAACCGAACGAGGAGGGTGAATTTATTATTCGCGTGTTCTCCGAAACTGCCAACAGTATGGAGGAAAATGATGAAAATGTCGGCGTTGGTGACCTTGATGATCGGGTAAGTTATCCCACACACGGTGGAAGTTAGATCCAAAGGAAGATACAATAAATCTAATCATTTCCTGTTTTTTTCGCTTCATTTTTCAGATTGCGCCCGATGTACCCGGATATGTACAACCGTCACCGCAACGGCAAGCCATGGAACGTCTGTTTCTGGATGTTGCCGGTGCAGATGGTGAGGTTGACTGGGTTGAGCTGAAGCGTATCCTCGATCATTCCTTCCGTGATGGTAAGTGTCCTCGCTACGGGCCTAGTGCGTAGTGGGTTGAATCGATAAACCTTCCTTCCTTTAGCTGTCCTTGTTTTCTTGGTAGTTTGTTCCTTTGCACCCTGGGATGATTTTGTAAAGTTCGAAATGAAAAAGGATATTAAGTTGCAATACGTTTCCTGCATGAGATTGGATTCCAGTTTGATGTAGTGACAGTTAGTAGACTAGGCAGTTCCTTTGGTTTACGAGATAATTTATCCACAGATGAAGATTGCACACGTTCAAAGCGTAAAATGGGGTTCCGTGTGGTTAATATAACATTAAATGTAGATTAATAACACTCGTTACTCGTTTAATGTTCAATGCGAAATCAAGTATGTAAGTACCAAATAATGAAGGAAAGCGATAAGAAATTTCAGTACATTCTGTTTAGTATGGCTCAATTCATCGTCCCTTTTTCAGTACTTAAATATAGACAATTTTATAGGAGTATATCATTAATATTCTTTGAAAGTGGATTAGGTGAACAAATTCATTACTTGAGCATCCGATGAACAAGCATCAGCAGTTTCGCGAATAAATTTGTTCATGGGAAATTGTCTGAGTAATTTTTGAAGTATGTTATGCTAAAATATCATAAAATGTGTAGTAACCAATTGTTTAAATCTAAAATTAATTTATTATTAGAATGGTTAGGAGGAAGAATACTCATTGCGGGTTAATAGCCATGATCCCGTACTTAGCCTTTAAATATGCTTAAAACTTTGTTGAGGTCTTGGTAATCAATTAAGAATTACTGAGAAAAAAAGACATAACTGAGGCAAGTTGTCTTCTACGCTGGACCAGCTCATTTTTGGAAAGTAATTTTCAAGAGTCATTCATTTTGAATATTTGATTGCTCTAACGCTGACTTCAGTCGTTCTATCCCCTGATTTTACTCTCACACTCAACATCGTCTAGAAAATCTGAATACACGTCTATGGCTTTCCTTATATTATTGACTTTATCTTTGTACCTCAGGCTAAGCTTCAGTACCACACAATCTCCAAGTACATCTAGCTGCAGTTCAAATAAAATTCTGAACAGCTAGTTGTTATAGTCACCGCAATGGGCATTCTTTATAGGAACTGAAATGAATAAAAATTCACATTTACCAAATATTGAAGAATACCGAATCGAATCAAGTTCTAAGAGGGCTTCTTATGTTTCGCATTTGTTGGTTCGTAACTGCATTTTCCTCATGTATTTTTGTACTGTTTTCTATCATATTTATGTATCGTTTTAATCTGTGGAGTAATCCAATCGTCTGTGAGTTCTGTTATCCAGCGGTTTCTCATGTTGTTTGTGTTCTTTTCTTTCCCTTATTCGTTTACTGCATTCGTAACTGCCATTTCATACCATTTTCCCCGAAATTCAATAATATCGCAAACTAACTGATCGTTTGATTTAACATCCAACACCACATTTTAACACACCATTCAACAACTCCCTACATCCATCGATTATCTGTTACTCGTGATATGTGATGTGTGATGTATGTGTATGGTTGCACCCGCGAAAACATAATCCCCTTCGTCAACTATCCGCACCGGATGACCTTCATCGGGGTAACATCGGCGTGGTCTAACGGCACGCACTAAATCACAAACCCACACATCGGCACTTAACGATTAAAAAAAAATCGGATTTATTACGGAACAAACGGAAACTGTTTTGAACATCCTCATGTGGTGCCCTTTCGCCGACCGACGCATCGTCCAAACTCTAGATCTGCCGAAAACGAACTCAGTGAACGGGCTGAACCAGAAGCAGACGTACGCATCGCAACAGAACGCCGAAGTCGGTGCCGGGCCGGGTGGTGCCGGCGGTATAGAGGATCTACTGAGCATGCTGCTGAACATGTGCTGCAAAGGTATCCAGGGTGATGGAGATGGCGGTGGTGGCGGCGGCGGCACACGTCCTTCCGGTCCGGCCACACTGGAAAGTCAAATCCTACCGAACCAGCCGCTGCATGGTGAGAGTAACTGCATTTGTAAACGTTTTGTTTTTGATTCTCTTTCTTTTAATGGACCGTGGGGCCATATTTATGGGGATTTTGGAGGGGGATGGGTATGTGCGTTTTCTGGCGAGATTAAGTATGATGGAGGAAGGCCTTTAATATGAAAAATTGAATGGCCACTGAATGCAAACTACAATCTGCCAACGATTTTTGCTTAGCGAATTTAATTTTTATTGCTCCAATTGGACTATCAAAGATGTGTCAAAAGTTTTGAGTTATTACAAAAAGTTAAAGGTTATCAGTGCTTCGGCCGCTTGCAATACTTGCTCTTGCGTGCGCGGCTTCCAGTCGTTTTCGGCAGTTTCTTTTTCTACTAACAAATTCGCTTTTTTTGTTTGTGCGTGTGTTCTATTCCCTATTCAACGTCACGGTTCTCTGCCATGTGTGATTTTTGCACTACAGTATATGTAAAGATACGTACAGAAAAAACATCAAACGTGTGTCTGCTTTGTGTTTGCATTTAAATGTTTTGGTTTAAGTTTGAAAAAGCGATTCGAAACACTGCCAGGTGTGTAGTAGGAAGTATTTATTATTGTATAGTTTGAGCTAATTATAGCCCATCTCTAGGGTGGGCATGGCGCATCAGTTGGGCGTACAAATGTTGAAGTCGATGTGGGAGTAATAAGTTGCTGAAAGTTTTATGGTTATGGAAGATTGCTGTGCAGGAGAGTGAATATTTTATTTGAAAAGAAACGATACTAACGATGTAATATGAGTGTTTAATTCAGTTAAGGTAAATTTTCGAGTCAATGTGGCCCTGCCACAAGTTTTACTCCAATAAACCCATGGCCTATGATTGATGGGCTTTCCTTTTCTATTCAACCTTTACTATACAGTAAGGCTTGCAAATAAGGGCAAAGTCTGGATGAGAAACATCGATATCGAGCACAGCTTTTGAACATACCTTAGACCTGTCAAGAAAAATAATCCGCAACAGCTAGAAGATGCAAAATTTTGTGACTAGATACACCACGCTATTTCACGGATAATAATTGGTGACTCGATATCGGTACCGCCTAGTTTCATTTCAGCTTTCGCAATCGGATCTTAATCCAGTTCCGATTACGGGATCGATTCTGATTCCAAAACGAACTCCGTAAACGATTTCAAAAGCAATTGCGCAATGCCCTGGGACCAATTTCAAAACTAGTTCCAATTCCTTACCAAAGTCTGCTCCAGATCCCGGAGCCGTCTCCGATATAATTTAATTTTTTTTATTATTTTTCCTTAATTTATTCGTGAAAAGTGAAACGTTTGGCCTTCTTTTCTTCTTTTTCTTTGACTCTACAACCTCTGGAGACCTTGCTCTGCCTTAACTGCGTACGGTCCTGCGTACGGATAGTTGCTCTTCATATCTTCTAATGGGAGAAAGCATCTCTGTGAATTGATGCTGATTATGGAACCGATATTTACTTACGAACAGAATCTGGTTCCGGAACCATTTCCATACCCAACTTAGAACCCACTCTTCGAAATCGATTCCGAAAAAAATCCGTAACTCTCCGGAGGAATTTTTTCCTATCTAAATTGCATATTGCCCATGATTATACACAGGACATTAAAACCATGTCTCACTTCTTGCATTATTATTACAACTAATTTAATCGAAATAGACATGATTTCGTGTGAATGTACAATGCAAAGATTCCGATTCAGCTTAACAACTCTTCGAGTTCTATTTATCATGAACATCACCAAAAACAAAATCAAATTTGGCTGATTTTTTACAATTATTGGACAAGAAACGACTACTCACGTCTGTAAAGTTTATCGAAGTTTTTAAGGTGGCTTCATATTTATCTCAAAATTTTAACTAAGCCTTTGAAAATGTTCTTTATATTCTTCTTTAAATCGGCCCTGTGTTTTCACCATCACTCTGTTGACATTAGTTTCATCCGTTTTCTTTTGTGATGCCTCGGTGTTTGGAATGTCGTTTCCAAAATTCCAGCGCATTTGATGCTTTGGCTGATCGACTCATTGCCTGAAAGATTGTGGCACAGTTGGCATGGTTGACAGGTAAAATAAAGTAGGTTCGATGGGTTACGATTATTAGTTCGCTAGCGTTGTGTATTTGTTGTGATTAAGATGCTTCCACTGCTGTACAAGATTGGAAATTGAAAGACTAGCAAAGCTAGAGAAAAATACGCTAGAGCGAGCTGCAGAAGCAAGCATCTTTGAACAGAATGTGTTTAGGAGCATGCTTGTTGGATGTTAAATTGCTTGTATGTTCTGAAAACAGATTTCCTACAATATCCGGCATTTATGAAAAAACGGAAAAATAAAATTTTCCCTCACATCATACTTTTCTATATTTCGTTTATTTATAATTTTACTTTTTGCTATCCTTCGAAGAAAATTAACCCAAAAGTAAGCACAAACAAAACGTTCTATTAATGTTCTTCTAGCCTTCTACAGGTCTTCCTCCCGAGCACATTTGTAGCGTGTTATTCTAGCGATCATCAGTTCAACGAGACTCCAGTAACAGTCCAGTGACCAATCCTTTAGTTTTCCACCCCGTTTACTTCGTAATCTTAATGGGTTTAGCAAGCTCACGTGGACGTTCAAAACTAATCTAGATTATTTTATCTGTCTCTTTCTCTTACCCACACATACACGCAAATACAGACAACATTTCCGCCGAAGGCTTCTCGAAGGACGTGTGCCGTGCGATGGTAGCCATGCTGGATGTGGATCACACCGGCAAACTAGGTTTCGAAGAATTCCAGCAACTGCTAACGGACATCGCAAAATGGAAGGCCGTGTTCAAGCTGTACGATACCGAGGGTTCCGGTCGGCTGAGCCCGTTCCAGCTGCGCGAAGCGCTCAACTCGGCCGGCTACCATCTAAACAACCGGATACTGAATGCGCTGGTGCATCGGTACGGGTCGCGCAGTGGAACGATCCCGTTCGACGATTTCATCATGTGCGCTGTCAAGATTAAAACAATGATCGGTAAGTGTTTTTCTTTTTCTGTATTAATTTCTTCCCGGCCTGCAGGGAATAAAGTTTGTTCTTACTGTGCACAGAAATCTTCCGCGAGCGTGACACCGACGGTACAAATCAGGCCACGTTCAGCATGGACGAGTGGGTCGAAAAGACGCTTTACTCGTAAAGCTGGTTTGCGTCTACGCCGCATCATCAACATCACTCCTGTCTTGCATTTTTTTACCAGCTATTCTTCTGGGAAAAGCGATTTTCCACTCCCGCACTCGGAAGTGTTGTACTTTTTTGTATCAGGGCAGCTCGATGAAAGCACTTGAAACGAGCCATTTTTTTTTGTTTCTTTTTATTAAGTTAATATTTTTTTATTTCTCCTTGTTTTTGTTTTTATTATATTGATACAGATCGTTACAATTTACAAAAAGAACGTTAAGTTATAGCTTGTAGAGGAAAAAAAGAAGTAAAATTCAAATATCCATCACGTTTGCTATTATAAAATATTTTTCTACTTACTTATGCTTCAAGCAAGGTCCTCGAAAATTTCCTCTTTAAAATTTTAGAACGCTCTTACGCATCACAAAAAAAAATCTACGTGTCTAACACAACACAATTCGGAACGTGCACAAACTCACACCCACTCTATGAGAGAGAAACAATCGTTGTTGTATTACTATTACCGTGTCAGCATCAATCCGCGCCATAATAACCGTGCATCACTTAAGTAATTGGGTGCAAAAATCGAACAAATTTTAAATCTTTCCTATCCTCGCCCGAGGCAGTTTTTAGTTTGATTCAGTGTGCGTGTAATGTCGTCGTTGAAGTGTTAATTTTTCCTCTTTTTATATAAAACAAAAATTTGTTAAAATAAAGTTGTATTTATGAATTATCTTAAATCAGATAGAGCAAACGGTGAAGTGTGGAGTTTGTTTCCTACTAAATGGTGACATGCGTGTACTAGGCGCCTCCATCGACTGGGCGTCTGCATCGAGTTTTACAACGTAGGGAGTTAAAGATAACATGCAGGAAGGATTAAGCAGCTTAAAGGATCTCCCTTGCACTGTCAGAAGAAAATAAATGTCATTATGTTGCATATGATTTTCTGCCAACGAAAATATTTAAACACGATCGTGTATACAAAAATGTTTACCAACCTCTGTCGACGTTGAAACACATTCACCTAAAAGTTGTGGAATGCTTTAAATTAAACAAACAAAAGACATTCCCCTTCCTCCCTTTCGCTCCTTCCCCTCTCACATGTCGCTTGGCAGAATTTATCGTTCTGTGCGCTCTCTGGCCCTTTTTTTAAAATAATTCTTCCATTGACACATCCATCTGGTTTTGCCGTTGTGGCCGGGCTGGCTGCTTGGGAATACTACTATTTATAAATCGTACACCGCCGTACCGTTCTGTCTGTTTGCTTTTCAAACAGATGTTTTGCTTACGGTGTACACGCCATGCGACATCATATTTAGCAAAATGAAACCGAACGAAAAAGGCGCGCAAAAAACGGTGAAGGGTAAGGTATTCTGGGAGATGTTTGCTTGAATAATCGCCCGGAAGCCAAGAAGGGTTCGGAGGTTTTGAAATGGTAAACTGTACATCGAATTCAACGCGATTCCTTTGGGAGATAAGCAAGCGATAACGGTTGACCGAGGTGTGAACTTATGGGATTTCATGGAAAAGAATGATTCCTGATAAATGATAGCAAAAGTATTACCAATTTAGCAACAACAAAACGAACAATTTAGATAACGGAATCATAATATCACAAGACAACGTTCTCAAATGATATCATCATTTGATAATCGTGTGAATAAGAGATTTACGGGAGCCATTTAATTAGACTCTGAGGCCGCCCTTTAGTGAAACTATAATGGTGCCGGTCTTCACATGACAGGGCCGGGATGCAAATCCCATCTGGACTGTTCCCCCGTAGTGAGGACTGACTATTCAACTTTGTAGTTTCGCAAGTTTAGCACGCCATTCGATGGCCGACGTGATCTAATACGCCGTTAAGCCAAGAAGAATTAATTAGAATTCTTCTTCTTCTTGGTGGCTTATCGACCATCTAGATCATGCTGGTCATCTAATATGGCTTACTAGACTTGCTGATACCACATAGTTGAATAGTCAGTCCTCACTGCGCTGGGAATGGTCCGAATGGGATTTGAACTCCAATCCTGCTTTATGAAGATCGGTGCAGTGGTCGAATTATCAGCGGGTCGCTTCCATTTAATTAGACTTTAGCACCTAAAAATTGTTCTTTCATGTCTTCCATAATTCCATTCACTCCACAATTTTCGATCTATTTTTTCCGAACAACTAAAACATATGATATCAGTAGATTAAGCAACGCCATCCCATTTCAAAACAGGTCGTTTCAGATGATATCACAATTGCAGCACATAACTTCAGCACGTTCATAAGCGTCGTTGTCGAAATTCGCTGTATTAACTGTGTGAAATTACGTGCTGCTGTTGTGATATCATCTGCGAACATTGCCCTGCGAAATGTGAGAGGACTGGGAGGCAGTTATAGATTTTTCTACTCAACTACTTTCTCACTCATCAGGCACCATATACGCTTCACAGTTTTGGCCTGCTTCCACAATCCATGCTGCTGATTTTTCCCTCATTTTTTCATGAATTTCCAATCAAACTAAATTCTGTGGCCCACCATTAACACCAAAATCAAATTACGCCGCGTGTTATCTCATAAAAAAGAAAACCTTGTTGCTTCCCCAATTTTCCCCAACTGGGATGATCAGCAAAATAACACCCCGATTGTATTTTCTCTTCTCCTGCTTTTGACTCTGTACGGGGGAGTCTGCACGATTTATGTTCGTGTTAGCGCGATGCTAGTTATCCATCGATTTATCGATGGAAACTTTCAACACACCTCACGACGGAGGGAAAACCTTGAATTTGACACATTGCGCACAGCAAAATAGAAAAGGTTCGCAGATCGCAGGGAGGCCATATGGTTGGAACTGAAGGTGGCTGACCTTCGCGACTGTAGAAGTAAAAAAAAAAATTGCCTGCAAATGTTTTCCCTTCGCATTAGTGGATAAAGGCTGGATGGAAACATGTGTTCTGATTGGTAAGAAAGAACCAAAACATTACAGAAAAGGGAGAACATTCATCAGTGTGTGACTCTTGTGTGACGGTAGTTTAAATTTAGTACGCATTTGTGAAGATATAGGGACCCCCTTTACAACTTCCTAGTGTCTGTTTGTATGTGTGTGTATCAGAGGAAAACGCGTTGCCAGATGAGTTTTGGTCCATTTGCTTTCCTCATAACTTTATTTTCATTTTTTTTTAAATATGAACCCACAATCCTCTGCTACGTTCGTTTAAATTGAAACGACGATCATGGTGTAAACTTCAAAGTGAAAATTTTATTACCATATATCTGTAGAATTTTGCACAAAGAAATTGGCACACATTCTTCAACTGAAAAGAGATGCTTCGAACGCTTTTTGGTGGTCAAATAACAAAAAATCCTACCGACGACAATGTACATACGCCAACGGGCAATAGACATGGCGTCTTGTTGCGCAGCTTCTGCTCCCCCTTATGTCGCCTCCCCTTTTTTAGCCCATCGGCGCCATAAAAGTCGACCCCCAGTAGCTGACAAATCATGCCCGTGAACTTGAGGATTGTATTGTAGCGTTGTGTTGGGTTGGTGTTGGTGGGAAAAAAAATGCGCTTGAAGAAGACGCGTGCAAGGGGAATCGTGGACGGAATTTATGACAGTCGCATGGCGCTGTTTTAGTTGGCATTAGCTTGTAGCGGTAACGATAGAAGGAAGTTTTAAGAAGAGACAACCTACACGATATGGATCGAAGCGATTAACGAATTGACTTAATTGAATTGGTATAGAACGTCTGATGTAGTTAATTGACACACTTTCATACATATGTACCTATTATATTTCATTTTCAATTCTTCATTTTATGACAGGTTTTGTTGTGTGTAATATTTGTTTTATGAATATTTCTATCAGTGTTGACTATATCAGTTTTTTTCTGTAAATTTTACCAGTTTTGTTCTTTTTTCATTTGTATTTTTTATTTATTTCCTATTTGCTTTATTAGTTTGTATTTGTTTTACGATTTACTGGACTTGCTTATACAACGTAGTTGGATAGTCAGTGAAACGCTGTTGATTTATTGTTGATTAGGTTGTTATTTGATAGTTGAACTTAGGAAATACCATATCAGAGGAAAAAGTCTCAACATTTTATAACAAAACGCATTTCAATTTCTAAGAAGACTAACAGCTCTCAACTTGCCTAACTCCGTATAACACATTGCCGGATAGAAATCAATCGTTTTAGATAACAAATCATAACTATACAACCGCTTTCAACCGGCTAACGCTTCCGTGGGGTCTACCATTTAATCTGTATTCATTGCACGTTTTACTATGGGACTTGGTTCTCATCAACAAAGCTACACATTCATCCCAGAGCAAAGAGTCCCTTGGATGAACCCCTAAAAATCGCCCCCAAATCAGGAACCGGCTCGAGAGATTGCCTGAAAAAAAATTATAATAAAGAAGCGAGAACACGACGTACAAAATACTCCCAACTCGTTCACTCGCTCAACGAAAACAGACAGCGAAAGGATAGAGGCGAACTCGCAGCACACGAACGGTTGTTGAAAGTTCGCGGCACGCAATCGCAGCGCTTCATTCAGTACGCGAACGTACGCCGGTTCGGGCGGTATTGTGCCAAAACACGACGCCAGTCGCCAGACTGGTGCTGTTCTCTATCTCAGTCGATCGGTCGATAGTGTCGTTATCGTGCGTTGTTGTGTAGATAAAGTGGGAGGAACCATCTCACCATAATGCCGGTGATAACGAGAACCAATCGTCCGAACGAGGAGCTGCTGAAGGCATCGCGTGGCCCCAGCCTAATGTCCTCCGCAAGTTCACCAACGACTACCAGCAGCAGCGTTACGACGACGACACTGATCAAGCCGACGCTATATCAATCTCGAACGCGCTTCCTTCCGATCGAGTTTGATCGTAATGGTGTAAGTGGATTGATGGGATAACTCCACAAAAATCCTATGCTTCCCTTCGAGGGCTCAGAAGTGTGTCAGCGGTGTGTGCCAAGTGTCAGAGTATGGTCAAGTGTGTGGTCTGTGCCGTAGTTAAAGTGTGCAAAATCTGTCTCGCGGTAAAGAAATTATTTGGTGTGATTTTATTTAAATTTAGCCTGTCTGTTTGGTGTATGGCGTTGTACTTGGCGGATAGATGGAAGATGGCTGCAAATAGAGCGCGATCAAGTACGATCGTATGTGGATATTCGACAGGCCGTGCTCTTGTTGTTGCATCAACAAAAACGAATGCATCTTGTGGTGCGGGTTCGACCTTCGCTGCTAACCGGCAAACCATGACCGGCAGGAAGTGAACGAACCTAGTGACGGCTCCAATGATTCGACGGCGATACCACAACAACAGCAAACAAAAAAAAACCCTTCATGCGAACCATGCGGGCGCCTCCAAAATGTTTATTCATCCAATGCCCGGGTGCTTGTGTTCTGCTCTCCATGTGCCTTCTATGTTGCTCCGGATATTCTTCTGGCTACGGTTCTGGTGGTTATCATCGTACACACAGGCTTCTTGTTCTAATTGGAACCGGTTCTGTGTTCTTTAGCTTTTCGGTTCTTCTGGGTTTTCGTTTGTAACGACCTTCCGCGTGGTGTTTTACAGTTTCGTTGCAAAAAAATCAAACCAGAACAGGCAAAAGAAAACCTCTAAGATGTGAAACATGGACACGCTTTAGGCTTGAAGATTGTTCGTTCTTCACAATGACCTTTCGTGGTTTGCTTCTTATCAAATGGGTTTTTTTGTGATTTGGTTTTTGCGGTGCTGTTTAATGGCTTCTTAACGAAACGATCGTAATTTGCGCGTTATGCAATGTTAGATAGGAAATTAAATATATTTTTTTATTATTATTATTTCATTATTATTGTAATATTGATCAATATATTTCATATATTGATTGTATTACAAATCTTTTTTTATGACGTTTAACTTTGACAGTTGATAGCTAAGTAGTAACCATAAGTTGTCAGAGCTATTTTTTTCCTATATCGCTTTTAAAACTAAATCATCCATAAATTTGATTGAATATTCTACCCTTTTAAGGTCAAACCAGTACTTATTTGAAGGCTTTATACTTACCCTCCATATAAAATTTAATTTTGACAGTTGAAAGCTAAGTAGCTGTCATTGTTTAGATCACGAAATAAATTTGAAGATGGATTCTTGATGTTTGATAGTGATATTCTTCAATTTCTGTATTGTTTTGACTAACCCAATGCGAGCAAATTCATCAATTCGTACCGTTTTTGTCGCACCTTTGGGTTTCACATAACGATGCTAATCAAACTGTCACACCCGGTAGTGAACGTTGGGCATTATGCAGGGTTTATCGTCGTCTAACAGTATGACACACTTTGTTTGTGTAGCCAATTAATTCGTAACAACACCAAACAACATGGAACGTCGGTAGGAAACGAAGTTCAAACGCGACGATTCCTACACTGAATCAACAGTTTGTGTATGGAATTTCAATGCCGTTTGATTTTCCTACTGGTCGCTACTTGGGTAATCTGGTGATAATAATAATGGTATTTCGATTGTAATTAGTTGCGGAAACTAGTGGCGGAAAATCCCGATTCAAGCGTCACACTGAGTCATAAACCAACCCGGTGGAATTATTGTACCACGGTTGAACCTCTGTTGCTGTAAACAAAGCGCAACAAAGCGCGAACTTTACTCGCTGAATGTTTCGTTTTTATGTGAGCTTGATTTCCGATTCTACCGGAACTAATCGATGATTAAGCTTTGTACTCTCTTCCTTTTTGTTCACTTTCTGGTCGTTTATATTTACGAAGAGAGATTACATGATGCAACAAGTTGTGCTTTGCATCGCTTATCAGAACAGAGATATCCATGTAGGTTAGATAGTGTCAACATCTGGTTCGGTTTCGCATGTAGCGCCACTGCGATTAAGATTGGACTCACAGACGGATCGATATTACAGACGGGACGATATATCTAGATTGCATTCGATTTTGTAACTTCCATTCGTGAGATCCTGTGGATAATGGATTTCTTGCCTTTTTATCTACAAAGAAACTACTACTCTCCTCTATTGCTTTGTTCGATTGTTGGTGGCGATGTCATGCCATATAATTGGATGTCTCAATCAAAAAGCTGTTTATTTATCGTCGGGCTTGGGTCGGTGAAAATGCTGGATCATAACCTAGCCAGAAGAAGGTTCAAAGGCGTACAGTTTTTGAGGCCAATTGGTGACAATGACCGCAGACAACAATGGCCAAACTTTTGATTTTTCTTGTATTTCAAGGGCACCAAAAATTCTCCGTCTGCTTGGAACGTGACTGTGTCCAGAAAAAGGTGGATGAGAATCAAGCCTTTGTAACTTTTGTGGGATGAAATCCTTTGTTGTTTTGCGTTCATTTGCTGCAATAGTTTTCTGAATAGCTGCTGACATAGTACTTCACAAATGTAGGGCTTTGTACCGATTTTACACGTGTTTCTTGCTTTCTTTGGTGGTGTATGATGCCCTTAAAATATGCGAATCGATTAAGTGTGTCACTGCGCTGCACATTACATCCTAAACTGATGTTAACCATTGTAAGCAAGGGAGCAGCGAGCAAGCCAACAATGGCAAACACATGCTGCTGTTTAATGGATGTACATGGTTTCTTTCCGGTACGAGATCCTGTTGATGGGTGGTCCGCTGTGGAGTGATTGGATTTTGTAGTTACTTAGAAAAAGACAAAGAGAAGTAACTAGATTCCAAAGAGGATTAAAAATTGATAACTATTATTGTAAGTAACATTTTTAAAATGTGTGTTGAATTTTTAAAGTATCATCCTTAGACATTATTTTAAAGGTCTTCCATGTACCTTTAAATATGTCCGATGAGCCAACAAGCTGTCTGAAAGTGTCTGAAAATGACCATTTAATTTTGAAAGACAATGAGCAATCAAAGCTTAAGGATAAGGGCTTAAAGTCAAGACACGGTAAAGCGTTCTCCCCTCTATGTAAGAAGAACTCACCAAAAAAAGAGCTTGAACTCACATGGACACTTAGTCTAGTAAGCTATACGACATTGCCCGGCGTGACCTAGTAGATCGTTAAGCCAAGAAGAGATAGAGAGGGTGAAAGAGAGCGGATCTAACGGTTGGCGAAGTAGACCCGAAAGTTTTCTCGTTTCAGGAGCCTCGTATTAAGAACTTCATAGTAAGAACCTCGTACCTGGGCCCCGGCTGTCCGTGTTCGAGACCCTGTTAAAGCTCTAGTCCATTCCGCTTAGAGCCCCCAAAACGCTTGATCCGCCACTTGATAGGCTGCCAAAAAAGTATACTGTTCCGCCATATATTGCACCATTCAGTAAAACTTCCTCAAAGTCCTCACTACAAAGTAAATTTATTTCAAAAGGCGTAGAATAGTTGAATTATGTATTATTCATTTTAAAGAGTCGTATGCAAATATAAGGCTCTTATATTCAATTACCGCTCATAAATTCACCAGACAATGCTTTGCAATGCGACGCACCCATTATGGAAAAAATCTTATCCAAAGATAGTGTTAAATATTAAATAAAATGACCAAGAATCGCTTGCACACTGACTAGCTCCGAAAGCGTTTAATGTAATTAATTTTACCATTGACCACCGTCACGCAAACACAACTGACCACTCCCTGGCACGCTATGGCCACTGAAACGCTTGGAACGGGTGAGCTGGGCCATTAACTTCTCCTTTCTAACTCCTATAGAGAGCTTACCCGAAGCCAGATCCGCAGCGACCGGCTTACGTTCAGGACTACTACAAACTACGCACCGACTGTTTGCGAACGGCCACACTGTTTGAAGATGCGGAATTCCCTGCCGATGACAGCTCACTGCACTTCTCGTCCGTTTCGGGCCGCCCGTCCCAGTACAAATGGTTGCGACCGCATGAAATCAGCCCGGACGCCGTGTTCGATGCTGATGGGTTTTCGCGCTTTGACATCCAGCAGGGCCTGTTGGGCGATTGCTGGTTGCTGGCGGCAGCAGCCAATCTTACCACTTTCCCAGTGCTTTTTAGCCGTGTCGTACCGGATGACAACGATCGCATACAGGGTGGCCGCAAGGGGGTAGATTACGCTGGGATCTTTCACTTCCGATTCTGGCGGTTTGGCCAATGGTACGATGTGGTGGTGGACGATCGACTACCAACGATACGTGGTCAGCTTGTGTACATTAAGTCGTCTACGAAGCATGAATTCTGGAGTGCCTTACTTGAGAAGGCGTACGCGAAACTGTTCGGTTCGTATGAAGCCCTCTCGGGAGGATCTGCTAGCGAAGCGATGGAAGATTTTACCGGTGGACTGACCGAGGGTTACGAGATGAAAGACGCGCCGGACACGCTGTTCGAAATGATCGAGAAAGGGTGCAATAACTATGCGATGTTTGCGTGTAGTATTGAGGCTGGTGCGGGAGAGATGGAGCAGGTAACACCGCAGGGACTGGTGAAGGGGCACGCGTACTCCATCACCAAAGCACAAGCCGTAGACATCGAAACGCCCAGAGTTAAGGGTAAGATACAGCTGCTTCGGCTGCGCAATCCTTGGGGAAACGAGAACGAATGGAACGGTGCGTGGAGTGACAAGTCGCCCGAGTGGCGCTTCATCACCGAGGACACAAAGCGCTCGATCGGGCTAACGTTCGAGGTGGATGGGGAGTTTTGGATGTCTTTTCCGGACTTTCGCAAATACTTCGACCGGGTAGAGATGTGTCACCTCAGTCCGGATTGCCCCATCGCGCTGCAGGAGAGTCGTTTCGCGTGGCGCCAGTCCGCGTTCGAGGGCGAATGGGTGCTGGGCAGTACGGCTGGCGGATGTCGCAACTATCCGGACACCTTCTGGCACAATCCACAGTACGTGATCCGGCTGGACGATCCCGATGCAGAAGACTCGGAAAAGCTGTGCACACTGATCGTATCACTGATACAGAAGAATCGACGATCGAAGCGTAATAAAGGCATCACCTGCCTTACGATCGGCTTTGCCATTTACCGCGTGGAACCAACGGATCTACAGCGTAAGCCACTGCCACGTGAGTTCTTTACGTCGCATCTGTCGGCGGCCAAATCGACGTTTATCAATCTGCGCGAGGTGACGTGCCGGTTTAGACTACCGCCCGGATCGTACGTGATCATACCGTCTACGTTCGAACCGAACGAGGAGGGTGAGTTCATGATCCGGGTGTTCTCCGAATGTGCCAGCAATATGCAGGAGAATGATAGTGCGATCGGAATCGGCAAACCGGTGGTAGGTATTCGGGGTGAAGATGGGATGTGAATGATCTTTCTGTGGAATTGAACATTTGGAAGTAGTCTACAGAGCACGTTGCACGTAGATAATAGGGTGCACTTTGGGAGAATGGTGAAATAATTTGTTGATAAGGCCTAGCTTGCGAGGAAACTCGATCTTGCGAGGACCTCATTGTGCAAAGAGCTTTGCTATTCTTGCGTAATTCTATTCAAAACCTTGTCAAGTCACATGCCAAGATCTGGTTTAGTGACCAATTCTCACTTCCAAAAGAATAGAAACTCCTTTATTGCCTCCTTCGTTACAAAGTCCACAAGATCGCATTTTTGAAACTTTAAAGGCTTTAGCAGTATATCAGAGATTACTCGGCCCCATGCTCCAGAAGTGCACACTGTTTATTGGTAGAATTTAGAGAAGATTTTTGTTTTCTTTAAATTGCATCTCTCTTGTAAATAACATTATCATTTCTAAGGATCCACCAATTAAACCATCTGCTGGAGTTAGTCCACCTTCTAAACCTTCACCAAAAGTAAGTGTTATTTATATGTATGTGCATTTATCTTTTCCTGCTTGCTTGTTATTCGCACCTTTGGCTTGTCGGTCCTGCATGACTTGTCTTTTGTGTATCAATTACAAAGAGTACCTGCATGTTTTAGGAAACGGATGCTGGCGTTACCGACGCTCAGCGAGCAACCATGGAGCGTCTATTCATAGAGGTAGCTGGAACAGACGGTGAGGTAGATTGGATGGAACTTAAGCTCGTGCTTGATCGTTGCTTCCGCGAGGACATTGCTAAGGCTTCGCGTGGTATCTCACAAACGTATCAAACCCGTGCCGTACCGATCGAGAAGCGATCCGTCTCGGAAACAGCGACCGTTCGTGAAACGGTCCTGGACAGAGGTATCTGTGGTGCGTGGACTATGTTGCAGCGTCTGTTCCGTGACATTGCCGGCGGTGATAACAGTCCCATACCGCACGCGAATGGTGAGCAGTCGGAGCTTATCAGGAGTGAAAATGTCACCCAAGTGAATGGTGAGTTCCGGGGCTACTCAATTGCTAAAACATACCCTTTCCCTAATGCTTTCCTACTTTCTTTGGTTTGATTCTAGCGGATCCATCTAATCCGGGCTTTTCGAAGGACGCGTGTCGTTCGATGGTCGCCATGTTGGATGAGGATGGATCAGGCAAGCTGGGACTGCTCGAATTTCAAAAGCTCCTGACCGATATTGCACGCTGGAAGGGTGTGTTTAAGCAGCACGACAGTGACCAGAGTGGCAGGATTAGTCCGTTCGAGTTGCGGGCGGCACTGCAGTCGGCTGGTTACACGTTGAACAATCACATCATTAACATGCTGATGCATCGATACGGTTCAAAGGAGGGCGAAATATGGTTCGACGATTTTATTACTTGCGCCGTCAAGATACGCACGATGTTTGGTACGTTGGGAAGATGATAGGGAGTGCTGTTAATTTTGGTGCTAATGCTAAAGAGGTCTTGTTTCTTTCTTGCAGACATCTTTAAAGCTCGTGACCTCAGCAATCGCAACGAAGCTCGGTTTACGCTGGAAGAATGGATCACGAAAACTATCTACTCGTAAGTTACTCCCGTATCTCACCACTATTGGACCAGTAAGCGTGATAGAAAGATGTCTTAAGCAAAGTTTAACCATCTGCTTCACTTTACGTACAATCACACAATGAGGATCAATAAGAATAGTTAGGTTGGAGAGGTTTCACTAAATGTTCTTGACTATATCTGTGTTCGGTGTGTTTCAATATGCACATTAAAGATAATGAAAAGTGTCATCTACAAGATGTTAAACAATCTGCCAATAAGCTGCGACCTTTAAAACCCTTTTTAAATCATCTAGAATGAATAGATTTCGCTTTGTTTACTGCTGAAAGCGATAAGTATATTGAAGCGTTTTATTCGATTGCGGGATTAGACATTACGTTATAAGTCATGTTTTTCAGAGTCTTTAAATAACTATTATGACGTTTTTCGTTGGGTTTCATTACCTGCTGGCGTGTCCTGATGTAAAACATCTGAAAAAAAATATATGTGGGATAGGATTAATTGATTAATAATTCTTCGGGAATTTGTGTTCCTCACCGATCGCATGCCGACACTCGGCCGCACACAGCACATAATCGATCAGCTCAATCTGTGGTCGATTCAGCTCCACAACCATCCGCAGCAACTTGCACAGGATGCGATTGTTTATGTTGAAGCCGGACGATCGAAGGGCTTGCCGTAGCTCTCGGCGATCCAGCGTACCGCTACCATCCGTATCGTACAATCGGAATACCGTTTCCCACTGATAAACGTCGCGGGCGATCGTACGGAACTGTTCGTATCCGATCGTGTCCTGTCCGTCGACGATACGGCTTAGCAGAAGTGCCACGATTCTTTCCAACTCTTTCTGATGCATTTGTTTTTCTTCGCTGGGAAGGGGATGCTCCTGGACATTCTTCCTTACGCTCGATTGCATCCAGAAGCAGGCACACAGTTGCATCACACAGGCGTAAAACTTTCGGAGTGGTGAAGATCTGGTTCGCTTCACCTTTACGGTTTGCCGATCACTTGTTCCAAAGCTTTGTCGGAAGAACTGTTCCCACATAATATCCTGCAGATAGTTCGTTTCTAACTGTTGGTACGCGTTGGCGCGATTGTAGAACGCATTTGCCAGCATCGCCCAGCGAGGAGTTTCGAAGAATTTCCCCTGCTCAGTAATACGATCGTCCAACGTGCCAAAGCACAGTATGGCATCGTTCTCACACAGTGTGTTCCCACGTGCGGTAAAGATGCGCAGCAAATAGTCACCTTCTTCACCCGGCTCGAATGTCGACGGGATGACCAGATACACTCCAGGATCGAGTGTTAACCGGCAGCTAATTTCTCTCGCATTGATAAAGATCGAACCACCTACGATGGCATGATCGTGCTGTTGGAAGAACTCCTTCGGGACAGGTTTTTGGCGCAAATCTTCACTCGTCACCCTGTACACGATAAAACCAATCGTAAGGCTTGGCAGGGCGTCCGCTCGGCGGTACTTTTGCATCAGTGCGATCACCACACTCGACCCGGTTGTATGTTTCTGCACGTGGATGGTGTACTGTGGATTTAGGGGGAATGTATCAAGAAAGGATACATTTCCACCAGCCGTCGTGTCACGTATCCATTGACCGTCTAGGGAGCTTAACTCCCAGCGATATCGCTTAGTGTCCCTTTCTCCACTGTCATCCTGAACGCTGTGAAGCTCGGGAGAGAGATGACAAACCTCTAACCGGTCAAAGTGTTTCATAAAGTCGCTCAATTCGATCCAGAATTCACCATCATTTTGAAGTGTTAGCCCAATTCGTTTCCTTTCCGCCGTGTTGAGAGATTTCCACTCGCGGGACTTGTCGCTCCACTTTCCGTTCCACTCCACGCCAGACCCCCAAGGATTGCGGACCCGAAGCAAACGGATCTGATCGCCATCACTCACTAAACCCGCTATCATGTGCACCTTGGTGATGGAGTACGAATGTCCTCGCAGAAGGCCCTCTTTGGTGGCGACGTTTTCCCCCGTGGGATCACTCTGAAAACAAGAACATGATTCGTTATTGACTTCAATTCACTCCTCTCCAAAATCTTGATCCTTACCTTCAAATTACATGCAAACAAAGATCCCATTTCGGATCCACTCCTCAGTATATCCCACAGCTGTTCCTCCCTTCCCACCATCTTCTTGGGCTGATAGAACTCTGTCAACCCTCCGGTAAGATCCTGCATCGCTTCCCGTGCCGTACCACCATCCAGTGCTCCATACGAACCGTAAAACTTTGCGTACGCCTTCTCCAGCAAAGCACTCCAAAACTCGTCCCCATTGCCCGATCGTCCAAACAGCAGCAACTTCCCGCTAACATCCGTTGGCAGTCGATCATCGATCACAACCTCTACCCACTGGCCAAACTCCCAAAAGCGAAAATGGAAGATACCGGCGTACTCATCCACAGCAAAGCTATTGTCTTCCGGCAGTACACGCTTGAACAGCCACGGATGGGAGGTAAGATTAGCGGCAGCCGTCAACAGCCAGCAATCGTTCAGTGCACCCTGACAGATATCCAACCGGGTTGCTCCATCGACGAAGAATCGAGCTTGGGGTGAAATTTCCTTCGGTCGGCACCATCGTACGTCCGTGATTTTGGGCATCGAAATGGAGGCGTCCGTCGCGGGAAATTCTGGATCTTCGAAGAGTTGTCGACGGGCGAGACATTGTTGTTTGAGCGTGTAGAAGCTCTGGTAGTTGGGTGAGGCATCGTACCGGGGCTGAAACAGTTGTAATGAGCAGGAATAAACAGATGCAGGTGAGAAATGTGGGTCTTTGTGTCACACATGTTTGCCCAAGTGTTTCCGATTACTACTGTGCTTGTTAAGTAATTCTATCTAGAAGTGTTAATACAACTGCAGATGAGATCATCACTGCGTGCTGTTTGTTCGAAGCGTTATCTTCCGAAATGCTTTGTTTGCGTATCATTGAACTGCTTTCTGCTTTTGAATTCTCACTGATAATCTCATCAGGAAGATGCGTAGTAGCGTGCGAGGGATATATGTGAGTACAGAAACTTACGCAATACAATACTTGGATGTACCTTTTGGAGAATTTTATCAAACGAAGCTTATACAATTAGTTTATACAATTGTTGGAGTTGGAAATAAATTCAGGGTTTTGAGGTGAATTTCCAAACAATAAGGATCACTATTTTTTATCGATTTATTTGCTAAGATTACAACAAAATCGAGTTTAAAAAAACACATAGTTTCCTCTAACAAACCTTAAGGCCTAAGCCTACAATGGTCTCTTTCCTGTGAGGAACTACATCTGATTGATATCCAAAACCTGACCAAGCGTAGAATGGGAATGTCATGAGGTGGAAATAAACCAAAGGAACCGTTGCGATACAGGAAGGCTGTTGGATTCATTCAATCAGATCCCTAAGAACTATCTGATCAAGGTACAAACTAGGGTTTTTAAGTAGTGATTGGTAAATCTCCGTTTTTCCCGGAGTCGGATTAATCATCATTACCCCAAACAAAAAAAAGTATTTGTTCAGTAACAGAGCGCAAATCAACAAAACGGGTTTATAACCAACAAATAAACAAATTTGTTTTACAGAACCAATACTTTTTTTGTTTTAGGGAATGCGGAATTACTCCGGGATCGACGCTTAAAAGCCGTTTTTTACAAGAAAAAATGGTCTGAAAATATTCTACAATAATAATTCATGTCCCAATTATTTGACGCATCTGATGGGGACGCCTAGTGCCTTGTGTAGCAGTGGGTTTTACAAAGCAATGGAGCTCTATAAGGAAACTTTTTTTTACTTTAATTCACTATAGTTTTACTATAATTGTTAGTTTTTTCCACTATTTCTTATTATAGAAGGATGCAAATGTTCCCCTTCTTTGTAGCTGTCTTAATTTAGGGGATTTTTTTCGTATCGAGTAATAGTAAAAGAATAAAATAATTCACAAAAGAACTATTTCAAGTGCCAGCAGTTCCCATAGGACTCAAAAATAAGAAACATCACATTGCACCATGTCTGTAATCTGTACCATCTGGTACGTGTGCCACTGTAGTGTTAGCAGCTAATGAATGGGCCGCTATCACTGATGACATATGGGCTGCAGAATTGGAAGATAAAAGCACTTTTATTACTAATTAAACCATCGTTGCCTTTCCTATTTCTGTACCCAAAGTGGAGGTTGAAATTGATCCCTTTTTAGCTAGTATTTTAATAATAATTTTAAGGGAGTTAATGTCGAGTATTTTATCGCTCATACTACAAATCTCTCCCTCTAAGTAATGAAACATTTCGGCATTAAAAAACACAACCAACATAACGAAATTGAAAAAAAGCTTATCAGCTTCGTTGTACAACACACATGCCAGAAAGCGATAAGGGCCTGATTGACCCTCATAATAACCCTGACCGAGCGAAACACTTGACCTTTGTGTAATGGGAAACCCTGTGTCACAAAACTGTTATTACTTTCTCCTTGGCACACACGATAAGGTGGTGCGTTTTTTTGGTTTTCTGTTATACATTACCTCATCATTTTCAAACGTAACCGGCAGGAAGCGTGTTGAAGATCGGGAGCTAAGAAATGCTGAAGCAGGGCTTTTCCGTTGATCGTTGGATGAATTCGCGTTCGGATACATTTTAACGGCCATTATGAAGCGTTGGTGTAGTTAACGTTATGTTTTGTGCTGGAATTCTTCACATAATGATAACGATCGCCACCGTAGCACCGTTTAACCTTAGCTAATTTGCGTAGTTACGCGGAGACCGATATGTGGACGCCTCGGTGAACGTTTCACTCTTTGTGTACACGCTGGTGTTGTTGTCGTTCCGGTTTGATTCTAACAAGCGAATGATGATTCGCACCATCCCCTATCGAGCGTATTCGCATATGTCGTCTTATCACTTTGGGAAGAGAGGGACAAACAAAGAGAGTACGAGAGAGAGAGAGCCTCGTGAACTAAACTATTTCTCATCCACTGTAGATTGTCGTTGTGTTGATTTGACCCTTTCGGCAAGAAGTTCTTGAATGTGTCACGCCGTAGTGCGTGACAGGTTTTACACTTCCTGCGTACGCGGCACCGGTACTGGATCACCTTGGTGAAGCTACCGCAACGCGGACTACTTCGACGAACCACCGAGGCTGATGCACTTGCATCGTCGGTTTTCACTGATGCACCATATGGATCGGCTATGACCTCCATCAATCAAACATCCGTTAAACCACTATTGCGCCTCCATTTACGCACTACACTCGATTTGGCAAGGCTTTTAATAAAAATTAACGCACTTGACGATTAGATCCGATGGAACGTCTGATATGCTAGATAGCGAAACAAAGCCATACAAACGAAGTAGGCTCTATCACCGACAACCGACAACGTAGAAACTGTTAACCGCAACCACGACCACGGTCAAAGTAGGTAGACTGGTTAACTGCTTCGCGAGATTCCTTCCTCTGCTGGTAGATTTTAAAGTGCTGAAGAGAGAATCGGTCCTTTCACGCGAGAGAGGGGTGAGAATTAGTTTCAAGCAGCGAGAGAGCGATGCACAACGCAAAAAAGCGGGAAGCTCCATTTTGGATACGGGGTGTGTTTCTACCAACGCCATCTTTTGAGAGGCGTTAACTGATAATTTAAATATTTTTTGTAATTTGATGAGTTTGGTTTTGTTGTTTTTTGGTACGTGCGTTAATTTAGCATATCTTTTTATGATATCTTCAAATCGGAATGAAATTCGTTAAA
Source organism: Anopheles maculipalpis (assembly GCF_943734695.1). NCBI lineage: Eukaryota > Metazoa > Arthropoda > Insecta > Diptera > Culicidae > Anopheles > Anopheles maculipalpis. The sequence goes on from NC_064871.1 coordinate 88,061,284, forward strand.
TACGGCGTGTTTTTGAATGATTTTAAATTCTTTCTTCTTCATAAATTACTGTAAAAGATGGCAAATATTTCGTAGCCAAATTCGTATTATCGTTAAGTAATGTTAATTTATTTTAAATTGGTCATTTTTGTCGCAAATACCGTAAAGAGATCTTCCAGCAATTTATGGTTTTCTTTCGCCGTTATGGAATAGTTAGGTCCTGATTTCTGGGATGCAGTCTGGGTGGGATTTGATACCCACTTCTGTCATGTGAGAAATCAGAACAGAGGCATCTAAAACAGATGAGTATACAGCCAGAGAAGAGCACTGGAAAAAGGAAAGAAAATTAAGGGTTTTATCAATTTATTTCACTTTACAGTTGTTCTGATGCTTCCTATTAATAAAACCATACAGTTGTAACTTATACAGCGTATTAATATTGGATTTTTTAAAGCAATATCCGAAACCCATTTGTTTACCCGTCATTTTAAAAATGCATACATTCTTTGTTTTCCTTTCAACTCACTGGGCACCTTGAGCTAGTTCATCTCACTTCTCACTGGCAGCTGATTGTTGGCTTAAAATAAACCACTTGATTCCATTCCGTGGGTTATTCCTCTTCATAATTTGTAGATATATTCTTGCCGAACAATATCACACAAAAAATACCTAAATTTAACCGAAATTAAGAATAAATCAGTAAAAACAAAACAAAACGAAAGGCCTTTTGCCCTCTTTCGACAGCCCTTGCTTGCTGACATTTGACCATTTGACAGCAGCTGTCACCACCGAAGTAATAGCCTTTGCTCTCTTTCGTACCGCGGCGGAGTGAGCAAACCGACTCGATTCGCTCGCTAACGGTGAAAACAAAATGTCTACTTCTAGCCTACGGTTGCAGTAAGACAGTTTTTCGTGTCCACGGCGTTAAAACATACAGCGGCAGAGAGCTCGTGCGTAATTTTCACGCGTCGTACGGTGATTTTCCCGGTGCACCATCTAAATACTCGCAAACGTTACGCGCTGGCCACGAGGGCCCATCTCACAACGGGTGTGTGTGCTTTAGTTTGGGTTACATTTTGCAGTGCTTAAAGAAAGGAAAAACTTCCCGTAGGCTCTCTTTCATCCATCTCCGTCTCGGTGAAGCCTACTCCCAGTTGCAACATCTCGTTCTCGCTCTAGTGGTCGCGTTCTCATCTCCTGTTGGTGCTGCTGCTTCCTGTGAGGCTTTCTGTTTGCTACCTTTCCTCAACTTCGGGTGCTCGAAATTCGCGCAACCCATTCTCATTCTCGGTGTCCATTCATTTCCTTTCGGAGTGTTGTGTGGCGGCTGGTTGTGTTGCGCCCTCGTTCCGGTGGTTCGAATGTGGCGCTAGTAGTAGTGTGCGGTATTAGTTTTCATGTGTGCTGCTGCTGAGGTTGGAAAAACTCATTCCTGCACACGGGTGTGAAATTTGGCAAACGGTACCGAATCGCAGACATAAAGGCCCAAGGCGGCGCTCGCCAGGTGCTACTGTTAAAAAATAAGTTCTGCAAATCAAGCCAAGCTGTGAGCAACAAAAAAAACTCCCCATCTATACGGTGTGTGTGTATGTGTGTGAGTGTTTGCTCGAAGGAATCAGGCCGAAACGACGACGACGTTTGCTTTTTACGCTGCCCATAAATGGAACCAAATGCCGCCACCATTCCACGGCCAATTTTCACCCCAATCGAGCGATAAACTTCTGACAACGAGTTATTCGAAGAATCAATGCGAAGCGCATTTTTCTTTTGCCGTTCGAGGTTGCTGGGAGCAACGAAAAACTAAAAACGGACCGAGTTTTCTATAATTCAGCCTTTTTTGCTTTTTTCTTTTCCCCCAATCTTCCTGTTGGAGGAGTTTTTCATCTCCGTCTCGCTCTCGGTACGCACTTGAAGCTGGTACGTACGCTCGCACACAAACACAGTCCAGTCTCAGTATTTCTCACGCGGAGCGCGGTGGGTTGTATGTTGGAGCGCACCCCTGGTGAAAGGCAAACGGTGCGTGCGTTACGTATATGTGTGTGAGTGTGCATATATGTTGGAGCTGAAAATAAGAATAAGATCGTGTGTGAGCTCAGGTGAACAACGGTGCAAAAAGCAGCTAGAAGAACCGAAATATGGTGGGGTGTGGGGAAGTTTGCAATGAAAATTGCGGCGTGTGCATATCGTTCGCGGATGTGCTCTCTAGTGTGTTCGTGCGTGCGTGTAAGAGATGGTTCTTGCTGCGGTTGAAGTTTTGAATGAAATGTATTAAAACCAACAACAACAAAAAAGGCACAGAGGTCTCTCTCGCTGATGCGTGTGTGTGCGTGATGTGTAAGTGTGACGTATGTGTGACGTGTGCAGAAAAAGAGGCCTGGATGGGATAGTAAATGCGTGTGCGAGCGAGCGAGCGAGAGAGAACGGATGAGAGCAAAAATGCAAAATCGATCTCGTTTCGGGGCCAACATTTTTGCTTGGAAAAAGAGTCGACGATGGCTTTTTGCAGCTTGCAAGTAGTAAGAAATGTAATATGCTACGGTGGTGTCTGTATGTGTGTGTGTGCGCGCGGGGTTGTGACAGCTCGTGCGTGAATAACGCGACCCGCTTAGCGTTCTATTTTTTCGCGTTCCATACATTACTCACCTAGCTCCTAGCTCTATGCAGTAGGATTAATTGTTTCGAGTGGTTGCTTCTTGTGTGTGTGTGCGTTTTTTTATGTCGCTTGGAGGAAACAAGAAGAAAAAAAAACAGCTCAATTGCAACCAACCACTGCGCTGCTGATCCGTAATATTACAAAGGTGTGAAATGTCCGGGGCAGTCAGTTCATGTCACACATACACACACGAATACAGCGATGTACAGGCGCATGATATTAAAGGACGTGCCTAGAGCTCTGAAGTCTCTATAGTGAAGAAGTAAATTGAAAAAGGGAAAAGAATAATGCGAAGAAGAACCAGTAACTCTACCTACAGGGTGTAGAAAAGGGGGAGAGTAGAAGAAGAAAACAAGCGTCTCTCTTTCTCTTTCTTTCTCACCAGAAGAACAGGAAAAGCATTGGGATCTGTGTTGGTGTGTGTAAGGGTTGTAGCGACTTTACCCCCGGTCAACCCTATGATCATTGGTGTTTGTGTATGTGTTGGTTATGTGCAGGATTCAACAGCATATGCTGTGGGGGCACATTCACACGCATAGAACGAGTACTCTTGGGTGGGAAAGAAAACATACGCATAATTTAAATGGAGAGGAGCTCTGATGATTATGACAGCCTATTTCTTAGGGAAAAAGCTAAGCTGAAGAAGAAAATTTACCACACTTAATTGTTGTCATACCTTCCGTATATTATCGTAATCCAAAACACATGACCAGTGGGTAGTAGAGATCCTCCCAAAAACAATAGAAGCAAACGCACTCTCTATCTGAACTGTCAAAGTTCTGCCAGCGATTTCTAGGCGCTGTCGTCATCGAAACGGCAGAACGGTTGTTTTATTTTCCCTTCCTTTGCTTGAACGTTTTCTCTCTTTTTTGTCTCACCAGATCGATCGAGAGAGCGAGAGAGAGAGAGAGAGGCCTGCAAACGAACGGAAACAGGGAAATTGGTTTGCAAATTACAAAATGCATGATTCGTTTCCTTTTTTTTAAGCCTGTTTTGCTACATTGAACATAAAAAAGCAGCATAAAAAGTGTTTGAATTTGAGAATAGAACTTTCATTCACGCCCCCCGTCCTAAGCAGGCGGTGCAATAATTAAGAAGTTGAGTTTGCTCCTTCCTGTGTCATCTTGTTTGTTTTACTACCCACCTTGAGGTTTCAGGTTCACCTCTGTTGTATAAGGGTGTGTGTTTGTGTCTATAACCGTGCGGCTGACCGGGTTGCATTTCTTTTTATTGAACGAAGCAACAAAAATGCCCGTGTGTATGTATTTAGTTGCATAGAAGCAGTTTTTGAAAGGTGTGAATGGTAGAGAGCTCCTCAATCGTCTGAGTCACAGAAAGACGTCTCGAAGAAATGAGGAAGAAAGAGAGAGAGCGAGAGATACAGGTAGCAAGAGAGTAAGAGAAAAGAGGGCGTCTCGTATAACGATCATCCACAAAAGGCCGAAGAAAGGCACGAAATGCACTTCAAGAAATTGATGCAACAAAACCAACCACACACACAGAAAGCAAAGTCCCCCACAAGTCTCCTCCAGTTTGTGTGTGTGTGTGTGTGCGCTTAAGAAAGCATATTCAGATTAGATTTCGCATAAAGCATCTGCCGAACTCTGCCCAACAACACCTCAACGGGAACTAGCGGTCATTCGATGACATCTCAAAGCAGACATGTACACACCTCGGCGCATCCGAACCCCCGCGAATGTGTTTGTGAATTGTGCTTCAGAGCTCATTTTCCGGCCATTGTGAAAAAAAACATCCCCAATCCAAAGAGAGGGAGAGAGGAGCGCACCGTGTGAAAGCAAGATAAAAATGGTTGTTGCGGAAAAGCTCCGTATGGCCTACTGCTGCTGCAATCAGCGAGGAGCAATAACAAAACGGCAACAATATCCCGCACGTCATGTGCGCCTGTGTGTGTGACGATATGGTACACGGCGGTTTTAGTGTGGCGATGGAAAATCTACAATTCAAATGCAGACGGCCGAAAAAACGGGAGCAACAGATAGTTTGCCACGCATGCAAAAGAGCCGAAGTTTCAGGTAAATATATTGTTTATTGACCATCTTTTTTGCTGCATGTCGCCTTATTTTTATTTTCAGGAAGGTAAAGTGGTCCCTTTTTCTTATGTTGAACGCGGATCCTTTGGGTTGGGATTTTAAATTTGAAAAGAAGGTTATTAGGTTGCTTGAAAAGTCACAATAAGTCCAACGAATCATTAGACCATATTGAGAAGCTATTGAGGCGTGTCCTCGTAGATGTAAAAAATTCTATACCTCTCATCGTCGAAGAAGAGTACCCTAGCTCGTGACCTAGAAATGTCTGACGATGTCTAATGGAAGTTTTGGTCCTTTGGATTGGGATTTTGGCTTTGAAAACAAGTCTGATAGGTTCCTTAAAGAGTCACATTAGCCCACAACGAATAATAACAGGTAATGGTGAAGCTAAGATTTCACACTCTAGTGATGTGTCCTCGGAGATCTCCGAAGTATTGACCTGGCTAGTTACTTAGAAATGTCTGGCAAAGTCTGATGGATGTTTTAGATTTCTAGTTCTTTGCGTTGGGATTGCAACTTAAGATGTTTTATATGTTCGTTGAAAGGTCACATTAGTTCGAGTAATTAGACGAATTTTTGAAGCTAAAATTCCAAACTCTTGTGGCGTGTCCTCGGCGATGTATAAACGTTTATACCTCTCGTCTCCGGAGGAGGATAGTCAATCTAGCAACCTGTAAATGTCCGACAGTACTTGGGGAACGATCTTGCTCCTGACTGGTATTTTGAATCTCTGATTCAGATTTCCAGTATTCCAAGATTCTCTTCGTTTCTTTTAGACGAAAGATGCATTTTCCTGCATTTTGTTGATTCCAGTGACCTATAAAGTTGTATTTTATCCATATTATTGCTCCATAATATTACTGTCTAAAGGCCTTTTTTCCCTTTCTTTTGGAACAGTAAACAATCACTGTATGTGTCACCAATTGGGGACCAACATTTTCCCATGGGTCTATTAGCTCCCAGTGAAGGGAATAAAGAGTTGTTGCGTGTTAAAATCCATCGCACCAAGAGGGGCCTAGCTTTTGGAAGCGGTTTAAAGACAGTAAAAAGAGGTCACCGACGCATATCACCAACGCCTACACCTTTCCCAACAGACGGGAAACATTTCCGCCACATACTCATCTCTCGACTGATCGCCGTGTGAGATTTCCTCGTGCCATGTGTGTTTGGGCATGCATGCTGCTGATGCCTGTCCCGTGTGGTCCACGTAGAATTCGAAGCACGCATGTCACGCAGAAAAACAGGAGGCGGTAAAGGTTTTTTAAATTCACTTCATCATCTTCTCGCGCTCGCTGCGGGTTGATTTTTAATCGGTACAAATAAGGCGATCGATCGAAGAGTTTCCTCACGGCTTAGGCAAATGTGAATGAATCACTGCGAGACGAAAATGTCGATACAAGTTGCGGATTATGTTCATTAGCTTGTTTGAATGTATATTTAACAACTAATGGGTTGGTTACCAAGGCATTAAAAGTGTAATTTGACATCAATCACATCGATTTTGTGATGAAATATTTCCAACTGATAAGCAGCTGACCCCGAAACCCTTGGAAATGAATTTTAATATTTTGATAGTGCAAGACAGTTCACATTAAAAGCCTCTGACATTAAATACCTCTGACGTTTACGCGGCAAATCAAGTCGCATAGGTAGCAACAGCTGCTCAACTTCCTCGGTCACACAATCGCTCTCTGGCGAGAGGTGGTGGGACCACAGAGGGCGTGTATGTTGTGTTACATCATCTCACCACCAGCCGGCTAGCTGTGGGCAACACTACCGGCAGAACGATGAACGCAGGCGGTAAAATCTCGCACCGAAAATACGATTCGTCATCGGTCACACACACACACACACACACACACACACACACACACACACACACACACACTTCGCACGGGATACGTCCCGACCTACATTCAGTCCAACATACCGATTTGAATCGACCGTTGTCGCAATCCTTGGGAATGGTGGGATTGAAATTTTTATGTCTTCATTTTAACCGTATGTTGCATGTTTCGAGATCTTTGCGCCTGAGAAAAGTGTACCGCTGCTAAGATGGCTTTTGTGGTATATTTATTGGAGGTGGAAGGAAAACTTTGCTTATGTACTGCCTCGATTAAGACTGTTAACGGTAGAGTTGTAAAGTGGCATGAAAGATCTTAAACAATGTCACACATTTAAGTCACTATTCAGATATTCTTAGTTCTATTATATTCTAGTTTTTAATTGAATCTGCTAAATATGTACTCTAAATATGTAAATATGGGAATTTACCTTCGCTCATGGTCAAAGATCCTTCTTATTAAAGGTCCAAAATTAGAAATTCCTCTGCTCGTTGGTGTCATTTTGCCGGTCATTACGATTATGCCGGGTTCTCTCGGAGTTTGGCAGATTGGCCGCAGCCAAGAGGTCACCTTGTGAGGCCAGCATCCGTCTCTCATCGTCCCAATCTCACTGGAGCTCATCGGTGATGCGTGCTACGGCCTCACTTGTGGTTGCGAATCATGGACATTCAAAGATTGCGTGCTCCGCCGTTTCCATCAACACGGGGCATCTGTGGCAGTCCGGGTATGACGTGAAGCCCATACAGCACAGGTATTCACGCGAAAAATCCGTGACCGGAGAGTGATCTGTGACAGCTGGAACGTCACGTCTCCGAAGGCAGCGTCCATGTTCTACTGCTCCTGCCAATGTTGCAGCATTCTCTCTCATTCTTCTATTCGAAGCTGGCTGCAGGTTAGTGTCCTGCCGGCTGGTTGGATTCGTTTGTGAACCCGGTGGCCCTCGTCCACTAACAGGTAGATCGGAACGAGGCCCGACACCGCTGCTCGTAGCGGGTGATACGAATGCACGTTGCCTCGGTGAAGCACTGCCCCGAGAGCTTGGTGAGATGTGGTGTCCGCAGTTACGATCGAACGAAGGTACTTCTCTACCACCTCTAGACCGTTACCGTCAACTTGTTCTTTGCTTCCTAGTCAGAATTTATCACGGTCAAGTACTTTGACTACGTCACATTGATCCTCAATCCAATCCTATCGGCGATAAACAGCTTTTGAGTTCATCTTCAGGTCCATAAAAGATACAAAAAAGCATCCAGACACCTGAAAATATTGGTCCTTCTGTATGGCAATTTGCTCAGTTATCAGCCTTTATTTTTATTTATTATTAAGCATGAGTTGTCGACATGTTTGAAATGATTAAAAGGTTCTTTTTGTAAGCGTCAGAATACACCCAAAAAATAAACTTTTCAACATTCTCATCAATTAACCGCTTCTATAAAGCTCTTTATGTGTAGTTGTACTGTAGCAGCAGACCAGAAACCGAGTGCTGAAAAGAAAGAAGAAAACAAAGCAGCTCCTTCCGGGGGTGGTATTGTATGTTCAAGAGCAACAAGCGGTTAAAACCGACAGCAGCAGCAGCACATTAACATCCATCGTATTTGCCTTTGTTGTTTCTACCTTTCCAACTTTTAGAACGCACTGTTTAGGGCACCAACAAACGCACACATACACACACGATGATGCTCCCTTATTTATGCTGCATCGTGGCTTTTCAGTGTTTTCTCCCCCTCTTATTCGCCTTTTTTTGTAGTATTTTTATTATTTGTGGGGGTAATTTTCCTCCTATGTTAACCTGAGCAACATACATTCTTACGCAGGATCGCTAGCTAAATAAAATGGAGGAAAAAGAAAGAAACGGAGAGCCCACAAGTGAAGCGGCAGAGTGTTGCGCTTGATCGAATTGCCTGTACCGGGCGAATGAACTGCTGTTTTTTTTTCCTCCTCTCCAATGCAAGAAGAATCATTTCGGATGTTCTTTTTTTCCTTCTTCGTGTGTGTCGAACGGACGCCACTTGCGCACTTTTCGACCATCTTCCGGTGTCTATTGTGTTGTGCCGTTGTTTTCGGTTATTTGAGGCAGCAGAAGAAGACGTCTAACGGACCGCGACCCAAACCGTCCGAGGATGGTTATCAGCGGCATCGCGATCGAATGCGGCACACGAAATAGCTTTCCTGAAAAGAATGATAGATTATTGAAGTGAAGCGATTGAAGGGGGAAGTGCTTGAGGCATGTGTTAGCATTTGTTCGCTCTTTTGCTGGCCGTTTTCCGCTGTCCGATTGCATAAACGTATGCTAATAGCTGTGGTTCACATAGAGAAAATATTGCTTTTGTACGTATGCGAACAGCCACGCCAGAGAGATGGAAAAGAAGCATCAGCATTGACCGGTTAGTTGTGTCTTTCCAATGCGGTGTCAAATTTGTATTATGAATATGATATTTTGGAGCACAGATAAATATATTATCAAAAATTTGTCACTTGAGAACCGCTCGAAGCTTTGGTTCAGATGAAGTAAATGTGCAGAGATTCAGGCATCAGGAAGATTCGAATATTTGAAACAAAAAAACGGTTGGGTGTATGATTCCTCCTCCAGGCTCCAGACGGCTTGTCATGTCATGAAAATGACACCGGAAGACCCGACTCGTACTGCCCTTTTCGATCATCTATATGGATGAGGGTGTGGCTCCCTAGATGACAAGGATTAATGATGATGATACGCCAATCAGGATAGTAAATTTGGCAACCTTGGCATTAGACCTTGAGACTTCTGCAAACCCAACTAAGCACTAGATTGCTCGATTGAAGATTTTCAAAATTATATCGAAATGCTCATACGAGAAGGATGCGCTCTTGTTTTACGTTAATTATAAATTAGTATTTAAACAAATTTGATTCATGATATTCTGGACTACAGCATTATTAGAACAAATCACACAAAAACTTTAATTCGACCAAGGGAATGGGCCAGTGAGGGGAGCTAGATTGAGAGGACGTGTACGAAGACGAGCTCGGCAGGAAGATATGGAAATGGAGAAGTCAAACGGTTCGGAATAAGAACTAAATCAACTTATTTTTTGCAAAAGCTGATCATTCGCACCAGCAGAAGTGGTGTAATCGCAAGGGGAGATCGACAACGAAGACGGTTCGTGGGTACATATAGATTAATGGTTGAGAGTGAGGAAGGAGCATCAATGACATTAAGCAGAAGGGAGGCTAGACCATGTGTGCGACAAGATTCTAAGGGCTCCCAGTGAATAACAGCGTACGGGATAATTTGATGGCAACGCGCATGGTAAAGCGAGTGAAACCCCCCTTGAATCCGCTCTACCATAGCTATAACTCCCACGTTAGATGGGGACCAAATTACTGAAGCATATACCAGTGATGAGCAGACTAGGGAAACAAACAGAAACTACAAGCACCTGATGACCGCCTGCTCTGGGATAGATGAGGGAATACCATTAGGACCAGGCGAAAAAGAAAGCTTAAGATTGAGTAGCGCCGTGTTGACAATCGGTATATTCCGAGGGCTGCAATGACAGTTAAAGGCGTATTGAATCGAGCATGAGAAGGACCAGGAGCTTGAGATCGAAAAGCATATGCAGGAGCCGCAAACAAACTGGCTTAATGTTCGAAGCTTTATTCGCTCCAAGGGCATGTAGGAGGGAATGTGATTTGAATTTCTGCGAATATTAAGAGGAGGAATTGCGACACAAAAGTAGGGCTTACCGGGTCTAGACTTCTTCTTCTTCTTCTCCGGGCCTAGACTAGTTACTTTAAATCCTCCTTTTTTGGAGTTGAAGTTTTAATTTGGAACTTAAACTTCTGCGGTGGCTTGATAATTTGATTATATTCTGAATATAAACAACTTTGGGGTCTGAATAGCTGTGCGACTCACCAGATCTATCATGTGAAGTCACGAAATATTTACAATCCTGCTGCTCTTTGGCTTAAAGACTTGTGTTAGGTCATGCTGGTCATCATCGAGACTTGTAGATACCACAGAGAAGGCTAGTCAGTCCCAACTACAGTGTTTGCTTACAGGCCATTGTGCCCAGAAGCAGAATAAGAAGACCGTCGTTACCTCAATATTAAGAATTTACTCCATTTAACTCCATTACTTTATGTTGTAGTGTTCTTCAAACCTGGAAGGATTCTTGGTTTACATTTAAGTAAAAATGGATCATAAATTTTCATTTAGAGTAATTTCTACCCCCTGCCCCAGGGATTGAGAGTATTTATTTAGGGTCATACAATCCGTTAATCAACGAGCGAAACACGATAAATCATAAAACGAGATTAATCAACAAATCTGGCGCGCACGCGAGGGGATTCCTGGCCGGTGGCATGAAGAATCTCCAATTTGGCAAATGAATCAGATTCGCCATTAATTATGCCAAGTGCACACACTCACCGAGATTTGCAGAGCTCAACAAAAAAAATCCCCCTCGAGCGCCCTTCGGAATTAAAATATCGCTTTAAATAGTCGTTAATTAACCGTCCCCTTAAAGTGGACAAGCCAGCCAGCCGCCGGGTGGTGATTACCATCGCCTGCAGTGTGTGTCGGCAGCAGCAAATTGTGTATTCAGGCTTTCGTCTTGCAATGCTCGTAAAATGCCATTCCCTGAAGATGTCCACACTGATTCTTGCTCTTTCTCTCTGTAGCTTTCTCTTCCATCAAGACCGAAGACCGTAGAATCCCCTCGTCTAAAAAGAGAAGCAGGCGATGTCTGATGGTCCACCACGACTTGCCATGCTGCCAGATTGAAGAGAGTTTAGCGTAGCGAAGAGAAGCGCATGGCCATTTTCGCAATGACGACAAACTACTGAGATGCAACTCTGTCTGCCAGAGGCAGACACACACACATACAATACTGGGAAATTAGAAAACATAGGTCCTTTTTGGTGTGTGCTGGTTCGGTGTTTGGCTTCTTCTTCGAGCGCTTTTTTCCGCCGTAGCTCTCTCGGGTGAGTGTGCATCAGGTAATCCATTTTCCCGTGTGTTCGTTATGCTGCTGGGGTGGATGGGTGGGTATGGTGTATTGTTTTTCACCACCCAGCAGCAGCAGCAGCAGCAGCAGCAGCAGCAGCGCCTTGGGTGTGTGAGGTTTATTTTACGACGCTATTTTCTCCTTTGACGTCAGCGGAAAATTCACGGGGTTCATGGGGCCCTCTCTGATGCTAACGGTTGACTCTATCTGTGTGAGTAGGTCGGGTCGGTGTTGGATGTGCGATCCTGCTATTTAGGCAACCGCACGCGAGAACTGAGCGCAAAACGACGCGCGGGGCGCCGTACCGAGAGCGCGCTTGAATGCGTTTCTGTTGTTGTGTTTGTGGTTTTTGGTGGGACTTCGGCAAAAACGATCGCATGAACTTTTTATTGCTGAAAAATATCAGCTTTCCACAGTTGGTCCTTTCTCTCCATCGTGGGCTCTAAACACATGAGCCACAGTGGTGTTACATACGGCTTTTCCTCGCAATAATAGCTTTTTGGTGTTCGATTCTTCGGGACTCGGGAGGATGCTACAGTGTATATGATGACGTCAAATACGGTTTGGTCTGCAGGTGAGAAGCATCCCCAACCCGAAACGAAGCGGCGCCTGTAACGGCGAGGTACTTTGCATCTGCGATGCTGTGCGAGCAAAAGTCTCGTTCCCGGGGGCTTTTGTCGGAAAATGTCAAGTGTGTTGGTTTTAGTATCGGTACGGGTGTGTTTGTGTGCGTATGTTTGTTGGCAAAAGAGTAGCGGCATTTGCAACATTTTATTAATAGGGTTTCAACAATTTATGAGCATTTATGAGGTTGTGCATCAATTAGCTGCCGTAGGGCAAGCAAGTGAGGAGGAAATTGAATTCTTTCGCCGCGATAGCTGTCCAATGAGCGTGCAATTAAGGGGCTTTTTGTTAGGTAGTTTTTCTTCTAAATTTGTGGGAAAAATAGAACATTTATTTGAAGCAGATAATTTTTCTTGGGCCTTGTATATTTCCACTGGTAATTGAAAGGCCAAGCAACTTGTTGAGGTGATATAGAGTAAGAAGAAGGCCACATCCTTTGGGATTTGCCGGTTGAAGACCGGCAACGGCATGTACAGGAGAAAGCCTTGAGCATTCTACTTGAAATACCTTGCTGATGTCTAGTAATGACGTAGCAGATTATCATCCATGGTTTTTGGCCAGTTTTATGGTAATAGTCATTTATGGCAAGACTTGGCTGAGGACGCCCTTTTGCTTTTTAGAAGAAGAGTATTATTCAGCTTGGTGCGAGATAATATTAAGCTCCACGACTTTTATTTTCTATTTAATCCATCAACATCGGACTTTATCTTTACATTTCGGATGCTCCTTGGTCTTACCAGAGGTGTCTTGAGGCAAAGGAAAATAACTACCATAAAATAAAGCAATAAAAGCTCAGCTGACCTCGCACTCCTTCCAGAAAAAAAAACCTTTTGCCTTCATGCATGAAGGATCATCCCCTTCAAGTGTGTACGATGTGTTTGTGTCTCAATTGACCTCCTCCTACCTAATATCGCCAATAGGTTGCGCCCTATTTCCTATTTCCTACGAGCGCCCATGCTCATCAAAATCATGATCAACCATCATTCGACGCCTAGTTTCGATTCGGTCACATACGACTATCGCGGCGGTATTTCCTGTTGCATGTACAGACGCACTCACGCCCGTGTGTGTGTGTGTGTGTAGGAAGATTATTTGCTTCTTCAACATGTTTCATATGCCCACAGTGCTCAAGGTGCTTGTTTTTTTTTTGTGTGTCTTCCTTCTGTCACGAAGGGTAAACCCTCCTCACCAATAATCCAAATTCCCTGCAGCGTTAGTTTACTATTTTTTGGGGCATTATTTTAGGCACATGTAGGGATTAATTTGCCGCGCCAAAATACATAGAAAAAGAGAGTAAAAGAAAGACTGGTCCCAGCGGTCAGTTGGGTAAAAAAATGAGGCCAATTCACCGACAACCGAGAGGGTGGAGTATGTGTGGTGTGGTGTGCACCCTGGTGATTTGCTTCTTCGAATTTATTTCGATCATTGACGAAGAAGTGGAACACATGGATTCCTAATAGGAAGCTCCCACAGAGTGGGTCAAAGCAAGAGGGGGAGAGAAAACGAAAAAACAACGAACGAACCTACTGGCAATGGCAGACTGCGTCGGATCAGCATAAGTAATTAATCTTTATAACCTCTCTATATGCTTCTTTTGGAACGGAGACCATTATCGGTGCGTGCAACAATGTGTCAGGCCATGACGGGCCCTCATTGACTGGTGACTTTGTGAAGTGGGGGACAAAGAACGCAAAATACAGGTCATTGTACGATAGTAAAACAGTAGTCTAGTTTCAATTTTTCCCTACAATTGGAGCAATCTGGAAATTCTTGTTGAACTCTATCACTGCTTTACCGGATGTATCGAGTAGGAATATTCAAAGTGTACTTCCGAAAGTATAAGCACAATTAAAAAATTAGACAAAAAATAAAAAATAAAGATCGCAATTTTGAACTGACGCCGTCCGTCAGATTTTCTTCCAGTCTTTTGGCAAACTGTTCGATGTTCTCTTCAGCTTTAAACTGCTTTCTCAAGTGTGTGCCTTGGTTAGCGCCCAAAATCGGTCTTAATCGGTCGGGATTCTGGGCAGTTCGGGGGATTCATTTCTTTTGGCACGTACCGTAGCCTGCGATCGTGTCTTGGGCCTAGTGAACAAAGGCCAAATCCGTCCCAAAACAACACTGGACCAGCGTGTTTTCGTATCATGGGCAGCAAACTTCGATTCAAACACTCTTTTTAGAGGTTCTTCTGCCATCTTGGGAGGGTGTCGAGAAAATTTTCCTTTCAGATTATAATTCTTCCAAAACAAAGTGTTCAAAATTGGAGCAAACGATTCGGAAACCCCTGTAAGACAGATGCTGTATCATGGCAAGAGATCGATTGGATGTGTCACATTTTTTCCCCCAATTTCTCGATTAGATAGATTTTGAGAGCTTTTATTTGCATCAACATTGTCACCCAATCCGTCCTTCATCTTCAACCGTGTAGGATATCCCACTGAGTCATTTTCCTTTCCCGTGGATTATTGATGAAGTTGTTTGTGACCGTCTTCCGCCTTAATCGCAATTATGTGTTCGATATTAATTATAATACCGCTTATCGCTTCGATGACTTCGCGTTAGAGCGCTGTGTGTATTTATTTGCCCTAGCAATACCCACGCCCTGCAAAAGAAAAAAAGGGCATCTCGAGATGTGAAAGTTGCCTCTCTGGGGCAGGAAAGAAACCAGCTCTCTTCGCGGTTATCTCTCTTGAACACGTATGCTGTCCTTCCCTTTTTTTCTTGCAGTTAAATTGCGTAAGCAACGTGTTTCACCCCGTGTTCGTGGATCGTTTGTCAAGACACAGAGCGCGCCCGGCCTTGTCGATCGGATAAAATCGCGACTAATGTAAAGTAAACAAGCTGTGGCAACCACCAAATTGAGCCGTGGTGTAGCGCAAAAGCCGTTGCGATTATTTAAGCACCAAAAGGGAGAGAAGGAAAGTTGTCCATATTTCAGATGAATTTGGTAGGCTGATGATCGTCTCTATTAAGATACAAGAAATGTATAAACCAGCGGTAACAAACAATAATACAAAAAAATACGAACCCTCAAGCGTGTGCTGTTCGTAATAGCTTTACCACACATACACACAGATACAAAAGAAGCAAGGAAGCGCCCTTGCTACTTGGCACATTTGAGAGCAATCGCGGCACCAGGCACGTCCAATTGTTGTGTACCAATTGCCCGGCGCCACCACTCGCGTAGCCCGTGTTTGTGTGCTTTAAACGAGCGGTGAAAAATAAATAAACCAAACAGTGTACGAGCAGTTGCCGCCGGTTTTGCTCGCGGTCGTGATCATTGCACGTTTTTCTTAAAGTGCAACAACACACATGTGTCTGAAGGGTGCAAAATAGTGCATCCTGTAGGGGTAAAAATGTTGCTAAACTTACATTGTGTTATTATGAATTTGAACCACCAATCGTTTAATCTCGGTGTGATGTGGGGTTTTATTTAAACTTTGAACAAATGTAAATGTAAATTTGACACGCGTGTGTTTGATTTGTTTTTCTGTTTGGTTGGATTGTATGATTTGTATAGTAGTTTTGGACATGTAAACATGTAACACGCTACTATTGGCGTTTTCTCCATCAACACTGAGGAGGAAGTGATGATAGAAAACCTGTTTACTTCTAATAAAGTAATTTAACGCGTAATTAGAACGTCCCAATTTCGTGCTTGTCAATTTCCCTCCTTTTTGACAATACGGCATTGGACCGTCATAATCAATTGTAAATAAATAAATAAAAAATTTCCCTCTTTTTTGTTGGTTTTCTTCCACCACATAACCACAGTTACAGGGTATTTCAGCAATTTATCCTATGGTCCTATTTGTCATGTGCCTATCAATTTTTGTTTACATCCCGTGATTTTTTGGCGCGTGACCATGCGTGTATATTTTTATTTGTTTGGCATACTACTGGAGCTTAGAGTGAATTTCTCGTATAAATGTTTATCAGCACTCAGAGGAACTCTGCAAAGCTGTAAATACCTGTGTCCGAATAGTAAGGTGACATTGGATGTCAAATTTCGCGCGCCAGCCCCTTGTTTTTATTTTTCGTTTGTCAATATGTATACGTCTGTTGACGATACGAGACCTCTCGGAACCTCCATCCGGCGAAGGCGGCCGGATTTGTGAAAAAACAACAGCTGGTTTGGCCCCAGCCGACATCTGGCTGTTCAACAAGATAAAAAGGCCGCTTCGGGGACACCCTTTTGACACTATCGAGGAGAAAGAAACCGCAGCGCCGGGGAAACTAAAGGACATACCAGCATCCGCGTTTTTCTCCTGATTCGAGGAATGGGAGAAGAGGTTGGGTCCGTGCAGGGATCAGGCCGTATCGGGGCGTGCAGATCAGGCAACGAGGCCCACCACGGCCGCACGTTCCACGTACCATAACCCTCCACTAGGTTTTCTAGGCTCCCATCAGCTTGGAGTCGCCCCCCGCAACTGCTTAGTTTGCTTACCGTTGAACTTGCCACTGATGGCATTTGACTTTTATACGAGAAATTCACTCTATCTTCAAGTACACCAAACCGACATAAAAAATCAGTAGAAGAAATCTAACAGAATATTGAAACGCGCCGAAAAACCTCGGGATACCCTGTTATATACAGTTTCGATTCATATAATGGAATTGCTTCAAATAACATATTATAATATTGCTAGCGCTTTAGGGAATTTAACAATCATATAATGGAATTTTGTATTCACCGAGGGAACACTTGCAACGCTTCTACAGAACTCTAGTGTTGGCAGATTAGAACGCTGAAGGATTCGGATTCGATTGAGATTCTCCGTTCCGTTTCGGATCCAATTAGGCGTACTCTTCTTAATTTGCATCCGTCTGCTCTTTAAAAAAATGGCAGGTCCTTAACATTACTTTCACCAAATTCAGATTCAGAGACCAATTCAGACACTACATGGAATTTGATTCAAAGAAGCATTAATTAAAATGACTTTTTTTAAATATATTGTGAATGATTCGACGTGCGGGGCTTCACAATCAAGTTGCAAATCTCCCCTAATTGAATGCAAGATTCTACTAATTGAGTGTAAAGTTCCACAAGAAGTTTGCAATATTCTACCGTCCATTGGAATGATTTCTTTAAGAGATTCAAAGGCTCGATTACATGGATCGAACCCCTGTTAACTTTTTTCTGTTATTTTCTATACTTGGATACTTTACTTCAGCCACTATTAGGGCCGCTTCTGGAAGTGCCTAACGTTTTTTTATTCTGAAAATATGAAGAATGTTAGAATTAAAATTTCTACACATTATTAAAGTTTTTCCATGCCCTTTTTCGTCACTTCTATTTGCTTGTTCGCTTTTATACGTCCCTCATTTACCTAGCCAACCACATCATTGGGGGAGGTCCAAGAGGCAGAAAACAAACATAAAAAGCTGTCTGTTCCCCGCAGCAAGAAGAGCCAACGCGGAACGTAACGTTTATCCTCACTGTTTCATCAACTTTTTTTTGTTTCCTTCAATGGGTGACTGTAGCGCCCGGCATTGATTTATGCTCATTCGCGAACCTTTTGGCACCCGTGGCTGGGGGCCGTAATTCATTGCGATAGCGTTTTTCCTCGTTTTTTGTTTCCTCTAAATTCGTTCTAACATTCCCATGTACACCCGAACAACAGTTATGGTGAAAACATTATATTGGTGAGAGCATTATATCGTCAGGAAGTTGTACTGTGGTGATGTTGTGAAAGAAAAAGGAAACACATACCGGGGTGTATGTTTCATAATTTATGACATACTACAAGAAGTCGAATGTTGTGGGTGGGTTTTTTTTCTCTCTTCTTTCCCATTTTCGGTGTCGATGTGTTCGAGCGAGATTAAGAACCGAAAAATCCATTTAACCGGATTGGGAACAAATCATAACACGATATGGAGCACATACACACAAAAAAAAAACCCAAACCTGGGCTGTTTTGAAATTGTGTCTGATATGCAAATTGAGGAAAAACAAGCCGCTGTTTGCTGCTGGCGATTTTTACTCTGTATAATTTATTGTTTTTACCTTTCCTTGATTTGAATGTGTCTAATTTCAGTTTTTTTTTCGATACTAATCTGTTACATAAACTTGCCACATCAGGGAAAAAACGTCCTGCGTTTTTAGAGAGAGAAAATGCACTGTAGTCTAGATGAGACTTGAACGCGAGTCAGTCGTCGTCGTTGCCCCGCACTTACCGATGTTCCTATTTTACCTTATCGTGTTGCGTGCGTTGCTATGCCGATATAAAGCGATGCATTAGGAATACGATACAATAATGTTTACTGTCGATCATTTATTTAAATAAATGCCTTTTATTCACAAGCTACTATCTACAGGCATTAGAGACAGATAACTAACAGGTTTACTTAATATAATCTCATTGATCGGTTGCACTCCATCAAGAATCGATTTACCATTGAAATGTGAAATATTAATCGTCATTGGTTCCACCATATCAATTTCCTATAGTCACTTTTTTGCCACCATTTCTAACCTGTTTCTATGCGTTCCACCGCAACAGGTTAGGTCACTTTGTTTACCTGCTTAACGCGTAACTACGAAGCTCACAGCTCTTACAGAGACGGTGTATAAAAATAGCAACCTAAAAAAAAAAGCTTACCGCTCTGTCCTCCCGCGTTTGCTTCAGTGCCACGTCTAGAACTAACATGCGAGCGAGGGAAGCCATGCTAAAGAAGTTTTGCAGGCGTTTGTAGATGCTGCTGCTGCGGTCAACCGCATCATATCCCACCAAAGCAAACGATGCAACACCAACGGGGGATAGAATACCTTTGTGTGTGCACGTTTTCGGGGGTTTTTTTTTATTGCAACGGAGCCGCGTGGTTTTCGGTCCGTGTAAGTGATGCTTTGGCCGCGTGAACACGATTTCCTTGCGCAAGCGCTGCCGCGTAATGGAAGTTTGTACGCGTGGAATCTCAAGTTTCCATGTGTTCCTCCAGCCGGGGGGAAGAGAACTCCATTAACGGGTCGCGCGCTTGTTCGTTTTACGATTTGTGTGTGTGTTATGTGAGCTGTTTTCGTACGCTTGCTACAGTATGCTCTTCTCTGCATCAAAAGAAAAACCCGCTCTTTCGCATTGTACAACTCCCCTACTTTGGACGCAAGTTTGCCATCGACTTTGACCAAAGTTAGCCAAAAACTGCTCACAGAGGGAGAGAGTCGAGTTTTTGCAAAGTGCGGCAGCAACGGGCGCCGACCCGCGATGTACAGTTTTCAATCCGGTTACGAACTATCCGATTCTGTTATTACTTTATTGCTCGGCCATATAATCTAGCCAGACCCAGGCCCTCCACCATCGGGCGGCGAGCCCCCACACGTTCTGGAGTAAAAAAGCCAGTAGCCATAAGAAGAAGTCTAGACGTCAACGTTCAGCTTGAATGCGCTATTTCTTGGAATCGCTTAAAAGACCAACCATTGCAGTGCCCCCACAATGCGTCTGCTTATGTGTTACCTGGATAAGAGACCATGAAGAGACATGACCAGCGTTATGCGCAGGTGTTATTACCGCGTGCTACGCAATCAAAACTCTGCTCCCGAAGTAAATCGCGTCATAAATACATCCTCACTTGAGCCAGTTTTTAATGGCTCATTAAGAGGCGTTTTCTTCTTTAAGAAATTTTGGTCGGAAAAGCTCATCCCATCATCCCACAGCGAGCTTCTGGAGAGCAGAGAGATAAATTGTTCCCGCTATTAAAACTGGGCATCTTCAAATAAATCTGTCCCTGCCCTTAACCGTTGCTCACCTTTTTTTTTGCGTAACAGTGCTTCCCCTCCCCCTCAGCGAACTCGTAGAAGCTGTTAAATAATGTATAAGCCGAATAACGAAGAAAAACGGACCACCGCGCGCAGTTAAGCTGTATGTGAGAACTTGCAAAGCGTAACACCGGCCTCCCGGTATATTGTGGACACCATCGGTGGTGTGTACGAACGATCTTGCCGCCGTATGGCGTTCATGCAGCAGGTTAGCATAACTTTTCCATTTTACTAGGAAAACTTTCTCCGCGCGGTAAATAATTTCACTTTCACAGCTGAGACAGGCCAAGACACTTGTTTTGTGGTTGTATTTTATTTTATCATGTTTTTGCTCTCTTACAATCATTATGGCAACCAACTGTCAATAGTTGCTGTTTAGTTGTTTGACAACCGGTAAACCAGTGTCCACTGTTGGTGTGTATGCTGTTTATTATTCAATCATTTTTCATAATTTTTCTTCATATTTATTCATTTTCTAAACCACAAATCGTCATTAGTCGTTAGTAAAATAATAAATTTAATCTGTTGTCAACTAGTTCGCCTCCAAACTGTCAACTATGACAGGTATCAATATGTGAATGACACTAGAATAAACAAAAATTCTGGCACAAACAGGACTGTGGATTTAGCGCAGGATAAAATTGATATTTTTATCCACGGAAACAAAATATTTATCGAATGATTAAATAGTCCTTTACAGTACTCGAAATCTTGCTGAAGTATTGCCACAGACAGAAGATAGACGAATATTCATTTCAATATCAAAATCTCCCAGTCATTAACAATTAGCTTGAACCTTACTGTACATATTTATGGCTTTGTAAGTAACGAATTAATTTACATTTTTTTTTTGCTTTCGGAAAACTGAAGCTCTCCTCTAATCCAAGCAGATCCCTCGAGGATTCGTTACTTACAAGAACGAAGGCGCTTAAGGAAGGAAAAACCCATTAGTTGCGAATAATTGAATATTCTGCTTCTGCAAGCTCGCTATTGGGCGTTAGCCCTAGTCTCTGCGGTTTTTCGGTCGTTCTTTACCGGAAAGTGTTCTTCTGCTTCTGGTTCCCTTCCCTTCGCTTAATGTCAAACCCGGGAAAAAAAGGGAAGCTCGTAGCCTCTTCTTCCCGTGTAAGTGTTTGTGGTGCGTGCATTAGCGAAGAAAGTTTGAAAGCGCTGGGTTTTATACGGAGGTAAGAAGGTGTAAGGGTAAAACGGATGGAAAATGTACCATTTGAAGTTCAACATCAGTTGCAAACATCAAAGGCACACGGGTGGAGACCGTTTAACCATCGACAGAGGAGAGTTTGAGGAAGTACGCACACAACAGACCGGTGGGCCTTGTGTGTCGAATGCCTCAAAACATATGACGTTAAGTGGGGTCGTGAGATGCTAAGCAAGCGTTAGAGTGAGAGGTGAACTTCGAAGCGTAAACTAGAAAAGGGAGAGAGATGGTCTTTCGAGACCAACTCGAAAGCACTTCGCTTCACAACACTTAAGGGCGCCATCTTTCCATCCACTCGTGGTTGTTAATTCCATCGATCTAGTTTTTCCAGTTATACACACAGACACATTTTTCTTTTAGTTTTTCGTCCCCTTCTTTCCGGTGACGCTTTGCGCCTGTGCCTGGCCAGGTCGGCTGGGAGGCAAGAAGAAAACGAGTTACTAATTGATAGCACAATTTCAACTTCAACTTGCAATATCTTGGACAACTTTTTTCACCTACCTAGTTTTCACCTTCCATTATTAAGTGTAGCCAGTGTGGGGACGAAAGATTAAAAATTTGCAACCACGCGTAAAAAGAAACACACAAAAAAAAAACGGCGGCAAAGAAATGTCTTTTGAGCGGAAGTTGGTTGCGAAGGAAACGGAGCAATAGTAGAAACATACATCATCCCCCCGGATGCACTGCCGAGAGCCGCCCTGAGATAGGTGGTTGTGTAAATTGATAAACATTGGTGTTGATGGCGCTATTTATTAGGTCGCGTTGCACGGCGAGGAAAATCGATCAGTGGAGGGGAAGGGTAAAGAAAATGAAACGCCATGGAGTTTTTCTTTCTTTGCGCGTGCACCGGAAGCGGATGAAGAGAGCTGAAGTTGAAGAAAAATAGCAGTGGAAAATAGGTAAACCGGAGTGAAAACTTTTTCTTTGTTTCCTGTTGTTTATTTATTCAGTTGTAAAGTTACTTCTTTATCACTGTACGGAAGCAGTTACTATCATACATTATTAATGTAGTTACTGTTGCTTCATTAATGGTTTACTAATGTCTTTACAAATGTTCATGTTTTCTACTCATTTTATCCTTTTTTTGAGCACTTTTTTGTGCGCCACTGTTATGAGTTGAGAGGATACTCATGGACGAGTATTCATTTTACGAAGAACATCTCTAAATAATACCTTTTCTTCATCTTTATAAACTTGTTTATTTAGCTTCTCGGTTGTATATCACTAATTGAATGCGCTTAGTAGTAAATCCCTTCCAAATTTATTATTTTTAAGTGTTTCTCTCCTAAGCTTTGATTTTACTACGAACATTTCTTTGTGGTTTTGTTGCTTTTTCCCAGGGTATCGTCGAATTCTCGCAATCCTGGAAGAACCAATCATATTTGCGTTTATTTATAAACTTTCCTTTTAACAACCTTCATCGAGACATCCTTGCGCGCTCAATGTAGGCCAACTCAGAGGGAGCTCTGTGCCGCGGTCATTCGGCTCATTATTTTGTTCGGTTCGAATTAATGATAAACTTCGGCGCTCTGAAACCCTTTTTCTCGAACCACTGTTTTATCGAAAAATCGATAACCAGCGAATCGAAGTTTGATTTTACTTTTACTTATTGTTGATTTGTCTTAATATTTGCTCGCTTTTGCTCTCACACCGGTTAGCCCGGCACTAGAAAAGGTACTTGACCTGCGATCTCGTCGTTACACATGGCGTGGATTCAAATTATTTATTCCCGCCTTGTGCAATCAAGCCATTCGATCGAAGTTGCTCTACCGAGTAGTTGTCTGCTTTGGGGCATCACCTGGCAGCGCCTGGGGTTGTTGTCCCACCCACCCAAAGTGTCTGTCGATGTTTAATGTGCGTTTGGAGCAAACGGAGTGTGTAACAGCTTTTTTGCTGTAAAATTTAAATAAAATCAACCTGAATTTCTTTGCCTTTGGAAGGGGAGAACGTTGTCTTTGTAGAGTCGAAGATTTGCTACCCTCTACGGGGGAGATAGATTAATCCACACTGTACATACAAACACGGAAATGACCTTCCTGTGGGACGTTCCGCGTGGGACGCTCAAACCTAGGCAATAATTCCAACCAAAAATTGGTACTTGAAGTTTTTCATCCCAATCCCAGTTTCGGCATTTTTGCGGCATTCGAGACTCTTATTTTGGTTGGTACAATCAGGCTAACAGGTCGTCCTAGAAAATATACACCTCACCACGGTGTTCCAAGAAGGTGTTCCGTACGACGAAAGGCGTATCTCTGCTTCTGTCCCAAGTGGCGTAAGACGCGTGGGACTTTCCGCGAAAGCAACCCCAAATATGGCCGGGAGTTTCAAAACTTGGTCATGATTTTGTAGCATGGGGGGGGGGGGGGAGCAAGAGTTTTGTGGCGCCTGCTACATTGTACTGAATTTCTACACCGCAACGGCGAGATGAGTTTGATGAGTATCTTGGAAAAGCGAAAAAACGTGACCGAAGAAGCATGAGCCCGGACACCATTTTTTGGCTTTTGTTGCAAGTTAGCTGGGTACTATCGTGCAAGAAGAACAGATAATGGCTTTCATTCGTCCGCAAATCCGCCGGAGCACTTGATGATGTTGACCTTGCCAAAAGTTGACCTTGCCCAGCCCGTCCACAGCACCAAACGCTCCAGAGATCTCTGGCGGGGAGGGGGGTTGCTATCAGAAACGTGCCCTGTCCTTCTGTTGTACGCTAACGGATCCGGCTTCCGTTCCATTTCCCTTCAACCGTGGGGTGGGTCTGGGCAGATGAGGTCGTGCAAAAACAAAAACATACACCATGAAGAGACAAACAAAACCAAACGGGGATAAGCTTTCGCGTACGAATTGGATGGTTTGTTGCAGTACGCACATGGGGGCAAGTACGTTGGAGCAGAAGGAGCGAAAAAAAAAACACTTGGAGAGTTATGTATTTTTTCCCCATCCTCTTTGTTTGTTAACATGCACCAGTTCCATTTTTCATCGTACACCGAGAAAAGATGAATTGTTGGGTCAGTATCAGTGATGTCGGTTTTGGGTGGGGCAGTGGTCTGAACCTCAGGTCCCCGGTCGAGAAATTGGGAAGTTTTTTTCTGTGGAGGTGGAACGTTTGGAGTTTGTGCCTCATCTTCTTCACTGCAATGACTCAATGCAATAATTTTCAGATAATAAATGATTGTAGAGCACGTGAACAAGTGCTCCCGTTGTGGTTTTTTTCGACGATCGAAATTGTTTTATAGTTCTTCTTGGACTCCCAAAACGACAAACAGAAAAAAGAAATTATAATAAATCTGTTAAACATAAACAATATACCTTGATAATGTAGGCATCAAATAAAAGATAGATTTCAGATAGCTGTACTACCTTCCATACACCAGAACTTTGCCCGGTAAACTGAGCCTTCAAGGGCGTCGGAAAGCTACACTTCGCAATGGCACGGAATGGTTGTGGTTTTTTTTTTCTCGTAAATTGCCTTCGTAATCGTCCACATGCCGCGCCCATTTATAGTCAACCAGTAGCGCGCGCGTGGTCCAAAAGTGCCTTGGCGAATGGCTTAAATTTAGCTAAATAAATACATCACTTCCATCTGTTACCGAGGCCTAGAGAGGACAGCCGGGGGCGAGTCGGGCGACGCTATTTTTGTGTGCTTGAACATTCGAAGCCAACAAGCATTCTCTCTGTCTCTCTGTCTCTTTGATGATTCGCATCGGATTGTTGGAATTTTTCGCAAGCCCGTCTTGTCTGCGAAAAAAGGCTGTAGTGTAAGTGTGGTTTTCGATGATTCCATGTGGAGGCATTTTTCCGACAGATTGAGAAAAATAACTCCCGGCAATTCATGTTTTTGAGGGCTTGTTTTACGCGAAAACTAAACTGAGCTCTAACTATATCGTTTGCAATTTGTAGTTGGAAACGATTTTACACTTTGGAAAAACACGTGTGAAAGCACGCGCTGTTAGCAATTTTGCTTGATGATGGTGGCTTAAAGACATCCCCCAGAAAGATTTTGCTTCTCGTGTGACTCTTCAAAGATAAGATTCGATCACACGATCCTTGGCATGACGAACGGGTCACTTACCTTCGAGACTATTTACCTGTTTTTCTTTTGGATCGTTCAAATTGGTATTGTATCATCCTTTGACTTGAATTGTTCATTTACTTAGACTTGAAGGCAAGGCTTCTTGTTAAAGCATTGAAATATTGTGGCCTATCATTATCAAGAGTTTTTATTCATTCCAAAACACGTAGCTAATTTCAAAGCAGCCAAATGATATCAAACACTCTGTACCTACCCTACTTAACCCTATCAACCAACAGTCTATGCCACTCCGTGTGCCTATCTCTTGTGCCACCCAGAACGTGTGTTTTTTATTTTCAATAGTGTTCTTATTTGAGTGTGTCGTCGTCGTGACTTGGCTACCACTGTTCAGTGGTGGGATTTTCTTGCCTAGAAAAGCAATGGAATGCCGCACGCCTGTCGCACTACAGTGGTTGGTCGTGTTCGTTCTAGGTGGCCTCATGGCCATTCTGCGGCAAAGGAGGCCACTATGACCCATAAATTCTTTACTTTTCCACCCCATCTCAAGGTGTGGGGAAGTGAAGGGGAAAACATTTCACTGATTAAAATTTTCCTCAATCGAGCAACGTTTATATTTTTGTGACAGTGAATGGTGGTTTTATGTAGCGCTAGGGCGAGTTAATGCTGGTTACTTCCGGTTAAGAAATTGTTTGTCTGTCCTTGAGAAAATTAGCACACATCGAACCGGTTCGCATATCAGCGCAATTACTCCCCGTTGAAGCCCGTGTCGCAGTAGTTTCTAGTTTCGCACTGTGATATTTTCTCTCGAAGCATTATACGTATGTTGGAATAGAACGAAGTTGTCCATTTGTTCTGCGCCGGGAAACGAATTTTGTTTGTTTTTCCGTCGCCAGAAGGGGGCGTCTCGAAACGAATGCGCCATTCTACGACGTCATTGCAGATAAAATCGGAAGCTGGTAGATCGTAATCAACCCTCCTCGTTGCTTTATACTATTATTCCTTAATATTTAGCGCTTCTTATTTCCAATTCAATAGCTCCTCGATGCTCCCTTGTACCAGAATCTCCACCATTGCTTGGGTGCATCCGGAAAAATCTATTCAGCATCGTTTAGAACACAAGAACTGCAGAATTTTTATCGTAACATAAACCTCCCATTTTGTTTTACCCATCCGGAACTGTACCCGCCCGTCGGTCAGGTCGTTGAACGAATTGGATGTGGAGAAAGGGGAGAAAAAAGGTTCACTGAACTAATCACAAACTCCACCTGTGATCGCCGACCGAGAGTAACCGGCGATAGAGAATTTCGAGAGGAAGTTGTACAGACATCAATCCATCAAAACGCTTGTCATATACGATTGGTCGGTGGCGTCCTGGGATCGACGAACCGTCTGTCAATTTCGCTTAGTCTGTATGATATGCAGCGAGCAACAGAAAGGGGGGAGGGTTAATTTCTTGTTTAGAAACAGCAGCAACAAAAAATAATTTAAAAAAGAGAAAAAATAACATAGAGAGAGAGAGAGAGAGAGAGAGAGAGAGAGAGAGAGAGAGAGAGAGAGAGAGAGAGAAAGAAAAGGAAAGGTTTCTTCGCGACAGATTGCGAATTGCTGACTCATCCATCAGAGCCGTCCAACCCTACAGAAAGTCTCTCGCTTACGTGTAGATGCGAGTCCAACACGAACTTCAACTTCACAATCCAATTCCAGTCAAGCATGTCGGTTTCCTCGTTTCACCCCCACCCCCCTCCCCCAGAAGCGTTCCCAACTTGCCTGCGTTCCCAACATCATATGTTTCGGGGCCTTCAAGACTTGGTCGAGCATAGTCATAAAAAAAGGCCGTCGTGCAGTCTGGGTCACATCAAGCCGTTGTCACTTGCCACTGATCACTACTCTTCCAACTGACATTGAAAATGGGAAAAGGGAGATATGATAGTACTGTTTGCCTTCTTTTTTTTTTTTTTTGGTTGGACCGAGGCCTCAGCAATGCTAAAGGATAGGCGTCGTCACAGTGTGCAAGTTCCAGTGCGTCGGATGCCGTCTTTTTTTTTTTGTGTGCACATTGTGTCGCACCGGACAAAGCTTATTGATCGCGATGTTGGTTGTGTACAGTCGGTACCGCCACGTGCACCTCGTTTTTGTTTTTCGCTTGATGTTTGTCTAAGGGGTTGTGTTGGTGGTGTATGTCCTACCAATCGAAGGGTAGACTGGTCTTAATTAGTCTATGTGGAATGGAGTCGCATAGGTTCCAAACATTCCGTCAAGGCCTTAAATATGCCATATGGTTCTTTACCAAGTGGTTATCAAGAATAGAACTCAAGCTTGCAGGGATTTAAGTTAATTTTGCAAGAATACCTTGTCTTGACGTAAAGTACTTCTCTGTCAGATACTACAGATAGTTAGATACTTCTCTCTAACTGTCCGACATTATGTCCTCGAATAGCTATTTCATCCAACATTGTTGTCCCATCCTTGATAGAATTTCGACACCAATCGATCCTGCATAATGTCCTGCAATTGTTGTAAATATTCCGAAGTTATTTGGAATTTAAAGACTACATCTTGAATGATCTATTATTATCGCAATAAACATTCAAGTCGGCTAAACACTTCTTAACTACATTTTCTACGCTCTCCATCCTGGAGTGATTAAAGCTTTCATCATTTTCGATTACTAACAACTACCCGCCATTTCACAGAGGTGATTTACACAGGTGTCCATTTCAATCATAAATCAATCACCAATCGTTTCGGACATGCACGGGCCGCAACTCGCTGTACCGTGAGGGTTTTTCATCTTCTCCGACAGCTTTGCTTCGCAGCAGCACCCCTTTGTTTCATGTTTGCTGTGAGCGGCGCACTGTTCACTTGTGCCTCGAAATCGATTGGCTTTCGTTCACATCATCGCACAGAACCGCCATGGTGTAGCTGCTACCGGGTATGGTTTTGGTGAATTATTAATTACTTCGAAAACTTTGACTCACCCCGTTCGTTCACTCGTAC
Organism: Anopheles maculipalpis; assembly: GCF_943734695.1. Lineage (NCBI taxonomy): Eukaryota > Metazoa > Arthropoda > Insecta > Diptera > Culicidae > Anopheles > Anopheles maculipalpis. The sequence goes on from NC_064871.1 coordinate 88,089,416, forward strand.
CTATCGCTATCGTACCGTGACCCAGCTAGCGCCTAGCTCTACCCCAACGTTGAAGCTCGCTCGAAAAGCAAACAGCGACCACCAACTCTCCAACTCTCGAGGTCGTTTATCTGAGCTGAGCTCAGGAAAATCGATCGGCATTCGATCATCATGACCGAGAAGCAATCCTCCGGCCCATTCGGGGTAGTTCGTTTTATTTAATAGAAATTTCATGCTATTACCTCCGTGTATATTGGCAGGTTTGCTCCCTTTCCGGGACCACCTTCTCCTTCATGGGAGAGTTGTTGTTGTCATGCCTGATGATATGAGAATGCGAGCTAGCGAAAAGGAGATAAGGGGACGTTTATAGACGGAGCTAGAGAAGGATTGTGGATGATTATCTAACGTTCCACAAGCATAAAAGACCTACTGCCTGCCTTGCTAATCCTCTTGGTCGTTTCAATCCTTTTTCCCCACCACCATACGCTGCATGCAAACACGTTGCCGTTGGGTTCGTCGTCGTAATCCAATCAGCTTGCTCTACCCGTCACACAGAAGCAGCCACACTTTAATCTTGCTGCTGAAAAGCCCTTCCATCAGCAATGTGGAGCGTTTGGTGCAGGGCGTGTGTTCACTGAAATGAGACGGCCTCGATTCGATTCAAGCCGCGGCTGCATTCTCATCTGCCTTGATGCGAATGTTTCATCGTGTGTTGCTCCACCACCCTGCTGCGCTAAGTAGCCTAGCTAAGTAGAGTAGCGTTACAACGCGTTACGCTTGACACAACAGCTCCAACAGCGCGGGAAGAAGGCGAAAATGGCAAACGTACTCACACACACAAGGGGTGAACCTGGAACCAAAAAAAAGAGAAGGCCTTTCCTCTCCCCCCGGTTTAACACCGAAGGCGTGCGATGGTCACACTTGCCTGGGTGCCAACTGGTCACCTCCGTCGGGTTGTTTTTACCTTTCGTGCGTTTCCGTACCGTTTTCTTTGCAAAGCCGATTATCGGTAGCACAAACGTCATCAGCGTGGTTTCGTGTTTCAAGCGCTGTTTTATACTTTTTGTCACCATTCGCTGCTGCTGCTTTCTTCATTTATTTTTGCGCAAAACTCAGCGCTCTCGGTGCGGTTTTTGCAGAAGGAAGATTCGCTCGTTCTTATCGAACTGCCGATGGCTGCAACGCTTCCATTTCCAAGCCGGAAAAGGAATTTAATCCAATCACATGCCTGCTCGGGATTCCAATGATTGCAATCATGCGTCGCGTATGTGTAGCGGGCGTAATGTAATTTGAAACGAGTGACGAATGTGTTAATATTTATGATTCTATTTTAGACAAAATCCCATTGACGCTAGAGCTTGTTTTGGATTGCTCAATCGAATCAGGTCCTGGATGTTTGTGGGGCTTATAATGAATTTTTGCCGGCTTCTTCATAATCAAATGCGTTAAACGAACACCAAGCTCATATAAAACCTTGTACGGTTATATTTTATCAAGAGCATCCTTGGCGTAAGCTGCCCTTGCCGAACAAGCTCGAAAATAATCAAAATCCATCCAATTCTGGACGTCAAGATGAAGTGAATAAACTCTAGGATGAAGTGGAAATGGATGGTAAAACGTTAGCAAGCGTTTAAAGGTAACGCTTTTGACGCTGACTTGTTTTGGCTGTCAGTTTGTGTACAGAGCATTTTGCAGCACGAAATGTCAAAACGCATATAAAAAAACTGGCATAGGTGTTTCCGACTGATGTGGGGAAGCCTTGTACATTATTTGTCATAAATATTTAATTCCAATCATTTATAAAAATCACTCGCTTAACCTACTTTTGCTTCCACCATTCTCAGCGAATCGTTTGTATCACGCTATAGTTGCACGTTGATCGGAAAACTACCCGACCACATGAATCTTTAATGCCAAAATTCATCCAAACGTTCGAAAAATATTATATCCATTTCCTTGAACTCATAATGACTGAACGATGCACTCCATCGTATTTTTCTTGTTCTGTCGGCATTTGTTTTTAATTTTGCTATAATTATTTACCGGCAGTAAATTAACTCACCGAAGTAGAGGCATAACGCGCATTTTGTCCGCTGTCTTCTGGTTGGCCTTGGAAGTGGCGAGGATGCGATCGGAAAGACCAAATTCAACACGCGAAACTCAAACGAATGTGTGTGTGTCTGTGTGTCCCTAGGTCGATATCGAACCTGGCGAAGAAGATACGCTTGAGTAATCAAGGCTCTCGGAAGCGTAAATTTGTCCTACAAACATCGCCGCCGCTCCGTTTCGCTTCCAACGCTTCGCTGCGGCTGTGTCCGGTATGCCTTTAAGTATGTGTGGAGCTACAAGTTAGCTGAAAGTCTCTTGGAGAGCCCACATGGGTGTGTTATATTTTTCGTACCGAAAATAGAACCTTAGCTTCGCAGTTTATCCTACGCCTTGGTAGACAGGTTCATTTCCGTACGCTTGTGCGTTGGAGAAGGAAATTCGTTGGATCCCACACTCAGGTACGGTTTGTGGGCTTTCAAGACGCTAATGCTCCACCCATAGAACCTTTCTGTACGCTCGAAGGAATTTCCGTATCGCTACGAGCCCTAGTAATATAAATCCCAGTCTGCGTGTGTTCCCATGGCAGCAACACCCTTTGATGTCAGATAGCTGCGGCTGTCAGAAAAATGACGATCTGATCGAACTATCCTAATATTGATCTCTGAGCCTGACTGTGTGTTCTCTTGTGGCGCTGAGAACTTGATCCTAAACCTCGAACCAGGCTTTTCACGTCAATTAGCGTCAAAATGTCGACCACAGCACACGAATGGTAGAGCGCGCAGAGTAGTGAAAGTTCGCCCGTAGAAGCTGCATCTGGTACTGCTGTCAAAACACATATCACTGGCGTTAATTAATGTGACGTGATGTGTGGTACGGTGGAAGAGAGAGGGACTTGTGAGGTGAAGAGTAGTGCTAATCAAATTTCAGTTCGATAATGAAACGGTGTACAGAATTGAAGCTATTTCAGTTGACATTTCATCGGATGGTGGGATCGATCAGTGACATCGTATGTTAGTTTTATTTTGACCAGATATTGAAAACATCTTGAAGAAAATTCTGTTTGATTGTTATCTTCACAACGATGGTCTTAGAATCACAGAGTTTGAATACTATTACTTCGATTCTGAACACAATTAGTAGTCTTAAGAAGAGCTTCAACTTAGTTATTATTAGCATTTGGGCAACTAGAACTTATATCTGACAAAATGCTTAAAGACTCTTTCGTTCAAAAGTGAAAGAAAAAGGAAGTTATACACACTGGAAGAGATTTACTCCATAGGCAATTCTTCCATTTTGAATTTTTGCAATCTTTTGATCAGTAAAACTCCTCCCTTATCTCAACATAAATCCTCTACACTTAGCAATTATCAACCAGCTTTACCTTCCGTTTGAACATTTTATTCTATTCTTTATCATCCCCAACATTGTACCTTATCGAATACTAATTGCGTTTCCTTTTCCGCTTTCGTTTCTACAGAGGATCGAATCTACCGTACACGAACATAGGAGGCGTTCTCTAGTACCGTGGCTCGTGCGTCATCATCATCGTAGTTGGGGAAAGTCCTTATTAATTGCAAGGAGGCAATTCCACGCTTGCGGTCAGAATGAACTTTCCGCCGGGCTCGAGAAGAACCGCCCAGCATTTCACAAGCGCCAGCTTTCGATGGATAAACGATCATCGGGTGCCTGGTCAAAGGTTACGGACGAATCGAGAACTACATAGTAAAATCCGACGACAGCCGGTATTAGTTCCCAGTGAAGGAGGGGCGAGAGTGTGCAGGATAACGCAGACGCTTCGCCCAAGGCGCGCCTCCTTCTCGATGTGAATTGGTAGCCAATCGATAAGCTGTCGGAGAGGGGTTCCCATTATCAAGTTCTTCAGCCTTTCCCTTACGGCGAGTGCATGTTGGCGTACTACTGCTCAATAATCGATCGGAAGCAACTTCTCTCCTGTTTTTCCTTGGGCAAGGAAAATTGTCCTTGTCCGATGTTCGTTATCCAAACGCGGCGGATGAGCTTTTGCTGCGTCCCGGCAGCAAACCCTCAATAAATCATTTTCGGACCCAATAATCGGCAATCCTTGGAGGGTTTTTTTGCGTTTGCAAGGATGAAAAGGATTCCGTTTCTAGTTTGTTTTAGGACATTGCAAATGGACGCAAATGTGAATGTCGAACGGAAGTGACGGAACGGTGGTAGATATTTAACAAAATAGTCCGTCTACTGTTTCGTTTCATCTTCCAAGCGACATCAGTGGTGTAACTCGTGTTTGATTCTTATGTCACTCCAATATCCTAAGTAATGCAATCTATTTTACTAATAATGTACAAATTCGTATCTTCCCCTCCGTTCAGATGGTGTAAATATCAGTACACCGTACGTATGTGTGTGAGCGTGCGTGCCTTCTGAAGCTTGTCTTGGCAAAGCCGGTTCGAACCTTGCTTGGGGGGTGACAGCCAGCAGCCGCGGATCCGCAGCTACGTGCACACGTGTTTAGGAGCGTTGAGGCGCGCGCGTGTGTGTGAATGTGTGCGGTGTAAGAATGGAAAAGTATTTGGTGCAATCGAAGAAGCAGAAAACCGTCATCATCATCACTATCATCCCTACAGCAACCGGCCAACGGCAGCAGCAACATCAGCAACACTACTGAACCTCCCCACCCGATTTCCATAGGTCCTGGGGATTCTTGGCGAAGCATAATCCCGGATCCGTGTTCGGATTGTTTTGACCAGTGTTGGGCTATTCCGGTAACCGAGTGCGTGTGTGTGTGTGTACATGTGTATCTCCGTGTGTTTCCAACAAAGGCCACAGTGGTGTACCCGTGCGGGATGCATCTGTGCAGCGGGTGAGCATTTAAGGAAGTGCAGCTAAGGAAAGCAATCTCTGAGAAACCCCACCCGAGACGAGAGGAAGTGTTTGGAGTGTGTGTTTGTTTGTGGTGTGATGTCCGGAGCATAGGAAGGTGTCCTAAGAGGAGTGGCAAAGTAAAACCCGGCTTACGGCTGAACGCGAGTGCACAGTGTCGTACAAAATTTGGCTTTCCGCGCGTGTGTCTGTGTCTATGTGAGCGCGCGCGTATGCATTGGTTCCTTTCCGACAAAGGAGACAACCAGCGCCAGAATAGTAAGAAGGAAGTACAGTAGTAGCAAGCAACAGCTGGGAGTGCAGCAAACCAGTACACATTAGCAGGAAGCGGAAATTATTACACGGCGATGTCGGCCACGATGAGAACCACTCTGCAGACGGTGCCGGAGTCGCTGCCGGCCGATCACATCACCAACAGTGGCGCCCCGGTGCAGTGTGCCGCCCAGATGGAACCGAAATCGCACTCGCACAGCAACTCGGCCGGCAACAAATCGATCCGCTCGTCCACCAGCCGGGTAAGTGTTCTCTTGCTTTGCCCATCTTCAGAAATTCATGAACGCTTTTGGGAGGGTTTTTCGCCCTGTGTGCCATGTATGCTGTCGAAAATGCTGTGGGATTTTGCTGTCACTGGCAAATCGTATACGTCTTCTAAATGTGCTTTTGAGGTTTGGTCTGGGATGTGTCTAAGGGAGAACAAAAAAGCAATATTCATGTCGACGTTGTTGTACAAAAATGTCTGCTGTCAAAATGTTAAATTGTTGTCTTTTTTTCCTTTCTTACTGTCCAACAACAACGGGTGTGGTGTTGGTGATCCTTTTTTTCTCTCTTTTTAAAGGAATTATTATGTAAGAGAATACATATTTCGAATGAAAATCGCCTATCAGTTAAAAAAATTAGGTCAAATAAAATTGAATCAAGATTAAAGTTACCGCCGACCATTCCAACTGCACTTTGTCACGTAATTGAAAATGGAGTAATGAAGTTCCAGTTCTTTATTTTACCTAGTTCCAAACAAACTTCCGTACATCATGGGGATTGAATTATAGATGGAAAAAGGTAAAATCCAGATGTCCTCTACTTTGCCAGGCAAATGGCTCGAATGTCGTACGTTCAATCAACCAACTCTCTACATGCTAACGACAATCAATCTTGGAATGTTTCCCTGTTTTTCCTTCGAAGGGTTTTCTGTCAGTAGAGCCTCTGTGGCAGGGAGATTCAACCGAACTACACCGTAAGCTTACGTCAGCTTTGTAGAAACATCCACGGAGCAGAATTAAAAGGATTGCCAAAAAAAGGGAATACTACTGTCCTTCGCACACAAACCACAATAGACTGAGTGATTTTTTTATTTGGGCACCATGCTGCCGTGTGGTGATGTCGCGTATCGGTATCAACCGGAAACGGATGTCGGCAGGCGTATGTCTTACTTTGCTACGTCGACATTCACGCCTCTTCTGGTACGTGTCCTGGGCTGGTGGGACTGTGAAGATGAATAAAATCAATAATGCATAAGCAAGCACCTGACGCGATGGTGTGCTTCGGCTCTTAGATGTTGTGGCTTAAGATATCGAATGAAGCATAGCGTAAAAAAATGTGCCACTTTCTTGTCTCTCCTCGTAGTTTTATTTGCGGGCTTCGATTGTCTACTGAGAGGGTAAAAAAAAGAGATTTTGTAGAATTTTTTTAAAGAGTTATTGATCTCAAACGACCTCCTCCAGAAGTAGTAATGTAAAAAAAAACTTATGTGGACTTCTGGAGGAAACTTCACAATTTGACGCCCATTAGTCCTTGTTTTTGGCTTAAAGCATCCTACCAGGTCACACCGGCCATTTTGCGGTTTACTTCACTTATTGATGGCAACGTTGTCGCCTCTACCACAGGACCTCCCAATAGTTGTGGTTCTATTCCTTGGGAAAAATCGCCCGAATAAGCGTTACACCAAGCATTCTGATTAGGCAAAGCACCACATTTTGGAAATTTATCTTCCATGTGAATTCGTCACATTCATATTCCTCCCCCAATATGATCCTCAACTTCTGCCACGTGAGGCTACTGACATCTCCATCTCAGAAGAAGAAGTACGCATCCCTCTTGTAGATTCTACAAAAAAGCTTCCGTCTCCTTGATGAATTTATTCGTCCAACGGCAAATACGGACGACTTCTTCGTGCACAACACATCACATGCACGTGTGTGACCTTCTTCGATGGTGCTGCATATTTCATCTGCACGAGTTACGGACGCGTTACATCGGCGGAAACCAGGCCGCACCATAATGGTTGAAGCTTTTGGTTCCGTTTACGCTCGCCGAAACATTCGTCCCAGTAACGTACCGTTTGCGTGGTGATTTCATAAATTTATTTACCCTCCCTCTCTCTGTCTCCCTCCTATCAGCTTACCAAACGAAACACCGGCGTTGGACGAGGCTGGACACACATGCTTACTGTTCTTGTTAGAAATTAATTCCCATTTGTGTCCTGCCATAGTGAATACACAGGGTGCGGTTCCAGGGATGGCAAACACGCTTTCTGTGCTGCAATAAATTTCCACTGACACGGCTCTCTTTTGCGCTCGTCCATCTGCTCGCTGTGTCTCTTCACGGTGCAGCACTCCATCGCTTTTACGGTCCCACTTGAGCAGCTCTTAGGGTGTGCGCTCATTAAATATGCATCTTAAATTGAGTTGCGCTGTCGCGTGATGATGATGTTAATGATGATGACGGTGATGAAAATGTAGCAAATCCTTCCGTGTTGGTTCCGGATGTATTTTCGCTGCGTTTTGGAGTATTATTGTCAGATTTACCGCTCCAAAACATTGGCGGTTGTGTAACTTTCAAGGATACCGAGCGTAGAGAGAGGGATGTTGTTGTGGAAAGGATAAAATGGAAACCCTCGAGACAGGAAAATGGAAAGCCAAAGTGTATCACTTCGTCGTATCCCACGCCGCGTTGCCGAGCATTGTGTATGAGTGCAACTTCTGCTCCCTTAACGACATTTGAGATGGGCATATTCTTCCGGCCCCGCAGGAGTATCCTTTCGTAGTAGACGAACAAATCTTGAGCATGGTTTTTAGATATGATAGAAGGTGCCTTTGCAGCCGAGGAACATATCAGACTGACTGACTGTCTGTTCAGAGATATGGCACAAGTGCACGCATATGAGTTGTTTCCTTGAAGTGGTGTGGTTGTGTTCTGCTGTGTAATCGAGCCCCATACTTAGGTTTTTTTTAAAGGATGGGTGTGGCTGTCAGGGTTTTTAAAAAATGGCATCCGTTCGCAGACAGTGGAACATCCATTTCACTTGCAAATAACAACCGGTAGAGACAATAAATCGAACAACACGGGCGAGAGAGCTACACGGTCGATAACGACTGAATGCATAACCCGTTTCAAGCAATCCAACTGATGATATAAGCGTATTTTTAAGATGGCGAAATAACCTTCTCTGAATCCCAACAGAGTTGTGATGTTTTGATAATAAATGCTACACAAAACGGTTAAATATCATTTCTTCTTGACACCAAAACTTTTGCAAAACAAAAGCAAATGGCGGAAGCCCTTCATTCGCTCATTCTCTGGAAAGTTGGCTGCTGGGGGCGAGCTGGATGAGTCGCAAATAATTTTTCAAGCAGCGCTACTTCAACTTTTAACCACAGAAAGAAAAGAAAACGCTGCCCGTTACTGCCGTTTGGTGTGCTGCTGTGGCCGTATAGTAATACTGAACTAAAAAAACAAGGAAAAGGTCAGGAAAAGTAGTATGCAAAAAAAGGACTCCTTACCACAAAACGTCCTGCTCTTTGTTGTCTCGCCTGTCCGCGCCATGTCCTTTTTTGGGCGAAGCAATTTGCTCCTGAGCAAAGAAACAGTACCAGTTCTCCTCGAAAAAAAAAAAAAAGGTTAAAGGGTTCGCTCGTGGAAATGGTGATTCGTGGAAAATCGAAACCCCGAAATCATCTCTTCAAGAATTATTCTATCCCCCCCCCCCCCCCCCCCAGATTTTTTTTCTGAAACTTGCGAAAAATTCATAATGTCGCTGCAAGGTGAAAACGCTGGGGTTGATGAGCTAATTGGGAATTTTTGGAAAAAGCGTTTTTTTACCCTGAACCCAGGTTCGTTCTTGCTAGAGGTAAAAAAGTGTGGATTACTTGAAGTGTGAAGTTTTATTATTTTAAAATTAAATACAGTTTAGCGAATTTAAACATATTTCATGATCACTTTGAATAATGGAGATAATCTGTCGGAATCTTTTGAATCTCACCTCTGAGGCAAGAGAACGGAATCTTCTATCGCTCTAGGAAGTGTGGCGCCATCTCTCCAATTACTTGGCTTCATGACATCGGATAATCATCTGAGACATCTGAGGACATCTGAGGTGGTGTTACTCGGAAGCAGAGTATCAGTTGACGGCGACGATCTCGAAGTGGTAGAGGAGTTCTGCTACCTTGATACGATCACAACTTCGTATCGTAGCTCGCTACAAACTCCAGCAATCCAGTAGACTCCAGCAACACTGAGATATCCTGACGGTAGTCAACGCCGCAAGGATGCAATGGTTGGGAAAAGTGTTTCCTACTTGGAAGGGGCCCGAGGTAACAGTTTCGTCCAGTAATATGTCCGTAACGCATACGCCTGGAAGTATGCAGTACAATTTTTTTCTAACGACACGAAATTGGGATTTTCTTGGAGAGCCAATATCTGCCACAAATATCCTAGCGCAAAAAAAAACAGCTTTCCAGTGACAAGTACACTCATTACGATGGAGTTTTACAAATTACATCGAACATTTACATCGCCCTGTTGCTGCCACTTCACCGATACACGTGCACAGATCGCTCCTCCGAAAAATGGCCACCCTTTTGTAGCCTTGGGTTTACGTTTTCCCGGTTTGAAGCTGGTGATGCAGCGTGCGCTCACCTTGAAAAACGATTGAACACAACGTTCAAAAACATCACATACGCGTGTGCTGGGGCAGGGAAGATCTGTTCCCCGGTGTAATGTTCGCTACTCACGTTCACGAAAATATTTGTTTCCTTTACACTTGGGTTCTTGTACCTATAGAAACGTGTGTTTGTGTGTCCATTTTTTGTTAGTATATTCGGTTCATTTGGCATGTTGTGTATGCTACTGGGTGCTGCTAAGAACCGGCAGGCAACTCTACACCACCACTGCTGTGTTAAGCTAGGTTGTTGGATTTTTGCGGAGACTATTTATAAAACTTTGTGTTCCGTGTGTCGTCTTTTTATTCTACTGCACACTCCTCCCTCGGGTTCTCTTCCGTGAGACATTTTTAACATCGTGATCTCGTCGTTCCTGGGACGCGGTTCCCACTCTCGAATTCTGTCGATTTGTGTGGCGTTTCTTGTTGTTTTTGACAGACGCGAGGAACCCGTCGTCGATCATGATGTTGTCGCTTGGGTGCGGACGGTTTTCGTTCGGTATTTTTATGTGTTTTAAACGTCTTGCGGAGAGGAAAATATGCCAGAGGCGTCAGCTCTACACCCATCGGTATTTCTTCGAAGCACAAACACTCGCTTGCCCGCAATGCGCCCCGTGATGCTAATGTATCGGAAAGGTAATGCACGCGAGTTTCCTTCCAGTGGAAAGAAAATTAAGCATTCAAATAATAGGTTATCAAGCCGAACATTGAACATCCCCATCCTTTCCAGTGGTTTGCTGAATTGCTCCTCGTGATTACTCAGCACCTTTCCGCGATGGACGCACATTATCCCCTTTACTTGGACGGAAGAATGTACGCGCGTAGACTTGAAGTTTTGAAGCAAGTGCACTTTTTACATCCTTCAACCGGGGGAGGGACTGACTTCGGTACTGTCTGGATCTTTGGGTACAAAATGAAAGAGAGAAAGAGAAAAGGTACTACAATAATTGGTGGTAATTTTCTACGCCCCTTATGCGTCCGCCATTCCTTCCTCTTCCTGTCGATGGTGCCGCAAAGACCGACAGAGCATACATTAAGCTCAACTCTCAGGCAGATCGGTATCGCAAGACAAACCGACGTGGAAGAGGAGTGAACGTTCGTAAAAGTGTACAAAACAATAACGCCAGCACGAGAGATCCCTAGTCTCTTCCCACCAGAATGAAGTCGATTTTACGCATAGCGTGGATCCTCTCCGTGGTTAATCGACAGAGCAACAGAATAAAAACTCGTCCCCCCATTACGCAATAACGTGTGGGGTGGGAGTATGTAGCTTGCAAAACTCTCTCAGACGCGGCGTCGTATGTTTGTGTGCTCCACGTGTGTAATCCGGCCAGTCCGTGCGCTGTGCACTGTGTATCATGCTCCAATTATTATCGAACCCCCCTGTTTGCTGCCGGCCATGTTGATATCGAGGATTAAACGAACCACGAACAAATAAAATGCACGATGCAATTTTTGCTGACAACGGTGGGCAAAAATTGTCTTAGACCTTGTACGGTTGTGCATGTTGTTTTGGCGGGGGATTTACCTATGTTTGCGTTTAAATTATCCTCAACCGTGTTTGTGTTATGGGTTTGAACGTGTGTCCGATTTGTGTACGACAATTACACAATTATGGCGGCCTTTTTGCGCATAAGTTCTCGAGTTGGCGGGTTGAAGTGTGAATGAGCTTAACATTTGATTGGGAAAGCGACATCATTCGTGAGCATCGTTACGAACTGCATGTTATAGAGTGGTGCATGTCCCTACAACAGTTCTTATGTCAAATCGTAGAGGCTTAGCTTAACGACCTACTAAGTCACGCCGGCCATCGAATTGCTTACTAGTCTTGCTGATACCACGTAGTTGAATAGTCAGTCCTCACTAAAGGCGAACGTTCAAGCTGCGATTTGAACCCCGGTCCTGCCTTGTGTATGACCGTCAAAAATACACACACAATCTACAGCAAAGGCCTAGACTTTGGATCTCATCTTCCTATTATGTCCGTATGTGACTTAATTAATCCTATGAAAAATACACAGCGAAACTGGCTCAAGATCAACGACCAGACAGACAGAAGCGTTACACCAAGAAGGAAATCCATTTTTGGAAACAATTTCGGGTGGGTGGACGCTTCGGACGACATTTTTTATCCAAAAACTCGCTCGCACTGGTATATAGCCACATGTTGTTGTGTGGTTGTAAGTCTTGAAGAGAGTGTGTACAGGGAAAGAGAGAGAGAGAGAACACCAAACGGCGGCTGGCGGTGATGAGTCATTTACGCAAAGATAGAACAGCAAAAAGGAAAGGAAATTCAATTGTTGCTTGTTGCCTGAAGCCGCACATGGAAAGAGAATGAATGAAGAAACGTGAACCAAAAAACCGGTATACAAGCTCGCTCTGGCGAGGTCAGATTTTTTGCCTCAATTTTTGTATTTTACGTATATTACACATGGTAAATGTGAAGTAACATAGTACAAAAATACTAAAGTAAATGCAACGCGTCATAGCGAGTAAATGACTTTAGTCAAAGTCCTCATCACGTGGCGCCATTTAGTGTATTTCGCTGCTGTGTCGATCAGACGATCATGCGAAAGGGAGAGAGCGCGAGAGACGCGCCGTTACAAGTGAAAGAGTCGAGCGGAAATCTCGCGGCTAGGTATGACTCATGAACACTTACTTAAGTCGCACGCGGTTTGAAGATGCGTTGGGTGGTGGAAAAGGGTTAATCCACGCGCTGTGCTCGTTTCACACATACTTTTGCTGATCAAAACCGCGATCGCCAGACACACAAACACACAGCACAGCCGGGCGGCGTCGCGGTCCATGCGACTTTCAACCCCCCGCCGGTGCAATCAAGCTTGAAAGACAGGTGTGCGTGTGCTCGCTGAAAGCTTCCACCTGTCGAAAAGCTCTCCGAAGCAGCGTGCCTGCAGTGGGCAGTGCGAATAGTCGTCATTTAGGCGCAACTGTTTTCCAGCGGCAATGATTTTGATGTCGTCGCTAGGGGAATTTTACATCTTAGAGGAGGTTTATTTACATTATTGATTATGGTGTCTATTGCCGTTAGAAAACAGTTTCCCTTCCGGATGGCAACACAACCCCCCTGTCTCTGGTATGCAGTATCAGTTCAGTATTTTTCCTTCCATTTGTCGCTCCAAGATTAACACAACCAGCGATTGGTGTGCACAGTGTGTTGCCTTCATGCAAACGGGCTCTCCATGGCTCAATAAGGGTAACCCACCGGAGTACTCGTCATGGAAATGTACCGGGTGAGCCACACCCGTACGTCGTTGACCTTTTTAGGACCAGCCCAGGGCGGAAGTAGTAGCGTTCGGGTCTGGTTGCAAACGCAAACAAACTGATAAGCGCATAATTTATTTTCCACAAGCTCACACTCTCGGCACTCGATGCAACACAGTGTCAAGCAAATGCGGCAAGCTAAATGATGCCCAGGTTTCCGGGAGTTGACGGTGTTTCACAATTTCCCGAACCGAACTCTTCACAGCCAACGAAGATTTGCGGAGCAAACTGCTCGCCTTACCTACTTTGTATTGTGATATATCGAGTGGTTTTTATTGCTCCACAATACGCTACGCTTAGCTGCAAAAAGCATATGTCCCACTGTCTCCCACATCTCAGCCTCCCGGTGTGTTGGCTTACTCTTTGCCGGGAAGATACGGTACAAAACTGATAAGGCGTTTATTGCTGCCCGGAGCTGCAAATCAAAACACGCAAATTAAAACGGCAAACATTTACGTGGCGAGGTCACAGGAACAGGAGACGGTGACGATGCTACTACCCAACGACAGCACACATACGAACAATGGTTTGAAGTGGATAGCGGAGCAGGTTATTGACGCCAACTCGCCAACAACAATTATGAGCTTTATTTAGCGTTCATCTTTAATTGAACGCTCCGAAATTAGCGTACGGCCGAGATATGGATAGCGAAGCGCTGCGCGTAGGAAGCATCGTGTGTAGGTGGACACTTGAAGAACTCTCTGCCCGAAGCGCCATCTTGAGAAAGTAAAAACAAAATTAAAGTCAAGGGTAAACCATCATACAATGATGACTTTGGCAGGCCGGCGGTAAGAAAGATACTGACATGACCTTGCCTAAGACCAATTGATGGCATCTATTTCTGGGCGGCCGTTTGCTTCCTGCCTTCCGGACGATGGTAGCCGGTGAAACCGTTTGTGGTTAATAAATTGGATCAACTACAACACGCGGCATCCCTCTTCGCCTCGCCGCTAATTCCTGCACGCTGAGGGCCCCAGTTTAAAGTGGTCAGTACAAGCGCGCGCGCGCGCGCGCCCCGCGCTTGACTATAAGTTACCTCCTATAGTATTTCCTGCTTCCAACCGGGGGTTGGATATGGAGTGCTTTCAGTGCTTGTTCACGTGTGCCGTCCATACCCATAACTTCCCAGGTATGGTTGGTGGAATGTGCGCCATTATGAAGTCAATGAGAAGCTGCCAAGCCGGAATTGGACGTCCGAGATGTGTTGCTGTCAGCTGATCAAAACCGTGCTGATGTGTCAAGTGCTGGAGCACTTGGCTGGAACTTACTGACTGTGATCTGATGATGGAGACACACGGCTAGAGCTAGAACAAAAAAAAAAAAAAAAATGAAACACATTTTTAGATCTTTTCTTCCTGAGATATTTGGACGGACCGAGCAGCTGGAGGAAAGGCACCATTTGGACTGGACAGATCCTTACCCCTAGTAGTAGGCACGTTGTGCTAACTGCCGGCAATAAATTACTTAAGATAGCGCGAAGAGGAGCGTAGCGTGCCTCACTATCGGTAGCAAGCTTCAGCACATGGCTAAATTCCGTTTCAGGGTTTGAATTTTTTTTTTTGTCGTCGGAATTGTGGGTGTATTTGACATTTTTTTTGTATATGGCGAAACCCCTACACCTTATCCCCTTAAAACACGTGATAGTATAGGCAGAGCGTGTACGTGAAACCCTGGTTGGATTGCTGGCTGTTGTTGAGCCGCACCGGACACTCCTGTTTGCATTCTGCGGTGTGGGTATCTCGTAGTCCTGTTGATTTTGTTTCTTCCCCGCTATAAATAGTGTCCCATATTAATCTTTGACTCGCGCACATACCCTTCCATGTATTTTTTGTTGTTAGCGCTGTGTGGCTTGTTGATTCGCTATCTTCTTTTACTTCTGGAGGTTATCATCTCGAGCACTTTTTTGGAGCAGAGTTTGGTGTGGGCTGCTGCTGCTGCTTGCTGGAGGTGTTAATTTGGATTACGCGATGATGATATCGTGTGGGTTTGGAAATGGGATGAGGGTTGCTTTTACTTCAACAGCAACACTTTAAGATATCCACCGAGTGTTGGCAGACTCTCGAGACTAGAATGAAGAAGCAAAAAAAAGGTGTCCAATCAATGTCATTCGATACCATCATCCTAAAGCAAATTAAATTACTTTACCAGTGCGACGAGAGAAGAATTGCTTTTCAAATGCTTCTTCTGCGGTTTTTTTCCTCCTCCGCAGCAAGTCAAGCACTAGCTAGAATTCAATTTGTTTATAGCATTTGTTTCACCATCCAAGATCGAATTGCCGATTGAATGTTGCTGCTGCGGACTGTGTTTATTTTGCTATTGCTATCGTTTTGCAGCCATTGGGACACATTTTGCTACGCTGTGAGTGATGAAGCACGTGCCTTCGGCATGCCACGGCCGGAAGGAGCACACCGATGTCCTTGGCAATGTTTGTACGCAATCAAACCGCGCGCTCTGTTGTGCCCACACTTCCTGATTGTTGTTACATTTATCTTTAAGCTACTTTCTGGTGGAGAGAGATCTGTGGCATTCTACGCACAATACAATATGGTAAATATTTTTTTGCCAAGGTGTGTTAATTAGAGGTTCCGGATGAAGCTAGAGGGGCCACAAGGCAGCACAAAAAAAGATAACAACAATTATTCATTAATTTACTCTAGCATGCACGACATACGGTTTTTTTTACGGTCGTTCTATGTCTGACCACGTCACAGTCGTCCACAAATTCCAAATATCATGCGTGAGAGTTGTTGTTTGTTGCAACCCTAGAATACAGGTTCTCGAGAGGTGGTTCTTCCCTCGCAAAGCACGCATACGAGCATAACGAGCAACGTTGCTCAGGCGTTGTTTCTAGTAGGATTAGCCGAAAAAAAAGGAAAAATACTCATTTCAGGGGGTGTCCAGCAAAACCGGGACACAACTCTGCCGAGAAGCACGTGAAATGAATAAAATATAGACCCATACCATCCCAACAGGCAATGTGGCGCGTATGTGTGCTTTTGTTTTTGTTCGGAAAAGCGTACGAGAGAGGGATGGAAACGCATTCGGCGAGGCTAAATTTGGGTACGCACAGGTAGAGAGAGGTTAACGTTTTGCACAGGAAGTTATAGGGCCCTACTGGAACCGGACGAAAACCTAGCACGAGGGATAGCATTTGGGACGCTTTTGTGCGGCGAGAAGAGGGTACAATAGAACACAACATTAGACGGGCAAAGAATTAAAATTATTCCTGTAGGCAGGTGTGCGAGAAACCAATGATGGTCGATTAGCCGCCGTGTGTCATTGACTGGATAACTTAATGACTCATAATGTGTATTTTTCCGTTAAGGTTGAGAGGGAGTTTCTGTTTGTATTCACCACTTGTTGAACTTTGTGTGATGTATTCATTACTTTAAACCATTTAAAAGGCACCCTTACTACTTATCCAGCAATAATTTTCCATTTAAAATGAATCGTTATAGTATCGTAATAATTTCTTCATCTCTGGCAACACTGCACGACTGACAGTGGAATGAACACTTGTGTGCATTTGCATGAAGAGAGCGAGTAAATGATGCAAAATGATGTCGAAGAACGGAAAACTCTCAATTTTGGCGCAGTGGTGAGCAATTTCCTAACGCTCGCCTATTGCCAATGGTGAGGCATCTCTATTTTACACATTTATCATCATCAAAACACCGCTTTTAAACGGTCAAAACAATTTAAAGAAAGATTTAAAGGACTAAATGTAGTTCAAGTGTTATCTCTTGAAGCCTGACAACAGGCTTCCGCTCTAGGCTTTTGCTGTTTAAAGCTACTAAAATACCTGTCCACCAGATCGCACTATCCGCTCCAACTGTGCAGCACAAGGTGGTTCGTACGAACCACCTATTATCTCTCTTCCTGTACGGGCCTGTATGGCGCGCGAGAGATGCAGCGATTGTACGCAGGCGCGTGAGAGCCAGAACACGCCGAATGAACCGCGGTGCTGCTTTTGTGCTGCCAGCAAAAAAGAGAGCATGAACCACATGAATGAACAACCGAATACAAATCCAGCAGCAGCAGCAACTCTCTGTGTGTGTCTTGTCGTTGGGGGAAAACAGCAGCGTGTACCACACAGCCCAAAACACCGTGCGGCAACGACGCGTCGTGTTGTGCGCCCTGGTGACGGTTTTATTCCACTGTTGGCGTTCCGGCCGTTTGCACCACTTCGGCCCAGCCACACAGTGTGTTCGGTGTGTGTGCGCGCGCGATAGTGCGTAACTTTTCGGTTTGCGGATTTTTTTTTCTCTTCTGTTTGGTTCGATTTTTATCGGCATTTGCGTGCTTTTCGAATTATTTTTTACTGTGCAAAATTGGTTCGAATCAGTTACGATCGTGCAAGGTAAAGTGCAAAAAGTGCGTATATGCGGTGGGTGGCACACAAACACACACAAGCATGTGATCGAGTGAGTCATTCGGTCACGATCGCTCAGCGTGATTTGTGGGTGATTTGTTTTGTGAATATCGCCATTTTAGCTTTTGCTACTTTGCTAGACATGTAATTCGATCGTTGATCAAGTTAAAGTCGGCAAGTGGTGCGTGCGTGTGTGCGTGTGTAGAACGAATATGTTTTATCGTCCAATGTTTGTTACAAACGCACAAAGAAAACAATAGCAATCACCAAACGATCGATTGTGTTCCAACGTGTTGTGTTGTGTGCGTGAAGGTATTTGAAATTTAATTTCTATACCCTTTTTGGCTGGTGTGCGTACGTGGCGTGCGTATTCGCGGGGTGCGTGCACCCGACATCCGGACGATGGGATATAGGTGGATCATTCGGTTCGTGAATATGCGTGCGTGGATTGGATTGGAATCAGTGAGATAACGATCACACCAGCAATGTGAGGTCGCATTTGAAATTCATCTACCGTCATCTCCGGTTTGCGGTGTATGGTGGCCTTGTAGGCCCAAACACATTACCATAAACCACGCATCATCATCATCATCCTCCTCCCGTGATCGTGGTTTGCTGAGCCGCCACTCCCTCAGCTCACGTTTCGTGGGGGTTGGTTGCGAGAATGTCATTCCGTGTTCGATAAAAAGACGCACACACACACAGCACGGGGCACACCCACACCACGTAATCGTCATCGCTGTTGTGTAAATTGACCACCCTTGGTACGCGTGTTTGTGTGTGTATTATGCTGCAAAAGAATGAAAGATCATCAACGCACGATCGACGATCCAGCTACGCGACAGATAAAAACACACTGCTCATATGTTTCGTTTTGCTGGTGTGATTACGGAGTGTCTCTCTCAAGTATAATTCTTTGTGTATTCGCAAAAGCTCCACAGTGATATATTATTGTGGTGCGCCGCCTTCTTTGTGCTACCACTCTACTGGGTCGGCGGTGAAGATTAATTCAATTTATGGTCTCCAGTGGTTCTCCAACGGTTTGCGCGCGTGTGTTCCCGAGGGAGAATGTGCATATTTCGTGACCGGTCACACCGGGTTTATTGAAGCTTTGTTGTTGCCGTTGCTGCTGCGTTTCTTTATGGCTTCATTTACTCACCGTGATCGCGTTGTGATCTCACCACTCACATCAGACATATTATGTTCTGCTCACGCGTGAGCCATTCTGATGGAGCACCTGCCACCTGTGTGTTCAAAGCATCCAAAAGCGTTCCTCCGGAAACTAAAGAAGAAGCAAAACCCTTCCACAACAAATAGCTACTTCAGCACAGTCTTTTCTAACTCCACCCTTAAGCAGTGAACTAGTGAGAAACTCGTCTCACATCCTGTTCTCAGCTCAGCAGAGACAAACCATATGTGATCTCATCCGACTGTGCGTGCTGACGCTGTTCTTCCACTGTTCGCTGTGGGCTGATAAAAATCCATCGTGTATACGCCTGTGTGTGTGTGTGCGGCACTGTCTAATGTTTGATTTTAATTAAAACGACAGGAATTTTAAATCGGCAAATATTTAAATGAGTTATCTTTCGGGTGGGTAGTAGCAACAATAACCCCCTTCGAGCACGGAAGAGGATGGCGAACACTGCCAGCCCAAGCAAAAGCGCCCAGTCGTGTCTCTGTGGCCCATGGTTGGAACGCTGGAGGCGATTGTCTGCGCTGCTGTTGTGGCGGTCTGTTTGCGACATCTCTCTTTTGTCGTGTGATGTGTTTCCTGCGCGGCGGTAGTGTTTCTTTTGTGCGTGGTGTTTGAAGTGAAAAGTAGCTACAGAAGGGCCCCCTGATACAGACATAGTTGGGAGGAAATTCGCTTTTTGTCCTCCCAATGTTTGATCTGAAGAAGAAATACCTTTCAGGTTGTAGACCAGATCTACGTCCCTTTAACTGTTAGTGAAGAACAAACAGCAAAAATATGTGATTGAAAGTGTTGCCACTGTTTGATGAATTACTAATCAGAAATACTGTGACGTGTGTGTGTGCTGAAAAGCGTATAAAGCGTGTGTTGTGTTCGTATATTTGGTGTGACTGTGTGACTGTGAGCAGTATTTCAGAGTTTGACTCAAATTTCAGAAGGTTTCAAAAAGTTTCAGTTCCTCGGAATTCGTATTAGGTTTTAACAGCAAAACATCTTACAAGACATCCGACACACATAAAAACAGCCAAAAATTCTTCTCATTTAGCGAATCAATGCGTGCAAGATTTTGGAGAGAGATCCTCAACTAATAACAACATTTCTCTTCTTCTTTTTGGTGTACCAAAATTAAAACCGGTTCTGCTAAAACCGGCTCACTCTGCTTCTTCTGCACGAACACACGCATACCCCATTAAATCTACCATCCATCCCCCCCCCCTCCCCCCTATTGTTATGACCCACAAGACAGGAAGGGGACGGATTTTAGGCTTTTCTAACTCTCCACTATGGCTCGAGCAGCTTCAAGAGCTACCCCATACCCCATTCAGCGTGCAACATAATCCTGCTGATAAAATTCCTAGCGCTTTTACAGTATACGCACACCTTTACCCAGTCGTAAGATAAGGGAAAGTTGTTTTTTTTTTCTTCTTTTGGTGAGGATGGGCGTACCAACAGAGAAACCCGGGTCCAAAAAAAAAAGGGCGTTGGATTGAGTTGACGACGTCATCAAGCATGTTGCCGCGGAGAGCTTGAAGTTGAAGATACATGTGGAGCGTATCCGAACGATCTTAACGGGTTTTGTGTGCCAATGTGCAAAGACCCGGCACAGGGAGGAAAGTCCTGATGATCGACGCGTGAAAGCGAAAATTGTGCCACACTGATACTACTGAGGAGTAGAGTTGGAGGAACGCCCCAAGAAAATCTCAATCGGTCGTCTTTCTTCGGAGACGAGGGGTTGCAAATTAGGGGGTTGTGAGCGTTGGGTTATCTATATCTTTGTCTTTTTAATTTTAAAAGCTACCCCTGCCATGTGTTTCACTCGCGCGTGTGTGTGTGTGTCTAGCAGCGTATGTCCGACAGAGCGTATGAAAGGGAAGCCAGAGCCCGCCTTTTGCTTTTCATCTGAATGCCGGGAATGCAGTTGTGCGTACTGCTGTGCAGCACGGAAACGGAATTTCCCACTCCCCCTCCGGCACAACGATCGGGGACTGTGTTCGGTTAGATAATCACGCTCATTACCCTCCACCAACACCAACATCGTTCGCATCTTCCGTCTCAAAGCGCCGGGACGCACCGAGACGCCGGGAAGAGAGGTTATAACACATCTCTTATACTGCTGCTGCGCCTGTTCACCAACAACAAGCGATCAGCGATGCAAGTGCGGCGGATGGCGGGTGTTTGCAACTTCACAATTTCCCCCCTCCGAAAGGCACACTCAGCCAACCAGCAGCAAATGCGAGGTGCAGCAACATTCCTGCGCCTCGATCACGATCGACAGCGATTTGCCTTCTTATTTTCCTCATTCCGCGCACGCTCCGAGATAGGCCTGCACCAGATGCAGGGGGAGTGGAGAGAAACCAAGTTTTTCGCAAGCAGTACTGCTTACTGCCTCGGTCTATGTGCTACACGAGCATTTTGTTTAGTCTATCGAATGTTCACAATAAAATCGAATGATTTAATGCGCTCCGTCGAACAAGAGATTCTACTGAAGAGAACCTTTGAAGAGTATTGATTCTTTTTGTGGATAAAAGGGTTGTTATTTGGATGAAACAAAAATAGAAATGATGCCGTGATTCTCTCGGGTGAGGTCGTCTAGACGTCTTGACAACAACAGAATACTCCTAAGCCTCGTCAGATAAGAGCATTAGATCAGTTAGGGTGCTGCTGTAGGCTTTATCCTCAAGTCATGAAAGCGATAACACAGGATCAGACTGTTTAAGATGTCGTACAGATAATGTAGAAACGCTATACAACTTCTCTTCTACAGTGGATCAAAACAATTACTTATCTACTTCTTCTTCTTGGCTTAACGACTTACTAGGTCACGCCGGCCATCAAATGGTTTAACAAAACTTACTAATACCAACTACTCAAAATTTCTACCATCTCTTCCTTATACTTCAACCGCCGACAAGATGCACGCGAATGCACTTCATCCCCCAATAAACACTTGCTAATTTCTTTCACCATGATCTTGTGCAGTCAAATTTTCTGGTGTCTCGAATAGAAAGAGTGGGGACTTGCCTCCCTCTCTACGAAATTCGAAACGAAATTCCTCGCCAAAGCCGCAAAGCACCGGAAGCAACCAATTGGAAGATTGTAGGCAGGAGGGCGCCTCAGCCGAGTGGAAGCCGTTACGCAATCTCGCAAAATCTCGTGCACGCGTAAATTAGGCATGCTCCGAAAAGCTGGGCCGAAACAAAGGACGCGGCACTGCGGCGGGTTTGATATATTCGAGTTCGAGTTATGAGTTTGATGGGTTTCTTCCTTCCGCTTTTGAGCGCGGGCAAGTGCAATTAGCTGGCGAATGTGAAAGTGACACTCCTAGCGAAAAGGAAGGTGCCGAAAAACTGGTGAAAAGGTCAGCGAAGAGAAGTTTCCATAATTAAAGTTAATTCCGGATGATGCTGAAATCCAAAAAAAAGATGATATTCGAACAGACGAACGATGAGTTAGAGAAGTTAATAATTTTTTCCTCTGCAATGCAACGTTACATCCATTTGATTGTGTAATTTATCGTTTCCGAATTAAATTACTTTTCAAAGTGGATGCCGATCCTTCACACACACACACACACACACACACATGAAGCTTGTACTTTGCTTTCTTTTACATAATAAAAGCAAAACATCTGTTTACGCGTGGAGGCGAGACGTGCACGTTGTTTTGCCACGACCGGTGGGGGAAACCGATGTCATCCAGTGCTAACTAGGGAATTGGGTCCAATTGACGCATTGTGCTCTCAGTGGAACGTCAAACCACGCAAACCACGGGCGCGACACCTCTCCCTCTGTACACACAATATAAAAGCAGGCGCGTTTTTTTTTTTCGTCGGGATGATGCTGCTGCAAGCAATAAAACCTTGCGCCGTTCTCGAACGAACGCGTCCGCGATCGCTCTTCCGATCATTATCGCCAATCTCATCCCACTAATGTAGGAGTTGGTGCTGCGACGGTAAGATATGAAGGCCAGAAGAATGGCCGGGTGTGTGTGTAGCCCTGCGTTACCGTTCCTCTCTTAGGCGGTCTTGTCAACGTTCAATTAGTGCCTATTTATATTGATTATGGCCACAATTCGCCAATCTTCAGAGGGTCCTGAGTTCAAGAAGAGAGGAAAGGTAGAATGACGCGTTCGCGCCACTCCATCGTCATCGTCCTCATCAGTATGCTGTATCGTCAAGCTCAAACACCTAATAAAGAGCTTGGACGTGTTAAGGCACATATTGAAGGCTGGAATTAGGTTCGATAAAGTTGGGATACTCCATAAAATAGTCCTTAATATTGGGAATTTCATCGCACGAGACACCAAAGTCCACAAGATTCTTGTGGACCAATTCTTTCTCTACTAAGAGATCCAAGAGCTCCAAGAGCTTGCAGAGCTTCCAGGGTTCGGTTGTGGGCAGGCTGCCAATTCTTGATTTTATTTCAACCCCACCACCGAATCCCACTTTATATAACGCGTTGCCGTCGTCATCGTTGGCACGTCGCTAGGATGCTTCTACTGCTCCAGCTGCACTTATCCAGTTTTGGATATGCAAATTTTTGCCCACAGCGGACCAGCGCCCTCAATTTTCTCATATGTGGGTGTGGTGAGTCGATACTCCGGTGTCGTCGTCCCACACAGTTTTGTTTGGATGCTCTCCAGAATTATCTGTGTCAGACGACAATTTTTGGGGCCCGAACGTGGCAATATTTGCACACGCTGGAAATTGTTTTTCTCCAGAACGGTTCGAAAACGGGCCGGGGGCAATTCAGAGCGATCAATAGCGATCGATTTCGGTCTCGGTCGTGATAATACCATATGCACGCGCCTCCTACACAACATCCCCGGCCTCTCGGCGGTGGACGAGATGATGGGATTTTCAATTTGTCAAATCGTCTGTGGGAGTTGCTGTTGTTGTTTGTGTACGTGTAGAGTTATTCAATAAATGCATCTTATTGAGGATTTGCTCATGAATTTATGGAAAAGCACCTTGTGTCTGTTTACCAAACCGACCTCCCCTCTCCTCCCTGAGTATGGCGCTTGTCGTTTCGCTTAGCGACAAGAAAAAATTTGTTACCAACAAATTTTTGTGTTGGCCAATGATTATTTTATCTCTCACACTAAAACAGGTAAAAGTGCAGCTAGACAAGACTAGCTCGCCCTACATTTTCCACGTCGATTCACACACTTGATGATCGCTCACCTTTTTTTGCGAAATTAAGACAACCCCGGTGCGTGACAATTCGCGTTCATCAGACATTTTTTGGTAGTGTGTTCTTTGCTGCCCCTTTTCCGTCTTAGTTTATTGTTTTTTTTTTTTTAAAGAGTGACATCGTTTGGAAGTTTGCTTTGCAAAACATCCTGCCCACTGAGTGCTTCAAGATTGCTACACACCTGCCCACGGCTTGCGTCCTTCGGCGAGGAACATTTTGCAATAAAAACTTCAAATCTGGAAAAAAAAATCTACGGCTTTGGAACAATTACCAACCGTCAGATGATGCGCTTGATGATTACGATGTCCAACGTCACGCACGGATGATCCACAAAACACACACACCGAGAGCGAAGCAGCAGTTTCCTTCGTGTGTTATTAGGTGGTTAATTTGTCGATCTTTAAATCGCTTTATACTAACCAACTCACAGCGCCAGTACACATAGAAACGGTTGGCCAATAAAGAAGGTCACCCTAATGTGTTGTTTCATCCGGTTTTATGCGTGCGGTCGGAAAAACCTAGTCGGTGGAAACATTTTTCCACCTTATATCGTTGGCGCCATGATTTTTTGCGTTTCTCCCTCTTCCACTTAGAAAATAACCATCATTATGTGTGGTAATATCAACAAAAAAACTCCGGGAAATTGAAGGAAACTGCAAACAAATTTGTTCCATGAAACTGTAGCACAGTTTTTCCACGATTTGGAGAAAAATCAAAGGTGTTCCTGCCATTTTTTCTTTTGTAACCAGGCTTTCGTTACGATCCAACATCTTTTAATGAGCCTAATTTAATGGGGCTTTTCTCTTCCCCCGCCGGCCCCCCCAAGACATTACGTTACACTGGAGCTTGTTTATCAGTAACTCCTTTCCTGTCAATCTTGTCAATGCTTCTTCCCGTGTCATTTTCCAATAAACGGATTGGAAAACAAGATGGGGTAAAAGAAAATTCCTGGCTCGATAATGAAGAGCGTATATACGCAATTATGTGTGTGCTTGTTTGGAGGGCCCGCACAAAACGGCCGCCAGCATGTGCCAACACGTGTCTGTATTATGCAATCGCCGACCGTAAGGCGGCATCCCTTTTTTGCAAGAAAACCCGAGCTCGTTGTCGGGTGGTTTGTGGCTCCACTCCAATGTTTCCAAAGACAGGGGGCAAGGGGAATGGCGTTACCCCGTAGCTGCAGCAATGATTGTGTAATGTAAAACAGGCAACGAGGCTTATAGCGAGGATTGGGCGAGAAATTTTATAATTTAATGGATCGCTGATGTATTTATCAGATGATTTATGACATACGCTTCTTTTTTTTATCACGATTATAGGGGGAAAAAAAGATTGAATTGCAATTTAGCTTGGGAAGGCAATTTTCTGGCACAAAGAGAAAACAATTAGTTAGATTGATTGTCAATAAAAACGAGTGCAAAGGCTCGGTTGAACTGAATAGCAGAGGCAGTGTTCGCTTATGTTGTGGATTAATTTTCCTAATGGCAGTCACTTCACATAGAAGTATATGACTTGAAGCTGATACTAAGATTTGCAGGTTTTTATTGGCACATTAAAAATTGAAACCAAGATTTTTACTACAATGGTGTGTCCTTATCTCAAGATTGGAGTACCCAGTACAGGGATTCGATCCCTATAAGAGAATAATTTTAGGAGAATGTGTTAAATAGATTGTTTAATATTCCAATCCCATTGTGGAGCTTTGCAATCGTTTAATGAACTTTTAAATTCACTGAGTAGATTTCACAACTATTTTTTGTGTAAAACCTTTTCAAATTTGAATGCTACGGCGTGCTGATTTACCAAGGTATTGCATTACATTTTCTCTGTAATAGATCTGAATGAATTCTACTATTTGATAGCAGAGTCTCACAAGAAGCTCTGCAATATTCCACAAAGTTATTCAGAATTTCTGGCGGTTATGGTTGTATCAACGACAGCGGCGCCGGTCTTTACATGGCAGAACACTGAGGTTCATGTCTAGATCGTTAACTCCGTAGTGAGGATTGATTATCCAATTTTCAATTCTAGTAGTAATTCTTCACGACAATACGGCACTGGACCGTAATAATCAATTATAAATAAATAGTAATTCTTTAAGTTAAGAAGAATATTCAGAAATTCCATTACAAGGATCGAAAACCCTGTTCGAATCAGTTGAAAATTATGGTCACTTCGCTTGTAGGAGAATGAAGTTCGTCCTCCTATTTTGTGAAGCGTATAAGCGTGCATCTTTTTTTATCGTCCCACAATTTTATGTCTCTCGTATTTATCCTACGCGCGCCCATCAAAACGCACCAGAATGGATTGCTTTTTATTGACAGTTTTCTTGTGCGCGTCCAGGCTTAAAACTCTCCTTCTTACAAGGGAAGAAAAACACAACCATGGAGACAGCTTGTCGGACGGGCGGTGACTATTTTACCCTACCCACCAACGTGCGAATGTGGGTCAACATTGCTTTTGGCGCTAAATCTTCTAAGAAAATCAACCAGCTCTTCTGTGTGTGGCACCATTAAAATACACGCACTTATCGTTGACACTCGCCGAAACGTCACACAACGCTTGGATGATGACGAATCACAGATGGCCGCTTGGAAAACAGCATGAATAATATTGGCTCTTTTGGCCAATCTTTTCTCTGCAAGACCGGAACCGAAACCTTCCGGTCCCGACATCCTGGCACCAGTGGAGTGTACCCTTGATTTGTCGTGTGTTTCGACCAACACACGAATTCGTCGTTACCCCGGGGAACACAACGTTTGCGGATCTATTGCCCCAGAAGAGTGTGCACCCGAGACCTTTAAATCGTTATTTCCATTGCACGCCCTTTGCCACCTCCAAAAAAAAAAGAGACGCTTTCTTTCCCGATTTGATAAACATGCAACATGGTGTGCCCGACTGTATTGCGCTTGTGTTCGTGGAATATGGAATTCTGGAACGCAAGGGAGAGTATTCCGCAATAAAAAATGGCGTACATTTAACTACAAAATGTGTTGTTGCGTGGTGCTTTCGGCTTGGTACAATACTGCAAGTTCTTGAAGCCGCAGTAAAAGCAATTAGTGTTGTCGTCCTGTTTTTACTCGAAAAGAAGGTTGAAGGCGTGCGGTGGAAGGCGTTCTGGTCACGGAAAGCGAAACTGAGGTTTTTGCGCTGCCTTCTGTAGACCTGTCTCGAGTCCCGCGAAGCATAACCCGGAACGAAGCATAACAGTAACGGCTCCTAGTAACGAAGTGTGTGTCTGTTGCTACCAAGGGGAGATATCGATTGGCGACCCGCGAAAACCTTCAAGGGTGGTGTGTAAGCAGCAGTGTTTGCCGTGTCCGCTGCACAATGCAATTTCCCATCGTCCGCATAATGGGATTACAGGTTGTTGTTTATTGGGAACAGTCAGATACCATCACACCTCATTAGCTATCGGAGGTCACGCGAAAGGTAGAAGGCGAGCCGTTCCACCAGCCGCGAGCCATTTGTGTGTGAGTGGAATGTGGAGGAACTTACTACGTACGTATTTGAGTAAGACTGACGTCAATATGATCTCATCATACACCTTATCCCAGGCTTCTGGATTCGGAACTCTGGATGTACATCTGGAAAAGTTGGAGCAAAGTTTGGGAGAGTAACTATTCTTATCAGAATTCAACATGACATGCGAAACCTCGCATGGATGTTGGTGTAAACTTCGATCCAAGACTCTGACGTTGTTTGACTGGATTCCGTGAGGAGAATTGATGCGAATAAGTTCAGCATACAACTGAGATCCTTCAAACAGCTCCAATTTGTCATATACGTCATTTCTCAAGTAATCTATTACCACCTCCAGAAATGGAAAAAAGGGTATCAAATGTTACCATGTTGGGTTTTTATATGCCACATCAAATCCAATCACACTAGTCGCAATTCTAACACTGAACAAACCTCACCGATAGCAGTCAACAACAACGAAACGAGCGAAACAACGTGCAGAAGCGATCAACCAAACCTGGGTCGCGTATACAATGATGAAGGTTATTTATTGTGCGCGAGCAAATAACCGCACAATCCCTTCACTTAATTTTAAGCTCCCTGAATGTTCCTTGAGCAATACAGCCCGCTAGAGTATTGCTAATAATATACTGTATTATCTTTACTTGACGGATTATATTGTACCGGACGTTTGTGCCACCGAAAGCTGCTGCATGAAAATTAATGCTGAAAGCAAATACAGCCAGTGCCACGTGCCTCACACAAGTCTTCGCCATTGGCGGGTGTATCACCTGGTGTCGGTATCGCTGGTTGGGTACCACCAATGAGGAACTCATTAATGCACCGCATCAAATGCACTGTAGAGAACGTTAATTGAGCGGAGGCTCACACTTGACTGATGCGTGTGTGTGTGTGTGTCCAGCTCCGACTATATCGAGTATCGGTCGAAGAGTTGCGCGAATAAAAACAAAACAGGTTCGCGTAACTTAATTACGCAGTGTTTTATACCACTGTGGTGTGCTATATTTGCATTTTAACTAGAATCAGTGTGTGTCTACTTGTGTGTTTCGGTGCGCTTTATTTGTTAAAATTTTATGGCAGTTTTCGGTTTACCGAATATGCAGACATACCTAAGTGGTCCTTAGCTCAGCAGCGTGGGCAATAGGGATCAATTAAGATTTGTTCTATATGTGCAGTCCGCTATATGCACTAAATGACGTACTTGGTAATTTAATGTGTGTTATACAGTCGGTTGTGCTTTTGCTTCATTCTTGTGGCGCGTGTCTTGCGTGCTAAGTCACGTAATGTCGCGCAACTCAAGGACACAAAATGACAATCGATGCTGATGATGCAGCTCGTTCGGTTTTGCTCTACTCTCAAGCCAAGCCAAGTAAGAGGAAATGAATGCTGACTCATCTCACTCGTTACTGCAACCTTACGTGTTATTCACCAAGGAGGATGACTACAACCGCTTTTTTAAATTATTTTCTTCTCCGGATCATATCTGTGTGTGAGATTTGTGAGATGTTCCCCAAAAAAAGCACACGACTTTGGAAGAATTATCTCTCCAAACTTGATCCTCTTGTAGGGAAATCTAACCAGCATAAGATTAGCATTGTTCCCCTATTACCCGTACCGAGACGCTTGAAACATATGACCTGGAACTATGTGACCAACTTCGCACAATTTCGCACTATGATGTGTGTATGTGCTGTGATCGATACATCACCCGACGTTTCCGGATTGCGGGCTTGGCAAGTCATGATGGAAATTGGGGGCATTGGTGTTGTTGGGTTTGTACCATATAAATATGTGTGTCACCCACCCGCTGCGGGCGTCACATAAACTCCTTTGCATCGCTGCCATTCCTGGCCGGCATTGCGGGTATCGTGAGGGCTTGGCATCGTGTGGTCCGCATTTGTGAAGGTCACACAACACCGGTGAAAAGTTTACCCTTTTTTCCCTGCAAACTCTCAAATGACCAATGCTGTTTTCCCGCGCTGTAAAATTAGCAGCATTCGGGTGTCCCACCGTGTGACCTTTAGCATTTGGGGATTGGAACGTGCGGTGTGATTGGTGACCTTTACACATTCTTCTTAGGGTACTTTATTAAAATCGTTATTAGTTGGTAACTGATGACTAGTAGTAGTTATGTTCAAAAGCACGACACCAAGCGAACTATGCATCATTACAAAAAAAAATTTATTTAAAAGGCAATCCACATCGCGCTAACGGAGAAATAACGCAACCGTACCGGGTCTGCTTCGAAGTCCCAGATTCCACACCTTTCGAGGTGGTTTCTGTGTATTGGAAAGTCTGCCACCTCCTCCTCCCCTTCCCCCCTGACAAAAAGGGGTTAGAAAATTAACATACAACCACACGCCATTTACGCACACGCAAGGTCCCGTGCGACGAGCTAATGAAGCTGGCGTCAAATCGAGCTCCACAATTTTCCAGCACCATCAAGGGCACTCGCTTACTGACGGGCTCCATGATCAATTACTAAGAAAAGGTTGGTCCCTTTGATTCAAAAATAATCAAAAGGAGTAGAAGAAAAGACATTTTTGTACAAATTTACCAAGGTTAAATGATTCCTTTGGTAGCAAGAATCATTCTCAACGTCAACTACGATTGATAAAAATAGCCTGAAAAAGGTACATTTTTGGAGCTGAATATCAGCAGGAACTGAAATCAATATGTCACCAAACCTAGTGGTAAAATAACCACATAGTAGTGGTCCCATAGTGGAGGGGGTTTGTTTGGGTCCCACCAGTTGTCCTACTATGAGATCAGCATTTGTAGATTGTGATCATTAGCACTACAACAGCACAGCACAGATGGTTGTAAGTTGTAATAGCTGGAATCCGTTGGGAATAGTGCATTTTGTGAGTGTGTGTGTGTGTAAGTGGCGTTGCCCTTTCAATTCCCTACAGATACTAGAGGTCAATGAATTTTGGCTACACACGCTCCGTACATTTTTGTGAAGCATGTAAGCGCCTGGAAGTATGCAATTTCTTCATTCTCGACATGGGCTTGAGGGACTTTCGACGGGGTTTCCAAAGCTGAGACCATTAGAATGTTTGGCACTGTCTTTAAACACCATTAGACCATTAGACTTAGACCATTAGAAATGTTTGGCACTGTCTTTAAACACTAATCAGAAAAGAAGTGAACCTTAAAACCCCCTCTAAAACGTAGGCCACAAGCTACGCCTCTTACAAGATGAATATCATGATGTTTTGCTTACCCCGCGCGTGGTAGCTAATATCAAGAAATTCTTGTGGGAAATTGGAATAAAAAAACAACACCAAAAAAGCTCTCGGATTTATCCTCCCACCAGAAATTTGGTCCCAACTGATATGTCCTTGAGAGCGCACACAAATCCGCCTAACAGAATCCACAAGGTTTTTGGTTTTGTTTTTGTTGGCTTGAAACATGGCAACAAAGAAGACCTCTGCTCTAAGTGGGGTGTATTTTTTTCCCCTTTCCTTTTTCTTTTATTTCGATACAGGCATCGGTCGTGTGTGGTGCGAGTTTTCCCCCTTCTTCAATTCCTTATGATGCAATTCCTTCTGTGCTTTGGGCGTGGGGTGGGCGGAAGCCTATTTGGTGTGTGCGGACGACGTAGAATTGGTTGAATTCTCAAGTAGAAGGCGACCTTACTGAGGCACCACGATTTAACGGCCCGGCATTTCATTTGGCGCTAGCATTCCACGTGCACAGTTGTTTGTTGCAACTAGAGGCAAAATAAATAAATATATCTCGTCCGCAATACACATCACTCGATCTCTCCCCGAACGTCGTGTGTCTAGGTGACCTTGTGGGGGCGCAGCTGCTCCACAATAATGGACACAACACCGTTGCGGCAACAGATCACCGCAAATGTGAAGTGTTGTCTGACAGGTTTTTGTATGAAGCCTCCCAGGATCTAGACTCAAGATCGGAAGCCGGTTCTCTCCTACCCAGTGTGCGAGGTTTTTGGACGACTTTTGGCCAAGTCAAGTCACCTGCATTTGTTGATCGCGCAGGTGATGCAGACTGTCCACAAAAAAAGAAGGTCATCACTATGAGGGTTCTCGCACAATCGATTGTTGCTGCGACAAGAGTGTGGCCCGAATCTGTGTTGGACTGAACATTTGTGTGAAGGCGCTAAAAAGCATTCCAAAGCTGAGGATTACTTTAGGACATTTCACACTCTCGAATGGCATTCAACTTCAGCTAGAGTCAAAGTTGTGAGTTTCCTTTTTATCGACAAAGTGTCTAAAGAGCTCGGCCGGGTGCGTCGAACAAATGATTGAAGCCTACAATAGATTAAGACATTACTCTGTCCGGAAAGTTGCAACCACAAAAGAAACAGCTTTTCACTTATGCCTGCCTTCACCTTCGAAGTCATTACGCTCGCGCTCAACCTGTCAGCTGCGTATTAATCAATCTCTTTTCGCCCCCGTTTTTCCAGCTCACTTCCGACAACAATATCGAGTGCTTGGGCTTTTATCTGATCCGCTCGCTGTAGTTTCATCAGCAGTGCCAATCGGCATACACACGAGGGTTGTTGTTGCTCCCATCAACTTTCCCTTGTTGCAACTCTTCGATGCACATCGGCGAGAAGCATCGCGCGCTCGTTTTTAATGGTCACATTCACTTGGTGGATAAGCTTTTCACGTCTTGCACTTTGTAGCCATTGCACAAGGCACACTGTTGTGTGTCTTTGTGTCATCGTAAGCTTATGGCAGACCTGGTAGACCTTAGACATAGTCCATTGTTTTAGTTAGTGAAGATCGATGACCAAAAAGCAACCCATTCTCGGTCACCATATTTAACACGATCGTTTAGACGGTTGAGAGGGAAACGGTGTAATGGTGGAGTTAAAGGCGGGCAGAGTACTACTCCTTCTTTGGAACCGCCCGCTACCAATACGCTGGACAGAGTTGGTGAGGCAACGAAACATTTCGGTGCTCTAAGAACCTGAAGTTCCCGATGAACCATGATGTCATCGTCAAGCTTGGTGGGCACCACTACTACTGTACAAAACCGATACAAGCAGACCAGCAAACACACACTTAATTATCTTCGAGACGTGTTTGAGGTTAACGTCAAAATCCATTCCCATATGCGTGTGGATAGAAAGTTTTCCCGCGAGCGATGGAATCAAAAATCTGTGCCACTGCTGAACTCCGCGTGTATGTCCCCCCGGGAATTGAGGTTCCTCAGCCAGTAGCCAAGAGAAAGTTAGGCTCTGGCAAGAGATGGCAGTGCGAGAGTTCGAGATTCGCACACGCGGAACCTCGGGGATCAGCATGATCAACAACTGTGTGGTATCCACAAGCAAGTTACCGCTGGGTGTGGTGTGTGGCAACTTGTACTTAATGGCTTGCCGTTTCTTTGAACTCTCGCGCAAAAAGGTTGACTCCCCGGTGTTCCACTTTCGGTGTGTTGAATCTGTTTCTAGCTGCTGCTCAGACACAACCTCGGGCCGGTGCGTCTAATCAATCGTACATGGGAATGTCTAGAGCTGTCGGGAAAGGTCATGCATCAATTGTGGAGCAATCGAATGGAAGCAAAAAGAAGATCGTTTAATGATGCGTATTATTGCACTTTGCGGGTTCTCTGGGAAGTATTCTCACGTAGAACTGAACCATTACTTACCAGTGAATTAATTCGTAAAAGGAAAACCTCCATCTTAATATATTACAGACATGTTTTATGTCCTCGCTTAACGCTTATTCAGTTGGACCTTTTTTTTTTGTTGTTCGGCAACTAATGCTTTTCGTTTTTCGGTCCAAACTTTCGATGTACCAATAATGCGTACACAGGGACAAAAGGGACCAGCACACTTAAAATTCTTATCCACATCTTGCTTCACTTTAACAACCGTAATAAAGAACAACATTACACCCATCGCCACTGGGTCTTTTCAGCCTTCTGTTGGCGCTTTTTCCCTCCCCCTTTTTTTTTGCTCCAGACAACGACATTGTTGTCGGTTCGTTGTTGTTGTCACATTAGTTTTGGCAAGAGTTTTCAATCATACCTCCCGGCGGCGCGCCTTTCCTTCATCCACCCCCTCCACTCCAACATACGTACCAAATTTGTTGGCAAATTGTTTCTTCCGTGACCATGAAAAAAACAAAAGTCCGGAGAAAAACTTTATGCGTCTCTGGTGCGACTTAAGTTGTGCGAGCGAGAAGTTGTTTTACAAAACGGTTCCACTTCGAACCGTTGTAATCGGGACAAATGAACGAGCTGGACGTGTTGAGCAGTGGACGTGTCTTCTTTTTTTGTGGGTTGGGGATATTCTAGGGAATGAACATCTGATGCTTATATTGGTGAAAAAAAAATCAAGAATATATAAATACGCCATCTTGCTCGCGTAAGTGCGTAGAGAGGTGACTCTGAGATGCTTCATCTAATTCTCAACGTCTCGAGAAATCCTTACTCTGGAAACCCTTATATGCTGCAGTTGCTGGGACAAAAAATCAATAAAATCAGTCATGCTTCGGGTGTCCGGAAAAGAAGGGCATTTGGTGCATTGCGCCGTCTCGTTTCCTTCCAATCCTGGTACCTCACGAATGCGGAAGTGACAACGGTATAGTGCACGAAAACAGAGAATATATGAGAAGATGTTCATTATTATGTACGGTGTTTGGTCCTTTTTATTGTGCGAGAGATTTTCCCATCCTATTGTGATAGCTCTGAAGAGGCCCTTTTTGTGTTTGGAAGAAGTGTTCGTTTTATGTCGACCTGGAGGAACTGAAACTTGAAACTTTCCGGGTGCGTTAAAATATGCAGCAAAGATTTAATAAGAGTTATGCAATTACCGTTTGCAGTGTGAGATATGTAAGATGAACCATTTTTAAATCAGGATTGTGTGCCCTTTTTTTTCGGTTAAGTGTGTGATAAAAAATAAAGAATATACAAAGCAGTCGAACGTGAGCCGCATTACAATAGACGCAACACCGATAATCGTAGTGTGCACAGTTAACATATTTGGAAGCATGTGAAGGTGCTAATAGCAACGAATCAATTTAAAGAAGTGATCTGGTAGACAGAGCTAGAAGTAGTCTTTCGAAAAAAACGAACGATTAAAAGAGTACAGTGTACGGTAGTGAATGCATCGATCAAAACTGGAAAACGATTAGAGTGCAAAAGTGAGGACACCCGGTCCAAACATCCCCGACTCGTCCCGAACCCGTGTGTGCCTGAAGTGTGCCGCCTGATGACGCTATGTGCGAGGTTGCGACCCTGACCGACAGCAAACAGCAACCATCGTCACCGTTACTACTAGTCGGCATCATGGGGCAAACATCGTCCTCCGGGACGGCGGCCAGCAGCAACAACAACAACAACAACCACCACCATCTTCAGCATGGCGTCGCAAGTCGCAATGGGAAGAAGATGTACCATCGCCACAGCTCGGTACAGCCGGCACTGACAAGCATTAGGTTGCTGAAGAAGGAGAATTCGCTCACGGTGGGCGGAAGTGGTGGCACAAAGCGGGACGCTACCGTACTGCTGCAGAAGGCACGCACCGAAAGCCGCAACATGGACCAGTATGGTTTGCTGCTGGCGAATGGTGGTGCCACGAACGGTACGTCAGCGGCAGCAACTGCAGTCCCGGCACCGTCCTGTCCGCTTGAAGCAACGGCAACGGCAAGCAACGAGCTAACGGCGCTACTGTCGTCCGGCAGTGCGGCTGAGGTGGACCGCTCGGCGACGTCCGTAGCAGGCAACGGTGCTAGTAGTCGGGAATTTTTCAAATCCGGCGACGATACGTATCACCGGACGGACTGCTGTTACTATCGCACGATGGACAATGGTTACCATAAGCTGCCGTCCGATTCGTACCACAAAACGACGGAAGGATGTTACGTCAAGATGACGGATGGTAGCTTCCGGCGGCTTGACTACACGCCCGGCAGTGCAACCGATGGGGAAGAGGACGCAGCTACGGCAGCAGCTACGCCCGCTGCCCCGGTGCAGTATCGTGTCCGCAATCCGATGCTGAAGTTTCTCAAACGCTCAAAGTCTCATACACCCGCCACGATAGCACAGTTGCAGAAGGAGAAAGAGCAGCGCAAGACGGCACAGCAGCACCGGCTCAGCACGATCCAGGCGACCGATCCGGCGGATGCGGGCCGTCTGCAGGCGGCAGTTGCAGCTGCCGCACTCTTACAGCACGCCAGCCATCACCAGCAGAAATCTGTGCCAAGTTCCGGACCGTTGCTAGTGTCATCCACGTCACAGCAACCGGTTCTGACCAATGCTCAGTCGGGTCAACAGTCACAGCAGCAGCAGCAGCAGCAGCATTCCCATTCGCATCAGCACCATTCGCATCATCATCATCACCATCATCACAACCATGCGCACCCACCGTCAGCTTCATCGATCGTGGAGCAGCAGCAGCAGCAGCAGGCCAACAATGTCCCCAAACAGTCCGGGGTGGCAGTACCGAATCATCAGAATCGACGCGTAATGGTGACGATGATCGATGGTGGACTGCCGGTGGTGGCTAAGAGTAAACCCATCCACGACAAACCGAAGAGTGCCAAAGCCCGCGTCCAGGAGGTGAAAAGGGATAAGGTAAATATGGTGGTGAATTGCGCATAAACTCTTGTTTTGTTTGGGATCTCTAGGAGGAGGCCTCCATTTTTAGCTCAAACAGCTACGGGCGCAAGATTGAGGAGTCGAACGAGTCCTATGTTTGTCCAACAAATTGAATATCAATTTCGTGTGAGAAACGGTGGATAAATTAGGAAGTTGTGGACGAATGTGAATCTCCGAGGTCCGCCCCGGAGGGATGGTAGACATCGGATCAGATGTCATGCTTTCGGCGTTAGCTACAAGAGGGGGGGAGGAGAGAGGCTGTAGGTGCCTCTAATTCGGGGATGAAATTAACGATTCTTGTCCCCTTCTCCTAGGTGCACTTGAACCTTGGGAGTTTCGGGGATTCGAGCAGCTCTAATTTCATCGTATAACATTGCAAATCCCTATAGTGTATCTTGTTAAAACTTCCATTATCTCTCTCGTTCTGTTGGCGCCATTCGTTTTTTGCGTTTCGATTCGGATCAATAGTAATGGGAAGCATTAATTAATGGCGTTCCATCTGGGGTTGTTGTCTCAAGTGCGTTTGAAGCGGATATCTGTTTAACGCTATTTATTAAGATTAAGATAAACACTGTTCCAAAACAGAAAATACTAGATTCTACGTAATGACGGTTTTAACTAACCACAC
The DNA here is from genome assembly GCF_943734695.1 of Anopheles maculipalpis. Lineage (NCBI taxonomy): Eukaryota > Metazoa > Arthropoda > Insecta > Diptera > Culicidae > Anopheles > Anopheles maculipalpis. The sequence continues at coordinate 88,125,968 of NC_064871.1, forward strand.
GTTCGCCACTCTTGACGTAAATCGTATTTAAGACTAAAAATGGTTCCTTAAATGGACAAACACCTCGTCGGTCTATTAATGATGTATTTTATTTGTCTGTTTGCTTCGTTGCATTGCTCTCTTTCGCACATTACGTGCATTGCTTCCATATATATATATATAGACACACATACATTAGTCGTCTTGTGAATTAAATTGACCTTGATTGTTGCCTGCGGAATCGGAACTTGTTGTCCAAGTCGTTCTCCCCCTAGAGCCAGTTCGTTTTGCACCCAACCAAACGAACACAAATCTATTAACCCTTTGCTCTCGAGAGCGTTTTCACTCGAGCGAACGCTGTGCACTTCTTTATTTATTTATCAAGTTTATTATTGTTTGATTATGTCTTACTTGTTTATTCACAACAGAAATTACAATATTGATTTGCAGTTTAATTATTATTATTAAAAGAATTGATTATGTTCATAGCATAAGCTTTAGTATAGTTGAAATTCTCTTCTTCTCGGCTAAACGACCTTTTACTGCTAGGTTACGCCGGCTATCGATAGGCTTAACACAGACTTGCTGCTACTACATAATTGGATAGTCAAGTCCTGGCAGAGGGGAAAGGAAGAGCCTGAACGGGATTTGAAATCCGGTTCTGCCGTAAGAAGAACGGCACCACTACTACCGGTCCGTCACGGTCACCTGCTATGTATCATATGAAAAATCCTGTATAAAAGAACAAAATATTAGATCAAAAATATTAATTAATTTAAAACGTTTATTCAAATATCAATATTTCTACACGCCACTGGAGAGTGTCCGTACCTCGGGGACTGACTGAGAATGAACGCTCACTCGATGGTGAGCGTGACTCACGCCGCTCGATCGTAAAGGGTTACCCTGGCGTGTTTGGCGCAATCTGACAGAAAGGAAATTATTACGCTGCAACGGTGGTTGAACCCCTGCTCGTGCCTAAACAAACTAGCTCCACCCCGGGCTTGATGGGCCTTTTAAGGGATGAATGTGTACACCATTCACTCATTCGCTCCAAGTAGAGTAGCGAGACTTTCCAGCTTGTTATCTACTTTCCAGTGTATTGCAGAACGTGTTCTCGTTATAATTCTGTTCAGATCTCTCTGACGTTGCCACCGCTTACCTTGGCCACCCGTACACGCGTGTGCGACAATTCATTTTTATCTCGAGTGTGACAAATTCACTGTTAAAAAAAGGTCTGGTGGGTCCATCCATCCTCCGACTTCTCACCTCATCCACCCAGATGACAGACGATCGGATCGTATGTGTGTGTGTTTGTGTGCTCAAGGGTAAGGTGTGTTGAGGTGCTTCATTTTTGGAGCGTTTGGGGTGTTGACCACCGGACCATTATCGATTCACACACACGTACACCGACAGGTTTGACGCCCCGCGACCCACAGCACTGCAGACTTTCAAATGTTGGTGCTGCGTACGGAGAACGCACTTGCGCACACACAACATTATCGGAGTGTTGTGATAAGGCGATAACGAGCACACACACACACAAGCGCCACCCTACACACCCACCCATGCGATCTGGGGGAGAAAAAAAGATGGAGCTTTTCCAACTTTCCCCGTCGTTTGTAAAGGTTTTCTAATGCCCACATTTCGCCTCCATGTTTGCGGTGTGGCGCACGTACTGTGGATGGCGCGCACAGTAAGTGTGTTGTACACACACACACATGTGTGTGTGTGTGAGTGTAGTGCTCTAGTGGTCTGCAACAAGTCTGCGGTTTTGGAGCGTCAGTAGAGGTTGACGTTCCTGCTCCAACGCACCTTGTTTCCGTCACAGGTGCACACAGGGCCTTGTAGACCTTGTCCGGTCGTTCTAAACGACTGCTACGCGGAGCTACTGTCGCTGCTGCTGGTAACAAACGAAAATAGCAGCGAAGCTGCTCGGGGGTCCGATTCGAGAGGTTTTTAGCAAAACCGTTTCGAAGCTGATCGATTGTATTGCTGTTGTTACCGGAAGAAAAGGTCGGCACCGTCTTGGATCCATCCGGCGATCTACCGCGTTGTGTCTCAATGTGTGTTGCTAAGTGTCGCTAAGTATCCACAACCCCTCCATCACACGCAGATTGCTCGTAGCAAGTTGAGAAGCGATGTCGTCCACCATATGTGTGCGTGTTTCTGTGCTTGATGAGCTCATGTGTTCCGGTTTTTTTTTATGTTTGTTCCTAGTGTGTATGTAGTTATTGTTGTTGCATCTGTGCAAAAAGTCACGAACAACGACGATCGTGTAACAAACGATCTCTCCCGGGCACGCAAGTCCAAGAACCGGCAAGTGATGGGAAGGGGGTTGGACTCTCCTGCTCTTCAAGGCGGTGTGTCACAAAACGTGCAGTTTTCGACAACAGCTCTTCGAACCACTACCTTCCATTTTTCATAAACGTCTAAATTCACGTCCAACATCATCATCATCACATGACGCTTTGTAACGGACCAGGAGAGCTCTAGCCGAGATCAGTTCACGGGTGCCCCTCTTTCTCTCTTACGTCTCTTACATGTATCTCTGAGGCGTGAAACTGAGCAAGGAATACGCACGTAGGTGGTGCCCCATCGACGGGGAAGGCCAACATCTTTCCCACCCAGCTCACAGTTGAGGACCCTGTACAAGATCTATGCAGAAAATAAAAAGAACCGAGGGAGAGAGGGCTCTATGTCGCTCGGTTTAGCGAATAATAATCATCAACATTTGTCCGTTGGAAACGGTTTGCCGTTCGCCGAGACAACAACAAAAAAAAAACAGGGTCTTCTCCATCTCTCGTTGTTGCGGTCTGAAACGTTATCTTTCAAAAACTGTTGGTGACAGTACACCGAGATAAGATTACCTTCTCGAGTGTGTGAGAGAAAGAAGCCCGTGTTCGTCGTCAGTGACGAGGGTGCTACGAGCTTCTGCGCTATCGGTTCTGTGGCCATTTTCCGCCCAGGTGGGACCACCCTCGTTAAATGTGTCTCTGTGTGTTTGTGCTTTTTACTTTGTTGTGTTTGTGAATGTTCATGTATGGTTAGAGGTTTTGCTCTCCGTATGGCCGTATACCAACGCCATTGCCAAGTGTTTTGTGTTTGTCCACGACAACAGAGTCTAAGAGAGTGCGCGCACCACGGTTCTGGGCGGTGGTGGAAAATGTGACGTCCGGATCCGTCTGTGGGGAGGATCGCTTCGTTGTGTGTATATGTATTGGCTTCGATATGGAATCGTACCGGTGAAGGATACGCTCATCAACTGCATCAATATCTAACGCTCCCAACAACCATGTGACACAACCATCTTTAATATACCCTCTTGCAGTGTGGAGCCTAAGCTCGGTTGCAGCTAAACCTAAGAAACCTAACGGCGGACAAAGTTTGTGGAGTGCTGCGTATATGTTGCAAGGGCGAGAGCAACTCTAATGCCCATGCGCTGTGGAGAAGATAAAAGCGATACGATATTTGCACTTACTGTGTGGCTGTGTGATTGCAATCAATGAGTCAGCTACAACTGTGTCTAACTGGCTACTGGACTGACTAACAGGCTGGAGTGTCCCCGTGTGTGTGTGTGTGCGCGTATAATATACCCCCCGTTTCAAACAGCTGAACTGATAAGAAAGTCATTCGTGCGACTGTTTCGTCGCATTCGGAAGTGAAGCGTAGCAGCAGTTGTGAATTGGTGCCATTGTTCGGCACTCGCCGCTGCAGCTTTCCGTTTCGCGCATCCGGGCCCAGCCGGGGAACGAGCAGTTGAAAAAGCGTGTGTATCATCTTCCGTCCCAGCTCTAGAAGGCAGTGTGAGGTTTCTTGTGTGGATTGCGTGTTCATCCAGGCGGCAGAAGGTTGTAGAGAGAGAGAGAGAGAGAGCGAGGGTAGCAGTAGAGCAGTAGCAGGCAACGCTCACCATGAGTGCCTCGAAAGAGTTCGAACGGAACGAGGCGATACGCAAGAGCATACGGTTGAAGGCTCCGGTCAAGATGGAGGTGGCAGCCGGCATCACGACCACCACCGGCACCACAACGCCAGCACCATCATCCATTACATCGCCCACCGGTACCAGACGTCCGGTGTCGCTGATGGCCTCGCCGTTACCGTTGCCACGCACCGCAACGCTCGGTGTACGCGAGCGCAACCTACGCAACGAGCTGGACACCACCACGCACCAACGTCACCTGCAGCGGCCTCCACTGGCAACGAAACCGATTCCACCCTCCGTTATGACCAGAGATCGGTTGGACATACGCGACAACTATGCACTTAAGCTGAGCGATATTACTCGCACGGCGGAACCGAGTTCTAAGGTCACAGGAAATGGAGGATCAACAACGGAGCCGCAGCCGTCCCCCAACACCACAGATGAGGCTGTCGATGTGCAATCGCTCTCGGTGCTGCAGACGCTCGAGCGCCAAATCAACACGATGGAGTTCGATGAGCGGATGAAACAGCGACGCGATCTATTGCTGCAACCACCCGGCTCGCCCGGTTCACCGATCATGAACTCATCCACGATGGTTTCCCGCCGGAAGGATCAAAGACCGGTCCATTACGGCGAATTGCCCAGCCTGCTGAACACCGGCATCAGCGACGTAGCGACCGGAAATGGGTTCGGATATTTGGAGCGTGGTGATAGTGGCGTTGTCAATGATGATAGCGACGATGAGCTGGCCCACGCAAGACAGAATGCTTTCAAGCGGGGCGAGGAAGGCCGTAGCTCTACCGGTGGAGCTACCGGTTACAGCAAGAAGCCCAAAGCAACTCGCATCGTAAATCGAACCGTTTCGGACACCAAGAATGCTGAGGCAGCTGTCAAAACGATACGCCTAAAGAAGCTCGCACCGAAACCTCCGGTCGTGGTAGCTTTAAAGCCATCGGCAACGGCAACGACAGCACCACCGCCAGCTTCCGCTTCCACCGATAAGGGAAAGGTTGGCTTAGTGTCCGGAGCTGGCCGTGGTAGCACAGCGACAGGATCGTCGTCTGCTACGGGCAGCACTTCTACCACCTCTTCCTCGATGGGAAGTGGTGGTACGGTTCCGGGTGTCAGTTCTACCGCCAGTGCTACCAAACCGGCGGCCATTACGACCGAGAAGAAGATTAGTGCGGAGGTCCTGAAACAATTTGCCGCTCAAACACAAAAAGTACAGGTAACAATAATACTTCAGCGGAGGGCACGCGTTGGTGCCGTGACCAGGATGCGAAGAGATAGTTGATGTGCACGCGCTCCCCTCATTGTAAGGGGATAATGGTGGGAAAATTCGTGTAGAAATTTCTACGAGTGTTTTATGGTCTACGAACAACGACCCTTTGGAAGCAGAGTGGGTATCTTGGGTATCGATGCCTGTTCGGTTGCAGCTAAGCTCTTCTGCATACCAGTCAGAATTAGTTGAAGTGTTTGCGTTCTTTTGTAGTCTATTTTGGTAGAGCTGGTAGCTATTCCAACGCGGGACCAACAAGCAGCAGAATGAACCCTCGGTGATCAAAAGTTTTCCATCGACTTTAGGGCCGTGTTTGTGTGAGTTGCGACACGTTGAAACACAAACAGAGCGATGACATCTTTATATAGATTGTCCTCGTATAGCTTTGGGTGTGTTGCCCTACTCGGTTCTGCGGCCATTGCGTTGACTATCATGCTTATCGTGTGCTTGATGTCGCTAGCAGTGCCACCCAACCACAGCCGATAAGATAAGTGGCAATTGCGCGACCAAATGCCATCATCCTCTCACGTTGTGTCTGTCAAATTGTAGTGAACGCCTCTACGCCATGCACTTTACCCGCGATAGAAACAATTTGCTGCGTGGGACTAGTATTATTTTGCCAAAATTTCTCCACCAGGGTACCAGGGAAACTTTTCACCACGAACTCTGTTTTGTTAGAAAAAGCGCAACTACTTGAGTTGGATAAGCTATTGGAAAGAACTTTGGCGCTAGCGCTAGGGCCAGTTAGGTAAATGGCAAAGGTCAATTATACACAAGTTGCTCCGTGGAACTATGGAGTAACTTTAACATGCGGTTCTCTTCAACAAAAAAAAAAGCCACCACCTCAAGATATCACGCCCGCTGATTGAAAGGGCTCGCGCTCTATCGCACTGTGATAGGTGAGGATTTTCGTGATCGATCACTCAGATCCCTCCCGAGGGAGTTTTTGGTTCGCCGCTAATTTCCGGGCTTGTGAACAGTACACGCGGTGCGGGAACGGCGCAGCTTTTCTTCGTCTACACGATAATTGAATTCGTGCACGATGTGTGAAAGAGTTTGCGTTTTGCAGCCACACGAAACGCGTCCTACCAACAGGCAAGCATCATCCCGTTTGGGGATGTTTGAAGACGTTGAATTGCTGCATTGCAAATGGCTGCATTTTGTTGTAAGCGCGCTGGAGAAGTGGTTCTTTGAGAATAAGCGCCAAACGTGTGGGCGTGTGGGCTTGTATACTTACGGGGGGCAAGCAAGCTTTCCACCCGGGAAATTGTTACTCACCTGAGCACCAGAACGCCTGAACGCCAGAAATTCTTTGTTGTTCATTTCGCAGGCGTCTGTGTTGTCTGGTTCTGTGGTACCGATTGCTTGTTTCATTTGCTCCAGCGAACGAACTTTGCGAAATTACTTGCTCTATCCCAGACGTAAGCTCAGTTCACGAGTGTGAGGATGGGTATGGGAGCACTGGTCGTAAAGAAAATTGAGCTGGGCTGTATTTTTACGAGGCAGAATTTAAGGTTTATGGGCGCGCGACCCTTTTTTGTGCGGAAAATGATGGTTCCCAGACGAATGTTTGGCAGCAGCAGCAGCGCAGTGGTAGCTGAAACAGAATTGGATGCGAATTTTGCCAGAGCATAACAGGCCATCCGGTAATCCCCGGGTGAACCAAGCTTATGGTGGCAGACGATTTATGGCGATATTGGGTACTGTAGGGCGAATAAATATGTGGCTCGGTTTGTTGTAACGGCAGCGTTAATATGACGCTCGTCACAGTCTCATAAGTTCGTTTACACCGTTTCAACCACTGTAATGAACTCGTCACATGTGCTGCAGAAGGGCTTCGGAAAGGTTAAGAGCCTAAGATTGCGGGACGGAGGACTTATTCGCAAAGTTCCGCATGGATTTTGATGGATTCATTTAAACCGTCAGTTGAGATAGTTGCTGAGCAAATCAGGGGAAGTAGTTTATCCGGAAGGTATTTGATGGACATGAATAAATTCTACGAATTGGTTCTCATCAAGTCACGTATACGGTGTATCCGGTGAGGAAATTCACCCAGCAAACCTTTCCAAGAGCTACTTGCGGTAGGCATCCATAATCCATGTACCATTCACAAGGACATCTGGCTCATCAAATGCAGTTAGGTTGAATATAATTGGCTGTAAAGTGGTTAGCTGCACCGGCAGTTCCATCCGAGGCATTCTATTTGCTCAAGGTGATCAGCACGATCGATCGACACCATCACCGTCCATCACTGAACTCCACATGCTGGACGCATCTACCGGTGCACAATGGTTGATGAATTTCTCAATGTAATCATTACTGCATTTCTACCGTTAAGCACATAACAGTGCTTAAACCTTGACCTTCCTGAGCAGCCGTGCGTGAGCTGGTTGGTAGCGTTGTGCAGGTACATTACAAAGTAACGTCGTAGTAAAACAAGTTAATCTGAAGGGAATTCATCAATCTTTGTTGGATGTCACTTCTCCATTTTAAAAGATTTCCATCTTGGGCAACTGTTTGAGTTTTTTTTTTATTCCGTGTCTTTTTGTTCTCCCAATGTAAACTGAAGCTTCATCAACTATTTGATGCTGCCTGTTGCATATGTATCAAGACAGTAAAGATTTTTCACACGCTCCAATGAGCATAAACAAATCGCGTGAGAGCTGCGGCAACGACTTCCCGGCAAATTTTCGTCCGAAGCCGTACCGGAAAGAGGAATGTGTGTGTATATGATGCGTTGAAGTCTTGCCGGGTGTATATTTTTAGAATTACGCCAGTCTGCATCGGGGCCAGTAGAAAAAAAAATCCGCCGGCACATGAAGTACACGACGTAAACGATCTGCTGGCACCTACAGGCACCCGATCTGTGTTCTATTTCACAGGTTGCGTTTTTTTGCCTTTATTTTGCTGCTTGCATACTCGCTACGTACTCTGTGTGTTTGTTGCATTCGGAGGAAAGGTTATGCCTATTATTAAAGCTAAACTTCTGTTTTGGTACGAGAACAACACATCACTCTCTTTCCGACTGAGGTGGAAGATTAAGGAGGCACGCGCCACAGTGTGAGAGGGTGTGAGAGGTGTGTCGATGGTACGTAACGCACAATTTTTACGACTTTCACCTCGGACTGGTTTCTGTTGCCGTTGGAAATGCTTCTTCACCGATGGATGGAGTCTTTCGGCACCATTGTCATAATGCCGCAAGATTTACTACGGACCAAAGTTTGTATCGATTGCCCTTTTTGGAGGGGGAGTCGAAGGGATGTTGGAAGAGAGCGAGAACGAGAAGCAAGTGACGGCATTTCCCAGCAAATCTCCATTTTCGATGGGCAGCTCTGGCAGAATGGCGTGGGGACCTAGCCAGAAGCCGTCGTCCATTACCAACCAAACTCACACTAATCTCCGATTTCTTCTTATGATTCACGACAGGGCTCACCAAATATGCAAATGCGCGGTACACCCGCCCGATGGCGATCGGGCGAGGAGCACATCGGCAAGTACAAGCTGCTGAAGACGATCGGCAAGGGTAACTTTGCGAAGGTGAAACTGGCGAAGCACGTCCCCACCAACAAGGAGGTCGCCATCAAGATCATCGATAAGACCCAGCTGAATCCTTCCTCACTGCAGAAGCTATACCGAGAGGTAAGTAAACATATCGGGGGGGGAGGAGCAAGAGAAATAGCTTAAATCAACGATCCCCAAGCGGTATAGTTGTGTCGTGTACCGCAAAGGTAAAGTGTGGCTGACGATTCAAATTCGGTCAATTTATTCCATCCACACAAGACCACCCTGGCAATCAATTTCACTTGAGCAAACGTGCTTACGAGATTGAAGTAGGTAAAGAAGCTCCTTTTTTTTGTTATGAATACAATACACACCTCAGCCAACTTATGTTCATTAGGTGTGCTTACCGGAGAGTAATGTGTCCGTGCATCAAGATCAAGCAGTCGACAGTTGAATCTAATCTGTAATTCATCGTAATTACACTTTCTTATCAGGTTTGGCGAAGTTCACCTGCCTGAAAGTCTGTTAATTATGTTTCGTTAGTGGCATGTGGCAGGCCACGCATCACGATGTTGTGATGTTGTGTGATAATTAGTGCGCTTTTCTTTCATTTCGAAGAAAAAGTGGATCTCCTAGAGAGCGTCCGGAGTGGCCGTCTTGATAAATGTGTCTCGCAATGAAGCAATGAAATGGGCGTCAAAAGACAAATTCAAACCATTGCTTGTCATTTACTTTCATTTTCCAGTGGAAGCATTATGGCACAGTATGCGCCTAAAGCTATGCAATTTATTTTTCATAGCCCATTATCAATTGATGAGCATTCTGTGAATTCAGAGTGTCATTTATTTTTTATTTTTGGACCTTTTGTAGTTTTCAACGATATTGAAACTATCATGCGACATCCCAAAATTGAATTTGCATACTTGCAGACGTTTTAGAGACAGAAATAACTGAAAAAGAAGACTTTAGAGATTAATTAAGAGCTTAATGATGAAGAGAGTAAAGATAACTATATCAATTTTACTTCACAATAGCAATTATCAGTTATGAAGTTATTCTCACCACTATGTTCCACGATTGTTTGCAGGTGCGGATAATGAAAATGCTCGATCATCCGAACATCGTGAAGCTGTTTCAGGTGATCGAAACGGAGAAAACACTTTACCTGGTGATGGAGTACGCATCCGGTGGCGAAGTGTTTGACTATCTGGTCGCCCACGGCAAGATGAAGGAGAAGGAAGCCCGCGCCAAGTTCCGACAGATCGTGTCCGCCGTACAGTACTGCCATCAGAAGCGAATTATACACAGGTAAGTCATATCGGCGTTACACATGTTCCGATCCCTTTTTTTTTCAACCCTCGTTTTCTACCCTTTCCTTTTGCAGAGATTTGAAGGCGGAAAACCTGCTGCTTGATAGTGAGATGAACATTAAGATAGCGGACTTTGGTTTCTCGAATGAGTTCACGCCCGGCTCGAAGCTGGACACGTTCTGCGGTTCGCCCCCGTACGCAGCGCCCGAACTGTTCCAGGGCCGCAAGTATGACGGGCCGGAGGTGGACGTGTGGTCGCTCGGCGTCATCCTTTACACCCTGGTCAGCGGTTCACTGCCATTCGATGGCGCCACCCTGAAGGAACTGCGCGAGCGCGTCCTGCGGGGCAAGTACCGGTAAGTATGATGCCTTTCTATGTGTGCTCTCACACACATTCTCGCTCTCACCTCACTCGCGCGGTGCAAAAGAAAGTTTATATCGAAAATAATTCATGTCCACACTCGTTAATGGGCGCATTTAGCATTCCCTTCTACATGTCGACCGACTGTGAGGTTCTGCTGAAGAAGTTCCTCGTCCTCAACCCATCGAAGCGCGCCAACCTCGAAACGATCATGAAGGACAAGTGGATGAACATGGGCTACGAGGACGATGAGCTGAAGCCGTACGTCGAACCGTTGCCCGATCTCAAAGATCAGAAACGGATAGGTAAGACGGGTACTGTATGCTCCACTAACTACTCTACTTCTACACTTTGCTGTGGCGTGTTGTTGTCGTTGTTGTTGTTGATTGTTGACGTTTGCCATTTGTTATTTTAAATGTTCCTGAATATTCTTATTCCAATGTTTCTGTCCTGTACATTTTTGATCATTAATTTTTGACGTTTCTTGTTCATTTGAAAGAATCGTTTTTTGAATTTTTGATCCCGACATTTGTTTCTCTATCAGATGTATATTTTTGTTATACAAACAACGCAATTTTTTTATGCATTTTAAATGAATGGTCGCGTTTATTGTTTTCATGTTTTACATCATACTCCTGCTCATTTATCGATGCGTATGCCGTGTCGTGTGTACCTGTACAAAACGAGATAATTCATGCCTACATTACTGTGCATACAACATACCCATATTTGATGTATTTCTTGCTCTTCATTTCATACGCCTAATTCTAGCAAAAGAAAATGTTTTGCGAACCCATTTATCTTGAGCTTGTATCTATTTCATCGCATCATCGCTTCATTATCTTATCGGGCGCATCATTTCATGTGTGTACACGCACACACACGAACACATAAAATCATGGATATAAGAACCTGCCCCTACACTCATTAGAACGCGAGCTTTTTTCTTGTACGCCATAATATAATACAGTGGCAGCAAAAGAAACCAGTCGGTTCGGTGGGCGGTCAAGTTTTGTAGACGTTTTTTACTCCTTGCAATTATTTATTTATTCCCCTCAAGCAAACACACATGAACACGCGTGCAAGCAGTAAAAAAACACCTTATTCTTACATTCGTATCCGTTCTTTATACGTCACTTATCGCTGTGCACTTACACTTCCGTTGGCACATTTATGTGTAAATTACAATGCAATTAAGGGCAACCATGTACGTGTTTGTTTTTTTCCCATGTGTTTTCTTTACTTTGTAACATGTGTTTCATAAATCGTTTGAACAACTTGCATTAAAATTAAGTTAAGTTTTGTTAATAATTTTGTTCATTTCTGTTTCCTGCTCTTTAAGCTCGTAAAAGCAAACACAAAGTGCATTGTTTCGTATTCTGTTGTCTTGATTTCCCGTTTGCCGTTCATCCTTCCCGTTGCAGTAAGCGAATTATCTCGTTTTGTTGGGGTGTCTTTCGGAGTGCTTTCAATTAAGTATATCACGATCAGTTCTTTTCTTGCCTTCGGGCAACCAAAAATTAGATGCCTCTCGCAGCGTGGAAACATCATCAAAATATTTAAACTTTGATATTAATATTTCAATTTGATTTTTTATAAGGTTGTTCTCTTTACATGCATGTTGTTTTTTTTTTTGGCTGATATTCCATTAGGTTTAACAAAGTTGATCGCCTATAAATGCTTACCACGTCATCCAAAGAAAACGTGAAGATAGAATTGTGTTGTCATCCCATCCTGGAATACTTTTTTATTTGCCAACTCGTTGTACCGAATTTAAATTTTGCAACTATTGAATGATTCAAGCCGACAACCTATTGGGTTTTCTTGTGGAAGCAATGAAGAATGCATATAAAACAGAATAAAATTAAATTTGTGTGGCGTTGTGTTTTGTTTTCCAACGTTTGCACGTTCATTTCTAGGACCTTCTGTGTATTTTGGTTTTCTTTTTGTGTGGTTATGCATTGTAATTGTGGAATGTCGTTTTTTTTGTCGATGGCGTTGCGTTGAACGTTTTGATCCTTGGTGTTGTTTTTGTTTTGGTTTTGAATTTAGTACGATTCGAACAGATGCGATTGATTGAAGATATATATGAATCTGAAGAACCAAACCGCTCAAGTACTCTAACGCAACTCAACACGATACAATATTGGCCGAAGTAAAGCTCGTCTCTTTTCATATCCTCTTCACTCGAGTGCTACTACTAACCATTGTTTCCCTACTTTCCTGAAAAAAAATTATTTAAAATATATATTAACCCTCCCAAGTAACATTACTAGTGTGTGTATGTGTGATGTTTAACATTTAAGTATGTGTTCAATTGTCTGTTTCGCATTCGCATTCTATAATGATTTTTTCTGCTTTCTTTCTTTTTCTCTTGTTTCTCGTTTCATTTGATTACCAATCATACCAAAATATTGTCGTCCTGCGTCTGCGATCTCTGTTGCACACAACAATGCTCTAACAACGATATCCATCCACATGTGCACACCACATACACACCCTGTTCGCCTCGTGGCTGTATGTGTGTGCGTGAAACCTCGATACAATATCCGTGTGGCGTTTTGCTCTCTCTCTCTGGGCACACTCTTCAACAATATTCGGATTTCAAAACAATGCTGGAAAAATTGCAAAAAAAAAAAATTAATAACATTCCAACACACCGCCAAAACCTCGGGGATTCGCCTAACTCGCCACGAATTCGATACCTCACACGTGTACGTGCGTGCAGAAGCGCTAGTCGCGATGGGCTACAATAGGCAAGATATTGAAGATTCATTGGCAAACACGATGTACGATGACGTATTCGCCACTTATCTACTGCTCGGAAGAAAAAGCACCGACGTAAGTTTGGGTTTTTTGTTTTATTTTTCATTTTACCATTTTTTTTTGTTCCTGTTTCGTTATGTTTTTTGCTCCCTGTAATTGTGTGTTGTTCCCCCTATCTCTATCTCTCTATCTCTCTCGTTGTGTCTCCTTTGCTTCATCAACAAACACATTTCTCACAGGAAGAAATCTACTATTTTCTTTTCATATCTTTCTGGCTGCACCATTTAAATGTGGTTGCTTCCTTCATTGTGTTTTCTTATCACAATTTACAACCCTGTTAGGGCTATCTAGAAATGTTCATTTTCTTTCCTGTTTGCGTTTCCTTATTTGTTTCCTTTTATTTTCTTCTTTATTTTGCTATCGAAAATTGGACACAATTTTGTCCTGTTTTTTAATTAATTGCCAGTTCATTACTGACTTTCAACACTGCGCATTTTAATTGTTTTTATTTTCTTCTGTATTTTTAATAATTTTGTTTTACAATTCAAATTTTTTTGTCATTTCATTTCACTAAAAAAAACCAAACGAGCACATTTACTAAAATTCTTCTCTTTTTTTAACTTCTTACTCTTGTACACCTCAAAAAGCTGTATTTAAAAGCTATTAATTTAAGCGTACCAAAAAAAAGCAAAATTTCTCGCACCAAATTCGTGCCGTTACAGGTGATGTTTTTGTTTTCGTCTGTTTAGTTTTGGTTTTGTGTTTCGTTTCTTCTTCTTGAACGTGTTCCAGTCGCGTAGTGTTTGCAAACGTGCAGTTATTTATAGTTCTTTTTGTCTGACTTTGTTCTATCTTTTTTACTTGTCTATATTCAATTTTTTTAAAACACTATTTTCCCATTTCCTTTTCTTAGTTTCGCTTCTTGCTGCTGATCTTTAAAAAAAAAACAGCACCAGTAGAAAAAAAAAAATCAAATCAGAATCAATCAGTCCCTCGTTTGTTTCATTTCGAGTTTCATCATTTTCCTAACAATTTTTCTTTTATGTTTGCAAATGTCATATACTTCGTGAGGTGTTTTAGGGTAAAGAATTGTCGCGCTGGAATGCTTCTCATGAATGGTTATGTTTGTTACGTGCAGCAGGCAGGAAAACCAATCAAAACCAAAGCTTTTTTCTCTGAAATTATGAATCATGAACGTTACCGCATTGGAAGAAAACGTGCCAAACGTCTACGGCAGCTTCCAGCAAGATGGCGAATCTTTGCATGAGCACACATGATAAGAACCTACAGTCTCGCACATTTATACTGCTTCCATACGCCACCACTGTATCGCTGAAAGAAGAAGCGTCCGAGTACGCTTGGATTACTGCAGTGTGCCTCCATCGTGTCATCGTGAGCTCATGGGTGTGATAAATATTTGCACTTGCTCGTGCTGTGCGCCAAGCACTCACAGAATCTCATCGTTACGGCGACACTACCAACAACACTATTGCTGTGTCCTTCCGCACAATGACCTATCATGGAAGGTCCGCGTATATAGGCAGGGCAATAAATTCCAATTAATGAAACGCGGTGCAGTCAGCGGCGCGTACCTAAACCAAACCATCCATCCCGCGACCATCCGGTTGCCCACTGTGGATATTGCCATCGGCATACTGATGATACTACGCTCACGTGTCCAGGGCATATGTGCGATGTAGCAGCATCGCATCTTCCAGGAAATGCAATAAGCGTGCCAACCTGGGTGGACCGGTCTCTCCTACCGTAATCGTTCAGAGTTCATTCCAGCGCCGTCAACTACATTTCCAATTTCCTACCTTGCGAACCAGTTAACTGTGAGGTTTTGATAAGAGAAAGAGGATTTTTGTTTTGTTTTACCGAGTCATTAGGCAGATGATTTTTTTGTTTGTTTGTTCGTCTGAGCTCTCGTCCGGTCCACCCTTCCCATCATCCTTTAGATTATCGTTTATTTTTCCCCCCTGTGCATCACGTAATGTCGAATATGTCATACAAACCCGACTAATGGATTAATTTCTTCCTTCTTCTCTTGCGTTGCTAATTGCGTTCGGCAGTCCGAGTCGGACGGGTCCCGGTCCGGATCGTCCCTGTCGTTACGTAACATTGCCGGCAACGAGGGTGCCGCAGCCGGTAACTCCCAGGTGCAAAGCCCAACGCATCGCGGCGTGCATCGAAGCATATCCGCGTCCAGCACCAAACCGAGCCGGCGAGCCTCCAGCGGTGGCGAAACACTGCGTAAGTATTGGGGTTGGTTTCCTGATGGTACACACCTTTTCCATATAGGCACACACATACAGAAAAAAAGCACTTTTTAAAAGGATGTTTCAGGAAAACACGCGTAATTTGCTGAAAAAGAATTCGTTGAGGCGAGGTATACGATCGCAGTTCTTCTTTTTTGATGAACTAGCACTACAGCTCCAGCTCTAAGCAGATTATTGGATGTTTGCTACGGTTGGCGCAATAGACCTCTACTCTAAAATGTGTGTCAGGGATCCAAAGATAGCTCGCACGAGCGTTGGATCGTACGATATTAGCTCAAAAACTCAACACAAAATCCCTTACAAAGTCACATAAACTCCCTTGGAGGAGAGCACTCAAGATTGCTTTTACAACTGTTTTATGTATCCCTCACGTGTTTTCAATAAGCATCATGCTTTCAAGTTTTTAAATAGTTGTAGTAAAACTAACTCGTGTCCAAACATCTGAATCCGTAGTAAATGTCTCATGCAGGTAATACTTGAAAAAAAAAAAAAACATTAAAAAAACTCCAAACTCTTGACACTTAATCCTCCATCTTACCTCGCTGGATACATATGCATGGTTACATATTCTCTACTAACACCCTGCACTTCAAGGATGTCCCCGGGGTGGTTCGACAGTGTATCACGCGACCGGCTCTCGGGGCACGACGGTATTGTCATGAAAAATTTAGAAATCTTCCAACGCTTCATTACAGGCGTCGGTCCAACGACGGCCGTGGCCGCAGCCGCTGCTGCTGCTGCCGTCGGTGCAGGTGGTGGCGGTGTGGGCGGCGGCGGTGGTGGCGGCGTTGTCGGGAATATGGCGGCAACGGGCGGCGGTACGGGCACGGTGGTTGGCGGCGGTACCGGCGGTGGCGGTACGGCCGGTGTCACCGGGAACAGTGTTCACGCTGGAGCAAATAGCAACCACAGTTCGGGCACTGGCGGTAGTGGCGGCAGTGCATCTGAAAGAACATCGATGTAAGTAGGCGGATGGGTTGGTTAGGTAGCTCCGGTGGTATAACCTTACACACCGTACCTTTCTATTTTACAGAAGCAGTAATTTCAAGCGTCAAAATACAATCGACTCGGCGACGATCAAGGAAAATACGGCACGGTTGGCCGCACAGAATCAGCGACCGGCATCGAGCATAACTAAACCGATTACCTCGGTAGACAACTGTAAGGAGGATTTTAAATTTTTTTTGTGCAGCATATGTAAAATTGAGCTTCTAACTAATGTTGGATTTTGTTTTATTCCATCATCTCCCAAATGTTTTGCAGCATCGATCTCCAGCCCGGCGAAAGCGCGTACTACCAGCAGCAGTACGAGTACCAAGTATGACCCGAGCAACGGCTCCCGGACAGTAGGCCCCAGTGCCGGCCTAATGCCCAGACGGTCCACGACGCTGTACGAGAAGACATCGTCCACAGAAAAGACAAACTCCACCACGGATCCAACGTAAGTGTGTCCGACGATGCCAAACCACCACTAACTGGCACAGGACTCCGTAACACAACCAACTCACGATGCAGATTCGATGTTGTTTCTGTACATAATTCTCGTCCAGCCCTCCCCTTTTCACTACTTTGCGTATATCCTTATCGGGAGGAGTTTTTTTTCTCGTTCGGTTCGGCGTAATATGGGGAAAATGGTTTCCAGAGGATATAGTGGGAGCCAATCGTACTTAAGTTATAATCGGTTTGTTAGTTGTTCTTGTTGGCTTTCCGTGTGATCCTGACCGCTAAATATCTAGACACTTCACACATATACACGCACGCATTTGCATAAGCCACAACCGTTGGTGTGTATGTGTGCGTGCTTAGATTGCAATTGTTTTGAATTGTTTTGTTTCCGATTCTCGTTCACAAACTCTCGGCACCATTTAATTCTTGATTTCCATCAATTGTTCGCCCCCCTTTGTTCCAACGTTAGACATAATAATGCTATCATAACGTGGGAGTTTAGATCGTTTACTTTCGGGGTTTTTTGTTTGTTCAATGCGTGCGTGTGTATTTTAGCTTAGGATAGATTTATCCTTTCGCATTCTTTGACGTCCCGTAGTGATTTGAGTTATTTTTTTTTGCTCCTGTCGTGTGAAAAAAAGGTATTTTAATCCGTTTTTTGTGTTTCGATTTAGAGCTAGAATGAAGACTACTATCGTTACACAAACCAAATCAAACCAAAAAAAAACTGTAAAAACTTCGCTTTGATCCAAGTTTTTGTAATTCACACACAATTTTCGTTGTTTTTGTTTTCTCTCGAGAGGTTTGCTCTGCTTCTTTGCCCGAGGTTCTTGTGGGTTTTGGTTGAGTATTAGCGTTTATGATTTTATGCATTTTCTTTCCACCCATGTGCAAAACACCGTGAGAATATTTTTCACCTTTGTTTGTTGTCGTCGTCGTCGTCATCCTCGCAAAACACTATATTGGCAGAACAAAAAAGAAACAAACATTTTCTAGTATATTCATTACTGAAAAATGAAACTAAATTTAAACCCCATAATCCTGATATACAATTTGTTTTTCTCTCTCTTTCTCTCTCGTTTTTCTTTCTCCTCTCGCCTACAATCGGCGCGACACGCGACATCTCTTCACTTTCTCTCTCTCTTTCTCTTTCTCTCTTTCTTTACATTACGCTTGCTTTCATCGTATCGTGTATAATATTGCCAAACAATTTGTATTTGCGCGTGCAATTGACGGTATCGTATCGTTATTAAACAAAACAAAAAACCCTTTTCCCGGGGAGGGAGGTCACTCTATATGTATACTCACACACGCCCGCCTTATCGCCTTCGGTATGAATGATGTAGTAGCAACAGTTTCGTCGCACCAATACCCGAATTCAACCGTGGCAACTCAGCATCGGCAGCTACAAGTGGTGCGGCGGGTAGTGGCGGAGGTGGTGGTGGTGGTGGTGGTGGGGTCGCCAACACTGGTGGCAGCGCTAATACCACCGGTACGGGAACTACCACCGGGGCCACAACCGGAAACACTACCGGCACCACTACTACTGGCAGCGCTGCTACTGTCGGCAGTGGTGGTGTTAACGTTGGCGGTACCGGTGGCAACGGTGGTAGCGTTGGAGGAGGTGTAGGCGGCGGCGGTGGTGGCGGCACCGGCAAGGGACATGTCAAGAGTGCATCCGTCTCCAGCCCCGGTCCGTCCGCCGACAGTACTACCAATAGTGCCGCCACGAACGATCCCCTCAGACAAAGGTATAAAACACAATGTTTTCTCTCTCTCTCTCACTCTCTCTCTAGAGTTGTTGTGTTTGGTTGTTTTTTGTTTACTTTTAATTTTTATTTTCCTTGTGTTCTCTTTTTTTGGTTTCCTTGTTTTTTTCTCATTGCCGTTTTTTGCTTGTTTTTCGCTTGTTTGACTCGAAAAACGAGCCATACAGATGTTTTCTATTGTTTTTTTTACTATTTCACTTATTATACTACCGAATCAATGAATCCGTTTTCGGTTTGTTTTGTTCGGTTAAGTTTTGTATGTACATAAAGATGTGCTATATTCATTTATGGAGACACCTATTTTTCTCATGATGTGTGTGCAATTTGTGTTTATTTCATCATCATCATTGCCATTCTATTTTATGGAACAATTTCTACATTTGTTGCTATAATTTTGCATAAAAAAGCATAAATCAAAGTTTCATCAAAATTCTACAGACTCTCCCATTCCCATATGCCCCTCTACAAATTTTCCTAATGCTCATCTCTCCATCATCCATTTAATTTTTGAGCTGCGAAGAAACAAACGAACTTTTCTAAATATTTGTTTGTGTGTGTGTGTGTTCGTCCGTGCGTTATCATCTTGTGCTTTTCCATTCATCTATTTTGTTTACTTTGTTGGTATTGATTTTAATGAAGGTTTCTTCTGATACTTTTTTATTTTGGTTTTTCTATAACACTTTCTCGAACTGTGTACGTTCTGAGAAAGTGTATGTGTGTGCGTGTATGTCTCATGTGTGTGTGTGTATTCTAAACCTGCCAAATGGCGCAAAGCAGTTGTATTATTTCGTTTGCGCTATTGCAAGTTTGCTACGTTTCATGAGCTCCATTTTGATATTTTCCGGTTTTGTTTTCGGGGATCTATGAGGACTTAGGTTGAAAACAAGGAGATGTTCTTTTCGACTATTGCTTATCGGCTTAAGTAACCATAGTCCCCTTGTATTGGATTGCTTCTTATCCAGCTTAATTGTTTCATTTTCTTTACATAATTCGAAAGTCATCATTCGTCATCGTTTTGGTTTTTGTTCGATTACGATTCTTGAGTTTCAAATTATTACTCTTATAAAACGAATTTCCACGACAAACAAACATCGTGTTTCTTATCATCTTATCTTTGTATATTTCTTTTTCTATTCCATCTTAAAACTTAACCTCACTCTTTCGACATCAAATGCCCCGGTACGGAATACGAATGCGTGCCACGTGTGAAATCGTGTAATGTAACAAACACAAATTCTTAAAACACCTGATCACGACGCCATCGGGTTGGTTATACGTTTTTGTCCCTATTCCCTCTGCACTCACGACCGCACATCTCTTTCGCTCTCAAACAAACGCGCGTGGGTGATACTAATTCGTCTGGGCGTTCACTGCCGTACGACCACGATCACAATATGATGCCCAACACATCGGGTGTGGATCGCACAAACGGAACCGTACGAAAAAATGCTGCGTTTGGGCGCATTTCTTGCCAAACGATTCCAAACACACGATATAAAACACTCTTTGGAATGTGTTGAAACTTCCGTACACAATGTGTGTGTGTGTTTGTGTATCGCAACGGGCACACACATCCATCACCCAACAATACACACAACTTTTCGGTGAGTCACTACTTCCCACAAACTTCAAAATTCGTTGGGTGAATAAATATTTTGGGATAATCTAATTTATTGTTTCGGTTTTCAAATTCCCATACCGTTGTTTCGTTAACGTGTTTTGGTTTCTTTTATTAATATTTGATTTGATTTGATTTTTGTTTTGGACATTTTCTTCTCTCTCTCTCTCTTTCTTGCTTCAATATACTGTCACATCTCGTAACTCGCGCAGTTTTTCGTTAGTTTTTCCTTTTTTTATCTACCTTCATCGTCGTAGTTGTTTCGTTTTATTCTCTTTACTCAGTGCGCGCGTTTTCTGCTTAGTTTTTGCTTCTTAATTGCTCGATTCGATACACTCCACACTGTCTACTGGCGGATTGTTTTTGTGGCCTCTTACGCTCTGGCTTTTATTTTACAGCTGCTTGTTCCGTCTGTCTATTCGTATTCATCGTATTTTAAGTTTTTCTTCTGCCATTTGCTACACGTGTTATCCTTGCGTTATTAGTGTATTACACTTAGTTCTCTTACAATTCTTCGCTTATAGAACATTTGTATCGTTTTTTTAATGGATTAAATGTTCGATGGTGTTTTGCTTCCCAAAATTAGTGTACTTTTGCATGTGAGAATGTAATTGCGTTTGTTGTTTCTGGGTTTCTTCTTTAAGCGATAAACTTTGTAAATGGTCGTTTTGCAAAAAAAACCCTCAGAAGGAAGACTTTCAAGGGGCAGCTCCATCCATTGGTTCGATCTTTGTGCTAAAAATAATAACATTTACAATGCATTAGTAAAATGTATAAATGCCGTTTACGCATTCACACGTCATCACTATTATAATTTATTGCCCGGCCGGTTGAGCCCCTTCGTCCTTGCGTGCAGTGGACCTTAATCGCCAAGACACAATCCGTTTGACATGAAAGCTATGAATAGTAGCGACTCCTAGAGCTTCAAATCGATTCCTTGTACTTAAAGACACGATGACGTACATCGGGACCGGGACCGAAATTACAATCGCCATCGTCTAGTAAGTTGGCCTTTCGACGTCCAACTTATGAACTATTTATAGACGAGCTCGCGTCCGGCGGTGTTTGTACTGCTGACGAAATGCGATCAATTTACAGAGCTCGAACGGACGGACGGACAGCATTGGTCCTCTAGCAAGCTTCCAGTATATTGACGTGTGAATGCAACGTTATCGACCAATAACACTGTAGCATGTGTGCGAAAGGATTATAGCCTAAGAGGAATTGTATTTCATTTGTTTTTTTTTTATGTTCTGTCTCCTGTACACCAAAAACCACCGTGTTTCTTCTGCATGCTAGAATTGTTTGTACATTTATTAAAACACGTTATCACTACTATATTGTGTTGTTCGTTAGGAACGAGTTCCTGAATCCCCTTTCACATTTCCATCATTCCATTCTACCAGCGAAAACCGTCCAACAAGAAAAGTCCAAGAATTATCTCTCACGTGTGTAAGGTGTCCAGGCTTCAATGCCCTCAATTTTCTAGTGCTGTACTATGTGGCAGCACATTTTTTTATGTGAATCCTTGTTTGTCGGTGCGTTTCACTGTATCATTCTCTCTCTCACATCCGGTTTCTTCTCCTTCAGACAACGGTCCTTATGAGCGGCTTCTATCTCTCCTACTGTTATGGTTTTTGAATTCGTTATTCGTTGAGTTCTACTGCTTTCGTATCGAATTTTTGAATCGTTTTTTCTTCGTTTTTTGGACTTCGTCTCCTGTTTTTCGATTTCTCTTCACATATTTTTTTTGTTTTTCACAGCTTCGCAAAAAATAATTCCCTCCCTTCAATCGATTATTTCATGTTTTCATTTATTTTCTTTTTGTTTCTTTTCATGTTTCCCCGACACGTCCGTGTAATATGTGTTTATGTCGAACTTGTTCGCGATTCGATCATACACATTTCCGTTTCCTGTGACCGTTGTTGTTGTGTCGTCTGTATGTGTGTGTCGTCTCGTACTTTTACTTCCTTCCGTGTGACCGATCTGTGTGTGTGTGTGTATTTGTGGGTCACAACCTGATCTTCGAATTGGCCGTGGCGAACATGCTGTTTTTTTTTATTGGCGTCCATCCATGACGTTGTTGTCCTTTTCTATTACTACTGTCCCTCAATACCGACACACCTACTCTTTCCCCGTGACCGTTTGGTTTCGTGGTATCACACACACACATACGCCTGGAAAATGTTTGCATATCTGCAACTATCCCGTTCTTCTGACTGCATCAAATGAACCGCTCACCACTACGCCTTTCTTTTGCAATTTCCAATTGGACTCCTACAAACCGATGATACATTCGTATTCCACACGTTCCACCCGTAAACAAAATCACGCAAATATTCCTTATCCAACCCGCTCAAACCGTTCTATTTTCTACATATTACTATATCTATATATGCAAAACTACATACACACATCCTCCATCACAACCTTTATCGACACAATACATTACACAACAGCAGCATGGTGAATCGCAATAGTCTTACACCAGCCGTTAATTCTTCCAGACAACCGGTTGCATTTCCCAGGAATGTTCCATCGCGATCGACTTTCCATTCGGGTAAGTGTGTAGTACGTGTGTGTGTATGTGTGTGTGCGCGCACGCACGCACGCACGCACGCACGTTCCTTAAACCCTAGTACGAGACTGTTTACTATTTACGAAAAAAAACCCACCTTCTTCTTGCCATTTCCCTCCGTTTCAAGCCCTCTCTTGTTTACCGTGTTTACTGTTCCTTTCTCTGCATCTCTGTGTTCCCGTATGCTGTTTCTGCAAACAGACACCATTAATCCGATGTTGCATTTTTTTTCTCCCTAGATTATCGTTCGTTTAGAGATCCTAGTGCTATTCCTATCTCTATCGTACTAAAAAGCTAACTAGCAAACACGTTTAATAGTTTTTCTTGGTTCCAAAAAACCCTTTAAATCTTGTCTAAGCAGAATAAATTTACTGTTCCCTTATTACTTCATTAGGTGGATACATGTAACTGTCTTCTATTAATGTACATTTGATATTTCTTTTCTATTCAGAAACGTTGTTAACTATCTGTAAAACGCTCTTAAGCTGTGCTTCTAGTGGATTTGTATCGAATCTATTCATTTCGTTTTTCAAAGTTTGAGTTGAATTCTTTTACGACACACACAATTGGGCTGTACTTTTGTTAAATTTTTATTTTATCTAAAAAATTGTATAAACGAAAATTAACAAATATTAAACATTTTTTAAGTATCAAAATTAAATTTGAAATTCATTAACTTTTCTCCGGTGGGACATGGGGATGAAACGTGTGGAACAAAACAGGAAAAAATCGAGGGTGAAAATGGGTTTTTTGTGTAGTAAATTGTTCTCTTCTAACGGCAAATAAAAATCGCTACCAAATGTTGATACTAATTCTTACACGAACTTTTCATGGTTAACCGGACAAACCGTCAACGCTCGACGAACGACATTCGATGGTTGCGCCTGCAGGACAAACCAGATCCCGAAACAGCACGGTGTACGCCGGAACGGGTGGGAACGTCGGTGATTCGCCACACTCTGGCAAGACTTTCTTGCAAAGACTTACTACCAGATTTAGCAAACGGTAAGTACCTCTCCCGCCGTCCCCCTCCCTCTCAAAACAGAAACCCTGCGTTCTTCTACTCTGGTGCATCTCTTCCTCCCTAGCCTATGTGTGTGTATTTGTGTGTGTTCTCTATATCTCTCTCTTTATCTCCCTCTCTATCTCTAACTTTTTTTCCCACTATCTCTATCACTTGCACTTTCCTATTCCACTTGCTCTTAATGTGTTTCAATGTTTCTAACTGGTGGAAACCATTTATTCTTCCACGCTATCGCTTTTTTATTGTTTTGTTTGTTTTGTTTTTGTTTCTTATTTAAGTGTTTTTTTGCATTTTCTGTTAACTGTTTCTATTTTTTTTAAATTGTGCGCTTCTAGTACTTTCTCGTAACACACGTTAGAATAATCGATATTCATATTTGTTGTTCGCTATTTTGATGATAATTTTTGTCTAACGTTTTCATCGCTTTGTTTATATGTTTTGGTAGTGTTTTATTTTATTTTAATTCATTCACCTCATTCATGTCATTCCCCTCTGTTGTATCCTGCTTTATTTGTCGTTTCTTTCCCATTGCACTTACACCTTGTTGTTACTACTACTGTAGTGTCACTACTGTATGTAACATTAGATTGAATTTGTAAACAGGCACACTTACACAAAGTAAACATACAATTAACATGATAATAAACAAATTTAAAACACTTCACTTAATTTAATTCGTTATGCAGCATTGGGAAAAACTTATGCAACTTCAAAATGTATCAGAAAGCTTCAATTTTTCGAAATCGAATTCAAAGAAGTATAGGACCGCTCAAAGTCCCTATTCCAAATTTCAATCATGACGATTTCTGTTGAAGAGATGTTAGACCTTTTCAAGAAATTATTCTTTAAGGGATTTTTTATCGAGCAAAGAACAATTCGGATCTTAATCCTACCGAGAGCCTGCGGATATATGATTATGATTGACCGGTTGCAAATGTTTTGTCCAAATACTGCACCCCGTGTGCTTCTTCTAAGCATACAAACCTCTAATATCGTTAATCGTAGTCGTGTGTTGTCTGATATTGCCGTGTGTTATAATGTGCTGTGTTGTGATATATCGATTGTAACGGTGCGATTGTGCGATGTGTTAATTTGTTCGCTTTTTGGACCATTGCTACGTAGATTGGGGGACAAAAAAAAAAATAGCAGCGGGTAAAACCATCCACACCAAGTGTACACCGGCGAAAGCGTGTGAATATTTACCTTTTTACACACGTGATTTGTTATGTTTTTTTATATTTTTTTTCTTGTGCGCGTGTCCGAATGAATAGAGTATACCAGTATTAGAAGTTGGTTTTGTGTTTAGTGATCTTTCGCTCACACTCTTCTTTTCCTCTTTTTCTTTTGACTTTTCTTTGTTTAGTTTTTTTGTGTTTTCTTAAAAAAAAAACAAAAATAACAACCCGTTTTCCAGGGAGGGAGTTTTCGGCTCTTTTTACTGTTTGTGTCCCTCGGGAAAGCTCGATTATAATGTTCTTTTTCGTTTTGTTTTTTCTTCTTTCTTTTTTTCTCTCCTATTTTCTCCTTTGTTTTGCGCCTGTTTGTTTTTTTTTTTCGCTGGCGGAAACATATCTGTGGCGGGTTTTGTGTGACACGCTTTTCCCTACACGGTTCTACAGTTTTAGGGCATTCCAATTCAAGGATACATCGGGAAAGGACTAAACCGTGCCCCTATGGTGGTTGGATGTATTAACGTGGGGAAACAAAAGGGTGGGGTGATTCGGGATGGGACGGGAAAAACTGTACACAAAACGGAAGGTACATCCGTACATATATATACACACACACACACAAGCGCACAAATATCCACCGTTCGATAGGACATAGGATTTTGCAAATTGTTACTAGTTAGTATTTTTCACTTATGGTTCTATAAAATATGCAATAGTTTTTTTTTGTTTTGTTTTAAATTTTTCCTTTTCCCACATGGGATGAATTATGTGTGAGCATCAGCAACAACAACGCAAGCACTACCAACAGTGCGGACAGGCTATTAGCTTAATAATAGGGGTAAGGTGGCTAGAGAACTGACAGATATACAACACACTATATTCTCGTTTACGCCACCGCTAGGATGCTCAATACAATTCCTTCTGATCGATGAGAAGGGAGCGCGAAGGAAAGGGGAAAGGAGGACATCATTATAATCAATTTTATGAACCAAGTGAAACTTGTTTATAGTGTTGTAGCGATACACCAAAAACGCATTGGTCAAATGCAAGGGAAACTTTATGCAGTAGAAAGTTAGCGCGAATGGATGGCAAAAAAAAGGATCGAACAAACTTAAACATCATGAGTAGGAGGAGTGAGTAGGTAGCAGAGGAACGGGGGAGAAACTAATCCCCCATTACTAACGAGCATAAACCTAGGAAGAAGGGTAGCGAAAATCACAAAATTATCAATAAACGAACGTTGCGAACAAACAAATTTTGAAAAACCAAAATGGTAGGAGAATTTTTAAAGAAAACCAACCTAAACACACAGCGCAAATGTTTTGGTTTGTTTTTCTTTTGCTTTCTGTTTTTTTTTTGTGAACATTTATGTTCGATGACTAACCACTATTATCTGTATAAGTAATAAGTAAAAAAAAAACACACTCTTTCTCTCTATACAAGCAAACTCAACTCCCCGGTGTATTGAATCTGTCTATTTGCTTTCTCCCTATTTTGTGCTAGTCTGCTGTCCCCCAGATATATCACGCTCATCATCGTGCACATCTGTGAGAGTGTGTTTTTCTGTTTTAATAATTTTCCTTGCTGCTTTTAATTTTGTCCTAACTTATCATCATCTTATCTGTTGCGCAACTGTGTGTATGTTTCACATCCTAATTATTCTTACATGTCTACTTGCGTGTGTTTGTGTATGTGTCTACATCTCTCAAGTGCTTTTTTATCACCTAAAACAACGCACATCCACACTTTCGTTGCTGCAAAGTGAGCATTCAAAATTCATTGTAAAAGCGTAGAATGAGAAACCGTTGCACAATGAAAAAACTTTCATAAAAGAAGTACTCTTTTGCATTTTTTTTTATCCCCACTTTTCGGACTACTTAACACCTTTACTTTGTTTTACGAACTACACTCGATTCGCGCGCGCTAGCCAAGTAGTTTTAGTTTTTTTTTTTTTCATTTATGTTCCATTTAATTTAATTACCGTTTACAAAACAGTTTACTAATGATGTTTGAGTTTTGTTTTTTTTATTATTACTATTCATGTACATTTTTTTAATGGTAGATTAAACTTTATTACAGTAATAATATTCATCCTAACATAAGTCTTCAACTTTACTCAATATTTCGCATGTGATGTTGCTTAGTTATTGATTGAATGAGTGTTTTAAATTGGTTTGTTTTACCTTCTGTTGTTCTCCTTCTGTGAAATATTGGATATTTGTAAAATAGTTAGAATTGGTTTCAACATTTCCCTTTCTTCTAATTTTAACCTAAACGCATTTGATGTTGCTTTGAAAGATTGATGAAGATATTAATTACAAAAGATAAAACGTGATGATAAACAGTATAATTGGGAAAGAGGAACACTGCGCGTACGACGGTAAAGAACACACAGTTTCAGTTGATAGTTATAATTTAGACTAGGGAAACCTATTCTCGTAAGGTAATCAAAGTAAAGTGTGCTTTTCCTTTTTTACACTCTAAAGCTGACGAAAACGAAACCCCGTTCTATGCCTTATCGAGCTCGTAACAAAGTCAAAATTTAACTGAATGTAAACAAAAACAAAAACTACAGCGAAAGCTAAGAACTATTTATGAAAGAGGCGAGTTTTTTCTGATGATGTGGTTTCTCGTACCTCTGGACACATTGTGCATCGCGCTACTCCTTCTCCATCGAACTCTGTCTGCACCGGTAACAGGCAGGCTTGTTAAAAAAAACCTCACAAAGGAATATGCTTTCATGCATACGATTGCATACTTTCTGGCGCCATATGTCAGAGCCAAAATCGCCTTAATTTACGCAATTCGCGCATGGAAGGATTGTGAGGTGATTTTTTAGCATGATTTCTGCTAAGGACGGTTACGAGTTTTCGATTTTTTTTTTACCTCAACAGTCTGGGCCTCTGTATTGTGTTACGATCGTCCGATCCAAATAACTTTAGCAATGTAACATTATCCTACTCTCTGTCTCTCTCTCTCTGTTTCTCTCCCTCTCTAAGCGCCCCCTTGGGGTTATAAATGATCTTTTGCTCAAAACCAACTGTAGTGTAATTCTTCATTTACTCCCATTGTTCTCCTCCAACTGTACGACTGCGCTGCTGCTGCTGCTGCTGCTGCTAATCATTAAAAACGCAAGCTCCATTCTTTTTTATCTACATTTTGCCATTTTTTTCTACTCGCTCTCGTTGTCCAGCTCAAACATATTTTAGGCTCTTTTGTATGCCGCATAGTTGTTTCACTAGTGATAAAGAGTAACCTGTTTTTGCTGCGAATAAATTAATTCATTTCTGTATGGGAACGTTTACAGCAGCACCACGTGCGCTCAAATGAAATTTGCATACACGTTATTGGCGAGTGGGCGGCAACAGTCATGTAAAATTGGTATTAAATATACCTTGATGAAATATACCTTATTGGCAATCTTGTTTCACATGTTCTCGTATCCACCAGCTAAAAACACCGTCGTTGGTTTTGTGCAATCATTCAAACTACCTCTCACCCATGCCATACCCATTCGCCCAACCCGATTGTCCAGTTCCCAGTGTTGCGATCACCAACAGCCCCGTCCCCTGTTCTCTTACCTTGATTACATACACGCGTGATACGATAAAAAAGTGATTTCTTTTACAAAAACCAAAAAAAAAGTTAAATACTATTTGTTTCTTTCTCTCTCTCTCTCTCTTCTCTTCTCTTCCACACTCTCACTCTCTGTCTCCGTTTCTCTCTTTCTCTTTGTCTACTTTTTCTCTACTTCTAGGCTCAATCAGTAGAGACTGAGATGTTGTTTGTAATTATGAGAAAAGCGATAACAGAGCAGAGTGCGCGATATACAAAAAAGAAAACAAAAACGGACAAATTTGCTAAAAGTAAAAGAAGATGAAACTAAATACAATGTGTGCCAGACGTCTGCCAGCAATAAGCAACAGAAGAGGAAAAAAAAAACTTGTAAAGAAAAACACGTGATTAGAGAAAAAAAATGAGAAGAAAACTGGACCTTGTTTCAGTGCCGTTTTTAAAAGTGTTGAGAGATGAGACTAGTGGTTTGTTAAGCGTTTAGCGAAAAAAGGAATTGAATGGAAGGGAAATTCATTCACTGTACAGTATAGTAGTGTTGGTTGAAACTTTAACAGCCCTTAAAACATAACACAAGATAGTTTTAGCTTTTAATTCTATCCCGATATGATAGTCGTGTGAAAACAAAAGCGGCAAAGTTTTCAGTGTGAATTGCATACATTTAGGCGTATTGTACCCTTTCCATTCATACTTCATACCGCAGTGTCGGATGTGTTCTATCAAATTTGCCTTTCAAAGTATGCAAAACGCATGAAAATCTTTTTCTTTTCCTTTTGGTTAATACATTTGTAAAGCTTTTAACAAGACTATCATCACCTGAACATGTGATCCACAAGCTCCCGTTGTGTGTGTGTGTACGTTTAACAAAGCTGTGTCACCTAGAGTGGCAAGCATTTTAATCACACATTAATCTGCATTACAAAATAACACCAGTTGCGAAAACCAAACTCCTCGAGCGGTCATAATCAATCAACCTTTGAACGATAGCCGAAAAACGCACCTGCGCATAATCGTTAAGTTCTAGTGTTTGCGAACGGTAAGCTGTCTAACCTACATCAGCTGAGCGTGGCAGGTCCTCTGGTCAAAGGGAATCCAAAGGATCAAGCGGAACACACAGAGATTTCCCCTCGCGGTTTGGCGTTATTCGACTGACTTCTGTAACACAAACGTACACGTGCACGTTCTGTAGCTGTAAATGTAATTCTTACTCTAGTTTTAACAACTGTACATACCCCCAGTAGTTAACGATAAGATGCTAAAGATTTAACCGCAAAGCAGCGAGAATCCCGAACGGGAAAGATACAGCCACACCCAGGACGAATTATACGATTGTTGAAAATGGCCCGAAATCTTTCTTCTTTTCCTGTGTCGTCTACAGTACGATTGAATTGTTTATGCCTCACACACACATACACACATGCATACACAGCATCTCAAACATCGAGCGACACACGATTAAAATGTACTTTGTAAGAGTTTTCCACCCAGCTTACTCCACCGTAGAATCAAATCTACGTTAGTGTGCGTAGTAGCTCCCCTTCTTTTAACCTGGTATGCGAAAGTTAGTTTTTCTTTTTGCAAATTTTGTTAATCTTTTTTAATACACTTTTTTTTCCTTTTTTTTTTGTTGCGAGCATTAGCCTAGTTTCAACTCTAATGTTTTCTTTTTTTATTGTTTCTCTCTTAACGTTCTGTAATAATTGCATTTCTGTCATTTCTTGTTTTCTTTTTACATCTACATATTGCAATTTATTTGTCTCTTTTTCTTTATTTTCCGTTGCATTTTTCCATTCTTTTGTTCAACATTTACTTTGTTTTATTTTTTGTTTATTTCCTACTCAGTCATAAATCCCATTTTATCATTTTATATTCGGTACGGTGGTGCATTAGTATGCAGTTATATATTTGTTTGTTCCCATCTGTTGCTCCTTCCCTGTTTTCTCACCATTCCCTTCGAGTGTTTTTGCTCCACAAAGCAGTAATTGTTGCGCTCATGTTGTTGCTGTTGTTGTTGTTGTTATTGGTTGTGTTTTTCTATCTTCTTTTTTTTTTCTTTCTCTCTCCTTCTCTCTTTCCATTTTTATTTATAGTTTCAAAATTAAAAGTAATCGCGAACCAGACGGTGAGCTAAACGCACGCGTGTAACATGGCGAGCGACGGCGCTTCCCTTTGCCCACCCTCGCCTTCACATAATCCTACCCCATCTCGATAGGATGCACACGAACATATAGATATACAGACACAAGTACACAGAAGAAATAGAGAGATAAAGAGTGTTGGTTCTGTACGTTACATCGTTTTCCCATCTCACTACTCCTTCCGTTGCAACAACTGCTCTATCCCTGCATCACACCTACGACTCCTCCAATTTATGCTGTGTGACTGACTGACTCGTTCGCCAGGCGCACGTTAACATAAGTCTGCGCTCATAGGTGCGTCTGTGAACGGACGCGCTTTACGCGTTTTAATAGAGCTGCTTGCTAAATCGGTCGCAGATTTGTTACAACAAGAAATCAAACAAAAACAAAAACAAACAAAAAAACAATGATGAGGCCCAGCCCAGAAGCGTGAAGATTACGTTGTGAAAATGGCGTAAAATGTTATATTAATTTTGTGTTACTCTAATTTTCTTTTTCTCTGAGCTGTTAAGTTAATGCGCTGTTTGTTAGGCAAAAACCCCGTCAGCAGGAAAGGGAAGGTATTAATTTATTGTTTAGCAGTTCATCATTTTAAACGGTTTGTCCGCTTCTTTTTCAAATTCTTCCTTTTCAAATTGTGCACACACATTTGCTGTTGTGTTTGAACGAGATTGAAGCCCAACACACCTAGGACGGCTTTTCCTGTTTCAGCGAGTATTAGCATTCATTTAACCCTTTTTCTAGTATTAGTACGTATGTTCCAAATGTGTATTTAGTATTAGTGCGTTCATTCATGCGTGTTCCTACACCGGCGGTCCGTGGACGCGATCGATTACACTGGTGGCAAATATATTCCTACACTACCGAACCCCACCAACACAGTCCTTCGTCCATCTAGGACTTTGGGTTGATTGAACGCAAAAAAAAAAACGAAATCCTTTTTTGTTTTATTCGAGCTTTTTAATACTAGGGAGGAAAATTAAAATACAACATAAAAAGACACGTATTAAATTAACCCATCGCCACACACTACTCGAAACACAAAAATACACATATTATACACACACAGAGAAGAGCAAGATGATCGAGCTGATCACAAAATGGAAGGAAAAAAATGCTTCCACCCTGACCGTTTTAGATAAATTACGCATCGAAAGGAGGATAGGAAAAAAGGGAAAAGGAAAGCTGTTTGCTTTCTTTGTAAGACTTACCGTTAGTGAAAATATTGGAGAAGAAACACAAAACAACAGCATCAGCATATATTGTACGCAACATTTTAGCAATAAACATAAAACTGACAAGAAAAACATACATCAACTGAAAAGATTAAATCTAATCTCGGTCATATAAGAAATTGGGGTTTAAACCAGTATTTGTTCTTCACCCACATTTGCTCTTGAAGGCCCTGAACAAAAAGCAACTCAGGACGAATTCGAGTGTCAGAGTTTTGTTGGTC
Organism: Anopheles maculipalpis; assembly: GCF_943734695.1. NCBI lineage: Eukaryota > Metazoa > Arthropoda > Insecta > Diptera > Culicidae > Anopheles > Anopheles maculipalpis. Next base: position 88,158,142 of record NC_064871.1, read on the forward strand.
AAGACTTTTAGGGCATTATGTTTGAAAGTAGATGGTCGTTCGATATCTTAAATCCTCTAGGTTCTTGAAGTGGAAATTTTAACTAAAATTTTCTGCCAATTTTTGTTATCAAAAATTATAAACTTCATGTAACCGGGAGGTTGGTTGAAGTCGGAATGATGCGACGACTCGCAAAAAGAACCTGAACCAGCGGATTTCCCCCCAAAGTCGCTTGGACTTGCTAAGCGGATTGAGTGGTGTTTGGAATGATTTATGTTTGTAAATAGAAATTATATCCTATATATAATTAGAGTGTAGTGTGTTGCTGAACGGGATGTGCTCCGAAATCCTGTAATTGTATCTTACCCTGAAACAGGTGGTATTTAAATTGGGTGATTAGTGTTAAGAGTCTCCTGCAAAGAGTGAGAGATGAAGCAGAAGAAAGATGAATTTCTATCACTGTTCACAAAACAGTAAAGCAGTTAAATAGCTGTATCTGTATGCACGATTTCCAAATTTTAATCACTTCTTCACACAAAAAATACACACACACACACACTCACACACGATACAATACTGACTGCAACATGTGATATGCGCCCGAACGGGGGTTTGGCTTTTGAAGGGTTTTTGAAGGTATATTACTTGTTGGTTGTTATACGTTTTCCCACTATTTTCTCACCCTAACCCACCCAACACAGTTAACAGTTAAGTCACAAACTGAGAATAGAGCTAACACCAAAACACAGGCGCATACCTTCATCTCACTTATCGTTTTGCTACCCTTAGCTAATTTATGGTTGGTTTAATGTTGATTAGTGTTGGTCGCTTATTGAAGGGAAGAGCGAAATGAGTGACTTTCCTTGCTATAAATTACCGGATTGTGTATTACTACTACAACCAAAACAAACAAACAAAACAAAACTAAAAAAACACACACACACTTAATCCTTCTTATCCTTAGTGTGCGCATGTCGCTTAAGGCGCTAGAGTCGCATGCTTCGCCTCGTGTGTTACATACATTGGCGGCGCTTTACGCGCAATAATCTTTGTGTGTGTGCGTGTATGTGTTCCCCTCCCCCCTCCTTCTTTTCTGACCTGATGTCTAAGTACCATTTTTTATTGAACTGTTTTTTTCTCTGTAATTTTGTTTTCTTCCTTTTTTTATGTATTTGCTCCATTTTTATCATCGGAATGCCCGAAACGAAGGGACAATTTGCGGCTGCCATCCGAAAGGTGTTTAGCTAAATAAGTTTTCTACTTGTTTTTTTCCTCCATTCCTTATTTCTCTATCTTTAGAAAAGCACTTTCTAACCATTTTCCCGTTCTGTCCTTTCTTTTCCTGTCTTATTCTTTTCTTCATTGTTTCCTGTTTAGTTTTTCCCCATTCATTTGTATGCTGATACATTTTTCTTTAATTTAACTTCTGTTTTTCCTAATCCTTCTTTCATTCTTGCACTTCTCTATACACTCCCTTTCTCTATCTTGTACGTACTATTTCTTTCTTTTCGTTTTTTTCTTCTGTTTCTTCCTAACACCCTGATCCAATCTCTCACCATCTCTCTCTCTCTCTCTTTCTCTTCTCTGTCGTTTGGTTTTGATTTTGTTTTATTCTCCTGTTTCCTTTTTTTAGGCCCAACGATGGCCAAGCAAATACTTCAACAAGTACGGCTAGGTAAATATATACATCAAACTTCAATATTAGTTGTCCTTCCTGCTCTCTCTCTCTCTTTCTTTTTTTCTTTTTTGCTGTCCTTTTTTTGCCTCCTTTCACTGCAAGATGTTAACCATCTTTAGAATCGAAGCAAAGCAACAAACAAATTTTTATAAAAAATAAAAAAAACATACCAGAAAGAAGTGATAAAATGATAACATCCCACCCTTCCCAAATGGTCCCTCAACGTTTTTTCTTCTTTTGTTACTTAATGATGATTTGATTTTTATCGTGTTTGCATAATTTGCAAAAAATTCCCCTTTTTTGTTGTTTGGAACGGTTTTATTTTAAGTTGCGCACAAAACCATTTCCTTTTGCTGTATTGGATGTATATGTGTATCTGTTTTATGTACGCATGATCATCAGCGATCGCCCTAAGAAATGCTCCTTTTCTGGGTAATATTAGAGAGATTCTCTAAAGTTATCATTTCTTTGTTTTAGTGTTGTTGTTAGTTGTTGTATCACGTGTTTACGTCATTTTTACTGGTTTTTTTGTTCTTATCAATAATTTGCTACACCATCCTACTTATTTGTTTGTTGGTACGTGTATGTTTGTGTGTTTGTGCGTGTTTCCACATTCCATGATGCACTTTCAGTTATGTGTATTCTCTTTCTCTCTCAACGTCTCTTTATGTATGTCCCACATAAGCACTAAGAAGTAGTGCTCATTTTATTAAATGTATTTGTTTACGATACTAGTGCAACAAACAACCCTAATTTAAAAAAGAAATGAGATAATCAGAAAATAAAGATTGTAAACAGAAAATTGTTATGAAACATTAGGACAAAATTTTTCCATTTTCTCTACTACTTACCGTTTGTTGCCTTTGGTTTCGAAGCAGCATTAAAAAATGTGCCAATAATACAGTACATCTCAATAATGGGTATATATTATTTTTTCTCTTTCTATCTTTCTCTCTTTCTTTCTCTCTCTCTCTCTCTCTCTCTTTGTGTATGTAATTTTACTAAATTAACAATTTCGTGTCAAACAAATAAAAAACCAATCCCCTAAAAAAAAAAACAAACAACTTCGTGCGTATGTCCGTATGCGTCTGTTTGTATGTGTCTGTGTGTGTGTATGTCTATCTGTCTACGGGCGTGACGCTTATCGTGTGCAGTACGAACACGGAGGAACCGGTAAAGCCACGTGTGCTGCGCTTCACCTGGTCCATGAAGACGACCTCCCCCCGGCTACCGGACGAGATAATGGCCGAAATTCGGTCCGTGCTGGACAAGAACAATTGTGATTATGAGCAGCGAGAACGGTATGCTTATTTTCAATTCAGAAGGATGAAGGTGTGTGAGTTTTTGCTAATTGTGTCTCATTTATCCCGCTATAATCATTTGCTAGATTCGTGCTGTTGTGCGTACATGGTGATCCAAACACCGACTCGCTAGTGCAGTGGGAAATCGAGGTCTGCAAGCTTCCCCGTCTATCGCTGAACGGTGTCCGGTTTAAGAGAATATCGGGTAAGCTTTTGTTAGGCATGTGTTTGGTAGACAACGGTGGTCGTGTCTCTTTGGATGACTATCATAACTGAAGACAACCGTTTTCTATGTCCTACCTCGAATAGTATATTAAGAGAAGGTAGAATTGATGTGGAATAAAAGAGTGAAGGTTTCAAAATTATTAGCAAACGAAGGGATACGATCAATAGTACGTGAATAAGTGCGTGTCGTCTATTCTCAATCTGGCTCTAATTACTTTTCTTCTTCTTTTTCTTTTCTCCTCCCTTCCAGGCACCAGCATCGGCTTCAAGAACATTGCGTCGAAGATCGCGTACGATCTACGTCTGTGACTCGATACAAAATCGGAAGAGTATCACTCGGTCGGGAGCGATACGACCCAGGACGATGGTGGTGATGACGGCGATGAGCACGACGACGGTGGTGAGGATGATGGAACAGCAGGTGGTGGTGGCGGTGTGACGGAAACGGAATCCGAATCAGAACAGAAGCGTACCAATCATACAAAGAAAGAGGGCAGCAGCGGTGGTAGTAACGGTGGTGGTGGTGGAGGTAATGGTGAGACAAAACACGACCGCAACATTGATACCATCATCCCGGCAGATGCAAAGCTACGTACGAAGCTATCATCCGCAAATGGTGGCAAGCAACGCTGGTCGCTGGTGGTTGTGGATGGACGATCTTCGTTGCGTCGGAAGGATAAGGAACGGATCGGCAAACACCACCAACGCCAGCAATCGCCTCATCATCCAAAGGGTGCAAGCAAGAAGGAGGAGGATGTGCGAGATACTGGGGACGAAACGCTCCGGACCGATGATGCTGCTACTTCCGGCATGGGTGGTGAAGGATGCCAACAGCAGCAGCCCGCTAGCTACAACAGCATTTTCGCCTCGCTGCTGCGTACCACCACGCTGTGAGCTTCCGGGTTGCCGCGTGGCCTTGGCAAAAAATCCCCACCACCACCACCCAAATATTGACTGTTAGTTAAATCAATTATAGTTGTACCATTACTGTACACACCCCTACCTAAACCCCCCCCCCCCCCCCCTACCATACCTACCTACCTACCAACCTACCTGTGTGGGACAAACGAGGAACAGCTCACTTTTTGATTTTTTGAAGTTGCAAAGTGCTCTAGTTCATCGAAGAAGAAGATTCAACCCAAACGTAGAGACGAAGACACAGGCAGGACACTTGATGAAACATTATTCCTGCAGTACACCCTACTAGGCTCTGTTCGCTCTGTGTATGATGTGCGATTGTTAAAGCACATTGTTTCATCGTCGACACACAAGTAGTGCGCTCTGCGAACAACATTTTCTATCTCAAAGAAGAAAAAAAAAGCAAACAAAAAGAAGAAACAAAAAATACATACATTGCCTTTACCCCCGGGGGACGAAGATAAAACTCGTTAAAGCCGATTGTACGGACGCATTAAAGCACACAGCCACACACATATACCCATTCGAAGTCGGTAACTGTTAAACCCCCGATTAGGATGGCAATATTGTACAGCAAAAGCTCTAGGACACACGAAGTAGAGAAAGGAAAGGTACTAAACATGGCGCGCACGCGCGCTCGCGCTCTATACACACTCTTGCTCTCCCCAGCACCTACACTATTTTATCGAGGAAAACGCTCCAACAGCAACGGTTGCTACACTGAAATGCAGCTACTTATATAAAAAAAGGACGACTGGCGATGCGACGCCAAACAGCACCCGGTGACTGATTTTACTAGCTAATGTTGTGTGCGTGTGTGCTGGGCAGGATGATAGTGGTATGTGTAAAATGATGATGCGTGTGTGTGTAAAACTTCCTACATCTGGCCTGTTTGCAGTAATGTTTAAGCAACTTCTACAAGCATTTTATATATATATAAATGAAGATATATACAAACTTATATATCACCGTGCCGTTTTTTCTCGCGCATGTATTAAGTAGTTATTGCACTTTGAACAAAAAGCAAAACAAACACACAACACACACACACGCGTTGCTGTTACCGTTTGTTATTGATGTTGTGCTGGTTTTAAGTAAGTTTGCAGCACACATACCGGGCCCGCTTCCGTATCACAGGTGACGGTGTGTGTCGTTCTACTACACTCCCCCCCCCCCTCCTTCTTCCCCCAAAACAACAACCGCCACCTCATCGTTAACAACGCTGTGTACAGGACAGTAGTTTTGGCAGTATCGGTAGTAGTAGAAATAGTAACAGAACAGAGCAGGCGCCCTCTTTCGATCGGTAGCGACACTACTTTACTTTGGTATACGCTTTTTCTAACTTAGAGCGGGATCAAATCTTAATTCTTTTTTAAACGTTTTCGGCTATGGGTAAATCAACACGCCCAAGTACAACGACCAACCGTTGTACAGTGGAATGAAAGAACATTTAAGTAATGTTTTTTTTTTCTTTTCGAACGAAAACATTGTGTTATTATCTATTGACAAAATTGCCTTGATATAACCACTACTAAGGGATTTTTCAATACGAATTTACCTTAATAATGCCTTAGTTGGCTGATTTTGTCAAAAGAGGTTTTGCTCATTTCGTTCCCTCGATCCTCGAACCTGTGCCGTACATTTCCAGTGGAGAGAAACTGTTTAAAAAAACTTTAAGCAAAAAAAAACAAGGTTTTTATCCTACGGCCTCGCCGCCGATTGTCCGGGCGGACAACTGCATTGTTTGTCCTTTCCTGTTCTTAACAAACAAGAACTCCTAAATGGACGCACGGAAGAGTGGTATCGATGTACCCGTTACATTATCTCCCGTTTTATATATTGTGTAAAAAAATGAGTAAAACCCCAAATATATATATATATATATATATATATATATATATATATATATATATATATATATATATATATATATATATATATATATATATATATATATATATATATATATATATATATATAACTATACATATATATACATATACAATATCGACGTTCGATTGTAGATGGCAAAACATGTACACACGGGAGAAAGAGAGAGAGCGCGAGGAAAACCTTCCATCACGATCCACGAACCCAAGCGAGTTGTATGTAATGAGCCCGTGGCGTAGAATGTTGGTAGAAATAATCTCATTTGATGGTAGGGACGAGAGATATAAACTAGTAAACAAAAGAAAATTCAACAACAAGAAAATCTATCTCGGCAATGGTGTGTGTGTGTGGCCCTTAGATGTGCTTCTAATTGAGTGTAAAACGGTCAATCAATATTACGCGCGCAACCGAACAGGGCAACAATTATTTATTATGCAAAGTGATGAAACATGGGACAAATGGCACACAAACCGTAAAGCGAAGGTGGCACGGAACAAATCTGCTAACTGGAATATTACACAAAGAGTAGTAAAATCTTCGAATCCCATTACCCCCATTGCACAGAGAAGGAAGACGATGGGAGTAAGCAGAATATAAATCGAATACTGTTGAGAGGAAGAGAACGAGAAAACTAGAGAGCGAGGAATCCCATTTAAAAGAGGAACCGGAAGTGTTAAAATAGTGTAGAAAAACGTGTAATGATGTGTAATCTCCATTTTGTTAGTGCATCGAAATCGAAAGAGAAAATCGAACACATAACAATGATGGCGCAAAACGAAAGGCTAATTATAATTATTATTATTTCTCTTTGCAGTGCAGCACACAGAACCACAGAACCGGGATTGTGAAAGAGATAAGAGAAAAGGAGAAGGGAAAAAAACAAACAAACAAGAAATTAAAAGAAAAAGTATATATTGCTAGTTATTTGTTAGAGTAAATGAAAAGAGAAAGAAGAGGAAAAAAGGAAGAAAACAAAACAAAAACAAAGGAAAACTTGAAGGCGTGAAAAAGATGAAAATTGAATGGAAAATTAATCGCAACAAACAACACCTTGCGAAAGTATGAAAGAGAGACAGAAAGAGAGAGAGAGAGAGAGAGAGAGAGAGAGAATGAAACAGAGAAGAATGTGTGCTGAGAGGAGAAACTCTAAAGAAAGTCAAGGCAAGGCAGTAAGTAAATATTAATATACTTCTATCGCATAAGAACAACTTTACAAGAGCATTAGAAGAGAGGAAAGAAGCAGCAGCAGAGAATAACCAAAATTTACCGCATTACACAGCCACACATACAGCTCTCACATACACACACCTCTACACGAATGCTCACACATACATACCAATCAAACGCTCATACATAAGCATCGTAAAGCAAACAACAACAAAAATTCATACCTTTTCACTAGTGCGTGCTCTGAGAAATAAACATAAGTAGTTACATCTCGTTGTTAAAATCTATTGCAAAACAAAGGTGGGAAAAAAGTGCAAGAAAGGTATAAAAAGGAGAAAAAAAAACAAACAAAAACAAATCAGAAGAGCAAAAATTCTTCCCATTAGCTAAGCAGAAGGAAGAAACCAGAAAATTGGAAGAGATTAGAGAATAGAGAAGAGAAAACAGAACAAATCAACACAAAACATTCAAAACCATTTCAATTCGCGTATCCTCTTCCCAGCATCATTATCTACAAAAAAAAAAGTATGGAGAGATGTTGTGTCCTTCCTCCCTTACCCGTCCCAAGTTTTCTCCCTTTTATTGCAATAACCCTCCCCGATACATAATATACGCTACACAGCAAAACATACAGTACACACACACACACAACACAGATACATACATACATACATGCATCGTTTTCTAGCTTAGTAAGGTTGAACAGAATTAGAAACATTAATATAGAAATGGAGAAAAATAAAATGCAAAAAATGATATCCCCCCAAAAAAGTAAAAAAAAAAAAACAGACAAACACGACGCTCTTAGGCGCGTTCAGATGTTCTTTTAATGAGGGAGAAAAGAAAGAAACTTTTCCACTCAAAACCCCTGTCGCGACGGGCAGGGGCTGTATAGAATCTATAAAGATTCAGTTTTCACATATACCGCTAAGCCATGGACTCTGTACAAAACTGACAAAAAGTCTCCACAGGAGCAAAATGTCACTTCTCACTATAGTAGGAAGAGTCTGTTCACTATATCCAGCGGGCAAAATCATGCTTCTCACTACAGTGACCTTCATCTGCTCCCTATAGTGAGATGCATGATTTTGCTCGTTGGGTACTCTCACTATAGAGAAGAGTCGCTTCTCACCATGATGATGTTCTGTTCGCTAGGCAGTTGACTATGAGCACTTGAGCTTGTTTCAACGCTGCAAACAAAAATATATCACTCATTATATCATTATAGTAATAAGTGTGATATTGTGCATGTATGTGAAGCGCATGAGGTTAAATAAGGAGCATTTGAGCGGGATTTCAGCGTTCAAAATCATGCTTCTCACTTTAGAGAGCTTAAAAGCTTCAAATTAGCTTTCATGTACTCACACTGTACTTTCATATGCTCGAGCTCCCTTGGGGGATTCCAGTAAAAAAAATTCTCTTCTCACTATACCTGCAGAAGTACTGCAGTTGGGAATTCTTACAAACATAGTTTTTTATTACTATATTTACAAAATATTTTACTCTACAATTCTTGTGGTTTTACTGTATTTTATGTTCTTGTAGCAATGAAAGAGAGCGCAACATTTTATGCACAACTATTTCCATAGTTCCATACAGTATCAAACGTCAAAATTCAGCCTGTCAACCTGTTCGCTTTTTTCGCACTGTCACGTCAAACGTAACCCGTACGGTCCAACCCAGCACGAACGGGAATTATTGCAGTTTCCTTTCTCCACCATATTCCATCCAGATGGACAGCGCATCCCCTCTCCGATTCTGCACCGTTCCTGGCAATTAGCTGGCACAGCACAATTTGGCATTCACAGTTCCCGCGGGTGATTGGCCACCAAAAATTGCAAACATTCCTTTGAAAAGGGCCACTCTTGCAGCATACCAACACTCCACAGCAACAAAAAAGGTAAGTCAGGTGTCAGCGGAAAGGTGTGCGGAAGTGCGGTCGCCAAAAGATAAAAAAAATCGCGTGAAAAACAGCAGTGAAACGTCGAACTGACAGTGAGCAGCAGCAGGGCTAGCGCTAGGATTGTTTTTCTCCCTACATATGGCACCTACACACTTTCCTGTGGAAGGTAACCGGAACTGTTAGAAGAGTGAACAATCGAATCCTGTTCCGTGTGGGGGATCTGTTTTTCGCCCCTCATAGTGAGCAAGGTGCCCCGGGGTCTAGGTTCAGTCAGTCAGTTCGCATATTGTCGACGGTGGCAAAGTTGGTTCGGTGGTGTGCGTGTGCACATGCATGCAGACGTGCGTGCGTGTTGATTTGGCTCTTCCCGCGACGGACTGCATTCGTGTCGCGCTATTTACACGATTCACGCGCTAATCCACAGTCAGCCACACGTACTGATTGTCACTCATTGTATCGTCACAGGAAACACACTGTCTGCAGCAGATCAGCAGGAACCAGGCCACTGATCAAAAACAAAACAAGACGAAACCAGCACGTACTAGCTCCCTTTTCGGTAGCAGGTTTTCATTAGAAAAGGTAAGAAAAATTGGATAAAAACAACCCTAAAAGCGAAAAAAAGTGGTCCCGTGTACGAATCTTCCTTCTGCTACTGTTCCGTTGGCACCCATACACGTGTCTATCTGCTGCCTAACCTCCCCCTCCCCCCCTTTGCCAGACAAGTGTGTATGTGTTATGTAGAGAGAGAGAGAACAGAAACACTAGAGCCCAACAATAACAACAGTGCAACATCGTGTCTGTGTGTGCGTGCTTCTAAGGTGGTTTTGCTTGCGAATGCTACAAAAAAGGTAAATAAATGGCAGCTGTTCGGTTATCGTGCTAGGTTGAGATTACGTTAAACCGGACCCGTCTACTGACCGGGGACCGAACCCAGGTTCACCAACGTACGAACGCAACGAACACAGCAGACCGAGTAAGGTGATACTGCTACAGGTTGTTGTTGCTGCCTTTCAAACCCTTTCTCACTCTAACTAGCTCTTTTTGATTATTGTGTTTTACCTTTTTCTTTCGCTTCTTTCCGTTTTTGGTTCCTCCCCACCCACCACCACAACGCTTACCGAGCAGCAGGAGCAGACGGAACCCGAAACAGACGACCATCACCACCACCCCAAAACCACCCCATGTAACAACAACGACGTGTTTGAGAAAGGAGAGTGAAATCCGGGAGTGAAAGAGAGCGAGAGAAAGAGAACCTCGTCGAAACGCATTTCGCGTGTGTGTGGTGTACGCGCGATCGTGAGAAAGGGCTCTAAATCGAACATCGATCGCAGCAGCCTGCAAAATAGAATTTGTGATGATAATAATGATGCTGATGCTGACAGAGCGAAAATAAATCCCTAGCGGGTGCTGATTCGGGGTAGACCGTGGACATAACACACGATCGTGTTGGGTAGTAGTTCCCGTGGGACGGGAAAGAAGAATGATTCTACGAAGCGTTTGTCGCCGAACAGCAGCAGCGTAGAAGTGTTCCGGTTCCGGCTGTGTCATCAGCACAGTCAGCAGAGAGGTCATTACGAAAGCCTCGCTAACTGACATCCAGCCACCCAATATACAATCCGCCCTCACTAGCCCGATCGCCCGCCACGGCCACGATGGACAATCGACTCAACATTGGTTCGGAAGTGCGTGAGCTGAAGCTCGGTTCGACCTTCACCAATGCAGCAGCACCCTCGAACCAGTTCCACACGATAAAATGTAAGTACCAGAACATTTGAAGAAGCCCTTCTTTTTCCGCTGACGTTAACCATATCTAAACAAAGTGCTTTTTTTGTTTGTTCGAAAATTTTCAGACGATTTCAAACCTGCCAGCGTCGACGTGAACAAACCGGCGGTGCTGGAAATTAGTGCCAACAAGCAGGTCACCGTTACCGTACCACACCTGGGTAAACATAAGCGTAATTCAAGTTCTCCCCTAGCTAAGCTTATATTCATGCTTTTTTTTCCCTTTTTGGGGAAACTCTCCTCGGCTTGCAGATGGTTCCGGTGTACCCAATACCGTCTTCAAGGGTAATCAGCGTGATTATTCGCGGAAGGACTGTGTGCTCATAGTGAACCGGGCGACCGGTGAGATAACGCTTGAACAGCTCAACAGCAGTATCGTGGTGAAGAAGACGCGGTACGGACAATTTACCACGTCCACCCAATGACCGTAACTAATATGTCTGTGTTTGTGTGTTATATCACTTACAGAATCGAAAACAAGGCACCTAATCCACCACCATCACTGCCAACGATAAAGGTCGAAAACAATACCGCACGCCAGAGCTCCAAGACGAAGATTACGACCGGCGTGCGGAAGAATGCGCCGATCAGCTTCATGCCAAAGCATTCGCCGCTGCAGGGTTCCCCGTCCTATCCGCACCGGAGTCCCCAGTCGGCCCCGGCGTAAGTGAAACTGTCGGAAACGACATTGATTTAGATTTCGGTTTTGAACCCGAAGTAAATTCAGCAGTTGCTCCTGATTGATCCGGAGTAACTTGTAAATGAATCCGTAATGCACTTCGGAGTTGAATGCGGAGACAATATCGGAGATTAATCCAAATTAGTCCAGATTGCTGCGCTGTAAACTACGTATTACTCCGGAATGCCTTGGAGTCGAATTGATCCGACTCTGGAAAAATTGAGGATTCATCCGTCACTAGTTTGCCATAATCAATAAGTCAAAACCATAGTAATAAGCACGTTTTCTACCTTTTTTACAGCTGGAACGCCAACAATACTCAACAAACCTTGCCAAGTATTCCGATGATTGGGCTGGACGATGGGATGGACTTTGGTACTGTGATGCCACCTTCCTCCTCCTCCGCTAACACTTCCAACTCCTCCACCTCTTCCTCGTCGGGTGCTACCATGAACAATCATCTGAACAACAACATTGGCGGAGGCAGTGGTAGTAATTCCAGCTCAAACCACACCAACAACCACCACCACCACCAGCACCAGCAGCATAGCAGTAGTAGTAGTAGTACTAGCAGTAGTAGCAATAGCATGGCTGGTTCGATCAACAGTGGCAGCACGAGCAACAACCATAGCAACAACAGCAATAGCTACCTTAATCACGGTACGACGCAGAACAACAACAATCACCATGGTAGCGGCGCTAGTGGCAGCAATCAGCATCATCACAGCAATCACCTCAGCGTACCGTCCTCGTACGGTGGTGTTGGCGGTGGTAGGAACCATCTGCACAATGAAACCTCAATGCCGCCCAGCGTTGAGGTTAGCTTGCCGCCCGATCGCGATCTGTTGCCACCGCCGTTAGCCGTGACGGGAATCGGTGTTGGAGCGAGCAGCGTAAGTAGATCGGATCACTTCAACCGTCGGAATTTGGTATGCATTGTTGAGCTCTTGTGTTATTTTTTTTTACAGGATCCGGAAATGATGACTTCCTCAGAGTCGGACGGTTCGGATGATTCCGATTCAAGCAGCAGCGACCAAGAATCGGACAGTTCGACCGAAGATAACAACGATTCACCAGTGAAGGGTAAGCAGAGAAAGAGATATTTGCTTGTTGTCATACCGGACACGACGGAAATTATAAAGATTTGGTCGATGTATAAGAATCCACAACTTTTGTTGGATCTCAAAATCTTGAATCTTAAAGAATATTTTATAGTCAAATACGTGGCTTTGAAAAATATCTGTAAATATTTCACTGAGACCTACAGTTTTCTTTTCATGATCTTTTGTTGAATTAAAAGGTTAGGACCGTAGTCTAGAAGATCTCTTCCCCCAAGAGTTAGGACAAATTTAGTTTTGGCAATTATGAGTTTTCTATTAATGCATATCCTTTTACTCCAGAGTCCATTTTCGATCCACGGCCAGACCCGACGATCTCGGTTACCTCCGCCGCAGTAGATCTGAGCAAGGACCTCTGCCTATCATCCAACTCGGACTCGGACGATTAATCGTGGACGCCGGCTGTTGCATGCTCTCATGCTGCAGCAGAGGATCGTTCACAAAAAAGTCACACAAGCAGCAGATATTAGCAGACGTGAAAACACAGGAAGGACACATTGGGATATTTAGGATGTAAAAAACGAGGAAACCCAGAGTTAGAGAGAGAGATAGAAAGCATGCAAAAAAAGGAGAAAGAATGGTTATAGGAGTGTAAATTTGTTTGTTTGTTTATTTTAAGTTTTTCTGCTTTGTTTTGTTAGTGTGCGTTATTGTGTTGCCGGGAGCAGAGGAAAGAGAGGGCGGAGGGGTTTGATCTAAAATCAAGCCCCATAAATCCTCCCAGGCTCCCCAGTCGCTAGGAAAATTATTTATATTTATATATGCTCAAGCAGCTGAAACGCTGATCCGGTACTCTTCCGTTTTTAACGAGCTTCACTGACGGTTTTGTGCAACGACAGTTAGGACAGGTTCAAATTTTGTATCGCCCGAAGCAGCAAAACATACACAGACACAAGCAAGTGGGGTGGCATATTACTAGGTGATAATTAGTCAAATCTGTGTGCGGACATCCGTCGAGAGTCCGCGGATGATAGAAGTTTTCCGTTGTTCAACCAATAGCAGGGGAAGTCTGTTTCCAATTTTTTTTCTCCTTTTTGTTTTGGAACGATTTATTTACACTTTATCGTACTCCATTTATTGTTGTTGTGCATGTTATAGGAAACGAAAAAAAAAAACCAATACGAAACGACTGAAAATGGTTAAACCGAAATGACCGCGTGTAGAATCGCCTTACTAGAGAGACACGGAGTGAAAGATAGAAAGCGAAAGAGAATAGCGGACAGTACGAGGACAACACAAGGATGAGATGTGTGATTTATTTTTTTAATAACGAAGAAAACGAAAAGACATGCAATTATTAGAGAGGGGCTCCGCAAGAAGAATAGAAGAGAAAAATCAACAAAAAAGACTGTTACCAACAGCCCCCCCCCCCCCCGGCAACGCGCCAGCGGAAGGATATCGTAACGATTCCGCGCGTATCGTCAGCTAGTTTGCGTATGTAAATAATTACTGAATCTTTCTTATAAGAAGATCCACACCCACCTTTCCATTCAACGGGGATGGTGGCGCAGTTTAGTAGAAACACCACGTATGTGTGTGTGTGTGGGTAACTGTGAGAGAACGCGCACCGATCGACAGCATGACACATAATTAGATCCGAAGAGATCCGAAGGAGTACAACAAAATGGATACGAAAACACCAGAAGTGCAGCACCAATTATTACACTGGCGAGGCTGAGTTCCAGCAACTCACCGCGGAAAAGGTGTCGGAATGGTGAACAAATCAGCTGGATCTGGAGGAGCGAGCGTGACAGGCGTCGCAGCTTTGGACCATGGATGAGCGAGCCCTAGAGCCTGTAATAAAGCAACAGAAGTAACGTGTTACAAGATGCAACATAAACGGGAGGTGTGTATGGATTTTATTCTCTATTTGTGTTTGTGTTGTCATTCGTGGTGGTAAGTTGGATTTTACTAACAGAGATACTACTCTTTGAAAGGTATTTATTACTACTGCTATTCTATTTTCCGCCCTTGTTCATTGTCCGTTTCTACTTGTCAAATTATGACTACTTAATATGGTGTAATGTTCTACATAACTTCCTCTTGTCCGTGCAGATAGAAAATCTGAGAAAACTTCCTCATCCTGTTGCAAAAACTTCCTTACTAAATTACTTATCAGAAGCCCTTGATACTGGACGCATCAATGTCATCATTCCATCTCAGTGTAGGCCTATCTCGCGAAGAATCCGGTAGCATTCGCTTGGCATGACCAGCAGCAGCCCATTGGAGGCGAGTCTAATTCACTGCAAGATTGTTAGATCACCGTACTTCAGAGAATTTTCTTTTCGAACTCAACTAAAAGGCATTCATAAATGTTTGGATCGCTCTGTTTGAGTATGACATGAAGTGGGACATGACATGTGAAGTGGTGACTTTTATTCCTTCCCATTACTTTTCCATGTACCTCTGAGACATGGACTCTGTCTGAAACGTTGACGTACGAGTCGAAGTTTATCAGAAGGATTTAAAGCTTAGTATGTATTGGAAAAGATATCCCTGTCGCGTTATTATAGGAAGGAAGGACTAGCCCTTGTAGTCTTACATATGGGCAGAACAGGCAAAATAGACCCACATTTAGATGGAGTAATGGCATCGATGCATCCGAAGAGGATCACCGGGAACTTCGATACCGACAGCGGTATCGACAACTATGCTCAAAGTTCGAGAAAAAGATGCTCAGGGGGATGCTTTGGGATACTGTCTAGCGCCTAGCGCGACAATTTATATCAGCCAATAGCCAATTAAGAGATCTACGAACTGTACAATGACTTCAACATAGTGCATTGAATTACAATCGCCAAGCTTATTTGGTGATTACAATGGCAATGAACTCTTTGATTGTTTTTTTTTTGCCCTAAAAGAGACACCTGATGATTCAAAATACAGTAATGACTTCAGGAGTATCTAACGAAATGCTGGGAAAACTATATAGTCAGCTCTTGCTCTAGAGAAACATTCTAGATGAGATTAGAAACCGATCCTAACGACTTTGCAGCAGACATTAAGCAGTAGTAGTGTAGTGTGTGTAAGCAATATTTCCTACTTTTATATGCTTACTTTCCTTACACGAACCTACTTTTGTATGCATCATTGTACGCAGCTACGAACCTCTTGAAGTCCTGCTACGATATTGGCAGAACAATAGCTCAAAAACCTATACAAGGCACACTCAAACACCATTAGGAGATTTATGAGTAAGAATCATAGCGTATGTCCAGTTCCGTAACACTTCTTTACCCCGTAAGCATTCCCTTACTCGTGCACACGTGTTCACGCGTGTCAAACTCGACGCCTAATCGAATCCTGCCCGATACGGCACTTTCGGCCATACTTCCGCTGGTACAAAGTTCACACAAAACCACTGTCCCTAAACAAACCGTGTATCAATTTACAGTCACCAGTCGGCTTAAGAGCTCGGTTCATACAAACATCTCACCTTTCAAAAACGGTGGGTCATTGGCGGAGCCACGTGTCGCGAGGATGGGCGTTAAACGCTCTATTTCTTACTCTTAGCCGGGTGTGGTTCGTACGATTGTGTGAGATTAATATTCCAATAATAAGCCACCGCAGAGAGTCTAGTGAAAGTGCCCTTTTGTAGTTTTTTTTTAAATTCCTTCCAAAAGTCATCAACTTAGTCGTCTTAGGTGATAAATATGTATCGACTGTTGTACGTACACTCTGGTCTGAACCTTTCATAGCATTCCTGCAACGTAGCTTGTTGAATAAACCATCATTCGCCGTTCGCAGGGCTTTATCCCGGTACGGATTGTTGTTCAATTTTGGATCCTCTCAGCATGAATAAATCCAACGCGCCTCACAGTCTCAATTGGACAACAATCGGGCGGCACCTCGGCTGCCTGCTATGCAAATAACTGAACAGCATCAAGCCATTAATGTGAGGCCGGAATATTTAGCCAAAGATCGTGTGTAGTGTATTTACGATCCACCAGGAGGATGTTCATTTCATCCTGAAGTCGTATTCTTCCGCTTTCAACCCGATTAGTGACTTATTTTGCGATACTTAATTCTTTTGCCATATTTTTTGAGAACATGGGATCGTCATCCAGCATCGATGGGAATCCGATAAAAGAGAAAAATTTGCAAGCCCTTCCCTATTATGTTCCCTACGGATGCAAACGAATTAACTACGCGTAATACACTCCGTCCGTTGAGTGAACATGTTTCGGTCGATGGTTCCGAATAAAAGCATTGGTTCTGTATGCGGTTTTTGTTGGTGAATTTTTAATCGCATTCTTTCGAAAGTAAATCTTCTTTTTGTCATTGCTATTCCGGTCAAAAAAAATCAACTAGAAGTGTTGTAAAAATGACAAAATTTGGTGTAATTTTTGTTGGCTTAATTAGATCTCCCCACAAAGGGGCTCTGCGGCAATACCGCTTGCCAGCTTTATCCTAATTATGCAGCACATACATCCTGTACAGCGCTTCAACATCCACAGAGTGCGTTGAATTTCCCAGAATGTAACATTAAACACAGCACGAACCGTCGGCTTTCGTTCCGCTATGTTCATCGGGGAATCTGGCTATAAGCTATCGAACTGTACAGGTCTGTCAAACTTTCGTCAATACAACCCAACTAAGGTGTAGGCATTCTCAGGGTATATACTCTCTAGTACAAGGAAGATTTGAAGTTCTAGTTTATTTTTCTTAAGAATCCCAATGTCTTAAAGTTGTTAGATTAAGCCAAGTTAATGTTTGAACACATTCTTATAGATATTTTGATCTTGGCGATGTTTTTATCCATTCCTTGTTGAACGCTCAGTTAGTTTAGAGTGAGAAAACGGATGGTTTCAGAATGCTTAATATTCCAGGCATTCTAAACGGTTCGCTTGCGCTTCCTTTACAACTGATCCTATTTAATACAATTTAAATCAGAAGTAAGCAATTTGGTGTGCTTTTAAGAGCATCGCGCATACTCTATGCCAATTACTATACTATTACTATAAAGTTGCCTCTAGAAGGGACACTGTTGATATAAAAGATCTCACAAATTCCTCAGCTATCTTCAAAGAAAACAGAATATTTGAGCGTATCAGTGTCGACCTAATGCCTAGGGCCTATACTAAACTGCTGTAGAATTCCGATCCTACTATGGCTTCTCGGAGTTTGTAGATCTTTTGAAACGTCGCCAGTCGTCGTCAGTCGTCAAAAAAGCCTTCTCAACAGTCCATCACGAACATCACAATATTCTAGTGCCAAACTGGATACTTTTACGACGTTTGACAGCCCTGTCTGTTTCAGCCGGTCAGTCGGCTCGTGGGACACGCCATCGCTGGACGTTCCAGCGACGAGCACAGGCAAGCAGCGCATCAGCATCAGCAAGTCCCAGTGTCACGCAACGCACAGTCGTAATCCATCGATCGGACGGTACGGATCTGTTGCAGCAAGCTTCAGATAAAGACCGCCAGCCCGCACTGGCTTCACTTTTACCCTGCTTTCGTTAGGTGCGGTTTACATCGGAAGGAAACGATTTCAATGGACGTGAAGTGACAAAAGTGTGTGCCCGGAACCGGCAACAATTAAGTCCGGAAAAAAAAACTAACCCGTGGAACAGCCAGTGGGTCCATTCTATGCTCATTAAACGACACAAAAAAGGGACGTGTGTGTATGAAAGCCGAACAAAAAAATTTAGCCATTTCTGCTGGTGCTATAATTGCAGTGCAATATGGTTCAACGGTTGATGTTGAATTAACACCGAACCGAGTGCAGTGCAAGTGTGAGATTCTCTTACTCTTCCCCTAAAAAACGAGACCCTCATATCATGTTCCCCTTTCAAATCCCGGTGATATATTGAACTGTGCGAAAAGCATCCAATTATGTAGTGCATCTAAAGTGATCAAAATCGAGAAGAAAGATATCAGTGATTGTAAATGAACTTGTGTGTGGTGATCAGAAATCATCTAATCCACGCGCCCTGTGCACGATTAACGCGGAAGAACGGGCAGAATTTGTACAACCGAGAACCGAGTGCCTGTCAGTCACACAACAGTGACTGGTTAATGAAGTGATCCATCGCAACGGTCGGTAAGTGTGACAAATTGTTGACGCCCGGTTGGAAATGGTCAAGCAATCTTTTAGACGCGCCAATAATAGAACCCTCTTGGTGTTGTTGTTTTTATAATCAGTCTGTTACGAGAGTTCGGTCCCTGGTCCATTAACTTCTGGTCATCTTGAAGATATGATCCCTTTTATGGACATTAATGAAGGGAGACCACATGAATTAAATACGGTATCATTATGGATCGGCAAGATGGAATGGTTTACGACTCCAAAACCTTCATATGGGCCTGCTAATTAGGCCATCCCACGTTGTCAATTTTTTGTCCATTTTATCGAACGGTGTCGTCGTTGGATCCCATCCTACGGATCACACAGTAATTATCAAACATAAAGATATTAAAACCCACGTCTATTTCGTATCTAATCAGGCAAGAAAATGGGGTAGGCCTGGCATATTCACCCAACCCAATTGGACTGCATTATTGCGATTGCATTTTCAAGATTTAGTTCCCTTATAATCGTTAGCTTTTCAATCAGGGACACCTGTAGCTATGCAACAAAAGACTTTATGAGGTTGCACTTGAATCTCATACACTCTTGAGACGCATTTCGGCAAATTTCTTGAAGCGAGTTTGGGCCCTTTAGGCATCGAAGATCACTGTAGACTTCTGCTCAAGATTAAGCTAAACAGTGACGGATCAAGTCTTTTACACTCAGTTTCGAAGAGTTCCCTTAACGTTGTTCGGGACTTGCTCTAAATGCCCAATACTGATGTGAATAAACAACTACTACTACTTATAGGAAAATCTCGAAAGCTCGAGGTTCCAAGCATCTGCTCTGAAGCTAAATAGGAGAAATCAAAGGACATTCATGATATTCATAGACATAGTAAGAATATTCTCTTTCAATCCATAAGAGGTCCTCTAATAGAATCAAATGCCATCGTGTCTATAGAATGTCCTTCAATATATCAAACAGACTGTTAGAATTAGCAAGCTAGCACAAAGTTGACTTCTTCATGAATTCCCATAAAACATCTACAAACTACAAGAAAGACTCGTTAATGTTCAACCATACAGATCCTTTGTCGATGGAAGTTATGTGGTCGGACCGACTAGGCACATGTTTTCCAATCCATCCCCATTGCATTGTGTCACACATTTGCCCGCTCTCAAGTGACCAACAACATCACACTGTTTACTCAATATAATGCCCACTAAAGCCAACACACACGGACATCTCAAAAAGTGATCCCACTTTGGAATGTGATCGACAGGCCATTCACGAGTTTTACAGCGCAGCTGCATTGCAGCTCGTTTGTTGGGGTCCATTCCTCTCGCCTCGAGAGATTCTTTGTTGACATTGGAAAGATGAAACGCCCAACCAACCAACGTTTAACGCATAGGAAAGCGCGATTCATAATCCAAACAGAACGTCGAGAACAAGGAACACATTGGAGCATCAGATTACAGCCGGGCGCACGTTATTTCATCGCATCATAAATGTTCCTCCATTAGTCTCTCCCTGGTGTGTTGATTCCATTTCGCAACAGGTTACAGTTTCCAGTGGACACGATTTGGCAAAGATGACAACCACGCTGGTGCAGCTGTTGGTGGCGTTCGTCGTGTTGCAAGCTGTCCTCGGCACCAATCGCCAGATCGTGACCGGAAATCCGGCCGCCGGTTCGTTCCTGAGCGTGCCGACGACGGTCAAGAGGTACGAAAACGATACCGTCCTGCTGCCGTGCTATCATAACTGTGAGTATATGACCTAACAAACCTCGCGAGTATGCCATACATGCATGACCCTGACAAACTGTAGTAGCTGTAGCAATTAAAGCAATGTACTCTCGTGAGTGTTATCAATTGATCGAAAAAGAAGCGCAAGGGTTATCCAGGGAATGCGGTTACACTCTCCCTAACACGATAACAACGCGTGAAAGTTCTCACCCTTGGCGGTCGGCGGTTGCTATCGCTATGCTGACCTAAGATTCTTCAGGTCCAAACTTTTTAGTGGAGTTCCAAATCACGACCGACGCATTTTCGAGCGTGTGCGCTATTGTGTGGATACCCTCCCTCCAGAGGGGACGGTCCGGGGAGGGCCATTAAATCAATTACTAGATGCGCGCGCTCTTGGTTCTCCCCTCTATTAGATTAACGGACCCCCGGGAGATGATACAATTGACAGCTTAACACTAACCTTTCTCTCATACACACCCGGCGTAGCACCCTATCGGTATGTGCGCTGGTCACGGGATGATCTACTGCTGGTGGACTCACGCTATCCGGATCTGAGGACACCACCCCGCATGCGACTCTGGCCGAACGGGAGTCTCGAGGTGACGGAGGTGCAGACGGAAGACACAGGAGACTACACGTGCGAGATCATGACCGATGGTGGGAAGGCATCCCAGCGGCACGCCATCGAGGTGCAGTGTGAGTAGTTGGTTGGTTTGGGTTATCCACTACCTGGCACTGATATCGCCATTCCATTCCTTGTAGATCAAGCAACGGCAGCCGTCTATCCGGAGGATCCGATCGATATCCGAGTGGGGCAAATACTTGAAGTTGTGTGTCAAGTTACGGGCGTTCCTCAACCGTACGTGAAATGGACGTTGCAGGTAGGACTGATTCCTGACGATGTCTTACACAATTACCGACCAAACAGCAATTCATTTCAGAACGAAAATGCATCGATCCCGTTCGAAAACGAGCGTAAGCTGGCCGTGCTGATCGAGGATCGTAACTTCTCCGGCCCTGTCCAATGCACCGCTACGAATGGTGTCGGTGAACCAGCTATCGCATCCGTCGAAGTTTTTGTCCACTGTAAGTGTTGCTTTGCTCTTTGCGCCTTGATTAGTTGCTCCATTGTTGTGGAAATTATTGGGGAAAATTGATGGTATTGTACTACTCTGCCTCTTTCTTTTGCTACTATCACTTGCAGTTGTGCCGGAGATTGAGGTTAAAAGTCCGACGGTGCATACGCGCGTCGGTGAGACGGGCATACTGGAGTGTTTGGTAACGGCACATCCGATCGCTACAATACATTGGTTCCATCATGGATTGCCGGTAGTGTTTGATCGGCGCATTGTTAAGCTGGATGCGCTCGTTACCAAGCATCAGTACTACACCGTGCAGCGCCATCAGCTAGCGATACGGAACCTGCGCGATGCGGACCTTGGTCAGTATGAGTGTAAGGCGGGCAATCGGGTTGGGATTGCTAGTGCCCATCTCGAGCTAACTGGACGACCGATGGTGGCAAGCTTTAAGCCGGCGGCTGAGATGTCTTCACCGACGACGCACAACTTTATCTGGCAAACAGAGAGCTATTCACCCTTGATCGAGTACAAGCTAAAGTTCCGACGGGTGCCATCGGGGAACGTAACACCAGCGAGACGTAACTTTCCGCTGCTAGGTTGGAATGAGCTCATAATACCATCGGACGGTTCCTACGGTCCTCTGCATTCGATCGGCTACACGCTGCAAGGACTGCAGCCAACGAGCGTGTACGAGGTGATCGTCCTATCCCGCAATCGGTACGGTTGGAGTGATCCGAGCAACATCCTGCGGTTCGCTACGGGCGGTGAAGTGGAGATTGAAGCTGGCAGCGAAGATACGTCCGCATCCATGATGCCTTCATCCTCGGCCTCCTCCAGCCAGACGACGGAAACACTCGAGTACAGCGAATCCGAGCTAGGTAACTATGGTGGTGACGGTGGGCTTATTACGGACAATATGATTCCAAACGATTTCTTCGACTATGGTACGGTCGGTGAAGGTGCTGCACATCGGCTAGCGCCAATATCTACACTCTGTGTGCTGCTACTATCAGTGATAGCCATTCGAATAAGCTTTTCGTAGCAATAAACCACTTGTTTGAGTCTTGTAAAGAATGTCGCAGATTGAATGTTGAAGGGCCTTATTGCTCTTCTGCTATCAAGGCTTCAAGGTTTTAGCCAACGTCAAGCCATCAGCACTATAGTCTTGTGAAGCTGTATATGCTCCCCCAGATGAATCTAACTTCCACTTTTAGCTCCAGAAAGCTCCAGATCTGATAGCTTGACGTTGGCTTAATCCTTGATTATCCTGAGAGACCCCGAAAGTACTTCTAGATTTTGAATTCACTTTCCACTTCAGTGTAGCAGTGTGTACCGTCAAACATACGTTGCCCTTTTAATGACTCATTCACTTATCCCGTACGCGACACAAGTTCAATCTCCCATTCCAACCGGTCACAGTTTTAGCAGCGTAGAGATCGTTTTCTTTTAAATGAATTAATTGGTCAATTATTTTTGCAACATTTCTTCCGCCGCGGCCTGCAGTGACGCGTGACGGGAGTCACAGTAGTCGGCCGAGTTTGCTTGGGAAGATGAGGAATGGGAATTATAAATTTTTAATTAAATCAATTTCAACTTCGTTTCCCATGTGGCCCATTTGGTGCTGGTACGAGGTTTCTATAGGCAAAAAGGGTTTCTCACTTTGCCAGAAGAGCACCCTTTCTGGGTGCCCTTTGCCATTAAGAACCGAAGGGCCAAAGGTTTTGGGTTTGGTTCGTCTTATCGATCAAACCGGCTCCAACTTCTTACGCTTACGGTGCCTTGGTTCCGGATGTATGAGGCAGATAAGATGGAATAACACTAACAATATAATTAATAGGTTTTATTCGTGTTCCCTTAGACGCTTCCCGTTGTGGAACCATCTTCGGAAACGGGGTGTCATCGATATAAACCCTTATTTTCGATGACCCATTTGGGCTCATATTATATATACAGCTATATTTGTTGTTTGTATTCTGTTTATACCCATGTGGCAAATCTTGGAGAAGATGGCTGAACAGCAGATGAACACGTACCATCTCTTCATAGATTTCAAGGCCAAGGCCAGTGTAAAACTTTTGGAATCCCGATCAAACTGATCAGGCTTGTAAGAATGACCATGACCAACGTCCTGGCATACGCTGGTGATATAGACACCATTGGTCTGAGGCTCTCCCAGGTAGTAGAGGCCTACCAATGGATCGAGCAGGCGGCAGAAAATCTCGGGTTGCAGATTAACGAGGCAAAGACCAAATTGATGGTGGCACCATCAGCGGCCCCACTAAGAGATCCGGAACTACGTGGGAATGATGTACGGATAGGGGATCGCAAGACGCGAGACCCAATACTCACAAACGCCGCTGAGACATGGACCCTGTCCAATACAGACGAAGCCCTCTTAGCCACGTTCGAGAGGAAGATGCCCAGAAAGACAGTTGACCCCGTATGTGTAGAACAACGACGAGCTGTACGAACTGTTCGTCGTCCTCACCTTCGTGCAGCGAATTAGGCCGTCCACACGGACAGAGGACCGTGAGCGGTTCCGGTTGTAGCGCCTGATAAGCAAGTAAGTATTCTGCTCTGTTGTTCTGTGTTGTTGTTTTATTCATTAATTATACATTTTGTTCGATTTACTGTTACTTTTCGTTTTTGAGTGTTTTGGTTTGTTGTTTTCTTTTTCTCTTCCTCTCTTTCTTTTGCCTGTCTCCTCCATTTTTCTTTCACTTATCCTGACATTACTTACTAATTCTAGTAGTTTTGGAGGAAAGGAGAAAAAAGGAGCGAGAAAGGGAGCACGAGCGCATGAGTACGTACGTTAACCTACTACTACTATTACTACTATAACTGTCAGGGGGATATTACTACGCTTTTATTGTTATGTGTATAACAATGTGTCCTTTTATCGACTGTCCGATCTGGTTGAGGTTGTAAAGAGACGCACACAAGAGAGAGAAAACTGTAACTGAATATCAGTATTATCAGTGGAAGAAAAAAAACTGAAACAAAAATACCTCTATTACTGTACAACTCTTGTCGCACACTCTACAAACTACTGCTTCCTGCGCCACATGATTGTTTGTTAATGTTCTGCAATATTTTGTTAGAGAACATGTTATCCCCCACACGTGGGTGTTGAATGAGTAATATCTGCCGGAACAAAACATCCGAAACATAGAGCGAGTATTTGTGTGTGACGCTTGTAGTACAAAAAACGTAGTGAGATAATACTTGTAGCTCGAAGTAATGTCCCCGGTGTAGAGTATGTCTGTGGTGCCGTTGTGTCCTCCTGTCCTGTTTGTGTTTGCTTGCATTAATATCAATACCTGTTGTTGCTGTATACCCCTGCTTAAATCCTATGGCAGAACAAATTCGGAATAACATCATCTCTCCCGGAACTCCTGGGGCGTGGCTGAGGACTTTGATTGGAGTTGGGATTAACCTGGGAAGAACACAGCGTTACATGTGTGTGAGTGTCCGAAACGTAACCCCCCTCGAATAGTGGAGAAGTGGGTATTTTGTTTATAGTTAGTTAAACTCTTAATCTGATGCTTCGTCGTCGTCTCTCAAACTCGGCGAATGAATAAACCTTTCACTTTAACGATTATTATCTGTCATCGATGATCATCTGCTACCTCAACATTCTCTATATACCTCTACTACCTTTAGCTGCTGTGAGATGAGATGATGGCTATATACGGTTAACACATATATCCGTAACTCGTCTTGTGACCTCCTCCTCCAAAAATCGTACCCGCACCCTATACTCTATGCATCACTCTATAAAGTTCGTAAAGTTTACTGTGTGTGTGTGTCTGTTTTTGTCCGTTAAATATCTATATATATATCGCACCGGTCCACGATTCTAAGGACCGGGACCGCTTAGTTAACCTCTTGTTTTATCTAGTTTTATGCCATGTATCGTGTGCTTATCTGCTTTAACTTTTCCCACTCGTCCGCGATTAGTGTTGTAGTGCTATTCTTCCCCACACAAATGTGCCTCTTTTTCTCGTTTTAATTTAGATAGTAATCTTCTCTTTTATAGTAACGAATTTGGATTATTTGTTTGTTAAGTTACATTTCGTCCTCCAACGCCATAAAGCTTTACCTCACATCCGACTACGGGACCTTGTGTCGGGGGTTTTGAACTAATGTACACAGTTTTATTACACCAGTTTTGCTACTAAATCATCCAACCACACACACGTGGTGTCGCCCTACACAACGTTCAGTTCATTTTTCGTATAAAATTAAGATGGGGGAACTTAGTGGAGAATCAAAGTAATATCTTTTTGCTAACATTATCCTAACTGGTGAGAGTTTCTAAAAGTCAAAAACACTTTCGACAGTCTATGGGTTTGGTTTGTTTTTTTCGTTTAATGTTTTACTGCTCAAGAAGACGGATTTTAGCTGCCGGTTCTTACGGGTAAAACGGGGACCTTTTTTGTTTTTTGTTCGCACTTGTTTTAGTGCACAACTAAATCTTAAATTACGGCATTTTACTACTGAAAAAGCAAACCGAAAGCTTCACATTGTTTTAAACATGTAAACACTTGCTTTATGATCGGAACAATGGGGTGGAAAACAAACACTGCTGCACAAAGGAGGACAAAAAGACGAATGTTGCTGCTCTCACTCGGTCGTGTTTTGTTGCCCCATTTTTCGTTTAAATGAAATCTTTCTTTTTAAACCGTTTTTCATCCCCCCTAAGTAGTGGGCTGTCGTCTACATATCGCCATTTTATAAAACAAAAAGCACACAAACACTACAATCACAATTATAAGGAGTTTATCTCACAATCATACGTATAGGCCGTACTTCTGCAACAGTGTACAGAAGGTGCAGTAAACGATCTTTAGCCACACTTCCCGATTCGTTCGCTTTTTCTTCGTCAATTTTGATCTACTACTTATCGTAATTAGAAGGTTAAAAGAAACTAAAACTCATCCCTAAAAAACTAATTTCCAAACATAAAAAAGGGTATCGAGAATCGGCAAGTAGGGGTAGGCAAAACACGCACATTAGTGCAGCACACTGGATAGAATTGTATCCGCGGTTCACACATTGTGTGTGGTGTTAGTTGTTAGACGGGAGTAACCATTAGAGAAGTAGTGGAGTGGTAGAGGTATCGTCATTACGGTGTGCCGCCGTACGGTGCTACTCTCAAAATGGGCTCGAATCAGAATCCCGGTCCTGTATGGCGGTTATCGATTGTTGTAAGGCATTTGGCGTTAGCCATTCTCTGTGAAAAAGAGACAAATGAGTGTGGATTAACTTAGATGTTGGAATCCTTGTGAATGTGACACTAACTTTGGTAAGCAGCGTTGAAGGAAGGGTACGCACGAGCTGAAGTGTGCTAACCGATTCACCCAGCTGGGGATTTCTTGACCGCAAAGAATCTATTACGAGCAGAAAAGTGTATTAGTGACCAGTGATTACTACACTCTACTAGGATTTTGCTCCCTTTTTTCCACATACCTGTGTCAATGCACCGGAAAAGTGATTGCAGTTGTTGTTCATCAGATGGTACCGATCGCCACGAAACTGGTTGCCCAGCTCCTCTACGATGCGCCGTACCTCTTCCTCGGTAAAGTCTGTACATCCGATCTGAATGCTTTGCCTTGATGAGAGGATGAGAAAAGGTTAAATTATTACTTAGAAAATTGAGCAATATTTAGAATGTTAGAACTAAGAAATTTCCGTAAATAACACTTGTTTATGGAGTACCGTCAGCGTGTCCTAATCCCTTCGAGGTTCAGTTCCTTTTCTAGCTTGATCTTAGGATAATTCAGCAAGGCCGTTGAGATAGATTTTTAACACAAAAAATCTCAAAATTCTCTGCTTTTTTTAAGCTAGTTTAGGCTAGACTGATTATCAGGGATTGCCTCAAGAAGTCTAAAGTCCCATGCAAAGCAGGATAGAGTGATAGGTAACAATTAGAAATCAACGTACCGAAACCGAAACTGATCACCCAGCTCATCGTGATCCCGGGGCGATATTTCAAACACACCGGTAAACGGGAAAGGATGGCCACCGTAGGCAAATTCCGTACCGAACACCTCCACACCCGAATGGAACACACCTAGGCCGATAGAGGTGGTATACTCGTTGATCCAGTACTGCAAAAGGAAACAGGCGCATTAAAGGGAGGGATTTCTGAAGCGATTGTTGGCCAGTTGGCGGCCAGCAGCACACTTACCATGTCGTACACATTGAGAATGACAGGTTCGCGGCTTCCCATGCTCGTCGGCAGCAGCTCGTCGCTTCCACTATCCTTTGGCACACCGAGACAGCTAGGGAATGGTAAATTGCACGGAAGCCCGTTTGAGAACATCACACATTCAACCACCGCACCGCTCAGACCCCTTTGCTCGGAGATGATGTATGTGTGCTAATGCGTGTGTGTGTGAGAAGGAGTATTCTACACAGGGTATACAGGAGGAATATTGTCGTTTAAAGGGGCTGTTTAAGAAAAAAAAAACCGGCTTTACGGGTCTCTCTTGCACGATGCAGACAACAGTTTGAATAGGAACAATACTAAAATGAGTGAGAAAAAAAGAAGGCATAATTATCATCAGTTTAGTTAGGACAGGGAAGGAACAAATGAGAGATGAGAGAGATTAGTGCACCTAACGATAGGATAAGTAAGGAAAGATCCCGCCGGAGAAAGCTTACCTGTTTCAACAAGAAACCGTTTCCCGCTTAGTATCAATATCTGGACGGTATGGTCGGCAAGTGGTAATTTTCACAACGGCAAGATCTGTACCGGATTTCGTTTCGCGCACCCAGATGGGCAATCAGCGGACAGCAATTTCACTTAAAGCAGATGATAGCCAATTGCGCTCTCTGGTGGCAGCAACCAGGTAAGCAGCTGTTGTTGTTAGTCGATGAAGATGGTTGCTACAATGTAGGACGTTCATGCTCTCTACGGATGTGAGATGATGTTCCCTGTTTCCGGACAAAACATCTCCCTATGGCGATTTGCTCTGTGCTTCTGCTGCTGTGGTCACGGTTCCTTCACGGGTGATAAATGAATGTTTTTTTTTTTGCTTGTGTTTTTTTGCACAACAATATGACCACTCACTGCTGGTGCAGGTGGCTGTGTGGAACTGCTTCTCCTTGTTACGTTTTTAGCTTTTTAACGCCACTTGCATCAATGTACGCTTGGGATTATGCTTTCAGCACCAACCTGTAGACGAAACCGGATGCAGCGGGCAAATCGAGCGAAAGGAGAGTTGTGTATTTTAGGGATTTATATCCTATTTCTTTTAGCTGAAATGTTGTCTGCTTTTCTTTTGTCACTTGTGTATGTGTTTT
This sequence comes from Anopheles maculipalpis, assembly GCF_943734695.1. Lineage (NCBI taxonomy): Eukaryota > Metazoa > Arthropoda > Insecta > Diptera > Culicidae > Anopheles > Anopheles maculipalpis. The sequence goes on from NC_064871.1 coordinate 88,186,929, forward strand.
TCTTCTCTTTTGCTTGCTTCGTTTTGTTCGAAATGTCAATTGACAGTTGAGTGCAGCACAGTGGGATAAGGTGATATGCCAAAAACAAATGTACTGTAGTTAAAACTACATTTTTGGTTTAATTGTGCTAATATGCCATTACTTACATATCATGTGCTACAACCGCTTTGCGGTCTTGGCCTGCTGCAGCAGAACTCGGAAACGGTCCCGAGCCGTAGTCCGCCAATCCGTTATCCCGGCCTTGATGGCGGATGATTCTACGCCATCCTCCCACCTCAATCTTGGTCTACAATACCTTGGTTGGTACGCTCCCTACACCTTTGTTAGAACAGCCATTTGACAGCAACGTTTGCTGGATCTGTGTGCGAAAGAGACAGCTCGCTGGTTTTGTTCTCGCCTTGAAAACGCAACAGCGGTTGTTGTCATCTTGTGCTTCGATCGAACAAAAAAGTGGCCGGGCTGGCGCTTACGGAACCCATCGCGTAACCATTTTATCATTAAGGCCAACAACGCCATTCCACCAGGACCGGGGCACATTCGTAAGTGTATCCACGACACGGGTGGCTAGTTTACCAGCGGAAGTGGAAGTTCTTATTGGTCGCTTCTCAACCACCGTCGTCGAATGCGATCCGGACGCGTCGGGGCTTGGGCTGGGGAAATCTTAAGCGTGTTTCTGTGAACGAGCGCGTGTGTGCATTTGCCTGGGTTAAGGTCAAAATAAGTTGGCGCATCAGGAATCAGGAACAAAGAGGAAAAGATTCCTAAGTGCTGGAAAGTAGTTTTTAGAGGCGATTCAGGCGTGTTCTGTGGCAAAAGAGTCGAAATTACGCATCCACCACCAACACACACAAACGTGCACGCACTCACTCACACGCACACACATACATACGCGGTTTGAGAGGTATAAAAACAGAAAATACGCTAAAATGGTAAAACGTAAACCACAGGCTATGATCGATTCGGAGAGCAGCAGTGATTCGGAATCTGGTTCGGATCTCGATTCGGTAAGTGTACAACAACAAGTTTCGGTAAAAAGGGGCGCAAAGATTGATATTCTGGCTCCGTTTTCCACACTCTCTTAGGAGCTGCTTTCATTGGCCAAGAAGAAGAAAACAACCCGTCTTGCATCCGCATCACCGAATCATGCCAACCACCACAACCGATCCGGATCTGGATCGGATTCCGGGTCCGGGTCCGGATCCGACTCGGATGATGATGATGACGATGACGAAGAGGAGGAAGCATCCGGCTCGGAAGCGATGGCAAAACGCAAGCGAAAAGGTGGCAAACCGACATCCTCCTCCGAATCGGAAAGTGAGCGTGATGGAGAAGATCGGAAACGAGGCAATAACGCCACGGCACCACAGCAACCATCAGCAGCACCACAAGCAGCAGCAGCGGCAGCAGCATCCATCAACAACACAGTGCTCGGTGGTGGTGGATTAAAACGTAAACAACCGATCGATGAGGGCGATGGATCTGAACCGGAAGAGGGTCAAGTATCGTCCGATTCGGAGAAAACGCGGCGAGGGACCGGAAACGCGACCGGAACCAAACCATCGAGTGAAGACGATTCGAGCGATGGCAATTCTAGCGACGACAGTAGTGGCAGTAGTAGTAGCAGCAGCAGTAGTAGCAGCGATTCAGAATTTAACGATGGGTACGACGAAAACCTGATGGGTGATGATGCGGATCGGGCCCGCCTAAACGCACTGTCCGAGAAGGAGCGTGAGACGGAAATTTTCAAACGTATCGAGCGGCGTGATGTGATGAAAACGCGCTGGGAAATCGAGCGGAAGCTGAAGCTAGCGAAGCGGGCGGAACGGGCCCGGGACAGACAAGCACAGCCCGAACGCAAGAAGAAAAAGAAGGAGAAGAAAAAGGCACAGAAAAAAGCGGCCGCTGCAGCGGCGGCGGCGAACGCGGAACGGGAGCGTAAGAAGGCGGCGGCGGCAGCGGCGGCCGCTGCACAGACGGCAGCCGCTAATGCAGCTGCGGCGGCAGTGGCCGCTGCATCAGCGAAAGCAATGGGAACTGGAGCGGTGGGAGGCGACGGGATGTCCGGTCCGGGTGCGATGGATACGGGCGACGTGGGTAGCGGAGGAGGGATGGGCCGGGCGGATAGTCCTTCTTCGTCTCCGGAGAAGAAAAGCGATGATGGTAAGTTACGCTCTACCGGGTCATTCAGCTCCTGTGGTAATATAAATTTAAATTTTCTTTTTCCAGTATCAAGCGCCTCGGAATACTTTGACCCGAAGGAACGTTCGAAGGAGCGTAAAAAAACGGTAGAAATGAATCGTACCGACGACAAGCGGAGCAATGCGATGGCAATGTTGAAGGCGAAACGTGAAGGCAAAGCAAAGCGGGAAGAGGAGGAAGCGAAACGGGAAGCACAGCGCAAACAGGACGCTAGCCAACAGGAAGACAAAGAAGAGCTATCGGATGTACCGGGCGGAAAGTCCCAGATGAAGCTAAAAGCGTCCGACATCTACTCGGACGATTCGGGCAGTTCGGACGATGAAGATGACGAAGGTGGCGGTGGGGGTGGTTCAAGCGAACGGGACAAAAAGGCACGCAGCGACCGGAGATCACGGTCCGGTGGTAGCGGGGACAGTGGAAGTGGCAGCGATAGTCGATCGTCCAGCGATTCCGAGGGCGAAGATAAGGAGAAAAAATCCGGCTCTGGATCTGGATCTGGGTCGGGGTCCGGATCTGGTTCGGGGTCTGGCTCGAGCAGTCGCAAACCGGTCGCCATCAGTTCGAACGCGGAACTGAACAAGCTGCGAATCTCGCGCCACAAGCTGGAACGGTTCATCAATTTGCCCATCTTCGAACCGACCGTTATGAATTGCTTCGTGCGCATCAACATTGGCAACAATCAGGGCAAACCGGTGTACCGGGTGGCGGAGATTATCGGTGTGGTAGAGACGGCCAAAATCTATCAATTTGGCCGCAGCCGAACGAACAAAGGGTTCAAGCTAAAGCACGGCAGCCAGGAGCGGGTGTTTCGGTTGGAATTTGTATCGAATCAGGACTTTTCCGACACGGAGTATCAGAAATGGTTGACGGTGTGTCAATCGACCGGCACACCGCTGCCGACGGTGGACATGATCGACCGAAAGCAGCGTGACATTAAGGAGGCGTCACAGTACGAGTTTAAGGATGCGGATATTGACCGGTTGGTGGAGGAAAAGAATCGGTTCCGGGCGCATCCAACGAATTATGCTATGAAGAAAACGATCCTGATGAAGGTAAGTGGTGTAGTGGTTGGGGGCTGAGGGTGTCGATGAAGCTATCTATCTTAGGATGGTGCGAATTTCGGAATCCATGGAGAGGGTTTTTTTGTAGATCACTTGAACAAGAAAGTGGTATAAAGGTGTGACCTAGTAGGTCGTGTTAAACCAAGAAAAAGTTGAGCTTTCTGGGCTAACCGCTTTTGGAGAACCTTTTTTAAACATTCTATGCCTTAGACGGAAGAGTATTTAACTGTTGGTGGTTGCAAATAGGTTAGATATTTATGTTTTTGGAAGCCATTTCTAAGATTTCAACATCATTGTTCCACTAAAAGTAGAAGAAATTTGCGTTGATCGTGATCATATCTCTTGGGAAAGCGATGCTACCGTCATGCTGTATATGTCCGATTATTTATTTATTCCTAAATATTAAGGAAAATATAATCAAATATCGTTGGGATACACTAGATGTTCAAAAATGTATAAACTGATTCAATAAATCATCTCTCTCTCCTTCTCAATTACAGGAGCGTGATGCCGCTCAGCTTCGCGGTGAGGACGATCTGGCCCGCGAACTCAACTCACAGATCCAGGAAATCGAAGAGCGTGCAAGCACACTGGACAAAAAGCGCAGCAGCAGCATTAGTCTGATCTCGTACATTAACGATCGCAACCGGAAGCGTAACGTGGAGGACGCCGAGAAAGCAATTATGGAGGAGAAGCGAGCTACGCGTGGATTAAAAATTGAAGATCCATTCACACGCCGGCAGACCCAACCCCGTATGTCCTTCAAGAAGGATGATAAGCGTGACGATACGCCTATGCTACCGATGCAAGCACCACCACCGCCCGGTCAGACAGGCAAGAAAAAGACGGACGAAAAGAAACCAAATCAGGGTGGACAGGCGGATAACAACCTTTACTCGCTGCATGATTTCGATATCGACCTGGAAGTTCCACTACCAAGTGCGTTCCCAACCCCTCTTTGGCTTGTTGTTGCTACTCGTTGCTAATATGCTATTTTCCTCCAATCTCATTTTTCAGTAAGCAGCGTCAACGTGCTCCCGAAACCGGTAGAAAAACCAGTACGAGAATCCGGCCCGAAACGATCACTCAATCTGGAAGATTACAAAAAGAAGCGTGGACTGATCTAGTTCGGACTTTGCCGGTGGGTTTAAAGCACGTACTGAACCACGGTTTAAACGAAACGGACACGGCACATCGGGGTTTTGGAGTTGGAACCTCCGGTACGGATGTTTGTCCCGTAATTGTACATTGATTATGTTAGTCACCCATTTTCACCCGTGAAGGCGTGTTTGTACCCACAGCTTTCATCTTCCATAAAGCCAGTTGCGTAGGAAAATGTCGTCAAACGTAAGAAGAACATAACATCCGTGCATGTTTTGTATGTTTTGTATGGGTATTATTACACGTATCGGAGCGTCGTATGATAATAGGAGGGACGATATGTAGGATTATAATTTATTTAATGCCTGTTTAGTTGACTGTATTTTTAGCTCATTTTTTGGAGTGTTTCGTTTCTTTTACCGTTTCCACATTACCTTTTCGGGGTGTCTGGGTAAGCGAGGAGCAGGTTATTTGGATGGGTTCTTGCATCGAAGAAAACGTGCACCCAATTCAAACACGCCTTTTCGGGCAAAATGCAAATGCTGCACCTAGACAAAGCAAGTAAGCAAAACAGCAACTAAGAATCAGGGGAAAAATTTAGCAAAAAAAAAAAAAAAACACTCAAGCAATTATAAGCGAGATACAAACTCGTATTGAGACACATTATTGTAGCGATAGGAATGGTAGTTACTACGCTACTACTATAGCACTCTTATAGTAGCCGTAATTGTAACGGGTAAATAAAGAATGGCGACAAATTTTGCGAACTCTGGAGGTGTACCACAAATCGAACGATTTTTTTTTGTTCTTCTGTTTGTGCTTACTTATATCTTATATATTTCACCAATTCGATACTTCTACTTTTGCTATGAAGTATGAAATTCTATTCAACTCCAAAGAATGTAATTTATAAAATAATTTTAGTGAAAAAGAATCAAAACTCTTAAAAAACCGACGGTTACAATAATGTTCATTGGGTAATTGCCACTTCAAACGTCACTTGGGCATTTTTTCCGGCACAAGCAATCGTTTATACGCACCACTCGGGGTGAGTTGATTACTTCGGTGTTTATGTGTGTATGCTGAAGACTCCTGCTCTTACTTTGTGAAAACATCCACAGTGAGCGGACGTGTCTCCAATCTCACTCCTCGCGTGTAGACTTTAGTGTCTGGGATATTCTTTTACCGTTTCAGGTAAGTTTCCGTTGTTAAGTGGTGCTGATGGACTTTATATTCTCTTCAGCACATGAATATTTTGTAAAATCGGGCACGCTCGTAGCATAAGAAAAAATAGAGCCGTTAGGTGAGAACGCATACCTCGGGCCCCCTGCACTGGTCGCGCGTGTATGCATGTGTGTGAGTGAGGGGATGCGCTCATCCGTGGATTTTCGCCTTAAATGGATATATATTTTATCGCAATTGAATCGGAAAGTGCGCTACCTTCGATTACCGCGGTATTATTATCGCTCTAGAGTGTGTCATGTTGTTATATTCCTGTGTATCATCGATGAGAGCGCGTGGTTTGGGATATACGGGGGGCACACATTCCTCGCATCATTGAGAAGTGAAGCAGAACCGGCATTATGTTTTAACGCCGGGGGCCTCTTACAAACTTTTATTTCTTCAAACTAGATACAAAATTGTTGTTTTTGATCTAACATTTTAATTTGTTTGCTGTCCACAGTTAAAAAGCTGTGCTAAAATTGTCCGTTTTTCATCTCCCAGCGAGTCAAGAAAAAAGCCATCAAAGGCGGCGTTTTTTTTTCTCTCCCCATAGTACGCGTGCATTAGTGTGTGCGTGTGTGTGTGTGTGTGTGTGTAGGCGCACTACGCCGGCACGGATGATGATCATCGTCTCCCGTACAGCCGCACACACCCATTTTGTGCCATTTATGTGTGTGTGTTGGTTTGGGAAGAAAAGAATCTGCAACATCGATAGAAAACAACACAACGAACGGGAGCGCCGGGTTTAATGAGCGAGAACGAACCTTGCATATGTGTGTGACTTTGTTAAATGAGAATTTGATCTCTTTTTCTCTCACCTGGATAAGAAGGTTAAAATTATCTGAGCGTTAACCACTACACACACGTGCTTGTCTGTATTCGAGGGTTCAATGGAAAATAGAAGAGAAAAGGGAGCGAGGGGAAGATAAGAAGTAAAGAAGAAGCTGTTTTCCGGTTCCGGTCGCTATGCTTTTCGTGCATATATGGCCTCGCTGTTGCATATGGGAAAAGAAGAATGAAAACACAAAGGATTCTTCCACGTACCCGCGTGTATGTGGAAAAAAGTTCAGAACCGTTTATTCATTTCGTTCGTTCGAATGTGTGTGTAGTGGCTTCTGATGTGAATGTGTGTCGCCGATGTTTGTGTGCGTGTGTAGGAGCCGGCTCCATCATCCAATCACACGCACACAACTAGCGCTAGCGGTGAATATTTGCACTCTCGCAATCTCTCTCTCACTCTCGTACACGCACATCAAGCAATCGCCGCTACCGTTGCTACGAATGCGCTGTCTCGCTCGGTTGTCGGTTTTATGGTTGGAGAAGCGAAGGCACAGACTAAAACCCTCCTCACATTTGACGGTACCGATCAGAGTATACTTTTCTTCCACTGACGACGGTAGGTTGTGTGTGGACGACAACTTCTGTTGAATTCCGCAATTGCAGTGTAAGTGCCTTCTCCCCCCAAGTAATATCCCTTCGAAATCGAAATTTTGAGGGGGGCGCGCACATGTTTTGCAAATCATTCTCGTCTGATTTCATCTTTCTTGTAATAGATAAATTATAATATTTACTTCTTTTCGGCTTCTTACAGTTTCCGGCGCGAGTGTTTTCCACGTTTGGAATTGTGCGACAAGAATCCCTCGAGTGTGTAAAAGGAACTTCGGCGCGCGCGTGCAAGTGTGTTAGTGTGTCTTTCAAGTGCGTTCGCTGAAAGGTTGTTGGAAGAAGTGTGTGACCTCTTCTCCAGGGAAAAAAGACGCTGTGTTGTTGGTGTGACACAGTAGATAAAACCCTCTCGCCTGGGTGTGGTGTGACCGGTATAAAAAAAATCGTAAATTAGTGCGTGCGTGCGTATTTGTGTGAAAGAAACTCATCTCACACCAGTGTCAGAGCCCTGTCGGAAAAGCCGGAAAAGCATCGCATTTTAAATTTTTAGAGAGATAAACGGACATCAGTAGAAGAAAAGGCAGAAAGCAACTACAATGGTGAGTAAATATGGTGGGTTTTGGGGTATGGAGTGTGTGTGTGTGCGTGAGTGTGGAGAGTGAAATTAGCAATTGGTGGTGTGTATGTGGTGAAAAGGACCAGCGAGAGAAAAGTGGGCGAAACTGTGTGCGTGTGTGTGATGAATTTATTTTAGAAAAATCGCCCTCCACACAACGATCAGCAGCGCGCGTCATCATAATGTTGCGGAATAAATTTGACAGGCCATGGTACAGTCATCGCTACTGTGTGTCATACGCCCAATTTTACACAACGCCAGCTATGCTACGCGCTACCACACGGCGGCGCACACACTACCAACACACTATATGGGAGGCCGTATGCGAGTGTGAGCGAAACGACCGAACACACTGCGTGTAGTGAGAAGGAACAGAGAAGGAAGTAAATAATCAAGCCGGCCTTTTTCAAACGAATCATCTCATCTGTATCTATCTCTCTCTCTCAAACGGGCACATTCGGCTCTCTTTTGATGAGCTCTGTTGGACGAATGTGCGTGTGTGTGGCTGTCAAATCAAAATCGCGTCAATGATCGCGAAAAACACCCATATTAGTAGTAAAAATGCTTCTCCATTCCCCCGCATTTCGCCTCACTAATAAGCATCGAAGAGCGAAAGCGCATATTTCGATTTTATGGATGTGTGTGTGCATGGGAAGAAGACTCCGTTGTATGAAGTGTTTGATGTTACAAGAGAGACATCGAGAGAGAGATAGAGGTACAAGACGAAGAGGAAGGGGTAGTACTTGGGGGTAGTTTCGTTGTGGTGTGTGACTGTACCACGTACGTACGTATCACCCCCCCTGTCCTGCTGCCAAGTCCAAGAGGGGAAAGGTGGCGCGAGCATCGATTTACCTTAAAAGGTAATACACCGCGCTTTCATGGAAAACGATGTCAGTAAGAAAGGGCGCCCCACGTCCAATATTATTGCGATATATTGATAAGTGTTATCACAGTTGACCGGAGGAGCAATATACTTCCCCCATCAAAATGGATTTGACTTCAATATGACATATATGTTCCAGTGCGAATGCACAATGATGATGATGAGCCGGAAAAATAGTATTTTTGCATCGTTGCGCGCGCGCGGCGCTTTCACAACACAGGCATAGACACACACACACATACACACAGGGAGCATTGGAAAAACAGAGCCAAATTACCATATATGGTCAAAGTTGTCAGCAATGATCGTGAGAAGTAGAAGGCAAGCAAAAGTCTGGCCGCGGTTCGACGGGGGAAACCGAATTCACTGTGGAATAATGATAAGGATAAGCGGAGCTCGAACGTTAGAAAGAGAGAGAGCGAGAGAGAGAGCAAAAAGGAAGAGATGTATTTTGGAAAGGACGTGCAGTGTCAGTGAGTCATTAGTGAATTTGCAGTGTACGTTTTTATGGAAATGTGTCAGATGAAGTGAGGCGAACAGTGTTTTACTTCGTCTCGCTCCTTTTTTTTGTAGGCGATGAGAAGTTTCCACTCACTCACACCAATACAGTTGCACACGATAGAGACGGGCTTTTCGATATGCGCTCGCAAAGAGAGAGAGAGAGAGAGAGATTGAAAGACCGGTTCGTGTTTTAATGCTTCAATATGCCGGGTTTTGCTTTCTCGTTTTGTTTTCAGCATACTTAACCACACGAATACTATGAAACGTTCTTCCATTTACTGTCTCTTTTTTTCCTGTGGTGCGTGGGCTCACTGAAGCGCGTTCTTTTGCGATAAACCGTGGTGAGTGTGTGGGTTTTTACTGATAAACGTCGGTCGCTTCCAGGTCTCTTTCTCACCCCCCTGCCCCCCTCCTTCCATATATTTGCGAAGGGTGGAACAGGGTGCAACAAAGGCGTTGAATGTTGTTTTTTCCACCTTTTTCTTTTGCAAGCTCGCCTAGCGCGCACCCCAAACGACAAGAGATGAGTCAACCTGTTCCCCGTTCTAGGGATGAAGGTTCTCCCCTCATACGAGCGATCGGGTGTGAAGAAGAACGAAGGAGTGTTGAATAAAAACCCATCTCCACATTCGGGTGGGGGGTTTGCTGTTGGGTGGTGGCATTCACCTCCCCACCCCCTCCATTACGGAGCATTTTTTCGAAGTACATTTGAAAAGAAGGAGATAACGGTGCCTTGGCGTGGCAGAAAATTATTGTTGGTGTAAAGCCGGTCATGCCACATACTACTCGAGGGAGAGATTTTTATTCTGACGATTCGCGTTGCACACCCAGCACGGGGATGATGGTCTGGCCGGAAACGGAAAACGGTGGTGGTGACGTACTCGACGGGGTTTTGCAATTCGCGCACCGAGTGTGTGGTGCGATGCTCTCGCTGCTGTCTGAAAATTGGTGAAGGCGTTTGAGAGTTGCACACGTTACCAACACACATCAAGTTGTGGTATCGATGTGTGACACCGGTATCATGGAATCATTTTTTTCTTTCTACGTCGCTTCATTGAGAATATATGTGTGTGTATGTGTACCGACTGCGGGACGGAAGGGAGCAAGGCCACGAAAAATATGTCCACATCGCAACATGGGACATTGGGGATGTTGATACGAAGATCATTGATCGAGTCCGTATAAGGAATTTGTATGGATAAGTTGCGAACAAGTTTTGACTCATCTTATATGAACTTAATTTCCCGTCAATCAGAGTTAGATAAGCCTCATTTTAATTGCAGTGAGCTAAAGACCTGGTGCTGTGGATGGAAGCACCGCTGGTTTTGAACGTAAACCGGCCGTTGCTCCCGTGCACCAAAAGAAGAACAACTCTTGATGTTGTAATGCCAATGAAGAAGATCAACAGAACAGAATTTGGAGTAAATCGACGAATTTAGCCTTAGAGATCTCTCGAAACTTTTATAAATGAATGAGAAAACAAACTCATTTCATTGAATGGGGACTCTCTAATGGCTTCAATCCAGAAACCTGTAATTTTGTAGGCCTCTTGATTTCCCAAACTCGCTAGTCGCCAATAATATAACCCCTGCCAGTTCAGTTGGGAAGAATCAATAATCTCAATGAACTTCCTCTTGAATTTTTTCCCCCGCTTTGTGTATCAATATGACGTATCGGTTTGGGACCGTTGTAAAATGAGTTGCTGCTTTGTCAAGTGCAACTTTTACAAAGATTGTCCCGTCCCGGTCCGGTTCCGATAAGATAAAAAGCGGCAAAAACTGTTCATGATTCATACAGCAGCAGACAGAGAAGAGGGGAGGGGATGCATGAAGTTGTTGAAAATAAATAAAAAACAATGATGAATTTGCAATTAAAAACCACCCTTAAACCGATTAGCTGTGTATGTGTATGTCACCCACCCCGTAAGACGAAGGAAAATATGCGTCGCGTTTTTATGAAAATTCCTTTTGGCCCTCGCCACTTCCATTCATTCTTCTGCATAGTTTTCTGAGTCAACAGCAGACCAAATTGTTTAGGATATTTAAAAACACAGGAAGTAAGGACACACAGGAGTGACCAGTCAGTGTTGTTTGTGTGGGGCATCCGCAAATGCTTGAGACAAACCACAGAATGAAATGGGGATTTTGTTGGGTCGCGTGCGCGTCCCGCTGCCGTTCGTTTTTTGGCTTTGGCGCTGAATCATCCACAAATTATATGTTTGACTTGGTTCGGGCTTGAATTGTTTGTAATCAGAGGTTGATGGGGTTGAGATTGTTTTTATTTTGACAGACGGATCTCTACTCTTCTTATCACTCTACAGTTGCCTAGTAGTGGGTGGTAATGGAATATAGCAACAAGCAGCATGTGCTCTGCTAGACCGTTCGTATGTCAGTTTATGTCGGGTGAGACTTCCGGTAGATCCTTCTTTCCCACTAGAGGGAATCACCGAAAAGGTAATATCGTCCTGTGACACACAGACACACAGATATGATGATAGTAAATTCTTCTCCTTCTTGTATGTTAGAAGGGGAAGTTAATGAAGAGTTTTGAGGGGAATTCAGTCACTGTGCTTTGGACCATTTTTAGGGGAAAATACTCATTTTCCCAGTGAGAAGAATCTGAGCGTTTTTCCTTTTCTGGTGGGGTGGAAGTTCGACAAAAAACGTTCACACAACTACACGTACGCTTGCTACGAAGGTTACTGATCCTTGTTGTACATAAATTAATGCGTATCATCATCTCCTGCTGCTGTTCTGGCTTATATATGCGGTCATTGACCCTCTGCTACGAGGAACACTTTCATTTTTTGGCATTAATCTTCTCATCTTTCCACCATTATGGAAGCGTCTGGTGAATCGGTGGTCGGTTCCTGATAACGATTGGATGAGGGTTCTTAAGTCTTTTGGGATGATTTTTAAATAAAATGAATGGCAAATTAAATCATTCGCTTGCAATAGAACTTCAACTAGAACTTGATCGAGATAAAACGCTTCTTAAGAACTTCCAAAGTTTTGTGGCAAAAAAGCTAAAATATAGGAAAAGAAAATTAGTTGGTTAGGATGTCAGAAAAGAGTCCTGAACACTGTACCTAAAAAAAAATGCATGCATGGACGTCCAGAATAGAGTTACAAGAAATATGTTATCAACCCGATCTTGTCTTCCTCTTCAAATTGAGGTAGGTTTTGTTTCGTCCTCGATCCCCTTTTCTAATCTTTTCAAAAACCCAAACAATTTTGAATCCCTCGAGTTCATTTAAAGTGAGGAATTACATGTTCTCGATTCCAGCCGTGTCGGGCGTTTTATAAACCTGTGGGGTGTCGTGGATGATGTCGTGTGACGTGTTGTTGTCGATAAACATGGCACGAACGGGAATAGCGGCACGCAACCCGATTTCCCGATACGGCAAAAGGAACATCCCTTCCACGCGAGAGAGTCCTTCACGCAAGGGAAGCTTTTGCTGCGAACACGTTGAGATATGCATGCCATGCAGCAGAACCACATACACAGTAAGAGCAGAGTAATTGGTGCCAAAATGTATGCCACAACCTTGACGGTGTGTGATGCATAAGAACCCCTCTCTGCACACTAGGGGGGGAGAAGGTTTTGGTGTTGCGCTTGTTGCCTTCTGCATGATCACGCATCCATTTACGATCATTTCTACATTTCGTTTGCTTCCTCTTGCCACTTGTGTGTGTGTGTGTGTGTGTGTGTGTGTGTGTGTGTGTGTGTGTGTGTGTGTGTGTGTGTGTGTGTGTCCATCCAAATCTCGTCACGGTCATGGTTCAGACGATCTTTAACCAGCAGCAGCGCCAGCCGCCACGTCGTGTAGCGGAGGAACAATCCCAGACATATGACGGACGGTGTTTCCATCATCCATTTTAGCGTTGTGGTGTGTTGCATGTCATGTTTGTTGGCTAAATACGAGCTCTCTCCCTCCTCTCCCTTCCCTGGAAACAATGGCTCCTCCTCCTCCTCGGGGGGAAAGACTCTCCTTTAATGGAGCTCCTTTCCCCGTCGAATTTCGATTTTTGTATGGGGAGCAGTGTGATGTCCTTTTATGGTCAACCGCAAGGAGGAGATGTTGATGTTTGAATGTACTTTATATATGGCTGGTGGTAGTGGGGAGTGAGTGAGACCCCACACAAAATCGCCCAGTAGTCTGAAGGGGTGTCCCGGGAATCAGTTCCTGCGAGAGGAAACTCCATTTTTGGGTGACTCAATGGTTATTGTTACGGTGCGCCCTGCAGATGAAGGTCGCCCGCGGTGGAACCTGTTTTCTGCAGACGGTAAAGAGGATTAGTCGACTGTAGTTCATAGAGACAGTTTGAGTCACTATGTACTGCACCCGTCTCGACTAAAATCTGGCTGAAATCAATACGATTTAATCATAGCAATTAAAGAAAACGTCATGACTAATCTCTCACGAGCTCCATCACCTGGATGGCGAGTACTGTGTGTACTGTGGTGGTGATCTCTTTGATAGTGAGTGAGTAATCGAAATGTAATTTGGGTTGTATCGTCATTGTAAAACTGCTCATCATCACGTCACACCATAGTTTCTAACAACACAGTCACATTTAATTGCCGTGAGGCATGCATCGATCTTCAAACCAGGAGCTTAGAGTTGTAAATACTTCTGACACATTCCATAGTGCCCTGATTCATTGCAATTTTCTGAATATCTTGCTTGATTTTTGCTGATGTTTTCATGCGTTATTGATCCAAAGCTTAACTGCTGTAATTGTATGTAATCGTTTTCTGATTTTCTGTTTCGTTTATTTTCTTTTTTATTGTGTTATTTGCTTTCATATATGTTGACATGCTTCATCCTGTCTGTTGTTCTTTGTAATGTCTCTGGACTGATTAGTTTTGTTGGATTTTTTTTATAGAGTTCTAGGATTCACCAAAAATACATCAATACATTCTATGATGACGAGCCTGATATCAAGAAATTCATAAAGAGTTAAAAATGTACCCAAACTGTACCCAAACATTTATCGAAAAAAGTAAAGAGAGGTTTTTCTCCCTTGCCTTGCTGACGCTCATCATTTTATATAACTGATATGTTATCAACAGCGATTTCCTTCAATGGATAAGAAAATACGTGAGCTTTGGTGACAACTCGCATAATATAAACCGGGACCGGGTGTTCGTTGTTCGCGCTCCTAGAACACACACCCGGTGGTGCCTTCAGCCAGACATGTGTTGGTGCGGCGTTAGGTCATATGCTTAAAGAACACGTACGTCACGTACAATTGCATATATCAGGCCACCGACAAGAAAAAATGTGGTGAAAGCTTTCTCTGTAGCCTTAGTTGATGTTTTGTACACTTCGGCAAATACAATAGTCCATTTTTTTGGTTGCTCTTCTTTTGCGGATAACAGCAATCTAGAACTCCAAAGATCTCGATCCAAAAAGAGCCTCCAAAATGTCGCCACAATAGGAAAAATAGTGTGTGGAGCTCAAGATGCATGTGAAGGAAGGACTTCTGATCGCTTGAAATTCTTATAATGCAGCACCATACTCAACTATACAGATTTTGGTGCTTCTGTCTGCTCGGTATGGTACACGCAGCAGCAGCAGCAGCACGATCGCGATCTTCATGGTTCCAAAAATAGGTTTTAAATTTAGAGCAAAAATCTTTACTTTCCTGGTTGGTGTGTTGTGTGTGGTGCTGCTGCTGCTGCTGCTTCAAACGTCGTACGGATCAAACTTTCCTCCTGGTAAAATGTACACTATTACGCTTGAGCCTGCTGTCTAGCGAAGACACAGAGAAAGAGAGAGAGAGTTTGGTGACTTGAAGAATCGATGATGTGTTCCAAACGAGACACGAAAGCCATTTGAATGTTGGAAGAAAAAGGTGAACGATTTTCTAGATTTAGAACACAAGGGTGGTGTTGTGTCTTGTGCGATGATCAGCAGCTACCACGTGGAGCGAGGAGTCAAGTGCGTCTAGGAAGATAAGACACATTTCTTCTATTTCTAGTCCTATAGATAGCTTTAATGCTGGAGTGTGTTCAAATTAAAACTCCATTTTCGCTGTATAAGACGCCTTTGAACTTTGGAGAAGAAAATTTGATGATCACTTTGATCTACCGCACACTCTCTACTACATGTTCTCACCTCTCCAAGGTTCCTCCAATGCGTGAGGACGGAAACACGTGTCTTACCAGAGCCGTGTTCCTATTTACTGCTTTTAGGACCTACAGTAGAGAGAGAATAGTGCCATGGTAAGATGTATGCGCCCTTACTTTTCCACGCACACATATACAACAGCGAAAAAATTACATTATTTCCGCTACCACGGTTAAAAGACACGCATGGCCGAAATGAAGATGATGACGGCGGTTGGAAAAGAGGTACTTATTTTTAACTTCAACCGACCGGCAAAAGAACGCGCGCGCGCGTACGCTCCACCAAGTGTGTTCAAGAGAGTTCGTTCGTCCGCATCCTCAACTGCTGCGCTTCTTCTATAAACCTTCTCGCAATCCGTCCATCAGAGATCCCTTACCTCCAACGTTCGTGGGGGTGATCACGCGTATCGTTGCTTTTCCTTCTCGCGATCGTTTAAGTTTTTGTTTTAAGTTTTCATACAAAAGTAAAGTGCATTTGTACACGCCTAAAGGAAGCAGACAAAAGCTTGTGTGCTTTGCTAATTTTGTTTTTTGGTTATGTGTTTACTGAAACAAACCCACCCCACACCCGCCGGTAATTAAAATATAATCCACTACTTCTATACCTCCGCATATTCATGTCAGGCCAGTTTGAATGACGTCTTTTTCTCTCTCTCTCTCTCGTTTCTTCCCACCTTTCTCCACACTTGTGTTTAGGCTTCCGGAGTAACTGTATCGGACGTGTGCAAGACCACTTATGAAGAAATAAAGAAAGATAAGAAGCACCGTTACGTGATCTTCTACATTCGCGACGAGAAACAGATCGATGTCGAGGTGATCGGTGACCGTAACGCGGAATATGACAGCTTCCTGGAGGACATACAGAAAGGTGGCCCGGGCGAATGCCGGTAAGTGATCGAAGAGTCCTTCGTTTTCTTTTCCAAATTTTAGCCAATTCTTTCTAATGATTTTTGTATGCTTTTCTTCTTCTTGTGCGCATCACACAGATATGGACTGTTCGATTTTGAGTATATGCACCAGTGTCAGGGAACGTCCGAGAGTTCGAAGAAGCAGAAGCTGTTCCTGATGTCCTGGTGCCCAGATACTGCCAAGGTGGGGGTTGCTCATTACTAACGCACGCACATCCTTCCTCCCAATGTTTATCCGTACGGTGTTTTAATACATTTGTCTTCTTCTTTGTCCACTTGCTTTTTTTAGGTTAAGAAGAAGATGTTGTACTCGAGCTCGTTCGATGCGCTGAAGAAGTCGCTTGTCGGCGTCCAGAAATACATTCAGGCCACTGACCTTTCCGAAGCATCTCGGGAAGCGGTCGAGGAGAAGCTGCGCGCCACTGATCGTCAGTAAGGAACAAACACTACATACAACAACAACAGTACTACTTAAGGAAGTCGCACACAACAAGCAAAAAAAAAAAGAAGGAAGGCATATACATACACTTACACATACTCCGACATAAAACACCATACCAACAACCCTCCGGGTGGATGTACGGTGTACTCCTCCCCCGGTACACACTCACACACACAGAGAGGAAAAAGAAGACATCAAAATCGTGCAGAGTGGACAAAAACACAAGGAAGAAGGAGGCGGAGCGGTTAGGAATTAAAAGAAAAAGGGAAAGTAATCGAAAGTAGTACTAGATGATGTCCAGTCAGGCAAAATAGAAACAACAACATTAAACTTCATTTATACATGCATCATGCATATACACGCAGACTCGATTAAACACAAACTACTTTACAGAAGAATAACAACAGCTAACTATTAAAAAAATACTACTATCGGGAGTCGACTATTATTATTCTGCAAATAAGTTGTGTGGGGCGGGTATTATCTTACTAATAATCATCATATTAGTTTATTGGGAAAGAAAGACGGCTTTATGTGGATGTGTGTTTGTTGTAGTAGTAGTGCTCTGTGCCTAGCCTAGCCAGGACGACGGATCCGCGGTACTAGTGTGTGACAAACGAACATCATCCCCCAGGACTTCGAGACAAACAGATATAAACAGAAGAGCAATCGAGCGGAGTAGTAGTCAAATCACAACCTAAACACACGACACACAACACACAATGCGCGCGCAGAATGTGAAAGGGGAGAAAAAGGAAGGAGTAGAAAGCGGTTGAATGGATCGGACGAGTGAAGGAAAAATAATAAAAACGTAAGCAAAGATAAGAAAAAAAAGGGAAGAAAACTGAGCTACAAAGACGATTCACATTTTGGTTGTTGTGGATATGTTGTATTGTGTAGATATGTTAGTTTGCACAGGAAGTCCATGATGAGATCGAAAGAAATTAGCCACTTATATGTGCATCTTTCTTTATAAGTTTCGTATGTTTTTGGGGGCGTGAGGTATTCTTAAGTTTTTGGACGATTTCTCAGCTAGTTTTGAATCCGTTGCACTTGTTCCCTCACTCTTCTTATGATTCTTATGAATGAAAATTTTATTCTTAAGATTATTTGACGTTTTCTGATGGTTTCCCTTATCAAGAACTCTCTCGAACTGTCTTTTGCTTTATTTTTTGATGTTTGAAAAAAGAGGAACCATTAAGATTCAGCAGTGGATTGTATGTTTAACGATATTTGTCACAGAATAGCCGCAGAATTTTTTATTTGATTATTGGGTACCGGGAGTCATCTATAACTTTAACCGTAACCATCTGTCGGTGGCTGCCGGTGATCTGTTTCATAGAGCTAATTAGTTAGATATTTTTCCATTTCTTCTTTGTTTGTTGGCATTACACAACCTCAAGAGATCTTGGTTTTCCAGACCTGACTTTCTTGATTCGATTTTAATCACCCTGTGTCGTGATAGAAAGTATGAAAACGGCAATGCAAGGGTCCTTTGCTAAGTAGCATAGAAACGAGTCCTTTCTTCTTCTACTTCGTTTAAGAGCCCTGATGTGACCGTAGTGACTACGTGGTAGGTCACTCCGACCATCCGATGGCTTGCTAGGTTTATTGATACCACTTAGTTGGATATTCAGTTTGCACTACGCGAGAACGTTCCGAACGGGGGATTCCGATACTCGGTTCAATCAAATCCTACTCCTTATGAAGGTTTTTGTCATTTGGAAAGATGAAAATTATGTCCAATCCGGACTTGACTGTGTGGTAAAATGCGATGCTACTAGCTTCGTTAGCTTCGTAGCCCAACAAAAGGTGATATTTGTTTAATTTTTTGCAATATTAGTCAGGACTACAAGCAAGCTTTTAGAGAGTTTGCCATTGCTAATTTATTCTTCCTATTCATTTTCTTTGGCAGTATAACTTCAAGAATTCTTGGTTTGTCAATTCTCCTTGGAATGATTTTATCCGTATCTGGATAGTCAGTCCTACGTATAGTCGGTCGGATCGGACTAGATTCGATATTCGAGATATTAGAGATACTGAATTACAAAATTATTTGCTTTTGCCTTTTCTAAAATACATGCATTAGTAACTCTAATCTATACTCATCTTTTTCTTCCTTGGTACACCTCGAACTTCGTACAATCTCGAAATTTTTACCTTATTTGGCTCTCTTGACTTATCCAGGTGGGTCATCTCAGTCCAGTCACGTGGAAGGGTAAACTACTGCTGAGTTGTACATATCAACTCATTAACATCACAAAAAAACCTATTGGAGTGAATTATCTTCTTGCCAACTCGTTGCTTTTTCTTAAATATTGATCATCAACTTCACATTCCATCTCTACTGCTTCACCAAGTTGAAGTTATTTCCTTCGGACAAATCCGGCTCGAATAGAAAATGATTATTTCCGCTTTTAATCAGCTAATAATTAAGTTAATCTTTAATTCCGTAAGTCGCCGATACACAAGTTATGTAAAAATAACCAGAAGCGCCTTCAAGGGTACCATAATAAGCATTGAAGCTTCATAAAAGCTTCCGTTCACTTTTAAAGAGCATCTGAAGTTTCGTCAAACGTCACTTTTCCCTCACAGCATGGCAATGGCGGCTTTTGATACTTGGGGATAGAAAGAGTACACCTATCTTGCTCTCTGTCTACCATTCCTTCCAATGTTGGCGTTCGTCTACGCTTGCGTTAGCTTCTCTTTCACTCATGCGTTGAAGAAGAGTGCACACAAAAGTGACAGGTGAATCAAGCAGAACAATGCCAGCGAAAGAGATGCACAATTGTGCGTAAGCAAAACGCATACCGTACGCGAGAAGCGGTGAGAAGATTAAACGCCGCCAGAGAATGCGCTCGCGCGCAGTTTATGTCCGTCGTTTCCGCGTGTCGGGCGAGAACAGGTGAACAGGTGAGAAGCTGCGAGTAAAAGTGAGATGAGAAATCGTTTCTACGCAATGACAGTGTGAGATGGCGTGATGTGAGAAGTGATTGAAAATTTCCAACATATTCTCTCTTGCTGTGTTTTGTACTCTTGTTTGCGAGGTCACTTTTAGTAGACGGGAGAGTAGACAGATAGTGAAGAGAATGGATGAGCAGCTGAAATGAGCGAGCAGGAAAGCAACGTTTTTGGATGCGTGTGCCTGTAGTAGGAATGAGAAGGATAACAGTGTACTTCGTGTAGTTGCGGTCTCGCTCGTTCCCACTCTCTGTCTTGGGAGATCTCGTCGCTCATGCTTGTACGCAAGCCTAGCTCTCGCGGAATTTCGCATTCGAGACCTTCGAGCGTTGCGTTCGCTGTCATTCGCGTTAGTTTCCGTTTTTCCTGAGCCCGCCGAGTTCTGAGAAGTGTCGTGAGCATCATACAGCCGTGTTTTCTTCACGTATCTTCCAACCGGAGAAGTGTATGTGTCTTTTTTTTTTACAGCCAAGCGTTTCCCAACAACAAACCAGTGCCTCTATTGTGAACGATAAGTGATCACTGTGGTAGCGTTAAGCAAAACTCCTACCAAAACCACATGTACAGTGTGCGTGTGTACTTGTGCCTTTTGTGCAGTGTGCGTGCGTCTCTCGGTGAACAGTAAAATCGGGTTGATCAGGAATTGGAGCAAGGCACAACAACCTTCGGACACGAGGCACAATTGTTTGATGTCTAACGCAACCTTTCGGGAGTAGTGACGAAACTGGTTTGATCCGCTGTATGTTTTGCTCCGGCTTTGTGTGTGCGGCTTCTACAATAGCAAACAAAATCTGCTGCCTCAGATTCACCTTTGACCTTTGTAGCGGTATTTAGTAGTGTGTGGCCAGGTGGTAAAATGTGGTCTCGCCCTTCAATGTGTGCTGCTAGGGTTAGATGGGTCGGATCTCTTTTCGCTGTCTTCTCTGGGCATCCCGGAATAAGGGAAAGATCGATAGAACCAGCACATCACCGTTTGTAGGTGTGTGTGTGTGTGTGTGTGGGGAGGCATGAAATTAAAGGGATGGCGTCGTCCCCGTTCACGCTGTGTTGCGTTCGACTTGTAGTAGGTACTATATCGAGACCAGAGGCACGCAGCAGCAGCAGCTTGATGGTGTGCGTGCGCGCGCGCTCTTGTGTTTCTCTATCTTCCGGCAAATAGGTTTCGATTGCCGCCCGGGCATGGATAGACATGGATTGACCACGAAATGGCGCTCCATTGTCCATATTTTTTTTTTTTTTTGCTCATTGCTCCCCATTCCGGTTTGCGGGATCTCGCTCTATTGTAGGCGCTTCGTTTTTCTTTTGATTGTCACTTAACTAATCATCGTAGAGGCCTCCGTGTGGTTGGGATGACTGTACATGTGAGTTCTTTATTGCTGAGGCGCGTCTCCATCTGCGAAGAACACTTATGATGGGGGAGACCCTGTCTGATTAGTGCCTACGTGCGCTTCTCCGACGTGTGGTCCAATAGAGAAGCGCGAATTGTTAATGATTTTCCTATTTTGAGGTTAGATAAATTATAACTCCGTCTTATACCATAGAGACATAAGTCTTTACACGGCAAGACCGGGGTTCAAATCCCATCCGAAACATTCCTCCAAAGAATGATTAGATGGCCAGCGTGACCTAGAAGAACTCCGTCTTCCTTTCTATAGTGTTGATACATGCATCGCTATTTCTATGTGTTATCCTAGTAGCCATTGACGGTTCTATAGCAACACAAATGACAGTCCCAGTGCTCCGAACATACTAGACTTGATTTTATTCGTACCTGAAAAGGAATCTGGAAATGCTCTGCGCATAGCTGATACGATATGAGTCTGCTTGCTGCATACGGTAGATGGACGGTCCGGAAGCCCTTAGTACTACTCTACTTACCTAGGCTCCTTCCCTCCTGGTGTGTTAGCAGTAGCTGCTTTGTGAAGCATACTTTTGCTTCCGGGCGAGACTGTAGTACACAACCGACAACGATGGTAAACAAATCGGTAAAAGCCCTTTGAGGCGTACACATTCGTCACTGCTTACAGTGCCGTTTGTTTACTTTACCGCAGACAGGCCAAGCACACTCCGCTTTTGACAGTTCCACAATACCATCGTTCCCGTGTTGGTTGGTAGTGTAGTGGTAGTTGGCCGTGATGTTTCTCTAGTAGATTGCTGCTGTTGCTGCGGCGGGTGTGTGCTTTTATTGATCTTTCAGGGCCCCATCAGGTCAAAGAAAACACAGAGCCCCCAACAAAAGGCTGACGTCTGGGGTTGTGTCGTTGCGGTTCTGTCATTTATTGATGATTGTGGTAGATTTTTAATCGATTAAAACTGATCGAGAACACACAGGCGCGTATTGCGTGAAGAAGCGGGCAACGCGCCGTGGAGCGTTCGCTTTTTTAGCAGTCTGGTTTTTCGTTTTCTTCTTTCCGGCAGAAGCTTCCCGGTGGAGGTTTTTTTTGCACGCGCGTACGATTGTGAAGCATAAGAGAAAAGCAAAAACGAAGAAAACTACGCGAAATATCGTCCGTTCGCTGTTCGCACTAGTAGTGTACCACTGCTGGCTATGCTTTTTTTTCGCACTTATGTTGCTTCTCATTCTCTCTCTCGCGATGTGTGGTGTGTGAGGTTCGGAGTAGCAGCCAGCCCGTTTGTTGTAAATAAGAGAAGAAACTGCGAATAGATAATATAGTAGGCCAGATCGCGGGCATCGTAGTGTGTGTGTGTGTGTGTTTGTTGGAAGCTATCCAGCAATTTGCACATCGCTGGAGGAGTAGCAGCCACCTGGTTAAGAAGTGTGTGTGCGTGCGTGAATAACAACACAGCATAATGCTCCCGAGCATTAGTAAAAAAGCGGGCTGGTAATCTATGATTGAGTGTTGATATCTCTTCGCTACTATCTCTGCTCTATGAGACGGGTGTATGAACACGGGAAATCACCACTTTGTTCGCCCACCCCCCAACATGCCGCTGGAATGTGTGCGCTTGGGTGAGACAGCGTCCCCCGCGTGAGATTGAATGAGAGCGCGAGAGAAAGAGGGAGATAGCGCGCGCGACGTCACGGAAGACACAGTACAGCCGCGCTTTTCGAGGTCGACCGGAGGACAATTGACCGTAAAACAATGGACCCTCTTTACCGCCGTCGTAATGCTGTGCAAGACACACGTATGTACGCACGCACGCACCCCGCACGATGCTTGCGTTGCATTGTGTGAGGGTGAGAGTAATGTGTCAAAGCTGGTTGGTTGTTTTTGTTTGTGACATCTCACATCTCACCGGTTTGTGTTGGCCTGTCACGGTTCACGGGGACCTTTTTGCTTAATTTTTGTGGATAAAAAACGACACAAAAACGTTTTTATTCTCCTTAAAGAATATTTCCATTTGTATACTTAATCGCTCGGTTCCGTATCGGGTGTATGATTATTAGTGAGCAGTGTTTCTCACAATGGGACGCGCGCGCTTACGTCGAGAGAGCTGCGTGAGAAGCCTTTTGCATGGTTTGCTGCTCGATTCGCTTTCCAATTCAACATTTTCTAGTCGCCTTTTTTGTGCTGTACATGGTGGAGTAGGAAAAGAAGGGGAACTGGGAGAAGAGGTGGAAGAAAATATATTCACCCACACCTCCTTCCCTTTCTTCCCCTACCGTACATCAACCCCATGCTGCTGCTCGAGCATAGACGATGTAAACATACGCGAAGCATACGATGGGGAGCAACAAAAACGAAACACACACACATACACAATCAGCATGCTCGATTACCTACAAACACAACGACGAGCACGCTTTGCTGTTGGACGATACATAGAAACGCGCATGTACGCAAAAGTGCTTGTGCAACCGGAAAAACGGAAGGAAAGCGAGACATGTTAATGCATGGCCCCCCGAAACTGGCGATGGAAGACCAAAAAAAAAAACAACTTATTTTCCAACCAACCAATAATACACACGCGTACAATCACCTCGCGGTATCTGCTTACCGGGGTTTCGTCAAGTTCGAATTAGCTCTGTGGCTCGTAATTAAATTTTCCACCCAACGCGCTCTGACTGGAAGGAAACTGTTCACCTTTTGATACGTATTCTTTTCCCTATTTTTCCCCCTTATGTGCACGCATCTATGTGTGTGTGCGTGCATGAGAGGGTGTGTTTGAAGAGTGCCTCTTATGCTGGCGTATTATCATCTTTAAGCGCCGTATGCTGATGAGTTCAGTGGCCAGCAGTAAATGCTCTTCTCTAGTGTGTGGTAGTGCTTTTCTCTTTCGATTTTCGAGGAAAATCTTGAACAAAACATTAGCGCATAGTGGTCGACCGGCTTTTTTTTTTGGTTGCTTGTTGTGCCCTAATCGAAGTAGGCAAACCGAACCTTGACTTGTATTTTTCCACATTCACACACGCACGAACCACTACACACTCGTGGTGGGACGCTGTCATGGTAACCGAAAGGGGTGGGTCAAGCGGGAGGGGGAATTTATTCAGTCACCGACATTTTCCTCCTCGGCAAATGGTTTTCGCTGCAAAGCTTTTACCACGATAACACGCTAGAAAGAGAGAGAGAGAGAGAGAGAGAGACAGAGAGAGACAGAGAGAGAGAGAGAGAGAGAGAGAGAGAGAGAGAGAGAGAGAGAGAGAGAGAGAGAGAGAGAGAGAGGAGGAAAAGAGAGAGGGAGATTTTGTTGGGAAAGCGTGTGGAAAGCGTGGTAGCTGCTGGTTTTTCAACCAGACAAGCTGCCTCCAGCAGCAAAGCCGACTCTCTCTCTCTCTCTGTCTCACTCGGTCTCGCTTTCTCGCGCGCAACAAAGTTTCATGGTCTCGTTGGAAAAAGTGTCCTTTATCCTGGATTCCGTGTGTGTGTGTGTGTGTGTGTGTGTGTGTGTGGCCATTTGCTCCGTTCAAGAAAATCGTTCTATCGTCCATTTTCTTGCCAGCCATTGATAGTGCGTTTCATCGACATTTCCTTTTCGACGTTTCAAGCTAGTTAAGGAGGCAGATCTCACTCACTCTGCAAGCCACCACCGGAGAAAGGCAGGAATTTCCCCCATTTTATTCTATATTTGAGAAGGATCGCTTGTACTTTTGGTGGT
Organism: Anopheles maculipalpis; assembly: GCF_943734695.1. Classification (NCBI taxonomy): domain Eukaryota; kingdom Metazoa; phylum Arthropoda; class Insecta; order Diptera; family Culicidae; genus Anopheles; species Anopheles maculipalpis. The sequence continues at coordinate 88,211,407 of NC_064871.1, forward strand.
GTGCGTTATATGGTGAAATTCCATTTGTTTGAATGTGTTTTTTTTTTCCCCCGAAACGCAGTTTTGCTCCCTGGTATTGTTGGTGTGTGCGTGTTGAGAATTGGTAGAAATTTTTGACAGCCAGCCTGAGTACGTTTTGTTGATGGTGGAGAGGTGAAAGGACATTTTTTGACAGTTCTTTGTGGGTTGCATTTTTTGACATTTCCGGTTGTTCTTGGTACGTGCTTTTGGGGGGATATTCATACCGGCATACTGTTTGTACGCTTATCTTTGTCCTGAAGAAGGGGTAAATTGTGGAATCATTTGGATTAAATAACACAAAACAGTGATACAGCTCCATCGGTGAGAAATGAGAGGAGAGAATTCATTTCCTTGGTTGTCAGGAAAATTCATTGGGCTTTGTGTATGATTGTGTGTGTGTGTGTTGGGAGGGGGAGGGTTTACTTGACTCACCATTTCACTCTCGTGTCTGCTTTCGTTCGATGAATGAAGCTAAGGCTATAGCAATTGTGCATAAATAAAACAATCGAATTGGATAACTTGGGTATGTGCCGTTTTTAGAAAGTTTTTCAACCCTACTCCCAGACGTGAACGTTGCCAGTGATTGTTGATCGGACATTGCGTATCTTTTTGTGTGAAAACCATTTCGAGAGCAAAACGAGCGGATCAAAGCAACCATTTTTTTTATCGACTATTGAAGTAGGCTGTGTCGTCCAAGAGTTCTTTGACAGCTATTTCAAGTTTTCGAGGTTTTTTTTTACCCATTTCCTATCTCCCATCTAGCAGAGTGCATGCAAAAGCAAGTGGTGTTGTAAAAGTGTGGTTGGCACGATATAAAAGTATATCCTTCCGCGGCCAATTGAGATCCCCGGGCGGTGCGTTGGTGGAGCTTGTTCTGCTGGCTCCCGCGCGCGTTCACGTGTATTTGTGGTGCATCTTGAGGTGAGAGAGTGCGTCCGTGCTTAAAGTGTGCAATTCCCCGAGTGTGTGCAAGTGTGTGTGTGCGTAATAGAAAAGAGGAAGAAAGGTCCCAAAAGAAAGCAAGTTGCCCCCCAAAATCCCTTTCTGCAAGGGTCATACCCCAGCTTTCCAGCAGCATCAGTGCGTGAGTTGTACATCAGCGCACGACCAGCGCTCGACCGAGAGCCTAAAAATCTTCAACTAGCCCTTCCCGTGTGTCATCCGTGGAAGCGAATCAGCTGAGCCGGTGCTATCACCCCAATAAAAAAAATACTCACACGAACTACTACACGAAACACACGATCTCTGTATCTATCTATCTCTCTCTCACTCTCTCTCTCCTCTACTGTACTCAACATATTTCTGTCTCCTTAAAAAAATACACACTGTCCACACCCCAGTTCGACTGACACCAACTCTTTACAGAGTTGACAGAAAAATAAACATAAACACATTCAAATAAAAAAAAAACCACAAAGCCAACTAAACTTCGGGTAGCGCCTTCGATTGCTGCCCGAGCCAAGAAAAAAAGAAGCGTTAATCGCCCTGTGTTCGCTCCTAAAGCCCAGTAAAACACTCTCAGCAACCCAGGCAGCCGCGCAGGCTACACGACCCAGGCACAACGATCGCGTTCACACAGCAACAACATCCTCCCGGTGCCGGTGTGATGATCATGGCGTCATTCAACGGTGGCAGTGCGGCGGGCGGCGGCGGTGGCGGTGGCGGCGGCCAGGATGGACCGCACAACAAGCGGCTCTGTACCGGCCAGGAGATGAGCGAGGTGCCGCTCAATAGTCGGGTAAGTTGGCAGATCCGTGTGTCCTGCAAGATATTGGTTGAAATGGAGACGGGAGAGGAAGGAAACTGCCGCCAAGAGACGGAGCAGCTTTTCAACTCCCAGAAAGAGAATCTCTGGTACAGAATTTGCTTTGGAAAGCCTATCCCAATTATTTGGCCTGAGTCCTACAGAAGAATAGTTGTCTGAGAGAGAACCGAAGATACTCAATTTCTAAAGTCATGAGACGATGTCACCATGAAGTAGCGAAATTTAAGTCAGCTTACCAATATTGCCAATAAAACAATAAAACAAAACTGAATGCTCCTCATGGTGGCTAACTTTGCTTGCCAGAGCTGCCAAACAAATGCCCAGCAAGAATCTCAATGATCTCGGCTGGGTGCTTGAAAAGAATAGAGAACTCTTCGTCGAGAGAACCTAGCACATATGACCTAATAGTGCGACCTCAGCAATATTACAAATCACAGCTGGAGACTTCTACTGATAGCGTCAGTTCTGACAGAAGTCATACGAAAACGATAAGTTTAAATATATAATAGCTCGGAAACTTGACTTCAGCTTTTCAATATGGAGATCTTCGCTGATGCTTTTATTTACAGCTATTTCTGAAAGAGGCTTGAAGAATTCTGTATGTGCAAAAAATAAAAAAATCAACTGCAAGGCAAACTTGAGTGTTCTCCTTTTTGATTCGTAATGCATCAATCCATGCTACTAACATTCTTAGTGTTGTATTTATCTTGTCAAACGGATTTATTCTGTCATTTATTTGAATAAATAAACGGTAAATGTTAAACCTTCAAACTGTGGAATTGCGATAGTTATTAGTTCTTAACATAAAAATATAAATTGAATGGTGTTCTTTGTGTGTTTCTTTGTATCTTCCACAATTTTTACTTATATTGTGATATACTAAATGCTTCATGGATGTGATGTTCTGTGTCCGGTACCACTGTGCGTTGTTTAAACCTTGCGCACTCGTAAACAAGGACCTCTCGGCCAAAGGGGATAGAAAGAGATACTATAATATCCCTCTGATTTCCCTTTTGTCGGGCATTATTTGCGTAAAGATTTTCCAACCACCACCACCAACACACCCTCATGAAGAATGAAACACCCCAATTTCGAGTGAAATTACACTTTTCACCCTAACAAGTGTGTGTGTGTGTGTGCGAACGGGCAGGCATTTATTTACCAGTTCTGTGCCCTGTGTTTGGGTTTTCATTGATTGAATGTTTCCATGCGCGCTGCGTAGGGAAAAAAGGCATCTTCGACTCGGCTGATGGCTTCCAGCGCACCCACCCTCTCGGTTTTTAGTAACGCAGAAACTCTCTTTGCGAGGGGAGAAAAATAGGTCAAACCAGAGCCCGAGATAGCATCGATCGGCAATTCTGGATTCCCCTAATTCTCGCTAGTTTTTCTCTGTTTTTCATTTGTATACGAAACTGGGGTATTGTTTTTGTCGATCCAGACGGAATGGCGCTTGCATGGATGACAGCAACCGGCCTGCGCCGACTGAAGTTTTTATTTTGTTCGGTTGTGCCAAAGTGGCCAACGATTAACATTTGCCGCTTTGCTGCTGCTGGTTGCGTTGCGCCGAATGCATTTTGTATTTCGCACTTTCTCAAGGCAATAAAAACCGCTGCCGATGGATGTTCGAATTAGTGGGGAACACTAATAAACATTTTTACTACCAACGCTCGCGCTCTTTCGTCTTTGCGCTGGAAAATTGGACTTTACTGGCATTTTGCTTGACAGCTTTGCTGTTGTTTCGGTAAATGGCGCACCGATATAAAATGTGAATTTTGTGCTATAAAACCATCACACGCTGCACACAATTTATGATGAAAGCCGGTGTGTCGAACATATGGCGAACCGCTCAGCATCATCCCTGTGTCCTGATGCGTCTCCTTGGTTGTGGTTTTGCGATGGTTTCCGTAGCGTGGAATGCTGTGGACAAGCCAGCCGGTATGTGACACTTGTTGTGAATTGATTTACGAATTTCGGAACGCATGTGTTCCCGCTGCCTTGGCAGCGGGATTTGATGTAGTTGTTAAGTGGAATTATAAAGCGCTGGCGATGGAAGCTGCTGGCTTGAATTTCATTTCTAAGATTTGATACTTTTTGTACAATGTATTGGTTGTAGTGTGTTTTTCGATTTGGTGTTCACTGTTTTTACACTTCTGGGCATAATTCTTCATTCACTACAGTTGCTTCTAATGTGCTTGATAATTTTTGATGAATTTTCTTTTCTTTCGTGCTCCTTTAGGTGGACTTACTTGACTATGCATTAATAAGTTTATTTGAGCAATGTTTTTGTTTTTTTAATTTTAGTTTATATTTATTTTGGCTCGGTACCGGCAAATGTTATCGGCAAAATCAGCTTTTTTTCTAGCTGATTTTGTACAAATTTCTCAAGGCATTTTCTCTTTGTTTCTTGCCTTATCCCGCGCTTTGATTAATATTAATCAGTTAAACAATTTTTTTTAACAAAAAGATACAATTTTCATATACATATTCATCTATAACACATCACTCCCAATAATACTTTTTTTTACATAATGCGTTTCGTGAATTATATGGATTTGAACAGATTTCGCGAATTTGAACAGATTTGCTCTAAAAAAAAATCTAATAATTTGTTACAGAATATCAAAACGCCTTTTTTCCTAATTTTATACTATTGTGTCCGAAAAGTAAGGTGACATTGGATGTCAAATTTCGCGCGACAAAAGAAGCCCCACAGTTTTTATTTTTCGTTTGTCAATATGTATGTTTTTGACAGTTTTGCCACGTTTCAAGTCACAACATCAATCTGGCCTAGAAGTGACAATTTGTTTTTTGGAGGTGCGCCAATTGTTTTTGTCCATATTGACCATGTGCAAGCTTTGCGGAGCAGCGCGCATGTATCAAATTTTGATTGCGCAATGAAAGCCAAAAAGCTTTCGGGGAAGAATCTATGTTGAAGAAAAATGTGTACAAATCGTACAGTGATTTCAAGAATGGCCGTCAAAAGGTCGAAGACGAGGACTGTTCGGGGAGACTATCCATCTTGTCCAAATCAAGGATTTGGTGGTCAACAATCGTCGGTTGACGATAAGGAACCTTTCGGAACCTCCATCCGGCGAAAGCGGTCGGATTTGCGGAAAAACAGCTGGTTTGGCACCAGCCGACTTGTGGCTGTTCAACAAGCTAAACGCTTCGAAGGCACCGTTTTGACACTATCGAGGAGATAGAAGCCACAGCGACGACGGAACTAAAGGACACATCCCAGCATCCGCGTTTTCCACCTGCTTCGAGAAGTGGGAGAAGAAGTGGAAGAGGTGCATTGCATCGGAAGGGGATTACTTCGATGTCCTTCATTTAGCCTAATGAAAAAAAAAAACCATTTAAGAAAAAAAAACGCAAATTCATTTTATTTTTCGGGCACAGAAGTAATTCAAGTTCAACATAAAAATGGCAATTTTCCACCTTATTCAAATGTCTTATCAAAATCATCCCATTTCTCTTCAGCTGCCGTTAGTCACGTTGTCATTTTCCTTCGCACGAGGAAGTGTACTTTCATGTTTTTGGTTTGCGGGAAAAAAGGGGTTTTCCTTTCTTTCCCCATTTTTCCCTGGTTAGAAATACTTCCCTTACGACCACTGTCATAGATCTCGAAAGATGAATGGATGTTTCGGGGGGCCGGTAAAGTGGTTTTTTTTTTGGTTCACCTCTCCTTAAAAGGATTGCTATTCAGTCTGTTTTGGGACTCCCAATGCGGGGGTCTACGGTGTAAGTTAGTCTCCGAAATGGAGAAACACACACAGGAAGAAGCCATACGGAATGAAATATTCAAAAGTGTTGCATTTTTAAAGCGCAAAGCTTCGTGTCCTCGACGCATCCCTCCCATTTCTTCGGTGACCAATGTTGGGCACAGGGTTTTTATTTACAAAATTGATCCATTAATGACTCGCGCCACGTTATCGCCGTTTCAGTCTGTGGTGACGTTCGTGTATCAACTTTTATGCAACGAAAGTGCATCTGTTACGCAAAAGAAAAGAGGCAGAAGAGGGTTGAATTGCATTCCGGCGTGTGTGTGTGTTCCGGTGTAGGGTAGCGGACGATGAGACCAATGATAAATGAGCAAGACAAACCCGTTCGTCTCCAGCGAGAGGAAGACGCACACTGTAATTATTCTTGCTGCACAAAGAGCCAGCTTAAAGCATGTCTGCACGAATCGATCCTTCTGTGCACCCAAGGATAACTGCTTCATCATCATTATCGTCCCCAGCTTGAAGAGTTTCATTTTATGAAACACAAGCATCGTCCCATCTCTGGTTGCACGCGCATGGAGCGCTCATCGATGGCCCTACCTCCAGATGCCGGACGTTTAAATCTTATTTTATGCTGTAACCATGTCCTGCTGCTGCTCCCCAAATTCGATCACCAGGCGACGGGAGCCGTGTGTTCGGTTGATACGAAAGTGAAAACGACATCATTCCCTCGGCTGGCCGAAAATTGGAACCTTGACGCGTAAATTTCGGTCAGTAGTGGCAGAAAGTTGTGGGTTATACGAGGCATAACCGGTTTTTATTTTGCGTTGGTTTTTATCTACCGCTTTAATATTTTGATTTCACCGCCGAGAATGGCAAGTAACATTGGGAGGTATTGGTGACGGTGTGTCGAGTCGAGGTTCTGGTCCGAAGCGGAGTTCGCAGCCAGGGTAAAACACATTAAGCATTTGCATTAAAATGGGCTAATTTGTGGCTCTCTCCGTCCACCGTCCTCCGTCCGTCCGTCCGTCCTACACAGACCTATGGGGGAGAAAATTTCAATCTCGTTTGGACGGCTTCCACCATTGTCCCATATACGTTTTGTAGAGGCTCGTCGACCAAATCATATCATTCTGAATATGATTTAAGAGGCGAAATAGCAAGAGGAAACGAAACGGGGTTAAGATGAAACGGAAAGTGTGTGAAACTCGATGCGATGAGGGTGTTTTTTTTTGTTGGAAAAAAGGTTAAACAAATAAAGTGGACAATTTAAATGCCACATACGTTGGTGTTATCGTAAAAGAGGGGTATCATTACAAGGCACAAAATAGACTTGAATCTGTGGAAGAGAAATTGTTTTTTATTCAGAGTAAAATTTGTTTTGTTAAAGAGAAGACGCGGTTTAGTTGCGCGGACCGGTGGTGTAGGCGACAGCGGCACTGGTCCTTCAAACGGCAGGACCGAGGTTCAAATCCCATCCAGCCCGTCCTCCCTTAGTGAGGACCGACTATCCAACTACGTGGTATTGGCAGTTTAGTAAGCCATTTTCGATAGCCGGCGTGACCTAGTAGGTCGTTAAGTCAAGAAGAAGCAGTACAGTTGCGCTCGACATTTTAGCAACTCGAAGTCTTTGTTCCTCAAAATGCTACGGTTTGGGGGTTCGTAGACATCTCTTGAAGAGACCTCAAACAATGCTAGCTTGTAGTTGCTCAATCCAGACACAGATCTCTCATAATGGTACATTGCTAACCGTCACGTATCTGTCCAACAAAACCCATTACATTATTAGCTAGTGGCATCGTCTGACGGTATCTGTCTCACTGCTGTTGCAATACATGCGTTAGGACTAGACGAGCGCGCTCAACATTCAAAAAGCACCATCAAAATGCATTACTTCTATGGATTAAGTTTCGCGTTGGGTATGACGATAAGTTGCGACCCTTAACTCTTGGTCTTGGTCCTGCATTTTAGCTAGAATTCTCCAATTTCTTTGTGGAATATTGCAAATGGTGTCTGCTATTAAATCCTAAGCGACGTTCCAATTTGAAGAATTTTTGATCATTCAATTTCTCAATTCTACCATTGGTTCTGTAATGTAGTGACGAAGTTTTCCACCAACCCAAAACTACGCTTGCAAAAAACTGAGATTCAATCTTGCCGCCCAACGTTCACCGATTGTATCCCAATGCTAGACACCCGTCCACAAGCTCTCTCCGGTGGTTATGATGGTATGACGTTTCGCCTTCTTGCGTGCGTTTAGCCGGCAAATTTCCCCAAATGTCTATTGTCCACCCAATGTCTATTGTCATCGCATCAAGCAAGAGGAGCGCAGTGTCGTATTAGATTTCGCCCTTGGTGTTACCACACCAGCCAGAGGCACCTTGCATTTCAGGTTGGCACGGTCCGTTGCGCCCTTCGGTACACCCCGAAGTACCTATTGTCCTTGCTTGTGCGGTGGCCCCGAAATATGCAATATCATGGGAGGGAGAGAGAGAAGGAGAGAGACATGTAAAACCACAAAATAGGAGCGTGTCACCAAGCGTGTGTCAGTTAGATGCGCTGAGACTCAGAGACGGTGACGGATTAAACGAAACACAGGTCTCAGCAGTATTTGAATGGCTATTCGGAGGGTGTTTGGCCACGGTTTCCGATGCGTGACGTTTCGTGAGGTAGTGACAAAGGGTGTACCGGTTTTTGGGGGTTAGCAACGTTGTAGTCGAGAGAAGATAGGTGAGGAAACACAACGAGATAAGGCCCCTGAAGAGCCTTACACTGTGTGTACGACGGTGAGACAATCGCGTAATGGAACCAACCAGCTCTTAAGGCTGTTCCGCGCTAGTCATCAGGGTGAGAAGGATGCGTTTATACTCGTTCGTGTTGATCACTTCAACGGTGCTCTTGCTCGTCGTTCTCATCATCTGTAGGGAGCCGGCTTATAGCCATTAAATCTTACCCCAGACGACTGTGTACAGGGCGAGTGTGTGAGACAATGGTAGTGGCTCGGAGGATGGCGATTCAAGTAGTTTGATGACAATCAAGTAGTAGCAGCACAGCACACAAAGTGTACGACGTTCGGTGCCACTCAAGAGCCGTCCGCTCTTTTCAATAATGATCGATTTTTAGCTTGCCGTGCGGATTCGTATTTAATAGGGACAATTTTTAAACTTATTTTCTACATAGACTCGGCACAAAACCTCACCCTCATTTTCATGGAAACAAATTCAAATATTTTTGATAATATTACCGAATCGAATTCGATTGGTCGAGAAGAAATTGCTGACACGTTCTCTAAAAATGAGTTTTCGATTGCTGGTTGGTTGAACGGTACGATACGGACACATAACACGCAACATAAAATGGATTCTATTTTTCCGTTTTTAAGGTTTCGGACCATGCCACCAGACAGACCAGAGATGCTCCACTAACCACTCTGTCTCATCCAAATATGGAGGCCTTTTAATTCTCGTACCATGCAGCAGCAACTTGGGCAAGATCAACCGCAAGGGTGGAAAAATGCCCCAAATGTCGTTGCTCATCTGTGGGTGTTCTGAAAACCTTGGGAGCGTTGTCGTGTAAGGGAATAGGTCGACTTTATCGTTTGTGGTCAGTGTGAAAAACGTTTTGAAAGTGGTCTGGTCTGTGTTCCGTTTTGGATGAAAGATAAAAGGGCAGATCTGGCAGATTGGTTAAAGGTTAATATATTTATGCCCAAAATATTTGATGTTTCTGAAGAATGGTTGGGGTCTCTAGATATTGTAGAACCTCATATTTGATGTGGTTAAAATGTCAATATTTTGAGCATGCTGACCGATTTGAAAAGCATTGCCTAAAAGCTTGAAACAATATATTTCGTTCGATGATCGTGTTACGTGCAATCAAATACAAATCCCTGCTAAGCTCTGTTACTAAAGACAGCAATCTAGCTGATTTCTCAATCTTTTGCAAAACATCTGGACTTCCATAAGTAGTAATTTGGTCCCTCTCCCACCCTGATTTTGGTATCCATAAATTAGACGCTCGAGGTAAGCGATTACTTCGCCGCAGGTCGGTCGCGTTCCAGCGGCCGTACCGGGTGAATGAAATATATTGTTTGAATCATGCTTTATAAATATGTTATGATACTGAAACGCCACCCAGGACTAATTTATCGCAAAACAGTTTCACCTACAAACACGCATGGGTCAAAAACCAAGTTGAAACCACCAGCCCATACCGAACCGAGCGTATCCCCTCGCTAATGGACTCGGCCGGTAGAGATGAGTGCACATAAATTGTGCCTACTCGAAGTCGGCGTGCTCGATTATTGGCGTTGAGTCAGTACTGGAATATGTGTGGCAAGAAGGAAGTTGTGCTGTTGTTGTTTTCCGGAACACAGATCTGAAGAGTTATTTGTAAAACAGTGCAACACGTCATGTGTACAACATTCTTCAGTCGTGAAAAGTTCAAATCAAAGTAGAACTCTAAAGGAACTCCGCGGCCATACATAATAGCATCACAATTTCCGTGGGTTTAAGGTTTTTTTTTCCCCCAGAGGCCCACCCAAACTTCAATCGATTGACTGTCCCATTTCGGAAGTTATCTCAAAAAATGTTTTTTTTTTTTGAGGAAGAAACACCCGAATGGGTTTGAATTCTTCAAATATGTAAGTGAAAGGAGTTTTTGCTTCTGCTACCACCGGCCAAACACTGCTCTGACAGCTGCTAGCATCAAACCGGCAGATCAAAAAACCCGAACCGATGAGAGAACACCAATTGGAAGCGATCAGCTTAAGCGCGTTGGTTTTGGGTTGGCTAAAATTAGCTGCCCAAACTTCTTACGGCTATTGGCTTCAAGCCGGGTGCGTTTCTTGTGGTGTATCGGGCGTATGCAGCACGATAATAGATTTCGGACACTGCGGAGGAGAAATTATCGTCCCCGAAGGTGTGGTGTGTCGAACATGGAATGTACTAATGAGTACTAATTTTGTTTCCGGATGATATGATAGTGTCGGGATTTGCTTTAGGGGTTTCAAACTTTGCAGTAGTTGGAGGTCTGTGTTGCAGAACCTTTCCCTAAGGAAAGTTTGTCTTTTATCATTGTATTTAATCGAACGTAATGATAGAAGTCCGCAGAGTAGCTCTGGTGGAGTCTCTTGGCTGATTTCATCATCCTCCACCGCAATACTTGAGGTTCCGCCGTAGGCCTTATCTTGCTGTTCCTGAGCCCAACAACCAAGACATCGCACAAGGGCCGGTATGTCGTTCGATAAGCAATTCGCACACGGGGCAGATAGTGAAGTATCTGGCAAGGGATTACCGAACCATTTGCGCTGATAAGCGAGAAAGAGTTTCAACTTTCCGCAAGATGCGCACAAAATGGAAGCCCAAAAGTGGAGGACACACATTGAGGGGTTTCTCGTTTTTCGTTGCCGCCTTTCGTTTGCTACTCTTTGCTCTTTTGGTGTTTGATAAATGAGGTGTCTTTGCTTTTCATTTTTTTTTTTTCTACTGACAATTACTCACCGAAAGTGTCACACACCGAGCTCCGGCGACGCTAAAACAGGTTTTCTTATGTTTAAAGATTTTTTTGTCCGAAACGACCGGCATCGAAAAAACGTGTTGATTTTGGGGAAGCGCTCTTTTTTATATTAATAAGCACATGTTAATCGTGCGCGCGGCAAAGAGCCGTAACATCGGCAAACTCGTTGAAGCTGGTGAAGGGGTGCAACAACCTGATGGATGATGTTGTAGTTCCTTCTCATGCTGTCACTCTGTGATTGTATCTGTGTGGAGATGATAAGTCTGGGTAGGTGTTAAAAATTATGACATTGATAGGATTTGAATTTTATTTCCATATCGTAAAATGCAGCCATGATAGTCGGGGTGTTTGTGTTTCTGGGCTCGCGTCCAAATGAAGCATAAAATTCATCGCAAAAATTGTTGAGAGAGACGCTTCGATGCGTTCAGAATCGGGAAAGTCTTTCCACAATGTGCACTCCAGAAGAACATCCGTGCCATGCTTGCTTTTCGCCTTAGTTTTGGGCCGTGTATGTGAGCCTCATCGATATTCGTCGCATTTCCATTATTCAGTGGGCTCTGCTGGTCCTCCAATCAGCACCGGTTGATTTACCACCCGAACGGCGGATCACTTTTCGCGCATGGAGTTTTATTTATTTATTTATTTTGCCAGAACCACCAAACACCACCGAGGACGATGATGATGGGAAGCAGTCCATTATTCGTGCTGTAGCTTCGGAATAAAATAAATACCCTTCATTTGCTTCCATGAAGGGGGGGAAGAAAGCAGATACATAAAATATAACACTTGGCGCAACAGTTTTCGTCCACGGTTTGGTGATGCCTTTTTTGGCAGCAAGATTCTGTATCCATCATCGGACCCTTGGTTAGTTGCATAATCAATCCTTTCCGAAACTCCCGACATCGGAACTGTGGGCATTGTGCGGGGCTTTGAGGTGTAGAATGTTCTTCCCCGCTTGCTTGCGAAGACTTTATTTTCCTCACCGTGTTTCGCTTATTTTCTGCAACATCGCGCGCGCGGGATAAATGAGAAAAGTTTTCGTACGCGCCATCGCGATTGAAGATGAATGCTTTCTTTTTATGGATGAAGAATTTGAAACGGGAGTTTGATGTTCGGAAAGGATTTAGGGAAGCCTAGATTGTTTTTGTATTTTTTTGATGTTTTACGGCAAAGATCTATAAGCGTTTGGGTTAATTTTGCTGTCGTACTGATGCGATTCTTGTTGTTTGTTGCTTGTGTCGAATTCTGGATGGATTGTTATCTAATTTAAAATTGTTTATCATTCAAGTCGCCTCGAAAAATTAGTTATTTTGTAAATTTTAACAATTTTATCAGGTTTAACCCTAGAGCTAACGGACCAGTGATTTTGATTAGTTTCCTACCTTTCCACCAAAATATTTTTTCATGGCAAAACAATTATGCCGATGTTAGTGCACGACTTTGACACATTCAATAGGATGCTTATTTGTATGAATTCAAAAATTAAAAATCTAATCTAATATTGGCTGAAGTCTATGATGACTTCAGCCTTGAAATAAGATAATTTTAGCCGGCTTCTATCAAACTTCAAAGCAAACTTGAGCAACTTGAACTTGTTTTGGAAGAATTGTTGGGCTTTAATGTGTGTCTTAATGAGATAAAAAATGAAAAATGTGCATTAAGTAAGGTCTAAAAATTCAACAAAATAAAAACAATGTTAGTCGATTTATTTAAAAAAAATATTTATTTGGTAACCCACAGCCATGTTGATTCGTTGCGGTAGAGTTGCACGCTTCAAAATCGCGACCGTTCTTGTGTTAATAAAAAAGGTTTAAATTTAAATACTTTCATCCCACTATTCCTCACCAAATCCAGTGGTTGAAATATGCTCAAAATATTGCCATCCAACTCGTCAGCTCACTAATTAGTACGCGACCAGCTAGCTTTTTTGTTAATGCCAGTGGTTTTCAATCGGAAGTTTTCTCTGTGCCCCACCCTAACACCCGCTGCTGCTGCTGCCGCGTGTGTGTGTGTGGCCTGGTTCGGTGTGCCGGAAGTGCATCAAAAATTTAATTTAGTCCAAAAACTCGACGGTGCCGAACTTTTGCCTTTTCGGCGTTGGTGGGTTTAGCTTCTTCGCCCTCCCCCCCATTGTACCCGGTTGTGTGGTCTTGTCCCGCACGCGTACGGTCGCTTTTATGAAAACGTGTAGCAGACAGGCAGGCAGGCAGTAGGTGAAATGGTAATGAAATTTTTTCAACTCCGCAACCCGCGGTGGCAAACTTTGTTTTTATCTTTTATCTCTCGGTGTGTGCTCTCACAAAGAAAGGGTTGTCATTTTATTTAATTTTCGAAAGGCCCATCCGGACTTTTATTTTTTGTGTTTTAAAATTTTTGATCTGTGTGTCTTCCAAGCATTACCGCGAAACGGATGACGAATGCTTGTTTTTAGCGTTTCTCGGTGGTTTAGTTTTTTTTTTTCGGGGGCTCATGGACCTACCAAAACCGCTTGACCAACATGACTATCTCGAGGGTTGAAATGGGGGATTTTCCAACAAATGTCAGTTCCGGTTCTGAACTCCCCATGTCACACGTCCTGCACCCTTTGGTTTGCGTCGGACGGGAAGAATTAAGTTAGACAATTTTCATTTGTACCACAGCTGCCGCCACGTCACCGTTGCTGCTGCTGCTGCTGCTGGTAGTGATGGAATAGATGGCGCATGTTGTACTTTTGCGACGCTACTTTTTAATCAAAATGACATTAGTGGGTTCTGCCAGGACGCGGATCCCTCCGGGGTGACAAACCCTCCTGGTAGCACTTTTACCTAGCGCTTCCAAAACATCCACTACATCCGGAAGGGAGTTTTAGTGTTTTAACATACCTTTTTGCATGTTTTTTTTTTCGGGACGGTCACTGAAAGAAGAAGAAACATAAGCCTTGTGTTGTGCTGTTGCTTCTTGACAGAAAGGGTAGAGCAGGCAATAAAAGTTAAGCTCAACAGTTATTCTCTAAGCGTACAAGGGTAGTACAATTAAAAGGTCAATGAATAACTCGGACACCGGACGGAGTATATACGTTTTTTTTAAATAAAATTTATTAAAAAATATTAAAATAAATGCTTTGTGTTTTCAATTTATGTTTATACCAATTGATTTATTTAATGATTTTTTTAAATTTATTAAACTTTTTTTTTTATATTCTACCGTCATTTGGTTGCTCATCCCTGCTTTTCCTCTTTATAGTTTCAATTATTTTTATGTTTCAAAACCATAATTTCTTGGCATTTTTTAATTGAACTATGCGATAGCAAAATTGTGAAGCTCATACAAAAAAAACCCATTTTTTGGAGTCTGGAAATGTTTAAAATTTCCACCCAAAGACATGGAAAATTATTCACAGCGTAGATGGTGCGGTGTGTTGCGCTTGAAATCTTTCAACACCGCTTAAAGGTTACTAAAAGCGAAGCATCATTCTGCTTTCCTTTTATTTCATCCCTTGATTCTTATTGTCGCGCTACCTTCGCGTGTTAAATGCATTCGAGTGGAGAAGGCAAAATAAGAAACAAAAAACAAAAGAGGGAACCTAACATCGTTTGCATATGCAAAATGTATCCAAGTCTCCGAACTATCTCCCCAAGCGGAAAGTTAAGCGCAATGAGCGAAAAGTTTATATGCACGTACGATGGTTGTCGATTTTTTGTGTGCTGCTGCTTGTATTTTCTCCAATTCTGCTCCGGGAATTTCTGAGTTCCGTATCCGTATGGGTTGCGGGAATGGGGAATGTTGGGAGAAACATTCAACATTTTTTTCCAATTCCATTTTCCCTGTTTGACATTTTGTTTCCGCTCCGATGTGTTGATATTTAAAAGCGAAGCAAGAAAGCAGCTTTAAAAGCGAATCTTTAAAAAAGGACAATCCAACAATTAAATGGAGATAAGAGCTTTGGAAGTGGTCGGTAGCAAAAGTCAATCGCCTGAAATGGTTTGCCAATTCAGATGCCAGTAATACATAAAATATTCTGGGCGTTTGACAGCAATTTAGAGAGGTTTTTTTGGCTCAAAACACTCAGAGAAGACGAGAATATGTTACATCCAGCAGATTCCAAGGGATTCTGATCTCGTGGGCAGATTCCATCTCCAACAGAGGTGACTTGTTGTTGATCTACTTCAACAAAGCCCAGCAATAAACTAGGTTATCGCAAACTAGCTAATAGGATATTTAAAATGATTTGCTGTCGGTGTGTTCCGTTGCATACGAATGATGTTTTGGAGCGTCAGAATATATTGCCACACTTTAAAGTATCTCATTTGCATTCCCTTCTGCACGGCCATAAACCACACGCCCGAAGACAATTTTCGGTCAACAACCGGCGTCCACCGAACGTTTTACACCCAACCGAGGGATAGGTTTATCACTGCCGCAGCCAACAGCTATCCGTCAATTAATTAAAATTCACCACACGTCACACGTTGTGTTTGAAGAACTTTCAGTTTCAGCCCTAAATCGCTTATGGACGTCCCGTTACTGACCGCATTCTCGGCCAAGCGGCGCTTTCTTCATTGGCTCGTGCTCTGGGCGTACCCCGCGCTGATGACGAGTAGCTTGACCAACATACCCATGTCCCGTACTTATTACCGGTGGTCAACCTGTGTCACGATGGTGTGCGTGGCAGGCTTAGGGTTTTGAGGTGTTTGTGGTTCCTTCGCCCATTTCGGATTGTAGCCCGGAACATCTTGGTGTGTATCGCCATATTTGTATTTGGTGCGCACCTTCCGTATCGATCGTGCTCTAGTGTGTGCTCGCACGATCGCTAGATCCAGTCCCCATTTTCGGGGTTGATTTCTTGTTTCGCTATCTATGCCGTACGATCGGGACAGGTTTGCTCATGAGTTGTTGTCGGTAACGCAGCCCCTCAGCACAGCGAGCGTGGTCAGAGTTGTTCTACCGGTCGCGCAACTACGTTTTACGTTCTCTCCTTGTTGGTGGAGGTTGGTGTTGCCTTGTAGATCTAAAACTCCGTAACCGCCTGTCCGCTCTTAGACCGTGGGCAGTTACTTCAAGACTTTCGCCGGACGCCTAAACTCTGAGGTAAACTTGAAAGGGGCGTGTGCGTGAGGGCTAAAAACGATGTCTAGAAATCAGTTCGCTTGTGTGGGAGTCATGCTATGTAGTCCGTCCAAGGCATTCCCCACCAGGGCTTGCAGTTAACTTCGCTTGGAAGTTATTGGTTTAAGGACGCACAAATTGCTCAATTGATGCATCAATTCATAACGCGTTCTGACAATGTTTTGCCATGCCGCGTCTTGTGCCAATCTCAACGCTAAAGCTCGAATAATCTTTATAACTGCATCGCCTCCCTACCATATTGATTATTTATTGTGACTTCTTCACTTTATGTCCACCATAAATGTTTATCGCTTCGTTTATGCACGGCCTGCGTAGTTTAAGGTGTATATTTTGTTTTCTTGCTCACTCCATTTCCCACAATCGACCCGTCGAACGACGCACGCCGATATCTTCCACGGTCCGATAATCCAAGGCTCTGGACAATGAATCGCAATTAAAGTTCCACTGTGAAGTTATCTTTTTTTCTTTCTTTCTTTGGTTTGCTTCCTCCTTCTCTCTGCGGCAGCATCCAGATGGAGGTCGACTTATTCGCCGCCCTGTACATGTACTGTCAACTTATTCAAGGTTTTCAAAGGTAGAAAGTTCTGCCCGCGTGTGAAACCTTCTCGGCAGGAGGAACACGTTGCCTCTCCGATCTTCGAAGCTGAAAAACCACAAATCCTCTCCACGGCAACTTGGTGTGCTGGGCGAGCTGTGGTGTTTCGTAGGAACCAAGGTCCCCGGGTTGGAGTTTGTGTGTGTGTGTTTTTTTTTGAGGTGAACTTGCTTTGGTAGGTGAAGAATTCCGCGTTGGTAGAAGAGCGACTGTGCCCGCGCACGAAAGAGACAAGCGAAGCGTGTCCACTATCCGGCGAGTTCCTACGGGTGAGAAAGGGGCTAAGGGGGGAAAACCGGTCATGGCAGCCATGATCTAGTGCCAGTTTGGACAGGATTTATTTTCACTACCCTTCCGCCCCGGTTCCCTCCACCGTTTGCGTGTTGGCAAGCCATTCTTGATCGTTGGTTGTACTTTGTGCTTTATTTTTCTGTTTAGTTTTCTGTTTTGCGTTACAAAAAACGGACCACTCGGGGCCATAGGTCGCCAGGATGGGGCAGACGAGTTGTGCAATAATGAATTTCTGGCCGCGGTTAGGCTATCCAATCAATGACCGGATGACCTCGGCAGACGAGCACAGGAAACATACCGCAATACGTGCCAACGTCGTCGTTTACTTGCCTGTTTGGGGCCCGGCCTGTTGGTCGATATAGATCGACCGGGAGGTAAAGAAGATTCACCGTGAACTGAGAACTCCAGGGAGGGAACAAGATGGCCTGTCGAGATCTTACTAGGCTCGTGGGTGTACGTGCAAGGTCGTAATGTTCACCGGATGGCTAGGCTAAAAATTAATTAAATTGCAGCATATCGGTGGGACAGCTAGACAGCACCTCCAGTTTCGCACCAAGACATATCAGGTCGTCTAAACGGAAGCTCTTATTATTGTATCTACTACTCGGGAAGGCAGACACAGTGTTGCTCATCGTATGTTTGCCCACCACCCGTTAATTTGCCTGCTGTCCATTTGTCCTGGACGTAAATTGTTGTACGAAGAAATGGAAACTATATGTCAGCGTAGTGCTCGATGCCGACACTTGCCAGGCGCACACAGCCGCACACGCGGCTGTCAGCGACGGTTTACTGCTCGAAGT
Source organism: Anopheles maculipalpis (assembly GCF_943734695.1). NCBI lineage: Eukaryota > Metazoa > Arthropoda > Insecta > Diptera > Culicidae > Anopheles > Anopheles maculipalpis. Next base: position 88,229,224 of record NC_064871.1, read on the forward strand.
CCACCGACCGCAGTGCGTTAGTTTTTTGCTTCCCCTGTCCAACAACGTGTCCGAACACACACACACACACTGGCGACGGCAGTATCCTGCTGTGGCGGCCATGGCGAGGAATTAAAACCAGAAAAATCGATATTTCGACAGTTTGTTGTCTTCCTTCCGTGGTGAAAAAATGTCCACCAAGCTTTAGCGATTTACGTGGCAATGTCTCGGTTTTGTGGACGAAAAGGAAAGAGCTGCTGAACTTGTTCCGGCCCCGTACTCTCGCGCGTATCTCATGTACAGTTGGCAGTAGTTCTTAACCGAAGTGACACGTTGGTTTTCAAGCTGGCGGTGGTGTGGTTTGGTCTTTCGCCTTAAAGAATTCGGTCATTGTTGCTCACCTGCTCCACGGAGAGAGGGTGTGCACTGTTTTTGGAGGCGTTTCTAGTTGTGTGGGCGAATTTTTGGAACCCTAATTCTGGACCTTTTTGGACGTTACTTCGTTTGTAGTTTATTTTTGGTGGTTAAGTGACGTCCCGCTTCAAGAGAAGACGTTCGGTTTACATTCAGTGAAATACTTAAAACTTCGAAGTTGTGGTTTTTTTTTTGGAAGAGAAGATATCTTCGGTCCTTCGGAATTTCGGCAAGAGGCAAAGAAACAAATTGCCAGAATGGAAACAGCTGATTTCTGCTTAGCGCAGGGTGAAGTTTACCCATGGAACTTTCGGTTGGTCAGTGGCGGAGAAGCAACACTTTCGCATCAGGTATATAATAGCAAGATAACAACGTGATTAATGAGGTGTAGAGTTAGAAATTGTGTTTCTGGTGCGCTTTGAACTTCGTTTTTGCTATAAAAATAACTCTCTCGCGTTCCCTGATTGGTCATTTATAACTAATGGATTTGCTTTGTTTTATTTTCTATTTCTTTGCAGGTAAGTGTTTGCACGACTCCATTATCGGCAGGTAAAATGGCAACCCGCGTTCTGTTTTCAACTGCTGTGCATGGTCGAGATCCACCAGATTTGTCTGCGAGACGTATATGGCGAGTAAATCATAGATCTCTCCCCTCCACCAAAGATGGATGAAATGCTTAACCATATTCCGCCACAGTCTAAATAACTTTTCTTCTACCGTAGATATGAAAACCGTACTGCCCATCCTATGAAAATGTGGTTTGTGGTCTAGTAGACGTGCTCTCAGTGGCATATGGAGCATTCTGCGTGAAACGCGACAAAGAATGCGTGTCAACTACAATGTATGCCGTCTACTGTTTTGGATTTGTTATGATGATTTGGCTTGTAATACGTGCATGTTTTTGTTGCCGGTCGTAGCACCACCGTCCAACAATGTAGTTGTATCTCCATCAACACGCGTCTTCCTGGGGGGACGACACACACACGGATTATCATTCGGTGCGTTGTCAGCCCGAGAGATGTCCACCAAGGGGAGAGCGAGGCATGTTCAATTCATTCCTGTTGCGTGACGAGTCTGGCTACACACTGTAAAGGGAAACACGTTAGCTAGATCCCCTTTAGGACTTGGAACCACCGTGTGAGAGTTGTTTCTTTGCGTGAGTTTTGGTTTTTGAAACCTTGCGTAACAACGACAGTCACGGTACGCAAGTACGCACTGTTGGTACGTTCATCAGGACAGGCCTGTCTGCGTGCGTGCGTGTGCATGTATCCCGGTGCGAGCGTTGTCTAAATTTATAATCAATCTAATTAAAACAAACGCGTGAAAGAAGAACGACCATCAAGCGATTTCATCAAAGATTGTCGTTGTTTGCCGCTGCTGTCGTCGTTCTCGCGCCCAGCTTCTTCGTCTCCGAAACATATTTCCCATTTCGGGCTAGCGCGCACTGAGCCAGCGCAGCGGGCCGGCCGTGTTCGGAGTCGATTCCCATCATCGTCATCCGACTACCGGCACAACACTACTCCCGGCCGCTGCCTCACTCACTCACTGCACCGTACCGTATTCTTCCCCCCTCCGGGGGCGTGAAAAGTGCGTGAAAAACGAAATTTAAACGGTGTGTGCCACGCCGCATGTGAGGTGTGTGTGTGTGTGTGTTTGTATGTATACTCTTGGTTACTAAGAGAAGGCACATTTTTCGGCTTCGCCCGTCTGGCTGCCCCTGGCCACCGGGATAAGCGTGTGTGTGCATGTGTGTCACCGCACTCGCGAAAGCAGGAATGAAGGCCGGCAATCTATTTCTGTTTGCGACGACCAATCGACGACGACGACGTAACACGCACCGTCAGGTCCGTTGTCCGTCCGGGGTTTTTGCTGGTCGACGCTGCGTACAGCGGCATGTTCTCGGTAGCTGAACCTTCGAAACTCCTGGGTTTACACCGGTGCTGGCCCGGCGGGTGTGTTTTTGTGGCATGCGGGTAAGCTGAGCGGATGAAGCGAATCGCTCATTATCAAACGTCAATCTAATTTACTGCCACCAAAAACCTACCTACTAAGCTTCGCTCTAGCAGTGGAGAGCGCATAGTTTCTTCCTCACTGGTAGAAGCGATCGAGTGTCCTTGTTGTTTGTGTCCACCTTCCTATAAGATGCGCTGCCTACATGCCAACACCCTTCGGAGCGGAAGCTCCCCGAATCTGGCTTCTCCCCAGACCTCCGAACACGATTTGTTCGTGTAGTGTGGTTGCGCTTCCCGGTTCAAATTCAGCTCGACATTCTCAAAAACCTGGTTTGAGGTTACTCTTTCCTCGGATCATCAACACCGTGGCATTTCGGTGTCGGTCACCGATTTTCAGCAGGGAAATAAGGGGGGGGTACACAGGCAAGAGAAGAAAGGAACCTCGGGAACCATAAAACAACATCAGGAATTAAAAGCAAGTAATTTGAGCCTTGATGGGGTAGAGAGGAGCACAATTTATCGACGAAACGACTGTGCCGACACTCGCACAGAATAAGGTAGTTTCGCTGTGGTGACAAAGCAACAAATATCGCCCGCGTACAGCCGGTCCCGACAAAATGGGTTCGATTTTTTCGTCGAATTTGAAGCTTTTTCTTTCTCGCACAGTCAGATTGTGTGAAAGACCTGATCTGCGATTACCGACCCAATCGGAAAGTGACACTAGTAGCAGTATTAATAGACGAACGCTTTAGTGTCCATTGGTTCGTCTTCCTTTAGCAAAAAACCCCCTCTAAACTCGTCCCAGCAGAAGGAATAGGCTAAAAGGGTCCCAGGCGGCGGTGGGTTAAGGTTTATCGTATGCGCAACCGAGGTCGGTCGATCACATCTGCGTGATCCTCTGGGGTCGTACGGAATCGTATTGTTTTGTGGGGTTTTGCGTTTTCCGAACGGTCGTCCGAGAATCTTTCTCGCAGCGGAAGTCCGACTCGGTGCGTCCATTTATCACGATTGCATTGTGTTCTGTTGCCTGGCTGCTACATCGAGAGCATCGCACAATTGCGGTACGCACTTTTCCGTCCACTTGGACGTGATTTATGTATCTGGCCGGTCAGGCTCAGCTGTTTGTTGGCGTGGCGTTAGGCAAAGAAAAAGAAAAAGGCGGCACACCCGGCAGGTGGAGACCCATTTCGGTGCACTATCTTTGCTGTTGCAGTTGTTCGAATTCTGGCTTTCTTTTATTGTCCTAAATCAAAATCCCAAATAGCCACCGCGACGATTCTAGAGGTGAGTGCATTCCGATGAGGATTAGAGGATTTTTTTTTCGGCCTGCTGTTGTTATTTCTTGCCTCATATGATAGCCGCTCTAAGTGGAGATGATGATCCCATTTGAAGGTTTTGATTTAATGGCCGTCCCTGCCCGGAGCTGATTGGCGGAGCAGTTGTAGTAGTAGTAGTCGAGGGCTATAAAACGATTAAATGAATTTTGCGTACCGCTATCGACACTGGATGCCTCTTGGGTGAATGGTAGTGGTTGATTTACTGTTGAGTGTTTTAAAAATAAGCTTAATTACATCAGCACTCTGGACTACCAGTGATTCTGCATTCTGGTGATGATTACAACAAAAAAGGAGGATTTTATTGGGGGTTAATAATAGAGACAAAAAGAATAAGAAACATTCAATTTTATTGAACTCCCCACTGATGTCAGCTCCAAGTTAGCTTGTGTATTCCTTACCTCAACAGCTACCAATATTTCAACTGACGGCGCTTCTGCTTGCTTATTAATTAGCCACGTACCAAGGACCAAAATCTCTCTACCGCTAATGGGCCTTCGAAAATTGTATTTCACCAAACGAGGATCATTTTTCGTCCAATAATTACCACGCGACCGTTAGCGGGAGGGGAGTGTGCATCCGATTACACAGTTCCGAAATTGGGTATACGCTTGGGGGCTTCCGCACTTTTCATAATAGTCTGACAGTTGGATAGACGGTTCGCAAGCTTTTCCTTCTACACGGGGTAAAAATTATGAACGAAAATGCGCATGTTTTTTGCGTAGCACCGTGTGTTTCACCGGGCGGCCGGGTGAGCTGATGGATGCTCATCCCGGGGGTTTGAGCATCATCTGGTAATTTGCATCTGCCCGGCCATATCGACGTGAATTATTTGGTAGGTAGGTAGCCTCCGATAGAAACGTGCAAAAATCATGTCCAAAGGGAAAAGGATAGTGGGAAAAGGGACCTGGGAGGTGGACGATTAGAAATGAAAGGGCTTAAGGTTTTAAGAGGATGCGCGCGGCTCGTCCCCCCGGATGTGGTTTAATCGAATCGGTTTGCGAGTAAAGCGAAAACATGTCTGTAGTATCGAGAATCCGTGGGACACGTACTCGATCATACTTAATGGCGTTTACATGGGCTACGCACTGTCCTCGTACCGATGCGGGGAGGTACAAAGCATACATCATTTTTACGAGCAGGCAGAGCAGATAATAATGTTTATAAATTTCACAAGACACAGGTTCGGTTTATGCGGGCGTTCGGGCGTTGGAGTGTTTTACAGTTTCGATGGACTTGAGGGTATATAATAAGAATACACACTTGATAAAGGACACTTTTTTATTTTTTGCGATAAAGTTATGTGTCGTTAAGCATGTGTTTTTGAATTTGGAAAGAGTTCGAGGGACTTCAAGATATCAAGATTTGAACCATTGACTTACGGCGCCGTACATGCGCATACTTACCAACGGTCCTTTCGGGAGGCCCCCAAAACGGCGCGTTAAAACATGATGTGGTTCGGATGGTTAGGTAATTATCCTTAGTAGGATCTACCAGTTGATCCATTTGCTTCCTTGTGTAGTGTGCCTTAGAGTAATTATTTTAATTTAATTTTGAAATTATGAACTTCGTCGACATACTTCGACGAATCATCTTCTCAGGGTGAATGTGTATCCTCTTGCAAAACGCAAATACATCACTTGGTTATCTTTCCCGCACAGGAAAAATGTTACGCCTCGATCGACGACGATCTCGTTGTGTGTGGCGCGAGAAATGTCACAATGTTTTTCACTTCGTTTTGACGTTCTAATGTTTTGGAAAAGAGAAGAAAACAAGCATATTTGCATTGCAATGGGAAAAAGGGGTTTGCTGTTGTTTTCCTTGTACGGCCGTGTACTATCTGACAGGGTTTTGTTAGTTAATGCAGTTTGCCAACTGCACATAACCTTCAAGCAAGAACAGCGACAGGAACAGTAAAGGAAGAACCTGCATAAGATGCAACATTCCTGGTGGATTAACAAATGAGAAAACTCGTCAACTTCCCGCGGCTGTACACCCTGCCCCAAAAGTCAGTAATGATCGCCACCCAAAAACGTTGGACATGCTTGCGCTCGTGTGCGAGTAGCAGCAGTGGTTTCAAGTTAATGAGGGATTCGAAAGGGATTCGCACTTCCTCGTGGGTTTCCTCTTGCAACGATCCACGTCTATCAATTTGCCCATGCAAAACTCACTGTGCTGATGTTTGTTGTTTCGCGTCCAACGTCTTCTCGTCTGCTCGGTCTGGTGCACGACCGACCTGTCTTCTTGATTCGATGCAATGGTGGATGTGCCGATGTAGTTGAATTTTGTTTTCCTTACGCTGCCGTGAATTTTGCCTGCCGATATACGTTTTACCGGGTCCGATCGGTTGCAGGGTCCGGCACCGGGGGTGTCACAAAATGTGGTGGCATAAATTAGTAACTGTCAAACGTGACTCAGTGAGGATGCTGTGCTGTTTGTACAGCTTTTACTCTAAGTCGCAGTGCTCTAATGCCGTGCATCAGAGTGTAAAGGGGGACGAAACGGGACTAAGACGACCATCGTACCATTTTGCACGGTGCAGTTTTAAACCGGGCGGCGATCGCACTGTCAACCCCTAAAGGTCCGTCTCTGCTCTCCGCCGAGTCGGAGAAATCCGACGTGTGAGAGAAAAAGCAAAGATGATGTTAAAATAATTTAAATTGAATTTTGCAGTCGTCGTTTGCGTTTATTTATTTTGTTTGCTGATGAGTAAATTACGTCCCCGAGCCGTAATGCACACAATCCTTTCCTTTTAGTACTGCGTTGACGAACTCTGCAGTGTTGTGTCCCGCACCTTGGTTGGCTGGCGGTTTCGCCGGCCAGCTGGGTCCTGAAGGTGTTGTATCTTAGACACGGGAAAGGCACGGGAAGGAGAAGGAGGGGTTTTGTTTTGACCGGCAACTTGCAACCAGCAGGTACACAACCTAATGAATCATCCACCATTAGTGTGGTTCATTAAGCGGCACGAATGCGGGCGCGTGATCGTTCCTGTGAAGGTTGTAAGAAAGCGACCACGATTTATGACAAACGGGTGTGTGGGGGACATGGTGTGATAGGGAGAATGGAGCAACGCGTTGGCCAGACAAACGATAGAAGGGCCTACAAAGCCTTCAATCGCCAATTGAACCGGTGAGGGATCATAAAGTTGAGCCACAACGGCATGAGATAGCGAAGAACCAATGAACATCGTGTAGGACCAATACTTAAATATCTGTAGACAACTCCCGGCCAAGTGATACTAGTCTGTCGCACCTTTTGCACATAGCACGGTGTGCGCCGTAATATGATAAGATAAACCCCGTGTGTGATGGGGTTTTAAGTCGTCGTGGCTTACAGCGCGACGCGACAGTCAGTATCCCCGGCGGTTGGAGGTGTGATAACGCTGGTAGATAGGCACCTTAACCCTCGCCGATAGACACACGCGTGATAGCGGCCGGTATCAGTGCTCGGTTCTTACCTGTATAGCGCAATATATTGGGTCCTTCTTTTACACTATTAATTGTTGATTTATGTCACCTTGTGCGTATCGTGTGGTTGGTTCCGGATGCGCCGACACTGACGGCGCTCTTATGCAAAACGAAAGAGTGTAGGGAATATGATAAGAAGCAAACCCTGAGGACAGGGGATGAATAGTTAAAGTTTGTAGAGACATAAAATGAGATGCATGAGGCGCTCTGGGTTACGAAATTGGCGTTATAAAACTGTTCCTTGGAACTCGCTTTAGACCTTTTTTTGCCTGCCTGAGGTATGCGACATTCGTTTGAAGTGAGATTGTCCAATTTTATGAATAATTGTGATTGAGTTGCCTATCAAAGTTGGTCCCCTTCTGGTACTTCCTCGTGGGCTATAGTTTGGAATTGGGTGGCTTTTCTATTTTGGGTAATTTCTGGTAACATCAATCGAAACCCTAATGAACTCTGGATATGGTTGAGGCTTGAGGAGAAATATAAAATTCGGAATATCGTACTCATTTGTGTGCACCATTCCCACCATCGGTTTTACGCTGATATCTTTTATTTTGCTGTTGCTTTTATGATTATGAAGCACATTAAAAACTGTCTTTTTATGGCGTACACAGTGTACTGCCGAGCAAGTAGGATGGGGGTGTACTGTACATTCTAGTTTCATCGGACGGCATGGCAACGTGACGATGCGCTTGGTGGTCGTGGTGTGCAGGTAGATAAGGAGAAGCAAAAGGAAACCCCGAAATGGTGGTCTATAACAGCAACGTATCAGGGATCGTTACGAAGTCGTTTGTGTGCTTTCGGAGCCGTTCGAGATCCAATCAACCCGTTATAATTGGGACGGCGAGTCACGAGTCACGAGCTATAAATCATGTGGACGAAAGGAACAAAAAATGGGAGTCGTCCCTGCACGCCCAAAAGACTCCGGACTCTCTTTGACCTTGAAAGTGGGTCAAATGTTTGAACAGGCGCGGTTCGATGTACCCGACACGGACAGTTGCAATGCAAGCCATCGACCGCTGGAGTAGTACGATGAGACGTATTTTTGTTGTTGTTTGTTTGAATCTTTGTGGGGATAATCGCCATGTCCCGAAACCGGTGAAGCCCGAAACTGTTTGCCTGGATCTGGATGGATCAGTATTTGCTGTCAAACATTTCAGTTTCGCTGTGCTGCTTCCGATGTTATTACGATCTTAAAGTGATCTTGAGTTGCAATCAGATTTAATGTTTATTTGCTTGTGGATAAACGGGGCCCCTGGGGTGATATGGAATCGCGCCGCAAAGATGACATCGTGTGCAAACTAAGCTATAAACTATCGCATTAAATGGGGTATGTCTTTCTTGGGTAAAAATTTTGGCATCTGTGTCGTCCAAGTGTGTGGTCTCTCAGAATCTTCGGACATTGCCGCATGCTTGCACTGGCTCCAGTTCCTCTAGTGTTTAGAACACCACTGTTGGAGGAGGGAGGTGATGCCTGAAGTATGGATTAAGTCAAAAATTATGTGCGTCCCGTTGCGTTCGTTTGTGTTGTGGATCATTCCCGTGATCTCTTGCCTAAGCTGTTCTCGCCTGCGCCTGACTGTTGCAATCCATCCACCGCGTTCCTACAAGTGGATGAGCTCATACGTCCCCCGACCGTGTACTTCGACTGGTTCAAAGTCATCATGGTAATAAGCCTTGAATCACGCGGTAGGGTGTGCCGGCCCACTTCCCAGGAGATACGCCGCTGGTGGAGGTGCGCTATCGAAGATGTTTAACCTTGACGTTTAACCAGTTTGCAAGACGGGGATAGTATTCCATCCGCAAAAACCTTAAACCGTGTGCTTTCACAACTGTGGATGGTTGGTGTAGTTGCATTGAAAAATAGACATGCTCCGGTAGCACACCGTACGAGACACCCAGCGGAACGGGATATGATGCATGCCAATCACTATACTGCCAATGTAGTGATCATGTAGCGCGGATGAATAGTCCTAACCGGGACACAACGGGCTATGGAAGAGCGGTGTAAAGATCAAAATTTGATTTCGGAAAATTAACAATGCCTGAAGATATTTGGGAGTTGCAATGTCTAATCGATCAACCTATTTTTGGGATCCATCAATTCGACAGATCTCTCATCCGTCAGAGCAGCAGATGCAAACTTGACCGACTAATCAAGCGTCGGGTTGGGATGTTCGCAGTTTTTTTGTTGTTGCTTTCTTCTCCCTTCAATCCACCTCCAATACTTCCTTCAGTCAATGACGAAAGGCACATCATGTGTCATGGTCGTGGTTCTGTTTGGTTCAGTTTCGCGCCGTCAGCATTCCTTAGAGATTATCTATTTTTATCCCTCAAAGTAGACCTAATCCTACTCGCTTCGTACAAGCGGATGACACACACACACACACACACACACACAGGGACACCGATACACATCCCTTACAGTGTTGCGAGTGATGGAAGAAGTCTTTGCGAGAACTCATTCGACGAGCCATGGATGTTTCGCCATTATTATCATCTTCTCACCGATCACAGCCATTTTCTGTTTGCTTATTGATCTTTACCGGAAACCGGAATAGAGTGTAAGCGAGCATTAGGAAGAAGATGGGCCCCGGAATGGCCGAAATCCGGTTTCACGCATTTTCCACCGGTGGTTCTCAACAGATCTTTTTCAGATTCAGAAATCTCTCTTCAGACGATAGTTAGAGAGGAAGGGTTGGCGTGCATCATAAATTTCACCCCACCAACTCGCGGTCGGGGGTCGCGTTCTCCTCTACTTTATGTCGGGATCGTCGGTGTTGGTGGTGGCGTAACGAAAAGGTGAAAATCCGTACGATTGAGACATTAATTTCGGCAAATTATGACGCTTAATGGCGTGTGGAGGTGAGTGGTCCATATCGGCGACATTTTTTTTTTTTTGACTGTTGTTCGTGTTGAATGTTGTTGTGTGATGTTACGTTTGCTTGTTTGATTTTCATACGTCGTGCGAGTGAACGTTGGATATGGGAATCGTTGGATGAATGGAACGTACCGTCAAGCGCGAACGTGCGTTGCGTGGAGTTGCTTCAGTTTTTTTTTTTGCTGTTGTTGGGTTAATATTTATGTCCAATGTTAGGCATCTCTACGTCGTAGGCGCACATACAAGAAGCAAACCTCTTCCACTAGGTTTACTTCCTGCTACTTGCTGCAGGCACTGTGACGGATTTGGTTTACGGATGTCTCTACGACAGTCGACCGGCTCGTTTCTTCAAGAGCCCAGCTGTTCAGCTCGGTGTAACTTTCCTCGATACCGTTTTCGCTCATCGTGTCGTCAAACCGTAAACCATAACCTGGCAGCAAACCAGCTGGCCTGGAAGGAAGTGAGCCGTGACATTCACGTGGCGATGGTTTTAGATTTAAGGTGCGCGACTATGACGACTGCTGTGTGTGGGGGGGTACGCGATCGGAACCGAGCCATAACGCCTCACCGAAACGTGGATTATTCACCCACCGAAACACTATGTGGGGACCGTTGAAAGAAGGCTGACTGCAAAGCAGATTGAGCGTGTGTGTTGTCAATCTGTTGCAAATCTGTATTACCATGTGTTTGCTGCGTTGTGGCAAGAAAATGGCAAGAAACTCTGAAGTAAAAATTGCTCATGTAATGGGTGTTTGTTTGCTTTTTTTTCTAAAATATGTAGTAAAAATGAGGACTTGAAACGTATCGAGAACGAACTTTAAATAGCGATTTGGCTGTTAAAAAGACATCAACGCGCGCGCTACGCGATAATGGAGTGTGTGGTTATGTCGGCGCGCGGGGTTTCAAATTTTCCAACCAAACATTGAAAGTTGTCTTTCGAAAAAAAAGAAAAAAAAAGAAATGGAAACTGTTGACTGGTACAGCAAATAAAATAAATAAAACATTCACTCAGAATCGCACAGTAAATGAAGCCATTTTAATGAGACATTAACGAATGGAATGGCACCGAGGAAGCAGAAACATACGGCAATTTAACGACACGAGAGAGAGAGCGCGCGCGCGCGCGTAGCGAAAAAGAAATACAATCCTTGTCAGAAGACGCTTGCAGAGAAGTTTCGCTTCTTCTTTGCCGACTTTGACGCAAGGAATTGATGAGGTCGGGGTTCATTAACGACCGATCTTTGGTTTCGCGTGCCGCAGGATACGGTGCGGCACGGGGCAGATTGGTAGTGGTGCAAGGTGGTAAGAAATAAAACAAATAAATGCGTTGGATTAATCACCGGGAATGTGGGCTCGCTGAATTGCGGGAGGGGAACAAGTAAACCCACGTAAGGGAAAATAAATAAATAAACATGCTTCGGTGCAGGTTTCACGCCTTCGTTGTCGGACCTACAAGAGCACACAGGCCGGCGATGGTGGATATAAATTAAATTCGCGAGACGCGAAGCGCCATCAGTGCCCACCTGGGGCTGCTTCATCATCTTTCGCTTATTTCGGAGGGAGTTAGTAGGAAGGAAAGAGGGTGGTTTGGGTAATTTTTATGGAACGCTTTATTGATTATTACCGGAAGATGATTAGTGTGAAGCCAATGGAATGATTTTGCTGGAGGAAAAACGGGGGTCGAATGAATAGTTTGATTGTTTATTCCAATTTTTTGCGCTTTGAATAAATAGGTCTTCGGAAATCTGTGAATTCTATTCCTACAAAAAAAAAAGGAAGTCGGAGTAGGAAACCAGCGAATCCCTTAGGCTGAATAAATAAACCATAAAGACAAGCGGTTAGAATTCAACTCTTCCCGCCTTTCAGTCTATCTCCCTCCCGAAAATTCTCCAAATCCGGTCGTCGGGTCCGAATAAAAGTCGACCTGTTTGGATATTCAAATCAATTCCCAGACGAACATCAAACGACATCTCCCGGTATATGTGCGCGGTTACAACGAGATGTTTGGGGGTGGCCTTTTTGACCGTCCGATATCCTGATCCGTGCGATAGCTTTCAAATGATGTGCTAATGTGTGTTTGATGGCATCACGGCAGCTGTGGGACGCAGCAAAGGAGGGACCCGTGCCGTAACCGGTTAATGAAGATGGGTAGAACGTTCTGCCTCTTTTTGTTGGAGTCTATTAGAGTCCAGGTGGATTCCTGGCGATGGGAGGGAAAAAAAACTTACAACCATAAGTTAACCTTTCGCACGTTGACAGTTTTGTGTTGGGTGTGAGATAACCGTGCGTGCATATAAACGATCGATTATCGAATGCTTCCAGCACCCTTTTTGTGCGTGTCATTCGGCGGAAGAGTTATTGGTGGTGGCAAACCGCAACCAGTGTTTTCGTATTGATTAGATAGCGCATGATGAACGTTAGAGATGGAATTTAGGTTGAGGTTAAGGATGTTGGAATGCGAGATTTTCGTAATGTGTTATTTAAATTTTCACATACACAGAGACAGTATCAAATTTGGAGAGTTTTTCATGGCGTAAGCATTTTTTTATAGCATGAAACATTAAGCCCCAAACTTGTTGATCCAAAGCTGATTTTGGCAAAACAAAATTAATACGATTAGAACACGGGTTAGGGCTAATGTTGACTTCGATATCGATCCAACACATTTCGCTTCAAGTAGAGCACAAAATGGATGTGTCTCTGAAATTAGTGACGTAATTGTTAAATTGTTACTAAGCTGTTAAGGACCTAAGGAATGACTTCAGTATATGTCAAAGAACTTAGTCAGACTTTGGGAGTTTGTCTCCCGCTATTTTGGAACCTTATTATTCATCTCTTTTGCCAAACCTTTGAAACCTTTAGCACTTTATTTGGTGCTTTATTGAACAATCTGTATGGCCCATAATTTTCAATCTCTTTTCCAAATGTTTTGCATAAAATCAACATATTTTATCAGATTAAAAGTAGGGACAGATAAAATTCACTCCACTCAAAAGCGCTTGCAGGATAAATGCTTCACCGCATTAACTAGCTGACAAATGATTCACCACTCAATCATTCGAACAAAACACCCAGGGCTGCTATAAAAAAGTGAGGTTCGGTTTCAGTGGGATTCTTGTTTCTTTTCGGCGTCAAGCTATGTGTCGAACGGTTTTACAATAATTAATCCAACCTCCCCCCCCCTCCCCCCTCTCTGCCATTTTTGCATTTTATTATAGCAAAGTTTGTAAGCAACATGTCGTCGTGCTTGGCGTTTTTCGTTCCCGGTAATTCGTCAGAGTCCGCACGGTGTGCGTAAAGATTGTGTGATTCTTACGGATTACGTATCCCCGTGTGTGTGTGTGTGTGTGGGGGGGGGTTTCACCTTTGACGGGGGTGCGCATTACCATCGCGTCACGGCACGTCAGGTCGTTAAGCGTAACGAGATACTTTGGCGTAGTACGTGCGAGAGGCTGCTGTATCGCGTTTGATTATTGTTTCCTCATTTCAATTCAGTGTTGCCGTTCCCGCTTTTTGGCACGGGTGAGTGTTGGCCGCTTTGCCCTGTACCGCACCAGGGTTTGAAATTAACCGTTAAAAGGTAGACAAAAATGCAAAATAGTATGTGAGTTGGGTAACGTCACTCGATGGTTGGTGTCCTCAGTTTATCGGCCATTTTTTTTGTGCTTTTATTTGAGGCCTTGTTGTATACGTTTAAGGGATTCCTGGTCTCTAGTTGTTTTCAAAAAAAAAAAAAAAAAATCGATGATGATGACTCAATCAACTAAATTCAATAAAGCAACAGTTAATCTAATTCCTCCAACGAAGCATCAGATACGAAGTTCGGGTTTTATCGAAAAAAAATCTATATACACAAAATATTTATCTTTATATTTACGGGTTCGATGCTTGGGCTGTGCATATTTGCTTCACCTGATTGCGCCATCCACACGCGTAATGCATGCAGTTCAGTGCACTCGTATACCTCCGGGGTGCGTTTTATGAAGGTGAGACTTACGGTCGGCAGTGTTTGGGCGTTATTGCTGTATCGCCCATTTTATAGCGTGATTTCATTCGGATTGGGTCACACCTCAGAAGTAGGAGGGCAAAGAATGCGCTCACAGCACGCAGGAATGTCTGTGTTGCCGTGCACAGGTTCCCTTTAAATCGTGCCTTTCATTTGATATTGATCAGAAGTGTGAGTGAGAGCGATTTCATCAATTAAACCTTGTAGCTTATTTGTTTACAACGTTGATTGAATACTGTACTGCTTATTTGCTGAGAAGATGAGGATTAATCTTTCAATACATGGAGAAAAATATTGACAATTGCATACGTCAGTATGAGCGCCATCTATTGAAGAATTCCATGAACTACCAAGGGTTCTTCCGATAAAAATAATTCACTATTGCATCCGTGCATCAGTGATTTAATAATCGACAGGCTCGTTTGGTGTGGTCCGTTATGCACTGCACGATACGATGTACCATCTCAGAAGAAACCATCTTTGCCGCCGAACACGTGCTAACGGGCTTCGTAATGTTGTTGTTCAATGGTATCCAATCATCTATTGCAATTCGTTGCTTTTTTTTTTTTGCGGTGCGCGATATATGTATGTCTTGCTGTACGTTCGGAGCGTTCCTAATGTTTCGTTCGTGCCCGTCCGTCCGCCGGAATGCATCCGGCGGGTTGTGGTTTATATTTATCGCGTCGCTTCCTTTCACGATGTAGTAGCGGCAGAGCAGAACAGGGACGATTTATGCGCGATTATTTATTAGTTTCATTTCCTAAGTGATGTTTGGTGGGTTGGAATAAAAAGTTCTTCGAAGCACACGTAACACCTGTCTTGGAGATATCTGGAATAGCCGTACCGTACCGATTGCCCATGGTGACATTATGTGCATGTTTCATTGTGCTCTGTAAGATAGCTAGTTCTTTCACGATGAGTAATGGATATAGTTTTGTAGAGGGTGAGAATGCAAATGATTCTTTGCTTCACACACCGACAAGAAATCGTTAGTTTCGTTGGGTTCAAGTCTAACAGTTTGATGTGTTTGAAATATGTCTATCTGTAGGTTCGCATCAAACAAGCTTAAGTAGCTGTACGATAAAACATACAATTCAGACTACGTAATGGCTATTGAAAACATCGCTAAAGACTATCAGCAATATTGTGTACAAACAACACAGAGAGTTTGTTGTCTAATGTGTCGCTCATCACTATCAGCTACCGACAGGTCCGATGCACAAACCGACTTGTGCAATATGTACAATCAGGGCATAAGTGGTGGAACTTTGTAATTAGAAAAAGGGATCCGGTTTTTGCCGAGGCCCAACAAATATCTTTCCACTAGCCTTTCTTCCAGGTACGCAGCAACTTAAAGCTCCTGCTGTGTGATATCTTTACCTTTTTTTTTAATTCACAACTTTAAAGTTTCTTCTTTGCGCTTCTGTGCAGGAGGCCATGTTTAAGTTGTTTGACCCAGTTTTGTAGCGGTAACCGGTATTTCTTGGGATTTGTTCGACTGCTGGCTCTGCTCTGCCAGGGAGTTATTTTCTTTTGCACGTTTATTCTAATGGTGGTCTAATCGTTTGAATACCGCACCACCATGAGCTCGTCCTCAGACTGGTTCTTCAAGGGGGAGCCGTTTGCCCTTCACGTATCCGGCCGGGTCGTAATTACTCGGTGCGCTATATCGTGCGGTGGGTACGTGAATTTAGTGAACCCGGTAGGTAGGCTTTGTTGGGTGAAGAAAATAATTGAAAGCGAGTAGCCAACAGTGTGGAGCATGTTTTAGTGATGGTCAGGTTTAAAATGGAGCGTTAGATAGCTGCTGGGGACGTCGGGATAATGGGTAGCTTTTAACGATAAGCGATAATTGGAAGAGTATCCAATCGGTAATGGAAACCAGGGTTGTACAACTTATTGATTGATAAGTAACACGGATCATGACAAAACATTGCCTTTGCTGGTGACATTTAATGAAGTGAATGAGGTGAATGAAACTATACCCAAGCAGATAAGCAGATAGTAGCGGTCTGTATGATGTTTCTTTTCTGCATAAATCTGACGCAGTTGGCGAGTTGCAATGCTATAGGATTAGACATTAAACAAAGGATCAGTAATCGCCATCGCTGTTTAATCGGGGAAATTACAATCAGTTATTGCTCCACATTTGCCGATGTGTACTCAAGCACTCACCGTTATGGGAGTGTACCATGTAGTTGGATGGCTTGGAAAACATTGTTGAGCTATTGATGAGGAGCCAGGAAAATGGTCTCGTGTGGTCATTGGACAGTGGCAGGATAGAGGAAACACATTTACCGGGAAGGGTGTAGACCGGACAACACTTTTTACTCACGATTCATTAACATCAGACAAGTTCGTCAGCTCCTGCACTGTTTCTACTGCTCCAAATCCAACTACGCCCGATAGTTGTAAATGGTTACGGCTGTACCACAGCTCGCGGGTATAAGTTTTTATTACACCTACCATCACAAGTATTGTGGCATGTGTTATGGCTTCATGTGCTGTGTAGCCGTAGACCAGTATTAAACGGGTGTCCTCTGTTATCTTGCTGGTCGCGTCACCACGCGGTGGTTTGCTGAACATTAGTCGCGTGATTTAGACGAAGTTCTGGTACGAGAAACGAGGAAAACTCCGATTTGAGGATTCCATTAAACCGAACGACTTCGCGCGATGACAGTTACGCGTAATGACTTTGGGCTGCTGTTCAGTGCGGGAACAGTTATTAACAAGAATATATCGTTTTCTTTTGTGTGTGTTTTTAGGGGACTCTGGAAAGTGACGAGTAATGTTTTTTGGTCCGAGGGAATTGGGACTTTAGACACAATATGTTTCTGAGCTTCATAAAAGAGACTGCGTCTAACTGCGCTGTACTATTTTAGGGCATATTGGGCCTCATCTGTTAGCAACCGAAGGGACATTAACTTGTAAACGCAACTTCAATTGTGATGAAGAAACGATGAGATCATTTTTAATTGGTTGCTAACGTTGTTTGAGTAACAACTATTATAAACATCCTCATAATCTCACACATGCTTTTATACTTTTCTTTGGCTATCAATGGCAAAATGCTCGAAACGTCAGTTCCAAGCGTAGGGGACTAAGTTTAGCAAGTCTCAGTACGAAAGTTTGAAGACTAGGTCCTCCAGGATCTTCTAGCGAAAAGCTATTATAATGTAATTAGTGAATTATTTTACCATTTCCATTCGATTGCATAATTTCTTCGCGTAATCAATATCATCACAGGTGATTGCACTCACCGCATACCGTTACATTTTTCTGGCCCAGTTGCAAATTGAGCTTGCAGCTCACACCACCGCCAGCCATCAGTAGTGTCAATATCATATCCCCCCCCCCCCCCCTGGTCTCCGTTTTTTTTCTTCTCCAAACTAACCACCACGACCCGGTGGAAAAAAGCGGTATCGATTACAGTACGCATCCACAGCGTTTGCTGGCGATAATTGATTTAATCACTTGTTTGCTCATGCGCCACCCTCGAGTGATGGCTGGGAAGTCACATTGCAGCCGTTCGACGCCATTATGGGTTGTAGCCGGAACAGAGGGAGAGAGAGAGAGAGAGAGAGAGAGGGAGGGCGATGGGCACGAGTGGTCGTCGTTTGTTTAGTTGACCATTTAGCACCGGGGCGCGAAAGACATCGGTGTGATGAAGCTGTGCGCGATGAAGCCTTTTCCACGAAACTGGCTGGAAGGTGGGTGAGGTGGGTTGTTGTGAGGTTTCGCGGTTTTTCGCTGTCATTTGTTTCACCAGCACTGGAGCAGCTGAGGTTAGGTCGATGGTGATTTGTTTGAGGTTGTATGCCGATTTTTTTTTTAAACGGTTTACCCCCCGGACCCTTGGATTAATTACCTCGAGAGCACGAGGAGCCAGCGTACCGTGAGAAATGTTAATATTGAAGCAACGGACGGACAGGTGTAATTTAGTGTAAAACATTAGGTAAACAGGAGGATAGCTTCAGGTCTGGAAGATTTATTTATTGTTGGAGCATTGAGTCGTTTTTTTTTAAACTTAAACACGAGTTGATACAATCAAATTTAGATCAAATGAATTCTTGTCGGTGTTGGTGACACGAGTCCTTGCACAACTAATGAACTTTGTGTCGGAAAAGCAGCAAGAGAACGCTTTGTTATCGTTTTCAACTTGGCCCAAAGTGAAGCGCCCGAGGCGTCGTTGCCTTAGCCTATGACTTTCTTCGAGGCTCTCTGACTCCTTGTGATTGTTACCGAAATATTCAAAGTCGTCTAGATTTTGCTGGCGACGATAAATTGGTTTCGTGTGAGTCAGATACGTTTGCTTGAACTTTCAAGCTGTACGGAAGAAGTGGAAAACTGAAAATTCAAATTCAATAGCTGCTTTGCTCCACATAGCCACATCACATCACCCATACACACACACACACGTAGGACTTCTCGGTGGCTTCCAGGGTAGCCATTTGTGTGGCGTTTATTCTACTTTGGAATGCAATTTGCTTTCGCTAGAGAAAACCTCAACTTCACCTGAACAACATCTTTGAGCAGTAGCGTGTATGTGTGTGTGCCAGAACCTCGGCTTTTTTCCCGGTCTAGCTTTGGTCTGCAGGCTAAAAGGATGACACTCTACCAAAGCTAGTAGCACCGAATGAGGATTTGAATTTGAACGTTTTGTTTGTCAAACACTCTGCTGCCGGGTGGGCAATCTATTCGTGTGCTTCTTTTTATTGCATTAGACGGTGCTGCTTGGTGTGCTTTATCCAGTCTTTTAGCTACTGACGTTTAGTAGGAGCGTTGGGAAAACTTCATTTCAAAATGGCTACCGAAAAGGGTGTTTTTTGTTGTTGCGACTATATTGCTTTACCCTCCTAGGTAAGTGTGGGAAATTTTAAAATGATTGGCCATTGGCTAGTGATTTGATTTAGCATCATCAGAAATCAGCCATCAGTCCGTGCGTCTTACGTGTTGAAAATTGATTAAAAAAGAATTAGAATCTTCTAGTTCACCCGTTCCGGAGTCACCTCTGTGTGGCGCAGCGTGGTCACAATTCCCATTCCGGCACCGAAATATCATGATCCGACAAAAGACGGATCTGGTGCACACTTCTGTGCCTCGAGTGACCTACACCGGGGTTACGTTTTAGCAAATTATGCGAGATGAATCAGCGCTTTTGGAGCGCTCCCGTACCAGGTAATCCTGCTGTAGAAGTACCGACTACCGGGCAAAAAAAAACCGCCCATAATGTTAGGCACTGGAGCAAAGGCAGCACTTTTTTACCACCCGGAACAACGATGTGTGCCTGTAGAAATTGTTGGGGCCGGTCACGCAGCCACCATTTCATCATCGTTCGTTCCATCGTCGGAAACCGGGTGAACATTGGATAAGTCGAAGGTTTTGTTTTTGAGCATTCAAGGTTAATGCGATGAACGTGTAGAGTGCTTCGGGAGGTGTATAGATTCCGGTTCCGTGTTATCATGATGCTGCCGCTCGTTGGACACAGGAAGCTAGATGAACCTGTTCTTCGAAACAAGATGGAAGTTGAAAGGTTTGGCCGATAGTTGTTTGACTAAGCATTTATGCCGATGCTACCATATTTCGAAAATGGAGTATAGTTATTGCAGAATGATTCTTTAAAGAACGATCCAAGCAGTTATTGGTGTTGTCTGAGGACTGTCTAATTACCCATTCAGTTGGGTTGAATGTCATCAGTTGTTTGGTCAGCTGTGCCCGAAATCATCAGAAGCAATAAGTTTGACCCACCGAGGTTCCTCTAGAGTTGGTCCGAAAATGAAGACGTCGCACCCGTTTCCTTCGGTCCAATTCCAACCAGAAAAAGGTGAAGATTTGTTTGTGTAACGCAACCGATTCATCCGTAACAAAGTGAATGTAAAGATTCGGCGATTCTTTTCTCTCCAGCGCACCCTAAAAGTGGATCAAAGCGTTCCGTTTTGACCCGATCCGATCCTTTGATCCGGGATCGGTAGTCAGAACCGTCAGAACCGGTCACAACAACGCACAGGCCCTGTTCTCGCTTCACAATGAACCAAAGAGGTGGATTAGATTATCGTCCTCGGTTATCGCTGGGGCTCTTGTTTGCCTGTGCGTGTTGTCCTACTGTGTTCCATCGTCCAAAAAAAAAAAAAAAAAAGAAAAGGCAGCAGTTCGGAGTGGCGAGATTCCGAGAGTGTCCACCAACCATTAAACGAAGTCAACACCATCAACACCGGCGACACCACTGTGTGCGAAGTGTTGGGGGCCGTCTATTGTCGTTTGTGTGTGTGTGTGTTTACTCTTTCACTCCGTTTGCCGGTTTCGGGTTAATGTTGCCCTTTGGTGCCAGGGCAGGGCAAATATTTGCCGAAAGCAACAGAGTGACATCGACGCTCAGCATAAATCTCACACATCGCTAGGTGTGCTACCCCCTTTTTTTTTTGCTGTTGCTGGTGGCCATTTTTTTGTTGTTGTTAGTTGTTCGGCGCTTCTGTTGGGGTGGTGGATGGCGTGGGCTTTTTGAGATCCCTAAAGCAAACACAATCGAAGTAACGCCGCGATTTGCTGACGGTTGTATAGATTGATCTTGAAGTTGAATCCATAGCTTTTGGATGTGCGGAAGTCGTAATATCCATCTCGAAAGTGCCACCAGTTCCCAAGAAATCCTGCTCCGTACGGCTTGAAGGATCGGTTTCATGTTCACATTGTTATCGAAAGATTATTTGCTGTGTTATTGCGTGCGTATGGAAGCAACATTCCTTATGTTGATTTGGCGAGCTCCCGGGACGGTTTGCTGGTTTAACTTTATGCCCTATTTGACTTGGTTTCCTTTCAGCTGTGCAACCAAATGCAGACCAAACGGATCGCGGCTCATATTACTTCCGTTGAAATAGTATCTGAAGAGTTATCGCGAATATCCGTAATTAAAAGCCATCCCTAAAGCCAAACACTCACACGACGAAACACCAATCCTTTCCATGTGTTTCTATCGCATAATTAGAAACGCTAGATTAACCTGCCGCGTCGCATCGTCTGTTTCCCCTGTGCCTCTCTTGGCAAACGAATGAAAAAGCGCAAGTCCTTCACCTTCTTCACTCCAGCCGTCAGTGGGTTTTTTTTTTATCATTATGGTAGTGGATTAATTGGTTTTGTTAAATCTTGTGGAATGTGCTGTGCAATCGTACTTTGGTGCGCAGGACAAGATGTAACAGTACACGACACGGGCCGTGCGCCAGTGAAAGTTGCGTCGATGGAAATGGAGTGTTTTAAGTTGCTAATGGTGCCTTGCAGTGAGACTAATCGTTGCAGACAACGGCCCAACGGCGAAGGTAATGATCGGTTCGATACGAGGGCGACGCCCGGATGGCAAACTGGGAAACTCGGGCTCGCTCTGAGATGGTGTTTGGCCGCAGTTGATTGGTTCGAAGTGTATTATGATTTGAATGATGTGAAAGGCAATCGTTTGGATGAATTATTCTATAAAAGCGTTTACATATGATTGTTGGAGGTGCCTTTGACTTTGAACGACGACGGCGTTTTTGACTTTAAACTGTTCTCATAATCGAATCTTCGATTAAGCTTTTATAAAGGGCCACGAATACCGAATCGATTGAAATAGTCTGGACTCTGATGTTTGATTTTCATTACAAATGTTTTAATCTGGATCAGCATCGTTAGATCGAATAGTAGTCTTTATCTGTCTTTATTTATTTGCACTCTTCATTTAATCTGGATCGAATTACGAAGGCACGTACATTAAGCGCGCGTCACACAATCGAGCACGAATTCTCTTCGAGTCCTGGTATCTGCCCTAGGAAAACCAATTTCCCAAGACCTTCTCATCGAACAAATCGACAAACAAACAGACATTGAAACCCCACACATCGGTGGATCAGACAGAATGATGCACCGAGCATCTGGCCGGGGTAGGTGAGCGTGTGCCAAGTTTGGGAAAATTGTGGTCTAAACCGCCCGGAAACCGGAAGGCACACAAAGACACATGCCAAACCGTACAGACGACGACCGGTTCGGCTTTGTTTGGTGCTAAGGAACCGCATCACTTGTAATGGTTTGGTCTGTGGTGTGTGCCCAGTGCGAGAAGATGCACTTTCCTTCCTCTCCGTCGTTTGGTCCGGGATTGCAATTAACTTCCTCTGCTGTACTGGATCGAATAGTTCATTTCATACA
Source organism: Anopheles maculipalpis (assembly GCF_943734695.1). NCBI lineage: Eukaryota > Metazoa > Arthropoda > Insecta > Diptera > Culicidae > Anopheles > Anopheles maculipalpis. The sequence goes on from NC_064871.1 coordinate 88,251,420, forward strand.
CACACACACCTTCACAGGTGGGCAGCAGTGTAGAGCGTGACTTGCGCGACACACAAACTACACACATCTTCTTGAGTTTGGTTTGGTCTTGCTTCGTGTTTGAAGTTATCCATGTTGACCATCCTGCCCGGGGTTCTGCAATTGACGGGTGTAACGGTTCACTTCATGCCGTACGATCGATCGATGGTGTGTCAAGTAAAATGTGTCACGACAGTTTCGCGAACTACGAAACATAAATTAGAATATGCGACCACCAGGACCCAACACTTAACCGAATCGTTTAGAATCGTTTTGGTGGAATGGGAATGATTGTTGGCGTTAATTTGTTTTCACGACGAATTTCATTAGTGCCGCCTCTGCTCAGAACCTCCCATCGTTTGCCTGTAACGATTCTATGCTTTACAAGAATTCGCAGGTCCTCAACTAAGTATCGGGCGCTCCGATAAGGTGGAAACCATTATTCTTAATATTCCATATTTTTTTCTCGTACCGATGTCTTACTTGTCGACACACACACACACTAAGGAACTTAATATCGTCTTCCGTTTCTTTTAAATGTGGTCGAAAAAAAAAAGAAAAACGAATTTTCTGGCTTGCATACTCAACTCCACGTAAGAAACTGTGTCAAATTATCATCGAGAAGTACGGTGTTCCAAAGAAGTGGAAAATGAAGACCTTTTTTGGCGTCTTTCTGCCAAACTTGGCTTGACTTCGAAATATTTCCCCGCCACTTCTCGTTCCGGAGTCGATTATTTGCCCCCGCACCATCCTCGTTGTCGTCTCCGGACATTCCGGAACTCCCTCCCCCCCCCCCGTCCTAAAACCATTTAATCACAATGAATGTCGTCTTTCACGCTTGGGGTCGCTAACACACCGTTGTGGGTTTCCCTTGAATGTCGGTCGCCCCCGCGGTCGATGAATTTGCGAACACGGCGGGACATTTTGGTGGCAGCTAATTGCCTATATCATTATTTGGCAATTACGTAAAACGCAACGCGACACAGACACACACACACACACACGCGAATAGACCGGAGACAGGTATGAATACCATTTTCTGACAGCGCGGCAGCAAAAGATTATGTTTCAATCAAAAAAGGTATAAACGCACCGTGCCCCGAGATGCGTAAAGAAATCGTGGAGCACCCACACCCCCAACGACCCCCTCCCCCCCCTCCCCCTCTGATTTGGATTTGTCCTTTTGTGGCTTATGGTTTTGTCGCCCTGAATGGGTGCTCGCTTAATTCGTTTGTGGGTAATATTAAATCTGACGACCATTTGGTACCGGCGAGAGCTAAAGCCCATCGATCATGTTTAGTGGAAAGCACATCGATCATTTTTCCGGGTTTTTTTTCTGGATCATTTTCCAGCGTTTCGAGAGAGATCAGAGTTTTTAATGTTGGATTATAATACAATAAATAGGATTACGGTGAAAGCGTTCAATCTGTCAGGCTACAAATTTGGTTTCGTTGATTTTAATCAGAAAAAGACGTTTTGTACCAATGGTTGGATTCGCACAAGCAAACACGATTCGATTTCGATAGAAATTTTGTTGTCGATCGAAATCGTAATGTATGTGCGATGTACAAATAGATTTCCGAATTAAAAATTGAATTTTTCAAAGAAATTAGTCTGAGGAAATATGAGAGAACATTCGAGAATTTACTGTCAAGCAAAAGCGCGCATTATCTTTGAGAATAAGAAGAATAAGAAGAATAAAAAGAATAAAAAGAATAAAAAGAATAAAAGGAATAAAAAGAATAAAAAGAATAAAAAGAATAAGAAGAACAATAAGAACAATAAGAATAACAATAAGAAGAACAATAAGAATAACAATAAGAAGAACAATAAGAAGAACAATAAGAACAATAAGAAGAACAATAAGAAGAACAATAAGAAGAATAAAAGAATAAGAATATAAGAAGAAGAAGAAGAAGAAGAAGAAGAAGAAGAAGGGTATGAAGAATACGAAGACTACGAATACAAAGGGTCTTAATCCTTCCCGAAAGGAGTTCGATCCAAATGGACCGTCGGCTATTGGCTAGCTCGAATTCCAATGAACGATTGACATGAATTTCGACTCCCAAAATGGACATTTTTCGACCGAATGACTCTTTCCAGTACAAAAAGTTTCAAATAAGCTTTCTTTATCACAACGAAAAAAAAAAAAAAACAATCCTAAATGGGCTCCGAAGCGAAAATTACGAGAAGGGCTACGCGCTCTCGATTCATCGACGAGAACACGTTTTCCCATTTTAATTCAATAGACACGTGAAAATGCAATCGGTCGCCGTTTCAGACGCACGCACGTTGAAAACGCTTATCCCTCCCCCATATACCCTGTTACTTTCGCTGTGTTGATCGAACTGTTCCGAGGAGGTGGTCTGTACGCTCTTGTTGAATGGCGACGCGCAACAGTGGCCTCCAGAAGAAAAGGAACAAACAAAAAAAAAAAAGAAGGTATCGAAGAAATCCCCGGGCAGAAGAATCGTGTGAAATGTGAATCAACCGATTCGACCGGTTCGACGTTCTTTGTGCTGCTAATCCTTGTGTGAGTGGGCCTCTACTTCCGGCAGTAGTAGCAGCAGTACTGATAGGGTTTCCTTTACGTTCCGGCAGTTTCCCTCGTCTAATCCCTTACCGGCAACGCGTTCATTTTAACGTACGAATATCGATAAAGTCGGCAGGTCTGGTGGACCGGGGTTTTGCTCGAAGTGTGCACACGAGAAGAGGTGAACTTAATCTACCCGAAATGGTTAGTGCTGCATGTAACATGATTACAGAGGTGCCTTTCTTATTTTTTGCCTTTTAGTTTTTTTCTTCTCTGTCTTCTTTTGGTTGGTGATCACTTTGCGTTCGGGGCTTACGAATCCCGTGCTGTGAAAAGCCGGAAGGCAGAGACCGCAGAAGTATATTGTCGGACGTTTTTTATCCTGCAACCGCGCGCACGGCCACGCCTAAGCTAGGGGATGATTTTATTTAAGACCAAAATTTACCGCACGATAGTGTTTTGAGGCTTAAGCACTATCGATTTTGGGGGGGTGGATTTTTCGCGTACTTTCGAGGCTACTACTGTGCAATAATGGTAGAAAAAGAATCGCTTTTGAGTTTTTTTGCGTTTATTGTCGAGGCGTATTGGATGGATTTGGATCTTAAATTTTAATCATAATGGAATTTTAACCTCAACATTATGTGTGTTAAATTTAATTTTTTTAAATGTTTTTTTTTGTCGTAAAATATAAAAAAATAGTAGGTTTATTGAACCTGCTAAAAGAAAAAACATAGAAGATAAATAAAAAGGACAAAATAGAAAAAAGAATATCAGATTATCGAATTATAATGAAAAGGAAAGAAATAAAAAAATAAATAAATAAAACCAAAAAAATATATAAGTAGGAAAAAATGGAGGAAAAAGTAAACATGGAAAAGTAAACATAAGAAATAGTAAAATAAAGCGAAAGCAAGCAAAGCTAAGAATACAGCAACAAACAGGAACAAAATATTTTAATAAACCCATTTCCAAGAGTTTAAATATTCATTGTACATTCCCATCCCCAAATCTGGCTGTTTTTGACAAATGTTGACGAAAAACTTATCATACCGGCACGTCACCGTGACAAAAATTTATCGCTTCCCCTTTCACCCTTCCCCTCAAGGGTGTTCACTTCCCGTTTAATCCACTCAATCACGTCAATCATCATCCATCTGCGTCCGGCATTCGGTAGCACGCACGCGAATGAGCGTAATGAGCCATAAGCACCGGGGTGTGGGGAAGGGAGAGTAACAAGCTGTTACCAGTGGAAAGCTGAGCGAGATTTTCCTTTCTTCCATTCGTGATTGAAGAGCGAAAAGCCATGTTTCTTTGTGCGAGTGAGTGGTTTTTTAAAACATTCAAACCACCATACTTTAGTCCCGAGTGCATCCGATAAGGATGATTGTTGGCCCTTAGCTAAATAGGAAAGCTTTCGTAACAGTAGCGCAAAGCGGTGGATATTTCTAAAACGGTGGAGCGAATTTTCGGAGGCATATTTAAATTGCATGTGCCTAGAGAAATATGAATCAATTTTAATAGCAGCCTAGCTGATAGCACGAATTCGTTTATAGAAATGAAAATATTTGACTGAGAAGCTTGATATTGATTTCGGATGTAAAATGGATATTTTCCTGCAATTCGTTTAGCTTATTTGCGTTTTCCAAAAACTTTTTTCTTTTTTTACGTGGCTCCAAATCGATTTATTCTCGTATGTCCTATTAATTGTATGTGTTACATCGTTATAGAGTTATGATCGATATGCTACACAGAAAAACCCTGGCATAAATTAGTTTGTGTTCAGTAGAATTTCTCAACAATTTAATAGCGAACCCCGGGAATGGGAAAAGTTTTCAACGGAATTGTGCAATCGATTTTTAATTAAACATTGAACCAAATATATTGTCCCATGATTGGTTTACTTCAGTTTGATACGTTCTCATGATTGTTTTTTTTTTGTTGAATTTTGTTATAAACTTTGATGAAATACTACACGTAGCAATAAGGCTTGGGGTTTTTGCGCCTTGATGTATGCAATGTTTGTTTATTTATTTAAATATTGTGTCCATCATTTGCCGGCTTGACCGGGTTAGAATCAAGTTTAATTGTGTTGCAGCACATTATAAATTGTTACAGCTTCGAAATAGGCTCAGCAAATTTTTGTATAAAATGTAGCCGTTTCTAAATCTAAATGATCGTACAGTTCTATTTTATTATTAAAAACAGCAGTTTTCATAGATGTCGTGCGGTCCGTAGGATTTATTCTTTAAATTTTATAACGTTTTTGATTACTGCACACACAGATTTGAAAGAGCTTTAAAACGATCAGACCACATAGCGAAGTCAAAGCATTTAAAGCAATAGATAAAACAGGAAAGTAAGCCATCAATCGCAACAAAAGATTAATTTTAGTGTTAAGAATTATTTTCTACTTAAAGCTAAAGACTCACACACAAACCTTTAACCAAACAGTCGACGGTTGTTTGATAGAAACCTTTTTTAAATGCTTTCCCAATTCGAAGCCTCGAAAAGTAGACATCAAACATCGGAAACAGCATGGGAAAAATGTGGTCAGTTGAGTGGAAAAAAGTGAAACTAGCAAAGTACAGAACGTGCTACCCATTCACCCATTGCCGGTATTGCAACCGATATACACGTCAAATGCTCAGTCTGTTGTCCGATTTACCGATGAGAACATATCATCACCGTTTGATGGATTTCATCAAAGAAATTCGAACGTGTGTGTCCCGAGATGAGCAGCAAGGGAAAAAATAGAAACACACTCTGGAGTGTGGATTGTTGACACAAGCACGTTCGTTTCGATCGTTTGAGCATAATGAGTTTCCATCGCCAAGCAGAGAGAAGGTTCGTCACATGTATCGCCATCGCACACATCCGTTCGGTTTTATCTTGTGTTGTCCCACATTCGATCTAGGTTGGAGATGGTCGCTCCAATCTTCATAAAATTAAAATTCGATTGCGTGCGAAAGAGAAGGCCCTTTTTTGCTGCACTGAACCAGCAGCAGTGGGCAGCGTTGTTTGCCCATTTTGTTTAGAAGGGCGGAAGAAATCCTCAACGAGAAGCGTCTTGTGCCGAACGATACTTGTGAAATAAAAGTGGAAGTGTTGCAGCTGGAAACCAAAACAGAAGAAGCGACAAGGTTTAATTGAATATTCCCGTACAAATGAAACAATGAGAATTTGATGAAAGGTGTCTTGTACGGTAGAGGAAGCAAAATGGGGGAACCTGAAACCCCTGGATGCATATATAAGAGGGAGTTTTACAGGCATAAGGACAATGATTTTTGCTTTACTCTTTTTTTTGTATCACAAGCAAGACCAAGAAAAGATGGGAAAAACAAACGGAAGCTGGATAACCTGATTGGAAAGTGTTTGCCAGTAGCAAAGGTATGCGCTTGTGGGAAGTTCGATATATTCGTACAAAACATTTGCCCCACTCGTGCATGCCAGAAGACACACTTACACACTCGCGCACTGTCATTGCAAATGGCAGTTGTTTGGAAGGAAGGAAATTTCGAACCAAATTCCAAGCGGCAAGGGGTTTCTGTGCAGGTGTAAAGCACAAAAAAGGGAACACATCTTATCGCCTTCCGTTTGATATAGATACCACCGATGTGGGAAAATTCCTCCAAAGGTGTGTGTGTGTGTATGTATGTCTTGTTGAATGTCCTTTCCGTGTGCGAGTGTGTACCCCGGATGGATAAAAATAGGATACCCGATTTTCTGCGTCCTTGCAAATCCTGGCCCTCTCCGGCGCTCTGACAGCAGACCCTAGCGTATGCGACCATTGTGTTGTGTGGAACGTGGAACGATGTGCATTCGTTGAAAGGACGAATTATGGAGCTTCTTCTCCAGCAAAGAGTGAGAGAGTGAGAGAGGGACAGAGGTTGAGATTGCTGCAATCGTCACCTTCGTCTGACACTATTTTTCGTTCCAGCGAACCTCAACTCCTCGCCGATAATGCGAATGGCAATCGATGTACATGTAAAATGAGATTGAGTTTCGTTCGTGCAAGGCTCGCTGCAGACGTGCAGATGTGTGATCTATCGACACGATTCGTTGTACGGCGAAACGAATATGACGCTGTTTGACACAAATTTGATTTGTTTCGTGCGCGTGTCCTGGCGCTGGCGGTAAATATGCCTTCACTGCCTTCCTGTGTTTGTACTGTTTGCGTGCCCAGCCCGTCATGAATAGACATCATCGAAGAAAAGCTCAACGCTTGGTCCGGATATCCTGCCACCGTGCCGTGGACACAATCAAGGTATTAACTCATCCTTGACAAACCCATGTTTCGCCATGGGTTGGCTGCACGTGTCTCTCTGGTTGCGCGATTGGGGCTCATCTAGCGAACTTTATTCGACCATTTTGATGTTGTTGTTTTTTTTTCAACCATCTGCAAAGAATGAGATGAAACCCGTTTCCATAAAGCGAAGGGAAAAAAGGCACCAAAAACTAAACAAAGCCACATCAGAAGATCACAGAACGGACGGCTTCAAACGGCGCTGTGCGCCCTGGATAAGGATAATTCCAACACACATGCAGTTGAAAACAACTAGGACAACGGACGTCTGTAGACTTTCGGATCCGTCGTGCAATGAATCTAGATTTGTTAATGGACTTTTTTTCTCATTTTCTCTTCTCTTTTTCTCTCGCTTTTCGCAGGTATGTGTATTGTGTGTTCCGTGTTCCCTGTGATGTTCTGTGTCGCGAACGAAGCTACCAAACGATAAAGCTCCAACCATCATTCGCTTCAACAATCGTGGCCCAGGTAGTAATGGCGCGCTAGTAGTAACAGGAAGCCGGTGCTCATATCTCGTTACTGCAGGACACATCCGTCGATTCCGGTGGACGGCTTGTTCTGGGCCCCGTATCGCCATATCGTGCCCATTCGCCATTTTCTCCCCAATGCACACAAGTGGAGCACACATTGGGGAGCTAGGGAGAGGGGAGTTTTTTTTTGTGTGAGCTCTTGTTAATCAAGAAGAATATCTGACAAGAAATACGCCTCCAAATAGGCAGGTTACTGTGGGGTGTCTTGTTAGGAGCAAAAAAAAAAAGGCAAAATCTCCAAAACTACCAGGCGTCTCCATCGGATGCCGTCCTGATGTTTTTCCTCTCTTTCTCTCTCTCTTCTTCGTCCACCATTGCGTGAGTACCCCGACCAAAAAAAAAACTGGATTGAAATGAATGAGTTGTAATATTATATAATCCAAATGGTGCGTGTTTTTGTTGCGAACCACACGAGAACCTGCTTTATAGTGGGCCGATCGAAACAAGTTTCCGGTTCCGGTGCGTGCGTTTCCGGTTGGTCGGGTTTCGGCTGCTGGTGGTGAGGGACCACGAAAAAAGTGGAGCAAAGCGAAAGGAAATGAAATACATATCGGTGACTGGATCCAATAAATAAAAAAGCAGAGTCTAGGAAAGGGGGATTTTCTGTGGCAGCTCAACAGCTGCCATACTTACGCCTTCCTTGCTATTCCTGCTGTGAAAATGCGTTTCATGTAGGAAGTCCGATGGTTAAGATTGTAGCAGGTGAACCGGTGGAGGGTACATAGCTAAATATACTCCCGATCAAACTTCAGCTGCCGTCGAAAATCGTTCCAATCGTTGTGGTTCGATTTCGGTTTGATTAATTCCCTCGCTCGTAGCGCTCGGGTGGACCTTTGGCGAAGAGCTTCAGTGTGTGCGCTCGCCTGAAACCCTTAACAAAGGACCAACAAATAGTGGCTAGTTTGTGCTGCTGTTGTGCCTCGTGCCCTCGTGTGCCGAAATGCACAGCGATTTGTTTGGCAACAAAAACAAAAGGAAGCAGAGTAAAGCTTTTTGATTAATTGATCCTTGGCGCTTCCGGTTTGGTGGGTTCTGGATTTTTTGTTTTGTGCCAGTGACAGTAAAGCATTTAATTTGTTTTTGTTTTGCCTTTCTTCCTGTCTGCTTCGAAGCAACTGGACACGCGAAGGATACTGGGAGGGGTAGCTATATTTTCTTTTCCCCTAGTTTTCCATCGAGGTCAACACACACACACACACACACACGGAGAACTTCGTGTGCGTACGATGACGGCGGTTTTTTTTTGTGCCTGGTTGTAGGTACAAAATGGCCAATCCAGGACGCGCTTGTGATGACAAGCGTTCTAGATCGAGTGTCTGGTCTTAGGGGTAATAAGTGTGCTTTTGACATTTTTTTTTTTGGTTCGTCCTTTCGCTCTCCTTCACTCCTTTAACGTCTACAGCAAAACCACAAAAGGCAACTCAAGCATGATATGCCGGTCAGGGAAGCGAAGAAACGTTTCCTTATTCGACCCCGAATCTCTGATTTGTCGGTATGTCCTTGCGTTTGACTACACTGAGTGACGGAACGGCTTTTGGTGCTGCCACTCTGGTGCCGGAGGGGGCTGACATGTCCAAAAGGTAGCATGAAGGTGGTTGTAATTTATTTAGGATTCTATTTGTGTTCGCAACGCGCGCGTCTGTGTGTGTGTGTGAATATGTGTGTTTTTTCTTCACCCTCCACCCCGTTTTTCTGTCATTGCTGCTCAAACGAACTTCAATCATTGCGTCGTCGTATGAAGTATGCTGCTAAAGGCGTAGGGCAAGAGCCGTCCGTGTTAAGGATGGATGGATGGGATCGAAATAAATGAGGTTATATTTGTACTGCCTCTCTCGTGTGTACGCGCAGAAAGTTGGCCGACTGTGAAGGGGTCAAAAAGTCGATAATACAACGACTGTACGGCTGTACGCTGTTGATAAGACATTACTTTCCTGTGTGCAAGAATTAATTAGTTCGTTTATGTTTTGTTTTTGGCGTTAAGCGGCTTTTAGCAGTTTAGCAACGCTGGAAGTAAAGCATGCAAGGAAATCAATTCTGATAAGTGACATAGTTTACTATGCGTAAAAAAATAGTTTTCCAAGTTTTGCGTTTCGTATCCTGGTCACGGCACCAGATACGTTCTAGAATATTAACACGTTGACTGCCAAGCAATTTTGAGTGAAATTCTTCGTGAGGCCACACAAACCGCGCACGGCTCACGCGTATGTGTTGGTGCTCAGCGCATCGGAAATTTCCAGCAATATGATTCTAAGGAAGAGAAATGTTTTGTGTTCAGGAGAGAACAGGCTAGCCGTTTTGTCGTTATCCTTCTTATAAGTTTTGTTGGACGATGAAAAAAACAAGTTTTATTGGTATTTGAGAAAAATTAAATTTTTTTATTCATAATTTAGTTCATTATATTATTTGCGGTGTAGGATTTTGAAGCAATCCTCACACATTTGTGGCTGGTCCGGACAATGGGGACAATATGTTACGGTTTTTTTTTACATTACCATGAGCCTTCGCGTAGTCCATTGTATTTCTGCGTAAGGAATAACATCGTTTACAAGCACGGCGCATCGGTCTACCCAAATCATTCTTCCCGATGGCGATGGTATGATTTTTATCCGAAGATTTACAAATATTGCTGGCAGGTAATCCTAGTAGTTGTTCTGCTATGATTTCCTTAAATTTTCTAATTTTTATTTGTTTGCTAGTAGCTGTTTTGTAAATCACTTAGGCATTAACCACAGAAATTCCTAGCAACAAATGTATTCTCAGTTTCCGGTACCATTTGATTCCTTTCCTCAAAGCTGTTGCATAAGCATGGCGATTTTGCTCATAGGGGTCTTTCGCAAGCACGGCATGGTATTAGTGTCTTTTGTACACGGTACGTTGAGCGCTTCTATCATCACCCAAAAATTGGGTGATGCGGCCCCGTAGGAAGTGTTACTATCACCCACGAAATGGGTGATGTGGCAGTCAACGTGTTAAAGAAGTAAGCAAATCGCTCGCGCTAAGGAGTTGAAATAAAAGTACTAACCAGAATTCCGAAAGAAGCTTCTTCCATCTTCGTAGACACAGTTTTATGTCTAGCAATTAAACACTTCAACCGGGCCTGATTCAGGTTTGCTGATTTGCGATTCGAAATTCCTATTCTTCCTATTGGAATTGACCATGAATCAATACTTTACACGCTTCGGCTTGTATGCGTAGCTAGCAATAAACCTGCGGATAGACATAAATTAAAACTTCGCTTTCGTAATGATGCTACAGAATATTACAAAAACTAACCAGGGCCCTCTTCCAGTTAATGAGAAGTGCTTCTCATTCTCATCCAAACCCGACGGTGCGGTCTTTCGATCGAACTCGCCCACGAACGAAGCGAGAGAAGTGGTCATTAAATTATGAAAGGCACCACACAACGCAAAAAGCTATGCTTCCCCTTATTCAAATAGGAACCCATTTCGTTGACATTGGGCTTGCGTATGATAGCGAGCAGCTAGAAAATCGCCAAAGGTTTTGTAATACGACGGCTAGCCGGTTGAAATATGTACGTTTTACAAGCGGAGTTGTCCAACGTTGTGAGCTATGGAATGTCGAAGAACTAAACAGGTTGTTGCGCAGGCTCTAAGATAGATAGTCGTGCTTTTTTTGTGTGTTATTTATCCCATCGTAAACGTGACGGAAAGCGTAGGGAAAGATGAGATATAAATTAGTTATGATTTGATTTGTTGTTTCTTGTTTTCAATTTCCCTTGCTCCCGGCTTTCTTGGCGTTCTCGCGTTCGTGTTCTGTTGTCTTGCAACCTTCATCCTTTAGCTGCTGGTGTGAAATGGATGGTGCACAACGTAACAGATGGCGAATAGCGTGGTGGATTTGCGAACGGAATACGGATAGCAAGCACACAGCTAATAAGCAACAACCGACTAGAATATGAAATGAAATCTCGCCCCGACCGAATGGGGGGAAGTAAAAGAAATGCGAGAATGTCCGATTTTTTTTGTTCCTTTTCTTCATTAGATGGCGTTCTGTAGATAGTTGCGCGAACTAGTTTATAGGCGGGCATGACTATTGACTACGGTGGGCGCATCAGGGATAGAATATAAATTGAAACATTAGCAACGGGCCAGATTATGTCCCTGGCGACGGGTAGATTTGCGTGGAGCGTCTTGCTTTTCGAGGCAGTAGAATTTATAATAATGGCGAGGAAATAGTCATCGGTAATGTCGTTAAATGGGAGCTAATGTGACTCGGAATGAGCGTCTTAGCGGGGTGCCGCGATATGAATGGTGTGTTATCATATTTTTATATTCATCCTTTGGCATTGGTTATGCTATCGTTAGGGATTACAAGAAAGGTTGGACGTATAGATTGCGATCTAAACTATAAAATTCTATTCTTCTAATTCTTCATACTTGTGTGGCAGGAATTTTGGATAACACTTTCAAAAAAATCTAACTATTTTTAAGAAATGAATGATCTTCATATATTTGCAGGATTTAAAGTTCACAAAGAATTCGCTTCAAAGTGCCAATGCTCTGTTCTAGGATGGTCGTAAGGGTTTTGAAAAGAAACGCCCGATGCACCCAGTTAAATGGAGAAGTTGGAAAGCAAGCAAAGAAGAATGATTATCTACTTTGCATGATGATTGAGCCGCTACCACCTGCCAGCACGCCGGGGTGTACGCGGTGTGTAGTGTGCGTGAGATAAGACTCTGCGCTAGAGGAAGCTGAAGGATGAACCGTGTGCTATTATTCCTCCATTTTCTGGAGTCGCTCCCTACTGGGAAAGCGATGGTTGAAAGCTTCTTGGAAAAGTTTTGCGGCACCGTAGAAACTGGGGGTATGCTGCCCCCATATGCTGCTGCTGGTGCTCTGCTTATGGTACACGGTTATAATAAAAGATGTACCGGATCGCATCCCACTTTCAAAGACGCGGTAGGTAACGGCTCGTTTGCTTTTGACCTTCTTCTCAGTGGATGTACACAGCTTCCATGCTCATAAATGCGAATGATAGCGGAAGTATCGAGAGGGGAGGGTGCAGAGCGCTGGAGTGGGCAGTGCTGGAGGATTAAACATCGTCCGTTGCATTGGCGGAAGTAGAATGCATTTGCTGTGCTGCTGGTACCGTGTGCGCCACGGGGGAAAGGCTTGCATTTATAGCAAAACCATTCCACGCTTGGCTAAAGTAGGATTTTTCAGTGAAAAAAAAAAAAAAGCTAGAGAAACCCCAGACAAGAAAGCAGGATGCTATGGGTTTTGTATGTAAAAGCTGAACGAACTGTAGCTTCTTCCCAGAACCGACAGGACAGGAGGATTCTGTGGGTGTTGACAAACACCGAGGGCACGGGCGCAAACGGCGGGTTGAAGTTGTTGTTATGTCGTTGAGCTTGAGGTTGTGTTTTCGGTGGAGAAGAGGAATTCTGTTGCCGTTTGTCGGAGGAGTGCCGTGCGCGAAAGAAAGATAACACACACACACACTCACTCGGCCAGACAGTGCAAATATCCGCCAGCGACACTCTCTTCAACCATGCTGCCGGTTGTATAGAAAAGGATCTTTTTTGCTCTCTCTGTGTGCGATGAGTTTTCTAGGTCCCTTTTTATGCGTCCATGCGGTGAACTGTTGGGAGAAATAGCGGGGCTTTAGGGGGAAAACAGGGGAGAAAGAATTAAGACCATGCAAGGAGACCATAGGAGCATTAGGATCGACTTGTGCTCAACAGTGTAGAAGATTTTTCTTTCTTTTCCGGTGAATGTGTTCGCACACGGCGAAGGTTGTGTTTTTATACGGTAACAGACAAATGCACTATGGGATGTAAAATGGTATTCGTTTTCAAATTAACATTTTAATGCACCAAAATCAAGTTTCTACGATGGCTTTTAAGCTTGAATCTGAAAATTACTAGCTTGCTTTTGTCAAAAAGTCTAGCAATCGTAGGCAGTTAAAGTGAAATTTATTGCTAATCCGGCAACGCTGTCGCCACTACCAACGGACTGAAACTCGGTCCTGCCGTGTGAAAACCGGCGCCTTAGTTGTCTTACCACCGGGACGCCCCATCATCATGGACCTATTTAATTTTTTAGGATTCAAAAAAACACGGTTTGAACAAAAATATTTTTTTTTTTTCTGACGGCTTTTTGCCAAATTGTCTGAAAAACATATCATATCTGAAAAAAATTTGTAAATTTATCAAAAGTTCATATATGCGTGATTAAAACATTTTTATATTTTTGTTCTAGGCGCTTTGATCGATCGTGTATGTGTTGAAACTGGACATTGAAGGTTAAGTTTATTTAGCTATTTCTAGTTCTGTCCACCAGTTTTTATTCCGTGTTCCCATAGTGCTCACAGTCGCTTCAAATAAAGGAAAACGGTTTTTAATACGATCCGGCAGTTGCATCGGGCTACTTTTCATGGTTGGGCTTTGGTTGATCCAAATGGACACAACGGAAAGTCGGGATTCCATGTCCAACGGAAGGATTCACGTTTCCATGTGTATTATTTTCTTTTAAATTTGCCTAAAAAACTAATTCCACGCGGCACGTGTTATGGGCAGGCAAGCTTAAAAAAATCGTTCCTTTTTTTGGTGTTGTTTTCTGGTAACTAGTCAAGCCGTCCCGTAAAAAAAAAACTAAAACACCCGTCGTCCAGGCAGGGCAGGGGCACAATCCCACTTACGTTCGTAGCAATCGTCCATCGGACCGCGAATAATCGGATGTACTGTGTTGCAGTATTAATGAGCTGGTTTATGAATTTCCTTCTCCGGCTTGGCTGATGATCCTGCCACATTTCGTCTCAGGTGCATTGCGCCATCAGCAGCCGGCGGCAGGTGTTGGTAAACCTGAGTCGCGCGCGTGTGTGTGTGTGTGGTGTTGTGAGAATGATTTTTGCTTTTATTTTTCTACCATTTCGATCCGGCACACGAATTCCTTTGACGAGCAGCGGATGTGGTTTGGTGCTTCGGGAAGGGAAGTGTTTCGTTTTGTAGTTTTCCAACCCTTAGCTCCAGCGTGTGCAGGTACTTACTTTTTTATGGGGAACCCATTTTCACCTTCGTACGAGGCACTTCGTTTTGGCTCGCTATTACACACGTGTGAGTTTAATTTTTGATGAGTCGGGATGGGACGAGCAGAGAAGTAAGAAAACTCCGTTCTTTTGGGGGGTTTCGGAAGCGTAGGACCACGGACACGTATCGTGTACGTGACGGAAGTGGGGAAGATTTTTTTCCCCCCTTGCTTGCCGAGTGGAGTTATGCCACTGGGCTGTGTGCTGGTATGGCACATTTGCCGTGGCTTCATGCATAATGAAGATGTCCTCCTGCGGCGTCCTTTCTTCTGCCGCGTGGTGTTGAAGCCGCCGCGCCCGTGAAGCTTCTTGGATACGTCAGAAGGTGGTGTAACGTTTCACAGTTTTCCGCTGTGCTTCGAAATAGACTCAAAAATTGTTCCACGATAATGTCTTTAGCAGTGGAAAATTGTGTGCTGTGCGTTTTTTTCCTTTTTTTCCTGTTTCGTTTTGCATGATAGATTAAAACGGTAACGAAATTAAGAACCTACTCGTAAAGTTCCACCCGGTCATTGGAGAGCGGCTGGCTTCAATGATTACTGTTGGATCGAGGGTTGGGTTGCATTAAAAATTTGCATTCCCATCGTTCCATTTGTGTGGAGTAGATTCATGTTGTATGGCACAAGTCAGTCAAGTTTATGCCTGAGTGTCGGTGTGTGAGTATCTCAATTGCTGTGACCTGATTGTTGAGGGTGACTAAGTGATAGGAAAGATGGCGCTATAATGATGAAATTCTGAAACTTCACTAATACAGTGTTCAAATACACTTGTGACTTGAACCAACTTTGAATTCATGAAGTGGAAAGATGACCAGACTTACACAAATGTAGTCTGATTAATCTCGAGCGCGTGTTCAGCGTCTACTCGTGGGCAGGACTTGGGCATCAACCTACGTGGGTATACTCAAGCCAAGGAACCCGACCGGGGGTTTTTGAGCTAAAGAAGATGTCGAAAGCTGTGCACAGTGACATAAAATTTCATATTTCACCCTTTGATTAGATCCTTTCTAAGGATCTAATCGAGAGAACCTCAAAAATAAAGGATTTTTAGAGTTTTCCCGAATACTACTAATTCTAGCTGCCAAAACGGGGTTGGAAAACTAGCTTTGTCATCACGACGTGTTTCTCAACCGTCAGCAGGTCAAAAATAATATAAAGAAGAAGAAAACGATATCCTAGTTGTGGTCACTTTGTCCTTTTGAACTCCAGAGAGCAACCCGTACTGGGAATCTGAAACCGATTTACATGGTTTTACAAGAGAGAGTTCATTATCTGTCAAACGGATGAATCAGAATTCATTCGACTTTCAATCCCTTTCAACATGTTTTGTATTAAATAGTTACACACCCTTCGGAGGACGCAATGTTGGGCGTTTACGACCTTTTCACCAAAGCTTGTGATCCCGAACGACAAAGTGCTCGCCTGAGGGTGAATTTCGAGTAGAATTCATGGCGTTATAAGTGGCTTCACTAGGCCTTTGCAGCGTACCTTGTGAAGCAGTTTTTAAGAGTATGTGCGTGTCCTTTCTTCCTGAAATTACATTCAATATTTTAAATTTACATTACATTTTCAAACATTATATATTTGGTGCAATAAATTCATTCAACGCCTAATTTATTGAAGTAAATTCCTTGTACCCAATCGCCTCAGCTTTTCGATATTTGAATCCTCCCTATTAATTCATTTAATGGATTTTTAATTACACCCCCTTTTTTCTTGGGAATCCCTGCCAACCTAAGCAGGCGATGAAAATTTAAATGCACAAACTCGGTGCGGTTTTTGAAGCGCTAACCCAGCTTCAAAAACCTCCACAAATCATGCCTAATTTAAAGTCCACAATAATTTCGATGGCTTAATGGTGCCGGCAGCGGTGAATCAAACATATGAGAACCCTCGGGAAGTGAGAGATACTGGTGGTGGGCAAGGCGGAACGAGCGGGTCTAAACAAACTGGGCGAAATTGGATCACCTACTCGCAAAATTACCGCAATTAAGCTATTGTGCTGTGGTGCGCGCTTTGTCTTAGAAACAGCGACGTCTTCACGTGAAACACAGGGTCTGTCTTGGGCGGAATGCGACATGAGGCCGGGCTCGTTAAGCCCTCGTCAAACGTGATTTGTTCGCCGATGTATGGGATCGAACGGGTGTGCGTGGGATCCGAATAGCGGCCCCGTAGAATCTTCCACCAGGTTGACGATGGGCGATTAGTTTGATACACAAATATGGAACCGGGAAGAGTTGGACGCAATGATGAAGATGTAGGTGTTTGTGGAAGGGTTAATCTTAAACGTTTAAATGACAGTTGTGTAAGAAGGGGGTTCTCTACGAAAAAGGCAAATTAATATCTCGTTCATATCTGTGCACACGGATCTGTGGATCGTTGGTGCTGACAGCATAAAAAGGAAATAATTATGTTGAAATGGTATCTCTTCCATGGTGATAGTATCTGTGTTTAAAAGTATTGTAAACAAAGGATTTGCTGGCTGAAACAGCGAGCAAACAGCGCTGTAAAATGTGCTGATTAATTCGTTGTGCGAAAGCATTCTGCTGATTCGCCGTTCTGTGCAATGAATTAATTTACCTTAAAAATTATACTAACAGAAAAAAAAACCTACCAAAACTTGCCTCTACATTGCAAGTGCGTGTGTGTTGCCTTACATGTCTGCCCACCCTTCGGAACTCTGTGGCACGTTCGTGACATCGATGTAAATATTAGTCCAGCGTGATCCAGCTGTGCCAAGGACGTGCCTTTTGGCTCAAACCTACTCGCCGTGGTCTGGACGCGGGTTAAATGAGTGTCAAATTTTCCCACTGGATTGATATTTTTCCACCTTCCTTTCGGTGTGCGTTTTTCACGCTTAATTGGTCAGCCGCCGTAGCATCATCCAAACCTCCCTTCCGAATCCCCGGATTGGAATTTCACATGTAGCGCTCATTTACACGTCGAGGAAAAATCTGTACGCGCCCAGAATGGGTTCGGATCGGGTGGGAAAATTTACATGCAAAATACATACGCACCCGCCGACCCACCACCACCCGATCATAGCACCTAAAACACGCGGAAAAACGTTCCATTTCGGATACAAAGAGCGCCGCGCGCATTGTGAAACGGATTGGGGCAAAAAATCGGAAAAGCCTTCATCATGTTTTTCACAACCAGGAATGTAACGCGCGCGTGTGTGTGCTCGAGTTGTGGTGGATAAGATAACATGATTGTGGCGATGGAAAACTTTGGCCCCCACACGGCATAAAGAACATGAGCATGACTGGAAAATTAGATTTTTTGCTCCTCCTTTCTCTCTCTCTTTCTCCCTCTGCTCCTCTGGCACTACCGCTTACCCGTCGGTTGCAAAATTTCATTCGCGTGTTCATCCAACAACAGCTGCCAACAAGGGGGGAAAAAAGGAAAAGGGAAAAATCATTTTCCTCACTGCCGTCCGTTCCGTACACACAGCAAATTAGTGAATCAATATTTCACGTCAAGTGGTAACATTTTTCCGGTCGAAACAAGCGAGGTTAGTTGGTTGATGAAGAAAAGTATTTCCTACCCTGTTTAATGATAAATCAAAGCCTGGACAAATAAGCCGAATATTCCACGGCCCCGGAGGTTGCGACATAACACGCAGCCCCAGTGCTATCTCGCGGGAATTGTGGAAAGTGGTGGGAAAATGTTTCCCACAAGAACCCCTTTTTTTCCGTGTGCGTGTGCCAGATTTTCCCATTTTTCAGTGGCATTTTCACATACACACACACACACGCGCGTTCACTTAAAAGATTGCGTGTGTTAGACTTTTTTTCCCACACGTTGTTGTGCCCCGCAATGCCAATTTCTTCCAGATTCAATTTCAAGTTTCGCGTTTTTCCTCTTTTTTCCGCTCGAAGCTTTCCTTTGCCAACTCGCACTGGTTCAAAGATCGTTAATGAAGCGTGTCCGAGGAAAGGCGTGTGAAAGTTGTTTAAGGACGAGGAACAGTGCAGACGTGTGTGTGTGTGTGTGTGTAAGGGAAAAGGGACACACCCGCGCGCACGGCTCATTGGCTCTCGTCCTGTTGTTAATTCTTGATTTATGGCTTTTAGCCTGCCGGGTGTGTGCCGGTAATGGTCGGCTTCGACAAATATTTAATTCGTGTTATCACGTTCGTATTACAGGCAACGCGCCTCAAGGCACAGCGACATTAACGGGCCTCTTCCGGCGGTGGATTTTATTTAACCAAACGTCAAATCAAATCAAACCTTTCTTTTTGTTTGTGCTGCGTTTTTTTTTGCTTTTTACTGGAACGGAACAGTTTCTGAATTCATGAAAAAAGTTCCGTTCCAACGCTTCTCTCAGCCCTATTTTGCTTGGAGAAATGGCATTAAATTTATGCAAATGAATTTCGGTTTCGCTTTTATTGTTTTCGGTGCGGCGAGAGGATGTTTCCATTCCGTCATACCAGGACGGGGGACTGTTGGGGGACTGAGACGAGGCAGAAACTATAAAAATACATGCAAACAATACTTGTGCGAACATTTATTCTGCGTTGATTCTTTGTCTGAATTCTGTTGTTTTAGTTCGGTGGTAAATAAGTTACTTTTTGGCCTTCTGATAACACGGGCGATCAGTTTTCTATTTGCACTAAATGGTTGCTGTTAGGACTTTTAATTATGCATAGCTTTTTTTTTTGTATTTCATGAAGGACGGCCCGACCGTACTGGTGAAGCAGAATATTTATTTACTGTGGAAAATGAAGTATCACATGTATAATTTAATTTGATAAGCCTTAAATACTGCTGGAATTTGTAGCAGTTTCAGGTATCTTATCTCAAGCTCTGCATGTTCTGGTAGTTTTCGAAACTTTTATTGTATAAAAAACCTTTTTTTGTTCGAATGAAAGCAGAATTTAGTAGTTTTTGTACTTCATTTATTATTTTGATATGTTATTTATTTTATTTAATCCTCCTCTTTTTACAATGTTGTTGGTATTGTGTTTGATTGCTAAATTATGTATCTTTGCTTTACTCTTTTTTCATTCTTTGGTTATGCATTCTTTAAGTTTTTGTTATTTTGGTGTTCTTTTATGCTGGTTTTGAATTTATTCTGTTCTATTCTGTATTTATTTATTTTCTTTTCAATGTTTATGTATATTTTATTTCTCATTTATTCTCAGGATTATCGTTTTACTTGTCATGTGGGTAAAAACTACCCAAAAAGAAAAAAAAACTACCATTGTTAAGCGAAAGATATAAGCGTTGAACACTTGAATCGCGAAATAAAATAATTTAAATATCTCTTGTAGTTTTCATTTTATAAAATTTAAAAAAGTGATATAGTTGACCTTGTAGAATCGTAAAGTTCCCTAAGAAGCTTGCAATATTTCACTATCCGTTTGTCAAATTCCACTAAGTGATTTAAACGTCTCATTATAAGGAACGAAACCCTGTATCCGCTTAGTATTTTATGCTATATTTTGCCCTAATACAGATAGCAGATAACAAAAAAGCACGTTACAAATCGATACATACGTTGTTTAGTTTGAACAATCAAATTGACTTCGATATGAACTTGTTTTCTTTTCATTCCTTCAATTTTTTTTTTCGTTTCCCCGCTTCAGTATCGCCCTACTGGAAGCTTAAACTAATGAAAAGTTTACTAAACGAACCATTCTCGATTTCCGCTATTTATTTGACTTGCCTTTTTTATCGCTGCTCTGCCCAGCTACCGGCCAGTTTGGGTTTCCTCGCCATAAAATGTAAGCCATAAAGGCCTCAGTCAATTAAAGTAACGTTCCTTCGGTCGATGGCAAAAGGGCCAATGAAAACTCACACATGCATTTTACCCAGCCTTTTTTTTTGGTAGTAGTTTCTTTGTTTGGCCGCAAAGACACACTGCCACGAGTAGAGCATGTTGGCATAAGCTTCCCCTTTTGGGAGCTTTACTTCCAACAGCAGCAGAGCGACAGTGGTAGGAAAGTTTGCCGAAAAGAAGTCAAAGTTTGTAAAAGGTGGAAAAAATTAGGTTAACATGAAGTTTTCTTCCTGCTTACGCTTCTTCGCTCACTGCTTGCTTGCTATAATCGTTTCGGGTGTGCGTGTGATAGTGCAATCTCTTATCTAGGATTGAAACTATTTTTGACATGTATTTCTCCGCCTGGTTGCACAGAAACTTTCTTTGTCTTAGAGTGGGAAAAGGAAGCTTAATGTGCACATCATTTCGCTTGTCTACGCTGACGCTGAAGGACAGCGGTGCTTTTTTCTTCTCTCTTGCAAATATGGCACAGATTTCGGGTGCACTTTTGTAAAGCTTTTTTCCAGTTCTAGACAAAAAAAAAAAGAAACACAACGCAAACAGCAGTTTAGCTCGCGCGACAGTTGTTTATTCAGCAGTTGCGGGAGAAAAAGGGGAAAGTTTTCCGTTTTGCAGCAGTTTTATTACATTTTCCGTAATTAATTTTCCACCATGGATTTATAGTTTGATTTGTACGGGGGGGTTTTTGTTGTTGCTGCTGTCCTTTGCTTGGTTGGGGACAGAAAAAGGGGTAGCAAAGAAAAACAAAATGGCTGCACTGTTGCGGGAATATTCTGCTTACATTTACTGGGTTTTTTCAGTGCTTCTTGTGTGCGACTTATTTTATTTAGTACTGTTTTACTTTTGGTCCCGGCCGTGTGATTGTGGAAAAGTTTTAAGCGCAATTATAAGTTGCCGTGCGCTCTGTCAAAAGCTAGGAAAGAAGGCGAAAGGATTGCAGCTTATTTGCCAATAAGCAAAGCAGGAAGCCAATGTACGAAAAGCAGCTGGGACGACTTTCGGTGGCATTTTTGAGTGGGTTAAACGGTGCATACTGCTGTTTTTTCCCGTAATTTCTGTAACTTATCGCGATGAAGACGAAACTTTGACCTGTTTGTAGTGCACAAGGACACAGGAAAGCGGGATAGAGCGAAGCGCGAAAATGTGTCTCCATATCAGCGTGGGAAAAGCAACGGGTGGTTAGGAAACATTTTTCATATAATCTGCACTTAAAATAATGCCGGTCAAGAAAACAACATTCGTTTTGACTCGTGGTGATGGTTCCTGGTTTTTGAGGATCCGTGATCTGGTTACATTTCTATGATTGGTGTTGCTTTTACCTAGAGAGAAGAGAAAACTAAAGCTCAGTAAAGAAAAAATCCAAGTTTTTGATAAGTAAACGGTCTGAATGTTGGAGGATGAAGAGACCAAAGAAGAAAAGAATTTTACATTTTCAATACAAAATGTTTGCGAATGTTTGTGGCACTCGAAATGTTATTAAAAAGGAACTGCACGAAGCAAGTTCGCAAGAATATTTTCCGACCATTTGTCGCCGAAGTTTTAAAACGAAAAAAATTATTCTCTTGAATAAATTATTTGTCTATTGAATTTTTTGTTTTTAATTTTGAAAATTTATGTCAAAATTCAAATTCAAATTTCAATATTTGATTGTTTAATTATATTTTTTACATTTTATTTCCTGTGTTTTTATTATAATTATTATGTTTTATTTTTTATTTATGTTATGATAATTTTTTCTGTTTGCTGAAATCTTATTTCTATTTTTACTCAATTATAATTTGGTTTTGCTTATTTGTTATTATGTGGTAAAACGGCGCAAGCTGCCATACTTAAAATAAATAAATATTTATTACTATTTCATTAGTAATTTTTTCGTTTATTTCAAAGACTTTCTGTACATCGTTCAGGCAGCGAACTTAGTAATAAAATGCATCCTTCGTTTCTAAAGAAGCTTATACATTTTTTTTTGTCTTCCTTTCTACTCCACATTGTGCCTGCACCACGGCCCTACTTCAACAATGTCCAGTGTCATTTCTAGAAAATTCCTTCATCGCAACCGTTAACCGTTTGCTCCACTTATCTTTCACTCCGTTGGCAGATGGTGCACTCACACCCTGCGGACGGATATTGCATTTATTTTCACTCGAGATGCATTTTATTGCACGCTCTCTTGGCTACTGGTTTGAAAGTTTGCCGCCAGGGGCACCACACGCTCGGTGCAGCTGTCGACAATCACGCTGTGCGCGTGACATACACCATCTTATAGTTATTCTTGTAGCCTTTTTTTGATCTCTCTTTCTCACCCTTTTTCTGGTTCATCTCACCTATCATTAACAATGGCAAACTAACTGACACGTTTCGCAGCCTTTTGCTTTCGATTGTCAATTTTGGGCGGAAATTTGGTGTACCCGGGCCGGGAAAAGAAACTGAATCGAAGCCTTATGAAATTGGTTTTGGGTTGGTGCAATGATTTTGCTGGCAACAGCCGGTCACGACAAGAGGCTGACAGATCGAGAGGAAGAGAGAGAGAGGGTGTCGATCGAATGTTGGTGGGCAAACAAGAAAAAAATTGGATTAAAACTACGAAGGCGTTGAAAGAGTTGATGTCTCGGCACAAAACGATTGACAGATCTCTTGATTAGCGAATGGGAAGTGAACAATCCGTGACTTTGCTGAAGACAGATTGTGTGGGTGAGGTTTGTGTTCAGAGCGGTGATGGTAATCCTAACCGGGAGTCCATTTTATTGGTTAGCTTTACTATTTATAGTTGATGAGATTAAATGCCATTCAAAATGATCAATTGTTCAATATCTTTGAAGCTTGTCCATAGCTCGCTTGATAGCAAAAGTTTGAGTCGCTTCTCATGTTCAAAATTCAGACGCTCTACAGTGCCCTAAACTTCAAACTTTTATACCTTAATTTTTTTGTTAAATATCTGAAGTCTTCTAAGAAGTGAAATTAATCAGCAAAGCACTAATGGGAAACAGTCGCACCAATTATTTTGAAGTATTTTACACGCTTTTCTGAATCGTAAAATTGAAATACTGATACACCAATTCCCTGGAACTTTCCAGCAATCTTTGAACCGTACAACAAAACTGACTTAATTCTAGCATCCAGAGCTCCACAATTCCCTGTTCACTTCACCTTGACAGATGAGAGTGCGATTGAACTCGACCATTCGACCAGGAATTTCTCGTCTCTGGCAAGCAAATCACGTACTCCAGCTCCAGCAGTAAGCTTTTTACTGCTAAAATTGCAAGCAGATTGCAAAAGCGAGACAGCAAACCGGTTCAAAACTGAATCAAAACTGCAGCAACCGAAGCGCGAAGAAAGTGAAACGAAAGTGGCCTCGGAAAAAAGGTGAACCCCAGAGTCCGTGAAACTGTGTCTCGCATTGGTCTGGCAATTGGTTCCTCCGTTTCTTCTTGGAGGCAAGGAACCTGCTGAGGAAGTGCGTTGTTCCGTGTGCTTTTTTTTGTTGTTGCTGTTACCTTTACATCTTGTCCGTGCTCCGGCGAATCAACCATAATCGACCTCTCCGGACCAAAGAAACGGTGGTGTGGAGATTGGCAAACCAGCAATGAGAGCGAAAGTGGGCACGCTAAGACGAACTCGTCGAAGCGTGAACTGGTTTTTCCTTTCGGACGGCGGCGGCCCCACCCTGGGGTCAGTTCAGCTTGCTTAAGTGCGTTGAAATTGATTTGGGGCTGGGTACCGGGAAACAAGAGCAGCTTTACTTCGGTGTGTGTATGTGTGTGTGTGTGTGGGTTTATGTGGCAGCATTAACCGAAACGAGCGCAAATAAACCGCGGACCCGGTGCCCCGACGCTTGGTGCGTTCGGTCGAAAATGGTCGGTAATGGTCGATAGCGTTTTGGAGCTTCACAATTTCGGTGCTGATTGTGGTACGAATGAAAAAAGACCACAAGCGAAACGGGAAAGCTTGTTTTTTTTTTCTGTGCGCTGTTGCTGGTTGTATCCGGTTCAGAAGTTGGATTTTACAAGACATTACGCTAGGAAAGGTCGTCGAGTTTGGTAAATTGGTCCTTGTAATTTCGGTTATGGTAGAACGATTCTCTTGGCAAACTCTTGAAGATGTTGGCATGGGTCAGGAATGGTGAGGATTGAAGTTTTGGCGTCTTGTTTTCATTGCAAGTAACAAATTAGCTCGTAAAGCAGGTGAACCTTTGATTGATGTGATCAAAACCTTGACTAGGGATTTCTCGAATATGGAAGTGTATGTATCTGGGAGCTCTTCTTGGCTTAAAGACCTTCCCCGGTCAGACCGGTCATCGAATGGTTTACTAGACTTGCCGATATCACGTAGTTGAATAGTCAGTCGTCAACGTCCTGACGTTCGAAGACTGGACAATGTCGCCTACAGCACTGGAACGCTCCGAGTATCATCTGCAAAAGTATTCGGTCGAGAGTTTTCTATATTATTCAAGCAAGAATGCAAGAAATTAGGAAGTTCAAAAATTTTTACAACTTAAGGTTGTCTCTCAGATTATTTAAAAGTTAATTTGCTAATTATGGCAAGTAGTTCATTGCTATAATTCATTATTCATTCTTATACTTTTTATTTTTTTTGTTTATTCTTATTAACCCTATGCCCTATGGACAAAATCGATCTAAATCCACCAATTAAGGCACGGCAAACTGATATAGAAATGAACCTATGTAGTGGTTATTACGGAATTTTTTTCAATAGGGAAGATTCACTTCATCTCACTATTTGTTTTCCTGTTGAAACATTGTTCCTCATACAAGGTGCTATAGAATCTTAATTACTTCTATTGGAATATCTCCTTTTTTCCTTTCGTTTTCTGCTCCTCATACCATCGCGATAAGCTTTCAAGGAACCGTTAGCACTAGATTCTTATTTCTCATAATTTACTTTTAACAACAAAGCTTCTCATCCTTCGCCATTTTGTGTGTGTGTGTGTGCTATAAAATCACACCCAATCAATCTCATTAACGAGTTTTGCTCATTTTGTCTCTGCCGCTTGTTGAAGCATTGTCAACAGAACGTGCCAAGGGGCCACATTTTCTCGCTGTTTTTCATCCATCTTTTTTTTTCTTGCAAACGGGCACAATCACTGTCATGACGTTGGCAGCAGCATCCCTGATGCGGGTACCGCTCCAAGAAGATGCACCGATTTATCTCCCATCGTTATGTCTCTTATCATTTTCGTTTTCCAGCTGTCTGCTGCCCGTGCTGGGCGACACGCGAGACACGCGAAGTCGGTCGATTGTGTTGCAGCACACTACCATCGATTCTGTATCACAGGACTACCCTGATTTTCCTTACACGTGACACAATGTGGCATAATGCGCCTCCAGCTTCCCGGGAGGAAGTTTCGTTTGAATGGTTCCAGACGCAGGAACATCCAGCTGCTATCCCGCTCATCCACGCGAGCGCAACAGCAGCTTCTTCGACGACGTGCCATCGTCGTTGTCATCGTTGGTATTTTGCTGAAACCATCTTTTAAGACATCTTCACGACCTACCATCGCTAGCGCCCTCTAGCGCTAGCGCTTCATATCGAAACGGGCGAGATAAATTATCCAGTGCATTCAACGGTCTCGCAAAGAACAATGCACTTTATTGCTGCAGTTGTAGATCGTCACTGTACCGTCAGCGTATGGTTTGGGCAGCGACTCCCGCAGTTCCCGGGGAACATGAATCTTTGATAATGATCGTAGACAAAAGGCAAAGCGGCACCCGTTTCCACGAAGATGCACTTGGCAGGAAGAGGATGAGGTTTCTCCTACAAGAGGTCCTCTCGTTTATGTGTGCTGTATTTGTTCGGGAATCGTGACTTATGTCATCTATTTGCGTGCCTTCCTCCATACTCGCACCCCCGGGGGATGATGAGTGGGTCCTCCGGGGGAAATTCTGGGAAGAAGTGTGTGTGTGCTTTCACTTGAGCGGAAAGTTTTTTCATTTAGATAAAATCTGCAGTGGCACTGGATGCAACGTGCAGTAGTAGTACGCCTGTTTGCAGCACTTTAGCATCGAGGATTAGCATCTTGCCAACGGAAGGGCGCATGGCGACCGAAATTCCTTTTGGTTTCGAGATAATCTTAAGCGGCGTGGTACTTTGTGGGTTTGAGTGTTTTGTTGTGGGCGTGATTTGATGGGTAAAGTTTTTGTCGAATTTTCTAAGCACCCGAAGAAGGATAACTCTCCCGTACTCGACGATGCGTTTTTAGTTGACTACTTTAGTTGTGTTTTTGTTTAGGCTGCGAGTTGGAGGTTATGCATGAAGGGGGAACGGTGGGTAATGATGATGAGACGATCGAGCTATAGATACCGGGCCTGGGAATCGTTGGAAAGTGTTAGTACGAAACTTCATAATACCGGATGGATTAGCCGTTGCCGAAATCTCAGTCACAACAACGTCAATTACTTAATTTGTGCTAAGCGATCTGCCACTGTGAGTTTTAATTGAATTCGAGAAGCATTTAATTAACTTAAATTGTGTAATAAATCCCATCGCTTTCTGCTATGCATAAATCCCCAGTAGAGCATTTGATTGTGATGGCTTTAATTTGAAGAGTTTGAGTCATATGATTAGCAACTTTATTCAAGCGCTTTACCATATTTTACTTTATCTTTTGTTTGTTTGTTTTCTCCTTTATTTTTGCGTTTTTCAACTGTTTCTTTTCTCTTTTTTTTCTAGCAATTTTGTAACTTGTTCTTTATTTTTCTACTCTTATTTATTGTGTACAGGTCTTCCCTTGTTTTCTTTCTGTATTGCTTTTACTTCTTTCTTTTTCCTTTATCTTTTGTTGTGTTATTTTGAAGCTTTATTTTAGCTTCCTAATGCTTAGATAATCATTTTCAATTTGAATTATTTGTCTTTATTTGCTCCTGAAGTGATAAGAAATCCTGTTTGGAATTTCTTATTTATTTATCGTTACTCTTACTTCGCACAAAATCACAAAGACGCAACACAGATGCTCCACCTCGAGCTAATCGCTTTGATGGTGGTTATGTTTACGACCGCTTAGTTCATAAATTGCGCAACAAGCTAGACAGATGCACTTGAAACTTTTTCCCGGTCGCAAGTGCTGCACAAGATGGAACGAGGGAAAGAAACTTCCCGAAAACGAAGCGTTCTGATCGAGATATCATAATTTTTCCTTTGTTATTTCGTGTGCTGCAACATGTGTGCTGCAAATTTAAAGCACCGTTTCACGGTGTAGCTCGTGCTTGCGCTTATTGATTTAGAATGGAGTAAAAGCGTGAGGATGCTTCATTTTTTGCTCCAACACACGGAATACGGAAGCAAATTGTGCGAAGAGGGAAGCTGAATAATCTCAGGAAGGTAACCACTTTATCTTTTAAGTGTTTGTTTTTAGCCTCAACCCCAAACGAACGCGTCCTGCTACGTGAATGGGGGAGAAAAATGCGAAAGCATGAGAACAAAAACTCACTTTTGACCTCCTTTTTTTTGGGGTTCCGTATGTGTGTGTTTGTGTGCCTGTGTTATGTGCTCCATTCTCGTGGGGTCGATTTTCCCCGACAAGCGCCTCAACGGCGCAGCTCCTTTTGCTGGTTGAATTATTTATAAATTATTGAAATTCCCAAAACTACCTCCACCCGGAAGCGAACAATAATCTTCCCGCTACCTCGTCGGATATTGTAATGGCTGTTTGGTGAGGCTTTTTATAGAGACTCACAACACACCGACTGCGAGAGACTTTTAAGGGTTGAATAAAAGACTTTTGGGTGTTTTGTCCTGCCCACCAAAATGCGTATACAATATGGGGGTAGAATGATGTTACGGCCAGCAGATTTTGAATACGAATGACAAGCTTCGACCCTGCTAACTTACAGTGACAATGGGGGAAAGAAAAGTGGGACACAAACCCTTCTACAAACAAACTCAGCTTCGCTAAGGATGAGTTTTATTTTCCTCTATCGCGTCACTATTGGTCTCCTGGGGGTGGAAAAACAGATACGGTGTTATGCGTGATATGGAAGGTTTTCTTTGCAACCGCAGCAAGGAAAAGAAAACAGTGAAAAACCTTGTTTTTTTCCTTCCAAAGGCACACACAGGAAGAGTTCCTTCCGAATAGAAAGAGTGCAAAAAGAAAATGTCGCTCGCAGCATTAAAGACAAACACTCTGGGACAATCTGTGCTTGGTGGGATGGTTTTACTGCAGTTGACACATTTGCTACTTTGTTTCGCCATGTTTTCGTCAAACATACTTCCTATGCAGAGGGTGTTTCCGGGGTTTTCTTCTGGAGAAGGCAAGCCCGGAAAACTTACGTTTACGATCTTCCTACGCAGCTTTTTGTAAGACTGCATGAAAACGATGTAACACCAACCAATAGAGGGAGTAAAAGCGGAGAAAAAAGGATTAAAGAACGGCCAAGACGCTGTTAGAAGTCCCTTAAACCGCCGCCGGTTAGCTTTGGGAAAGTTTTCCACGCAAACGGTTTTCCAATGTGTGTGTTTTTTTTAAAGAACGATTGCGTAGGAGATCTCATAACACAGGGAAGTTGTCACGGATGGAGCATCCCCTTAAGGGTGCATTAAAGTTCCCGGGCGAAAGATTTGGACTAATGGCAAGAGAGAAAGAGAAACAAGATGGCTCCAAGAGGTGGAAAATGTGAAACGATTAATCATGTTGCTGTGTAGCGAAGAAGCAAGTTCACCCACGATGTATCGTTTCGAACCACGATGTGTAAAACTGGTGAGTTTCTTGGAAGAAAATAAAAACATATCCGGAAGGGCCTACGATTTTGGCTGCCAGTTCTGTGGGTGTTTATCCGTGGTATTAGCAGACGATAAGGATACGTCGACCGAAGGGAAACGTCGCAATTATTTATTGTTCGGTAAGGATGATGTCCTGATTTCCTGGAAGAAAAGAAGAGCGTCATGGAGTGAGTAGTTGAGGATTAATGGCTAATCATATTTAATCTTTTTCGCTGATATTCTTGGAGGCAGTGTAAGTTTTTTTGTGTGTTGAATTTCTCGACGATACTCCTAGAAAATTTGTTCGCTTTTTCCTCAAAAAGCGTAGGAAAAGCTCCAGATTGTTCTGTTGGAAAAATCAACTTTTGTGACCAATTCTCAGTAAATGCTGAAGTAACTCTCTCTCACTGGCACTATTTGCCATTATTTTTAGATCACTTTGCAAGCACTTGGATGCCACCTGGGTTGGTGCACTTTTTCTGCGAACCATTTACAATGAATAATACAACGAGACTCAGCAGCAACGAGCAGTGACACCGTTGCATTTTCCAGCCGGAATGAAAAATAGATCCATACCCTACCCTGTCCAACACAGTAACGCGGCTTGACACACAGCGGAGCACCTTGAAGTGTAGAATATCTGCTCACTAACGTTGTCCAAATGTCAAGGCCTTTGCTATCGTTTAGAAAAGTTGACGGGCGTTTTTTGTTTTCGGTGTATTGTTGAATAAATTGTGTAAGACTGTTCGAAATGGTTGCAAAACATCGGGTCCTTTGCGATTGGGTCGGGTTTTCCGTTCGAGAAGGGCAGAGATGACAGGCCGTCGTTGTCCTTTAGTTTTTTTTTCGGTGTAATTTGTTGTTTTTACCTCATCCATTGCTGGTCTCTCGTGTTGGATTGGAATTTCTCGTTTACATCCGTGAAGTACACGAGTGACACTGGTGAGGCAGCCCCCAGTTGCAGCTAGAGGGTGTGAAGCGTAATCTCTTACGGAGCACTCGGCTGGGAAAATAGACACACCTTGAACAGGGAGAACACAGTGCGATTCAGCTTAATTCGCTTCCAGGATTCGTGCGGATTTGGTGCGCGTGAGTCAATGCAGTGTTTTATTGCAACCATTTGGGTTGTTTTCTTTTCACTTATTTTTGCCTTCTTCCTGCTAATGCTGTAAATGATGATGATGAGAAAAAGGATGCTTCGGTCGTAATTTGAGCAGCTTGGATTGTTTTACATCGTCCAGCCGATGTGGTGTCTGTCAGCAAGAGTCTGACGAAAGCAGAAAGCGTGTAAAATGTCTCTCTTTCGTCCTTTTTTGCTGAAAAAGGAAGGATCCTTTCTTAAAAGACACGACCTAGGAGTAATTTATTAAAAGCGCGCGCGCGCGCGTCCCAAGGGGAGATTAAACCCCGATGAGAGCGGATCTCCCCGGAAGTGCCAGGAAGACCGTGTTGCCGACCGCTTTGACGTAATGAAAAATATGCCAATCAACGGAAAAGGACACTTTGGAAGAAAGGGACAATAAAGCACGTTTGCAGTGTTTGACCGACTATGAGGGCTGAGGTGGCTGTGAAGTTGAAGTGAGAAATTAATTAAAATCTATTCCATTTTCGGTCCAATATTACGGACCTCCTGCCTGTCTGCTTCCCTGGGGGGAGGGCTGTGTGAGTAAAGACATTTTCCAACTTTGACGCTTTTCGTCAGGAATATTCCCTTTTCCGTAGGGTTTCGCAGAGTTGTGAATTTTGAGGATAGTTTTGAGCAAATGAAAGAAAGGCTGTTCGCAGCATGACAAGCAACAGGTCAACAACAAATGAAGGATAGAGTTTCCTGGCATTCCTTCCGGGAGCAAGGATTACCCGTTTGCACCATTTATCTGCTGAGAGCTGTATCCCTTACCCACCCTCTCTCTCGGGTAGGTCACCCCACCAATTAGGATCATCAAGGATTACGGAGTCCCAAATTAGCATCGAATTAAGTGTGTCCTGTTACCTTTTTTCCGGGTGGCAATTTTGAAGATGAGGACCGGCGGGAGAAAATACTGCTCCAAAAAAGGTGAAAAGGATGTTTGACAAACATCAGCATAATTCTGAGAATTTTGACTTTGAAGGAGTTACCGTGAAGGTTAACAAATTTCGAATGGAGTGCTCGAACTTCAAACTTGATTTGAAAACACGTTGACGGGATTTCCGGGAATCGTGATGGTACTTGTTTGTGAATTGTGTGTGTTTTTTTATTGTTTACACTGTTTCGGGATTTATCCATTATTTAAAATGTGGCTACGGTCCTGTTTCGTCTGTAAACACTTGACTGTGCCCGAAGAAATGATTGTATGATGGCGTTGTCGAACGCTATTGGAATTTGTTTTGAAGATAAACATGGCAAACTTTCAAGCGGAATGTAATTGAAGTTAAAGAACGTGGAGCGAAAAGCTGTTTTTTGCATAAATTTTGCAAGAATTCATTATGGGCGACGATGTGCGCGTTCGTTCCTAGGGCGAGGCAGGGTTGGCTTCATGTGTTCTGCATGGTCGTGCTTAATATTCGCACATTTATTAATTTCATTAAGCTCCCACTCAGGAGGAGTCACGAAGTAATTTTGGGGAACAGATGCATAAGCAATGGTCATATTTTTTTTATTATAAAGTTTTAAATTCCTTTTGATTTCTTGGTTTATCACTTTATTTCCTTTACCAATTTTGCCTGTAATTTTCCAAATTTTTACTATGATACGAAAACTTTTGATCCCATTTTTTCCCACTGTGCTAAAAGCGTTTTGAGGGCAAACTGTCCCGCAGCGTGTTGCAAAAGTTTCAATTCGTTTTGCTTACCTTCTTCCCTCCTCGCTGCTCACCGCATCACATTCACACCTAATTAAAAGATGTGGAACATTTTTTGACAAAACACAGTTGAATGAAACAAGAGTTCTTGAGCGCGCTGAACTGCTGGCTCCCGGGTAATAGAAGCTGGGAAGAAGTGGTTCAAGTTATTGTTTTTTTTTTTTATTCTCGCGTGTTTGTTCTCGCTGAACGCTTTGAAACGATGGTAAAACTTTTTGCAACTAGTGCGTCGCGAGACATTTTACAGCTGTTTTCTTTTCTTTCTTTTGCTCGATTTGTGAAAACTGCTCTTCTGATGTACACAAAACATAGCTTGATTGCTTGAGCCTGAACGGTTGTGCAGAGGTGCTTCGGTGATGCTGTGTGCGCACAAATTTTAGTTTCCCCGAATCCGAAGGTACCATAAGGTACCAAAGTGGTTTGAAATAAATGTAAAAGGGTAAAAAGTTGATGGCTGGTTGGGGGCTGGAAGCCATTTCAAAACAATCGCATCGAAGAAACTGCGCCAAAAGTTAGGGGCTACATTGCGCTGTTAATGTATTCAAAGCTTTTCGAGTGTAGTTTTTTGCTTTCAAAGAAAAAGATTTTCAGTGGCTCACAGAAGTAACTAGTAAGGGGTTTTATTCGGTGAATAGTGGAATAGTTTTCTTTTAATTGTAAATTAATTCTTCGAAAGGAGCATTTTTAAAGTTTATTTTTTAAGCATGACATCTCACTTGGGTGCTAATATTTTGCCGGAAGGCGTCGAACGCTCTAACAAGTAACAAAATTTGAAATATCATTCAAATGACAGATTCAGCAAGGCTAACACTGACTGTGATGGTCAGTCATGCTTTACTACCAGTTCATTTTACCGCATACGCTAGCACCACCTAAAGCTTTGGTTTAAAAATTTTAAATTAATGTATTGCTTTGTGTTTTAGACCTGTCAAAAGCCTGTCAAAAATATTATTGAATTAATAAAATCATATTTTGACATTTAATTATCAACCTGTAAAACCCTGCATTCGTGGTTAATTATTACACTTCCTGCACCGATTATTCAGCATAAAATTTGTGGCGGACAGTTTTTGGCACCTTTTTGAATCATTTTGCCCAAAACTGATGATAAAATGGTGAAATGTGGTGCTGGTGTGGGTTTTGCGGGACTTGGGAGGCAATTTTTGCTAACCATCCTCCTGTATACTATTACAACCTGCAGCTAGAAAACACGTTTGTCATGCTTCATCGATGATGGGTTCTGCTGACCCAAGGTATTTAGTTGGAAGCCTAGCCCGGTGGTCTGCCGGGCAATGGAATGGTAGAAATTTCGATTTTCGAGCAGAAAAATCGTCCCAATTGTGCTGACGCATACACAGTTGGACGTGTCGAGAGGATGACGCTTTTGCTCCGATACCGGTGCTATCGGTTGGCTAGAGAAGTGCGTGCCCGTTTGTGGTTAATCGTCATCCATAATCGCTATTTGAACGGTTTCTTAATCTCCCCTTTCCCACAACAAACCACACAAAACTGCCCCGGCACAACACACTCACCATGTGTGGGGGTCGCACCATTTTATTTGGCCCCTTTCCCGGCCTCCGAAACTGTGATCGCGCGGGTGTTGGTGAAACGCAACCAGGAGTCCCTCAAATTTCGCTGACAGTATCGGAAAAAGCCAAATTTTTGTGGCCGATTGCCTTTTTGGTGCGTTTGTTTTTTTTTAGGGGGCTCGTGGAAGCTGTCGTTTACTGGCGTTGATCCTGCGGCGTACATCCGGTAGATTCCTGTTATTCGCTCACAGCTCCGGTTTGGTAGACATTAGATGAATAAACGGAAAATGTGTTTTTTCATCGACACACACACACCCATATCCTGTGATTTTACTCGACATGTTCGATTGTGGCCTAGTTTTTCCTTCGTCCTTGTTTCTCTCATCCAACTTTACACCCGCAGGAAAGCATTGTGGCCGATTGAACATGGATTGATAATGACAGTTTGTGCTTGTGTTCTCGGAGCTCCTTTCCAAGCTTGGAGGAGGGAAAAAAGCGATCAAAAATGGCGTTCGATTCGATTGAGCTTCGTTTTATGGTGTATCGGTTAGTGGAGACCGAGACCGAGACTACCGTGTCTCTTATCTGTGCCGTCTAATGCTCGTGGGAGTGTATTATACCAATGGAGAGTAATGTGTACAGAGATCCTTACGTTCAAATGTCCTGGTTTTTGTAATAGCATTGTTTAGAGTTTCGTTTCCGCAGCAGCTCCACAGTGGCAGAACTTGCCTGCCCAAAATTAATCCGATATGAAATTCATGAAAATGTTCCAGCAACTCCACCTTACAACACGCGGTCAAAGCCACACTCGAAAGCTGCTGATGCTGCTGCTATTTGTTTTTCATCTCGTAATTGACCGTTTGATGTTGGGATTCTAAGACCTCACTCGAATAGCACCCGTGGAATAAGAGCAGCAGGGTCAGTTAGGCAGAGGCCACCGCCAAGCCCTTCTTGACGATTATTTTAAATAATTCATTACCTCGCCGAGCGCGCGTTCGGGCATTCGCACGCTCCCTCTCCTCTGTCTGTCCTGTTTATTGGGTTGTTTTGTGCGAGAAATTAATTTTCCTTCAGGTTTTTGGCACTGCTGATGAAAATCGGTGTGGCGGTGGTGTTGTTTTTACTGTAAATAATAGAATATAATTAAAGCCCGTGTGCTTCTGCCATCTCGCTGGTTGCGGTTGGGGAGGTATTATGGCGTGCACTGGAAGATCTGGTGGTCTGGAAGAACAGCAGGGACGGTAACTTCCTTTCATCAGCGTCATATCTAGGTGTCTTTTGACGTAGATTGTTTCTGTTGGAAGGGGTATGTTTTGTGGTTGGTAACATTGGTTTTCTTGCGTTTCTTGTGACGGACGAGGGTAAACTTGCAACATCAGCGTTGATAAGATTTGTTTTTCCTCCAAGTGAAGCGTAACAAGAGATTGTATGATTGTGCCTTTTTGCAAGGCACAACATTTTCCACCAGTGAGTCTCCGGTAGAATATGTTCCAGTTTTGTTCCAGGCGCAGGGAAAAGAACCGTTGCATTCATTATTCATCTTGGGACTCTCAGTTACTACAGTTACTTAAGATACTTTGGAAGTAGCTTGTTGTTTTGATTGGACAGCAATTGTTTGTGGAAATTGAAGCTCATAGCAAACATTAAGTCTAAGTTTAGAAGAAATCGTTGTTAGTTCTTTGGTAGGTGGTTCAAAAAACAAATTGCCTTGATTAAATATTTTATGGTTATTTCTTCCAGGCTCTAATGAACTTAGTCATTCGGTAGGGAGAGTCGATTTTTCAGTTTAAAGAATTCATGTGTAGTTGTTTTTCGCTTGAAAGGGATATGTTTTATTCTGGAACACAATTTACTGCTCTCTTTCCACATCACATTTTATAGCAAACCTCGTTGAATTTAATCCAAGAACTAATTTTTGGAGCTAGGATTTCCAGGATTCATTATTTGCATGCCTTTAGCAGTATTTTCCAATAATATACTGTAAAAACGGCTGGCCAGAAGCTCCAAATATGTCTGGGAAACACGTTCCAAAGGATTTCTGAAAGCATTATCTCTCACCCGGAACCACCTTACACGACTGCTTCTCATGCCTTTTTAATCACTATAATAGAATTTCAGAAGATTTTCATACCTCCACATTAGTCATTACAGAACATGTACGTGTCTATTACGCTTTTTCCTATTAAAGCCAAAAAAAAAACACTCAAACTCCTTTTTTCCCGATAAAAACGGGGCCCTAAAACTGCCAGCGTCTCATAAATTAGTCAGACGATTTCATTCCCTTTTACCCGGCTTTTACTGCCGAACTAACTCGTGTGCTGCGTTAACGGTGCTCTTGTGCTCTCTCGCTCGCATCTCGGCTCCGCACCGCTCCAATGGCGTAATTTTAGACTCCAAGAAAAACGGTCCGTTGCCGGTATTAGTCGGAGAAACAGCTGGCTTACTTGTTGGCCGACGTCGTAACACGTCGATCAGGACGTGCACGGGATTTCTTGTTTGTTTTAGTCTCCATGAACCGTGAATAAAATTCTTAAAAAGGTTCGTAATTATCCGATTTGTGGAAATGCTTGCTCGCTTCGGCTTCATTACCGCGGACGGATTTTTCACTGAATGATGCTGTGTGACTGATTGCCGAACGGAGAGTTTAGGTTCGGGTGAGTTGGTATTGATTTTTCGCCCATGTTCTCCGTCACCACACCAGGCGTCATCATCTGTAGCGGTGTGTGTGTGTACGTACACAC
The DNA here is from genome assembly GCF_943734695.1 of Anopheles maculipalpis. Lineage (NCBI taxonomy): Eukaryota > Metazoa > Arthropoda > Insecta > Diptera > Culicidae > Anopheles > Anopheles maculipalpis. The sequence continues at coordinate 88,287,453 of NC_064871.1, forward strand.
CACGCATCAGGGAGAAAAACGTTGTTTTAAAAATAAATTACACATTTGAACGATAGTTAAATTCGTACTAAACACGGTTCGGCATGGGCGCGCGTATAAATAAACGATTCGATTCTCGTTCTCTCGCTCTCTTATACTATCTGGCTCTGGTTACTCTCGCATGCAAGGTTTTTTGTTTAATTTAGAAGGTTTTTTTGGGAAACGTTTCGTACACGTGTGTCCCGATCGTGTGGTTTCACGGTGGAAAGCATCACATTCCATGCCATCATTCATTGAGACATGGAAATCTTTTGGGCCATTCGACTAGACTCAATTTGAAGCGTAATTTCAAAACAAAACGACAGGATAAACACTCTTATTCTCTCCCGGTCTCTTATTCGCGCGGTCTCTATTTTATACCCCGTTTTTTTCCTGTGTAGTGTTGATTAATTGTGTACTATTTAATTTAATGGAAGGGAATGTATCCTCATTTTAAAAATGAAAAGAATCTGTGAATTAACCGAATGGTGTGAATTAATGAAATTTAACTAATCAAACACTGTTTTTGTTTCTATTTGTCATTTTGCAGAACAATAACAACAACATCAACGTCACAGACGAACCGCGCCGGAAGCGTGACGTTGCGACACGCCCCAACCATATCCTGCTGTTCACGATCCTGAACCCGATCTATCCGATCACAGTGGTGAGTAGAAGTTTATTGGGCAGTGTGCAGATAGACCAGGCGACAAACTATTTCATGTTTCGTTATTAAATCAACTAGAATCCTTTCAATCATGTCTCGGCACAGCAAGAGAAAAAAAGTGGGAAAAAGAAACATAAATCCTTCATGCCTGGCATGTATCAATTTTTGGAGGACCCACTTTTTTTTGTTGGTTGTTGTACCGATAGTAGAATATTTTCCTCAGACCCAGGTCACATATTTTCCTGACCCTTTTTGGGGAATTTTCACCGGAGCCTCAAATGGCAAAAAAGGGTTTGCAAGTGCGGTTCGAAACCACAACGCCGGCTTCGAAAACAGTTACCAGGGCAAGAAAAAAGGAGTTTTTTTCCAATCTGGGTTTGAGGAAATTCCCAAAATCTACTGAGGGCAAAGGGTTTTCTCCAAAGAGAAAAACTTAATATCGGAATTTTAACCCTACGCCGGGTTCTGTTTTAATCAGACGAGTTTAAATAACGTTGTTTGATCCAGGACTCGTGGGTGGCGTTGTTTGATCGTGGGATGAGTACGTCGTAAAGCGAGGACCAAACAAGTATGACATAATTCCCGAAACTGTATACTCATGAACATCGTATGACACATATCCTGCTAAACCGTATGTCCTGTGTTCCCATACTACACCGATAGTCCTCCTTCAGATCTTCAAAAATACGGAGAGAGTGTAATAGGTTTCTCCGTGGCAAGGAAAGGGACGATCCACTGTTCGACAGGAAGTGGGAAAAAGCCCTCCATTTTCCCAGGTCGGTATTAATAATGCATTCCCTTAAACTCACCGATAAATGGTTGCCGTTAGCGAAGGGGGGAAAATCCCATGTTTTTCTGCCGCCCGTACCACACCGGATGACCCATTTTAATTGGCCTCATTTAAACAGTGCCGGACCCTTCGACATTAACTAGCCGAGAAGCCAGTTTTTTGTCACTTCGCTATACCATTTCGCTGCAGGAAATTGTGACCCTTTTCCTTCCACGACAGGAATGTTTCGGTGTGTGTTAGCGAAAGAAAGCAAGGAAACGCTGAAGATGTGTGGGGAGTTTTGCAATAATTGCAGGGTTTTTCGATGCAATGGGCTCCGATCGTTAGTAGAGTTGTCGTAGGGAATATCGGTGGAGCCGGTGACAGAAAGGGATAATCGAGCGAGATATCGCTCAGCAAACGCATTAATCTTGTGTGTTGGTGAGGTGACCTACTATGCACGTGAGATAGCACCGCATAGAGTGGAGGATAATTAGTGTTGAAGGAGGGAGATGCAGGAATCGGTGCGAGACCTTAGGATGATCGATGTGCCCGCAATTCTAAGCGGAGATGAACGATTAACTGTGAAGTAATGCGAAGGCTGGAGTGATGTGATGTTGCCTTGCTCCCAGAGGAGTAGTGCAAAGGAAGATAGAGTCATAGAGTTGAATGGAAATTGAAGATACAATTTTATCCATTTAGACACTAAGTCCTGTAAGGTGATGGACTATGGAGAGTCTTCTATTATATGTTTTTTTGGAATTAACATTTCTGGTGTCCAACTTGGACTAGTTTTGTACCACTTCAAGAGCTCCAAATATCCGGATATAGCTTTGCGTTGACTTCATGATGATCCAAAAAATGTTTGCCTATCAAAACTTCTCAATCTTCTATGTTCTAATCAAACTCCAACAATTATTAGACTTCGAAGCATTGTCCACCTACCCAAATAGCAACAAAAAAAAAAATCATTGGTCTATCAATAAATAACAAGAATCAGACCTATAACCGTCAGAATATCAAGACAAACCCGTGAATCATGCCAAGACAACTACAAGAATCGTTAGACTATCAAGACAACATCAAGAATCATTAGACTACAAAGACAACACGTGCGCGGCCGAGATGAAACGTTCCCTGGCAGCATCGACGATTGTGGCCACCTGTGGTTCTTTAGTTAGCGACGTGTCTCAACCATGAATCACTCTCGCGGCTCGACTGAGGAAAATTTTTTGCGATGCACTAAAATGTCATCTTTACACCACCTCCTCCTGCAGCACCTAGCGAACCTTTCGCATCCCGACCTAGCTGCTCATTAATATTCTACCACCAGAGTCAGTCCGTTGCCAAGGAAATGAAACGTATGTCCGTTCGCGATCGTCAATGACGGTGACGATGATGCACGGGTGGAGTGTTCTTCGAGATTGATGAGCCCTCCCCAAGCTCTTCGCTTCCCTCTTGAAAATGGGAGAGTACGAGTGGTCATTCGAGCGGTCAGAAGACGCCACTGTTTTGCCGCTGAGAGATGCACCACGCTGTAATTAATTGCGGCATGTTCCGGCGGGTACTACCACCTACCTATCATGCGATCTGGATGCATGATCAAATTATTCTAGGTGGTATGTGATGTCGATTTAAATTTACTCCTATGTATTCCACATCCCGCCCATGTTCGCCTTCTTCCGCCTGACCGATTGCTCTACCGCACATTTCGGGACATGTTTTTCCACATGCCGTTCGAAGAGCGGGAGCGCACCGAATCCATTTTGCGGACGTACGATAATTGATGCTCCGGGCAAAGCGAGAGAGAGAGAGAGAGAGAGAGAGAGAGAGAGAGAGACCAGTACGGGATGACAAATGGATTGACGACGTTTCTGCACTGTCGGGATTGGCATATTCAGAAGCGTTTTGCGAGGCATCGTCCATTATGACCACACAAAATGGTGCATATCGAACCGAATCACGCCGCCCATTACTGCGCCATTTGGCTCGTTGCATCTACTTTGGCAAAGCGAAGGATGATGATGGTGTATTGAATTACTTGGGTAGCGTTTTTTCTTCTTTATTCTCGCTTCGTGGTCCATGCTACAATGTTGGTTTCCCCGCTGTTTGCAGGTGGAAGACTAGACATGGGCGGTTATCATTAGTTATCTCGTGAATCTGGCTGGTACTGCTGCTGGTACCACTGATATGGTTGGTGTGTGTGTGTGTGCTCCACGTGTATCTCGGGATGAATGATGTTCGATTGTACGTGGTAGCTTGGTCGCGAGGTACATCAATCTTCTCTCGTTTCACAATGATGTCGTCGTCCCTCAGGAGATCCGATCGGACGACGACGAGAGAGAGAGAGCGAGGGGCAACACTGGTGAAAGCAGGGTCCACGGTATATCGTACGTGTGATCTGCCTGTACCACGGTACCAATCGGAGCATTGTATCAGGTGGGAAAAATGAACTACTTCTAATGTCTGTGAGTTTGCAGTTCCAACGTTCGACGTTTGCGCTACTCAATGGCGACATTCGCCTTTTTATTCAGTCCTTCTAGACGTCGTCTTTTTGCTCCATTACTACGCATCCAGTAAAATGTCACCGAAGAGGAGGGTACTGGTGACAGTAATGGAGTGTGGAGCAGAAGATTTTCGGTTAGTTGATGATGTTCGACATGAGTTATGACACACTCACACCGAGAGAGCGTGGGAAAGAAACCCTGCTGCTAGTGGTGATAACTCGAATGGCAGCAAAAAGGAATTTTCAATCACATGTTCGGCGCAGGTACTTGGAATAGTTTTGTTTTGCTCGAAAATATGTACACTATACAATAGCAGGCTACAAATTTACACAGAAAACACTGTCGGAACTCTCCAAGCAACTTCCTGGGCTGAAGAATTGATGAGTGTTGATTAATAATTAATCGAATGCCGGCTTGAACTTACTGCCAACATCCAGTAATTCATCACATCTTCATTTTCACACTGCTTGATTTAATCTTGTAATCCTGCTGACGAGGTTACAGACAAGCACACCTTGTAGGTATCAACATTTGTTGACCAGAAGTGTGTTGAAGTGTGTATTAATGCGCCGCTAATCTCCTGAGATATGCATAGGTGGGGAAGATGTCGACTTTAACATGCGGATACATATTATTAATGAGCATCCGCGATAACACGGGCCCATTTATAGCACATAGTGAAGTGATGAAGTCGAAACAGGGACAGATACAAGGATGGTAGAAGGTTCGGTAACATACATAACTGCAACCTTACATCAAGGAGCCTCTCTTTTCGTAGCTAGCTTTAAAGAGGCAAATGTCAGTCAATAAGCTCAAAGTCCTAGGATCCTTCAGGGGTTAGGAATAATTGCGATAGTAACACTTCTATTGTGATACGTCACAACTCTTCTGCTGGTCAATAGAAAGTTTAATTCTACGGTTTAACTTTGTGCTTCACATGTCACAGTCACTCACATAATGAAAATGCCTCTGGCCAGGATACTCTCTACGGTCGTTTTTGCCTATCACTTTAACAAACCATTCCATTTGATGAGTGTGTTCTAATCGCCAATACATTTATTCCCAATCGAAACGGGTCCAGACGGGTGTATCACGAACGATCCGGATACTGTCATTACGTATGCGTATCGGTTATATCGCGGTTATCTGCCCACTAACCCGTAAAGGGTTGAACCGATCGATCCAACCTCCTCGCTCTGTACGTGACGACCGAGGGTTCCATCACATTTGAGATAAATGAATCACTGGGCGAGTACGATTGCGCTAATCCACATACTCACAGCCCCGTGCGGGAACGAAATTGATTTGGTCCTTTTCGATTATCCCAATGTTTGCCTCTCTGTGTGTGTATGCTGGCTTCTTCGTCCGTTGGTGTAATGGACACGCGTTAGGTGTGCCCAGTCGAAACCGTTTCATCCTGCAAAAAGCCCTTCCACGCGGCTCTTAATTACTTACGAAACGTGCTGTAGCGGCGTGATCATCATCAACTGGACGGATCATCCTCCTGGGTCCTTCTACCGGTCGGTTGTGATGATTTTAATATTTTTGATTTGCTTTTTCCATTTTTTCCCCTTTTGCTTTTGGTTGGGCAAACTCATCAAACCTACCAGACGCTAAGCTACGGACGCAACCGAAGCGATGCTGCGTGTTTGTGCGCGTCAATGTAGCCGTGTTTCCAGCGTGCCGGAGAAGGTAACGAACTGGAAGATTAAAGGAAATGCCAGCCCTATGTGCCAGCCCATGTGCTGCACTGTGGAAGGATTTGCCTTTTATATGCCTGAAAAGCGTTATCCGCGCTTCGCACACATCCCAACGGCACTCGGGTTTGTGTTGTGATAAAATATTAACCTCCCCCCCCCCCCTCCCCCCCAAAGCTGGCCGAATTCTCGCGCGAGGCCGCAGGCAAAAAAGGGACATTATTTTGTTATGGGTCGCTGTTTGTTTTTGGCTGTTTTGTTTTGCTCTGCCGAGTGTGCCAGTGTTAGCTGGCAGCTTTCACTTCACCGATATGTTGGAGGGTGTGATGTGTGGTATCTATGGGATTTTATGAGCCTTCCCCAACTTGCGCCCTGTGTGTGGGAGCTTTGTGATTTTATGCTTCAGGACAAGAGTGTCAGTGCGAGGAAAATAAAAGAATCGCGAAAATATTGCTCGATGGTGGGTTAGGAAAATCGGAAGAATTGAAGGTAGTTTATCGTACAAATAAAAGCCCTTTGTGTGCGTGTGTGAGAACGATGCGTTAGTGATGATAAGCGCTCCGCAAACGTTACGTTTACACGCGTCCGCTATCGTGGGTTGTGTGCGTATTTCGCACGAATTCGGGTGGCAAACCTGTAGCCTGAAGAAGAGTTGTATCCTTGGTGTGTGGTACGGGCCGGTTGGGAGGGTGGACTATTTGTAACGGAAACCGCTTTCCGTAAACACGCTTCCTGAGCAGTGCGATCAAGATCAAAGAGCAATAAATATGTTGTTTAGCCTTCTCGGTGCGAAGATTTCCGTGGCCCAGGATTGCTTGGAACATGGCGGTGTTGTACGGCGTTTGTTTGGAGTCAACATGGGCGTTAATACAGGAACATTTGATGTCATAAAAGCGTATCTTATGGATGAAAGCCTTTCGGTTGGAAGATAACGGTTAAAGATAACTGGAAAAGACTGGGGTTAGGTCTCGGCAAGGTTAAGACATCACTTCAGATATCATCAAACACACTAGTTCTCAGGGATTAACCTCTGAGCTATAGCAATTTTAAAATTGTAAATTTGCAACTTCTCTACCGTGGGAAGACCAGCAACTTTATTGCCTAATGTCACCGGATCACTCCTTCAATGGACATCTACCAGTATAGTTCTAATCCAATTACTGGACACTTTTGCTGATGTTGATGTCACAAAAAAAAAAAAAAAAAAAGATCAGGGAGTGGCCCAATTGATTGTAAAACCAGTTCCGACTGGCGTGATATAATTTGCCGACCTACTGTCTGAATCCAATCGCTTTCCGCTACACCCGATAGCGACATCCATTCCATCGATAATGGGAACTTCCGGCGATAAGCAACTGGAGAAAGCTGTCATGAATAACGCCGTTGTCTGGCAGTGTTCCGGGCTTGTGACATCAATGCTTCTGTTGCTGCTTCTGCTGGTCTATGGAAAGCTCGGAAAAGCTTCCACGTCCCACAACAGGGGTTGTAAGATGGTGTGTAATTTAATGTCTGTCTGGGTTGCAGATAATGGGATAATTGTAGAACTACGCCCTAACGTGTGCGAACGGAAGCATGGCGCATCGATAATTGAATGATCCTAGATGGGAGCATCTCAGCATCCAGTAGTGGTGTTCGAAAGTAGAGTACACACACACACCCTTCCAATCGGATTTGGAGAATTGTGTCTTGAAACGCAAAAGGGCAGCAGCCCCAGCAGGAGAAGCAATTTTCGCCGCATTGTCTGCGTAGAGTCCACCACAAGGTGGACGGTTCGTGGTCAGTAGTTACATCACCTTAAATACAGCAACATTGTAGCGTAAATGTGTCGCTTAACACGCTTCGGTTGAAGTTCAGCCAGTCACATTCAATCTGGGTGTCCAATGCACTCTCCGGGGAGTCAACACGTCCTGTCCGATTCTTTTCTACTTCGTTGCCCCTGTATCATGACACTGACCCGAAAGCAAGACAACTCCTCCGGTAACTTTACTCTTCTCGTCGTAAATCAGACAAGATTTTTTTTGCCGTTGTTCCGTACGTGGCTGTTTGGCTGGACTAAAAGGTGGGCGAGAGTAGGCTGCATGACAAAAAAGTTTCCTACTAGCTTCCTCGAATTACGGCCTTTTTGTCGATGGAAAACTTTGCTCATAACCTTTCGTCTGCTGTGTAGACTGCTGGTGGACGAAGCTTTTGACCTATGCTTGCTAGTGGCGTGGTAGATACAAAACCGGAAGTTAATCGCCTTGACCGCTTTCACGCAGAAACTGATGTACGAAGACAAGACAGTGCAAAAGTTAGGTTAAACAATTTCTTTTAAACGTATTCTTGGAATAGTTTCCTTCATCAGAGGAAACACACACATATTTTCCCTCAAAATTGGCAAAGTCGATGGATTTAGGAGTGCTCTAAAACATCTTCTGCTTCTTGTTTGTAGATGTGAAAAACGAAGCTTACGTTTCCGTTGCTGCGCATCAAAACATCAAAAATTAAATCAATTGCAAAACTTTGGAAACGAACTTCGCCATTACCACGCTAGACGACAAATTGTGTCGGAGCTTCATAAAACTCTAGTCTCTAGCCGTAAGTTCGCCTCAGCGTAGAGAGTCCGCGCATGGATTTCTTTGTTTCGTTGTAAGTAAGAATTTTAACGATGATTGGATATATTGTCATGGTTTTATTTTCCACGCTGGTCACGCTTAGGATTCAGTGTCATCAAAACGTTGAGCGCAGATTTGACCCAGTTTATGTCCATCTGGTGTGCTCCGGATCTGGTGCTACGATATCAACCATGGTGTACACTCCCGGAACATGGCCTTTATTACATTCCGGCGAAGGATAGCGTCCAGCTGCCATTTTATTTGTGTGTACAAATTGACAATCCAGAGCTGCTTGACGATTATTCGAAACCATGGGTACGAGATCCAGCCAGTTGACTCTGGTAGGCGTAAAATTTATAACCACAATCTGGCTTCAATATCCCGTAGGGAGGGTCCTCTACCAAGTCTCGGGACGGTAATGATGAATAGCATCTATTTTGCATTTTAAATAGCGCTGCACGGCACGGTGCAATGCACTGTGATTATCGGTAATTAGTCAATTACCCAACCATCCTATCGTTAGAAGATCGATTCTTTTGCAGCAAAAGCGACTGTACAGCGAGTTTTACCGGCTTTGTTTTTACTTTCTAGTGAAAGTGGGTGTAAATCCCCTCACCCCCCCCCCCCCCCCCCCCCCGTTTGCACAGCACCGTACAATTTTTCCGTACCCGACATGGGTTCGAATTTTCCATAATCGATCGATCTCGTAAGTTTTTCGTTCATGTTTGGTTCGAGCTTTTCCCTGATGTCGGTTAGTGGTGGGTTAGAGAGCGTCCCTTGCGACATAATTGTATGCATTTCTGGTGCAAGCTAATCAAATACTTCTTGAATGCGTCGGGAAGGGGTTAAGTATTGATTGAATAAAGACTGGTTCGTGAATGGTGGCTAAGGAGCCGTTCTATTGAAAATCATTGCAGCGATTGATTGTTTCTTCGAGCGAGAGGCTTTCCTTGAATTAGGTCATTGCGTTTCGCCATTTTTGTGAAGCTGCTTAGACGAGACTGGAAAGCGCTCCCCCATCAAAATGGAGTTATGAAAGTAGCGAATATTATCGTATTTAAAATATTAATATCCTGGTCATAGCACCAAATCAGGAATACTGCTTTTTACTCGCTCGTGCGTTCGCTTGCCACTCTCTGCCGCTTATTAGGGCCTATTAAAAGCAACATAAATTTAAATTAACTCCTAACGGCAAATGCGCTATTTCATGCGTGTTTTCGTTCGCTTTCGCTGTGCGCTCGGGACGTTTTATGAGTTAGTCTCGAATGCGTCTAATTTATTGCCAATTTATTACGCGCCGTTGTGTGTGGTTGGCACTATTTTCTGTGCTATTTCGCTAGTTTGGTAAATGTATAAATAAATGGTTTTAACAATTTCTAACTGATCTCTTGCGAGCAATTGTTCATTTTTGGAAAAGCTTAAAGAATCTTTATCATTTTAAAAAGGAATTTAAAATATTGCAAATATCTAAGTATTTTCCCTTGCTTATAAGACGTATCCGAGAACCGTCGATAACGATGCAATAACGTGCTCAATTCTCCTGGTAGTCAGTACAGGTATGCATTCCGATACGCGTTCCCGTGCAAACAAAACACAAAAGCGTTTGCTGCTGCACCAGCTCTCACGTACATTAATCTTAATCGAAGTCGAATACTAATGAAGCCGATGGGAGAGCCACGACGCCATGGTGATACAGAAACCACCGGTTGCTTGCCGTTTTTTGTAGCAATGTGTCACATTTAGCGGACGTGTGTGTGTGTGTGCTGGCTGAACGGTTGGGCAAACGATCTAAGTTCTGCACTAAGCACTAACCTGGTGGGAACGCGGCAGCAACACAGCTTCCCAAACGCCCGTACAACAACGACGACAGCAAGAAAGAAACACACACAAACCCCACACATAAATAATAATTAATCATTCCACGTTGTGTGCATCGGAAAGATGCATCCGAGACGAGTGCCGAGACCTTGTAGGTGGCTTATCAATTCGAATCGAGGCACTAGAAGAGCTGCTGCACTACGAGCAGAGGGGGGCACACGATTGCACAAGTGCTTCCGCGGTTCCTAGCGCTTACCTGCAGGTGGGAGAATGGTTGACAAACGCGCGTGGATGGTTTTTGCGAAATGGGAGTGTTTTAATGAATAAATTTACTTTCTCCTTCTACTCCCCGACCCCGAGTCAGTCAGTCAGCCAGCGGTACGACTGGCACGGTCGTTGGAATATCGTTAAAGTGTTTGGTGCAGTCGTTCACGGTTGGGGTTGGCATCTTGCCGTTTTCGCTGTATCTTTTCCACCGCGTAAGAGCGTTTATGTGGTGTGCAGTGTAAAAACCGCACAGCCACACACACACACATTGGGAAACTGGGATAAAATAATCATCGTGTCACGGTTGTGATACGAAAGCATGACGTGATTTTCGGGGGGTTTTTTGTTTTATTACGTTTTACACGCTTTGTGAGTCGAATTAAGAGGGAAAACAGCTCAATCGAATGGAAATGGGGTTTTGAATTACTTTTTGAGAGGAAAATTATTCCTCGTGAATGTGTGTTGAGGTGATGCAGAAGAGGCATTTTGGCTCTTCGTAATTTAAACTAAGCTCGAAAAACATCCTGGGAAGTTATTTCATTTTCAGTAAAAAATATTATGGAAAATAATATTTTTCTTCAATGTACTCTCCTCTTACTTGTAACGTCCCATAGTTGGTAGGACGACAGTGCATAAAGTTGCATACTGCAGTTGCGTTCTTCTGCCGGACGAGTAGAACCGTTGAACATCTTGCTCACAAGAACCATTTTCCTTCCGTTCTACAGGTGGCCACGAGTTAAAAGGTGGCCGAGTTGAGCGTTATCATTCACCACTTTTTTTTTTGTGCGTTGGTTTGTTATCCCGTTCAAGTGCAATCGTGCCCTGCTGAATAATGAACCTCCAGTGGTGTAGAGTGCTGAAAGTTAAAGTAGGTAACGCCCTACAACAGGAAGGATCGTCGGAAGGACTTTTCTGGGCAAAATGGTGCAATTTGCATATTTTTATAATCTTTCACCGAAACCTGGCTGGTTGAAGAGGATGCAATTGAGTGTGAATCAGGCGTGGAAGAATCGGCACCGACCAGAAGACCTGTTTGATTTTTCCCTCGCACCCGAGCGAATCCTTGCTACGATAGCCTGTGGTCAACAAATATGACTCAGCTCTCGGAATGGCACAATCAGATCAGGTCTGTTTTGTTGTTGCTCACGTTAATGGACATAGATTAGAACGTAGCGATATTTGTCGTTCACGTTCACAGCCACTCAAGCTGGCCGCTCGCCAACAGCTAGACAAGTAATTTTTCTTCATTTTCCAAACTCTTGTCTCCGGTTTTGTGTGTCCGGTTTAGGGGTGGCCGTGCAAAAGCTCCACCAGGATGGCATTTTCCTGCGTAGCACGAAGGTATTTCATCCTGGCGAATGACAGCGTGGGATCGTGAATGGTGCAATAAATTTTCCCTGCCCTGTTGTTGCCCCGTTTCGTGTGTTGCGACCGAGGACACACACACACACACACACTCTAGAATGCGTCTGCCAATTCCAAGATGCGATCCGGGTTTTCCTCCGTTTCATCATGCGGCCGTGCGATAGCGAAAAGGATACCGATGTTGTATAACAGTGAAGTGAAATTATTACCACCATGGGATTAGTTTTCAAAATGAAGAAATTATTGTATATACTGTGAAGATTTACAGACGCGCTGGTACACGGCCACCATGTGTGGCTGTATTTGTTGCCCTTATGTGCCGGGAGATGAATTCTTTATTTATCGTCTACTGCTTCACTCTTCAATTCGCTCTTGGTAAACTCGAAGTATCTTTGGAAAAAGGGCAGGACATCTGATGGGATGCTTATTTTTTTTTTGTATCAACAATAGTGTCCTTGATTCGTCTGAACGCTTTTTATCTCGTGCTTTTGAATTTGCGCTGCTGTCGCAATGTCTATAATTTGTTGCTTTACTACTGCGCCAGAATGAGTTTATGGCTTTACAGGAGCGAAAGCAGAAGTACAATGTGTTGGTTGGCTGGTTAGTTCGGTTTTGAGGTGCCAAGACGGTAAGGAAGAATTTAAATTATTTCTCGAACTGTGGTTGTGTTTTCTGGGAAACTGTTGGAAGAAAATCCAACGTTGTAGAATTACAATTCATTTTTGTTTAGCAAGAAAAGTGTATCTCGGTGGAAATTCTGAGCGCTTCAGAAATTCTACAACTGTGTTCAGTTTCTATAGAGTTTCTATTCTTATTTTAAGACACTTTAAGGAACCTTTATTAGCTGTTGGTTGTAAGTTTAGTTATCATAAAAATCTTCAACTGAGCTGTTTTTTAAACTGAATTTTTTGAGGAATCACCCCTTTGGTTAAAAATGGGACAAATCCTACTCATCCTTGTAGTCTTTGGAGATTTACAAACTGTAAGAAGTGAAAATTTCAAACACTATTTTTAACATAAATTTTTCTTTTTGGGAAGGAAAAGCTCCGTTGTCAGCTCTACACATACTTTGTCACGGTTCAAAAGGTTGCACAGCAGACATTTTCCGCTTTTCCAATGCGCTCTGCAACCTAATGATGATGCACTTATTCGCCGCAGTATGCCTCTCTGCAAGTCTGCTCGAATGCTGTCATGCCAGATGCCCGTGTGACGAGGCACATTCCAATCAGTGAGTGCACTTTACCCGTCGGGCCATTCAAGATTGCTCACCTAGCCCGGGGGCTTGACGTTTCACTCGTTTGCCTAATTCACATAATAACCTACCCGTACCCGAGCATCCCCTGCGCTCAACTACATCCACAAAACATTCACCGGCTTTAGCACTTCCGATCGAAGCGTCCCGTCCCCGGTAAGGATCGGTGGGGAAATATTCGTTCGCATGTCACACTGTGTCACATGTGTCCATCCGGGTTTTTTCCTAGCACAAAAGTGTATATCCAGGTGGTTTGGAGTCTTCGCACTAAATTTAATTGCCTTTATTCGGTTTCGGTCTCCCGACCGTTTGCACTTTGCGAGTCGATTATGACTGGACAAATACGTCGATCAAGAAGTGGACAGATAAAGTGCACTAGAGGTTATGTTGTGTCAAAAGGATGTGGGTGGAGCGGGGGTGGAAGAAAAATCGAATAAGTGAAGGTTTATTTTGCAATTGAGTTTTCCACGTTTCGAGCATTTCGGCGAGTGGATCGGTTGCAGTGTTGAAATGGCTTAGTTGACGGTGAGTGACGGCGATGGTGAGTTTCATCGCCATTTTGGAGCAATGTCGTCAACTGGTGTGTGTGTGTGTGTGTGTGACGGAGTGTGACCTGTCACAGAGGCAGCTACAGAGGGTGAAGTGAAGGATGCCGAAGGGCGGAGATGGATTGCAATGTGCATCGGTGCATGAATATGGCACGCTTGCTTTGCATAAGTAAACATCCGAAATTATGAATGCAACCCTCTCCGGGCGGGTAGGTTCATCGCTGTGTGTGTGTGTGTTTTCTTGTGCCGTGGGCGACTGTGAAGGATGGAGCAGGGACCGAGGCAGGGACGTAGCCTTATGTTTGCACAGTCGTATGACAACTCGGTGCGCATGGAAAATTGTGAGGAAGCACAGAAGTGCATCGTCAGCAACAGCAGCGGTAGCAGTTTGTGTGGAACTTCCAGTTCCGGCTACCTTGGTGACCGCGACCGTTCTATGCTATGCTGCGTTTACTTGGCAGCTCGGGTTTTTGAAATGACTGCGGTTGAAATATCAACAGAAGCTTTGCGAACTTAGACTACTGCAGCACTTATGTAGCACTTTCTATAGAAGAATTCGCGAATGCAGTAGAACATCGAAAATTCATTATGGATAGAAAATGAACTGTTGCTATAATTCATTGCTATAATGCGTTAAACTATGGGTTATAACATCGGCTTTAGTTCTTCAACGGTTATTCGCTTATTTTTAAACGGCTCACTTTACTCTCTTCATTCGCCCTTTGACACAGCGCACCCCACGCTTTTGCGTAGCCGCTTTTGCGTAGCCATTTTCTTGCAACTTGCGTCATTCGTTCGCGTTTGCTTCGGCCATGTGACGCTTTTCTCAGAGTTTTAAAACATCGCTTGACAATGAATTGCTGCTATCATCGTTGTGATTCCATTTGCGGGCTTCTCCGGTTGTAGAAGGTAGAAGGATGAAAAGGCACAATTCCAACAAAAGGAATTTCCCCCAACAAAAGGAAAGGCTTAAACTGGGCATAAGCATTAGAAACGCGCCCGTAGGTGTTTACTGATGGCATTTTTCCTCATTTTACACAGCCCAGTTTGTCGCGTTGTAAAACTGCGGTTGCAGCTGGTTTACAAAATGGCTCAAATTATGCTGACGCAATGGTTGTGTGTGTGTGTGTTGTGAGGTGCATTAGGTTTCTCTTGAATTTTGCTTGAAAATGTCTGCCGCGTAGAGGGTTTTTCCCCTACTCTTTTTAAGACATTCATCGAAATGCATCGTTTAAGTGGATTGCCAAATTTAAAAAATTGAAAAGAGGAACAATTTTTCTTCTATGTTGTACTAAAAAATGAAATATAAATTCAACCAACTCTGTCCCCAGATAACACACGAGCTAAAATAAATGGATCAAGTTCCAGGCAATGGTTTAGGTAGCAGCTTCTGGTTTGCAAACGATCATAAATGCTCACAAATACGATGTGCCACTCATTCTCTGCTACCCTGCCGGGAAATGGACCATCCATCATGGGGAGGGCGAATTTATGGCAATTTTATTGTTTAAATTTTATAGCACCCGCTCACTGTCTGTTTATGTTGTGCAAGGGAAGCACACAATTGATTTCTAAGACTCTTATGCTGTGCTGTTCGATTTGGAAGAAATTCTTCCTTTGTTCTCGCTTGAAACTGATGTTGAAATTCTTTGGAAAGAGTGGACTTTTCCGATAAGGTAGCAAACCTTCGATTATTTCTTTGTTTGGTTGATTGTTTTTCTCTGTCTCTCTCTCTCTCTGTAGTCTGTATGCTTGGAATCCAACGGTTTTCATTTCTTCTGGAAGGAAATTGGAATTCTGGTCGTGAAAAAAAAGGGTTAAAGCCAATAAAAATATCATTTCAAGAAGGTCAACAATTGATTTCTTGATGAACGATGTTTACTCATCTATTAATTCAATATTGATTCGAAGCAGAATATACTTTGTGCATGGCTGCAAGTCTGGGAAAGGTGAAATTTTCCAATGTTTTAAATTTATAATAAATTTTTATGGATCTTCTTGGCGCTTCTGGGCAATTGCTTTAAGCAGGGAGGAAACATTCTTATTCGATATTAAACCTAAAATATTTAAAATGCCAAGAAAAAATTTCAATAATTCTTGAGGTTAATCTTAGGTCCTGTAGCGTGCACCCCGATCCACTAGTATAAACAATTAGCGTTAGCATAGGAGAAGCGTAGGCGTAGGATAAGAAATATAGTTAGTAAGTCATCAACCACCGAACCGACAACAGCCTCGTCCCAATTAATTAATATCGTCCGAAACGTCCTTCTCGAGTACTCCCAAACTGGTGACCCCGACGTGATTCGAACCGTGCAGTGCATAAAAAAAATCGTTTTTTTTTTTTTTTAACGCCGAAGATGAATCCACCCGTCGATTGCAAAGAAGAAGGACAGGAGATCGCGGCATCATGCCCGCGAATGTGGTGCCCGCCGTTTGACGCGGACAACGTAGAGATATGGTTCGTGTGTCTCGAGGCTGCATTTTGCATGAACGGCATTAAGCTCGATAAACATATGTTTAACGCGGTTGTCGTAGCACTGGGCACCAAAGCCAAACACTTTCACTCCACCATTGCGAAGTGTAATACCACGGCAACAAGCGACAAATATGTGACGATGAAAACGGCGGTCATCGAGTACTACAAGCCTTCCGAAAACCGAAGGCTGACGAGTTTGCTATCCGGTGTGTCACTTGGCGATCAGAAGCCGAGCCAACTGTTGGCAGAGATGCGTCGAACGGGCGGGGACATATGTTCCGACGCGGTCCTTTTTAACATATGGCTTCGAGCACTCCCCACAACCGTTCGCTCGATATTAATTAATTGGGACGAGGCTGTTGTCGGTTCGGTGGTTGATGACTTACTAACTATATTTCTTATCCTACGCCTACGCTTCTCCTATGCTAACGCTAATTGTTTATACTAGTGGATCGGGGTGCACGCTACAGTCCTATAAAAATATCTGTTATCTGCTCTAATGATGATGCATTGGACCTCAGCTATTTCTCTACCATCACGATGTGTTTGCGGTTGCATACAAACATCGTTTTTTTTTTGGGACGTTATTTCCCCTTTTCCTAACGAGAGCACGCTTTCCATAAGTTTATTGCCCCCTATACCAGATCACCCGTATCAGGTAGGGCGGAGGGGTTAGCTGGTGCATGTTGTGAAAGAAAATTCTTCGCTTCACCCCGATCATCCAGCCTCCCCCGGAGTTCTGTGGTTTTCGGCTGCTGAAATGGATGTATGAATAAATGTTTTTCTATTTGCTTACCACAAAACCATCTTGTTAAACAAACAAAAACGCGGCAGTTGTACGCCGGTGTGCGACCGACACGGCACACGGGTGTACGCTCTCGTCTGTCAGGTTGACATTGAAGACAGGAAGAACCGGCGACGAAGCGCAGCGGGGCACGTGTCAAACATGACGAATCATAAATCCATGAATGAAAACACAAATCACCCAACCGGCTGCTGCCGTTTAGAGAACGTTCATCTCGTGGACGACTTTTCGTCCATCTTTTTCTCGACATGTTCTTTATTGATGTGGGGGGCTTTTTTTTTTACAAATACAGCTTTATTGTAGCGTTGTAGACTTACGCCAGAATCATCTGGCGGGATTGAGGGAAGCAAAAATCGTCTCTCAAACAGAAATTAAAATCCAACAGATGTTTCGTCGAACGTGCCAGCAGCGCTCTCGGTGTGATGTTTTATGGAGTGAATTGGCGAAAAACAAATACGTGTGATTGGGGCCGATATCTAGGGAAAGAAGAAGTGAAAAATTGTATCGTTAAATTCACATAATCGCATAAATATGTCAGCGAGCTGCCGCTTGCTTTTGCTGAAGATGTTGCAAAATGTGTGAAAAACAAAGAGGAAATTTCAAGACACGGTGAGAAAAATTAAGAAAAAAGTCAGTTTTTTTAATTAAAAAAAAAAGATATTCAAAGAGGTGTAAAAATAGGACAAAAATGTTAAATCTCTTGTTTTTATAAAATAATTTTCTGGTTCATTTATTACTTTTCGATCACGTCGTTTTGTCTGCGTTAAATCAAAAACAGATTTTTTCTATTACTTTTTAATTTATTAGGTGTATTAATGTGTTCGTGCGGTTTTGGTATTAATGCTCCCATTTATTTAGTACATATTTATTGAATCTGGCAACACTGCCAATTTGAAGTGTCATTATTGGGCTACAATATCCACTATCTGTCATTTTGATAAATAGTAAATAACAAAGTATCTGCGAGCACCGAACATGGCATCATTTGTACCAAATAATGTGTTTTTGCGGGGAGTTTTGCTTCATTATTTCAATATGAAGAAAAAGGCTGCCGAAAGTCATAAAATTTTGGTAGAAGTGTGTGGTGACCATGCTCTAGCTGAACGAACGTGTCAGAAGTGGTTTGCACGGTTCAAAAGTGGCAATTTTGATTTGGAAGATGAGGAGAGTTTCGGAGGACCACGAAAGTTTGAGGATGGAGAATTAGAGGCAATACTGGATGAAGATCCATCACAAAACCTAAAAACACTTGCACAGACACTGGGAGTGGCTCAGCCAACCATTTCTCTTCGATTAAAAGCAATGGGAATGATCCGGAAGGTGGGAAATTGGTTGCCCTATGACCTGAAGCCAAGAGACGTCGAACGCCGTTTGTTCACTTGTGAACAACTGCTCCAAGGGCAAGAGCGGAAGGGATTTTTGCATCGAATAGTGACTGGTGATGAAAAGTGGGTACATTACGATAATCCAAAACGTCGTGCAACGTATGGATACCCCGGACATGCCACATCATCGACAGCCAAGCCGAATATTCATGGCGCGAAGATCATGCTGTGTATTTGGTGGGACCAGCTGGGTGTGGTGTATTATGAGCTGCTACAACCAAACGAAAAGATCACGTTAAAAATTATTTAAAAACACGCAAATGGGATGTCCTACCCCACCCGCCGTATAGCCCAGACATTGCTCCTTCTGATTACTATTTGTTCCGGTCGATGGAACACAGCCTGGCTGACCAGCAGTTCCATAATCACCAAGAAGTGCAAAAATGGATGGAGGATTGGTTAGCGGCCAAACCGCCATCTTTTTTCCGCGACGGGATCAGAAAGTTGCCTGAAAGGTGGAAGAAGGTTGTGGAAAGTGACGGACAGTATTTTGAAAATTGAATAAATTACCATTTCGCCAAAACAGAGCCCAAAACTTTGGTTAAAAACCGCACGAACACATTAATACTCCTAATAATTATTCTTTTTATCGATTGATTGAATTGTTTGTTGATTTCATTGCTTCAAAATGTGTTGATAATTGATTACTCTTGTTTGCTCCTTTTTTCGTTTATTTTTCTTCTCAAATTCTGGTTTTTTTGGTATTAAGTTACAGTTGTTTCAGACATGAAAAATCCATTCATTTTATATAATCTTTTATTGATTAATTTACATTTTTTTTTATTGATTTCAATGAACACATTTGTCATCTCTCTTTACTTCTTTTTCTGCTCTTTATTTATGAGCATTTATTTTTATTATTTTCTCTTTCAATTTTCCACTAGTTATTCAAATTAAATAACAGCTTCGATTTTTGAACACATTTTAAGCTTATGTTCTTGTCATTTTGATTCCCCAATCTCAACTAACGACTTACCACACCACTCAAACATTACTTATTGTTTTCATCGAATTATGTAGACGTGTTTCCTAGCTGCCCCCGTGCAGCTAGCTTACTGCCGCGGAATAAATGGTTGTTTTACAAAGTCTTTACAAATGTTCTCTTAATCTTTACGCATCGCAACATGTCAACCAATTCATCATGGCGTTTTTTTTTTGTTTCGAAAGCCAAGAACGGTTTTTGTGCGTGTGTGTGTGTGCAGTAGCTTAAGAAATGAGCCCGATCGACTTGATTACATGGGCGGTGCATGTTAACTAGCTCGTGCTATTAGGAAGCTCGACTGTTTTGGGCCGCGAACGATGCGTTATTTTGATGGAAAAGAAATTTTGAAAAATTGGTGAACATTTTCAAACGACGGAAGAGGAAGAAAAACTATGTTGTTCGATTGATGTTTACCATGTTCTCTGAATGTGATCACATTTGTGTTTGTTGCTCGATAGGATCCGGTTCAGAAATGCGTTGGGTACGTGAATAAATGTATGGGGAAAAAGGTCTCGAAAGAATTTTCCCCACTTGAAACTGGTTTAAAATATGTTTCCCCATTCGTTTCGATTCCACTCCATGAAAAAAAATGACCGAAAACGGACAAGAAGGCGCGTGAAAATGAGGATTAAATGGGTTTTTGGACGCTTGAAAGGAGGAAGTTCGGTTCGATTTAGGGTTGGGGTCCCGCACATTCTAATCTTCAAACCGATCGCTGTCTCTAGTTTCTTGTGTATTTTCGATGAAGGTAAAACAAGCGCCGTGGATAAGGCAGCAGCTTCTCTGTCCGTGATTGGTCTGTCTCCCTCTCCCGCTCCCTCCTCACTCTGTCACTCTTTGTGTGGGTCCGGTTGCGCGTCACGCAACCAACACCCGAAACATGTGTTCGCTCATCAATCATTCACGGCTGGTGAAGGAAAACTAAGACGTCCGCCAGAGGAGGGAAATTCAGCACGCCGAAAGGAAGGTTTCGAACCTGAAAGATAGCGCAGCTAAGTAAAGAAAAACAAACACACGACTTTCACTCACACAAACACGCATGATGATGTGAAGGAAAAAAAAAAAATCTCTCTTCTTCATCTTCTTCTCCGCTAGTCTGGTAGTGGAAAATGAGTTGTCAAGAGCGGAACTCTACGTCCCCAAAACACACACACACAAGGCACTAGGAAGGAAAAGAGGAATGGCATTCAACGGGGAGGTGGCGAGCGTCAAACACAATGTCTGTCACACAGAAGACGCCGAAAATATGTGTCCGGGTGGGTGGGTAGATTGGGTACGAGCGAGGATGCTGCCGGGGTGGTGGAAAATCGTGACGGAAAATATCACCCCGTCCCAATGACGAACAGTGGAACGCGGAATGTTTCGACGTTCGTTCCTAATTAGATCACTTTCGATCATGTAACCGAGTTTTTCACCGTTGCTGCGGTTCCGGGCAACCGGAGGAGGCACATCATTTCCTTGCAAAGTGTTCTTATTCTTGCATTCTCCCCCCCCCCCCCCCCCCCCTCAGTGCATGCAGGAGGTGGAGGAACCACAGAGGGGAAAAACGACGACGATGACGCTCGGAAAAATTTGCTGAAAGATGATCAAATTTTCCGTTCGTTCCCTTTACCCATTTCTGCTTGCGCTTTTGTTTTCACTTGTACTGAAGGAAAGGAGTGAAAATTGTGTTTGCTACACGGATGTGTGCAATGGAGTGGTGGAATCCGCTAGAAAAAACGGAAGATCGCCTCAACGTTGCGTCATTGCGTGCGTAGCGGGGAGTTTTTTTTTTCTTTCTTCTCAGTTTTCCACCGCAAAAAGGTGATGATGTGGATAGGATTTGGTACGGCAAGCGGGACAGAAGCGAGAGAAAAGGGAAGGCTACGTGTACTGATGATTTATCTTACTTCCCAGAGGTCAATGAAGCGTAATGTATAGAGGGGTTAGGATATTTTTTTTTTTTACAAATAAACTCAGAAAAAACGGTTGTCCCTTTTCTCGCGTCATTAGCTCATTTTCTTTTACGGTTGTCATCCACTTGTAAATCGGCTAATCTCAGTGGATCAATTTGCTGTGTTTGGGAAGCTTTATCTCTATTATTTTATCGTTTTTTGTGTGTGTTTGTAACGGTTATCCTCAGGGTAATGGGAGTTTATTAAGATTAAGAGTAGAAATTTTAATCCGGTATCGGTAAAATTTATTTTGCAGTGAAAGAATATCAACAGTAGAAGATGGCACTCTAATTTATCCAGCAGGAGTTGACAATTCTTCACGACAGACGAATTCTTCTTCATCCTGGAGAATATCTTAAGATATCTTCCCCTGACATAAGGGTGTATGAAGACTTAAGCCAGTTTTTTTTATTTGTGTTTTGACATTTCGAGACTTTAATGCTCCTTGCTCTCGATACATACTGACAGTTACAACCAGCAAGCTCAAAACCCATTCAAAACTCGTTGAGCAGAACATCAAGAATTAGATTTGAGCAGGTTTCCGCAAAATAATTTAAGGATATTCTTTAGATATTTTCTTATGAAATCTTGCAGCAAGATGACGATCAAAGCATCAGCAATTGATCGCAGATTAGTTTGACTTCAATCGAGTCAAAACTCAAACAGAAAAACCCTCTCCTAAATAATCGCAAGCTTCAAGCATCAGCAATATTCCAATAATGGAGGCTGGCGATCGTTTACAGAAATTACTTTGCATAACGTTCCATTTCACTGCATTGCAACAACGAGAGAACACATGTTTCATTGTTCCTTTAACGAATCCAATTACCTTTTTTGCCCACTGGTCTGCCGTTCGATGTAGGCCCGCCGTTGCTGGATGGGAACGTAACAAACAAACAATCTTTCTCGAATTATCTCCCGTACACAGCAATATTACTTCAACTAGAAAACGAGAGAGTAGCGCGAGATGCAGTAATATGTGCCTGCCTCTAAACAACAACCGGCGGACGATAATGCGGGCCTGGCTATTAAGAGCACCGATGCGTTTTATCGCCACAGCGGGGGCAAATGCTTTCGATTGGCTTTTTCCCGAGCACACGGAAAAGCGATCTCCGCCGCCATTGCTTTCACAATAATCCGTGCGCCCGCCCGGCGGAGGCTTATTGCGTAACCCGAATTGCTCGCGCACGGTCAACCCATTAGGCGGGGACAGTTTTCCGCCCGGGTTCGGTGGTACGAACGAGATGGACTATTTAAAATAATTACGAGGCAAAAAGGCACAATTTGTGAGACGCAAATTAGGCTTGATCGTGCTGCACTCTGCACTGTGGATGGCCAGGAGAGCTGAAAAGAGGTGAGGGGGGGGGGGGGTTGGGAAACACACACGGACACAGCCGGGCGAGTTTTCCGCCTTCGATCATTGTCATAAAGCACTTTATTTGTTTGCTTGTTGGTGAGATTCGTTTTATGATGGAAAATTTGCGCCTCATTCTGGCGTGGGATGTGTTGCAGCAATAAATCCGCACAAAACGCATCTAAAGTTGTATTTTCCATCGAACCGAACTCAAACTGTTGAGGTTTGCATTTGCAGCAGAAGAAAAGTTCAATCCATCCTCTCCAATTGCATGCGAAAATGAACTTTTCCTCCCTCGTATTGTAGGGGTTGTGAAGGAAAAAGGTGCATTCCCTGTAGCATGCATTTCCGCTTTCCATTTTAATTTTCCTTCAATGTTCCAACTCTCCTCTCTCCCATTGGCTTGTGACTCCCCTTGGGAAAAGTTTTCCGAGCAAAAAAAAAAAAAAAAAAGAGGGAAACAGAACAGGTTCGTGCGTTAGTTTTTCGGAACAAATAATTACACACGAGCCGGATTCATAATAGGGCTTGTGGAGGAAAAATCATTTTTCCGACCTCGAATGAAAACTTGGACACACGCACGCATCACAACCACTGCCCATTGTGTGCTCCTTTATGGGGAGGCAGCTGTATGTGTGTTTGTGTATGCGTGGGGGGTATAAAGTTTTCCCAACAATACAACACACCGATGGAAAATAGGTGGGAGGATGCACAACAAGCTTCATGTGTTTCTTGTGGGGCTGCGTTACTTTCCACACCGCACCGCACCAGATCGAAAAGTTGTCTGCTGCACACACACACCGACACACACACACACACACACACAAAGTGAGCCCATTTCCAGTGCGTTTTCTTTTCGTTCGCTTGTTGCACCTTTATGTATCGTGTGTGAAAAAAATTGCTAGCAAAAAAAAGGGAAAAATTTACACTCACTTCACGTGCAACCTGTGACCTACCTCCTTTTCCGCACAAGGTGTAAATTGCATCAACGGCAAAACAAAACAAAAAACGCGCGAAGAATCGTTTAAGTGCACCGGACAATTCTGCATGTACAGCAGCTGTGTCGCTAATGCTCTGGTGCGGTAAAGCCACGAGGGAAAAAAGTGCCACGTTTGCCGTGGGAAAGAAAAACTTTCGTCGATGTGCACGATATGGCCGGCGTACAGACAAGACACAGCACAGCGGAACGGTGAAAGTGCACTCAATTAATGGGAAGAAGCAGGGGCGTGTGAGGCAGCAAGGAAAAACGGTTTCTTTAGTGCAAAAATGAAAATAATTTTCCACCACGACGCTGATCCGAAAGGGGGACGATGATGCATTGTTGCATCTGTGTCTGCGCTGGTGCATAACGCCCATGATGTGTGTGGTTGTTGAGCAATGTTTATAGGTTAATTTTTCCAACGGATTTGCTCTAAAGCCTGACTTGGTGTTGTGTGATTGTTTATGCTTTCGCTGTCGGTGCTGCTAGTTTGCATGGACAGTGCAGTGCACTCATTATCTTTTCACATTACCTGCGAGGGATGGTGGATAAGGGATGGTTGGAAGATGGTAATTTTCTCCCATAAACCATGCCGGTACCGGTTGATGGTAGATATGAAGCGTTTGTTTGTATGTTTTTTCCCCATGCCCAAAGGGAAAATATGTAGGTCCCGCGGGGTGGTTCCCTGGGTAGGAAAATGTTACATTGGAGAAATGCATAGAACAGCTTTGATTTATGCTGTGTATCTATTGAGCGTGAGGAGTGTTTGTATGACAGTTAAGAGCAATAAAAAATGGTATCGCTTTCATGTTTGATTGAATGCTTGTGTCGACTATGAAATGGTTAAGAGCAAATAAAGCTGATAGATATTGATTGATGTGGACAATATTGTTGTTGTACACCCCAACAAGTCAGTAATTTCTTCTGCTACAACCAATCGAAAAATTAGGCTAATTTGATTTAAAAACATTTGTCCAAGTCTATATGCTCTTCTGTGCTTGAGCAAGTCTAATTATCATGCTCGAACGTTTGACAGAAGCTCTCTAAATCGGGTTTTACCATGGAAGTCGGTATTCTTGTTTAGCTTGACCACCTCTGAGGTCAGCTTACTACAGTGTCGTTCGTCTCACGGTAGAACCCGGGCTCAAATCCCACCCGGATCGTTCTTCCATAGTGAGAACCGTGACTATCCAAATAAAAGGTGCCTTCCCGATAGTATACGGACGATTTCTAAATGACGTTTCTAGTAAACGGATGACATAAAACAGCGTATTTTTGATGTGCTTGATTGTTTACATTTTATGCTACTATTAGCTAGTGCAATGAAACTATTTTCTTCAATAGCGTCTGTTAAAATGAGAGGCATTTCAGTCGAAAAGCGCAAAAGCATTCGAACATAAATGGTGCTCGACTCCGAAAATTTCGCTAAGTCAATTAGCGAACCGCCATCCGAAAGTTTCGGGAGGAGGCCAGCATCGAAGACGCGCCGAAAAGTAATCGAAATCCTGGTCCTATCGATCCACAGATGGACCGAGAAATAGCAAAAGCGTTCAAGCAAAGCAAAAGGAAACTTCCATTCGCGATGTGGCTCAATCGCGATCGGGCACGGAAAGCTGTACGACAAGGTTCTGTGTCGTCAATCCTCTTGCATCGTGATGGATGATAAGTTGTACGTAAATTTGGAGTACAAAACTCTTTCAGATATTTAATACTACACCTTGTCTGATAGCCAGGATGTCGAAGAAGTCGAAGACAAATCTATTTTTCTCGAAAAATTCGGAAAAAAGGCGATGGTGGAGACGATGTGATACGAAAAGAAAACATGCTGGCCCAGTGTTGTTTTGGACCGGATTTGGCCTCTGTTCACTACGACACGATCGTAGGCTACGGTACGTGCCGAAACAAATGAATCCCCCGAACTGCCCTAAATCCCGACCGATTAAGACTGATTTTGGACGCTAACCAAGGCACACACTTGAGAAAGCATTTTAAAGCTGCGGCGAACTTCGAACAGTTTGCAAAAAGACTGGAAGAAAGTGTCAAAAATCGTTCGGGACAAATCTGTGCTGAATCTTGTGGGAGGCGTCAGATCAAAAGTGCGATCCTTAGCATACAATTGAAATTTTTTTAACTTTTTTTCTTTGACCATGGTCCAAAACACACCACAAAAACTGTTTTGTTTTCATTTAATTCTATAGTCGTGCTTATACTTTCGGGGAAACCCCTTTACGTGGTATCAGCAAAGTTTTCAAAGTATTCCATAAGATGGCCGGGGTGTGACTTTGGAAGGTTGTTAAGCCAAAAAGAAGAAGAATAAGAAGCCCATTTAATGCTACAAATCTTTATAAATATATAAAAATCTCGTCTCATATAAATGTATTTAATTCTTTTTTATTTTACTTCTCTTTTTAGGTAAGTAATTGCTGACCAGCACAACTACACGATTCATCTTTTAAACCTGTGTGTATGTGTGTGTGTGGGTTTTTTTCTGCCCATCACCGGTCGTTCCATCATCGGACAGGTACTGTTATTAGTAAGCCTGCTTAAAAATGCATCAAAAGAACAGCACTTAATAATTTTGCCCCCTTTTTATCGTCCAACGTCCATTCTTTTAGTTACGCTTTCATAAGGCGCGATGAATTTAGCGAGAGCTTCACAAAACACCTCTCACGCAACGTTAAAGAACATTCAATATTTACCGTATTATTGTTCCTGGCCGGATTAATCCGGCCATGTATGTGTGTGGTTTTGAATGGAGATGGATTTTCGTTCTCGGCTTCTTTTGCTTGATTGAGAATTAAGTTCCGTGAGCGATTCACCGGTAAGTGATCGGTCATGCAACTGTCCGTCCCTTCTACCGTGAGGACGTTGAATGTCAAGTTGCTTATGATCGATCAAAATCATGATCCGATTAAACGGCACCTTGAGCGTTGCTTTTTTTTGTTATTCGTTCTTGTGTTCGTTTCTTTATTCATCTTCCTGTCATGAACCGTATTTTGCGAATCTTTTTATTTTTATTTATTCGAATCTGTTAAAATCATTATTCTGTACGTTTCAGTACGCTCAGAAACTATTCACTAAAGCATTTATATCTTTTTTTTTTATCAGTTCTGGTCTATAACTATATTCAACTATGGCATTGGTTTCCTTCCGATTGGTGTAAATTGACTCACTAAGGACCGTTGAACAATGGTTTTTATTTATGCAACGAGTTGCTAACCATTCCCAACCGGAAAGCAACTATGCAATTTATCCCATCTCGGACGAGTTCTATCGAGTTCGGAAATGAAAGCGAAATCACAACAAAACGAACCAGGAGAAAAAAGAAGGTAACGGGAACGAACTTAAGCTCATTTACATTTTAACTCGACCGGAGGTTGATTTGAAATTCGATCAGCAGTTAGCTGTTTGGTTTTGCGTGCCGCTTGTTCGGGTACAGGAGCATAACTGGAGAAGCAAAAGGATGGCAGTGAGCTAGCACCATTTGACTAACGAGGAGGAGAGAATGCTAAGTCAGAACAATGCTTTATTTTTGCACAAATGTCAATATGGAGATGCTTTCAAAATTCAAAAACAAGAAGGCCACAAACAGACAAAACGGCTAAGGAGGGAAATGGAAATCGAATTGCGATAATTGAATCGATTGTTGTTATAGCAAACCATTCTGCAAGGAAGCCAGAGTACAACAAAAAGAAGAAGTTGAGTTTTGTTTACCTTTTTTTTTTTGAATAAAAACGATGGTAAAAATTTATCAACAGTTCCAAAAAAGTTCAATCATTTCTTCAAGAGCATTTCGGCTTTTATCTGTAACTTTTCTTTCTCAACTGCCGCGCCGTTCTTGCGTGCCAAGTTCAATGAACTTTTCTAATCAGCCAAGAAGCGCACTATCGAGCGTATTCTTTTGTCCGCTGAGGCACCCCCCCCCCCCAAAAAAAAAAAAAAACGATATCCCCAATGGAAGAAGTCGTAAAAGTGGATGGATTTTCCTCAGGCGAGCATTTGTTTAATGAAGTGTTTTTCCTGCGTATGAAGAAGGAAAACATCTACGGCTGGAGCGTCTGAGGCAGGAGAATGTGGGAACGGGAAGCATAGGTTGAGGGGTAAATACGTCCGATGATAACGATTTTCCTGTAAGCGAATACATCGACTGGTGGTTGGAGTCTTGTACATCGCACTACTATAAACATGTCGGCACATGCACTGTCTGTCTGGCAAGTGCTGCGAGTAAGACAGTGTCCAGAGAAGTTTATGACCACTGCAGCTAAAAACAGTAGTAGAGAGCAGTTTATCGTGATGATGAGAAAAGCAGTAAATAAATATGATACATACGAAAGGCGAGGATTGTTTGTCGGATGAGGGAGACGCTCCAACCGAAAGCGTGCAATTTGAAATATTAAACGATTCTCGTAGCGAGACAACAAAAGAGTTGCAAAAGAATCGTAGAAGAGTCCTGAATAATCTTGCCGATTTGGAGTTGGGTCATATGACATTTTGACCCAATATCTTAAACGGAAGCTTCTTTTTGGTTTGATGAGCTGCTCGTCTATGGCAGCCAAATCTAATAACTTACTGGAGTAAGTGACACCACATCGTTGGTTACCCCAGTCCTCGCTATGGAGAAACAGTCCGAGAGGGCTCTGATGCCTGATCGGGGCGTTTGAAGATCAATATCGCTAAATCAATAAAGATCTATGCTTACAAATTTTGATGTCAAATGTTCTCTAGTGGATTCTTGCTCATTTATACTTCGATTAAGTTCATTGTCGGCATCACACAAAACAGCGCAAACAGTATATCCAACTCGTCCAAATATAATCAGCAAAATTTGAGGACCCTTTTTACGTACGTAGATCATCACTCACAAAAAAAAATCCTTCAAAACCCTGTGTCGCGATGAGCCCCCTGGCCCTTCTCGTTCTCTTTCGGTATGCATGAAATTTAAATAAATAATTCAACATGCTCTCGGGTACGCCAAAAACCCCCGAACAAGCCCGATAAAGATGACGCGCCATCCGGATGGATGACATACGAAGGCTGGTCTGACGCGCCAGCCTCTCTGGAGAGAGGCAGGCCGTATATGGGGCGTGTGTAGTTTTGGTCGCACTTTCGTTGGTGGAATATTTAAAATGCACTTGCTCCTATAGCCTCTTCACAAATCATCATACCCATGATGGGTATGGGTATTCGTGTTGGGTTTTTTTTTGGGAAAAAGGGCTAATCCACTACCACCAGCAACGGCGGGGACACGTTTTGCGGTCTTTGACCAGCAGTAGCGAATGCAGGTTGTTTCGAAAATGGAGGTTTTATTGGATTTTAAAAATGTAGCAGCTTGTAGTAGAATATTCCCCAACCACTCAAAGTGTATGTTGGATGAGTTTTTGGCGCTTTTTTTGGGGAAACCTCGCTGCCCGTTAAGTGAACTTTTTTCCAGTACGTGGACGTATAAGCACGGTTCGAAATCGGTCGAAATTCACTGTTCGAAAGCAGTTCGGAACGAACGTAGATCTGTTTTATCTGGATTATCAACGAAACATGACGCTCATTTGGTATGCTTTACAGGATGTTACGGTCGTTCCTGTTTTTTTTTTGTTATTTGCCGCTTTCAGAACATTGTCCAGCGGCGCACCATCTGGCGCGTGGATTGTGTGACCTGCAGACAGGTTACAATGTAGCTTTCCTGCGAGCAACGCGTGTGCAATAAATGAATGAGCATGGGATTTGAGCATCCAGCAGCCGAGTTACAGCAGCAGTAGCAGGTCTGACAATGCAAAATGAGTGGCCATTTAAGGACGGGGTTGGCTAATATTTCGTAACATCTTGCGGTTACTGAGCTGGAAAAAATGACCTCACTCTAAAGGGGCGGCGGGACTGCAAGGGAAGTCATTTGGGAGAGTGAGCGAGCAACAAGGTGAAACTCGTTCGTGGAACATCATAAAATGAAATGTGGTGAATTAATAATCAGACGATGAAAAGGAGATCGACGGTTGGAAGGATACGTGGGGGGGGAGGTGTTAGCTCGTCATCATGTAGGTTGTTACTAACTGGATTACCTTTCACCGGGGGGAGAAGAGGGCTTATACTCATTGGACAAGGACCAGGGTTCGTTGAAGGTTGCAGCCATATTTTAGAGCCTCGCTGGTAATATCCGGAACAGTAGCTTCATCCGGGTAGGATGATACGGTTCGTTTGGTTTTACTTTTCGCAAATCTGTACCTTCTGGTATTGTAACGAGCGTTCTGGACATCCGGCGGTATTATTGGAGCATCGTGAAGATGCTCAGCCAACTAGTTTGGGATGTGGAATGAGATAGAGAGAGAGAGTGAGCTACTATATCTGCATATGTAACATCAACTTTGGGAAGAATTAAACATGAGAGTGGAAAAGTAGTCCCGAGGATCCCTTCCGAGACTGCAGACGTCCCGGGGAAACTAAAAACTTCCAACTTCCAAGATGTAGTAACACAAAAAGGGTAATAATGGTATACTAAACGCGCATTACAGAACTGAACAGATCTTGCACAAAGAGAAATTGAAATCTGCATCTTTTTAACAACAAAGGCATCCTTCCTGCCGATTTTACAATGCAACAATCTACCAAGAACAGAAAACTCATCATATACATTTGAAAATGGCAAAAGGATATGTTTTAAAAGCCTTCTGCCCCCCGGTCTATTTACTGCTTCCGCTGCCGCTGTTTTGGTTGGTTTCCTACCGGCAGGTTTCAGACTTTGGTTGAGCAAATTACTCCCGAACGCACAAAACCTCAGAATGTCATCAATTCATTAGCCTAACGACCGGAAATACTCATTCAAGCATGGAGCAGGGCAGGAAGCAATGCACAAAACAAGCACAAAAAGGAATTTTAAACTGCTGCTTTCCATTTCATAACCATAAAGGAGGAGTTTTTTTTTTTCATCCTCTCCGATCGGTTGTTGATACAAAAAGCGCCAAGAAATAGCTGTGCGGGAGAAGAAAAAAAAAGGTCTCCTGCCGGGTTTCGAACCACAAGCTATAACGATTTGCTTGTGCTATATTTATAAGCACAGCACAGCACAACAGGGCGACCGCCTCGCACGGATTCGTACACGGAATGGTCGTAGTGGTCGGTTCAAATCCGGTACTTAAGGAGTCGGGTTGAATCAATCGCATCATGCGGTTTCGGACACGCAGCTCCTTCCTTTCCTCGCTTTTAAGCACATCATAACGAGCGACCCATCGCTCGAAGAGAGCTTTTCTCGTTTCATGGGTTTTGTGGAAAAAGTTTTCCGCAAACCTTCCGCAAATCGTCGAGGGAGGCCCAGGGCGGATGTCTATCATAATTCTTGCCCTGTTCATGGTTGGCTGCACGGACAAAGCCTGCCAGGGATTCCAGGGTTAAACGCAGTGGATCTACATTAGTAGAAGTCTTCAATAGTTCGCTTGCGTCTTTGTTTACCTTCATCAGGTGTGCAGAGTTTCAGAATAGCTAGAGCCCACCTTCTGTGAAGCACATAAATTCGTTAATTTTATTGACACGCAATGAAGATGGCGGCGATTGGCACTTGAGCAGCGCCGGACGGTGGTAGGCTAGAAAATGAGCAATTCCCCGGAACTGTTGCTACAAGCTTCTTCCAGCGTTCGAAGGGTTCCATTCAATTAAGGCGCTGGCTAAAATATGAGATCGGTTTGGACCGAGTGGCTGCGTTCGGAGGCGAGTGTTTAATCAAGCTGCTTTGTATTGCGCCCTTCCCGGTCTCGGGCACCCCCAAGGGTAAGGCGGCAATACAATCTAGATACACTTGCCCGGGATCACGTTCCTGTGATCCGAAAAGCGTAAATAATCCCAACGGAACAAAGCGAAAAAGCTCTCCCTCTTTTATGGCAGATAATAGACCCGGGCAAGATGGCGGATTTTTCCCACATCACATCAGTATCAATGTGTGGTTTACGGTGGATTATTCGCATTATCCTGTTGGTGGACACGAGTGTGTGTGTGTGTACGTGGTTTTGGTGTAGCGCAACCCACTGCTAATAAAATGTATTCCAACTTGCACCGAGATTTCCATAACTTTTCCTTCCCCATCGTCTCACTTACTCAACGGGCAGCAGCACTGTCTGTCAATATTATGAAAAGCTTCATTAGCACCATGGCTATTATTTGTGTTTAAGCCAACGGAAGGTCAACGGCAGGAACGGGAAGGGATAGAGAAAATACTTCGGGCTGGAGATGAGCGTGTTTATGTGTGTGCAGTTCGGGGTTTGAAAAAGGGATCGAGAAGGAAAGTTTTATGCGGTACACGTTTTATTGACAAAACTATTTTATGGCTTTACCGTACATGATTCATGTGGACGTAAAATTTTTTAACGGCGTTTTTTTTATGGAGTTGTCAGCTAATCGAGTGTTGTTACATATTCTGGAGGACTTTTTAAAATTTTTAGTGCGATTGGTTTGAATTATTTCCAATATTTTCAACAAATAAAGTTACATAAAGAAAAGTATAGTTGTAGTTCTTAAAAATTAAATCAAGAATCAAATGAGAAAACACATAAAAAAGCGAAAACAAAATCCAAGTGGAAAATAAATACTAAAAAATCCTATAAAAAAAGAAATTTAAGTAAACAAGAAAAAATAAAATTATTTAAAGAGATTCATAAACAAGTTTTGAATAGAATGGAAAACGACAACTAATAGAAAAATGTACGAGTAAAATTCAGCTATATTGCGTTGACAGTGTGTTACCATAACTTCAACATTTTCCTAACGTACATTCACCCATGTTTATGGAAAATAATAACAAAAAACCACCAGTCAAACTTTTCCATTTTTCATCAAACGAGACGAAATTTTGCGACTAGTTTTCGAGACACACACTGCCCTTAACTACGTGCGGCACGGGTGAAATACTCGTTGAGAATGCAAGGGAAAGAGGTGAGGAGTGAAATGAAAGGATCGGTTGATGAAAAGTTTATTTTATGTGTTTCACTGCTCCACCTTTTGGAAGAATTTTTCACTGTGCAGCCAGTCAAGCTTTTGACGCCCTTTTTCGTTGCTGTTAGAATGGACAGCTTCTCCCTTCGGTGATCCTGAAGCTACACCGGGATGAACAGATTTTCGTTTGGAACACCCACACCAAAAAAAAAAATGGCACCAGGTTAATGAGTAGGTTCCATAAACCGGTAATTTTGAGTATGCTTAGGGCGGGATGCAAAAACGAAACGAAAAAGAAATCGACACGTCGAAGCCATCGTCGTCCAGATTTGGCGAGGATTTCTCGATTCACAGGGCGCCTAGCGGGCACCACCACCTACCAGTTGGGAGAGGAGGGATGAAAGGATTTTTATGCAAAATTAAAACCACTTCTAACCGGGCGGGCCCAACACACACTCACACACACGCGGTGAAATGGGAATTAAAAATTCAAATGAAATGATAACACTATTAAATTTCATCTGACTCCTCCCCGGGTTGTTGCGGGAGAACATCGTTTCGAATTTGCCGCACGTCCGACGCTTTATTTGCCTTGCCTTTGCAATTATTTTGTTGGCCCGAATGGGTGGGTGGGTTTGCCGTACCACCGACCGGTTTGACCGGGTGTGTGATGCCGAGCGGCATATTGTACATGTGAAGTGGTCCTTTGGGCGTTGGAGAAAACGTCTCCAACGCGCCCACACGCTCGTCCTTCGGTGCTGCTGGTGTTTTGTTTTATTTTGTGTTGTTGAACGTATATATTGGTATCCTGTGGATGCTCGGTTTCCACCCGCCGAGAATGCTGAGTGGTTTTCATTGAGCCAATCGATTCTGAAATATTTATTTTTTTGTATCCGTATGTGTGATTTTGCAATCGGAAAAAAAGGAAAAGTTGTTCGGGGAGTTTTTGTAAATAACAAAAATGTAGTACGTTTGATTAATCTTCTTATTAAAACACATTTTTTGCTGAAGGTATTGCATGGCGAAAGCTTTCTCTTTGTTTTGCAAATAATTTTTATTCCGTTTTGATATGCTTTTTAAATTGCACATTAAAAATAAATAAATAAAAGTTGACGTTGAAATACAAACAGAAAAGTTATTACTCGTTACAATTTAAAAATGATACTCGCTACCGATTCATCAAGCTTAAATGAACGCAATCAAAGGATTTTCAAACAAACAACATAAATAAATAAAAAAAAATCAACAAACAATAAAAAGAAATCAACAAACAATAAATAAAAATCAACAGTTATCATTTAGATTATGTCTACATAACGTGCCTGGAGTGTAGGTCATGTTCGGTTCAGAAACGTTTTGGAGGAAAAAACACTGGTCCAACTGGAAATTGTAAAAGCAATTCAAAATATGAGTAGTTTGCGTATTCAAATCAAAGTGGAGTTGCAGCTTTCTTTTTCCCTGCATCTGGTCATCAGGCTGTTTCCCGGGCTGTTGTAAAATAATGGAATATGTGGAAAAACATCCAAACGTGGAGAACCCATTTTCCCCCTCGTATTGAGCTCACATTTCCCAGCCTGGGGATATCAAATCAATTCCCAACACAATCGACACGGCATTAAATCGGTTTACCACAATTAGTTTAGTCCGTGTGCGCGTGTTTCGGATTCATGGGACGGTGTTTGGTAAAGAAATGGTTTTTGGACCGTACTTGAAATGTGTGTGTGTCCCTTTTTGGATTTGGTTATTTAATTTTCCAAACCTTAATGACAACCTGTTGCCGAGGAGTGGGAGCTTAGCGAGTGTCCTTTTTTTGGGGGGAAAATCATTTCGAAGTAGGTACTTATTTTAGATTGCGCTTTCTAATGAATTGAACCGTTTTATGTTGTTTTGGGTTGTTCGTCTGTGACCTTATTATTGAACTGTCTCAATAATAAAACTTTTTTTTCTCTTTTTAAACAAATCTTTTTCCTGCAACAATGCCGAGCTCCGGTTTCAAGCACTTGCTTGTTAAATCAGTATAAAATATTAATAGCAAATTACTGAAAATTGTTAGGTATAAACTTGAAATAGAACAGCTAATAGACATTTATATCAATATACAATTTCGCTCACTTTACCCGCATCAAATAATCTAAAGTGCGTGCAGAGCGTCATCGATCGATCACACTTTAGCATGAAATCTTGCGTGAACCGTAAAACTGCGGTTCAAACATTTGAAGTTTGATCCTTCTATTGATCGAAGTGTGGTGTGGAGTGCAATGGAGTGACTGATTGGTTGTTAAATCTGTCCCCCTGCCTGTCCACCCCCCTTTTTCCAACCTCCTGTACCCATCAGAGAAGTGAAATTCAATCGATTATGGGTGAGAGATTTGTGTGCTGCTTTTGATCCACCTCGTGTGTGTGTGTGTGTGCTTTGCAATATGCTGCTCGCTGCTGGATCAAATCTCACCCAGCATCACGCATCACCATTGACAGATGACAGGGCCCGAAGTTCACAAATTATGGTTCGTGGATGCAACGTGGCACACGGTAAAGGGGCTGTAGAATGGAGCATGAAATTAACGTAAACAAACAAACACACTCGCACGAGCGCCGCACCCCCAGCGTTCGCGAAGAGATTCCACTTAATTCTCGCTCATTTGCGCCATTTGTCGCCATCTACCGGCTGGGGAGGATAAAAGCTACTAGCCTGGTGCTGGCAGGGGTGGAAGAAGGGTGCCTGGTGGCGTGGTTTAAGTGGGAGGGAAGTAAATTTTATTATAAATGACCATTTGTCTTTCGTTCGTCGTGCACTTAATACGTTCGCCATTTATTTTTTTTTTGTGTGCTCTGGTGCTTGGTGCTTCTGTTCGTTTGTGTGCCGCGTGGTTGTTGTTTTATTTCAACCTGTCTGTGTCGTAGTTTTTGCTCGGAAGTGCGGGAAGATGATTTGTCGTGGGATTACAAACCTGCCAAGGGTGTTATCCATTTCGTTATGTGTTTGTTTTTGAAGTGCAATATATTATTTTGTATTATTTTTATGCACGTTTGGGCTTCCAATTTTTATTTTTCAGCGAGAGTTTGATTTTTCTGTATTTTTATTGGCTTGACTACGTTCAGATCACGCCGGACATCCAATGGCTTACTAGACTTGCCGATACCACGTAATAGGACAGTCGGTTCTCAATACAAAGGGCGGTCTCACTGGGATTTGAACCCCGGTCCTGCCCTGTAAAGGCTGGTGCCGTTGTCCTTTGCAACACCGGGCCGCCCCGGATATGCTCGATTTAAATCAGGCAATGTCAATAAGAAAAAGTTATCAAAAAGTCGGATGAAAATAATTCAAAACCTTTTTTGTGGTCATTTTTTCTGATCATTTGTTCATCAAAAGTATGTAGATTTTTGTGTAGATTTGGTTTTCAAATATTTGTTGATTTTAATCAACAATCTATCACAATACAGCCAGGCCTTTCTATCTACCATAACGCAGGGCCGATCACGTACATGAATTTGGCATCGATTGAGCTAATAACGTTTATGAAACGAAATAAGAAAATGATGCAAGTATATGATATACCAAAGAATTAAAAATTATTTGATTTTTTCCGTCGTTTTGAATAGTCAAATTCATATCATAAAGGGTCTTCCGACTAAACTTGTATAAGCTTCAATATGACAATAAATACCCACACAGTAGATAACTCCCTGTAGCAACACCCACGAGTGTTCTCATCTCATCATCGTTACCTCTTGCATCGACGCACTCTCCTTTCCCGACCCAAACGTGGCAGCACCTAAACCTCTTCTCGATACGTATCACGCTCCGTCTTATGTTTGGCGAGACAAACAACGTTCATATTTCTACCGTGTGCCACTGCCAACCGTTTGGTCGTCGTTGGCTGGCACACCTGTGTTCACACAGCAGCAGCAGCAGCAGAGTTTCTGCGATGGAAGTTTAATAATGATTTAGGAAGATAGAGACGCCGACCTGACTGAGACTGATAAAACGCAGCAGTGTGCACAGGGTAACGATTGGTGTAAGAAGCGAAGAGGAAAAAAAAAAGGCTAAAGCGACGAAAACCATAACACATCAGTTAGGATCGCGCTCGAGATCGGATGTCTTTGGCGCTGAACGAGCAATGGTTATGGGGTTTCTGTCCTGCGAATTAGATGATTCGGCTGCTGCTTGTTTGTGGGACCCCTCTGCTGAATCAGGCCACTGAAAGATGAATGGAAATTTTGGTTAAAACAAGTTATTTGACAAGTTTGCTGCCAACGCCTGAGTAGAATATTTCTCTTCTCAGACACGGTAGAATGATGATGGCATGATGTGAAGTTATGAGAAAATTGGACGAGCTGAAGGGTGGAAATTGTGATTTTCCCTCGTGATGAAAAAATTGAAAACACCTGTAGAGGTTCGGGGGGTTGCTTTTCGGTGGAAAACCTGTGGATGGATTAGCATCTGTTTTTGCTTACTAATAAGAGGTTGTGTTTTTTTTTTTTGCTGACGTGGCAGAAAACATAACGAATGCGGTTATGTACGTCTGGTGTTGTTATTATCTTGTTTGGTTGAGTGGTCGATTATCTTTTCTTTTCATGGTAAGTTGTCGTTTTGCGCTGTTTTGTTGATTGTGCTTGTTGCTTTAGAATTTATTTATTTTTTTTTTTTTTGGTGTATCAGTTCAACTTATTACTTGTTAACTTTTCTTTTTTCTGTTTCAAATTCTCCTATAGTTTATAGAGTTTTATAGAATGTTTTGTTCATTCTTTGTTGTTTTTGTGATGTGTTTACGTCGAATTTCCATCTGAATTAAAATTAACCTATTTTCATATTTGTTACTAGTTTTGAAACTAATTTACTCCTGAAAAAATCCAATTGTTAGAAGTATTTGCTCCCACAAATAAATCACAATCACTCAAACATTTCGGAAACCTCCTCTCATTCCTTGCCTAATGTTACGCGCTACAACTTTTCCTATATTTCACTTTCGTTCAGCTGTGCTTATTCGTTCAATTAGGTTCGAAGAATTTCATTCATCTCCGGTATACACTCGAGCAGCAGCAAATGAAATTCCAAGCAGTGAATGTGAATGGAATAGTTTTGTCCAGCCATACCGTCCCGCCCACCGTTTTGACAACGATCCGTTGCTAATCATTTGAACTGATTCCGTCGTCGCAAAATCTCCCATCAACAAAGCAGCAACAGCACACTAGCAGCAAATGGTTTGTGAAATAAAATTTAAGATCGAGAGCCCGTTCTAGCAGATACAGCAAGGAGGGATAAAAGTGTAGAAGCTTTTTTTTTTTCTTCTGTTCGTTGACTTTGTTCTGGATACGCCCAAACATCCACTGGCCAATGAACCTCCAGAACGACCGGGTGTTTGCCGTCAGCGTATCATGTTGAAATTCAATTCTAGTTTGCTCTCGTCCGTTTGATGATGTGTATCTGGTTGGCGTTTTGCTTGCATTTTTCTGCTGTTACCCATTTATTCTACCATGCTCCATATCTTTCCCTAAAATATGATAGTCACCTTGGTGGAGGGAACATACGAGCGAACGGGAAAAAATACATATATTCGACCCCCCTCCTCCATTTAAAGCTTTTCATTCATCTTTATCTTGCTGCCATCGCTGTCCGAGCGCTGTGTATCGTCCAGAGACACGGGTCCAGCGATCGTCTATCGTGAAGAAAATCATTCAATATCCTGCCACTGTATTCCACCCATCATTCACCGCATTATCCTTACGAAAAGGCAGCTAGCTTTTCGATTTAGGGCAGATTTTTTTCCATCACTCCCTCTCTCTGTCACGGTTAGGTTTTTGTTTGCCCGTCCAGAAAGTGGTGTCCGGAGTGGGAGAGCTTTTCCATTAAAATCTCGGCCCTATCGCCCAACGCTTTCCGTACTATCTTGTGTCCTTTATCATCATCCTAGAAAAAAAAGCGTTTAAATCGAGCTGAACGTGGATAATGAATGGTGAAACACGGGAACGAACTGATGGCCCTTGCTTCGTGTTGGTGTGTGTTTGGCTGTGTATCAATATGAGTGGAAATTGATCTAAATTCCTCAATTCCTTCGCAAGGGATGTATCTCTTATGAATGAGCACATGACATTAAGGGACGGCCTTTGGCATGCCGTGGAACTTGCTGCTCTAGGGGACGCTTTTTTGCTTCGTGATCTTTTGATCCAACGATGAGGTTGGCAAGGCACACGAGAGTAAATGACCAGGCGTCCGCTTTGATGTTTTTGCTAAATATTTTTCTCTTTTATTTATTGCAAAACTTTATTATTTTACACAAATTTTTAGTAAATAGATTTGTGTTCTCGCTGTGTTCATAATAATAGCTAATTTTTCCACACATAATGCGCTTCTAAAAATCAGCAAATTGTAGCTTTTAACCATCCGTTTTGTCGTGTCCTCCCGGTGGCTAGGGCGCTTTCTGAAGATTTGGCCGAATAAAAATAAAAAGTTCTCCCTTCGTTTGCTTCTGGGATCGATTCATGCTCGAGATGATGCGAATTTAATAGAATTTTGATGGTTATGAGCTCTCCCCCACTCGGCAACGTCATAATGGGCGCGTGCTGCTACGGCTGGTTCGCGCTCTTCGCGTGGCGCGCGGAAGCTGATGTAGAGCCATGAGAGTGAGGTATTGAAAAATTGATTTTCCTTGTAGATTTTCCCGGCGGGGTTCAGAATGCTGCGGTTTGAAATCTTCCTTGTAACTGGGGTGGGAAAATGATTTCAAACGTGTGTATAAAAAATACATCTTCTGGTACTGTGTAGAAAAAGCGTTCGCAAAATGGCGCGTGGACGTGTCATTAAATTGGCAAAATTAAATCATACTCTCAACACCCGGTCGTCTAGCTGCTTGTTGTGCTTCGTTAGTTCGCGGTTGTGTAACCAAATTTAATAACACCAAAGTGGGGTTCAAAAGGATTTGCTCCCGTCCAACAAAAGGTGACAGCGATCGTTGTGCAGAATCGATTTTTCGACTTTATTAAGAATCTGAAAAGCGATGAAAATATTTCCTAAAAACTAGAGGGAACACACTGTCTGTGTGTGTTTTCTACTGTTGTACTAAGAGCAATTTATGATTTGTAAATTCTGCAAGTCTTTTCAAGAAGCGATTTAAATTGCAAAAGAAGTAGACAAGCATCGTGACGAGAGAGCATGAAAATCTGTTTGATGGATTACTTGTCCGGGGGAAATTTCAGACGCAAGTTATTTCAGGTGTCTGTATGCGAGAGCAAGCGTAGGATTTATGTGAAAATGTTGACGCTAACCGAAGGTAACGCTCTTGACATGGCAGCCCGACCACTTCAACGAAACAGATTCCTACACAAAGACACGAACCATCGGATCGAATTGAATGGTTCCTGCTCGGTATTTTATGCTTCTTTTGTGTATAAAATTAAGATCTTGCTGCTTGCCGTAAATGACTTAAAGCTCGCTTATTTATTAATAATTATGCTGTCTTTTCCTTGGCTTTTCAAGCTTCGAGCTAGCAGTATTAACATTACTCAAACCAGAAGCTTTCTAAGTCTTGTTTGCATCCCCCTTTTTCCCCTCTTTGTTCATCCCTAGACAGGGCTCCAAACCATAATGGGTGGAAATTAATCTTTCACTTGTTGAAATTAAATTATCGCCCATTTTTCATTAAACACTGTTCATCCGCCGTTCCCAACCGTCTACCACCCCAGCTGTGGGGGAGGGAGGGCAGGGTTTTCCCGGTCAAACTTTGCGCTCTTTTGTGCGTCGATGGGAAAACTAATCACCATGTTTCTTTGGGGCTTGGTGGTCGAGCTTTTTCTCCCCCCGGGAGATTTTTCCTGCTAAAAAGACTAGTAAACCTGCCGTCTGTTCGCTTTTGATGGGTGGAAGCATTAGCAAAAAAAAAAAGTCCTTATCCCCTATTGGGGTAAGTTATGTAGCAAAGAGAGGTGGGTGAGAATTGTTAATTTCTTCGAAATAAAAATCAGAACACGAAAAGATGGCCGCTTTTTTTTTTGGTGCCCTGCGTAATTCCCGGTTGCTCAGCGTGAGTTGTTTTCGGTTGGTACGACGAGCGAGTAAAAGAAAAGTCGCACGATGGGGGCATTTTCCGGCCCGAACATTGCATTAGCCGCCTGCAGCGTGAATAATTTGATGTGATTTGCATAATTTTTGCTCTGAGGCCGGAGCGTCGTGTCCCCGATGCGCTTTATAGGGATGGAACATTTTTAACTAATTTTTTTTTTTGTTACTTAATGTAGGGCATTTTTAATTGTAGTTGAAAAGATTGTTCCACTAAATACAACTTTTGCGCGAAGAAATGGTTCAAATTTGAATGATAAAAAATTCGTGTGGAGATTTTCGAAAAAAAGATTTGCTTTTGCAAAAAGTTTTTCTATAAACCCCCGTAGAGTTTAATCATCGTGCAGAAATGGTCAAATTAAAACGTCAGATTTCATATAAAAACCCACCTTAAAAATATCTCCATTCTCGGGCGACTCCTGCTGTGTGTTTTCCCGGGGGAAAAAAAGGGAAAAATTTGCCGCAGCTGGTGTTCATAAAATCATAAATTTCAATCAATGCGCTGCATAAAACTGCAGTCTAGATGCATCCAGACGTGCCCACCGCTATGTAGATAGTGCATGTTTTCGCGTTGAGTTTTGCTCAGTTTGTCCTA
Source organism: Anopheles maculipalpis (assembly GCF_943734695.1). Lineage (NCBI taxonomy): Eukaryota > Metazoa > Arthropoda > Insecta > Diptera > Culicidae > Anopheles > Anopheles maculipalpis. The sequence continues at coordinate 88,328,425 of NC_064871.1, forward strand.
GGACTGAACTGACGCAAACTTGGGCTTAGTTCGTGCTTTTTTTTCTCTCGTGAATAATTTTCACATAAAATCATTCGCTTACGGTGTGCTAGAAACGAACTGCGAACTCCCTTTCGATCGTTTGACGGGTTGAGATTGTTCGTCTTTCATCGAAAGAGTGATGATAAATTCATTTCCTAGTGTTGCCCAGCTGGGTAAAGAATTCCGTTATTCCACACAGAAAAAAAAAAGAAATCCTCTCCCGATTGATGTTACTTATAATTTTCATAAACTAAAGCCGAAAAGCTTATGCAAGTGGTGGCGCAGCAGTATGAAAAGCAATGAGCTATAATTTTCAATTTTGAATATTAAATCCCTCCATCAAACTGGACCAAAACAATCGATATTTAAAAGGTTGCAGTTTTTCTTTCTTCTTCTCTCTCCCCGCCGGATGAGAAGCGCACCCAAGTCCGGAGGATTTATGCTTTTTCGTTCCGCTTCACATAAATCGGACCAGATTGACAGGTTATTTACGGAGCGCTGCCTGGTCAGCAGCGCACTGGAACGGAAAAGAAACAACCGAAACTCACCTCTAAGGCATGTCATCTAAAGATAATCCAGCGTGGCGAATCTCCAACATCCTGTTACTTCGATTGGTCCGAGCTCGATGCCGGGGGAGCTGGGCCGTAAAAGGCTTCAGCACGGGAGCCCTCGTCGAACAACTGTTGATATGGGGCTGCTTCCAATTTCATCTCTCTCCTCAGGCCTTCGGCTTCCGGTTTCGTGCGGGCTAAAGTCTGCCCTCATGATTATTCATGAGCCTTTTGGCTGGTGCTCAGATTTGTGCTCAGACTCCAAGGTACAGGTCTATTGGGTCGACCGTCATCGAAAAGGATCCGTTTTGGTCGCAATGGAGAATCGATTTCGGGCGAGAGGATGCGTGTTTGTTCGGCAAAATTTGAAGTAAACAAACACAGATTTTCCCCCTAGGTGAAGTTTAGTTTGGTCCAGTCATTGAAGAGCCTTGTGGTTACGTAGGGAAAGACGTTTAGAAGAGAATTCTTGGAACGCAATTCGGACATCTTTGCCAGGCTCATGCAAAACTGCTAGTTAACATTGCGTTATTTGCTTCTGGACATGCATCTTGATTACGTGCGAGATCTCATGTGTCATCTGCTATTGGAATTCGATACCCCAAAAATGAGCTGTAATGAAGCGTCACAACAATTCTCTGAAAGGTCAATTATACGATACGAACGTAATCGGCCCAGCAGGGGGGTCAGCAAAACAACAATCTTCCCATGCCTGCCGAATGCTGTCAATTCCTCCCTGAAGCAATGTCACTTTCCGGAAGACATCATGCAAGTTATGACAAAAATTAAGCCCCTGACCATGGTGAAGCTGTCGACGATAAAAATATTCCTTCCATCGTACGGGGCATCCACATGCACAGTGGAGCCGTTCCGAGAATCTGTCCTGTGCGTACGCATCAAACGACGGTGGGGATTGATTTATGGCAGGCACACATAATAAAAGCCACTTCCAGCCCATCAAACACGTCCACGGTCGGCTTCATTGCGCCCGGGCTGATGTGCAGCCACGTGAGAGACATGTGACGGGCGCTGTATTGTACCCGTTCGAGATGTGTTACTGTTTCGTGCATGCGATGCACCACTTTTTGCCATTCGTTTGCCACCGATGCTACTATTGTCACCTAATTGCACTGAAGTCGTTACATTCTGCCGGTTGTTAATGAAATGATTGTTAGCAATTGGATTATAGCTTTACTAGCGTGGAGGTGGAGCACACTAAACTAGCCCACGGAAGTAAGTGCCATCTAGCGGAATCTATTGTAAGCTGCTGATGTAGAGTTAACGCCCATTGGCGGAGTTTCATTATCCAGTGTTTAGGCGTTTTTGTGCACACAGGAGTGGACCTGTACGTCCACCAAACAGTACATCATGTCTTCCCTCGCCAGTAATGAATGGTGCAACGCCTTTCAATTGATTTGTCCAAGAGTGTCCTCGGTGATTACTTGATTCCGTGCCGTCGGCACCGGTAACATCGTCAATTAATTGAAACCGAAAACCCGGATGGAAAGTTTCTTCACCAATATTTACATTCAACCCCTCTTTTCGGATCGATACAACACACATATCCAGCAATGACACTGGCTACACCCGGTTCATTCTATTCATTTATCATCAATTCTACTTCAGATAGTTGATTGCAGCTTTCGTTCCCGAATGTCACGGTTCCCCTTGTTTTTATTATTTGCACAGTTTCGTTTGGGACTTTTGTTCACGATTCCACGCTGGTTCGGGGAAAACCTTTCGAGCGACACTGACAGCAAATCATGCTTACTGTCAGCTAATTGGATTAGCATGAAGTAGCGAATATTTCCTGGCTGTGCGTTGTAGCACTTTTGTCTCTCTCTCTGTGTCATTAGCAAGAAGCCTTGCTGTTAGTAGTAAACCACCTACAGATAACTCTCCAAAATGGTTTACTTTTTTCGTTGTTGTTCTATACCAGCAACAACCAGGCCAACATTAGTCAAATTGGGGGAAGCGTTTTGGTCTTTGTTGTGTTGTGTTTCTGATATTTCTCTGGACCACCATAAAACGGGCAGAAGGAAGGTTTTTTTTTTCGGTTCCCTTTTGACAACTAAGAGGGAGGGCTAATCTTCCTAATCATCAGTTGTCCACAAGTTGATTTCTTATAACGGAAGGGGATCACCATTTGCTTGTTGTGATTTTTGTTTTGTGCCTGTGCTTTAATGGTTCCAAGAGGCGAATTTGTTTCCCTACCAAATTCTGAGGGAACCCAACAATGGAAGCTCCACAGCTGTAAGCTCAAAGAATAAGGATACAGCGAAACAATGACATGCGATTTATTTATTCTTCTTGTTGTTCGGGACGGCTGTATTCTGAATCCGGGTTTGTTGGAGTTTAGATGGGGGAAAAAAACTAAACAACTTCAAGATGTGTTTGGATACGACAGATCGAACTCATTAAATGGTTTGTAGATCTTTGGCCAAAGTGATGATTATGGTGGTCGGTGATTAGTGGCGATCATTTGCGCGCCCTCTTCCTTTGAAAGTCCGTATCATTCTGTTAATGATGGCAGGATTTTTTTTACCTTCATTCGTAGTACGTATCTCTTGAGAATTGAGACGTTCTTGTGATGTTGTAGGCATCAAAATAAAATTCATTATTTAAAAAGCTTTCCGTAGCCATTGTTTTGTAGGCCTGCAAGGAATTTCTACAAGAAGTTCTTTTATTAAAGATATAAGAATCTTATGTAAGACCCCGCTGTAAAAAAGATTTGAATCACATATGTCCGCCGTAGTGCACACTGTCTCTAGAGATTATAAACAGCTTTTTGAGCAAATCGCTTCAAACAAATTGATTCTACTGAAGCAAGTCTACCTGTCAAGTGTGCTGGGATTGCGGGTATTGTTACTTTCACAAAGAAAACCTCTCCACAACACGGATCCAGACCGTTTGGGCATCTCTGGGAGTTGGGAAAGAGAAATTTGTTGTGATGTAAAACATGCTTTTTCCTGGAAGCGTGTAATACTGAGTTACAGTAATGTAAAACACCGGCTTTTATGTGGGTCTTCTATAAATATCTAACAAACTTCTATACTGTGTTGTGCCAATAACAATGAAACCCTGGCATCCACAGACGGAAGGGCCTTCATTTGTCAGTAACGCTTGAACGAACCGGGCGGAAACGTGTTGCACATCGTGCGGGTTGGTTGCTTAAATCGAGGATTGTGGTTGTGATATACAGTGCCGATCTATAACATTCCAACGTATCGCTTAATTTGTGCCCAGTTTTTGGGGTCCTTGGTTGTTTGGTGGTCAGTCAGTCAGACCGCGAACACTGATCCGGAACGACCTACTAGCAGACCGATTTGTTACTTCAGGGACGACCCATGTGCTACTAGTGCTGGAATTGCGTTGAATTAATAGCCTGCCAGCTCGTCCACCGGATGTCCTTTGTGGGAGGGTGTGCAGAGGGAAGGCAAGAGTAGCATTGACATTTACCGCACAAGCTGTAAAGATAAGACGTCCGGAGCTAGCTTTTCGTTTATCTTTCTTGTTCCGTTTATAGCCACAGTGCACACACACACACACACACACACAGCACACATACACAAGGATAACATCTCTAGTGAAATTGCAACTGAAGAGTAGACGAGACGAAGTGGTTCGTCCGTGTCCTTTCCTACTCTTATCCTCGAACGAACGACTCCAAGTTTTCCCCAAACCCAGCGCTTTCGTCCCGTAGGAGAGCATTTGTGCAGTGTTAGCGAAAAAGTTGTAAATGACCCGTCCCGTGTTGTGTGCCGGACGTCAGCAACACTCCGTCAACCCCGATCTCTTCTTGAGCGACGGAGGCGACATCCAGTGCCTAAATAATGTATTCATTTGTTTCGCGTCCTAAGCTGCCGGGTAAGAGCCGGACACGGGCATCCTAACATCATCCTGCACATACGGGAGTCGTCGATGGTGTGGTAACGGTTTGACATTTTAATTGAGTGCACGTGCTTCCAATTTGTGTGCGGACGGTACTCCGTTTTCCGGGAACTTTGGTTGGCGGCTGAGTGTCTTCGTGATGCTCCATGCTCCAAAAGTCCGCACCTTTCTACCGTTGACATTAAGACTTAAGCGCCGGACGATGCCGGTCTGTCAGAGGAAATTGAAATTGGTTTGACTGGCAGAGTGTAAAAGCGAAGAGGATTTTCGGTGATTCGTGTGACGTTTGCTGGAAGTAATGAGTCCTCGACGAAAGCGGGACTTTATATGCGGTTCTTGTAAAAAGGCTCTAAAATACCCGAGACTGTCGGAGAAAGCGAGTGTGTCATTAGTGAACGATGGATCGCGAGTAGTTTGCGATGTTTTGCTGGTTAGTTTTAACTATATGGCTTTTAGCAATGTTGTGAAGTTTCTATGAAAGTTTCTATGAATATATTCTGATACAGTTTATAAAGACGGTGGTTTGGAATGGAAACTACTCCGACTAAAATTGTTTATGAAGCTGCAGCTGTCGCTTATGGTTTATGCCTTCAGTCTAGTACATCTCTATAAGTCCAAGTCTTACAAGTTAACTAGGAATGCAACAAGTCTTTGAAATCAAAAGTGACATCAGTAGGTTTAATGTCTCTTTCATGTCCATCGTGTTCTCCTCGTACATTTCTACACGAATTGTTCTTTATTGCAATAAAGCATCATACTAATTTATTGTCTTTCGTTCTCTCTTTTTTCTCCTCCAGGACGTACTGCACACGATCTGTCAACCAAATGGCCAAGTGCAACGCATCGTGATATTCAAGAAGAATGGCGTCCAAGCAATGGTCGAATATCCTTTTCCAAATGATAACTTACCGTGTTGTAACCTCTCTCTGTTTTAATGCCACCGTAATCCTTATCAACGGAAGCTTGATTTGTTTGCCATGTCTTCTATATCCTCTCCACCCCATCAACTCCTCTTCAACGTGCCAGCCAGCGGTAGAGGATCAAACGACACGTTGGGATGAGAAAATTGAATGAATTTAGTGTGCGATAAATCGCTCGGCCCCCTCCCAGAAAATGGCCCATCCGGCTATCGGAGCCGGGCATGAAACAGTGGGCCAGGACCTCCGTAACAGCTCTAGTCGTAACATTCGGCAACACACCGGACCGTTGGATGGTTCGTAATTTGCGCTCGTTTAATGCCAACCACCGTTTATTTGTTGACGGAAATTACGCTCTACCATGCCATGCGTGCGGCGAGAGGCGTTTGCGTTTGCCGCCTTGAGGCAAGGAAATTAAGTAGCATGCAAAAAGTAAAGGAAACAACAGCTTCTCGCACAAAGTGTGGGACGAGAGAGAGACGCATTGCGATAAATTTTCCCACGTTTTGCCACATTTACTTGCTTGCACACACGCTCGTTGTTACGCACCGTTTCGCACCTCGTTGAATAGATTTTCTCGTCGCCGATCGGTATTAGCTTTTCCCTGCTAGCGGTACCGAGTTGGGGTGACGAATAGCGACGAGCAAAGAGAAGGTGCGAGGCAAAATTTATTCCTCCGCGGTCGGTTATAATCGGCACACGCCATCTGGTGGTCGGTGGTATGAAGTCTGCGACCAAAGAAGCAATCCTGAGGAGGAAATAATTCGGCACAAGAAAATTGTCACTCAAAATTAATTGTCACGAGGTGATGTATATTTTTCAACGTGGCAAGGCGGTTAATATGGTTTGCTCTTTTTGGTCTTTGGCTCACCACTTCACCATAAAGACGAAGTAGTAGCAGGAGCGTGGCCACGGTTTGCGAAAAATTGGCCGTTGTCGCGCAGAAATTACACTCACTGCGCCCGCTCACCTGTCGGTAATTGATGTCGGTTTGCGGATACGAAGGTGTAATCGTTTAATGTGATTTTCGATCGGTTCTTGAGGGCTTGAGGCGGGTGTTTCACGCAACGGAAGTTCATTTAATCGTTGTCGTTCATTTCCGTACAGTGGCACCGTGCGAAAGATTTGTAGCCTGGGGCATGTTTTTATATCGTCAGCCCGAAATTGGTTCTGATCGCTGTACTGGCTGTGGCCGAGCACGTGAGCTGCTGGTAGGAAAATCGCATTTTATAATCGCAAACATTAGCAGTAATTTAAATCGATGGTTTGTTTTGGGAACAGTTTCGCTTTCTTTTTTTGTATGGCTTGAAGTAGGGAATTTGGAGAAGGGAAATGTGATCGGAAGTATCAAAATTTTCATTAGAAATAGATTGAGTGAGGTGTCTAATATAACGGACATCTCCGATGTATTGACAACGCTCATTTGATTGATTTATGAGTAGTATTTGGTCAATCCGATAAAATCAATTGCAAGTCGAAAAAGAGTGTGAGCAAGGAAATGAGTAAAACTAAATGTTTGTCCACCTCTACGCATTGAGGATTGAGTAAATCTTAACATTGATTAATCAAAAAATCGTATAATTATATGACACACTGTATTTTAAACATTTTCGTGCTTAATGCATATCGTTAATGGAGAAAAAAACATTATTATGCTCTCACTTTCTTTTCCTGATCTTAGCATTAATTTTTATTTTTCAATTCTATTTTATGTGCATCATTCGCATTAATCCTTTTTTTTTTCGTTCTTTCTATGATGAGAATGAATTACTAAAGCGCGCCCATTATCCAAAACGATAATACTGATTGAAATTCTGAATATCCAATCATTGCGGCACACAAAACAGCAGCAAACGAGGCACCATCTTTGGATGATAGTATATACAAAAACACATCTTATCCCTGATCCCTTCAGGCACAAAGATGGCGGGTGAATATCCTCTTATCATTATCGCTGATGATCAATTAACTCAAATGAGCATTCGGTGCTCTCCCTCTCGCACTCTCGGTACGTAATAAGACAAGGGCGTCCGGTGTAAAAAGCTGCCGCTAATGCTGTCCGTTGTCGTGTTTTGTGCCTGTGAAGTGCAAAATGAATGAAATCAAGTGAAGCGAACGGCAAATGGATATACGAGCCAATTCATTTAGTTGCATCGTTACGTTCCACCAAGACGCGGCAAGAAAGTTTTTGTCCCGCTGTCATTCCTTGGGTGGAAAAATTAACGCTTAACGCGGCGAGAACGAGAAGATGAAATGAATTCGTAAAGCGACACACAAAGCTAGCCAAAACACGGGCTGTTGTGTCATCAGGGAGTTGCAAATGGGAAGCGAGCGATAGAAGAAAGAAAAAGCAACACACAAATGGCCGGTGACAAACCGTGGCCTGTCCAGTGTCCTTTTTGTTTCTTGACTCATCCCGAGCTGTGTGATACGCTAATTGGTGGCTCATTAGTGTGCCAAATCCACCCGATCCTGCCGCTCGTTCTGCAGCTCGTCGTGCGCTCGCTCGTAGAAATGGCGCTCGAGAGCTCCAGTAATAAATGATAATTGAGCCCATCTCTCTTCCGTTGTAGTGTGTGACAGACCGTACGTTGGTGTGTGTGTGTGGCTCAGTGTTAGGGCTGTGTTGTTTTTACTTTCTTCCGCTCGAGTAGCCTTGTTTTGCCACCGACACTAATCTCAATAGTTCCGAGTAGCTAGGACTTGCCGGAGTGATGCTGCTTCCGGTTGGGGAGATACAAGTCCTGTCGTTAGTGTGTCTACACTGCCTGGTGCTGAAACACGCCCGGAACCCGGAAGCAATAAAAGCAATGTGGTGAACAGGACAATTCAACAAAACGGTCACCGTCAAAAAAACCTTAATAACACTTTTGCTTCCAGCGCTTCAAGCTTTAATCAGTGATAAATTCTGATCATTTTTAAGGCCGTTGTGTTGTTTTTATTTTCCCCCGGACTGCGACACCACGAAACGGTCCGATAATGAGGGCTGTAAAGTATCGTCTTAAGCGTTACTGCAGCGCGCGTTTCGTTTCCACTTTATCACACCGTGGCTTTTAGCATGGCTGCCATTCCATCCCGAGGCTGAACAGGTGGGATTTTAATTTTTCACAGATGAGCACACACACACACACACACACACACATTTCCCAAACCGCTGTGAAAAGGCACGAAAGGAAGCGATGCTTCGCGGCACAGACAACGGAGCTTTAGCATAAAATAAAACTCTGTTAACTATCCGCTGTTTCTTCTGCTTGAGAAGATGCATTCTCGAGGTGCTCTCCTGCCCGTTCGATTCATTCTATAATCTTATGGGTCCCTTGTGTGCTTACCGGGGCGAATTTTACGATGTAATCATCTGCAGTACGGCGTAGTATAATGCCCCAATGCACCGCCGGGAAGTGAAGTATGAAGCAAAACAACAAATTGGTTTGTGCACCTTCAGTGAAAATAAAAACAGCAGCAGTTTTTAGTCGATACGCGCTCTTCGTACGAGCGAGAGCCGAATGGAAGTAGCATTGGTAAACTTTTTTTTTTTACTAGCCAAAAGTCATTACGCGGGATAATCCTCGATAGCGAAACGTGCGGAATACAACAGGTTCGTGCCATGTAATGCTCTGTTCTCCGGGTTTTTGTTTTCGTATCGCCTGAAGGGACTTTAATTTTAATTACAAAATATCTTTCCTTGGAATTTTGTTTGGTTTTCAATTTAACAACGCAACATTCGGTTACAAAAAGATTTTCCTTTGTATTTTCTTTAATCATGATATCTTTCTCGTAATGTTTTTTTTTTAACCACAATTACCAGGCATACATATATTTTTGTGGTGAAATTTTTGGTGTACATTTGGATTTGAAATTAAAATGCCACAACCATATGTAGCTGAAGCTCGGCAATTTCTGTTATGAAATTCTAGGAAATTGTTGTTTCAAAATGAGAACCAATACAGGATTTTTTGGTCTACTTCATGGTAATATGTTCCAGAGGGTTTGAAAATCGAAATATTTAAGTAATTTTATCAAATTATAGCACATTATAGCACGTTTGAAAATTAAGTAGAACTCACAAGCGACATTTTTACCGTGTCAATGTCGATCATCTCTTCTCGAAAGATGAACTCATAAATTTTCCTGTAAAAGACACTTTAGTCAAGCGGATCGTTTTCAACGGCGTGTGCTTATCCGCTTACAACAAACAACATGCCGTCTTGCAGGATTTAGGACCTCATAAAACTCAGGATGTCATTCGTTATTGATGAATCCTTCACGACCCGACCGTACCCGATGGTGCGTGCTTCCGTGTGTGTGTGTGTGTACCGAGTGGAACTGAGAGAGAAAATAAGTAGACGCGTCGTAAAAACAAAAACGTTGGAATTTTTGCTTCTAAACTAAAATATCATTTTCGCACATGATGTGTACGGTGCCTGCGTCTGAGCCAGACCTTTTTGTTGTTAGAAAACGGTTTGCTAAACCTTTTAAAGAGTGCAAAAAGCTAGGTAAAGTACGCATGGTAAGGAAAAAGCAGGAGACACCGTGGAGGATGTTCCCATCTGCCGGTTATGCTGATGGATGATCCGCTCTGTTTAAATTCTTGATGCGATGTGTGTGAATTGTGAACGTTTTTGTTTGCCGAACGCACAACTACTAGCTCAATTCTGTGGAGATTAAGCATTACGACGACAGTTGTGTGAATATATTGCAAATTGTTTGATGAAAATTTAATGACTAGCCGGATACGGGAAAAGATTTTTTGTGCTCTGGCAGGTTCCAGTAGGTCCAAGAATAGGAGGGATTGAAATTTTCTCTTTGAAAACTTTTTATAGTTAAGTACAACTAGTTTGAAAATTCATTACCCTGTATGCGAATTATATTTTAGGATGCTCTGCAAGTAATGATTGTCGTTACTCTGATCCCCAACAAGGGTTCAAGGAAGTCAAGTCTTGATGACGAACCCCATAATGTGTCATCATCAGTGTTAATTATGTGCAAAGTTATCGTAAGACGCTTGCCCCCCAAAAACACGAACACCAAACTAAATTAGTGACCGTTCTCCAAGAATGAAAGATAAAGAGAGAGAAGGAAAGAGCGTGAGCCTATCGTGCAAAAGTGCTGACAACTGTGTCCGCAAAATCTGCGACGATCCTCCGTACGTAAGCTGCTTCGGCAAACTTCTTCCAGCACGGTCCCAAAAGTCAGAAGTTTATCCGGAACGAACAAAGGTTTTGGTTATGGAATGCGCGTGTGTCAGGAACATTTAGTTTGCCCCTTTCCAATGGCCGGGCTTTGAGAGGGATTTCCAGGAAGCAGCAGCACTACTAGTCGAGCAAGTGATGTGGATTGTGTTTAGTAAGGCTTTGCTAGCCTAAGCTGGTCAAAAGATGGCTTAGATCCTTGGAGATATTTAAACGCTCGTTTCATTTTGTCATATACACACTCACTCGCACCGACACAACACTAGAGCGGTTAAGGATATTCTCGGTTTTCTGGAGACTTTGATCTTTGTTGGGCCAAATCTGTGGCACACTGTCATTCTCCTTGTTTCAGCCTTTTTTTTTTTATTAAATATTTTGTCCAGACAATATAGCCCGTATCAGAGACATTAATATACTTCGTTCCTGCATAACAGTATATAACTACGAGGCAACAGAGGCATTTCGCAGGTGTGGTTAGGCCACAATGTTTAGAGAGCACCCTCTACTGTGCGTAGAGCTAAAATTTGCCGATTAAGCCCTTCTCATTTTCTGCTCGAACAAGCGAGAAAGGGAAGTGTTCGGGCGTTCATCAAGGAAATCATCCATGAAAATGGGACGCCTGGCACCGCCCCATTCCCCCCCCCCGCTCCCCGCGGCAGGAATGGTTTAATTCGGAAACAATTTCCTTAAGCCCCATGGGCGGCTCGTTTCCCTCGTTTCTGTGGGGCGCCTTCCTGGCTGGCAAAGCGGAACTATTATTGAGTGTGCCAAGAGCCTGGTGGAGCGGTCTGATTTGCATCCCGCCTTCTGTTGGCCAACTGTTGTTGGTGGGGTTTTTAACTTTTTGATGTTTGCGCCTTTTCGGTAGCGTCTTGGGAATGAGAATTGGGGAGCTGGGTTTTTGTTGTTGAAAGAGGGAAAGAAAGAGCTAGAGCGAGGGATATTTAAGGCTTCTCAGTGGACGTTGTGCTGATACGATGGTGAACATTTAAAACCATTAGCTGCTAGCGTAGATTGGTACTGAAGTAGTAGCGAGAGAGAAAGAGTGGCAAACACTAACAGCTAACAGGGGGCAGAACTAGGAAGCTGGCAAAAGTAGGGAACACTTCAAAAGGATTTTAGTTTTTCTTAATGGCGGTCCTCATGCCGAGTATGCTTGAGTGCCTGTTAAAAGCGTTTTGAATTTTGAAAACCAAGAAAGGATTCTTTTATCGCTCAGAGAAGGAAGAAAACATAACATTGGAGAAACATATTTCATCGAATTTCGGTATTTTCGGTTCTTCTCGTTTGCATAAGGCCCTTGTCCGAAACTTTAAAATGAGAATAAGTGAACTCTGGAGAGCTGTATAAAATGTTTCAAGTTTTTATAACATGTGTAATATGCTTCATTGTTGCTTGTTCTCTCTATTCCCATTTAACCGAAGTCTCAGAAATTATGGAAATATTGGAGACGTTTTGCGAATTGTAGGACTTTTGGGAATCATCCCCATTTTTCCAGATTCAATCAAAACTAAGCAAAACCTGTTAATGACATGCAAAAGCAACAAGCCTTTTCCTTAACCAAGATCCATTATTTCGTCCCGACACGTTCGACAGCATAGAGTCAGCGACTCGTGCCAAAGACAGCCTGAACGGTTGCGACATCTACTCCGGCTGCTGCACACTGAAGATCGACTACGCAAAGGTAATTGAAGCCCACCGCCCTCCCGAAAATCGCCCCGAAACCCTCTACCCTTTCGTCTCGTCCTTCTCAATTCCCACCTGCCTGTTAGGAAGCTCACCCACCCCATCCTCCAAGATCCGTTTCCTCACACCAACCCAAACTCTAGCAAAACCATCTTTCACTCTCTATCCTTACAACTCCATCTTGGCTGTCTCCTCTCTGTCCATCTCTTTCTTTGTTCTTCTTTGCTTCGAAATTTCTCGACCCCAATTCCACCTCTTAAATTCTACATCAACCTCCTCTTCTTTTACTTTTTTTGCCACCAAACAGTATATTTCCAATTCCCTTTATTTGTCCTTTCTTTTTTTTTTTTTTTGGTTTTGCTCGTTGGTTCCGTTATGCAAGAAAACTAAAATAAAATTCCAAAATCGTACATAAGTTTCCACTCTTTTTATCTTTTCTTCTTAAACAAAATAAAAATTTACAAAACAAAACCATCATTCAACTTCGCTAAATCGTGTGTTTTTGATTCGTTTGTTCTTATTTTCTTTCCTTTCCTTTCTTTTCATTGATTCTGTCAATTCAAAATAAAATCGATAAACATGCAACAGAACTACAGATAATGAAAAAGAAACGTACGAATACTTTCTAACTACTTTTCTCGCCCTATATACTATGTCTGCTTGATCCCTTTCCATTGAAAAGCCACAGAACAGAAACAGAAACTTTCCTTCCGTCACCTTTTAAACGATCGTCAGTACTCTTGAACTCAGACAGAATTTTCTTTTGGTAGAGAAGCTCAAAAAACTGCGAAGCAAAGGTGCTATCTTTCATTATCTTTTTCATTGTTTAGTTTAGTTTTTTCTTCTCTTCCTACATCTGTTTCAGTTTATTTTAATTTCTTCTTCGTATCAAATTTCTAAACCACTTCTTCTCTCACTGTAAGCAGTTGGAACATATAAATAGAACTGTAAAAATTAAAGCAAGAACAAAATCATTTCTTTGTGACTTAGTTGTTACACAAACTAGTTTATGTATTACATTACTAGCTTTTTCACATTCATTTGTAGAGTAAATGTCATAAAAAAATAAATTCTCACTTGTAATTATGTAACGATCCCCTTCAGCAACAATAGTGTTGTGAGCTCCGTTCGTGTAGAACCTTGGCAAGCTGACGTTTTGTTTGTGTTTATATTAGGTTTACAATTATTTTTTTCTTACTTTTTCCATCTGTACGAATGTGGTTGTGTCAAACACTGAATCGTTTTTTCGAAGTAAAAAATAAGTTAGAAAAAGCAGCAGCAACAAGCCAACTATTTTGCTGAAAACCATATATTTCGCTCCTCAAACACCCATAAGTCCCGTACTGCTCCCCTTTTTCCCGGTACTTTGGAAATTTTGTTCAGTTTTACATGCTCTTTCCATTTTCCCATTGTTCTTTATTACAATACGCGTTAGACATAAAAAAATATCAGATCGATACCAAAATATTTATTTTTCCATTATTTTGTACATTTTACTGTCTTTCTTTTCTCTCCGAATCTGTCGCAAAATATATAAAATAATTTATTAAAAACCAACCGAAACCTTCAAACAACAAAACATCAACATCACCTACAATGGTCACTCACATCGCTCTATTTCTCTCTTTCTCTCTCTCTCTCTCTCTCTCTCTCTCTCTTTCTCTCTCTCTCTTTCTCTTCTTCATTTGTTTCTCTCTTTCTCTTTATCCTGCTCCATTTTTTATATCCGTTTTTTCGTTAAATTTGCCTTATACTCTTCTTTACAACCTTCCCCTCTTTTCTCCATTCTGCCTTCCCCCATCTTGACCCGAATTCCTCCACCCCTACTCGTATTTCCTACCCCATTCTGCCATCAACAATGAACTCTAATACAATTACTCTTACTTCTTCTACCACCCATTTACCCATTTTTACCACCACATGAAAACAACATCAACAACATTGGCAACACAATCAACAAACAACAACAACACGGAATACGAAATCGTTCCTTCTTCCTTTTTTCGGTCTCTTTTCGGGAAACATTTCGGCGCAAATCACACCTGCTAAACAAATACCTGATACCTGACCTGGTTGCGGCAACAACAACAACATCAACAACAACTACAACAACAACAACATCAACAAAACAATCTTTTTCTATCGCCTAAATAATTTAAAAAAAAACCTCCAACCTTTCCAACAACCAAAAAAAAAACATCAACAACAATCTCGCCATCAATATTTCAAAACATTCGCAACAAATTTATTCTATAAATGCACCTGCATATATTAATATACAACAACAACAACAACAACAACAACTACAACTCTCCAACAACAACATCAACATCAACAGCCAGAAAAACTCAATGTTTACAAAAACGACAGTGACTCCAGTTGGGACTACACGCTGGGTAAGGATGTTTTCTCTTCCTTTACTTTGTTCAAGTTTCTTTTTCCTTGTTGAATATTTATCACATTTTTATTCCCTCCTCAAAAAACTTTACCTCATCTTCTTCTTCTTCTTCTCTAAAACAAAAATAATATAATGTTTTAAAAACAAATAAAACAGAAAGTAAACTCAAATATTATTACTACTACTAAACTACTACTTACTTCACCCTCACCCCTCCCCATTCCCCAAAACAACCACCCCCAACCCACGACTCCCCCCCCCCCTCACCTCTCCTTCTCCATGTACCTTCAAGTGCGATTTTAAGAACGATTTTCTCATACTGAAGAAGGTTTTCTTTTGGTCGAACTGTCGGTTCTGTTTTCAACCAAACTCCTTTTCAATCTTCTTCCCTTCCCCCCCCCCCCCCCCCCCTTACGCTCTCCTACCCACATCCTTCCCTTCACTTGTTCCCGGTTTGACATTCGTGCTCATATCATTGTGCTCTCTGTCGTGTAACGATCGAGCTTCTGTTGTGTTTATTTCACTCCATCAACCATTCTTGGTGTTACATTAGTTTTTTTTTTCGAACATAGTTAAAGTTTTTTTATGAAATCTATTTTTCAATTTTGATTTATGTCACCCTCATTTGATGCATATTATTTGTTTTTCTGTTTATTTTTAACTTTTTTCAAGTTTGGTTATCTAAACTTGTGTGAGTTATTTTTCTTGTTGCGTTTCTGTTGTTTTTTTTTTTTTTGTTGTTGTCTGCACGCGTCTGCCACTTACTTGCTACCAAACTGTACTGTATTGCTATCGGCGAGCTGTTGTGTTATTGTTACTTCACATGTTACTTCATATTGTTTTGTTTTAAGAGCAGCGATGGCGGCGTACGTTTGGAACTTGGTTCGGTTATCGTTTACTTGCTCACGGACACAATATTGTTTTAATTGATTGATTTTGATTTTAGTAGGAGCGTTTCAAAGTTACCATTTGCTAGTTGTTCATTTTCTATCATGAAGGAACACATAGGAAGTGATTTTGAGACTGCAAAAAATTCAGGTCAGTTTTACGAAAGAAGAGAGTTATATGACAGAATCGATTACCATGTTTTGGTGGCTGCTGTTCTTCGTCAAATTCCTTTTTTGTTGTCCAGTAGGTTTAAGTTACAGGTTAAATTTAATTCGCATTCATCATCCAAGTCATCCGTTCTAACCGATTTTAGCAAATTTAAATGTGCCACCATAAATCTATCTTTATCAATTCGGATGGTTGCTTTGCCCTTCTCCTCTTAACAAACTTCACCAAATACCAATCTGACAGGGCAGGAGGACGCTCAGGGTTTCGTGTTTCAATTAAAATGCTTTTGCCGACGAGTGCTTTATTGATTTAATTTGCCGCGCTACGAACGTCACATACACGTCGGCCTATAGGCGCAGATGGCGTTCAATTAATGGTGATTCAAGCCGCTAGAATTTGATGCACATCCCAACCATCCCAAACCTGCTCTCCCTGCATCGATGCTCACAAAACATGGCAAAATGCGAAATTCGATCTTGATTGAGCAATTAATATCTTCGCGTAGTGCATCGCGTGCGTGTGTGTTTTTGAGCGCAATCGAGCTGGATTGTTTTTCGCCGGACTGTGCGCACTACTAGACCGCCACCAGTTGGTGCGGTTCGTCCCAACGAGGAACGTGCCACTGCTTAAAAATAAATGTTACCATACCGTAACATGTTTACGCAAATCACGGGGTATTACGCTTCTGGAGCAGGAAGGAAGGAAACGACCGCGCCAGAATACCCCTTGGTAGACAAATAACAAACAAATATTTCACTGAATAATTTCCCACGGAACGCCGCGGGCCCGATATATTGAGGTGGGGAAAATTTCAGCATTTGCAAATGCAATCTCAATCGGAAGTTCCCTGTTTGGATGGATGTGCAGTTTGGTTGAATTAATTACCATCGTGTGTCGATGGCGCTGTGTGCGATGGAGTGAGAGAAAGAGAGAGCAGATAGTTTTCTTCGGGACATAGAAAAATTGAATCCATAAACCTCCAATCTGTGCGCCACTGATTGATGGGTGAGATTCAATTTTCCTACTCGATGCATCTCAGTGGATCGGTTCCGTTGTATGTTTTTCTTTTCAATTACGCTCTATTTATGTGGCATTTAATGTTGCTTGTTTGTGTACTACTCTTGGTCTAGTTGACAGCTGTCAAGCAGATTGCTTGGAAGGTTTTTATTCTCAAAGTTTGCCAACAGATGGCGCTCATGGCAGAGCTCGAATTTGCCACTTGTAGTGGACGTTGTGTTCAAACGCGATTATGCAGTTACAGAACGGCCTCAAGCGCAACTCGTTTTCCTATCCGGTGTGTAACAATATCGTCTAATTTTAAATAGCCTGCAAAACATCTCCGGAACGCACTGCGCGGATAGATCTCCGAACCGTTTTCTATTGCGAGCGGAAAAACCTTCACCCATTCAGCTGTCAGCAGTCAGTTGTACCTTTGATCGCACAACGATGACAGCTTGAATGACGAAGTCATCGTAAAAGAGATTGATGTGGGTGATATTTTCGGTGCGCCGTACTACCATCCTCCTTTTTTTTTTTTTTTTTCTTTGGCCCCGGGTTAACCGGGTTTGCTGCGGGTTCCCTCCCCCAAAACACAACGAACTTGCAACTTCATTTCGTCGCAAGAAAATTCCATTCTTTCGGGCACGGGTTTGACACGTTTTACGGAGGATTTGTCGCCCTTGAAGCGACGGTTCTGTCCCGTAGCGCAAGTGTACGCTGGAAAAGCATAACCTCAAAACTCGTGCCGGAAGTTCCTTCCCCACAGCATTGACGTAACGCTCATCACAAGCGCGCAAACCACACGCTCTCACCCACCACGCGCTCACTCGAGTGATGATGATGGTCCACTGGGAAATTTGCTTTTATGGTTAGTTCGGTTTTCGGTTGTGCTTGAGCCAGATCGTGTTTTGCTGTGACGCCGGTGACTGCTACATTGTACAACACTCATTACGCTTAGATGCGACTGTCGTACGGGGTCCGACGCAAAGGAAGAGGAGGTTGTCAATGATGATTAATCTCATAGGTCCTTCCGAAATGGGAACACATCAGCACGATTGTTTCGACCGGGTTCCTTCAAGGTCTCTCGCCCAAAAGCCTACAGGAAAAAGCAATTTTTCTCGTCTTGTGTATAGATTTGCTGCCATATATCGAGAGCGCTCGCGACACAGAGTTTATTGCTGCTCGAAAATTATGTTTCTTGCCTTTTTGCAGCACATACAGCACATCTTTGCTTTTGCTTGATCAACAAGAGCACATTCGAAGTTCTCAGACGCACACATAAACCGTTCGGAAGGCACGAATTTCGACCCAGCTTGGAATTCAATTAGAGCGCAGCATCAAACGTGACGGAATCGGCTGGAAGTTGATTAAAAAGTCGAACGGAAAAGAGTTGTTTTGGTGATGTTTTTTTAAGGATAAGTGATTGAATTCTTGTAAAGTTGTACTTAAAATATTTGCTTCGAATATTTGAAGACATAATTTTACTTCACTTTTGCTTTTTCTGTTATTATTTTATTATATAATGAAGATGCAGGATAGCACAATATTATAAGTAAATTCATATTAAACTTCCTTAACTAACATTAGTTTAATTGCTGATCAACGCCGTATGCAGCGAAGTTAATTTGATCGGCCCAGTTCCATTGACCGTAATTTTGCAAACGCTTCGCGGGGCTTGTTTGCTCTACTGCCGAAAATAAATCGGTCGTTCACCCTCGGCTTGCCCGCAAAACAAAAACATCGTTCAATGTGCAGCCGCTTGCGTTTGGTTAATGCAATTTCACAATAGAGAAGCGGATCGGATGACATGCGAAATACGAGCAGTAACGGTGTCCTTCTACCGCTTTCTCTTGCTACTCAACATTTCACCAAACAAAAATGCCTGACCATCCCTGACCGAAGTTTAAAGCGACCGGACACAAGTGTGTGTGTGTGTGTGTGTGTGTGTGTGTGTGTGTGTGTGTGTGAACGTGAGCCGGTCCTGTTCCGTCCGCTTGACCGGATGGTATGTGAAATATTCAGCACAAATATGCCACCGGTTGAGTTCAACTGGGTGTGTGAGGATGACCGAAGAGACGGGTAAATCCACCAGAAGGGAGGGGAGACCGTCGTGTGGTGACGTTGAAAAGCTGTACGCAATTTGTGCCGGTTACGATCTACTTAAAATAGGATTCGGTATCGGATTCTTTCGCATGAGCCAATAGCGAACAGCGGTGTTTGGTTGATAACAGACTGAATGATAGATCTAGAAAATGTCTAGATTTAAGCTGAACTACCTATACTTGAGTGTTTGAGAAGCATACACAGGCAGCTAGGTCGGCAAAAGTCTCCCCGTAGTAGGGTTCGCTGTAAAATCTTACAACACGAATAGTTTTCCGCGAATGTAACTTTCTCGGCACTCGAAAAGCCAAGCTAAAAGTTACCATTACCTTGCAATAAAAGTTGCAAAATAATTTTCACAACAAACTCTCTCGGTTTGATACTAGCGAAACGTTGTGACGCTCTTCGGTTGAGAGTACCGTACCGCAAGTGTTTCAGTGGAGTGGATTTCCAAAAGTCCTCCGAGGAACAAATCTGTATCGAAGGTGACTAATTTTCCAGAAGATGTGTCCTACCGTACCTTGCGAGAAAACTTTTACGGCTTGACTACTTTTGCTGCACTTTCTAGTTGTTTGTCGAGAGTTGTTTGGGGTAGCAAATATCAAGTTTTGATTGCCCAGCTCCCGCTGGTTCCAATCTCTCTCTCACACATATGTTTACGCTTCAGGTTAATACGAATTCTCGCTAGTGTAATGTACAATTTTTCTACTCGAAAGATTTTTCCTACCGTGTAAGAAAAGGGGAAGGAAAATTGCACTATTTTACGAAGGTAAAAACGGAAAAAAGGAAAACAAATTATCAAAAAAAAAAATCGATCAACCAATGGAGACGCCTGGTTGTTCTCAAAAAATCACGTGCTCCAGGAATTCCGAAAAGAACTCATCCAAAAACGAAGATTGACTTTTGCTACAGCAAAACATTAGCCACCCTCGCACCGAAATGGGTTTTATTTTTGTGCCATTTATTCAATTCTTCTAACAAATAAACTTTCCTACAAAGGGGAGGCTTTTTCCCGGAAATATTTTCTCATCGTTGTAAGTGCGACCACCCCGCAGTGCCGGTGCCTGGTGGAAAGGGTGGAAAGATTCCACAAAATTTATGATCATTCATAATTGACTCTCGACCCGCTCACAGTTTTGACGATTGTGCTAATGCAAGCGATAACACCATTAAGTGTCTTTCCTAAATCAAAACATGGAAAGTTCGTGACAATAGTGGAAAAAAAATGGGCCATTTTGTGTGTCCTTCCTCGTGAAACATGTTTGATACTTTTCCGACCGTTTTGCCTGTGGTAAAATGTTTTCCTGAAGCCTGGCGACCGAAGGGTATTTAGTATTGATTCAATTTTACCCATTATCAGCACCGATGCAGCAGCACAAAGAGTGTCTTTCGTGCCCCTTTTTGTACGCCCTCGTTGTCAGTAACGATCGAACAAGTTAAAATGTTCCCTGTTGTGCCGATAGGAAACGTCACCACCATATCACCCCACTGGGACACCGATCACAGGCGCGTGTGTGTGTGTGTCGATGGGCGCTAAAATTAAGTGCAAATCAGATTACCTGAGAACATTTTTTCAATGGTGTACGATAAAGCGTTCGGGTGTGTGTATGTGTGTGTTCAATCGGGAATGCTGGCAGATAAGGGGACATGCTGTGGTGGGGGACAAACGGTACTTTTTGAAACGGTTTTAATAGGTCGAGCGGGAATTAAAATAAACTAAAGGGATATTACGCTTGTTCCGGTGGATGGGATTAGCGTTTGTTGTTTATTTGCACGTTAACATGCGTGTTCGAATAAAATCTTTTGCCTTGTGAATGCTGTAAGCAGGTAGTAATGTCTAGAATATGTACGTTTTCCAATGGAAATGCTTTAAAAAAGTACGTTATGAATGAAAAGTATTCAAACATATTAAACTTGAATTTAGAGCAATTTTTATTTTCTCGTACCATTTTCCCACCGTCACCACGTCCCATCAAAACTGAGAGAAAATGTTGTCTCCGCTTTTCTCGCTTTGCCTTTCAAATGCTGCACAAAACCGAGCACAAAAATCCACGCCAATTGTATCTTTGCGGCACATCATTGCGCACCACGCACAAACAATATGTTTTTCCTTCGTAAAGTTTTTTATATACTTCTCCTCTTCGCTGGCTATAATAATCAGAGAAGCAATTCTCAGCGGGAGAAAATTACACCTCAACTGTTTAAGCTAGTTTATGAAGCGTGCAACCCCGAAGGGAAACCTATGGCGTTAAATAAATGATAAGAAAATGCTGGAAGTACCGGTCCCGACTAGCACAAACGATACGGAATAAGGGAATTTGTGCAAATCAACGTGAAAAAGTTGTGCAAAATAAAATTGTCAAATACTACTTGCAATCAGCAGCGTGCCCTTGTTCAGGGGAAAAGAAAACATCAGCAACAACTACTTTTTATTTTATTTCTTCCTTTCATTAGAATGACGGGGTGCTACCTTGTATTATCATTTGTAGCTTTTCTTTCCTTTGCCTTCTCTTTTGCGATTCTTCCTTTATATGAAATATGGTTTTCATGAATTTTTCCATCTGTTTTTCTATGTTTCTTTTTTACTTTTGCGTAGAATATTGATGTTTTACAGAAAAAAGTTTAAATCATAGTAAGATTTTGTGTTTGTTGTTTGTTTTTCGCTTTTAGTTAGTTTTATTTTCTATTTGAATGTTTTAGTTAACCAATCTAAATTTTAGCGCATCATTCATTTTGTACTAGTACATGGTAAACTTCAGATTCTGTCGTACATATCTCTTCTTTCTCTTGTTTAGCCACTTTCTATCGGTTTTTTTTTAAACCTTTTCCGTTACAATATTAGCATTTACTGTAAAGCAGTTCGAACCCGCAGTTGCATTTATGTCCTTTGGTTTTTCTTCTTTCAACTGTCTATTACAACTTTATCTTACCCCCTTTTTTCTGTTTTTCTCTGTCAGTCTTACACAAAACATAATTACAATCTGACCGTTTCATCCTCTCTGTTTGTATGTCTTTACGCTCTGTCTGTCTTTCTGTTTTACTTTCTTTTTTTGTTTTACTGTTCTCACAAATCACCGCAAAAACTACTCTGCTCTCTCTCTCTCTCTCACACACACACTCTCTCTCTCTTTCCCCCCTTATCATCATCTCCATCCCATCCAACCTTCCAGCAGTGCCTTCAAGCCGTTTCTAATTGGGATTTTTTTCTTCTGCTTTTCTTTCTTTTTTCATTACCGTTTCCGTTGTGTATGTTCTGCATAAAAAATATATAAATATAAACCGAAAAAAAATTCAACTTCTTTCTGGCAAACTATAACCACGACAAAACCATCCGTTTGTCGGGTACAAAAATGTAATTACTATTCAAAACAAAACTTACCACCGCCAAACGAAACAACTTTACAACGTTGAAACTCCTGCCCCAAAAATAAAACGCTCCTCTCTTGAAACCTCGTTTCATTGTCAAAACATTTTCACATCTTCAAATGCAATAATTGTGTAATCTAATCAAACTACTCACTACTAAACGCGATGATCCCGTTTACTGATGGGTTTATGATTCGTTTGTCCATCCTGGCTGTTTGGGCGACGTTTCCGGTGGGGAATAACTCGTTGTCCAACTTCCGGAAATTGTGCACACAAATTCACAACGGAATAAAACTCGTGACAATTGATCATACACACACACACACTCACGCAATCGTATGGGAAAACTAAACATGCACTTCTCAAACATACACACACACATGTAAACGCAAAACTACTTGTCACTTGGTCACTACTTTCGCCCCACAAACACCAACACGCTCTATGGCCAACAATCGTTTAAAAAAAAATACATAAAACGTTTCCCAAAAAAAAAACCCAAATTACATACACACACGCGCCACGCCATACATATAACGCTCAACCAAAAGTAGCTGCCGCCACAGTCAAGGAGGTCGGTAATGGACGCTCGCCCCTGCTCCAGGATCCAACGCTCTTCGGTGGACGACCGCAGCCGTACAGTGAGTAGAGTTTTGCTGTTTGTTTACCAACTCCCATCTCTCTCTCTCTCTCCCATCTCCCTGCCCATTCCGTTCCCTCCAGCTTTTTCCTTTCCCTCCTGTTAGCTTCTCTTATTAGTTAGTGTTTTTTTCTCCTCTTTTTTTCTGTTTTGAGCGCGGGATAGCGAGTGTGTTTTTTGGATGTAGTTTGATACTTGTTTTTAGTTTTGAGGGTAATAGACGTTTTACGATTAAGTTAGTTACAGATTTTATGTATTGTTTTCGGTGTTTTAGGTTTTTTATCTCTTCTTTTTGGTGTTTTATTCTTGTGTTGTTTGTGTTGAAAAAAAAAATAATTTTTGGATAAATTATGGGCTACAATGATAATCATTCCATACAAGCTATCACCTTCATCTCATCTTCATATTCATTTTCTTCTTTACCTACAATATCCTGCTTTCCTGTTCTATCTCTACCCACTAGCTATTTCTTTTTTCTTTATTTAAATTTAATGCTTTTACCTTAATGTGGCACTTTGAGCTTTAGTTTTAGATTTCTTTATTTCGTGCATAACGATAGTATGTCTGTCCTTTACATTTTTTTGGATGCAAGTTTTGTGAAGCTTCTCTGTTGGAATACGGCGCCTCAATGCGCTTCTGAAATCTGGAACAAATGTTAAGAAACGATGACAAAATAAAAAGAAAAAGCTCGACTACCAAGAGACTTAAGCATCGAAACGCAGCTATAAACGAACTTTATGTTTTATAGTGAAATTCGTACCCGAATTTCATCGGAATTAGACATTCAAAAGTATGCTTCGCTGCAAGAATTAATCTAGATCTCTCGGTCGCGAATTTAAGACTGTCATTAATCGATCGAAGCAAAACAAATCCAATTCGTTCCCACCGATTACTACATGCTGCGATAAGGGTGGCCGCCACCCCCTTCAAAACAGGCTTTTATCGTATCCAGTTAGCTAAGCGACAACGGCCGTTTGTCCGCTTAAGCCTTCCAAAAGTAAAAGTGTAGCTACTGCTCCAGAAAGTCACCCACTTTCAGCTGATCGCCGTACTTGGAGATGCTTTCGGTTCGGTTAATTCTTGCGTGTAGGCGTTAGCTGGGTGGGTTGGTTTTTAAAGCGCAAATAGCACGCACCCACCGCCTGCTGAACTGGTTTACTTTTTCTCTTGTGTCGCTACAAACTTGTTAATGTGTTTGCGTTTAAAAGCTGCGAAAGTAGTGAGTGGTTTCGTTGAAAGCCGTTGTTGTAACCTGTTTCAGAGCGTGATGGAGTGCAGTTGGTGGCGAGTTGGACACCGGCCTGAAGTTTGTGGGCGAGATTTATCTGTTGATCGTTTGATTGGCTGCTAGAGAATGGAAGTGTTGGACATTGTGGTTCCCATTCTAAATCCTAGCTTTTCAAGGTCTACTTAAGAAGTAGAGATTTACCTATCAGAACAATTTGAAGCCATAGAAAATGGTTAATCTATTACCAACCTAGTTGAATGAACAATAAAAATTAGAAATTCAACAAAAATTCAAAAAAAAAAAAACTAATCCGCTCCCCCAAAAAAATATCGATCCAATTGACACACGCGATAAGCCACATGCTGCAAGCAATTGAACTGCAAAGCGAGGCCATTTTGCCTGCAAGGTGCTTCTGAATGCAGTTGGTCAACCTGACAGGAGCTGTCAATCAAAATCTGCTCCCTGTATGCTCTCATGCACCACCACAATGATGCATCGCTCGAGGGCCGGAAGGATTTGCGTACTGACGCCACAAGGCCCACCGTTACCACTGATGGTGATGGAAATGATTGAATTATAAAGCTACTGTAGGCTGGAAAGTGACGCTAAAGCCTGTGACACACTCACACGTACATCACCGAGTGCGTGTGTGTGTGCTTCTCCCCGTGACAGTTGACAGACTGGACCACCCGAACCCACCACCCCCATTTGTCAATCAAACGCGTACGGCGACCCTCGACGACCAAGGGTGGTTTTGTTGTGGTAGTCACACTCACACACATTAGCAGCAAGGGTTTTGTGCACAGCTGGAAAATGGGTAACCGTCGGCCATTTTGACAATCTAATTAACACCATCGGATTCGATACCGGGCATTAAATTTGGTCTGCTTTTACCGAGGAGACGATGAAGGAGATGTGCGAACCGCGAGTAAAGGCAAACAATGTGTATTATGTCAATTTAAATTATAATGCCAAATATTCGGCCTCCACGGTTGGGATCGTTTGCTCACGGGCTTTGTTGGCCAGTGGAAAATTAGTATCTTGCAATCGATTATTCATTAGGCTTTCGAAGGCGGGGAGGATGGAATCGGAAATGCACGAATGCACATCCAGTGATGATTTGAAAGCTTTTATGCAATTCGGTGTTGGTCGTGGTTTTAAGAATAAAAAATAGATCATCTTAAGCTTATTATCGAGTATAGTTTTTTTAATCTTAAACATCTTTTGGAAAAGTGCTACAAATTTATGAAAAAATAGTGAAATAATAAATAAGACGAGGAAGATAATTTTTAAAGAAAAAAAATACAGACAAAAGAATTCCGATACAGAAAACTGAATATAAAAATAGATGCAAATTAAAGATAAAAATTGAAGATACATAATGAATTTTTCGTTTCGCATATCGCTTTCCATAAGGACCTAGAAATTCCCTTTCCCGACTCACCGGGAAAGTATTCTATTCGCATTGCAAATCTGAAGACACATCAGAGATGCAGCGTGTGTCACAAATTGAAGCTCGCTGTATAAAAAGCACTCAAAATCGCTTATTTGCTTCGACTGTTTCGCGTGTTTCACGTATGGAAAGTACCTTACGGAGCACACTCAAATCAAGCACATCTTGAGGCGTTCGGTTTACGTCTGATTGGGCAGAGGAATGCATCATTTCCTTTCCGATTGCGCCGTGCTCACTGACGTCTTTTGAAGTCAGCTGATCGATAAAACGAGCGCTGCATCAGGCAGATGCTTCTGGGGTGAAATTTGCATCCAAAAATCGAGAGAAAGAAAATTTTTAATATTCATTTTTAAGAAAGCTCGATGTTAATTTATTTCCTATTTTTATCCTTTGTTAAACATGCAAAATTTTTCGTAGTTTTTATTTTCCCAATGCGAATTCCTTTAATCAGTTTCCTCACTCATTTCCTTACCTCACATTTATCCCTCACAACAGTTATTTACTAGCCTCTCAATTTACTTCCCGCACGCTTTGTCAACTTATCTCAACACATTCCCCATAAGCTTCTCAATCACCAGTTTTCCCATTGATTCCCATTGATGAATTGTGATTTTCACGGCGGGAAAAACTTCCCGGGGAAAAAAGGCTCCGAACGCGCGCGTATTTCAAACGAAAGCCGGAGATTAAATGCCATATCGGTGCAGAAAATGTGCAATCAAACAAGAATTAAATTGATTTTCATATTTTTACTGTACAGTGTGTGTATGTGAGTGTATGCGTTCCCTCTGTCATACCATTAAAAAAACCCCTTGATGTTGTTTTTCTTTCTTCTATTTTTTTTCACCCCATTTTGTGGATCGCTTCCGCATTCAATTGCTCCTTACTGTTTATTGGCTTACGCGGCACGTACAACAGCACCTGAATGTGTGTTTGAAGCGTTTTTTTTTTGGTTTATCGTTTTGATTGTTATGTTTTTTTTTTGTTTCTGTTTATTTCGTATGTTTGATAATTATTGGTTTCTTTTTTCTTTTTCTCTTGCTTTGCTTTCAGGTAAGTACCTTTCACCATCACATACACCCTACAACGAGTACTCTCAACCTACTCAAGGGACCCGCTCAAGTAAGTAACATCCTGTTTCCACCCCCTTCCGCAGCTGTAGATTTCCTTTCCAAAAAGCTCCACTTCCGATGAAATCACGTAGATTGTACAGTCCCACAATTCCCTGTCCAAATCAAACGTCGTGTGTACGGCCTTGCTACAGTAAAACGTTAAAGAAACGAATAATACTTTCATGCACCTTCCGGCACTGGGCTGAGCTTCCGGGGTATTTTGAAAACTTTTATTTCACTGCCTGTAGGGAAGAGGTTTGGTCCTATAAGAAGCCTAAAACTTGTTCACTTTTGAATATCTTTTTTCCTCTTGAACAATTCTTGTTTCTTCCCCTGGATCGATTCATTTGCTCCACTCATAGCGATCGGTCAAAAATCGGTTGTTTTCATGATGTAAAAAATTAATCACCGATCCGGAAATTTGCGAAATCTGCTTTTTTGCGTGTCGAACTTACTTCCCGGAAATCTTGTGCTCACTATCCAACCGGAAGTTTCGCTCACTGCACGCTTCTTGATCGGTGTAAAAGTTGGAAAAGTTAAAATACTCCCTTACTCGAGAGTTTCGCTTGTTGATATCACCTCCTTCTCTCACGTTGGTGGTCTCTAACTTTTGGGCAAAAATCCGACTCGCTTCGACGTACTTACGGGACGTTCGGAGATAGTTTCAATTCTGCACCCTAACCACTTGGAAAGCTGGACACACCGAATCGATGTTCGTTTCTTCACAAGAAAATCACGAACCATCAAGAACTAATGTGTGTCTAAGAGGGCCCAACATGGGTGCAAGATTATTCTAGTTGTGGCAATTATTTTTACGTTCGATTAAACTTTGAAGAATGATTTCTTCACCCAGCAGTTTTGCCGAGTGTGTAGAGCCCAAGAATGATATCTTCGTCTTAGTGTCTCTATCAAGAATCCAAGCTCGAAAATCGTCCTCTGCAACCGATAAGCGGAATCTCTTTTTCGCAGCACTGCACTTTTCGCTTACTTTTCGAACTTGCCAGCTTCAACCGGAAAGCCAGCGGGGTTAGTTATAAGCAGCTTTTCCTTGGCCACGAACATGTTGGTTGTGGTTTGGGTTTTTTCGGTTGAACGGTTGGCTGGACCTGCTGGACGCCCGTTTGAAAGTGTGAAATCCGTTCGAGAAAGCTAACTTCCTGGTGTTCACCAGGGAAATAAAGATAAATCTTTTCGATAATGTTTGCGGACCTTTAATCGTACGGAAAAAGATTTAGTTGGCTACTTCAAGATTTGATTAGAATTTGGAATGTGTGAAAGAAAGGTTGTTCAAGTCTTTTGGACATTGGGAAAATATGATCTTAAAGGACTTTTATGAGTTCGATCAACCTTAAGAAAATATTTATTCCTCAAAACTACTTCACCTTATTTTCTCGAAACGAGTTTTCCTTCTCCATCTTGATGGTTTACAGTCGCTTACAGCGAATCGCACTGAAAACTGTTGGATCATTATCGGCCAGCCAATCTGAAAATGGCACACGAAATCCGTCCCTTCTCGATCCGTCCATTTAGTGTCGTCCTGTCCACGGGAAACGGAAACGGGATTGATGGAAAAGTTGAACAGAGAACTCGTCACAAAATTGGCGCGTTGAAAGTTTTCTCTCCGATGGGAAAACTTTATCCATCGGTGGAAAAGAACACCATCCCTCCACCCCCGCCTCCCCTTTAATGATAAGGCACACACGTGTCCACGTACCATGGGTGCTCATAAAGATAGCGACGGGATTGGACTGTGTAAGGGAGGGTGTCTTTCTATGATGGAAAAGAAAATTATATTTTATTGACCGATCCAACGATCTATCAATCAAGTCACAGTGCTGGTGTGAGTTTTATGCTATTTTTCCGCCTGGATTTTCTTGCTCTCAAAAGACGAATATTTTGCTGAAGACGGTTGCTGTTTTATAAAATCACCCCGGTTCATTTACTCGGCTCATTAGCGGACACTTTTCCGCTGTTCTTAAGCCCGTCCTGTGGCGTGGAATGGGAAATTGAATTCAGAAACTTATCACCAAGCAAATCGGCCTTTTGTCAGACTCTCCCCGAGAGGGCAGAATGGGGCTGTACCAATGATATGTTGAAGGGATCACGCCTCTAAAGGGACAAGGTAAATCCGATTAGTGGTTTCAGCGAGAATCAGTTTTTTTTTTTTCGACAAAAGAAATATTTTCTCTTTTGCTGGTTGATGAGAAGAAAAATGATGCGAAAATGTGTTTTTTTTTTGTGTTCACCATCGAAGCACAATAATGGGTGCGCTTGCAGTGGGTGATGGATGGAAAAAAGACACTAGATGGACGGACTTCGAAATTGAATGATCAAAATATATTGGAAAAACGGCTGCTACTAGCGCGGCAAAATTCGAATCAGAGTATCTGGACTTTCGCTTTCTGGAACAATCAAAAGCTTTAGCTTGCCGGCAGGAAACAGAAGCCAACGGGTGCTAGCCAAACGGCCATCAGCATTGGCCAAACGATAACAAAGTGCCGTAAGAAGATGCTGCCTCTTGTTATTGATTTCTTCAAGGCGAACGATGATGAAAGATTATCACAACCAAGTGGACGACGAGTGAGTGAATCCGGGACGGTGGTAACATATTTGGGTTTCGTTATTGTTTCCGCGGGTCCCCACGGTTATGGTTCATGCCTACGATCGATTGATGATCACTAGCAAAAGCGCGAGAAGGAGAGAGCGAGAGAAAGAGGGAAAAACAAGCCCGTAATAAATAATGCGCCTCCATCGTGCTCTGCTTATTGGCTTTTCGATGGCTGGTACGACGATGGCCGATGATCCGTATCGAAACAAATCCATAACCATCATCATCATTTTCGTTGTTTTTTTTTGTCGTCCTCATCATCATAAGCCATTCTCTTTTTTTTCTTTTCCCTTCCAAAAAGGCACTCTTGAAACCAGCAACTCGAATCGGTGTGATAAATATGATGGATTTGGCTATGGAACCGTGGGCTTACCCCGTATTCCTCACCACCACCACCGATATCGATGTTATGGTGGATTTATGTGCCTGATATCACAACATCGATTCGGATTCGTTGATGAAAAGCGCAATCCTCCCCCGAGGCTTATAGCAT
Source organism: Anopheles maculipalpis (assembly GCF_943734695.1). NCBI lineage: Eukaryota > Metazoa > Arthropoda > Insecta > Diptera > Culicidae > Anopheles > Anopheles maculipalpis. The sequence goes on from NC_064871.1 coordinate 88,358,130, forward strand.
TATGGCTGAAGCTAGATCTGAGGCTAGGCGCTCGATTTTTTAATTCATTTCCTGTCATGTGTGGGTGTGTGAGTATGTGCCAAATATGTTGATTTTCGTACTCGTCGAATCAATAAACAAAGAAATGTGAAGATTAAATTTTGCTTTCGAGAAATTGTCATGCATCAGAGCTTTGGAGATAAATACACGGTGGAGTGGAATAATTTATACAGATTTGTGTATGTGGTTTTAATAATAAATCTTCTTTATTTTGAGCTAATCGTGTTATGTTCGAAAAGTTTTATTGTTTTGTGTTCAATGACAAACTTTTCGTTCGTCTGCATATTGTTTCTTTTTTTTATTAAGATATTTACCATTGTAAATATTTTTCCCGATTTATTGCATTTTTGTGTGTTTTTTAAAAATAATTTTTATGTTATTTTAATTTATTTATTTTAGTATTCCTTTATCAGTTTGTTCTTGTCGTATTTAATTGTAATTATTAATTTGTTAATAAGAGTTCGACAGGTTGTTTTTTATGTCTCCAACATTATTTTAAGAAGAATAATTGATTTTCTATTTATTTGTTGCATAACAATTAATTGAAATCAATATTTGCTTGCCTTATTATAATGTTTCGTAAATCATTACTGCCAATCGCGTAACGTAACCCCTAAAACCGTAGGATAAACGATATTCCATGCATAAATCATCAGCATGTAAAGCTTCCGCCCGGGCTAAAGGTAAATCCTGCCCTTTTGCACACAAGCTCATATGGCGGCATTTTAATCAAACAACGTGAATAGACCAACCGTGTGTTTCATCTTGCTTCATGCGCTAAACCTTCACCGCCCCCCGCCCCCAAAACTCCCGGTTCCATAATCATGCAAATCCCTCGAAACAAGTCTGGACGAATGCTGCATGCATTTGATACTAAATTAAATCTGCCCATCATCTCTTACCTCCCACACACAGATGCCCCCTTCGCGACGAATTCCCCCATCCACCCCCTAGGCACAAATTCCCGGGGCATGCTTACATTCCCATCCACAATCCGTCGGACAAGACTACCATTCTCGGGCCACACCTTCACGAGGATTCGGGGTATGCCTTCTCAAAGCGTGTTTAAAATTCCATCCAATCTCGCATCCCTTTCACGCTCGCTATCGAGCCGAGCCGGAAATAGATGAGAAACCAAGAAAACCCCCGCACTTTACATTTGTTGTTTCCCTTGCACCACCTACTGTTTGGCAAGTGTCCTGCGGTGGGTTGTCTGTCTACCCTCGGGGAGGACAAATTTAACTTCCGGTTGTATCACCTAGTTTCTACCCAGGAACACCGGGCAGGTTAAGTGTACGTTATGCAACAGACGATACAGAAGATGGTACGAACCTGGCAAGCCAATCTACCGGGGACAAACCTTGGGGACAGATGCTTAAGTCCAAACGACAAGGTAGATGAAACGGTAAATGGAAACGTTACTTTGCCTTTTCTTACACACTTGGAGGCTACGGCGGCTTTTGCTGTAAGTATCCTTTTCCTGCGCGTGGCATGTCCCGGTTGCAATGGGAATGTGCTTCCGGAATCGTACAGGGAATGACAATTTTCCAGCGCTCGGCCTGTTTTGGGGGAGGGAACCAAGCGAAGGAATAAAATAATTCAACATATCGGCAACAATGCAGCTCCGTTTGCTTGCAGCTACTGACAGCTTACCATCCTGCTCGATTCAATTATCTCGAGATGTGGCGGGATATGGCAAACTCCCCGGGAATGGAGAAGCGTAATGGAGATGGGGCGGAAAATGTCCCGGTGTATATTATTGAATATTTCATTGGTTTATTCTTGACATCGTTTCGACATTTTCTTGCTGTTTAAATGGAAAGCTAGAAGGGAAAGATGGATGATCGTAGAAATCCTCTTCTCGGTAGAAAGCACCTTCACCCAAGTCGAGCTGAAATAGATTATTTAAACATCAACAAACACTACCTTAAAAATGTGTCTTCAAACGATTTGTTTTGCTTCTCAAACTGGACTGTGATGGAATGAAAAGTGTAATTGGTAATAGGACAATTGGGTTTCGTTGTTACATTTGACTGTGTTGAATGTCAAGAGAAACTACTACATTCATGTTAAGAAGATTTTTAATACGTCAGCTATAATCCTATTTCATGTTGTAGATGCACGGGAAGTAGCAACGATGTGGAAAATCGGTTTCATTATTTTTATTCCATTTGTACACGCACACACAGTCTGTAATCCTGTTAGTGTAACTGCATTTGTAATGTTAGTAGGGATTAGTGGTTTAAGCTACGCCAGATTTTGTAAGGAACCTCGTTTCATCTGCACACAAACAAGCCACAGCTTATGTGTGTGTTTGCAACGTTTCTTTCGCTTTGCATTATGATGCAGGCTGCATTCAGGATGGTAAATGAACCGAATACATTTTATGATTGCCATTTTTTTTTGGTTTTAGTTTTGTTTCACACATCGCAACACACGCAACCACCACCACACACTGGGTTACGCATTGAACTGTTATTAATGTGATTAATTTCACGTTTCGGATGGCTACATTTTTCTAGATTAGTCAGTAATTACTCATCACCGTGCGCGCTGTGCTACCGTTGCTTTTCCGACGATTCTGACATGCCATCAACACGCGCATCACAGCTGCACCGTATGCGACTGTGTGCGTAAATTTTTCCTCAACCGACGTACACGATAACGCACCATGACACAATCATCAACGTCGGCGGCACAACGATCCCTACCCGGTGGAGCATAAAGAGGTGACAAGGGCTAGGACCAACCATTCCCGGGTGTGACTAATTAGTGCAAAAATTGTGTGTATGTGTGTGTGTGTCCAGGAATGTTGTGGCGCGGTGTGTTGTGCCAACCAACCAACCAACTGTACCGTGACCATTTCGGGACGGAATGTCGCCTGCGATTAATCATGCCTCCACTGTATGTTTTTTTTCCCGTTTGATACGCCTGGACAGTCGTGTTGAAAGTGGAGACGCCTGGTCAGTCGTGAAAGCAAATGGTTTGTGATGAAAGTGGAGACGCCTGGTCGCTGGTGTGTGAACCGATGAAAGCACTCCACGAAAGACACGTGCAATTCGTGAGCGGGGGATTTTTTATAAAATATTTTAAACTTGGAACTACTGGAGCATTGAACTGGTTTTCGTTGAATGACGTCCGTGCAGAAAAGGTCTAATGAAATACCAAAATCATGATACTCTGGGTTGATCCTGCTGGTGCCTGGTGGGCATAATTAATGTTACAATAATAGTACCACATGTGAGAAAAATTTATAATGAAACTTTCATCAACTGGACGCTGGTTAGCGTCATTTATTAGCCCTCGGGAGGCAAATTGTATCAAGCCAAAATTAAACAGGTTTTTTTTTTTTGCTCGTTTGAATGTTTTTCTCTTGTAGCACTTTTTTATTATATCACATCAGGTTGTACAGCATATTGAATGAAAATAATTAAAAACCGTTGCTCACCGCAACTGGCCTAGTGCCTGAGAAATTAGCTTTTAGCATTATTCTCATCCCAGAGTCGACTTCCTTTTCGAGAGCGAATGAAATGTTTTTCTTTCATTAACCGCATGTAAACACTCGGCACACGCACACACACACACACACACACGCACACAGGAAGTCAGCGTCCAATCGGAAGCAGTACCGGGAAAAATGAAACACTTTCCAAGTGGAAGAGTTATGATGTTTTAACGCGTTCCGCCTAGAGACAGGGCACTTGAAAGGCATCCCTGAAATATTTGCGCCACCATGGATGGCTGTGTGTGTGAGCTCATCAGCATGCAGAAGGGCAAATTTGTAATCGAGAATAATTAATCTTTTCCGTCAACCAGGAAAGGGGCAGCATCGGTTGGAAAAGAAGAAAAGCACACCAAGCCTTACGCGGCCGAAGCCGTGCGTAGTGTGAAAAGTGTCATCCCAACGATTATCGTTTTTTCCCCTCCCCTTCCTTGGTTTTCGGATGGAGAAAACGGGCGGACGACCTGGGCGCAGTGTCAACTAACATTGTTGCAAACTGTTCTACTACAGCAGGGAATTCATTTTCCGTCCGTTCTGAATTCCGTTTCCTTAAACCCGTTTTGACGTTTCGCTACGCTTCGGCGACAATTAATCAAATCAAGCGAAATGGTACGGCGGCTGAGCACTGACACAAGGCCCGAACGAAAACCCCGGGCTAGGGTTCGCATTACTTTGTCACGTAGCTGCCAACATTATGTTTGCGATGTGCGCCGGGGGCCATGTTTGCGATGGCTAGAGAACGAATAAATAATGCACTGCCGGGTCCCTGGAATCGTTGGCCGTGTAATTGTTTTTAAGCGCAATTGACGGGCTCAAACACACTTTTCAGCGCCACCAATGCAAGTGTGTTTGTGTGACATTCTTATGGGAAGAAATTTTTATACTACCAGCCCCTAAAATTCTTGTACAAACTTCAGCTCTCAAGTGGCTTCTTTTTTTTTTGGATGTCATTGTTGAAAGCTCCCCTTTTTCTGCTGGAAGCTTTTCCCGATATGCTCGTTTCACATCCATTTGCGATTTCGGAAAACCCCACTATAACGGCGACAATCGTCGAAGTCGTTAAAATGGAAATTCAATTAAATGACCAACCTCTCCCGTGTATGTGTGTGTGTCGATGCCTCGAATGCATCTGTCTCTCCTTTTTGTCTGCTTGTTGACGTTGACGCCCAATCTCCCTCCAGAGATAGAGTGCTTCTACGATTCCTGGTGCATTTGTTGTCGGTCGGACCACACCAAATGGCCCACCGGCCATCGATGTTTGAAAATGGCCGAAAGCATAATTTTCGTCTCACTCGCCACTTCGAGCGTCCTTCGCAGCGTCGGAGCATTGTGTTTTAGTGTTTTGTATCCCGAATTCTGAGTGCCTAGTTGACCAATGGCTTCCAATTTCTAAGCTCTCGTGTGCGACCAAATGAAGCATGTTGTATGGAAATTGGAGAGAAACATAATAAACGGAACCATTTGCTCTGTTTTTCGATATCTCTACCGGGTCTCAGCTTCACAGGGGACGCAGGCTTAGATGAAAATTAACGACACTGACAAGTTGCCAACGGATGGACAATTTAAATAAATAAACATACACACCACATTCGTTTCCTGGCCGTTCTTTAAGCGCACAGCATTGTGTGGCGAGCGAATTTTGCGATAAGAATTTGGCTATAAATTGTGTGCCATAAATATTCAACGCTCTTGCTTCAACTTTCTCCCTGGCCGAAACACCTGGAAAGAGGAATGCAGTTTATTAAACCAGATTTCAATCCCACCCATTATTGGCGTTCGCAATGTGCCAGGATTAATGGAATCATCATATTCAATTGACTCAAGCTTCCTCCTCACCGCATCGACCTCCCCATCAAACTTCTCAAACTCGTCTAAATCGACTGAAGTCCGCCATCGCTGCTGTTGATTGCGAAAGCCTTCGTTTATTCAATTTCAATTGCCAGCGGCTAACCGAACGTACGTCAAAAGCACACACAGGCGTCATATGGCCGCGTATTTGATGCAAATTTCCATTTATCCTCTTTGTACGCGGCTAAACACAACCACGAGGCTGTATGCCTGTCATCTAGAGTCTAGTGGGTTTTGTTTGGGGCAATAATATTTCCCCCCACAGCTTTCACCACTATCGATTCTCTCGTGCATTCGGGCCAGTTCTCGGTGTGGAGTGGGAGAGGGTAAACTTTTCGATACAATATCAGCAAGTCAAAGCACCGGAAACACGTGCTACTTCCGCTTAAGGAAGCTTCCCATCCTCCCCCCCCCCTCCCCTCCTCCCCGATATTTGTGAAAACCGATAGGCCACCACCCCCCGGAAACGTGTCGACGACAGCACGTTTGCTGCGCGTGTTTGACCTTTTGTGCTTCCGCGTCACCACGCCCGGAAGATTTCCCCGGTGGATATCGGTTGGCTGGGAGGTTCCGGTAGGGTCTCAGTTGTTTTGTTGTTTTGTGGAAAACTTAACGGTTCATTTCGTACGTGTCTGTTTGCTGTTGTGCGCCACCAAGCCGGCATTGGCAGCCGGCAAATGTCTTCTGCCGATGTGTGCAGCAATTTTTGGTAGACGGTTCGGTCGCACAGAATAATTCAATCATTCGAAGGCAGAGACGAAACAGCAGACAAACACCGATCGACCGATTTTTGACCGTTTTTCACAGCTGTTTTATGCCCGTGTCCAATCGTTTGGCCGGCTTTTCTCTTAGTTTTGGGAATGGGGAAAAAGCTCGTGTCTTGCTTGTAGGAAAAGTTGGGATATTTGATTCCATTCGCATGCCTTCACCCGTCAGTTGTGCGACAATGGATCGCTGTTTTTGCAACAGTTGTTGATTTTCCTAGTTTTGTGTTATTGCTTTGCTGTTTGTGTTTGCTACAAAAGAAAGCCTTTTATAATTTTTCTATTATTAGTTGCGCTAGATAAACGTATTGCAATTTTAAAACACCCGTATTTTAGTTTCATAATAATACCATTTGTTTATTCAAAAATCACAAAAAAATCCGCTTAATTTCTATCCTCAGTACCGCCACTAGACCATGGTGCAAGGATTCGCAAATAGTGCCAGAAACAACGATCTCTGACAGAGCAAAGGCAAAATGTCGCTTCGGAACATATTTGCTGATTGCTTGGTAGCATAAAGTGGCTGGAAATGAGAAAAACAAACCGTCCTGATGCTGCTAGTCGTTGTGCTTGGAGAGGGAAAAAATCTTGCATTTATTTTTTCTTCCGATAGAACAAACCCCAACAGATATTCTAGGCTTACTTCAGCGCTTCCTCTCGTAATATTTGGTGTGTTAGAGAGCCACAAAAAAAAACTGCACGCACTAGCCAGATCTTCTGATGGATCCTTGGCTGGTTTGTTGAAACATATGTGTTTGGCAAGAAAAATTTGGAAAAAAAAACTGACGAGAGCACTCTCTGCTGTGTTTCGAGCCACCTCTTGTTAAAAATGTTTTCCAAACACTTCTATTATCGCTCCCGGAAGAAAAAGCCATCAGAACACACACAGTAAACCTACCGAAAATTTCTTATTAAAACCAGCATCTCCTTTACGCTTATCAGTAGTCTCTCGCCGACAGTAACTGGGTCAAATGCGTCAACGGTTGGTGGGGTATGGCGAGTGGTTGGAAACACTTACGACGCCGGAAAAGGTATTCCTTACCGTGTATCTCGCACGTTTGATTGAGTGGCTGCGTTCGAGTGGTTCGAGCGTTCGCAAAAGTAGCGTAAGAACCTCGCCCTCCTAGTAGTGGCATACTTACACCGTATTACTTCACTGTAGGCTAAGGAAAACTAACGTTATGCGAACCTTTTCCCGAAGAGTCTTCTGAAGAGCCACGCCCAGCGCCTCCATGGTGGGTTCGCATTCACATTTTAATGCCGCTTTATGTTAATGCATGTCGAATGTCTAATGGGAGACCGACAATCGTCGTGTGCGGGAGTGTGCGTTTTGTCATTGTGTCACCCGGACAAGGATCACTTTTCTCCGGGAGACGACGTCGCAAAAAGAAATAGAACCAGAAAGGAAGGAAAAACCTCATCCTGTGGGAAAACCTCAGAGGATCCTCCGCTTCGCAAGTACAACACAGTCCACTTTAATGCCTTGCCATTTGTTCAGCTTCAGCGACACGCTCCACGGCCGGGAGCATGTCTGGAGAGCAAAATAAGCTATTGATGATAATGATAATGGTGGTTGGATGGTTTTTTTTCCTCCTTTTTCTGCGTTCTGATAGCGACAGAAAATAAACAGAATCTTTATTATCTCCCTCGACCCCAAGCCCAGACGAGTAAAAGCAGTCGGAAGGCCCACTCGATGAAAAGTGGGTCACTTTCGGTATCAACGCCACGTACTAGACGGTATGGATTCGGTTACGAATTTAATGATTCCGACCATGGTGGAAAACGACACCCGTCGTGCGCTGATCAATGTGCGCCGATAGAATTTCCACCATCGCCACGAAACACGAGTATGCGGACGCGAATGTTTGGACCTAACAAATTACCCGTCCGTTCGATGTACTCCACTCGGAAATTGTTTCAACCGATCATCTTGAAAGACGACCATCGAGTCGTCTCGAGTGGAAAGCTGAAATATGATCCACTCTCCACGCACAGCAACCGGGCTCGAGTAGATTCCGTCACACTTCTATCACGGTTGATGGGGGGGGAAAGAAATTTGCATCCATCATGAGCCATCATTCGTGTGTGTGTGTGTGTGTGTGTGTATCTGTGTGCGTGCATGTTCCCGGCTCTATATGTATCGAGCACGGAAAACACAATTTTCCCGGGCATCCATCCATCTCACTTAGTGTGCGGCGTTGCAGGCGGACGAGCGTCCGCGAATGGCAAAGTTTAATTCATAATTCATCTCGGGACATGTTTATTTATATGAATTTAATCTGATGAACTCTACCCCGGGTGGTGGTTGCACTGCATCTCTCGGAAAACCCTTCATGGTTGCACTTTCCACACGGATGATTATTAAAAGCCACCCCAAACACGAAAAAGACCTCTGGCAGCGAATGGGTAGTGAGTGGGTACAACAAAAAAAAAAAACAAGCCACCGACAAGCGACAGCAACCGTATGACCATTTATTTTATTTTGATTTATGAACATTATCTGACGGATTATGATGTCGTTTTAATTCATCGACAACGTTGAGTATTTTCATACAACAACTACGATGCGAGAACAAAATTGGTGAGCTTTTTTCTGTTTGGTTAGCGTTCTTATTGTGTTTTTCTCTGCTGGTGCTGGTGGACCTACTCGAGCGGTAAAACATGGCGTGAAGTACATATTTCAGTAGTTTGATTGATGGCTGAAGTGGAGATCGAGTCGGATCGGGGAGTTTGGCTTGACGGATTTATGATAGTCCTTGTTCGTCTTTAATCGCGCAGTTTGAAATAATCCAGAAAATCGATTGTGACTTGTTGAAAACTGGCTCATTTTCAAGGAATGAATTAAAATTCTGGAGATCACAAAAAGTTTTCATGTGATGAACCAGTGTCTTAGCGATAATCTTCTGTGTTGATCCTGTTGTTGAAAGACAAATCCTATCTGATTTGCTCCCTCGTATAAAGGATCTTGCTATCCACCTATGTGGCATCAATAAGTTATTAAATGGCGGACATGATCCAGCAGGTCGTAAGGAAGCCAATAAAAATCAGAGATCTTTTATTCCCAATCCACATAATAATTGTAAAATAGAAAAAAGGGTATGTTCACTAAGGCATCAATAATTCTCAAGAAATTCTGAATATATACTTTTGCAACGGCTCTATACCTTATGTTCCTGCTAGTTTCTTCCAGGTATTTGTTCCTACACCATCGAAAACTAGTCTATAGAGTCCACATCCAATTTACTGACTGGATACTCCTTTTTACTTAGAAAACTACAATCATTGTTGTCTCTAGGATATTTTGAATGCCTTTTATATGTATCCTAAAGCATTTTTATGGTATTATGAAGCAATGTTTTTATTCCAGCATTTAGATATGTACTCTGAGCTGTATGGTTTAGATATGTATGTGGTCCTTCAGGAAAGAATCTAAACCATTGCCGAAACTCACGCCTAGAAGTGTTCGGCAAAGTTTCGCGCAAGTTTTAAAATTCTTCGTTCGGTTTACATTACCACTTCCAATCACCTGACAAATTGCCAAAAGAATCTTTTCTTTCCGGTGCCGTTCAATATGACTTCCCCGATTGCAAGTTGTAAAGCCAGGTAATCCAGGTGGAGACCGTGAATAAAGTCGTTCCCTTCGAATGGGAACGTAGCCCCGACTTCCAAAAAGCGACATCTTATTCCTCCCTCTTCGATATCTTTTTATCAGTCACCGAAAAACGACGAGGGTCAAGTTTTGCCACCAGAGAACTTTCGCCAAAACAAGCAGCGCTGCCGTGCGCTTCGGACGGTTAAAGAAAAGTCCTCTAGAAGCAATTTGAAAACCGGATTGAAAACTCTACACGCTAACCCGGGGAACAATCTCAGATATAGGATCGAGTGTATTCGGGAGAAGAAGGAGAAGAACTCGTAAGAGGGGACAGCGAGAAGGAAAAAAATAAATTTTACACAAAATTATATCAACGGTGGAAATGGAAAGTTTCGCGCACGATGGTGCACGTAAAGGCCGGTACGACTAATAAACTCGGTAAGGAAAACACGGAGTGTCGGGAAAAGTTTTTCACACCTTCTATAGCCTCCGAGACCAGGACTTTTTTTTTGTGACCGAATCTCTTTCCCTTTCGCTCTTTTGCACCCGTGAAAGGTATGCAAAAATGTGACATTTCATTGTGTCACAGGGCTTTTTTTTCTTTCGAAGCGGGAGATACGGTGTTTTGCTTTGTTTTCCTCCCTATTTGTAAGGGTGGCCAAAGCCTTGAATAGCTGGCGGAAGCGCCAGAAACATTACTGTTTTATTATTTCATTTCCACAAACTCACTCCGGGCGCGAACCTTTGCATGCGCCAGGTGTTATCTTGTTTTATGATCGTTTTATCAACTGCTCGTGTCTTTCTCTTCTCGGCGAAGCACAGGATGGGAGCGGAGTTTTGCAAGCTCAAAAATATAAAGAATCTCCAAACGGCTTGGCAGATTTAAGTACCAAGATTTTACGCAAATTTAATGCACGGTTCCCCACGGCTGTTGTGCTGGATTAGGTGGGTTTGGTAAAGTTTTTTTTTTTTTGTTTGAAGGGGACCCATTTTCCTTCGGGAGCTTATTAACATGTTCTAATCCGCGGAAATCCGCGTCGCATTAGCAGACCCCAACGGTGGCTAGTGGGGGTGCTCATGGTCACATGATAAAAACCTATACCGACCCCAAACACACACACTGAGATGCTTGAGAAAATATTTACGACACCGTTTGCGGTCGTTTTTAAATTTTTTGGCGTTTCAATTGGCAGTAGGCCCAGTGTTTCGGCATGAACTTTAATGGAACGAACAGCACTGGCGTTGCGCGTGCCAAAAACGGGGCGGTGCAACTGAAGACAATACTATTCTACCGCTATAGAAATAACAAATAAACTGTCATTCCGTTGAAAATTTGCTTTGAAAAATGGTTCACAGTTTAACGTCTTAATGTGCTCGAGAAGGAGGAGACTTGAGAGTGCTTCACATTAAAGAAAATTAATGGACCCTTTCGCCTTGATGCCATTGGATGATGAGCATTCGGGGGTTGAAGATGATGACGCATTCTTACCTTCTTAAGACGAAAAAGGAAAGAGAGAGATCATGATAGAATTTTGAGTAGCTTTAGCTCTTCTCAGGAGCTCTGTAGCTTCGAATTTCCTAATAACTTTGCTTAACCAATTTTTGATATTGCGGACTATGTGTTTCGATGTTTCGAAGCACATTCTGCTTGCTTTCCATAAAGTCTGACAGTCGAAATCAGCCAGCTCTTGAAATTCAATCAAACGACTCTTTGGCGATAGAAATTTTGACTATACAAATTTTAAATCCATCTACGCATTAGCTCATCAATTCTTCTCCTTCTTAAGTTCCACAGTCTAGTTAAAATTTGAACCGAAGTCGAGGCGACTACTGTTGGTTACAGCTATTGGATTGGATTACTTAATGCTACCAAAAGCTTTATTCTATACGCTGGAAATGGATTTCTGTTATCGCGTTCTATTTTCTTAATTAAACCTCTTTTATCGCTCCCCCCCCCCCCCCCCCCAACTCAACGCTATCGATTGGATTGTATCCTATCCGAGCCAACTAAATCATAACCCGCTCAATATTACAAACCATTAATTTTTATGCTCTAAAGCAACGCTACCAATACACACACTACTCACTTGACAAATAGCTTCTAATTGTTCGCGACGCGATGCACAAAACAGTCTCTCCTCCTTCAAGTGCTGCTACTGCTGGGCGTTAGTATCCCTTTTGGCCACGACCACAATTTATTGCTTCCGTTTCCTCGAATCCACAACGAAACCAATAGCATGCCCGACACAAGTGGCCACACCGAGCCAGACCACCAGCTATAGCTGCGTTGCGCCGCGGAAAGGACTTTAAACTTTCATCTGTTGAACTGTAAAGGATTGGGAAAAGAGAAAACTCCAGCACCATAATCAACTAGCCGCACTTTCGCCTTTCTATCGCATGCTTTCCCATACCGGCGGATGGTTGGCTGCTGCATTGTTGGTCCATTTTTTTTTTTTTGTGGCTAACCAATTAATAACACACGCGAAACGCGGTTGCGCATCGTTTGGTGTTTGGGAGTTAAAAGCTCCGGTGCATAATAGGGAAAATGTTTGGCATGGGGAGAGCACTATAAATTCGTGCTTAAGCGTGGTTGAGCCTTGCGTAAACTTAACGTTATGGTGGATAAAACTAATGCGCACGAAGTGTGAAGAAAGCTGCGAAAAGTGCCCGGATGTTAAGAGCAAATTGTTCTAGTTTTTGAAGGTATGAAACTCCATTCAATGGCATGAATATAAAAATATTCTTTTCACTACTAATTTTTTGATATTGTTTAATTTTTCGATCTATTATTTAGTCCTTTATTTTGGTTGGTTTATTGCTTTCGTGGTTTGTTTTGAATCATCGAACAGATGCAACACACTTTTAAATGATGGTTTCTTTATTTAAATGATTTAAAAACTTATTTAAAGTGTTTCTTTTATTTTAATTACTTTATTGTACATTAGTTTAATTATTTTCTATTGACTTTTTTATTCCCCAGCACATTTATTTACATTTACAAAAACACGCTTCCATTGTTCTAATAATTACTTTAGCCGCTCTTAAACTACTGTTTCTAAACACATCTCTACCTCTTTATCTTCCACCCCACCGGGCAGTGTCATTGTGTGGAAACTTTTTTAATTTCATTTAAACTGCCCCTAAACGAAACCATCGTCATTTCGTCATCCAGCAAGCCGGGCGGGAGTTATGATACCAAACTATCCATTTAAAGCAGAGTTTTCTCGTTATCCTCATAGCTTGCCTGCCGTGCTTAGCCTAGCTTCGAACCTACCAACCTCCCCCATGGAGCGAAGGATTTACCAACAGCTTTAGTGTAACGACGAACGAACAACTACTACACCAAGCCAGCCGTTTGCGATTTGTAATCGGAATCTGTATGTGTGGCTGACGGGGGTTTTGCATTTATGTTTCCTACCCCGCTGGTGCAATAAAGCGCAATTTATGTGCTACCCCATTCGTGCTGTGAACTACCTCCCCCCCCCCAATCCCACCTCCGCTGGGCCACTATTTCCGGAGTGGAGAGCAGCACATAGAATCAGTTCACTTCCTGTTTCTCGTAGCTGTTTTTCTACCGGAAGACAAATGCCGGACAAGAGCTAAAGCTTTTTGCACGTGCCGAGGGCTTACTACGCCAGGGAAACAACTGTAGTGAGTATCATTTCATTAACACCCGCCCCCGGGGGAGAGAAGGGAAAAGGGCACAGGGAGGGGGGGAGGAGGGAGGTTAGGAAATTATTCAACCCGAAACTTACATCCCCAAAAATCCCCCATTGCACACATATTTCTCCCGTACGGATTGCGGGAGGTACACACTTACGCAACCAAGCTGTGGAAGCAATTTAGTAAAACGGTGTACACTTTTAGGACGAATCATCGTCCTTCTCGCACTCCCGAAGAAAGACTGCTGGGTTCTACTAGGACACAGTCTACCCCGATTAGATTCGTCCGGCCAATAAAAAAAAAGCTAGAAAAATCCTTGCAAGAAAACGGAAAGATATAAAAATAAACCATCCACGTCGAATGGTTCGCGTAAACGATCGCATTATGCATCGACGCGTTTGCTTGTTTAGCAGCAATTGATGAAGAAAGCTTCAACTTATCGCCACATTTACGTCCATTTTTTTTTCGGCGTTGGTGTGAGAGGCAGCAAACATCCCCTGTTGACTGTTGCATGCACGCACACACACACACACTCTGCCTGCAAACTGTTGCCACTGTTCTGATCCGGAAAACGTGGAACGTGACGGTTCAGGCTGCTGGTTTGGTACGAAATGGGAAACAGATAAATGCAACGCAGCCCCCTTCCACACTGAAGACGCTCGGACGTGATTTTTACGAAGCTTACGAACTGACTTGAAAGTCGTTTACTATGACGTCCTTACGGTGTCGGTTTCTGGCCAAAGGCGGCGCTGGAAAATGAGATGGAGCAATGTAAAGGGATGGCAAATATGTGCAACACTGGTTGCACACAAGTGTCACTCAAGTGGATGCTTGAACACAAAATAGGAATGTTTTGTATGTGTGTGTGGGTGGTAATACGCTCGAAGTGGTGGTTAAAAGGCACCAGGCGAGGCGATGTCCTTCTTGAAACACATCTCTTTAGATGCATCTCGATGAGAATAGATGAGTTTTACATGACTTTTGTTTGTGTTGACGTGATTGTTGTTGTGCATGAGAAGGGGATGTTTGTTAAATGATTTAATTTTTATAGCAAATTTTAAACAAATTATAGCACAAAGTATATTAATCTCAATCGGCTGCCAAGATTTTCTTGCTGATTGCTAACAATTTTCTTGATATTTTTATAGAACCTATGTAGACCTTAAATCATCAGTTAAAAAGGGATTTTTTATCACAGTGTATTTTTCAACGGATAAGTAAATTTATGGCAAGCGTAGTAATGTTTATAGCGCTCAATATACTAAATTTAACTTACTTCTTAAAACGTGTTTTAAATTCAGGCTTCTGCCCGATTTTGATTCAAAATCGTTTGTCAATTTCCGAAGGTTATAAATTATTCCTAACAATATTGTGTTCTCAACAAGCTCTTGCGTCACATAGCAAAAGAATATTATCATTTCACCTCCAATTCGCTTGCATACTACATTTTACCAAACCCAAATAGGAACAGCAATGCTAAGCGGATTTCGAAAGATTTTCCAAGCATCCGAGGACGCACACACACACAGAAAATCTTAAATTGCAAAGTAACGAAAATGCTTGCGAGCGAGGACTTTTCTGCATTGAGTATTCCTTACGAACGAAAAGCCTTCCAGTCTGGTCTGGTCCGACGACCCCCCCAACGTACAGTGAGTGCAAGAATCAGGGCAAGCCCTTTCTGTGGTTAAAGCTTCCTTTTTTTCATCTTCTTTCGAAACCTTTCGTCACGTCCTGCACTCAACGACTTACCAGTTTCGGTTGCATAAAACGTGTACTTCCGGCGGAATGTTTTTTTTTTATTTATTTATTTAAAAAGGAGGTCAATTGCATCGTACATACAGGGGCTTCTTGTTTCATCACAAACCCATCGAATTAGTTGTAAACACAATTTGCAAGTGCTACCGTAGGATGTGATTTCTCCGCATGGAAGAAATAAAGTCTAAAGTCTCGTTCCCGGTGGAAAAGCATTTTCCAAAAGCTTTTTTGTGGTGAAAACAACCCCCCCCCCCCCTCAAACATGTGTGTGTCTGCAAAAAGAAGCTTTCTCGATGTCAGTGTGAGAACACGGCGCACGTGATGTGATTTGCTGGCACGGAAAAGTTTTACTTCCAGAGAGGTTAAAACCTCCAAAAGTGGCCCAACTTTAACTTTGGCCCATTTGTTTGTTGCTCTGTTGGTTTGGGTGTGTTTTTGGTGCTTCTTGCACCAACGCTTCATTCAAAAGCGTTTGTGCGTGAGTGTGATGATTGTTAGGGCAATATAGTGTGGAGTACATTGAAGTCATACTGTGAACTGTCGAAAGAGACGATACTCACACTTGTTAGATGCTTTTCTCTTATAATTATACAAATTATTCTTGTTTTATTTGCCTTTTGTTTCATACAAAGGTATATAAATCCATTTTCATTTCGAAAAACTAATAGAGAACATCATCGAACTGACCACTCTATTTCCGATTTCGTTTTTCGACACCTTTTCGTGCAACCGTTTTTTTTTTTCTGCCCATTCTATCGCTTGGTTGGAAGTCATACTCAAAACTCAATTTGCTTTCGTTTCCCCACCGTCTCCACCGTGCATCTCGTTCAACACGGAGCACGAGGCCTTCCGAAAAAGCGCACGAAATATCGTATGTTGAAATAAAATCAATCTCTTGTTGCGTTCAATTTGCGAAAAGGATAAAAAATTCGTATATCTCGAATACGGAGGACATCGAATGCACTGCACGATGCTGCTCTACTCGTAGGATTTGGCATTTGGTTGGTGCATACACAGGAGGGGAGACTCACTCTTTGTTCGGCACAGCAAATTTCGATCGAATTCCCCTGGTGTCATGTTTCGGTTAGCATTTCGAGATGCACGCGTGCATTCGTGGTGATCGGTGACGAAATGGAAATAAATTGTTTTTCATCGTTGCCCCATGTCCCCATGACGGCCCCAAAAATTGGATCTTGTTCGTCCCGTTTGTCCGTTTGTGTGTGTGTCTGTGTGTGTGTGTGTTTGGACCAAATGACGGCGAGTTGTCGAACAACTTCAAACCCTTGCACAAAGCAAGACGACACCAACGGCTCCGATTCAATCACAAATGGAGCATCATCGTACGGTGGGAGGGAAAAAAAAAGGAAAAAAGGAAGAAAACCAACACATCAGCATGGTGCAAAACCACTTGAACGCGAAATCAAACGCACCGGAACTGGATCGCCGAAAACGCCATGCTCGTGCCGTAACCTTTTTGATTCACGAACGATCTCTACCACCTTGCCTGGTGCCGTGGTGTGCGTTGATGTTGATTGAATGGAGGTTTTCCATGAGAGTTTCGTTTCTTTTTTCCTCATAATCCAAAAAAGAAATCCAAACAGAACAAAGCGTTGCAAAAAAAAAAGGCAAAATGGGTGAAATCATTTCAAGAGCGCGAGGGCCTTCTGGTGATCATCTGCAATCGAATCGACACAACTGTTGCAACAGTTTCTCTCGAACGGCGATTTGATTGATGGATTGATCGCTGGTGGGAAAGGTATTTTGTTTATCAAACGCCTCTTTTGACCGACTGTGTGTACATTCGGGACATCGTACTTGGACAAGAGCCACTAGGGGGAGCAACTATTTGTCGAGTGCTGTTGGCAACGAGATTCGTTGGCAACGGTAGCGTGCCTGTCTTACTTTTTGATGCATTTTATTGCGAAATTTTCGTGTAGATTGACAGCTCTGACGTTTATAAGGTTAAGAAGTAAGAATTGATTTTGTGAAGAATATTTAGAAACACGCGGTGCTTTATCTGAAGCATGAGAAGAGTTTTGTAAGTTGGAATAAGACAAAAAAGGAAATAGAACTCGCGTCTTGATTAGGTTACAGCAGCATCGATCTTCGCACCGCAGGACCGGGGTTTTCAAATTTCGAATTTTAAAATTTTTTAAAGCCGTAATTTTTTCCAAACCTTAAAAGGGCACCTTAGTCCGGGTGTGCTCGGTTGGGTCTGGGAAATTTGTTGTATAAGCTGTTTAACTACAATCCTCTTTGAATCCTCAGTGAATGCGAAAACTCCATTGTATGATTTTGACAAAGGACTTGAAATAATTAATGATATTTTAAAATTTTCTCCTAAATGATGCTACAATTCCCAATATGTGATTTAAAATCCTGTCATTTCCTTACTGCTTCTACTACTATTCCAAGTGCAACCGACACTACTTCAACCACAAATATGCACATTTCTAAAGAACAAGAAACTACAATTTGAACGTAAATAACATCTTAAATTAATTTGTAAATCATTAATTCTGCACACCTTTGCGCACTTTCCAACAAAACCTCATCCTAAGACGATAAACGATTATACGCTTTTCAAAACAGGATACACACATACACACACACACACAAACAAGCACGCAAAAACACTGTTGCCCATGATAAACGAACTCCTCTTCGGAATGCAATATCGCTTCTGTCCAAATAACATCATCCATCTTCCTGGATGTTGCAGTATACCCCCGGTTTCGGTCTCCGGGCAAGGATTAAAACAAATGAACCCTTTATAAACTTCAGCGTTTTGGGTGACCGATTTTTATCATGATTAAGTTACGACGTCGGCCACCGGCCGACACACTATTCCCCACTTATTTCGCTGCACACTGTGTTGTGTGTCCCGAAAAAACCACACAATTAACTATGGCCGTCGGGTCTATGGTCGGTCGCTTCTGTTCTAATCGGAGATGGATCCGAGCAGAACGTGGGTATCCGTTTTCTTTCGTTTCTTTGCTACTATTTCTCTACCAGCATGGTGCTGGTAGCTATCGGAGATCGGAGAACGGAACAGACACACAAACACGGTGCTCTCAAGTGACAAATCGTTCGTTCGCGTTTGCACGAAGTAGAATGTGTTTCTCTATAGAAGAGCGTGTTTGTGTTTCAAGTTTTTGGAAAAAAGCGACGAAACTTTGCGTACAAATAAAAAGCAGAAGAAACAATAGAATGAATTGCGCTGGTGCATTGCGCTTTCCGTTGGACATTCTGTGTGTTTGCGTGTGCCGGATTCTGTTGCTGTTGGAACGTAAATGAGAATCGTTTCATCTTTCTTTTGCTGTCTGTCTATCTGTCGGTGGAAGTGCTGGGAGTTTCCAGTTTCGAAACTGCTAAAACCACTTACCACTAGACCATTTATGTCTTCGTTCGTTCCAATCTTATTCCAATGTCATGTGCACTTACCAATAGCTGCTAGTAGGAGGGATGCTTTCCGACGGATAAAGATCATTGCACTTTTACCGCTGACAAAGTCGTCCGAGTGTCGTTTTACCTTTTCTCGTTACCTCTTTTTCTCCCCTTTTTTCCTTATCTCATCTTTCCCTCGTAGTAGAGTAGTGAATGCGAGTAGTGGTAGAATGAATCCTGTGTAGCAAACATTATTTAACGATCCCGGCACGACCCCAGTGAAAGATAATATAATTTTTTGCCATTTGTTTTTTCTTTTCCCACCCCTGGTCTAGAACCTGCTCTGCTAGGTGCCGGCGGAGGTAACGGTTTTCCGCCCAACTTTTCACCACCGGACTTCCATCCGTCGGAGAACTGGAAACCGGCCGCAGCCGGTACACACGTCGGTCTGATGAAGGATCCACCGTTGCCGCGCAATGGACCGACCAACTTTATCCAACCAACACAGCAACAGGTACGTGTCAACAACCGGGTGTTCTCCTCCTACATTCACACACGCATGAATGGGAAAATATTGTCCCATGTTTCCCGTGTTAAATTGGAACTGATTGCAACTACCCTGCCCGATATAGACACAAAACTGATTGGTTTCGAAATACAATAATTCGGTTAACACATCGGCCATCAACGCACACGGCTCTGTAGGGATGTTTTTTATTCGAACGAAATGTTTTAATTCTCATGTCCACGTTAACCGTTCGCCAATTTTCTCGCCAATACCACACCCGCAATCGTACGAAAATATTTTAAATGGAACACAGGTTGACTGTCGCCACCGGGCAATGTAAACAAGTGTTTGAATTCGCTTTTCGTTTTGTTTTGTAAGCAAAAGTGTTTTTATTTCGAAATTCTTGCTCAAGCAATAAATATGGAGACGCCTGGTATTTCACGAAAGCGCCTGCAAGGTATGCAATTTGTGGTTTTAATTTTTTTTATAGCTAGCTTAATTGGAGATTTTTACGGCCAAATAATATTTACCTGTAATAGGGTTGAGTTGTATTAAATTTATAAAAAAAGATTTTCCACTCAAAAAAAGAAAACGAAATACTTTCTCAATCCATTTTATTTTTATGTAATCGAAAAGCACGTCTCTGCTGTCTATCGCTTTCCCTTTTTCTGTTTGATAATCTCATTCGTCATCTGTTTTGTCCTCCACTCCTCAATAACATAAGCACCCATTTTCGACTGTCACACACAACTTCAAGTTCAGTTTTTGCTTTATCATTTAATTAAATCTTACTTCGTTTTGCGGCACTCCTGCTCAGTTCTGCAGCAACGCTGAGATGTTATTGTGTGTGTACATACATCGATATCTTTCCAATATTTGTGTCTCCGGATTGGTTCCGCATCTTCGCCGCATATCTGTCGAAACTACGGAAAAATCTAATAAATATCATCTCCATCATATTTTGTCTCTGTGTTGATTCATATTTTTCTGTTTCTTTCTCTCTCTCTCTCATCCGCATCCCAGGGCGCAGTGATGATGGTTTACGGACTCGACAATGGAACCGCCAACACCGATAAGCTTTTCAATCTGTTCTGCCTCTACGGCAATGTAGTGCGGGTAAGTAAAAGCGACACCCTTTTTTTCTGCATTGCAATGTCCGTGTTCTCGGTCGGTTCAACGAGTGTTTGTGTGATTACACAGAACGAGAAAATAGCTATTTGAATGTGAAAAACACGTGTAATGGATTCACGGGAAATTGAGAACACTCTAAAGTGTGCTGCAATCAGTATTATAAATAAGCTCCCGCTTCTGATATCACGCATTACGCGAAAGCAATAAGGAAGAGAAGCAACAACAAACATTTCAAATCCCCTTCACTGAGGCGTCGTTATTTAGCACAATCTGGTAGGAAAATCTAACACAACCTGCGATCAACCCCTACCGAATGTACCGCGCAAAACGTACTTACTCAAATAGAGCGAGAAAAAGGAAAAGAAATGCTAGCAAAATGGTGACTAATTAGCTCACATTTTATGGCCTGTCACTCACGCGACTGTCAGGGTTTTTTTTCGGTGAGTGTGAGTGAAACACGATTTGCTTGCAGTTTCAATCTTTTTTGCTTCTCTAGAACGAATCTAATTGGGCAAAAAGAGAGAGAGAGAGAGAGAGAGTTTGGGAACGAATAGTGATGGTTAGTCGCGCTGCCCTTCATAAATCACATCCATCCGCTATGGTTGTGGCGCGAACCTGTGGTTGTGGTGTAAAGGAATGCTAAACCAGGGATAGGATTAGCTTCGCCTGAGTGAGTCAATCGGTTGGAATTTGATCCGTCGCTTTTTTTTATTATTATGTGGCCTGTGTGGACTGTTTTTTTTATAAACATAAGACTGAAGAACACTCGAACAATTTCCTGTTGGTCTAGCAATCTAGCAATAGAGGAATGACAAATTAAACCATGTGCTCATCACGTATTTTTGATCAGTTACAGATATCATAAGAGTACATATTGAATTCAACTTTTCAAACTACACCCACTTTTCCAAATTATTACATAAGTTAGCATCATAACCGACTCAACTCCCTTTGGGCCAGATTTCCTTCCTCTCATCACGTTTTTCCGACTCTCTCTATCGAATGAAAAACCCCTCAAACAACAGATTGCATGTAAATTACACGTTTCTCGAGCACGTTTCTCATAAGATGTCCTGATTGTCCCATCCGGTGGGGCCTGGCGTACGCATCCCACAACGTCACAACTATTTATTCACTACGCGTAGCCAGCTGTTGTATTGAACGTGGTTGAGGAACTTTGTAAAACGTATGTTGTAACTTTGAAGTACAACTACAACACGAACACACACATAGACAAGAACTTACTTTTTCCTTTTCAACCATTCCAAAGCTATCTTCGGTGCAGTGGAATTGCAATGGCTGCATCAAGGAAACATGATTCTAGAATTAACACAGATAGAGGAAAAGAATCCTACGCCACACCAGCGAGGAGCCGCTCTTTCAATGACTGGGTGTTTTGTTTGCGCGCAGGAAACGTCTTTTCAATTTCCCTTTTTTTCTTCTATGCATTTCAATTTGTTTGTGGAAAGGAAATTGTGTCTATTGGTGTTGGGTGTTCTAGAAACGCGAAGAAAAAAAAAACGACTCACGTCGCTTGCAGGGTACATCTAAAACCCTGACTAGCGAGAGAAAGAGTGCCAGAATTCGAAAAATTCGTTTGCAACTGTCATTCTGAAAAATCGAACAAAATAAAAATAAAACTACGCTGGTTGCGGATGAAGTACGCGCCATAAAACGTAACAGAATTTTTGAAAGGAAGCACATACTTTCCACGTATACTGCTGTCAGCTTCAAGCTGGTTCTGGTTTCCGGCGGACCGGCTTTCGAGGAACCGTTTGTGGTTCGCTTTTGTCACCTTGGGCGACAGTTGGATGATCATGGTACGAATTCTAGTGAAGAGTTTTCACTGTGAGGCTTATACTTTCAGAGAGAGGAGGCGTGTGCTAGTGAAAAGTGCAATTGTCCTCAACAGTACTAGCGTTATTGCGTTTTAGACAATAGCATTTCCCAACCTACTTAGAAATCAGACATCCTAGACGAGAAGCCTTTGGAAGGCAATATTCCACGCCTAAACCCCCGCAACAGATGGTGATCGTAAAAATTGATATAACGGGGCACGGGGATCATCGAAATGCGGAAGGAAAAATCTTGCTCTCAAAAATACACACAGATATACAGTGCTTAACGTAACTATACAATCAATTGTTTCTTGCGAATGAAACTAAAAGTAGAAGATATTGCCCGATCTGGTAGTATTATAAATATGGCTATATTTTTTCAACATCTTTGATCTTCATCTTACATCTCAAAGTATGAAAAAATTGTTTCTTGATAGTGAAAACTTCATCGTAGAGAGCTCAAGTCGTTTTTTTTTTTCAAATGAATAAAAAATACGACCACTTTAATAAACATCGTCTTAAGCTTCTTGTATTTTTGAACGATTTTCAAAATCGTCACATTTGGTGAGAAAAATAGGTCCAGTAGGTGATCGTTTGGTTAATCCAAATATGTGTTCTGTTATTCTCTATAATGGGCTAAAACATCAACTGTAACTAGTCCCTTTAGTTTTATTTTTATTCTCAAAAAATCATGATATGCAATCGTATAGTTGTGTTACGGACTGTACACATGTTGAACAGGCAAAAATTGGTTAAAGGAAATAACACTTGTTTGCTGTTTCACCCAGGAAATCTCCTGTACAATGAAAATCGTGAACCACACCCGAACCACCATAACGGTCCGAAAGTCGGAAAACCCGAGATAACAAAAAAGGCCGGGAAACAACGAACCGAAAATGAAGGGCCAAGTGGCAAAAAGCGTGCGAAATATGGAAGGTGGTGGTACATAAAATTGAATGAAATAACAGAGGAAAAAAGCCGAGTTTGGAGTCGTGCATTTCCCATTTCATCCGGCTGTCTGTTTCGAAACCATAAAAAAAAGGATCGTCATTTGGTGGCGTGGTGGTGATGCCGTTTCTTTCCGCTTCAAAACTTCAAATTTTACCGTTGGCACTTAAATCCTTCTCATTTTGGGGCAGGGCGGGTAGAGTGATTTTGATACGGCGAAAAACGTTCGATACGCTAGGTGAATAACTGAAAAGCTCCAGACCTGCTTCGGTGTAATATTTGCAAATGATCATCTCATGAGTACGTATGTGATTGTGTTCGTGTGTGTGTGGGTGCAAGAGCCGATTGAAATCTGCACGTTTTGTGTGAAGGTTTTCAATTCAATTCCCGGACTTAATCTTTTGCTGGGGAAGTTAAAGGAAAAAAAACTTGGTGTGCGCCATATGGTCAAAGCTATTTGGGTGGAACAAAACGGAACGGATTTCTTTCTTCTTTTGGGCAGCAGAAACTTTCGGACGAGTGAGCTCTTTATGGAGGCACTGTAAAAAAAAAGTTTGAACGTATGACTAGATTAAGCTGTTGCCGAAGTACGTTTGTGCGATGGACCGTACCGGAGTGACGCACTAGCGAAGATAGCACGAATCGAAGGCAAGTGAACGTTGCGCTGCAAAACGTCTTGATCGATGGATCAATTTAGAAGCTTAATGTTTTTGTGGAAGAAGCCAAACTATCATTACCATACTAAAAACTTGTTAAAGCTAACAGGAAAACAGGCCAGATCGGAATGATTGCGAATGTAGCTTGACTAGGTTCGATAGCCGACATTGGGGTAACTCATATCCATCAAACAGTGGCGGCCATAAAGCAACCTTCCCTTCCCAACATCAGGAGCAAACTTTATGAACAATAACCATGGCATCGATGGGTATATTTTTTGCCTCTCCCAAAAGGCTCTTCAGCAAGAGAGTAGCCTATAAATCGGGAGTCACAAATCAAATACAAAAATCGATTCTACCAGGGTTCAGAGTACCTGCTGGTACATGGGGATCACTAGATTTAAATAAAAAACGCATTTTTTGCCCACCCAAAGATACATCCTCAAGAGCTGCTGTCGGCTCGTCCGTACGACAATGGGGTCTGGTCTGGTGGGAAAATTCGTGCAGTCTCCACTGTTCCCGTTCCCGGTTGAGTTTTACTGCGAATCATTTCAATCACAATGATTTATGCCTATGTAAGCCCCGCTTTCGTACTTCCTGTCTGCGCACAGTCACCCATCTGGCGGGTTGTTGTTAGGACATTAGGCAAAACAAAAAAAAAAGGTGACATCGAAAAACAATGCACACAGCACACACCATCGTTTGAAGCGAAACCAGTCCCAGCCCGTATGTACGATACGGAAGAGTGCAAGCATTCTTGTAACGCTTCGATCTCAATGGCCCCCGGGGAAACCTACGGACGACGGCCCAACTGGTCCCAGTCCAACCCCGGAACGTGCGACACCATCAAGCGGAAAATGGGAGTTGAAAATAGCCCTGTTCGCCGAGACATCAGAAGGTCCGATGTTGTGAACCGATAGCGACGCCGAGATTGGACGCGTCAGCCAAGCGATAGTGGTTGGACGATGAGGCGCATGAAGTGGCACCGAACCGGGGGAAGAATAATTAATTTCAATTCCCTCGTCCCGGTAATGGTACTGCCTTGTCCGTACGATCACGATAGGACACTTTGGGCGCAATGATCGTACAGCTGACGCTGTGCTTGTGGCCGACGACCAAACCATCATCAACACATTCCTTCTGTGCGATCCTGAAATGTTGAGGAA
Source organism: Anopheles maculipalpis (assembly GCF_943734695.1). Lineage (NCBI taxonomy): Eukaryota > Metazoa > Arthropoda > Insecta > Diptera > Culicidae > Anopheles > Anopheles maculipalpis. The sequence continues at coordinate 88,382,927 of NC_064871.1, forward strand.
TTCTATTTTGTTCCGTTTGTTGTGTTCTGGGAAATGTCGGCTATAATGTTTTTTTTTTTTTTTGTGGTGTGTGGATTTGGCTTTTGTGTTCATTACGCGCATGAATGCCACGGACACATCTTGAAGGGGCCCTCAACGTCGTGCAAAGGATGCCTTCAGGTACCGATGAGTGATGGGTTTGGATGGATGGATGATCATTTGAACGAAATTTGGCTTGGTGTAATGTAAAAATGTCGATAACTGAGATGAAAGTGTCGTAGTTGCATCCGTTTTTGATTGAATTTATTGAACCTTTTATACTATTATTTGCAGTGCAAACTTTATCCTCTTTTAAAGTGCTGGTGCCGTGACCAGGATTTCATTAAAACTGCTTCAAAATATATTGAAAATAAAAAATGTTTCTAAAGCTACCATATTACATAAATATTTACAATAAAACTGTTTCAATTGTCCTTGACGGTTCGGCAAATATTTAATGCCATGACCAGGATATTATCCGGATGGAACACTCTGCTTTTCTATCAGCATTTTGTAATAAATTTGACATAAAATAAACAGATTCATTAAGCTGTTACAGCAGGTAGAGTCAATTTAATTTAACGTTCCCCACCCCACCCCCAAGCCCAGCTCAGAACACACCACCGAATGGGTGCGTTTCAATTTTCTCCATCAATGCACCAGGAATTTGGCCGTTTGCGTTCCCGCCATTAAATTCATTATACCGAACTCGATATGAGTTGTGGCACAATCCCGGTAAAAGCGGCATAACAGAGCCACACATTACCCTGAAACCATTTGCTCGTGACGTGCGTAAGCTTTCGTACGAAACCTGGAAATGGCATGAACCCGGCGGGTCGGAGCAAATGATTATTTTCAATAATGGAGTCAAATATTGGCGTAGTGATTTATTATACCGAGAATACCGAGAATGCAAATTCGCTGATGCTAATTAGTTTGTTGTGCGTGTGTCTAGACAATAAGCTTGCTAACATGTGCATTATTCAATTTCCCTGCCGCACGTACACACGCACAGATAAAGTTCCTGAAGACCAAGGAGGGTACCGCCATGGTCCAGATGGGTGACGCCATTGCAGTCGAACGTTGCGTCCAGCACCTGAACAACATTCCAATCGGAAATGATGGCAAAATTCAAATCGCGTAAGTATATTCGGTGGAAGGTCAGAGATGTTTAATGAGTACGTATTTCATTGTCATTTTGTACAGATTCTCCAAGCAAAACTTTTTGTCCGAGGTCACAAACCCGTACACGCTGCCGGATCATACGCCCAGCTTCAAGGAATACACCGGCTCGAAGAACAATCGCTTCTTGTCGCTGACGCAGGCAAGCAAGAACCGCATCCAACCGCCAAGCAAGGTACTGTGCGACCGTAGGAATAGTCTTAGACTTGAATATCATGCTAAGAATGTTGCTTTCTCTCCCGCACAGATTCTCCATTTCTTCAACACACCACCAGGGCTAACCGACGATCAGCTGATTGCTGCGTTCAGCAGCAACGATTGTCACCCGTCGCAAGTACGCATGTTCCCGCTGAAATCGGAACGCTCCTCGTCCGGGCTGGTGGAATTCCCGAGCGTCGCCCTAGCCGTCCAGGCGATCATGAAGTGCAACCACACCGCCATCGATCACAAAGGTGACTATTCTACTGCAAGAGTCCTTTTCTTAGCAAAATAATTGTTTGATGCTGCAATTTTAGGCACAAAGTTCCCGTTCATCATGAAGCTATGCTTTTCGTCGTCCAAAACGATGAACGGTGCGTGGAATAACGAGAACATCGAAAACATGAAGCAAGGTTCCGCCATCCCGACGACGCCCGGCGCCGAGGATGAGCCGATGCAGGCACGATAAATCGCCCATTCAATAGAAAGCGCCTATTGCTGCGTCGTTCCCTGCGATCCTGTTAGCAACAAACGTGTTTTTTTTTTTTTTTTGTGGGGAAAAGAGAAGCTACGGGTGTTCGCAGCCCTGATGTGTGTGTTTATTTTTTAGTGTTTTTGTTTTGGTGATGTGATGCTAACGAGTGAAGTAGGAAACGAAGGAAACGATATTAATTCATACAAAAGGCCGATCGCAGTTTTCAGTCATCCACTATCCACCAAGACCAGAAGAGCCAAGAGAACATTATTCATCACCGAATCATTGTAAAGCAACCACCGTTTTTGTACGGCTAGTACGGCAGGCCGCTGCCCTAGTGCTGCCGTCGCAATCACCTTCCAATATAAAGGATCGTGCCGTTGTGTTGTGCTTGCCACACCGCAACACAACACCCCATAAACACGCTCATTGCATCTCTGTCGTCTATCCGTATATTGCGCTATCAAAAACGCGTAGAATTAAGAAGCAGAACCGCGCGCAACTAATAGCTTTGCTCGTTCGTTCTATGAGATGAGCGCAAGGATATCGTCCAATATGTGTATAGAGAGAGAGAGAGAGAGAGAGAGAGAGAGAGAAAAGATGGTGGATACATACAGCACAGCACAGCAGTATGGTATAGAAGTTTTAGTTTAATTAGCAAAAGGAATGGCGACAGAGAGCACGAAAGAAGAAAACCACCCGCCGGAAGATGAAAAGCTAGTGTAAAGATTTGACGACACGCGGAAACGACAAGCGTGCAGGATGGAAAGATTGGGATTACGCCTACAACGCTAGATCAGGATTCTTAAACCCCCAATCCTTGCTTGCTGTCCTATTGGCAGCACACAGGGGAGAAAACAGTGAACCCGGTACGGGGTAAGAAACAGAGAAAGAGAGAGAAAAGTAAGGGAGAGTTTTCCCTTCTCTTTTCTTTAACCGCTTTACAATCGAATCCCACATCATGCAAACAATCGTCACAATCAAGTAGAAAAGAAAAGACTAGGAGCTGCAATGCGGATATAGCGAAGGGGAGGACAAATAGGAATGGCAAACGAATGAAAGCTTTGAAACCAAAAACAAACAAACAAAAATGGAGGAAGGTTAGGGATCCACCCCCCCCACTCAACAGATGTTAAAATTCCGGTGGGACAGTGCAACCTTGGGGGTGAGCAAAAATGGCGCCCCACACACGGGATAGATTTTTCGTTGTTGCTGCAATTGGCTAAGGTTGGTGCGTCCCCTTGTGTGTGCGCCTTGTGCGGCCGTGTGTTCGATTTTTAGACAATTAAGTAAGCAAAAAAGCAAGCCTAACTTTTAATGCCAGCAACTATCTGTCCAATTTATTGTCATATCTACTCCTTAATGTTGTTGTTCCTCCCCATTTTTTTTTTGTCGGTTCAATTTATATCTCCCTTTTTTTTCTTTCTTCATTTATCTATCTCCTTTATCGATTTGTTAATTATTCCCGCGCGTTTTCGTGAGTCCCGTTGTTTTCCTATTAGATACATTGATACAACACAAACAAGAGAAAAGACATTATTTATTGTTTACTAATTTAGTAAAAAAGGAAATGCGTGCAGAGATCGGAAGAGTTACAGAAGAGTGCATGAAGAGAGCAGACGAGAAGAGGTGTTCTTTGGAGGTAAAAAAGAACAGAAATGTCTAAGCAAAGAGGGTATACTAAGCTACTAAAAGGATAGTAAGAATTGTAATGTGCAATGGTCTGCTCTCTCTCCTTCTCCCGCTCGCGTGCTGCTCTCTTCTGAAGCTCCGAAAGCTCTTCCGGTACGCTTGTATATGTGATGAACGAACGAACGAGGTTTGCGATTGTGCGTGTGCGTGCAGGATGCGAAAGTCCTTTAAATGGCCGACCATCAGTATGACCGAGAACGAGCGCTAGAGCATGCTTGTTTGTTCGTGCGCGTGTGTATGTATCCTTTTGTGTATAGTAATGCGGATGGTTTGCAAGATATTTTCTTCAGTTCTCTCGTTTATATAGTTTTACATTAGGTTCAGGCAAGATTTCGAGGTGGAATAAATGAGGCAGAATCTTACATGTACTCGAGAAGGAACAGAAACACACTTGAATTTAGACAAAATGAGGGATGAATGAAATGTGACATGGCGCGCTAACTTTTGCAAAAAATGGTTACAACAAAGTTAGCAAAGCGTAGAAAACTAACATTAATAACTGGCGGTTACATTAAGGAAATTTGTCTTAAAATTGCAAATGCGTGACATGAACAAATTAGAAATGGGGAAATTGATATTGATAAATCCTACGTATAAATGCGCACCGAAACGCGAAAAGGCGAAAGGTTTGACACACAATCACGAAGCAAAAGCAAAAAAAAACAAACGAAACCCAACAGCAACACTCATACACATACACTCACAGATATATTAACAAATTATACAGACAAACACACACATACGAATACACACACTTCAGTTCAGTTCGTAAGCATATAACAAAACAGATTTGTTAGTATGTGTTGTTGCCTAAAATAGGGAAAAATCCCAAAGTTAGTAGAGCAGCAACAACGACCTTAAAACAATCGACTTCTCCTTCTCATTTTGGGCTCGTGCCCTCGACCACGAGAAGTGGAAGGATCTTGTAAAGTTTGTTGACTTCCTTGACTTAATTTTAAAACCCTGTGTGGTAGTCGAAAAGTTATTGGGGGATTTGAAATCGATCCTTTCGTGTTAACATTTGATGCCGCTAACAACAAGGCCGTCGGGTTGTCCCACTGTCAAATCAAACGAACTTCACAGCAGGAACGTTTGGGAAGTCACAACTCCCAGACAACATGCATTAAATTAAGCTTACTTATACGTTTTTCATTTAAGATAATAACTTTTGTGTCTTTAGTTCTAGCGTACGAGCTAAAAACACTCAAACACACACACACACACACTCCTACCCTTACACACACTTACACTCAAAATGCAACAAAAGAAACATCCAAGAATAGAGGCTCCTATTGCTGAAGCGCAGCAAGAGAGAGTTATACAATTATACACTTAACTTTTCAGCATAACAACATATAACAACACCACTTATATTAAAACATAAACCACCACCACACCGCACCGAAGCACACACACGCAACCCGAGCCGTCACGTTTCGAGGACGTTACAATTTCACGCTGCGGAACCAAAAGAAGTAACACAAAAAAAAGCATCGAAAACGAACGATTTTTAGCTTTTCGTTTTTTGATGTCTAAATTATTTTCTTTATTATCATCACTGTTGTTTTGTTTTTCTTTATGTTCTTTTTTTCTTCTTCTTTCTCTTTTCTTTTTGTTCTTGTCGTTTAACTCTTATCATTAGCTAATTAGTTCATTAGGGCGTTCGATGTGTAAGACAATTTGTTAGAGCTTTGTTTTATTTTTATGTTTATGTTTATTATAATTATTATAATTATTAACTACGATTATCGATTAGTTGAGGTTAGATTTTCTTTCTTTTGTTGTCCGCTACAGTGCAGCAAAGTTTGTGTTCTTTTTTTCTCCTTTCTTTTGCTGCTTCTGATATTGGGTGTTTGAAAAAGGTTCAAACAAAATACAATAATCCATCCCAATCACTAGCGTAGAATAAAAAGTATAAAACAAAGCAAACAAGAAACAAATGAGACAAATGTGCAATTTCGATAGTTTGTTAGTACATCAAAAAGGGAAAGCAGAACAGAGAGTTAAGATTTTGTTCGATTTACAATTCGTTTCTTTCTTTTTCATTTAATTTAAGTTGAGCTCTTTCCTTTTTTCCTTTGCGATATTTTTTTTTATTGTTTCAATAAAAAATAGATGGAATTCAGTTGAAGCCAGCGTAAGGGGAATCGGAATCGAAAAACGGACCAGAAAGGAACATCTGAAATCGAAGCCTGAACTTGTGCACCTGAACATCCTCTTTAGTTTTGAAAGAAACCCTATCCTTTTGTCCTTCAGTGTCTGTTATTTGTCCCTGGTTTGGTTTCTGTGTGCTTTTTCTTCTCTTCTTCTTCCATCACTTCCGATTTCTTCAGAATCTACATATCCTAGCGAAATTACTCTGAAACCCGCAGGATGCGCCGAAAGTAAGCTCAACGCAACCGGGACAAAACGCATCTCTTCCAGGGAGATTGTATTTGCATCCAATCTTTAAGACGACGCTCTCTGCAAACGGGACATAAAACGGGCCTATTATCGAGGATGGGATGGGGGGCCTCCCAGAACAAGAGAAGAATTATACACCTACTTATATTTACACAGTGAAAAGGAAACAACGTAAAGACATTAGTAGACATTTAAGAATACGTGGCACACGGTATGGAAAAAGGGGCACTTGGGCAGGGTAGTTGTAGGTGCGGTACGGAACAATTCAATCTCCTTAAACTTGAAAATAGTTTAAGAGTAGAAGCAGTTCCTGGGCACTACTACAACTACTAATACCGTGTGTTGGGAAGCTTCGTGCGTGCGCGTGCGGGTGTGTGTGTATGAAAAAAAAATCAATAATAATAATAATATATATGGTGGTCCAATGTTGAAATAATATCATTTTACAGCTAACGAAAACAAGAAGCATACCCAAAACAAACCAAATCCTTAACCAAATTCAAACAAACAACCGAAAAAAAAAACCTGTAGACAAACGTTAGGCAGAACAGAGCAAAGAAGCATTTTACAAAAAACAAGAAAAGGAGCATTATTTTATTTACCCAATTTTAGCGAAACAAGGCGCCCAAGGTGTGCGAAAGATGTGTGACAATGAAAGGAAAGTGCGGAAAGCAAAGTACGCTCGCTATACAAGTAACCCACCAAGCATTGGTCTGGAAGCTCCTAACTTTGCAACTGAGGGGAGATCGAGACACTCGTGCAAAGCATATACAATCACTACAATAATCTGTTTATGTGTTTCGTTTTGCTAGTTCGATTTGTTTTCCTATCTTTCTCTCTCTATCTCTTTAAATCAATTGTTATGGCTACAGGACTACAATCAGGATGCAACTAAACAGAGCCAGAATCAATACCATACGAGGCTATGTATAGGTTTAATGATTTTTTTTTCTGTGTGTCTTACAAATTAAAATCCTTTATACTACCCACTATACTACTCTATCTCTCAGGCTGTGGATGTGTATGTACGCGCGCGCATGTGTGTGTATGTATGGTTGGGTATTTAATTGTTGGCTTTTTGTTTAACTAATGATGGTGCTATTATGGGAAAGAAGCATAGTTGTGCAATCAGAAACCTCCTGTGCAAATGGGGTGACTTAGAGAATGATGTTCACGTTAGTTGTTGTTAAATAATTGCTCTCAGTTTCTTTTATTTTGACCATTTCTATACTGTACGGAATTCGGGTCAAGGTTTGGAATGGAAAAGTCTTTGGACCGAAGGAAATAGGCTTGTCTGTCAATCAATCGCCAATCTGTGGCACCTAGCGAGAGTCATCCGGAGCTCACGAAACTGGATACCTTGAGGTCCATCTTGTAAAGACAAAATCCTGGCATCTAGCAAAAGATCTTTGATTTGAGGCACTCTTTTCAGGGACACTAACTGAGGAAACAATTTCTCATCCTTAGTTTGCCTCTTAGATATGGACTCTGTCCACATCTAAGAGGCCCATCTCCTCTTTGAGATAGTGTATAGGGCCCACAGACTAGTTCCAAGCTTAGACCAGAAAACCGATTTTATAACGGAATGTTATTCCGTATTCTATACCCTCCTCACTTAATCTTAAACCCGCAAAGCAATCGAATCGAAACACAGCACAGTACGGTAATCAAGATTTTTTGCTCAATCAAATCACAACCTCCTCGGCACAGGTTGTGTGTCATCGTCGATCCTTTTTAGTATCGCAAAAGCTATCGTTTCAAAGTAATTCAGTGCAATAATAGTATGGTGCCGAATGCGAAACGAAGGCAACATCATCAGCAGCGCAGGTATGCAAGTATTTATTAATTACTAGCTTCATAAGTAGACTAATTTTCTCTGTCCTTTACATTATCCCGACACAAAAAAAGGAGACACTGAAGGTAATGTGTGTGTGTGTGTGTGAATGAGAGTGTGTGTGTGTCTTTCTTCTTTCGCAAAATGGCGGCATGCTCCTCCGTTATCACACAGTTTCGGGGGTCAAAACAGGCCCCCGGGGCAAATTCTATTCCCACCTTTAATATACACAAACGAGAAAGATGAAAAACGAGAGGAAAAACCCTTCTTTAAAAAATTACACACAGACACACACACATAGAAGAAAGTGCAGTGACGAAAGTAAAGAAGTTAGTGAGAATGAGGTATGGCTCTGGTGAAATGCGTGAGTTATTATTTTAGTGTAGCGCATGTGTGTGCTTACTTATATACTCATCATGAAGAACACACATTACTACCGTGATGGGCGAAACAAACAGAAAAATTACGACAATATTTAAATGGTTGCGTTTAAAGTAGCGAAGCAAAGGGCGGCAAAAGAGTGGGTCGGGCGGCGATGGTTGTTTGGTAAACGAATTGAACATATCGATGCTCGAGGGCAGAGAAAAGGAGTGTATGTATGTGTGTGGGTGTGTTTCATTTGTTGCTTACTTTTTATAGTTAATGCGAAGAAAATCATCTTTAAAAGCAGGTCGTGTTTCTTCCCAATTTTTCTCCTCAGTTTCTTCCCTTTTGTCAGTGTTGTAGTGGGTTAAAGCATTCTCCCACACATGGACACAGTGTCCATAAAGTTCCACTCCAGCGTACCCGATGTCCGGGTAAAGATTATATTAGCTCCGCTTTAGATTAGTGAAGATAGTGTAGTTTGGCTAGTTTTAGTGTGTAACGCGACAAAGGCAGAAAGATGCTCGCTGTCCCGCAATATTGTGTTTTTTTTTCTTCACCAATTTTTAGCATCTTTGTCGGCTTCTTGTGAAGATTGTGGGACAAAAACTACTTCAAAACACACCCATCCTAATCATTAAAATCATCCAAGTCAAATTAAATGTGTCCGCGAGCGGGAAGGGTGCGAGGACAATGGAGAAAAGAATTGGACACAATTAGTGTCTTTTTCTATGTGCAAGTGTGTGAGGGTAAAGCAAAAAGAAAATGGATAAAAGTGGATGCACACACACACACACACAAGTAAGATTGATATACTATAAAAGCATATTATTGTATTAAAAAGAAGAAACAAAAAAAAACAACAAACATTAAGATGAATTCTAAGCAAAACGTAGGCTAAATGTTAGTACTAAAGAGGAAAACCTATTGAAAGGAAATTACAAAAGGGGGGAAAAAACAACAACCATACAAAGGCGCGCTTTCTCAAACTCTCGCAAGAAGAAAAAAGGGGGGAAAAAATGACAAAATGACCAATCGAAGTGAAAAAAACAACTACAAAAGCCAGAAAAAAGCGACAACAAAAGATAGCAAAACTAAAAACCACTATTTTCCGAGAAAAAATTCTATACGCAACCTGGCGGATTTATGCGGACAATTTACCGCAGCGCCTAATGCGCAATCCAAGCCCTCTCCAACGCTCTGTGGTGGCCATGTGTGCGTGTGTGTGTTTTTTCGAAGGGCGGCAAACAGCGTTTCGGCTTGGCCGAAAGCACACTGAAAACAAACCAATGCGGGCCAGTATAAAAGGAAGGGCAAGTGTCAATTATTTTTCTCTATAAAACCAAAACAAAACACTGCATAGTGATTGTAACCAGCAACACATACCACATACTCAAACACACACGAAAAAACAAATGGAAACAAATGTATATGTGCCTACTCGGAACTTCGAATTCGAACTTCTTCAGCACACACCACCAGAATCTTCTCGCAGCCGCAGTAAAGAAAATGCTACCTGGAAAAAAAATCCAAGTAACAATCGTTTAAGTAACAGCTATAATAACTCAACCCTCAACACTAAACACTGAGAACACTGAGGACATGAATGTTGCACACTCCGGACACTTGGATCAAGTCGACAATGACAGATATAAGGACAGAATGACGTGCCAAAAGAGAGAGAGAAAAAGAGAGGAATGTGAATAGCAAAAACCGAGAAAGCAGACAGTATATCATAAACATTTGATTTTAGTGGCTTGTGGAAAGAAAGTTAGCTAATTTTAAAGTACAGGAAAAGAAAAGCGCAGCAGACAAAGTTAGTAAATTTTTAGCAAACTAGTTGTGAGTGTATGCGTATGGGTGTGTATGTGGGAAAGGTGCGAGTTCACCTGTGGTTTTGTTAGTTTATTTTCTTAATTCAATATCCCAGCAAACGCTCCTCGCGTTACTATCAGCAAACAGAGACCGATCACAGCGAACACAACGAAATTAACTGTTTCCGTTCAAATTTTAGTCTGTTTTGTTGGTAGATTTGTTGAATTCTATTCATAGCGATTGAGATGCGAGTGCGAGAGATAAGTGTGTAAAGTAAAAAAAAAAACTGTTGTTGACTGGCATAAGTCGTAATTGACTTGGCTAGCTGTCTAAACCAGAGTCCTTACATCGTTGACAGCTCGTTATAGTAATCATTTGTCAGCCGGTTTGACGGTAAGCCCACATGCACGTTGAAACATCGAACGCGACACCGAACACTTACAAGCAACACACACACACACACACACACTTAAAACACACTAACAGAAGAATACTAACAACACAAAAACTAAACAAAAAGATGGAGATAAATAACACGAAAACATCAGCACACAAGCACCAGAACAACGTATGTGTGTGTGTGTGTGTGTATGTGTGATAATAGTTAAATGTGCCAATAAGAGGCAAAGCAAAAACGGTGAAACAAAATCAGCAGAAACGAAAGCGCGATTAAGAAAAGTCAAGGGAATCAGCACTAAAAAAAAAGGAGCAAAAGAAAGAGAAACGAAATAAAAACGGGGAAAAGCAAAGTAAGTAAGATAAAAACGTAAAAACAAAATAAATATCCTGACCCAGAAAGAGAAGCAAATAAATTCTAGAACAAAACATATCGTTTGCGAGAATAAACTACTCTTTACTCTTGTAATCTCCCTGGCGCGCGCGTGCGGTGGAATAAAGAAAAACAAACGGTGCTCACTACTACTTCTACTACTGCTGCTACTACTTCTACCACCACCATTATCACCACTACTATCATTACTACTACTAACTACTATTACTACTACCACTATCGCTGCTAAAGAGCTGCAAAAGGCGCGTAAGCATATACACGTATACATTCATACATACATACATACAAAGAAACATGGAAAAAAAAACATTTAAAAACTACATACATAAAAAAACGATGCATACATGCGTACAAAAAAGACGTACACATTACATTAGATGGCAAGCAAGAAGTTGTAAGGCGATGCTGTAGAGGGAAGTAAATGGTCAAAATTGTAGTGACTCGTACGGATGGGAGGAAAGATAATAACACAAAATTCTCTTCCGCGATGTAGCAAACCATCAGTTCTTTCTTTTTTGTTTGGCAAATTGGGAAAATATAAACAAACAAAAATTAAGCAGCTACATCATGTAGTAGGGGACAAGGGGGAAAAAAGAAAAAGTGTCGCCGATAATGAATTAATACATGATAAATATAAATGTTACACACAGCTTAAATACTACACAATACTACTACTACTACACAACACTACGTACACTAGGGTTAACACACTAATACACACTATAACAAAAACATAAGCAAATGAAAACACTATTGAAAAACATAAAACAAACGAGTAAAGAGAAGAACGATACACTTACAAGCTGGTTTAAATGGACATACAGCAGATAGTAGAACCATTAGCAACTATTAGTAGATTAAATCGGGTGAAGGTGTACTAGCCAGAAAGGGAAGAGTAGAAGAAACAAAAAAAAGAAAAGAAAAGAGAAAGATCGAGCAAAACAAGTAGTGAGTAGAGACACAGAGAGGAAGCAAAACAAGAACACGAAACAACAATTCGCAAAAGGCTCTTTATCGTTTGCCCTTCTGTTGCCGATAAACAATAACACTGTAGTAGTATTACCTTAAAAGAGAAGGAAAGGGAAACAAGCGAATCCTGTAGTGTTTGTTGGCCACTACCCTGAACCTCGGTGTGTGTTGCAGATAAAACACATACACTGGAGCGAAATAAGTTTAGCATCACCAGCATGTTTTTTTATAGTATTTTTAGGAGTATTAGTTGAGAATCTGTAGGTAAATTGAATCATTGCCATGTCATATGACGGTTGTTTGAAATAATTCAAATTTATAACCTGTTCTCTTACTTCTAATATCTTGAAAGAGGAAATTTATTTTAACAGGAATCCGTTGATTATGATCCAATGACTCGAAGGTTTAGAAAGGTTCAAAATACATTGTATTGTCATTCTAAACGGTAACACAGAAGAATCGGTTCTAAAAATATTATCAAAAAACATGATCGTGGTGCTGTGCTTATTTCGTTCACTGTAAAACAACACAACACTATACACACATACACACGATATAACAAAACGATAAAGAAGTAACACATTACAAAAACGCGTATCACGTATCAGATAAATGTTGCTGTTGTAGAAAACAGTTTAGAGCGCAAATGAGAGCAAGAGAAAGCAAGAGAGAGCGATCAATTAATAAAGAAAACAATGTCAGGAGAGCATAAGAGTCATATCGAAGGATTTGGTGATATAAGTAACACACAACATCCCCCAGTTATTACACACACACACACAAAAGCAAACGCAAACAGGAGAAGAAAAAAAACACTAAAACTTATGCTAACCATGGTAAAACCAAAATTCCCAATCACCATCGAAAAACTGACAACAAACAGCAACAACAGCAAACAAAACAAAAACACACACAGCAAAACAAAGCAGCAGCAGCAGCAGAATATAGAAGAAGCAGACAAGAGAAAAAATACAAACAAAAAACAAATACAAATTGCTACTAGATTTGCTAGAAACGTATGAAACAAACAAACAAACAAAAAAAAAGATACATTAATATACCCAACCCCACTCTCTTACATGTAAAACAAAAAAAAAAGATACATTAATACACGCATTATACATTTAAACACTGATGAAAAAGAGAAAAAAAAGAACACGAAACTTGTTTCTTTTTTGCGCCCTGTTCTTTTTTGTTCATACGTTCGTTGGCGTGTTTTAGTTTTAACTCAACTTAACTTTTGTTCGATAATGTAATGAGAAATTATCCATTTTTTTTTTTTGCTTACCTGTTAAAGTTTTTGTTTTATTTTATGCTTTATTTAACTGTCTTTCATCAGTTTTCATTTATTTTTCTCGTTTAATTACATTTTTTATTGATTTTTTCCGTTTTTTCTTATTTTTTTAATATTTTAAGCAACGAACGTTTTAAAAAAAATACATTCCGAAAACCGAACAGCACCAACCAGACCAACATCCCGAAACACTTACAATTTCATCACCACAACATCAACAACAATCAGCGCTTCTTCCACCACGATCACCATCACCATCAGGTTAGAGAGAAAGAGAGGGATTTATAGCAAACACTCGTTCGTATTTGTCCTGTTCGTCTGTTTTGTCCTGTCCTGTCTGTCTGTATGTCTGTCTTTCTGTCTGCTGTTTTGTCCATTCTTTCTGGATGTGTTCATCATCTTTTTGTCCGCGATCGCATTGAAGCTTCCTGTTTGCCCATTTTTCTCACGACAGGCCCTCCATTTGCGGCGCACTAGTGCTGGTCGTACACCTAGGGTAAGTAGTATTTATTTTTAATTTATTTTATGTTATTGAGAGAAGAGAAGCTGTTGTATGGTTTATTAATTGACATCAACTCTTAAATTAAGTAAAACTCCGTTTTCTACATCTTTCTAATGATAGTTCGTGTACATAGTCGAAGGCTTGTTGTTTCGAGCGATGTCTTTATTGAAGCAAGACACACACACATACACACACACTCACAAACACTACAATGTCAATTGTTTTAAGGCATAACTCCAACAATTTCCACACCACTTGCACCGATTTAGCCTGGGCTGGTTGTAGTTGTAGGAAGGTAGCAGTAGTCAAGTAGGAGATATAAACACACACAAACCCATCATATAAAAACGTGATGCGTTGCTTAGTAACTTATCAACACACAAGTAGAGAATCGAACCCAAGATAGAAGCTGCACATACTACACCACAATAACGTTAACCCTTGGGATTAGCCGTTAGACTCCTTATCAAAAGTAAAGACAAACTAAACAAACCCGGAAGCACTTGCAATATACAAAACTCTGTCCCTCTGGAAACCCCAAGCGCGGCACCTTAAGCCCGCAAAAAATCCAAACCAATCCTTAATTGCTCATCACCGCCGCATACTCGATGTAAGGACACACTCGGACTCGTAGGTAATAGTGTTACACTTCCCCCAACTTTGCACTCACCCAGCACTCAACGGACTTTCACACACGGCAAGCCAAACCGTAACCCGAAAGCGTACGATATCATCGACAACAGAAAATGATGTTAAGCAGAGATCTCTACTGTCAATTATTAAAGTGTAACGAACCATTGGAGAAAATGAAAATCCCAAACCAGAAAAGGGGGGGAGCGAGTTGTTTGTAAGGAACCTGTGTATGACGTACACACATACTTATAAGTACAGCAACAGCAGTTGGTAAAGAAGGTAGGAAACAAAAGGGATAAAAAAATTAACAGAAAATAAAATTAGAAGAAAAACAAAAAACATTAAAAAAAAGCAAGCAAGTAATTAGTTAGAGATATTAAACTAGATGATAAAGTAAGCTAAATGAACCGGATAAAGGAAGTTGATAAAACAATCTAAACAACAAAGCCCCAGTCCCACCACTTCATCAGCTGGTTTGCGTGTTAGTTGTTGGATTTGTTTTTTTCTCTTCTTCTTGTACAGTTCCTATTGGATGATGTTGTTTCATACAGTGTGGTTTAAGTCCTGTTAACTTGTTACACTGTTTTCTCATTCTTTTTTTAACTCACTTTTTTTCGATCGTTGCAACACCTTTTTACCAATACTACCCACCTAATCTAATTACTATCGCTGCCACAAACTGTTGCTGTTGAAGTATTCTATTTTTGTTAAAAAAGTTATTTTTATATAAAATACTTAAGCTATTTTTTTACATTCGGAAAGCATGAAAATGTTTTTTAAAAATGAAAACCAAAACAAAACATGGAACGATGTAGAAAAAAAAACTGGTTGCATATGCTGCTGCAGCAAACCAAAATGCGACCGATACACGTTTTTTGCGCAATGTCAGGGATCAATGTTTTAAAAATGACTGTCAACTGTATACACCGTCTACCAAAACGTATCTAGTAGAGCTATTGGAACTATTTACTATTTAAAACAAAAAAGCATGGCAGAAATTTTGCTGATGGGGGGGTGAAGGCGAAGAAAGAAGCTCCAGAATAAGCTCCCTACTAAACCAATCACATATACACACCCTCATGCATTACTGTCGTAGAATGCCAATGTTTATCCGTAAAAAGTGAAACAACATTAAAATAAAAATCACTAACCATACAGAAATTCACCAATCGAAAACAAGATGTAATCTGTATGCGCCTGCTATATACCTACTTAAACCTAACCATCGTGTGTCGTCCATCATTTTGCCCGCCGTGTCTATGCTGATGCTGTTGTAGTAGACTTTTAACACTGACAACAAGAGAAAAGAATAGAAAAATACCCTTCTTCAATGTAAAAGCTAAAGCAGAACAAACCAAGTATGTAAATAGGACGAAAGGAAAACAAACGTAAGGTAAGGTGAGAGAAATCTTACAGAAAATCTTACAACAAAAAATAACATTTAACAAACACAAAACTAATACTGTTGAGCTCGTTACCAGAAAAGGGGGTAAAATGAAAGATAATAAACATACTAGGAAACATTTGCAACATATATATAAATTTAGGCGCTTTATTCTGCTTGGTGGCTCTTCTTGTAAAAGAAGAAAGAGACGCGGGAAGAATAGAGAAGAAAACATTTGAAACTCTTACCAAGAGAAGTTATGGAAAATGAAGAGAAAAATGGCCAAATAATGAGTTTAGCTTTTATGATTATGAGTAGGTAAAGTGTTGTTAAGAAATGCAAAATAATTCTGCCCAAACAGAAAAAAAACGAAAAAAAGGTGCAAAAGAGACCAAATTGAAAAATACCTTCCAGTGATGATATAGAAAAGGCTCAACAGTTGGAAACAGTTCTATCATAAAGTTGATATAAAAGCTTAAAAAAAATCTCCGGAGGCAACAACGCTCTAGAAAAGCGCACACATTCGCATCAGTTTATCAAATTCACACAAATACCAAATACGCACACCCAAAACTGCACATGTCAATTTCATGTAAAGCAAAGCGCACGTAGAGGAGAAACATCATTTTGAATAGAAATATTGCTGCAAGTTAAAAGTGAATTATAAAAAAAGAAAAGACGAGAAACAGATAAAAAGAAAAACATTAAACTATCAAAACATTTAGCAGCAGCAAAGAAAATGGGGTGATAGCAATGACAACGAGCAAATGAAACCGCCGCAGCAAATTGTTTGAGAAAACTAACAAAAATAAAGTAACACCGCAAAGTATTGCATCCATTTTAGCCATCGAACAGCGAAGAACTGGTAATAAATGAAAAAAAACATGAAAAGGTTACAAAGTATTACAAATAAGAAGCAAAAAACAGAAGGTAAAAAAACAAGAAAGGTTGAAAACTGGATGCTGCAAAAACCAGAAACAGAAACAAAAAACGTAACGCAAATAAAACAATCGACAAGACGTAGAAAAATATTTCATGGGAATGGAACTTTTTGCTGATTGTTTGTGTGTGTATGTGTATGTGTGATTGCCATGGCCACTGTGAGCCTAATATCACATTATATTGTTTCAAATTAGCTTTAAAGCCTAACGCAAGTTTCGCTCCTTTTTGTCTTATATTTCTTTATGTTTGTTATCTTCTTTATTCAAACTATTTATAGAGGAAGTGGTAAACATCTTCTAAAATTAGTTATTTAGTGCAAAACTTCAAACCCTTTCAAATTATAACTAGAAGCGTAAAATTCACAACCACTCGTTGCGGCAAGTCATCTTTTCATCGCACAGTCGGCAAACTATTCTATACTTTTACTTAATTTCCTCTCTCGGGTGCTAATTATTTTATCCTTCACTGTACTGTAACAACATTACAATACACAACACAAGTCAGAAATGTTGCGCGACATGCACGGTCTCGTACGTACATAATTATCAATCAAGGCCGGAAAGTCTGTTGTTGTGCAGAGATTCGTGGCTCAAATTTATTTAAGAGCGAATCAAAATCAATTCAGCGTGATAAAAATTTAGCACTGTCTCACATAAATGAAGCCTTAATTTGTTTGTCCAATATGACCGCCGGGGCAGGCAAATTATGATTCCAAATTGAAGCTGGCACACGAAAGCATGTTCGAAAAAAAAGTTGCTGTGTCCTTGAGCTATTATTTAACAAACGAACTTTGCTCAGCTGGACCGTTCTAGGGTTGATGAATGGTTGTGAAACTTCACTGCAACTCAGCAGCAGTGAGCACAAAGTAGAGCTTGTTGACATTCTTCGTCTTGCTCGTCATACGCTTGGACTGTAAGCTCGTGCTGGCCCTCCCTAGGAGACCCTAAGCTGAGTGACGCGATGTTCTAAGATTTTTACGAAATTTTCTCTGCATTTATTCGGGTTTTTGATTATCTTACTTAATAGGCCGATAATATGGGTGACCTTCTAGCCTGGTATGCCCTTCTTTAAATCGAGCATTAATTTTGCTGCAACACAATTTCCCTTTTTGCGCCCAATTTTTCTGCTCGTGCCAAAAATTCAAATTCTGACCCTAAATTTGCAATATGTTTTAAAGCGTTTTCCGGGGCTTATGCTACCTCCTGACTGATATGATCTCCTGTTACTCGAAATCAAATTTTGGTACCAATTTTGCTCTGCTTTTCGGGTCAAAATGAGATTTGAAAAATGTTCTCATTGGAGGGAGAAAATAACTTTGTTGCCAACTTAACCCAATTTCGAATGAAAATTATCTTACTTTATGTATAATGATCCTAGTAGAGACAATGATAATAGGATTTGGTTCAATTCTATTTTTTCTTTCTTTTTTATTGTTGAACAACTATAACTTTAAACTCTAACGTGGGCCACTAGTTTTTTGTGGTTAACTAGAATAGTAGAAGATATAGGTAAAAGTAATGTTCTACAATGTGGTATAGAATAAAAAAGCACGTTCACTCATGTTTTTTCATATTTTTACTCAGACTATTACCATTTTTACTTGAATGAAAAGAGCATGAAAATGCAAATAAAATAAATATAAGGGCCACTTACGAAAATCCATTTTTTTTAAATTCGGTAAAAATACAGGTAATAAAAGAGGCTCCTGGACGATATAAAACCAACTTTAAACATTTTTTATGTTTAGTGAACATTGTTGCGTAATTATATGAGTTTTTATACAAAATTTTCGTATGTTTTCATTCCGTCCTACCACGAAAATATATACGAAACATACAAAATTTTGCATAAAAAGGCAAATAATTACACGCCAGGGTTGACTAAACATTTAAAAAAGAAATTTTTTAAATTGGTTTCACATTGTCCAGGAGTCTCTTTTACTATTTGTATTTTTTTATCGAATTTTTAAATGATGATTTGCATAAAAATAAGGGATTTTCTTAAGTGGCCCTTTAATTACGATATTCGAAGCTCTTTCCACTTCAGTAAAAAATGTGTAAAAGTGTACGTAAAAATATGAAAAAAATACGAGTGAACGTGTTGTTTTATTCTCTACAACTTAGCACAACATCACTTTTACCTGTATCTTCAACTTTTAGAACAATTCTCAAAAAACTAGTGGCCAATTTATTTGGGGATGTTCTCGCTGCCCTCTAGTTGGTCGATACTTATAACCAAAAAGGCTACTTGTATTAAGGGCCCCGAGTATCTGCCTCGTTTGCTCACAGTATGATCCACCCGTGGGCCAATCCTATTAGTGTTTCCTTTAGAATCGTTAATCAAGCTGAAATCGTAATTATAGATCGTAAATCCTGTTCGACAACCTTTGATTGACACAGCGCAAGAGTAGACGCATTAAAGGAACATACCACTGTAATTATATTCCCATAAATTATTTTCTAGTCTGTCGTGTCTGCACTGTTCAACTGTTCGGTCGATGCCAGATTCGTATCAATACATTATTAATTTCTTTTCTCGTATTGCCATTTCCATAAACCTCAACGGGCGACGAATAAATTAATCACACTGATAACATTTTCTGCCATATGAACTATTTAAATGATGCAAAAGATACCTGCCGCTTGCACGCGCAACATTCACCGATATTGTTGAGGCAATTTCGAAACGTGAGAGTCGCCACGTGACTATGCCAATTTCATCCTCAAGCTCTGTGGCTTTCTATTCTTCACCTGCAAAGAAAACAAGTTCAGAAAGCTCGTAGAAGGAGAACAAAAACAGATGAATAAACAATTGCACAAACAGTGGTAGCTCCAGTTCGTGCAACGGTTGTTTGGGAGGGAAATTTGAGCTTGACGCAAATTGTGGCATTTTCTGGCGTCCATTGGCGTCCTGTTCGGCTATTTTGAATGGTAAAGGGTAAAATCGAGGGTGATTGTTGAACCAGTGTCAAGTCAGCATTCCAGCAAAGCTACACACGCACACGCAAGAGTCTCGAGACACACCTCCAGCAGGGCTTTTTATTTTATTTCTCAACTGCAGCCCGATCCGATCCGATCCGACCAGACGCTCAAGGTTGTAAAGCACGAAAAATCCCCCTCACAACACACAAACACTCTTAAAAATGGCACGAATGGGGTAGATGGCCAAGAAAGGGTAGACGTGGGGGGGTTGATTTGCTACTTTTGCTTTAAAAAGTTGTTCACACGAAAGAGACGAGCCCCCACCCGGACAAAAACCCGGATCCAACACCACCTGTCGCAGTCGGTGGATTTCTTGCTGTGTGTGGTTGTGTGGCCGCGGTGCCAATTACACCTTTGGCGTGCGTGACGTCATATAGAGCGCGGTTTTTGCTCAATTTGCACCGTTTTTTATGTTTTTCTTACAACGAAACGCAGAGCCGAATCCACAAGGCATGACTCACATTCGTGTGCGTGAAACGAAAGTTTGATTTCTATCGAACGATGCAACGTTGCATCATGCATTTTTTGCAACTGAACAATCCTCGGGAGTAGTACATGTCTTATTTTACCCCTAATTGTTCCCAAATTTCTGCCAATTTTTAAGCCTTCTTCTTGAGCCCAACGATCTGTTATGGGTCATTCCGTTCATCTTATAACTTACGAGACGTATTAATACCAGGTAGTTAGACAGTCATTCCAAACTACAAGGGTTTTTTCATCATTCAGTTATGCTGTGTGAATTTTTCATTAGAACATTAGTACCGATATTGGATTATTTATAAACAAAAATTATAACTATAATTTATAGTTATAATTTTTGCGCTTGCGAGCATAATTAACTTATAATTATGCTCGCAAGCTTCGGGTAACTTGGTAGCCACTAAATTTTTTTAAATTTATAGTAATTTAAAATATTAACCACATAAGAATTGTGGCACAAAGCCGCATCCCTTATTTGAACAAACCGTTCCAACATACTTCATACAAATTGCACACACCCTCCCACAAACAATAATGTCGTGCAACATCACATCCCTCGGACCATCCAACCCTCCGGAACGTTGCATTGGCCACGTGCATGCAGCAAACAGTCATGGCCGGATTCGAGCGGCCCGATATACGTCATAATTATCGTTCGCTTTGACCGCTTGGTGGTGGCCTTCGAACACGAGCATATGTATCGTGTATGCTGCTTCATCTCGGCTCTTCGCTTAGCGGCTACCCGTCGTCGGAGCATCGCGAACAACGGCCACCATTTAGATCAACACTAGCGGGCCGTGTGGAGGAAAATGGAGAATGGCACGAGGATGGGGTGTATAAATGGCAAACTACCCTATCGTACAGATATGTGCAAAATAGTAGCATGAGCTATCCCACAGAAGGTTAGTATCCGCACGAACTTTTTAAATGCTTTCATGGATAATTTTTATTTTAAATAATATTTGAATATTCCATGATGAATTGCGTATTGCTAGAAACAAAACCAAATTCTTTTTTTTATAAATTTATATTGAAATTCGATTTTAAATTTAGAATTAGGAATTTTATGTCTAGCTAGAATAAAGTATCGAAAGTGAGTTTGAAACTGAGGGCAAAATAATGTAAATTTTCATTCAAAATTTTAATTTCATTCTTTTCAACTTACTTTAACATTATGTTTAGCCTTCCTTAGAATTTTGTCTATTTTAATTAATTAGTTGGTTTTAGTCAAGTTTTCGTTTTAAAAATAAAAATTAAACTGGCTAAAAATTAAAGTAAAAGATAGTAGAAATGAGTTCAAAAGTGCATTAACTAATTTGCAAGGCATCGCAGAATTCAATCCAAAACACATGGTGAAGCATCAATAATTGCTAGAATATACTGCATTCTTAAATTTCTTTGAACTTGGAACTTACTTTTATGTTGGAATTTACTTTTGCTTTCAAAAATATTAAAGACAATGTTGTGCTTTCATTTGTCGTCAGCCATCAATACACTGCTCAATGTTCTCGGCGACTTTCCAACTGTCGACTGACGAGCTACATTTGTTGCCATCCCTGTACCGCAACACGAACGAACCGAGCGAGCAAACGACGAGACCTCTTCGCGAAAAAATATCGACAAAGGGGTTGGCTGCGTCGGTGACCGATGAAGGAGCGGGTAAGGCGAGGTGGGTAGCGGTAGAAAAACAAAGGAAAAATGATATAAAAATCTCGTCGAGCTCCATGCCGAACGGTTTAGTCCGTTTCGATCGTTTGCCGTTAGCGCTACGTTTGACAAGGCTTCCGCCGGAGTGATTTTATTTTGCCTTTTTTTTACCGTGCGATCCTTCCGTGGGTGGGTGAATGTTGTTTGTGGTGGTGCTGTAACGATTTATTTCGCCTCGAAAGAAGGCTACTTAATTTATTGCGTAGAAAAGAGAGATAGAGAGAAAAAGGGAAACAGTGTAACATAAGGCGATTAAGTACAGTCTGCCAAAGTGTTTCCTGCTACAGTAGAAGGGAAGGTGGATAAGTACACAAGTGCAACAAGTGTTTTATCCAAACACCGGATTTGAAGCCAAATCGAATCAAAAGGGAGGAAGAAAAAACTCCAACTCCAGTTCGCGCGCACGTGGACCAAACCCATGTGAATGTGCTCGTGTTCTTTGGTGTGTATGTGTGTGTTGCATGTGAAAAGCGAAAGGAAAATCGCGCTCCAAAACTACTAAGCCAGTAGTAGTACTACTTCCTCGTTACTGTCGTGTGCTGTGGATGCGTTACGGTGCGTTAGCAAACATTACGAGACGGTTACTGCTGCAAACAAAACGCCACATCACAGTTGATTTGCGTGTCACCTATTCTAATCGCAAAATGTCCAGGTAAGTTTAGGAAAGCGTGTGAGAACGTTTATTTTCATCTTCTCATTCATTGCTTCAATTGGTTTGGTCGGTTGTTGTGTGGTGATAAAGTGAAGAAGCCCACCTTATATATTACACCATCATCTCGTGACACGTTGGTTTGTTTTTGCGAATGTTTCCGACGGTTCCGTTTTTATCTCGTAATAGCTGTTTCCGTCCCTCGGACGATACTGACCCTGAGTCGGACCGGTGAATGTCAAATCTAACCCGGGTCTAAAATTATTTCACCAAAACATCACGACGCTACCCCACTAGTCTGCCACCTGGCACGGGCTTGGGAGGGAAAGGAACTGCCACGACTACACCGTATTTCAAGAGCAAGAGAGTAGTGGTAGTTGTTGTGGGCAGCTTGTTTTTTATTTGCCTGTTTTCTCACCTCCTGCTGAAGACAAAGTTGTACGGAAGAATGCCACGCTCTACGCACACGGGAACGCCGTTTAGCACATAAAGTTAGAGACCAGGAACGCGATCAGTTTTTCAAAAAACCAAGCACGTGTTTGTGACTCGTTTTCGGAGATAGCATTTTTGTGCGGTCGTATTAGTGAAAGGGCGTCTGTTTACGCGACCGGCTTCACGTTTCGCACGACTTGGGTCATTTTCATTAACCTTCAGACCGGACCGGAGCTGCGTGTTCTTCGTTTTCGTTTTGCCGGGTTTTTTTTTTCTTTCTTGCTCCGTCGTCGTGCGGTGCCTTGCGATGACTTTTCGTACTGATATGTTGGATATCGTGCTGGAGGTGATAAAACGTGCGACCAAGATAAAATTTGCCACTCATGCAAACTCGGTCCGCCCGGCTGGTCATCGTCCTCGGTGAATCGAGAACTCGACATTTTTCTGTCGATTGCGAATGGCTTCCCCATTGATGCTGCTGCTGCATCGCATCGGGGATGAGGTTAAAATTAACATTAATTAATCCATCACGGACTCACGACCACTGCTGTTTTTAGTGATCGTTTCCGTTGGCTTGTAACGAGAACGAGATCAATCTCGAGCGAGCGAATAGCGTCCACTGCATCCTTCACTTCCTGTTTACCGCTCGTACCACCGGTTCAAGGCTAGATCGGAAGGGAGTTGGACCAATCTGTTTGAGAGCTAAGCGATACCAGTAAGGTGTATTTGATGGGACATTACGTGTGGATACGATAAAAAACAATCTGCTTGAACTCTCGGTAATTGCAAAACACTTGCTTTTTTATTATTATCTTTCCTTACTTTGAGTTAATTTGATGATGATTCTGGCAGGTTCGGGATTGTTTACCATTTTAATGGAGATGACGCAAAGTTGAACAAACAGAAGCAAACATTTACGATCGATCGAACGGACAGGGGTGATGCTGTTGAATGATTTCATTGTGAAACTTTGGCATTAAACTTCCGAATAAGGTGGTCAATATACTTATTGCTGCTAATGAAAATGCTGTAAAAAGAAACTTTAAAGTATCTCAATAACAAAACCTACAAACAAAACCAATTTTTCTGTTCGGTTTTTATCTATACATTCTTATTTAACAAACGTTCTTTTTAATTACATTTTTTCTTGTTTTTTTTGCACAAATTTAGTCCACTAATACAGTGCACAACAAAACGATACGAAACGTTAACTTTAAATGATCATTTTATTCGCAGCACTAAGCAATATCGTTTATCATACAAAATTTCACTTCATCGAGTACATTAGAAACATTGTAATGCTTATTTATCTGTTTTTATCTATTTTAAATAAAAGTTAGGATTGTTTCTAGTGGACTCGATCTCCCAACAAAAGAAAATTTTGTATGATCGTCTTTATTGCTTTATACTGCGAATAAAGCTGTCATTTAAATTTAGCTTTTCGTATCGTTTTGTAGCGCACTGTATTCGGGGACAAAGTTTTTGCCAAAAACATTAACAAAACTAATTTAGAAAGATACAATTTTGCTTAACAAAAAAAAGTTCTAATTTTACTGTTCAATTTTTGCGTATTGCATAACCACCAGGCGCAAACAGTTGTTAATGAGTTATGAGTTTTTCCCTTCAATTATTTTAATGGACAGATTTTTTAATAGATAATATTTAATTTGCGATAAGCTGATTGAACGATTTCTATCACTTGATATTTACACAAGACGGTCATATCAATATTTCGTATTACAAAACAGCTTAGTAAAGTTTTTCAGCCAGATATAACATGAGACTTAATCATACAAGAAGTGTTACAAATCCTCGTAGAAATATCTCACCCGTTACTTCCACAAACTGTATGCCGTTTCGTACTGGTTAATAGCATTATCTGTTACCAGCTCCCTCATGATCCGCTGTCTATCTCATGCCATCAGCCTCGTTCGGTGCCGTTCGTTCGTGTGGAATATCCATCTTTATAATGAACCTCTTTCATACACAACGTATGGCTTTATGACGCAACACACCCTGCACACTACTCATACGGGGAAGTCATTCTGTTCCGTCGTTTAAAATCGATGCGTTGTGGCACGTTTTTCCATAGTCCAAATCGCCAATTGATTGGCGAGCCTTTATCACACAAATTTCGAAGCTTATCACCGGCCTACCGATAGCGGGTATTTTGTGATTTATTTTACAATTTGATGGTTGGTACTCCTTCTAGGGCAGCCTTTAATGGCAATTACTTCATTCACATCCACGTCCAGTTTTGGGGGGAGCGCTAGCAATTAGTCATATTGCAATTTACGCTAATGCAACAAACAGTGAAACCCTATCATGCTAGTCATTTTACTTTCTTATCAGCAATTAGATGATGACGTTGGCAAGATAGTAACATCACTTGTGAATGTACTTTACACACCTTTCTGTTTTGTAGTTATTTATCTAGTGTTGAACATGTTGCCATAAGAGTGTTGTGGGGAAATTTTGCATACTTCTTGTCAATTGCTTAGCATATTATTTGCTATTTACTGTGTGACAAATTTAACTAACAGATAGTAATAGGAGAAACCAACTAGATGAATTGAATTGCTTTCTTTTATTTTTGTTGATTTAATAATCTAAACATGACGTAGGAACGTCAGCGTCACGTGTATGTAAATTTGTCCCTGTCCCTTACCGATGACGCAATTATTCGCCCCACACAAGATGCGACGATGACGCACATCAGGGGGCACATCTCAATTTTTGAACAATTTCACCAATTGGCCACCCGGTCGGAGTTATGTCCACTGCGCAAAAGCATAATCCGCGCAATGTAAATTGAGCATTTCGTCACTTCCGGTACGTGGGTACGCTCAGCCAAGTGAGTGTGTGAGATTGTTTCGAGTTCAATTTACCCACTTAAAAACACCACACTAACACAAACCACGTACCGGTGTTACGATCTTCCGCCGACGACGATGCTATGGTTTTTTGTTTGGTGACCTATGACGCCGGGTACTACAGCACCCTTGACCGTCGTGAACATAGGTACTATTCGCGGTGGTTTGGTTCAATGGCCGCCAAAAATAGCGTCCGCCTTCCTACACGTCACACACATTACAGTGAATCAACTAATATACGATTTGCCCGCACCGACAACCGATCGGCGGAGAGGGCAAACCGCTAAAAAGAGCATTTTTGAATGCTGCCAGTTAGAAGCAGCTGTGCAACGTTGCGTTTGAATGATTGGTTTGTGTCTTGGCTTAAAACAAAAAAAATAGTGGACATTCTTTTTGTACAATTTAGAGGCAGATATTTATTTTATTTGATCACAATATCATAATGACTCTTCAGTTATTGAAGTTGCAAATGACTATGTTAAATTTTTCTTCCAATTTCGCATGAATAAGTGTTTCAACCAGTTGTACACCTTTGACGCTACATACTGAATGTTGCATAGAAGGGGTTTAAGGAAGAGTAATGCATCTTTGATTTCTGCAGATTTTATATCATTTTAAACAAACCCATAAGAAGGAAAATATAGAAAAAGGTACATTACAGTGACTTTAATATTTTCCAAACAATTAAGAATTTTATAACATTAAATAAAATATTGAAATCATTGGACAGTTAATCTGTAGAACAAGAGTACTCCGAATAAGTGCGTTATATACTAGTAGAATTAGGAATATATTTAGTACAAATAGGTAAGAATTTCCCTCTATATTTCACAACGTCATAGTTCGATGACTTCTACCGCTAGTCAATGAGCAGATTTTGTGACCTTCAGAACCTAACCCAACTGTAGCCATTACCGTATAACCTTGATATTAAAAGGCACGTGAGAATTCGATTCAAAGCATGATTTGACTATTTTTTTCCCACCGTATGGCTGTAGGAAACCTTCATTCAACATGAAACCGCGGCAGAGATCGTTGACCGTACGATGAGCCGAACATGTTTTGTCCGATCCACAAAAATGCGACAACACGCAACTGTCACCGTAACTTCCTTCCTGTTCTGCCGAGAGTTGACGGTGTTAGTAGTAGTAGTATCAGTATCATCTGTGTTACACAGCCATTTACACCCTTTCGTTCAGCATATTTGTTGAGGATGAAGGGAGAAAACAGTGAGCGGGCGGGAGGTGGATCTGATATGAATTACCCTTATCCCTTTGTCGACTGCTCTTCGCGTCATTGTGGGCCGGTGCCATAAATCTCACGAGTTAGTCGTTATCATGCACTCGTAACTAGAGTACAGTGCTTGTCGTGAATGTGTGATACAAAAAGAGCTCTTTTGGATGTTTAACTTGATTATTTCTACAAAAAAATCTTTAGTAATTCTTCGTCTCCTATTCTCAAACTCTTCCATTCCGAAAAGATCCTTCTTCGCTGTTCATCATCTGCTTTAACGCTTAGCTTATCTTTATTACCTCCAACAGTCCTCGCCTTTCCGAACGCCCATCACTCTCATCCTTCTCGCTTGAGATTCGAACCAATCAGATAGATCACTGTTCGTCACCCTTTCACCACCGAGCAACGCCTTCAAGGGCCCCGGTTACGGTAGTAATACGATTTGCGCTGGCAGGCGGTGTGAAACAACTCTATCACAGTACAATTACTGTACCCCCGGTCCCTATTGCTTCCCCTCCATCCACTCACCCCACCAAACCACCCCTATATGTGCTGCGTCTGTTGGTGTGTCCGAGAATGTGGAGAGACAAAGCCAACAGTAATCAGCAGCGCTAGTCCGAGCGATTGTGGTGTGCGAATAGTAGTAAAGAAACACACGGCCCGACCTGACTGAGCGAGAGTAGAAAAATAAAAAACCGGGGGGAGTTTTGAATTCAGTCCCCCTACTCCAGCCGTGGAGCTGACAACTCCGCATCAATCGGTGCAGAGGGTCGTCGGGTTTCACTTGCGGCACGAGCGCACGGAAGCCGCTAGGTCAGTCCGTCAGTAGTGCGAGCCGTATATGTAGCGCGTGCGAAACCTGCCGAGAAATCCGCTTCAGATTGCGGTCGCGATCGCCAATTTTTGCGTGTGTCGTAAGACCTGTGCCTTACTAAACAAGTAAATCGATTACTTAAGGAATGACACCAGCAACGGTGACGTAGTGTGTGCAACCTGTCGAAACGTCATCGTCGTTCGGGGTTTCGGGGTTTTAGTAGTTCGTTTGATAGTGCGTGTTCCTCCCATTGCATCACCTGCAACACGTGTGTGTTTTCCCGCGGCTAAACAAACCGCACGTGTCTGTGTGTGTGTGTGTTGTGTATGTGTGTGAAACATAGTGAGATTGTGGCAAGACTGCGATCGGTTGCAGAATTTCTCCACTTACCCTCCCTTATGTTGCCATCCCTCTCCTGTGTCCCCGTTGGTGGTTCGTACGTGTTTGAGAAAGGAATTGGAAACCCGTAGACGCCACCACCTTTCGGTGGGGTTTTCCGCCATGTAGTGCTGACCTTTTTTTTGCAAACGACAACCATTTTTTTTGCAAGGGTCTTAAGTTTGTTGTTTATCTTTCGGTCACTCGTGGTCATCACTAGACGAAGGCGGTACGGGCTAAAAACAAAAAGGAAAAACAGAAAATCACTTCATACAGAGAACAGAACCATGCGAAAAGCGAAACGACCAGTCCGCGAAGGCCACGCGTGATGTCGTTGGTGAAATGCTACTTCCGTTTTCTTGGCCGGAGTTTCGATCCGTGTGCGAAAAATGCACACACCTGCACAGACGATCGTCAGAAGTCCTTCGTGGAAGCAGGCACCTACCCTGCCGGTCTAGCTGGAACGTGTGAATGGATGTCGTGAACTGGAACTCATATCCGGTTCGTGCCTTAGAAAACCTTGACGCTCGTGAAAGTAAGCCGACGGTTCTTATCGTTACCGGTCCGTCGTACTGGGACGGCTTGTTCTGTGGAAGAATATAAAAATTCAAACACACGATTCTGTTCCAAAGCTTGTTCCGTGTCCTGCTGATAATACTACAGTCACCGAGGACTTCTGGTTTCGGGTTCACATCACACTATCAAGGCTCGCTGTGCATCTGTCTCATCTGTGTGGGAATAACGCGGAACGATGCTGCTTGCGTAAGAGAACAATGGGGATCCAACATGTGCATGTGCATGTGGATTCATGCACATGGCAGGTCTAGAGGGCGGAAGTTGTCAACGTCATGGAGCGGTTGAACTAATGAGGGGGGATTAATCATAAGCATTCCACTAACATCATTTCGCGGTAGAGTACTTGTGAGAAGATCGAAACGATTTGTCTAAAGCTGGATTATTGGAAATAATGCTTTTAAGCAGAACGTTTCTACTATGAATAATACAGTCGTTTATATCTGACTTACTACTTTTTTCTATTGAATGAAATGGCGTCGATCCCCTCTCATAGCTTCAACAACCATTTTTGCTTTTACAAGCAGCACACAAAGATGGCAGATATCATTTTTTAATTATGCTTAATTGCTATGCTTTGTAAATGCCGCAATTCCAAAGATTTCTAAATACTCATAGATAATTTGTCTGAAAAGAGGCGAGACGAAGCAGCAGCGACTATTTACAGCTATTCGAAAGATTGATATATCAAGCAGATTTGTAATGCATCAAATTTCCTACTTTATCGTATGATCGTCCTTGCAAGAAAATGACCTGGGAAACTTATTGTTTAGCTGGTTCGAGCGTTTGAAGCGTGAAGCAAATGATTTGGTGCAATTCTCCGACAGTCTGATCTGAAGCTGACCTTGCAAAAAGATGCATCGTTTCATGACTAGATCGTCGATAGGAATCGAAAAAAAATTAACATGTAGAATTTGGAGGTTAAGATCGTTTTGGGTAGCCTTTACCTTTTACGTCTTCAATTCAATGCCGATTTTATCATACAATCTGTTAATGAAATTTACTCAAACGATGTAAACTTACCGAACACAATTCAAACTGCAGAAAAATTTGAATGCCAGCATTTGAAACGCACTGGCAGCTTTGGAAAATGACAACTGTCAAACCGTACTGACAGTAACAGCCAGGTTGCCTTTGTTTACGTTTCCACCTTCGTCAGCACATTGCAACGCGTGCATCGTGTCTTGGTTGAACAAAGTTTGGCTTGGAGCTTACAAATTCCAGAGGCGTGGTGTGCGCATCCTGTAGCCGACACAGACAGCGGGCCTTTTCCACCCGGGTGGTAGTCGGAAAAGTGTGGCGCGTGTTTTCCGAGCGCCACT
Organism: Anopheles maculipalpis; assembly: GCF_943734695.1. Lineage (NCBI taxonomy): Eukaryota > Metazoa > Arthropoda > Insecta > Diptera > Culicidae > Anopheles > Anopheles maculipalpis. The sequence continues at coordinate 88,412,863 of NC_064871.1, forward strand.
TTGGCATTCCGCTTATCTGAAACAGTGTCGACGACAGCGATCACCCAAGCACACCCGTTTCCTGGTTTAGCCATCCATTCCAGCCATCTTGTTCATCCGTTGTGAAAGTGTTATTTCTATACGAAAACCATCTGTAACAATGTGCTACTAAGAATTTGTGACACGAAACGACAGCGTCGTGCAGACGTGGAGAGAGAAACGTGCACTGAACGGCCATTACGGAAGGAAAGCGTCCTGTGAAAAAGCGAACGACCTTTTGCTTTGGTAGGAGTCTTTGAGGTGGAACTTGAGCGATCATGATGCTGGTAACGGGCAACACCAACACAACGACGGTTCCGATTCAATCCTTCCCCGACAGGTACATTTGTAAAATTGATGAAATATTCATTTTAGGGTTTACCAGGCGATAAGCGAATGTTTATCCTACAAACAAACTTTTCAACCTACCCTCTCCATCAGCCAACCGGATTCCATTTTAATACCGTGAGATTTTGGCAAACCTTTGATTGACCTTTTCCACCCCTTTCGAAATAAGCCAAAAAAGAATATGCAAAACGCTATCCTGTTCGGGAGACGAAGAGGTCGTGTGTACAACTTCCCACATTAACCTCGAACCTGATGTTGAAATAACAACGGGGAAACCTGTCAGCGAGAATCGGCTACAAAAAATTAAGCAATATTTATTGCCCTCAACTCAATACGGTCCCCCTCGAAACTCGGTGCCACTTAACGGAGCAGTTTAATGGTTTGTTTTTTTCTGTCCCACGTCGAACACGAAACATCTTTCGTCAAGGGTAATAAAAATCTCGCAAAAATGGGCCTCATTAATTTTGCAAACGCCAATTCACTAATGGTTTGGCAAGATAAACATGCTGATAAGCGTGACAAACGTTAAGCTCTCATAAAGCGCTGTAAGACACAAAAAAAGCGTAGTTAATGTACAATGTTAGGACATGAGATTTGGAAAGGGGAAAAAAAAACAGGCGCTAAATGATATGCACAAACGCGTATCGCTTGTCATCGTGCCAGCCGGTAGAGGCTTCATTTGTTTGTTTCCTAATTTATTACTTTACTTTTATGGCATATTATTAAATCGCTTCGTGTCGTCGGCCTGTCTACCCTTGATCGGGTTGTTCTTGGCCTTCGTACCAGAACGACGTGATCTTGAGAACTGACTGTGTCAAGATAAGCCAACCCTGGTACACTTGCTGGTAGCAAATGGACCGCAAAACGGGTAGAGAAGTCGTCCTCCATGTGGTTCTATTCTACGCACCTGTTAAAGCAATCATCGTAGTAATCCATGTACGGGGCGGTACGGCACAACACAGCGTTGCTAGTAGCGATAGAACGCCACCCTTGATGATGACGACAATCTTATCTGTGTTTCATCGTGTGCGTTTGTATGCAAAGAATTTCGGCTCATCTTCGTCCCTTACGCCGTGATAAGGACTCGTAGCTGATAATTGGTGGCAAGGTTGCGAGCGAGCGCAATTCACACTCACGTTGACTTTGACTAGACGAGTGTGCGCTTCGTCCTAAGCACAAGTCTCAAGCACGTGTAGCATTGGGGTAGATCGATGATCTCGATTCTTCACGGCTTCCAGACGTTTTGCGATCGAATCAGCATCAGCAGTTATCAGCAGTCGATCGGTACAAACGCAGACAAACAAGCACAGCTCACGTGTACGTCATTCCACAATCGTACTGAGACGAACGTGATTAATCCAGAAAAGGAAGCTAGATTTCACTCCGTTCGGGTTAGCTCTGCCAGCCGAGTTAGTTGATAGCGAGCAGTCGGATTGTGCAGAATTCTAATACTCAGTGGTCATGTATAAGTACCACCGAACGCAGGGAGAAAAGTGTGGACAGTAAACCTTTAACAGCAAACCATTTCGAGTAGAAATATGTCATTGCTTGTGCTGCGATCAATCCGCCCTGGTCGGCGGTGGGATGTTACGTGCTACGTCGGTTCCACTATTTGCTCAACTGGCGGCAGCTGTGGAACCTTGGCCTCGACCGGGACTCAGCGAAGGACCTCGTGCAATGTCAGTGTCAAACTGCGGGAACCAACACTGTGGGAGTTGATGAGGTAGGTTGAAGACAAAGAGTGCCGAATGCCAAACAAAACTAATTACCATACCCCGGCTACTGTAGCCCCAGACACGATGGGGTACTATGTGCGAAACAAATACCTTCTGCAACGGAGGCTCCCTCTCTCTCTCTCTCTCTCTGGCTCTAGGTGGTTGCACAAAGCGGGCTTAATAATTAAGCGCTAAACGTTGTTGATCACAAAATTGCATCGAATGTTGTTGCTTCACGTGTGGCACGTGCGGCTATAATAAATTTTATTGAAATAATCTAGACAGAGTTGTCAAATCCCAAGACCCAAGTACTCTGAATGAGGCATTTCAAGGATTTCAACTCATCGCAAAGAATTTAATTAGAAATAAAATTTTTACGCTATCCTTGGTCTCAATACGAACAAGTTTTAGATAACATGGCGGAGCGTAACCCAATTTTAGAACCTTCTTTGTTATCTAGAGGGCGAGACCCTAGAGCTAGTTAATATCATCAGGAATTTACTACTTGATCGTATTTCCGGTCGTAAATATAAATTGCCCTAAAGACACAGTTGTTAATTTTAGAATGTGATAATACAATTATTAATTGTGACTTTCTAGAGGAACTTAGATAGGGGCAAAAAGTATGGAAAATGGCACCTTTCGCATAGTCCATTAGCGCCGTTTCACTTTTCACTCGTCCACGTTCCCATAGAACGGGCTAGAAACGAGATTGCCTACACAACTTCACGCTAGAACTAGTTAGAACTAGAAATCCCTCTTTATTGTTTCCAAATGCGCCGCCATTAAGGGTGAGCGAGGATCGGAAGGCCGGTGACAAAGATAACAATAATTGGCAAAAGTGTGTACTAATATAATACCGCAATCACACAATCGTCCGTTAGAAGTGTGTCCACTGTCAACACACAAACACGCTTAAAAGGGCCTCTGCCTGCCTAGTGTGCGGTATCTCACTTGCTTGTATCTACTAAATCGGATCAACAACAGCGCACTACGTCACCACGCTTGATAGACGAAAGTGTCGAAGTAGGCGAGACTTCGGGTGCAATTTTTTTCCTCTGGTATCGGCCATTTGTCCCCACCATTACCAGTGTAACGTATGTAACAGCAAGCACACAATCTATCGGACAATATGCGGCTAAACGCGGCTAGAAGCGTCAGAAGAGAAGAGTTCGCTTTTAGTGTAGATCCCATCCATCCGCTCTGTGTAAGCTGGTGTGCGATACCACGTCGTGTCTCTGACTGATTCGCAAAAAAGAGGAACCGTGGCGGTGGAGGTGTGTTTCTCCAATCGTCTGTCGCATCGGTTATAAAACGGTTGGGTGCCAATTTTGCCCAATTCATTTACGTACGAACCGCGCGGTCGAGAGCATATCTGTGTACAGCCGTTCGCGCGAGTATTCTGTCCGCGAAGGGTGTTTGTGGTGGGTTAGTGTTTGTGAGTCCTTGCAAGCAGGATCATTAGTGAACAGCGCGAGATCCTTACTTAACATAAAGGGAAACTCCAGTGATGGACGATCTGCTTCTTCGGATGTTATTCTCCCGGCTTCTGTGATACAATTTGCGGTGTAAAAACAGTCTCTTATCACTAACGGGATACACGGTGTTATCGCGGGAAGAAGAAGTGTTTGTGTCGTTTATTAGTCATCTCCTTGTAGAGTAGTTTATTAGCTTATACTTGAAAGCATTGCACTACTAAGGGAGGAGATTTTGAGGTTGTTTATTGGTGAAGTTAAAAATATGAAGTGAAATTTCTGTTGCCAAAAACGAGGGTTCTAGTGCATTAAGTGTGGATATGGTGTTTAATTTCGCATTAAGGAATCAACTGTCTGAAATCTCAAACGAAACAGCTGCCGACTGACGACATTTTTTATTTATATCCCGTCAGAAAGTAATTACGATTGCTTACCATTAGTTTGCCGGTGCCAAGAAAAGCCGGACCCGAAATATTGGCCTTGTGTCAAATCTTGTGGCAGGTTGAAACAATGTTTTATTTGTCCAAGAACCTTCGCGACCTTAATTCCATACCGGGCAACTGAACGACATTTGCCGACCAAACCAAACATCTTTTCAAAGCACGCATTTTCATCGTCACCTTCGCGCCATCCACTCGTCGACCTCATCTTAGCTCAAGTGTTTATCGATCGATATACATATTTACTAAACGCACAAATACTATTTTTATTTTACTTTCTTCACATGGGCATCCTTGTGGCTCTTCTTGGTTCTTCTGCCCTTTTTTTTTTTGTACATCTCAACTGTCCCTCAAAAAAGCCAAACCAGTGCCACTTCCGGCAATTCTTCCGGTAAAGTTACCAATCGGTAAGCGCAAAAAATATGAAAACTAGAAGCATGATGATGTGACTCCATTGTATCATTTTGCAAATTAAGTTCCAAGGTCGGCGAAGAATCGTTTGAAATTTTGGTAACGCTTCGTTGCCCTTCCGCTAGCTCATCGGGGTACTTTTAAAGTCACCCCACATGCTTTATCAGTTGTGCACCTTATTGCTTGTATTAGTACTAACATTGGCTGTTCTCTATTCACGATTTGTCTCTCTGATCTATCATGTTCTGTCAAGCGGATTAAGCTTGTTTCATTGTTTCTAACGTTATAATAGGTTTGATAATGTGCTTGTTTCTGCTAATAATAACCTAGTATCATTATGATTGATTAAACACCTCATCATCGGCAAGTTGCAGTAGTTGATTATGGCTATTTTATACTTCCAAAGTGTCCAGCTTAGCAAAGAATAAATAAAAAAAAAAATAAAGCATTATTTTGGGAATTCCCTAATGCGATCTGGCAATATATTTCTGCATGGATCGTTTGCGAAACTCCCAACCGCTTCCCACACTAGCAGTGGGGTTATTTTAGTCCGTCAGTCAGTCAGGAACTCGTTCGGTATTGAGTAACAGTGTGCAAATATAACTTCAAACTTCCCACAAAATCCTGTTCCACAAAGGCGTCCGGGTTAAATGAAGCTCAGCAGAGTTGATTCCTTGCGTGGTATTAAATTCCTTGACCAGATGATCCCCTCACGGGGTCTTCCCCAATCGTTAGTGACTGTTGCTAGAGTGACACAAGCATTAAAAGGCGTTGATATGCACCGATCGCGCTCTAGGGCCCGGAAAGACCCACCGAAGGTTGCTTGTCGTCGTGCTTGCGGTGCAAAATATGTGTTCTACTACTCCTTCCCGGCATTCCAAATATGTCTCCATTTGTATTTATTGCTCCCCCTTATTCCTTCCGTGTGTCTGTGTGTTAAGGTCATCCCGCAAGACTTCCACGTGATAAGCGAACCCATAGTGTTATAGTGTACCCTCCCCCAAACACGACGCTTCTAGCATAATACTCTAGTGATGTTACAAACGCGGCAACCAGTGGCCAAACGAAGGCAACCAGCATGTACGCTGGGCATTGTGATAGTTGTCTGTCTGTTGGTCGGCGTTCCGGCGACCGTACGGGCAGCAGCCCTTGTAGCAAAAGAAGTTTCCTATATTGTCGATAATCGGCAGCTAGAAGCACTCGAGCCTTCGTGCAAGAGGTAAGATGGTTTGTTGTGAAATTGCATTTCCTGCAGCAGCTCCGAAAACCAACCCAAAAACACTTAGAAATTAAGAACTTTATATGATTATTCCTCTCTGCCACGTTCTGTGACACGTTCCAAGCTAATTGGGCACGTAGCTTACAAAGGCCACCTTGCGACTAGTAAATTAAAGATGCAAATATTGAAGCACGGTCCGAGACTAGTTATGCCGAATAGATAATGAAGGTGTTAACAGCTAACGACTATAAGCAGAACAACATCTAATATGACATACCTCACTGATGCATGCGTACATAGAAATGCAAGTACCTCGTTAGAGTTATGCAGAAATAATTGAGTCGATAAGCGCTTGGTGAGTTCTAGAAAGTCAAGTAGGAAAAAACGCTTCTATACTCGTATTTGATGTGATACACGTAATTGCTGTAGATTTGACGCAGTTAAAGAAACATAATAAGGGACTGTTCTTGAAATTCTTTGAGCAATTATTGTGGACATCAAATTCGATAAAAATTTACCAACATCAATAGACAAACCACAAGCTTTTACGATGCTTTTATGTGCCTCACGTGTGCGGCTCACCGCGTTCGGTTTAAAGTACAACATCAAAAAAAACAACAGCAACTTCCTTTTCAAAATAAAGCACTTAAACATTCATCATTCAATATTGTAGCGTCGGGGAACTTGTTTAGTCATGGAATGAAATGAATTTCCATTGTTCCAGTTTGTGGCGTACGGCGGGCTTTTGCAGTACAATCAGTTAGCTTCCGATAGTGAGAGTTTTTGTATCGTAAAATCTAATGGAAATGACCAATAAGTGGTGTAAAAATAAAGTAATGCACCAAGCGTAGTCGATAAATATAGGACATTAGAGAGACTTCGACGAGACGGGAATGCATCACATCAGAGGTCGAAAATTGGAAGGAAACCCTACAACGGTTATGTCGTCACGTTGTCGTGAAAGCAACATCCTAGCAACCTTTGTGTAAATGCGCTCGCGCTCTGTAAACAAATGTCATTCTACTGTCATTATTGTTGTAAATTTTTGCATCTTTATTCCTTCGTCCCTTGTCCAGATGGCCATACTTATAATCCTTCCTCATTCTTTTCCCTCGCTGTTCAGTGAAATCTACTGTCATGGCGATCTGCTCAAGACGGTGCAGATGAGCGAGATCTACGCCGACTCGAAAACGTTCGTGGACATGAAGATGAAGCAATCGCCGAACGAAACGCTCGATTCGTTCCACGAGTTTATGACGGCCCAGAACAACAGTCCGACGAAGGCAAAGCTGCAAGAGTGGGTAGAGCTGAACTTTGACAAGCCTGGCGCAGAGTTTGAAGTATGGACGCCCGATGACTGGACTGCAAAACCGAAATTCCTGGAACGCATCAAGGATGCAGATTTGCGCCAGTTTGCGTCGGATCTGAATAAGATTTGGCACGATCTTGGACGCAAAATGACGACGGATGTTGCGGTAAGGATGAAGAGACTCTTTTTTTTTTTGTTTGGAAGTGGAAACAATTTTTATTTACTTCCCCTTTGGTTTCCTCCAACTTTAGCTCAATCCGGACCTATACTCGATCATCCACGTGGACAATCCGGTAATCGTTCCGGGTGGTCGATTCCGGGAGTTCTACTACTGGGATTCGTACTGGATCGTGAAAGGTTTGCTGCTGTCCGAAATGTACACAACCACCAAGGGCATGCTGGAGAACTTCCTGTCGATCATCCAGCGCTACGGTTTCATCCCGAACGGAGGACGTATCTACTACAGTATGCGGTCGCAACCACCACTACTGTGCGGTATGTTCAAGGCGTACGTGGAAGCCACCAACGACACCAAGTTTGCGATGGACAGCGTAGAAATTCTCGAGCGTGAGTTCCAATTCTTCATGAACAACTACGTGACGGAGGTGAACAATCATCAGCTAGCGACGTACGGGTACAAATCGAGCGGCCCCCGACCAGAATCCTACCGCGAGGACGTACTCAGTGCGGCCATCTTCGAGCGGGAGGAGGACAAACAGGACTACTACTGTGAGCTGAAGGCAGCCGCCGAAAGTGGTATGGATTTCTCGAGCCGTTGGTTCATCAAGGATGGTACGAATTCCGGTAACCTGACCGATCTCAAGTGCCGCTCGATCGTGGCGGTCGAGCTGAACGCTATCCTGTACTGGAATGCGCTCATTATTGCCGAATTTTACGGCTACCGGAACGACATCAACTCTATCGCGAAAAAGGAAGAATATTTGGCGAAAGCGGACGAGCTTAAGAAAGCGATCAATGCGGTCCTGTGGGATGAAAAGGAAGGTGCTTGGTTTGATTACGATCTGATCAACAAGAAGCTACGCAAATACTTCACCCCAACGAACCTTTCGCCACTGTGGGTTGGATGTTACGATCGGACGGATAAGAACCTGCCGAAGCGCATCCTTGCCTACATCGACCGGCTGCAGCTGGATCAGTATCCGGGTGGTGTACCGAACACGCTGCAAAACACCAACGAGCAGTGGGACTTCCCGAACGTATGGGCACCGATGCAGCACATGCTCGTGATGGGGCTCGATTCGCTGGACAGTGCGGAAGCGAAGGAACTTGCTTTCAGCTGGGCACAGCGTTGGGTACGGGGGAACTATCTTACCTTCAACAAAACGCATGCCATGTTTGAGAAGGTAAGGATCGGATGAGTTACCCTCTTAAGGATCGTGTGGCTTACTAATACTAATTCGTTCTTTTTCACAACAGTACGACGCACAAGAGCTCGGTGGACATGGTGGTGGTGGTGAGTACGATGTGCAGACCGGTTTCGGCTGGACCAACGGTGCCGCAATGGATCTGATGAACAAGTACGCCGACAGACTGACAACAGGTGCGATAGAGTGAACGGCAGGATGAGGAGAGAGAGAGAGAGAGAGAGAGAGCGAGGGAGGGAGCGAGCGTCCGTCCATCCAAAAGACTTCACAGATTCATTCAATTTTCAACCAACCTTGGTGCCGTTGTATATGTGTCCTGCATCCATCTTTCTCCGACGTCGTCCGACGTGTTTCGTCAAATGCGCACAACAATCATTTTCATTATGATTTTTCATCTCGACGAGAGTAGAGAAAATGGAAACGGCGATTCACATTCGACACTCATCGACACTCGCATTTGTTTATGTTTGTATGTGTTTGTTGGTTTCTTATCCGGTTTGCGGAGCATATGCATTATTAATTTCTGTTTCTGTTGTTTTTCGCGGGGCTTTTAAGGAAAAAAAGATCTGCACAAATGACGGCTAGCACGGCTAGAAAAGAGCGGTTAGGCTTAGAGATTAGTACAAAGCAAACAAACAAAACGCAAAAATGACAACATAATCTTCTGTCCTCTTACTCACAGCAGCAGATGGATCAGGTTTTTCTGTGCCCGGATGTGTGAGTCAAGTGGCAATAGAGCAGTAACATATTTATTTGACAACTCTTGCACTAATGCTTTAACGAGAATTTTTACGAGAATATTGTATACCTTTCCTTTAAAATTTGTGGATCTTTCTTGCAAGGGAAATGAAAATGCGCAAGCGAATATGAAATTCTCGACCATTGATAGAGATACACCCTATACATTAGCTAATCAGCAAAAATAATTATGGAAGCGCGTGCATTTGCTGTGTAACATTTAAACAAAATTTGACAGTTTAAACTTTTCCGATATTAATTGCACGCGCTTTCATAACAATTTTCGATGATTCTGTGTCTATTTTTCGCTAATGTACTGAATGTTTCTCTAGCAAAGACCGAGGATTTCATATTCACTTGTGCTATTCTCTAAAGAATGCTCACCGCCGTACGGTATCATTTGCATTTCCCTGTATGAAGAAGAATTTTATTTAAAGCTAGCGAGCAGAAAGAGGAAGCATTTTAATTTCTTTTTTTTATCCCCAATTATTTTCAAACAAGCATACATGTGCCAGCAGCAACGAATGAATGAAAAGAATAAGGAAAAAAAACGCAACAAACCCTCCCCCAGATAGATTGTAGTGTACCCCACACGTGGTTAGTAGAAGCTGATGTGATAGTTAGGACAAAAATTTGCTTCAATTTTAACCAAGAGCCTAAAGGACCTAAGGGAAAACCATTCTTTGGTAAACACATTTTACACACCCTGGTACAATCACGCTGGTTAAGTTGTGTGGTGTTTGTTGTGGTTGCTCAGAGTAGAATAGATTCGAAATCGCCTCCAGGGGTCTCATTGGGGACGATTTTTCGAACACTTTTTCTTGCCCCCAGGCCAGATCAAGCATACAAGTGCAGTGAGAAAATACAACCAAGTGCGTGTGTGAGTAGTATTGCGTATGAAATAAATACGAAGAAAATTTGCAATAACAGAACAGAATGAAAAAAACCTATCGGCAATAACCCATTCATTCATCAACGAGATGAAGCAAAAAAAGAAAACACCTCCCCGAAAAGAAAATTATAGGAACTCATCTGTGTACGTCCACAACTTTCCTCAGCACCATCGAAGGTAAACTTCTGTCCATATCTATTACTGCACACACACATTAAAGGGTTTCGTTATAACATGGTTCGAAACCTAGCATATTGGGTTTCCTTTAGTAATCGTTCAATTGACGTGATATTCCAAATTTTGTTCCACATCATCTGTACGCCGCACGTTTAACTCGTCATGGAAGTGTCTGTAAGTGTTACCCCTTTTCGCTTTCATTTTGTTTCATTAGTTTTGTGTAGCGTAGTGGTTAAGTGCTTTGTGCATGTTTTACATTATTGGAAAATCGGCTCGAAAACTGAACTATAATTCTCTCTTCTCTATTTTAGTGGATGCCAACGATAATGCGGAGGATGGTAATGGAAATGGAAACGGTGCGCTGGTAGCATACTCCATCAATACTGGCATTATTGCCACGATTCTAGCATTCTTTGTTGGCGTGTTCGGGTGAGGTAAGACGATCGTACTCCAAAACCAGAGAAAAAAGCTGCCTCAGTAGTTGTACAACTGAATTAATCTCTCTTTTTCGTCGTTCCTTTTGCAGCTAAATCGTAACCGCTGATTCACCCTTTCCATCCGTTTTCGGAACAAACAAGCACTCCACAGTGTAATATATTAATCGCACGAGAGCAGAGGCAGACCGGACAGTTGGCCACGGCAGCCTTACACATTGAATTTGTGTCTCAATGTGCGTGTGTGGGGGGCTTTGCTCGCTGCTACTGCTGCTCTAAATATGTGATAACCTGAAAAAAAAGAAAAATAACATTCCCAGCTCCTTCCCCCGTTGATCCCCCGTAACCAATCATTCCCCTAAACAGAAACTACCAAGTCAAGTATTAGTAAAAGTACGATCACCGTATTGCGCTTTCCAAGTTGTAGAAAAAGGCGCCCTGTTTTATCATCGATCATCGATCGTATTCTGCTGTTGCGTGGACTTAAATAATAATTCATAAAACATTATTTGTGTGTTCTACATTCCTTCATTCTCAGCTTGACAGTCGTGAAAGAAATGTTATTGAATAATTAATTCCCCTTTTTTCTTATCCTTCCCGTGGCACCCTCTTATTGTCTGTTACTGAAACTATCCACCAGCAGCATATTCCGAAGGTTTTTCGGTCGATGAACGAACTCTTGGACGTGCGTCTGCACCAACGGAGAATTACTTAACGTTTTCGTTTTTTTTTTAAATAAATATTTTAATATAAATTCTAGTTTTTTTTTCTGCTTTGGGTGTATTCGTTCACAGCCAGTGGTGAATTTATCACATTGAATCGAAGGTACGGTAAGTGTCTGTTGTTCGCTGCCAATTTTTAGCTAATTTTCCCCACACTTATGTGCACTTATGCATACTTAACTGGGCGAGGGGGACGAGGGATCGGGTTGAGGTGTTCTACAAAAAGGTGCGCTGCTCCAAGACGCATCCAACGGTATGCCGGACGCCAGGATCGGATCAGGAATGGCAGAGTTATCGTCGATTTTCCACGGGAATGTTTTGGGTTTTTCTCAATAACTGGGCGAGGGGGTGAAGGGATCGGGTTGAGGTGTTCTGCAAAAAGGTGGACGGCCCCAAGACGCATCCAACGGTATGCGGGACGCCAGGATCGGATCAGGAATGGCCGAGTTATCGTCGATTTTCCACGGGAATGTTTTGGGTTTTCCTCAATAACTGGGCGAGGGGGTGAAGGGATCGGGTTGAGGTGTTCTGCAAAAAGGTGGACGGCCTCAAGACGCATCCAACGGTATGCCGCATACCAAGATCGGACCAGGAATGGCCGAGTTGTCAACGATTTTCCACGGGAATGTTGGGTTTTTCCGCGATAACAAGGTAAAGGGGTGGAGGGATCGGGTTGAGGTGTTCTACAAAAAGGTGGATGGCTCCAAGACGCATCTAACGGTATGCCGGACGCCAGAATCGGACCAGGAATGGCTGAGTTGTCAACGATTTTCCACGGGAATGTTTGGTTTTTCCGCGATAACTAGGTGAAGGGGTGGAAGGATCGGGTTGAGGTGTTCTACAAAAAGGTGGACGGCTCCAAGACGCATCTAACGGTATGCCAGACGCCAGGATCGGACCAGGAATGGCCGAGTTATCGTCGATTTTCCACGGGAATGCCGTCGGCGGAATTTCCCGGGAGTTTGTGGAAAATTCTCCTCCCTTCGATAATAAAAATCACGTTTTGGAGGTCTTTTTGACAGATTTTTGAGGAAAGAAATAAAAATGAGAGAAAATGACTCAAAATTGAAGAAAAAGTTAAAATTGTGCCGGAAAATATTTGTCTTGTCGGAAAGAAATTATTTTCCAATCAGTTTTTAAAATTTCCATTTGCTTCCTCCTCGGATTCATGCTCTCCTGTTACTCCTGGTCGGATTTTGCCGCATCGAAATTGGCCGATTTTAAGATTAGATTTTCGATTTTTCGGTCGACCCGAGCTACCTCCACTATATCATGCTCTCCTGTTACTCCTGGTCGGATTTTTGTGGCAAAAATCCGGAAATTTTATGCGGCAAAATTCGACCAGGAGTAACAGGAGAGCATGAATCCGAGGAGGTAGCAAATGGAAGTTTTAAAAACTGATTGGAAAATAATTTCTTTCGGACAAGACAAATATTTTCCGGCACAATTTTAACTTTTTCTTCAATTTTGAGTCATTTTCTCTCATTTTTATTTCTTTCCTCAAAAATCTGTCAAATAGACCTCCGAAACATGATTTTTAATTATCGAAGGGGAAAAAAGGAGGATTTTCCACAAACTCCCGGGAAATTCCGCCGACGGCATTCCCGTGGAAAATCGACGATAACTCGGCCATTCCTGGTCCAATCCTGGCGTCCGGCATACCGTTAGATGCGTCTTGGAGCCGTCCACCTTTTTGTAGAACACCTCAACCCGATCCCTCCACCCCTTCACCTAGTTATCACGGAAAAACCAAACATTCCCGTGGAAAATCGTTGACAACTCGGCCATTCCTGGTCCGATCCTGGCGTCCGGCATACCGTTGGATGCGTCTTGAGGCCGTCCACCTTTTTGCAGAACACCTCAACCCAATCCCTTCACCCCGTCGCCCAGTTATTGAGGAAAAACCAAAACATTCCCGTGGAAAATCGACGACAACTCGGCCATTCCTGGTCCGATCTTGGTATGCGGCATACCGTTGGATGCGTCTTGAGGCCGTCCACCTTTTTGCAGAACACCTCAACCCAATCCCTTCACCCCGTCGCCCAGTTATTGAGGAAAAACCAAAACATTCCCGTGGAAAATCGACGATAACTCGGCCATTCCTGGTCCGATCCTGGCGTCCCGCATACCGTTGGATGCGTCTTGGAGCCGTCCACCTTTTTGCAGAACACCTCAACCCAATCCCTTCACCCCTTCACCTAGTTATCGCGGAAAAACCAAAACATTCTCGTGGAAAATCGACGATAACTCGGCCATTCCTGGTCCGATTCTGGCGTCCGGCATACCGTTAGATGCGTCTTGGGGCCGTCCACCTTTTTGTAGAACACCTCAACCCGATCCCTCCACCCCCTCGCCCAGTTATTGAGGAAAAACCAAAACATTCCCGTGGAAAATCGACGATAACTCGGCCATTCCTGGTCCGATCCTGGCGTCCCGCATACCGTTGGATGCGTCTTGAGGCCGTCCACCTTTTTGTACAACACCTCAACCCGATCCCTCCACCCCTTCACCTAGTTATTGAGGAAAAACCAAAACATTCCCGTGGAAAAACGACGATAACTCGGCCATTCCTGGTCCGATCCTGGCGTCCCACATACCGTTGGATGCGTCTTGGGGCCGTCCATCTTTTTGTAGAACACCTCAACTCAATACCTCCACCTCCTCGCCCAGTTATTGAGGAAAAACCAAAACATTCCCGTGGAAAATCGACGATAACTCGGTCATTCCTGGTCCGATCCTGTCGTCCGGCATACCGTTGGATGCTTCTTGGGGCCATCCACCTTTTTGCAGAACACCTCAACCCAATCGATCCACTTCCTCGCCCAGTTATTGAGGAAAAACCAAAACATTCCCGTGGAAAATCGACGATAACTCGGCCATTCCTGGTCCGATCCTGGCGTCTGGCATACCGTTGAATGCGTCTTGGAGCCGTCCACCTTTTTGTAGAACATCTCAACCCGATTCCTCCACCCCTTCACCTAGTTATCGCGGAAAAACCAAAACATTCCCATGGAAAATCGACGATAACTCGGCCATTCCTGGTCCGATCCTGGCGTCCGGCATACCGTTGGATGCGTCTTGGGGCCGTCCACCTTTTTGTAGAACACCTCAACCCGATCCCTTCACCCCCTCGCCCAATTATTGAGGAAAAAACAAAACATTCCCGTGGAAAATCGACGATAACTCGGCCATTCCTGGTCCGATCCTGGCGTCCCGCATACCGTTGGATGCGTCTTGGAGCCGTCCACCTTTTTGCAGAACACCTCAACCCAATCCCTTCACCCCTTCACCTAGTTATCGCGGAAAAACCAAAACATTCCCGTGGAAAATCGACGATAACTCGGCCATTCCTGGTCCGATCCTGGCGTCCCGCATACCGTTGGATGCGTCTTGGAGCCGTCCACCTTTTTGCAGAACACCTCAACCCAATCCCTTCACCCCTTCACCTAGTTATCGCGGAAAAACCAAAACATTCTCGTGGAAAATCGACGATAACTCGGCCATTCCTGGTCCGATTCTGGCGTCCGGCATACCGTTAGATGCGTCTTGGGGCCGTCCACCTTTTTGCAGAACACCTCAACCCAATCCCTTCACCCCTTCACCTAGTTATCGCGGAAAAACCAAAACATTCCCGTGGAAAATCGACGATAACTCGGCCATTCCTGGTCCGATCCTGGCGTCCCGCATACCGTTGGATGCGTCTTGAGGCCGTCCACCTTTTTGTACAACACCTCAACCCGATCCCTCCACCCCTTCGCCCAGTTATTGAGGAAAAACCAAAACATTCCCGTGGAAAATCGACGATAACTCGGTCATTCCTGGTCCGATCCTGTCGTCCGGCATACCGTTGGATGCTTCTTGGGGCCGCGTACCTTTTGTAGAACACCTCAACCCGATCCCTCCATCATCTCGCTCAGTTATTGAGGAAATACCAAAGCATTTTCGTGGAAAATCGACGATAACTCGCTCATTTATGGTCCGATCTGGGCACGTGGCGTACTGCTGAATGCGTCTTGAAAATATATCTCAGAGGCCATAAATGAGGTTTCTTTCCTTAAAATAGCCCTCAAAGCTTCAACAATTGCAACGGATACATAGGATCAGTTAGTTGAGAATATCTTCATTTCAAATTCAAAGCATGTCGATCTACCTTTTATCGTACAGAACTGGAACATTTCGGAAGATCTACTTGACTGTTTCCACTTGTACACTTTCAAACGTCTTTCTGCTTCGTATGATATCGATTTATTTATTTCGAAACGAATGCTTTTGCTCGTTCGTGTGTTTTTGCAAACGCTAATGTATGAACGCGATGCATTATTCTTTTCTCTATGTTCGAATTGTACACATTTCATTTGTTTTTCCGTTCTGTTTATGTTTGAGACGTTAGAAAGAAAAAGTTCAGCAAAAAGTTCTCAAAAAAATAATACAAATTAATGCATTCCTACAGGCACATAACGCTAGTGCAAGAGTGTTTCGTTTGCTTTCTAGAATTTCGAATGAAATTTGAACCCTTCAGGTGAGGCCACCGTTTCTTGTTTCAATTGGCACTGTGTTTGCCAAACCAACTTCTCACCAAGCTCCTACAAATATACAAATTTTGGAATTCGTTTTACGTTGCTCGTGTTATGAATATTTTCGTGGATGAGAAGGTATTAGAGATTAAGGAGCAGTAATCTGCAAGCATTCTGCTTGTAAAGAAAACTATTTGCAACTATGTTAGGTAAAAATAGTATCAAAAAAATATCTCTTTCTGGATAGAGCTAGAGCTAGGTCCTTCTGTGGCTTGCTTGCTGTGATTCCGGTTCCGAACGAAGCTACTGAATCCTTCGGCAGTAGTAGCCCAACGTCTTGCACTTTTCGCAAAGCATCTGTGGATGAACTTTCGATTGATCGGACACATCCAGTCCGTCGGGTTTCTCCAGTGGGCGCTGTCAAATAAAAATAGGAATCCAGTGAATAATCGACATTAGATATCCTAACGCCCAATGCATACCTGTTTGTGTGGGTAGACATTGATGTGACACTTGATGCACTCCTGACCGTGGTTTGCCCACGAATTGCCCGACATCCACTTTCGCTTGCACTTGGGACACTTGTACTCGCCGAAGCAACGCTTCTTCCCTTGGTACGGTGTTTTCCCTTCCGCTTTTGGACGTGCCTATAAGCAAAGATGAATCTCTTTTACTAAGCCTTTTCAACAAATCTTCTTCAAAGCTTCACCTGAGGACAGTCGCGTATGTAGTGTCCTTTCTTAAAGCACAAATGGCAGAGATAGTTCGATGGCGGTACTTTGCTATACTTTTGGGCCGTGTTCTGCAGATGGTACTGATGCTGTTCGGCAGAAGCGCCATTGTGCAACGGCAACGGGTGATGTCCTCCGTACGTCGGTTGATAATGGTGGTTCGTTAAGGGCAGTGGTTGATGATGATGAAAGGCGTGCTGCTGTTGCTGCTGATGATGAGGCCTCGTCAATGGCAACTCGTGGTGATGGTGGGAGTGTTGCTGCTGCTGGTGCTTTACATGATGATGGTGATGACGATGCTGATGAAGCGAAGATGTTGGCGACAAGCTTCTTCCATATCCAGCAAGTCCTTTTAGTGAGGCACTAAGAGAAGCCCTACCGTATCCGGCGAAATGGTCCAGCTCCAGCTGATTGGGACGTGCTCTTGAAGATAACTCGAACAGACCAAGATCATCGAACTGATCGCACAGTTCTGCGAGTTCTTCGGCAAGCAGTGGTGACTCGCAATCGTCTTTTGTATCTTGGTCAATTTTAAGAGCCTCCTTGGGCAGCGTGGATGGGGCGAATGTATCAATTCCGGCCCAATAAGCGGGAGAGAACAGTTTCGAGCTCTAAAATAGGACAAAAAACAGAAAAATTTTCGGTAACTATTCATTAACGGAGCGATCTCTAATCTGTAGAGATCGCTGTGACTCATTTTGAGCTCATTCTAAAACTAAGACTCTATTCTCTGGTCTCTGGACTAGTCTGTAGCATTACAACTCCTTCACTCCTTGACAGGGTCAATCTATCCAAACTTTGATTCTCCTCATTTTGATCTCCAATTTCTGGCCTATAGTACCTGGCTCCTTACCTGCATAGATTCGCTCGAATGTGGGTTCGCCAGATAGTACCACTGCAGGGCGGCTGCTGCTGCTGAAGCGATCGGAGATCCATACACACCGCCACTGTCCGAATCACCACTTCCCGCACTCTCCGTACTGCCCTGCCTCGGTTGAATCGCATCCAGCCCCATCCTTCCCGTTCCCAGTCCCAGAGTCGTCACAGACGTGGCAAGCGTACACATGGAAATCGTTTCAGATCGAGCGGCTGACTCACTTGTTTACACTTTGTTTGTTCGCCCCCAAAACACCAACGCTGGCAGCAGTATAAATCACTCCCTCAAGCGATCGCAGAGTACGCGCGATCACGGATCACGGAAATTCACGAATGCACAGCTCATAAACACACGCCACTGTACCAGGAAGAATACAGGTGAAAACACCAACACACGCTAGGACTCCCGACTCTCCAATTTCGCCGCATCCAACACCTTCGCTGATGATGATCGTTTGCGTTCCCGTCCCAACTGCCCTGACGAGATATGTGTTGCCACAACACCCGTTCGATATGGTGTTAGGCGGTAAAAATACTTCGTTTTCACTATTTTTAGCCCAACACACACCGGCAGTGTACGGTGGTGGTGCTGGTGGCAATAATATGCTCTGTTGTGTGCCGTCTGTCTCGACTACGGTTTAGCGAGCCGTTCCTCGGGACCCACGGGTGTAGAAATTGTTCCAAAGAAATTGCAATTTCCGGGAAGTATTTGCGTTCCTTCACGCTCTTATCCTTCCATGACTGCACATGTGGCACCTGCAAATGCTGCTTATCCCTCACTCCGTGCCTGTGGCCCGAGATCGTTTCCCTTCTTCTTCGTCTTGTGTATCGGAAAACGCAAACAAAAACACCGTCAGTACGCTCGATAGTGTTGGTGAGGATGATTCGTCCGATCTTTGGCTGTGGAGATGTAGAGTTTTTCCAATATGGCGCACCTCACGCCCACATTGCTCGCGTATACACGTCGACACGCACCACCCGGCACGTCCGCTCGCACTGGTTGGTGGTAACGTTGGTGCGGAAAATTCTACCTCAATCACGTACGTGTCACGGACACTAGCATCTCATGTGCCCGAAGTATATCTGCGGAAGATAACGATACGCAATTGGAGTTTAAATCGAAAAACCACACTACGATGTTGATGATGAGGAATTGATTTATTTTTTCTGATCGCGACCCTAGCGCAGAGCGATCGATGGACACCCATTTTGACCATGGCTAAAGGACACAAAGGTTATCATCGCTTACCTGTATGTGATCTCCTTTATCTAGGCTAGTGGGATAGAACCTTCCGGTGCTGGAAACGAAGTGATCAAATCAAGATCACGAGGCTTAACACTATCGACAATTCGTTGTTCCTACTACCGGATGCAGTAATCGCCACGATCACGATGCGATCCTACCCAAGCGTACGCCATCGACCGTATGAATCAATCTGCGAGAAGTTGGTCCAATTCCTCTCGGACCCACACATATCAAACCCGTTGGAAAATCTCAGGATTTTTCCACCTACTGCGCACTCTCGCGGAAAATTCTCTCGCAACGTTTTCCCACGCTCGCTTTTCGTCAAGAACACCAAGCCAGATGGGGCAGGGACGCAGGCAGATGGCAAAACGGTCGACACAACTCAGCAAACCGAAAATAACGCGCAATCGGTTGTTGGATGGAAAAAGTGCATCGGTGTGAAAACACATGTTGGATGTTTTTCCACCGCGTGTCTGGATGCGGCGAAATGTTTGCTTTACAGACGATGTATGCGGGAGTATTCGACCGATATATATTGCATCTGCAGGATCAACGTCTACGTTTTCGAAACATTTTATCGTGAGGGACACACATGTGTTGTATTTCCTGTAAAGCAAGCGAAGCGATGAACATTCCCGAGACTATTTGGTATGCCTAAATAACTTCAAAACTGAACGTGGTGGATCTAAATTAACCTAATATCTCTTATCTACCTTTCCCAGATTTGCATATTTGTTTAAAACGCTCAATTTCTTTTTTAAATCTGAAATTGACTCAATGGCAACGATATCTAACTTCAAACCGAAACATTTGAATCGGTTTGTTGTTGTTTCGCTCGCCGCAGTCTCATCTCGTCCTCTCTACACCTTGAGCATAGCTTGACAGCAGCCAAATGACGTTTGTTTATTTTGATCTATCACCGCGTGTTTGCGGTTTGGTGTGGTTTACTGCCGCATACTGTGCAGCGAATTGGTTTCTAAATAATCTAGAAAAAGTTTTTTTATTTACCGAAAATGACTACAAAAGTAGTTAAACGTAAGCTTAAACCGAACGGAGCTGAGTGTCCGGTAGAACAGAAAAAATCAAAGCCAGGCAATGCAACGAATGGAGTGCAATCGCTGGCCCTACCGTTTCGGAAGCAGCAACCGAAAGGCCGGCTCGTATCGCAAGCTTTCCGTAAACGCAAACCGATTGGATATGTGGAACCGTCCGCGGAGGAGAGAAAGATTAACAAAATCGCAGAAAACTTCCGCCAGGAGTTACAGTCCGGGGTGATGGCGATGAGTGGTAAGTGTGGGGTTTCTTTCCCGTGCCATGCGGTCCATTTACATCTTACCTCTCTCGCTTTTCTTTTTACCACACACATCCACAGCCGTTCGACACTTTCTGCAGGAAACGTACACAAATCCGGACATTGTTATTCATTACATACACTGCGGTGGTACGTTTAAACCGCTGCTGGATATTCTTTCCTCCTGTGAGAAGGAAAAGCTGAACGATATTGCCGACGTGCTGCATTTGGTACAGATTGTGCTGCTGAGAAGTTTGGATTGTGATGAAACGCACGTAAAATATGCCACCAAATGCGTTAGGTCCATCATGACCAACTATCAGACGGTTGTTTGCAGTCTGCTACAGGATCAGGGAACGCATGCAGTGTCCAGCAAAGCGTGTGCATTGCGTCTGCTCAAGGCCGTTCTGCTGGTGGACGGTCAAACGTACTGGCGTGATGTGTTGCGGTTGGTAGACAGTTCCAGTGCGAAGATGAGTATAAGCGAGTATCGTGAATCGCTTTCCCGGCCGGAAGGTTATATCGGAAATTCGCTACGCACAGCGTTTATCGAGTTTAATCTAGCGTTTCTGATCGATACACCAACACAGCTGGTGCGTTTCTGGCTCGCACGCCATGCTTTGGTTTATCCGCTGGTGCTAAACCTGGTGTACGATAGTACGGCAAACGTAATACTCGTGATGAAGACACTGCGCAAGTACGTGCTCGATAATCCTGAAATCGATAAGTACATCTACCGTACCGCCTTTACGCCCGATATTCTGAAAGCACTCGTCCATCTGTACGAGTGGGTCGGTCCGGAAAAGATGGAAATTAAGGAGCAGGACAAACTGAATGTTCTGACTGCTGCTGAAGAATTCGTGCTACCACTGCTCACTTCACGACGTTGCTTTTTAGTGCCGAAATCGATCGATCTAGAACGAGCCAGTCCACGTTATCGGCAGCTGTTGCAGGATCTAAAGCACACCTATCTACACGAACACCAACGGCGGCTGGTGATGGGAATGCTGGAAATGTGTCCCGAAGTAATACCGGCCACGCTCGACATGTACGGCGGTATGTTAAAGTCAAAATCCGAGCACGTCCGTGAAATGCTTAAGCAAATACTTCTTCTGCACAAACCCGACGAATTAATCCCGAAGCTAGAAAAAACCGTCTCCGCCAAAGCGCTGTCGAATTTCGTCGTACAAAGCACACTACCACGCACGATACTCGAACACATTGGTACAGTGCTGGACACACAGCCCAACAACATCCCGTACTGTTTCGAATTTCTTGCCGTAATGGTAGCCCGCTGCGAGGAATATATCCAGGTAATCGAACGCTCCAGCCTGCTAGATCAGTTCGGCCTGAAAAAGGTAAAGCTGGATGCAATCAACAAGATCGTAACAATGTTTCCCAGCGTTGATCGTATAATGGTAGCGATGAAGTCCCATCGGGACAATCGGGAGGTCCAAAAGCGCGAAGTAACGCTCGAATATGCGATGGACATTTTGCTCGTCTGCATACGCTCGTTCCGGGCGTACATCGATGCATCCTCGTTTATGACCACCTTCGGGGACATTCTGATCAAACCGGCCTACCATTCAACGGTGGTTGAGCGATATTTTTTAAACTATGAGTTTAAAGCGATAAAAGTCATCATCCAGCTCGAACCACAAAGCGTTTCGTTCACGTCCGAGTTATTTCCGGCGGTGCTGTCGTTGCTGACCAAAGCGTACCTAAATGGAACACCGGAGGTACGGCTGGATGCAACGGAACAGCTGCTGTCACTGTTCCGCAATACGGCCCTGTTCGGCAATCGTGGTACGGAGATTGAATTTTGGTTTCAAGCAATGCACGACATCGAAACGACGGAGGACATTCCCGAACTGGTCAACTATCTTACCGTTCAGATACGGCAAGCTGCAGAACAGGTTGGACAAAAAAAGAAAGGCAAGTACGATAAAAAGTTCACCTCCGCTGAAGAAGCGTTCGATGTCGGTGCATCAACAGGCAAGAACGAATTGCGGGCACTTTTCGCGAGAGTAGAGCGAGAAACGGACACATCCGTCACTACTACCGTTGCCGCATCGGAAGCACTTCTAGACGCACAGATTGAGCGACCCGCAGCAGACAACTTGTTCCTGTATATTTTCTCTGGCACCACCAAACGGCCGGCAAAGTTTCGCCCGTATTTCGAGGGAGTAGTATTGCGCTATCTTCACTCCGCATCCCATCCGGAGATCATTCATCGCGCAGTAAAAGCGATACCCGGTATCGATAATCTACTGTCCTCCGTACGCCAGTACGCAGCCAGCTGGCTAACGGGAAACGAAGGTTTGGCATTGCAAAAAACTGGCAATCCCTTGTTTTGTTCGCTTAGCATCGCTCTGGTGGAAAAGCGATCGAATACTGAGCTTTACGATCGTTTCGTCGGCCGGAAGAAAGCTGTGCGCGTTTCCATGCTGGATTTCTTCCACCTGACGATGTTTTATTTTAGCCGTTGGGTTGCATCGCGAACGCTCGTCCCGGAGCAGGTGGAAGTATTGAGATATTACGGCAAACTATTCCTGAAGCGTTTACTAGAACCGGGCATACTTTCGGAGCGTGATGTTGGCGAACTGATGGAGGGATTGTTCCTGCGCCGTCCGGTCATCTTTCAGAATTTCTCCATCGTGAAGCGAACGCAAGATACTTTACGCCAGCAGGTGTCCGAGTTGGTGTACGAGCTAATGGAGATGATGCATCAACTGCCACATTTTGAGGACTACACTGAGCTTTACTCGAACAAGATTCTTACCGAGCTGATGGCAGCTTCAACCGTGGACGAAGAGTCTCACCTAGATGGGGAGCTAACGGAGAAATTGCTGACCGTTTTTAAACTGAACGAACGTCACTGTGCAACACTTTTGCGGCATTACGCGAACCTTCCGGCCAGTGTGTTTGTGGCGGGAAATGAAAGAACGTATCACTACCAGCAGATGTGTTTCGCATTGCAGCAGTTGATAGCGCGAAACCGATGCCGGGAGGAATATTTCCTTCCGGAGGAAGCCGTTCGAGGACTGATACGTATCTACATCGAATGTGGCCGTAATGAAGAAGGCGGCAGCGAAACGATTGAGTTGGAAGAGTTGGAAAAAGCTCTCCTGGATTACTTCAACATGTTCCCGCACTGCATTGCCCACATCGAGCCGGATCTGATGCGTGTGTTCTTCGAAAACGATCGTCGAATCGGTAAAACGACCATCAAGCTGGCAGCGTTCTTGCTCTCACGCAGTTCTCATCTTCACGCACCCTTCCTGCAGCTTGTCGGGCCGAATGCGTCAAAGAAAGAGTTGGTTTATCCACTGCTTAACGTTGCCTTCCGAAAAGGTATCATTAGCGAGACAACCGCCGAGGAAAAGCATATCAAAACTCTACTGGGGCAGATTTACGTCGAGTTTAAGGGTCCCATCCTAAAGATGTTGGAAAAACCGAACAAAGCTGCTGTTATTTATCGTGAAAATGCACTCGCAAGCGAACAGCTCGTACGGTTCTGCATGCCACGCAACGAGTGTGTTGATTTTTCACGCAAAAAGCTCCGAATTGAAGCCGTTGAATCGTTCCAGCTGCGTGTGTTGATGGAAATTTATGGAGCAGCGTTGAAGACGCTCGGAGATGGTGCAAACGCACCGGCATTGCAGCCCATCTTCTGTAACGGATTCGGTGTACTGTTGCAGTGTTTTGAAGCACTTTTCAAATCGATTTCTTCGGCGAACTATCTACTACAGCAGGAGGTACAGTTGCAACGGATGAATGAGTTGGTGCTGGCGACTTATCGGTGGGCATCGCAGGCAGCCGCACGGAACCGTACCAAGGGCGAGAGGATAACTTTCGCGTCCGTTACGAAGACTTCCCAGTGGACAGCGTTTTGTAAGAGTTGTCTTAAGTTTGGTATGGAGACGGTACGGCGTGGCGATAACGATCGACGGTTCGATGAGCGATTGCACGTGCTGCTGAAGCTGATGGCGGTTTTGGTGGATCTGTTCTATGAGGACGGGCAAAAGGAACAGGCTGATATCGGTCGGTGCTATGATTGGGTTTTATCTCACTCCAATTTTCTCCGCGTCTTGCTCTTGCAGTATCAGTACAAACCGAAGACAGCTCTGGTGCAGCTGATGTACTCGCTTGCACGCAAAAATCCATCAGTTGTGAGCGATAAGCATGTTCCACTACTCTTGGGTGCATACGGTGCAACACTGACCGACGCTAACCGGTACATTCTGGCGCTGCTTCAACACTACGAACGATCCGGAGTACAGATGCATGAATTTCGACCCTTCCTGTGGGGTGAAACAGCCATCAAACATTTCTCCCTGGAATCTACGGCAGCTGCACAAAACGACGAAACAGCTAACGAAACAACTGCACGTGGATCATTCCGTACGAACGTAACGGAAGTGTTTGCCTTACTGATGGAAGATAAAGTTATTAGCACGATAGAAAACTTCCCTGTGTGGCGAAAGCTTGATGCCTGTTCGCAACTCCCGGAAACCACCTTTGATGAGCTCATGCAGCAATCGGATTCCGAGAAACGAGGACTTCTGGTGGACTATCAAGCGGATGGGCCGGTCGAACGATTTGTGGAGAAATCGCGTCGAGGACACGGTCGAAAACATCATCCACATATCGACCTGTTGGAGATGAATTCCATCAACGCGGAGCAGAATTCCGTAACGTACGATCCCGCATTTCTGATGCCAATGATAAACTACATGTTTGCGAGCGAACAACCGGACATGCTGCGGCGTGGGATTCGTTCCGGCATCCTCACACTACCCTTCCTGTGCCTTTCGAGCAACGATGAGCAGATGCGTCTAGCCGGTGGCAGTGTTCTCCTTCGCATACGTAGCCACTTGGAGCTAACGAAACGGTTAACCGATTCGAAAACATGGCTTCATCTGCTAGCCGTTATACAGCGACGCTTCATTGAGATGTACGCAACGGCAGCAAGTTACAACGAAAACGTGCAAAAGAATGGACACGTGCCGCGAGCTCCATTCCTGTCGATGCTTTTCATCGCCGAAACGGTTAAGCTGCTTCCGAACGTGCTGAGCAAACTGCACGGCCCAATGACACAGTACCTCATCCACCAGGACGTGTACAACTTCCGCATGGTGCCCAATTTTTTGCAACTGTTCAACAGCAGCGATGTGGAGAATAACGTTCAGCGGATGTTTATGGTTCGGACGCTTTATCTCGGGGTGAAGTCGCATCGTGACTTTGCCGTACTACGTGCCTCGCCCATCATACAGGTGATGATGGCATTCCACGGTTCACCACTGTCCAACCGTGAGCTGAACATGGCCATCCTGAACCTACTGAACGCTATTGCTAAAATCCCGCGATCTTGTCAATTTCTGGTAGATTCGCTTGGGTTTGTCGGTTGGCTGAGTGAGCGTATTGACGTGATCGAAAGCTTTGAGTTTGATACGATTGAAGCATTTCTGGGGCTGCTTAGCGATTGCTGGTATTCGATGCAGGTGATGGCTATTTCGTACCGATCCCGCTCACAACACCATCAACCACGGTCGACGGTATTCTTCCAGCGTGGTATGCTGATCTTAACGCTTAAGTTTCTCCCGCTACTGTCACCGCGAAGTTCGAGCATTACGTTGAAACGGTTCTTAAACTTGCTCGAAAAGACCACTTCCCCCTGGCACGGTTATCAACATCTGATGTCGTTGGTCAGTGCGGAGGTGATGGAACAGCTGCTCGAGTACTTCGAAACATTGTTCGCGGAGCATATGTGGTGTGTGCGGTACGTGCGACGGTGTGGAACGTTTGCCATCGATGATGACACGACGATGGGTAGAAAGCTACAGGAAGTTGGTGTGGATCAGACCACCAGTCTGATCGTACTAGCGCTGAGAAGATTCGTGATGCGTTGGTGTAACTGCCAGAAGGGTGATTCGACCATTGAGGTGAAGGATGAGCTGGAAGAGGTCGACGTTGTGATGGAAGGAGTTAGTATGGAAAATGACGATGAAGAAGATGGTGTTAATGAAAAGATTGAAGAGGACGTTGAGACAGAAGTGGATGAGTGAATGTGTTGAGAAGAATAATTAAGAATAATTTTTTGTTACTATTGGCTTACAAATTATATAAAAATAAATTAGGTAAGAATAACATGAAGTCGCTTAATATTGAATACAAACTGATGACCATTTGGTAAACATAAGGTATGTATGAAAAAATAAATCTTTTATTCGATGGTGAATAATAGGAATAGTAGGAAAATGATCTACAACCGTTTTCTCCAACAGGGTTACGGTATGAAGGCCCTTTTCACTCGGCACTCGGTTTATAATAGGCTTCGGATTTTTGTAGTGCTATGGAGAAAACGGATCAAAAAATTATAAACGTAATCGCAAGAAACCCGACTATAGTATTGAAAAACACGCTGTGGAGAAGTTTGTATAACATATTTAAAGAGAGAACAAAAATGAGACTAAATAAAATGAAATTGAAAAACACAACCAATTGAAACGTAGAAAAGTATATTCATGACCGAAAGAAAATTATTTTGTGTGGTCTTTTTGATCTTCGGTTTGCTACCTCCTTGCTTGGTATGTCCTCCTGTTACTCGAGATTAAATTTTGCTGCATCGAGATTATTGCGGGTTTGTACGAATTTCCTACCTGATCTGACCAAAACTGACCAAGATATCACCGATTTTCCACGGGAATGTTTTGAGTTTTCCTCAATAACTGGACGAGGGGGTGAAGGGATCGGGTTGAGGTGTTCTACAAAAAGGAGCGCGGCCTAAAGACACATCCAACGGTATGCCGGACGCTAGGATCGGACCAGGAATGGTCGAGGTATGACCGATTGTCCACGGGAATGTTGGGTTTTTCCTCAATAACTGGGCGAGGGGGTGGAGGGATCGAGTTGAGGTGTTCTATAAAAAGGTGGGCGGCTCAAAGACGCATCCAACGGTAAGTCATTCACCCCGTTCGGACCAGGAGTGTCCGAGTTATCGCCGATTTTCCATGGGAATACTGCTGGCGGAATTTCCCGTGAGTTTGTGGAAAATCTCCCTTTGTTCCTCTTCGATAAAAAAAATCACGTTGCAGAAGTCTTTTTAAAGATTTTAGAGGAAAGAAATCAAAAGGAGAGGAAATTACTTAAAATTGTGGAAAAAGTTTAAATTGTGCCGGAAAATATTTGTCTTTTTGGAAAGAAATTATTTTCCTATCGGTTTTTTAAATTTCCATTTGCTACCTCCTTGGATTCATGCTCTCCTGTTACTCCTGGTCGAATTTTGCCGCATAAAAATTTCCGGATTTTTGCCCAAAATTTCCAGATTTTTGCCACAAAAATCCAACCAGGAGTAACAGGAGAGCATGATTTCGTGGAGGAAGCTCGGGTCAGCCAAAAATTTCCAAAATCAGTTTTAAAATCCAAAGTCAGTTTAAATTTGGGTTGGAAATTTTAAGTTTGGAATTCAACTATAATTTTTGCCTCAGGATTTTAAAACTGTCTTTGGATTTTAAGATTGGATTTTCGATTTTTCGGCCGACACGAGCTACCTCCTCGGAAACATGCTCTCCTGTTACTACAAGTCGCTCCCGGTGGCAGATTTTCGGCGAAAATCGGCCAATTTCGATGCGGCAAAATCCGACCAGGAGTAACAGGAGAGCATGAATCCGAGGAGGTAGCAAATGGAAGTTTTAAAAACTGATTGGAAAATAATTTCTTTCCGACAAGACAAATATTTACCGGCACAATTTTAACTTTTTCTTCAATTTTAAGTCATTTTCTCTCATTTTATTTCTTTCCTCAAAAATCTGTCAAGTAGACCTCCAAAACTTGATTTTTATTATCGAAGGGAAAAAAGGAGGATTTTCCACAAACTCCCGGGAAATTCCGCCGACGGCATTCCCGTGGAAAATCGACGATAACTCGGCCATTCCTGGTCCGATCCTGGCGTCCGGCATACCGTTGGATGCGTCTTGGAGCCGTCCACCTTTTTGTACAACACCTCAACCCGATCCCTCCACCCACTCGCCCAGTTATTGCAGAAAAATCAAAACATTCCCGTGAAAAATCGACGATAACTCGGCCATTCCTGGTCCGATCCTGGCGTCCGGCATACTGTTGGATGTGTCTTGGGGCCGTCCACCTTTTTGCAGAACACCTCAACCCAATCCCTCCACCCACTCGCCCAGTTATAGAGGAAAAACCAAAACATTCCGGTGGAAAATCGACGATAACTCGGCCATTCCTGGTCCGATCCTGGCAACGGGCATACCGTTGGATGCGTCTTGGAACCACCCACCTTTTTGTAGAACACCTCAACCCGATCCCTCCACCCACTCGCCCAGTTATAGAGGAAAACCCAAAACATTCATGTGGAAAATCGACGATAACTCGGCCATTCCTGGTCCGATCCTGGCGTCCGGCATACTGTTGGATGTGTCTTGGGGCCGTCCACCTTTTTGTAGAACACCTTAACCCGATCCCTCTACCCCCTTACCCAGTTATTGAGGAAAAAACAAAACATTCCCGTGGAAAATCGACGATAACTCGGCCATTCCTGGTCCGATCCTGTCGTCCGGCATACCGTTGCATGCGTCTTGGAGCAGCGCACTTTTTTGTAGAACACCTCAACCCAATCCCTCTACCTTTCCTCCAGTCATTGAGAAAAAACCAAAGCAGTTTTATTCCGATCGGGGCGTACAGTATACTGTTGGATCCTGCCAGCCGTCAATACCGCCCATAGGTTAATCTGGCACTGATTATTTGACTGAAAAGACGACTAATAGTTGGACTGATCGCTAGAATTTTTTGATCGTTTGATAGAACATCGTTCAAATTTCACATGCGTTAAGATCGAAGGGTTAATGTTGATCGAGCTTTCTGCCTCCTGCTGGTCGACATAAGAAAATAGCTCTTCGATACTCCCTCCAAAAGCACCCATTCATTCTCTCTCTCACCCTCACTCTTTTGAGAGCATAAGTAAAGTATGCTCAGAAGAGCACTTTCTCTCCTGTCTTTTCATGTGGTATGCATGTTTGATCCAAAAAACAGGTTTTCCATTTATAAAACAAATCATCATATAAAGAGAGCGAGAGATTGTGTTTGCTAGAGCGAGCTTTTTACACTTTCATCTCATTCACTCTCCAAGTTTCCCCGATCCGTTCAAAATTACTCTCTCAAAAGCGTTCGTATGCTCTCTCTCTTCGCATTTAATTCAAAAGAGCTGATCATCACTGCTAGCGACGAACCTTCTGCGTGCGTGATGCGTTTCACTTAGAGCTTCCGTCCGCTTAAGACGCATTTTTATACGCCAATCCCTCCGCGCGGTTTAAACTGAATTTGTGCGTTGTTGTGCTATTGAATGTATATTGATTGAATGTTCAATCAACCTTCCCTTCGATAATTGACAGAAAACGTGATCACGGTTTGCGGCCCAAAAAACAAAAAAAAACTGTTCCGATTCCGGTGTTGCGTGCTTTGCATCGTGTTCAGGAGTGGTGTGGCGCATGTGTTGTGCTTTTTTTTCTGTTTGTTTGCTTGGCAACCCTTGGCAACCGCCGAGGGCCTGTGCTCCGACACACCGTAGATTGATGTATTAATTTTCCTTCCATCGCGTTTCGTGTTCCATTCTTCCTGATCGTTCATCAGGATGCAGCAGCAGTGTTTAGAAGGCGTGCACGTCGTATAGATGGTGGCCTCGGCGGGGTGCTACAAGGCGCAACGTATGTCATACCGTCGGTAAACATGGCGTCCTCGGTGACATTGTCGCTGCTGTCTGCGTCATTGTTCAGCACTGCTTAAGCGCTGTGTTTGCGGTTAACCCGTCGAACGAACGAACAAATATTCGACCCCCTGTTAGTTCATAAACGCTCAACATTAACATCATCAATAAAGGCAGGACACATAACGCCTTTTTGGTGGCAGTTTTCTTCATCTTCAAGAAGAAGGTGAGAAGCGACAACAATAAACATTGATCACCAATGCCCTTTTTCGGTCGAACTGGGTGAGCAGGTCCGGATTCAAAGATCCAAGAACGAGAGGAAGGAACACAAAATCAAAACAAAATTAGATACACCTCACCAGCTAACGAAGGCACCAAACAAGCTCGATCAGAGCGATCGTGAGTGTTACGCGGGTTTAAGGTAAATGTGCGTTACCGTTAGCCCTTTTTATCGGCTACGAGGAGATTAGGCTTATCCTTCTCATCCTCCCCTGTGTGAGAACAAGTGTAAAGTGTCCCAACGTGGTGATGTAATTTAATCCTCCCTTTATGAGTTCCTGTTGTTTCTTTCCAAAGATGTGTTTGTGTGAAAATGTTACCCACAAGTGAAAGAAAGCATCGCTCCGAATCCTTTTTTCCCCCTACATTAAAAGTGCATTTTAACTGAAGAGTGCAGTGAATGGTGGTTCGTAGATCGAAGCAAGAAAAGTCACGCAAAGAGGTCGATCGGCTTGTTGTGGCTTTTGCTGTGGTGTGTTGTTCAACGCTTCCCCGAACCCCGAAGCTGGCGGCGGTGGTTCAGTTACGCTGTTCGGCCTTTTCTTCCAGCTTCACCATCATCATCCGGCGGCTCTCTATGTTGAACCGGTTCGCAGCATAACGCGCGTTTGTGTGTATGTGTGTATGTAAGTGCGTTTTCAGCTGTGTTTGTGTGCGTTTGCTCTCGCTAGCAGGAAGCAGAATCGCGCAGGTAGACCGACATCACCGACGGTCCGCCGTCGTGCATCGAATTGCGGAATTACTTGCGCAGAATAGTAATTGCGCAACGGCGTACAGTGCGTAGAAGAAGGGGAAGGGGTGGAGGTGACGGAAAAAAGGGAATTAAAAAGTGCATCTTCGTGCGCGTGTGTGTGTGTTGAAGCCTTCTGAAGCCAACTTCTTAAGTTTCCAAGCAATTCGATTCCGATTACGCAGGTTTCAATCGCTCTAGATCGCTCGATACAAACGTACGAACAAAGAGCGCCAGGCAGTAGTCTTCGGGTGAGTTAAAGAATGCTTCTTTTTTTACGTTCGAATGCATTTTTATTTGTTTGCCCAATGGAAAATATACTTGCTGGTAGGGTTTTCCATTCCGTTCTTATTAAAGAATCAAACGTAGATTGTGACGTTCCTGTTGTTTCTCCTTTGTTTTCTTCTGCTCCATTCTCTTAACTCTGTTTTATCATCATTTCTTTCCCATCGCATCTGGCTCCGCTTAAGACGGTTTGCTTGTGTGCGTTACAGCCCCAAATACAACCACACAACCCAGGCGCGCATAGCGTTGCCTTGGATACGAAAGAGCTGCGCGCTGTCTACCAAGCGACGAACCTTTAACGCAACTTTAAACCCAAAATAAGAAGCAAACAAATGCGCGGATCCGTTTGCAACGTGCGTCAGATGTTGGCGTGCTTGCTTACCGGACTGTTTATGGATAAATAGAGGGGGGGGGGGGACAAGGTGTGTGTGTGTTTGTAGTTTTGGAATGTTTCTCCTCCTTTTTTCATGTATTTTCGGCACACGAACCACATTCTTCTTCACATGATACATCCCACTCGAAAACTCGAGGCCCCCGTTCTACTGTTGGCCTGAATTTTCGCTGTTGTTTTATCCTGTTTCCTTCTTTTTGTTTTTTTTTTTTTTGTTAGTTTGAAAAGGAAAATAGAGTTTAAACTGGGCTTATGCCTTCGGTGAGACGACTCGCATTGCATGCGTGTTTAGGGTGTTTTTTTCGTTCAAAGGGCCTTCCAAAAGTTCTTCCCCGTAAGCCATATTTAAATCGCTCCTTTCCGTCGTGTTTACGTTTGCCTTATGTGCCTTAAAGGGTGGATATTCTGTCCTTTTTTGGGGTAAGGGGGTCTGGGAAGGAGGGAAATTGGCATCGATTTTTGAGACAAAATTACCCTGTGTTCCCTCCAAAACCCCAGACCTCCCAAAGAGATGAGGGATCGGTATAAATGGCCGGTAAAATTGCTTCCCTTCTTTTTTTTTGCTCTCGATTTGCATCCTGTTCTGGGTGGTGTAACTGGTGGATCGGTAACGGGATGGACCCCCCGAAAATTGGCCCATTTTTCCTCGTGCAGGTCTTCTTAAGGTAGACAACGCCCAGAACAAAGCTCTTCAAACCAAAACCAACGATAATTGTGCTCAATTTTAGGCTTGGCTGGAAGGCTTGATTTTTTCGGGTTCGCAGTCTGCGGATGATAATGCAAAAGATTACAATGATGCTCACAAATGATGATGATGATGATGATGATGATGGTGCACTCTTCGGCGCGCACTCGCTCCGTATGGAATGTTTTGGATTGTTGGGGGAAATACCGCTGGAAATAGCTTGTCCACGAATAACCAGTTTTCCACCAATCGAACTGCATCATCTGCTGCTGTCGATGGTGGCACGGCGCCGGTGTGGTTCGGATACTGATGAGGTACGGATTTCAAGTAGACAAAACTTCATGCCCACAAACAGCAGGCGAAGAGTAATTGTTTCTGTCTGAAGTGCAGGAAATGGTAAAATAAAAGGCGCAATAAATGAACTTTCTTCAGGCGAAATTTACACCACTGCATTGTTGAGCTTTTGGAGGGATGAATGTCCAAAAAATTGGTTTTATAGGAAAGAGCTAAACTATAGAGTGTTTGCGATAAGAGTTTTCATCAATAAAAATTGATGGAATTCCAAGACATTTTGTACTTCAATCTAAAATTTATTAGCAGGAACCATTTAAGATAATACTGTTGTTACCGTCTGAAGTTCAGTCGTGATTATTGTTCACAACTATGCCTTCTTTGGAATCGTCTTATGTAGCTTAAGCTTCAACGAAGCTTAAGTGCTAATTATTGGACAATTTTTCTAAGTCCAATGTGATTGAGTGATTGTTTAAAAATACAATTTAAATAAACAAGTGTCCTAGCAAGAGTACTAGCATTTGCAACTCAAAGCGTAGTTCCATCTTGTCCTACCAAGACCTTTCTTTTCTTCTGGAGGGAGATTCTCACCATCCAGAGTAGAAACTTTGGAGGCCATCATAACACAGACATCATCAGTTTGAGGCTCGCCTATGTAGCAGATTCTTGCAAAGGATCTCAAATCAAGCGCCTCTATATCTC
This sequence comes from Anopheles maculipalpis, assembly GCF_943734695.1. NCBI lineage: Eukaryota > Metazoa > Arthropoda > Insecta > Diptera > Culicidae > Anopheles > Anopheles maculipalpis. Next base: position 88,445,891 of record NC_064871.1, read on the forward strand.
GTGTTGGAGATTAAGAATATGAAATCCAAAATTATGGTAGCATCAACAGTGGTCCTGCAAACAAACATTGATTTACCCGAGGGTAATGTACAGATGAGAGATCGAACCTATTTGGGGTTAAAAGTAAACAAAAACAACAACATAGATGTTGAGTTGCGGGCAAGGATGTCATACTACAGCCTGAGCAAAAATTTCCCCACGAAACATGCGTCGGGATGAACGAAACGGGATGCTGTATAGAACCTTCAAAGTCTCAGTACTTACATACGCCTCGGAGACATGAAAAGAAGGCCCTTTGAAGGATTTTTTATTCCTTATGCAGTAGCGGATCTAACGGCGAGCGGAGTAGTCGATCGCCTAAAGCCCCGAAGCTGCTTAGTACAAGAGATCTAGTAAAAGGGGACAGCGTTAGCTGCTTTACAGTAGTAGCTTTGTAGTAAGGGCCTCGTATAGAGGTTCATACCAGGGTAATGACCTCGTACGTGCTAGCTGTCTCCAAAGGAAAAGAGACCCCTTCACGCCTCGATCAGTACTTTTGATTTGGATATGATATTGGCCCCAACATCCATGCCGCCTAGGGCCTTCATAGACCTCCACTTGATCCTCCACTGTCCCATGAAGGAATCGTATCAGCATTATTTATAACTGATAGCTTTCCTTTGTCTATAAATAATCCCAGAAACTACTATTGGAGTATGAATTCTCATAAAAGTTCTCAAGGCTGTGTATGTGGAGTATAATAGCGATTTTTATCGATAAAAAATTTAGAAAGAACTTGTTGAAGTTTCCAATGATATTGTTAGAAGCTAAATTATTTTAAGTTGACCCACCAGGTGGAGTAGCTTTGACTACTACAAGCACTCAAAACATACAATTTTATCCCGGCATTTATTCGAAGCTGCCGGCAGCTTACTCTGCTATTAAATCGTCCCCTTATGAAGCCAAAAAAGTCCCAACATCCAGCAGCTCGCGTATTCCACTGTTCACAATCATGAAAATGTTTTCCTTTTGCTTTACCTGTGCGTGTGAGAGAGTGTGTATAAGCCCATTTGCTACCGCTCGTTTCCGATCGAAGCCAACAATTACCTTCACAGTCAAAGCGGTCGGTGGCGTCTGGCTGGCAGCTGGAAAAACAGCCCCAACACACCCCAACAATCCTACTTGATGAGCTGATCCGGGGAAAATCTAGCCCGCAGAAAACGAGGTGAATCGAAAATCGGTTCAGAAGCCGACACCACCGCCTAGAGGCCAAACCATTTACCACCCCAGCCTCCCAAGTTTTGGGGCTGGGTTTCCGTTTCTCTCGTTTCTTCCCTCCTGCATTTTGGTGCACTAATTGAGACACAATTGTTGGAGCTCTCGGGCGACGTTTGGTCGTGCCGAATACACAGAAAGAGAGAGAGAGAGAGAGAGAGAGAGAGTGAGTGGGCAAAACCTGGTGATAAGAAAGGAGCTGGAAGGACGGTAGGAAGGTGTGCCGCCATTGTTTCGACTGAACTGGATTCGAACGATCGCGCACACGAAGTATCGATCGTCACCGGCCGGATCAGACTTGCTGCAGGTGGCAGCGAGCTACCATTCAGCGAAGGTTCAGGTTTCCAGGTGGAAAGTGGTTTGGTTTGAAAGTTCGAGACCCGCCGAACGTCAATGATGAAAGTCTTTTTTGGACCTTCAATAACGCTTTTAAGAGCAATTTTTTCAACTTTCTTACACCAATTAAAATGCATTATTGTTGTGTGGATCGATCGATCGGTGGAGTTTGAGATATTTTTCAATTTTCATAACCAAAATGCTTCTTACGGTTTGAGAAAATGTGACCTCACTCATTCCACCATTTATGTGTCCGTGTAATCGACGATTTTACCGCCAAGAGGTACTGTGTTGTCGTCTTCTCTCTTCTGCTGGCGAGTTAGAAAATGGAGAATGAGCACCATTTTACAATCGAAGAACCACAAACCACTTACAGAAGGTGTGGCCCTGTTTCTGCTTATTTGTTGCAAAACGACACGACATTTTAACACCACACCGGGAGGAATGAGGGCCGGTAGGGTTAAGAGGTACACCCACGAAGCAATTGAATCTAAACAGAATCGTGATTCCACCATCCCTGTTTGCGGCAATCGATAAAAGTCCAGCAGCTAGAGGGGAAAAAACACAGGTGCCATTTTATTGCTCTCAAAGCGCCTTAAACCTTGACACCATCTCCAACTTCCAGGCCCAACTTTAAGCGACATTTTGCCCACCTTTAGGAGGTTCGATTTCCTACGCGACTATTTAGCTTTTAATGATTCCAAGAAATCCAAGCACTGCAAAAAGCGCCCTCAAACTCTACACCTCATCAGGATTACCGTGCTTAGGCTAAAGTGGGCAGCTAATTACTTACGCGCTCCAGATTAAATGGCACTCACACACACACACACATACCCTGTTCAAAGGGGGGTTCCATTTTGCAAGAAGCTTGCCCTTTGGAAAATGAGTCTTTTGAGACGCGGCGTACCCCGCGTAAGTGCTTCCGATCGAATTTCCAAGCGAAAAACACTTCGCTGGCGGGTTTTTCTCAAGAAACCGAGACAAACGATGATGATGAGCGCTGCTGATGATGACAATAATGGTGCAAGCGGGCGGGTAATGATGAGCGCGCGCGCACTCTTTGAAAAGATCGTTTCTGTCTTTCCCACTCGGTGTGGTTTTCCCTCGGAGATGAAGTCCAGACCGCAGACGGACGGATGGACCACGGTCGGGTAATCGATCAGCTCATTAAAACAAGCTATGGGGGAAGCTCGTTGCGTCGCCGTCGTCGGTTGGTAATTGTCCTGACAGTGACTCCACACAACAACTTTCACGTGATAAGGGTGGAGTTTGTGATTAGGTTTTTCTTCTTTTCTTTTGCCCCTTTAGCGTTCGTGCTGTGATTGAATTGAACAAGCCTCTTGATGGGATAGCTTTACAACACGCGATTTATGGCGATATTATGTAAATCGATTTAGGATATCCTTCGATCAAACTCTTCCGTTTTTTTTAACCTTTTCCGAGGTGTAATGTTGGGTTTGACGAGCAGAACCTGTTCACTAGCGTTGTCAGCACATAATTAGATGTTTTTATAGTGCTTAAGTGACCAGTTATTAAGGAATGGCTTAGGTTCTGATCTAGCCTTTTTTATTTTATTGAAATAAATTAGCTTCTAAATAAGGATTTGAGGCTGATTTCTTAAGGAAAAACTTCTTTAAAAATTTTATATAAATTTTAATCCTACTGTCACTCGGAACCAAGAAACCAATACCACCCTTTAAACGTTTACTAAGAGCAGGCCCTACATGCAGTGTAAGTGCTGTCAATTTTCGTTTCATCAGCATTTTTCTGCTGGCAGATTTGAAATTAATTCTTCACGGGGATATTTTGTTTATCTCTCCTGTAAATTTAAATATTTTGAATTTACTGCTAACTATCTGATTTACTTGACTGATTTTATAATAACTATTTGTTGCAGTCGTAGTGGGGTTTTGCTTCCAATGCCTCGTAGGAGAACCATGAGCATCCAAGTTGATACAAGGGATAACCAGCTTTCCCTAACATACAGAACAGACGCTAGCTTTGCTTTCAAATTTCCCCGTACACGTACACTACGATAATTGGTGAGATATGTAAACGTGCTGAACGAGTACGAAGCGGTACGAGTCTTGGACGTGTTTCTGGTCCGTGGTAAGGATGCTGGACTCATGCTCCAGCAAGAAGCTGCGTCGTATCAGCGAGCTCTTTGCAATGGATTGGCGATGTATTGCTTAAGGTTGCCTGACCGAACATCTCCATACTATTCTTTGGGATGGTTCCTGTTCGATGTCTTGTTCAGAGTTCGAGAATGCGAGTTCAACCTGATACTTTATACTTTTACTAAGGACTACAAAAGGTTTCTATGCTCTCAGTGGTGTCAATTTTTCATCACAGCATTGATGATTTCCTCTAATTTTTCTCCTTAAAACTATTGCACAGTTCAAGATCTCATTACCTTTCGTGACACGGACAACCGTTGCTATATTCCATTAATTTTTCCCAACCAAAATGCCTCTTGCAAAGCTCTTTTTTAAAATCGCAAATCCAAAAAAGTGGCTTATTATTTGCATAATAAATAATTCAACACTCTGGTACAACAATCATCGGCGTAATTTACCGCCAAACCCATTCAAACAAACCGCCGCTTCGTTGCAGCTTTTGAAATGCAAAATACACTTTGAAAAGCGACAACTACAACCGCGCCCAAGGACAAGCTATTGAGGTTTACGGGTGTGAGTTTCATTTTCGATGCAAATCCACCATGGACAATATTTTATGAAACTATGGTGTTTTACGGATGCATTTATTTTCCTCGCTCAGTCGCTGGAGATGCGTGTTTTCATCAGTTTTTCCACTTACTGGTCTTTTTTTTTTTCTGCGATCGGCGAAGGTCAACTGGTAATTATGCAATAAAAAAGTGGTCGTAAACGGTTTCGTTCGCTGTCATTTCGTCTCGGGAGGGATTGTTTTCCTTCCCTTTGTAAACCCATTCGAAGATGTCCACCAAAGACTCATTTTGAGGTGGTCTGTTGGAGATCTATTACTTCCCACCGCTCGATCATTCGATCGTCCGTTGCTTTTAATGCAATATGATGCCTAATGGAGGTTTGACCGACACAGTCCTCTCCCACAAGAACCCTCCAGAGGCCATCACCTCCACACAGGGTGGTTTATGGATCGCGTTTGGGCGATAATCTCCTCGAGGGCATGCTTTTTCCCGTTTTCTTCATCATATTTACTCACACACACACAAACCCGGCACACCGAAAGGCCAAAGCCATAAACGGACGGGTAGCAAAACCAACCCAACGACCACACTATTCGAACTTATGGTGTGAAGCGGCATATAAACTAATCATTTTTCTTCGCCTCTCTAGTTTGGCCCTTTTTTTCCCCGTGAGTCTTTATTGGTTGCCTCGAAAGGCACAGAAAATAGCCGTTAAAATTTCGTGTGCTGGAGCAATAAAATCTCTCTCTCTTCAATATACTCTCATTCGACGTCGGGTGAAGAACCACCCGAACTTGGCTTCGATGTTCCATTCTCTAATAGCGATAGAAAAGCTAAAATGAGAAGGGACAAATGCAATCCAAATCCTCGCTCCTCCAAGACCAAAAAACAGTCATTTTTTCCCCATTTCCTTGAACTGTTTGCTTCGGTGAGAAAATGTCCATTCTACCGGCACTTGCACCATTCGAGCGTTGGCAGTAGAAAGGCCATCTTCGTCCGCTTATGTCTCGCAGAAGCAATGCAATCAGTTTTTATTGAACTCGGAACTCGCAAATTATTGGACCCTGGTGGACTGAATTGGGTGGAAACAAATGGGAAAAAAATCGCACCGATTGTTTGTTTTCGGTATGAAGTGCGATTTGGCTGGTGGGAAAAAAACTTCAACTCCAAGCGCGAGCGATACTTTCTGCTAATGCTAATGATCGTTATAAAACTCTATCTCGATTGCTTATTTTGTATTTTAATATTTACTCTATAAGCAGCTGCTTTTTGTACAATTTTTGCGAATTTTAATGTAAAATCGGGCTAAAGAAAACTAGCTCCAAATGAATGGACCATGGAGCTTATTGTTTCCATTTCTTTCCTCCTTGGCAAAGTGAATCATACGTATGGGGTTTTCGAGAGGATTTGCATAGTTTTACTTCAGTGTTGTGGGCCGATCGACCTACCGATCGACACTGGCCGCAGCAAAGTGGAGCACACGGAGGCTGCGTGCTGCTCGCACGCTTTACATCGACTCAAAAACTGGCTTAAATATTATTTACCGGCTTGTGCTTCACTACGATTTGGGTCACGACGAACCGTGTGCACCTTTTCGGTCTATTATGTGTAAATTTTCGTACATCGCGCGCATTAGAAACACAAACAGCAAAGCATATCAAGCCTCCTCTTCTGGGCTACATTGTTGCGAGCTTGTGTGACGAAAAGAGTGGTTCAAAATGTTATTATTAGCAGCGTTGGCAGCATATAAACGATGCCTAATGCTTTCTTCGCTGTGTTCGCTTGTTCCTTGCTTGCGATGAAGTGGATATGTTTGTTCGTGAACAACAAGACTTCAAGCGCCTTGCCTCTTCTGCACGAGCTCAATTATCTGTCCCGGATAATTGTCACTTTGGAAAACAACTCACTTGTCCGCGATGGAACGTGCACAGGTACAGGTGTCCGGCTGGGACAGTAAAGTGGGTTCGTGTTGGGAGCTTGAGATGTGATTGCCTAGAATCTGTGACATGCGTTTTCTGTATTCATGCGCGTTGTAATAAGGAACATGCGATAGGTCAATGTGAGGCGATGGTGTGTGTGTGTAAAATAAACACAAAATAGCCATATGTTGTTTTATTAACATTTTTATAATATACAGCTTTAAAGATCTTGAAACCCTTAAACAGATTTTATTCAGCGTAGAAAGGATTGTAACTTTTAAAGAGCTTTTATTCAGTTTCTATGCTTAATTCTTTATAATAAAATCCAAACAATTTGCTGATGTTATATTGATATTTGTATCGATTATATTTTAGTATTACATAGCAATAGAATTACGACTTACCGCCGTCCGTATGAGAAAATTTCTAGAGAAGAATAATTCTCTCGTAGAATACAAATAGTTCCTATGATATATTACGATTGTTACAAATATTTCATTTTGATAATTTTGTTTTGAACTAATTTACAAATAACCTAGCTACACTTTAGTTGGAAAACAATGTCAGGTGGACAAACCGGATGCTCGTTGAATAGACATATCAATTATAAGACCACCGTCTAACCGGAACAACATGCACGCAAACACGCAAACGTGTACTGCCGATGTTCCTACTCAATCTCATCGTTTGTCGCGTGGCGTAGGTTTGTCAACACACGGGATGCACTCGCGCGCTGCGTAAGTGAGGAAGGCCAGCTCTAGCAAAACCCCAGCCCGATTTTCGCGCTGATCAATTTCACCGGTAGCTAGTGAACTGTCATCTCGTGCATGAGTAGAACAAGGTCTCGTCTGCCTACGGGAGTGTCTGCCTAACCGGGCGCGTTGACTCTCCACGCAATAAAGTGATTAACTGGTGGCCCCCCTCGTACACGGTTCGCTCCCCTGCCCGAGAAAAAACAACTTATCGCACAAAACCAACTCGCTCGCGCTTTTTGACAGATTCGCGCAACGGTTGTTGTCGTTTTTTTCCCCGACATCGCCTCAGAATGAAGCCTTCGCTATCAAAAAAAAAAACACACACACCGAAACGGTTGGTCCAGTTTGCTGCCACCGAGCCATTTGAAAGGCCAGCGCAGTCGGGATGAATTATTTGCGAGGCTTCAAGCCGTCCCCAACGCCAACCGATCTCTTCAATCACACGAAACTTGTTACCGTCGCGCATGTTGCCGTGTTATTTATTCTGTTGCGCTCAACTTTATTTTCTCCCGAATGTGTTTCTTGTTTTTTTTATTTTACTTTTTATTTGAGCCCACAAGATTGGGCCAAACAATAATCGGTAGTCGACCTTCGCGGCATTTGTCATTGCCGCCGCCATTCTACGTCGCGGTGTGCGAGAACTCATCCGTCTCTCTCTCTCTCTCTCTCTCTCTCTCTCTCTGTATTTCGTTCTTGGTTGTGTGCAATTCATTATTCTGCTTCTTGAATTGTTTTATTAGCTGGGCTTGACAGAGTGTGTTCTTTGACGCTGGACGGCGAACCAACCCTCAACGAAGGTCAATGACACTCGAGTTTTTTGGGGCGCGAAAACAGAAGCTACCGGTTGACGTTTCTGTGTCGAACAAAATGGTTGTGTTGTGGCTTGCCGACGTTTACAAGGCTAAGTGGGAAGCAGATTAGTATCGTGCGGTTGTTTCGAACTGGGGGGAAACCTTCAAGGAACCTGCTCATTCTTGAGCTAAATCCATCTTAAGTTTATTGATATAGAGGTTTCATTTTTTTATGGATAATGCTTAGTCTTTTATGGAGAAAAGCTTATTTAGAACTGGTATTTTTCATGTATATTGCACTATTTAATGTTTCTGTATCGTCGACTGATCGGATTATCCGTGGTTCAGGCTTTCATCTAAGTAGGTTCTTACTAATACGGATTATACGTGGCTATCCGCTTTACCGTCCGCAGGGGACCAAAGTAATGTAATTAATATTCTATTTATTTTTATTTGTAACTTTAAACATAATGTCAGGAAAATTTTTCTTACTTCTGAAATAAGCAAAAGACAAGCAAACAACCTCACCAATAATTGTACGATGGAAAATCAAAAAACCATATTTCTGAGTTGTGCAATCAGTAAATTGATGTTAATCATTTCCACTTTGTTGCCTCAAGGCGCACTGATTATTTGAGATAATTTATCAGCAATCTTATCTCTTCGTCTATTTCTTTTTTTTGTCGAATCGAAAACAATTGGACGCTAATCTAATCCCAAAATGATGATGATGGGCGTACTAATGAGCAGTCGAGCGGGTCTGATTCATTCCGGTTCAACGGGCTCTGGCCGCAATCTGACGGCACCGTTCGTGCACAGTACAGCAACATAATGATGCCAATACAAAGCTTAACAAGATCATGCCATCTTCCGATACACAAAACCCTTATCATCTCGCATGATGCTCTTGTCTATTACAGAAATTAGAGAAATGATTCGCCCAAACAGTTCTCGTTCGTTCGGAGCGGCAGAAAATAAAAATTCATTTGATTCAAGACACGTACAATCTTCGTGATGCTCACTTTCTCGTTACCCCGCCATCACAATTGTTGTATCCTTCGGTCGAAAGTGTCGATCACGATCGTATGTGAATTTTCGCGCAATTTTTTCCCCGCTGCAAAACAATTCCTTCTACCACGCGTCCGTTGCCATAGAAGCAGCAACAAAAAAAAACGGAAGAGTTTGATAAATCGCACCACTATGTGAAACGAGAGGGAGAATGCAAGAAAATAAAGTACAACAAAAAAAGCGCATTAAGAAACATGCCGACATGGATCGCTCAATGGTCGTCGTCCCCTCGCTGCGCCAAACAGACACTGGTTGGCTTGGGCTTTCTTTATTATTATTTTCATCATTACGGGATCGATGTTTGGGGTGAAAATGTAAATTGCCAGTGTCGATTACGGCTTTTCGTTTCGATGCAAAACCCTCTCCCGGTGCCTCGCACACCGCCAAAACAAAAACACAACAAAAAGGGTGGTTGAGAAGAGGAAACAGGTTTTTTATGATGGATCGGGCTTCCAATCTTTTTCTTTTATAGACATCACCACAATAACCTCTACTCGACTTTAGCTTAAAAGTCTATTATTATTACGATGGCATAAAATTTCACTTTCTTCCGTTCCGTCGTTGTTGTGTGTGTGATGTGAAAAAAAATGTATGCAAAAAGGCTACCGGGCGTGTGAGTGAGTGAGTGAGCCGAGTGCGATCGCTGTTGAGGCGCCCGTACACACGAGATCATGTTTATGATTCGCAGCATTATGCTACACACCGAGGCGCATAATGGAAGTTCTCATCGATGATGTGCTGCCTTTCGGTTGAAGGGCCGGTAGGTAATTCATTTCGCTGTCTGATTTGCATTGAAGTCTCCGCAAAACGCACCTAGTTTATCGCCTGTGACACCGCAATCAAAGTGCAGAAAAAACCCCTCCCCGGGTGGGCAAACATGGGAAAATTGAGCCTTCGGGGTGAAATCTAATCCATTCCCTTCCATTCATTCATTCAACGCCTTGTCGATATGTTGTCCCAAAGTCAAATGGGCGGATAATAATAATTTTCTTCTCCCTTCTTTTGATCCACGAGCTGGCGGGATCAGTTTTCACTATCGACACCACCCCAAGGGATGGGAAAAATTCACGGAACGGAAAGCGGAAACAAATCAAGCGACGCATTTGGGGAGGCAAGCGGTTCCCGGGCGAAGCACCACGACATTAATTATGAGAAGGGGGTTGTGTTCCCTACCGGTGCTAATTATCTAATTATGTGGAAATCGATCGACATCCCACCCTGAAGGATCGCCCGCCGCTCGAAGGTTACGGTGAAAGTGATCTACCAGTGTGGCATAAATAAGCCATTTTCAACCACAATTGCTCGCTTTCACAGGATCTTTTTATTCGTAGCGGTTCGTCGCTTGTTGCAGGTCTTTCGTTTTGTTTGCTCATGTGCGATCACTCTAATGTGTCCAAAATCTCGTTAGGTGAATGCAATCACACATAAAAATGCTAAGCTGTTGCTACAAATAGGCAAAAACAAGGAAAAAGAAGCATCTTCCAAACAACGATCATAGCAAAGATTTCGTTTCTTTCGCGCTCTATAATCAGATAGAATTGGATAAGTAAAAGCAGCACAAGCAGAACACTATAATTTCGAAACTAGCCTCATTCTTTTCATCGTTTTCATCGGTACAAGTTGATTGTAGGGCACTGCTGAAACTACTGCTTAGCGATGCCAACTTTGCAGCGCTGCTCCCTGAAGCAATGACGCTCAAGAAACACGCCAAGTGAAAGATTTGTTGAAAGAAAACTTCACTAGAATTGTCTGCTCCCTTCTCTGTAATACAATTTTCATCCTCCCATGATGGCTTGTTTTGGTACATAATTTCAATTGTACAAAACAACCGATTCTCCCCCGTGTGTGCGTGTGTGAGAAAAATCGTTCGAATCCGGCTGCGGAAGTGTTGGTTGGAAAAATCCACATTCATCCGGTGTAAGTTGTTGCAGCTAATGGGAAGCATGTTCCGGATGAAGGGAAAGACATTCCTACCAGCGTCAACTTTTGCGATAAGCTTAACTGGATTGCCAGGTGTTGCGAGAGGGAAATGCGCTTGAAATGGTGTGTGGGGCGGGTAATCACACACACACACATGCCGAACCTGTTCTGCATCGGTCCGCTGGTCAGCGTGTGAATCTCGTTCCGTTTGACGCGTCTACTGTGGTTGGGGCTCCGGCCTTTTATACCGTTTGTTTCCATTTTTTTACTTTTACTCTCTGCCTAGCTCTCCGTTGGCGAGAGTTGCATGCGCATCTCGTGTACGTGAGTCGTAATGAAAATTTAATTAATCCATTAAAATATTATAACATCCGCGAGTCTACCGTAGTACTTCATCTTTTCGAATTTCGATTTCACTTATGGCGGCGAAACGATGCTGCGAGGATCTTGTCTGTAAGTCCCACTTGAACTGCTGCTCGTGACGCGATTATGATCGCCGGTCACAAATTTGGTCTTCTTCGCAGTACATGCAGCACAGTGGGCGTATTTTTTTGTGGGATGAAACCTTGAATAAAAAACTGTTCAATAACTCAACATCACTGTCGATAGTTGAGAACATGAAATGAGAAAATTTTATAGTAAAATATTTCGAAATTCGCAAAAGAAATTTGATAGCAAATCATACAAGCAACAATGGACACCGCCTAAGATTTTCATGCCTCACGTCTTGATATTAAGTTCGACCTGTTTAAGTATTGTTAGACTTCATCTTTACTACAAACTCTAAATGCTCTAAACTCAACTATGCTTGGGAGAATATTTGTCTAAATAGAGGCGATCGCAACGAATCCGACCCCAGTCTGAAGTCTTAAAGGCCTAGCGCGAACAACAAATTGGTTCATAATTTAGAGCAAAAGATGTTTAGAGTAAACGAATAGCTTCAGCTTAAAACATTGAATAATTTGGTATCGGCCCTGAGATCTTCATTATTTTTAAAAACAATATTCTGTAGGTCCAAAATGCTTTTCAAACGTTTTTGAGAGTCTTATGAATCTACGACTGATTGTATTTTCGTATCTGTCTAGAAAAAAGAAATAAAAGAATTAAAGAACCAACTTTTATGCAAAAATCGAGCAAGAAACGGTTGGATGGATCCACCGTATGCAATCTACTTGAGTCTCTATTTGCTCCCTAAATTAATGTAAGGAAGCACACTTGTACATATGGATATGCCTTCTAGCGGAAAAATTCTAAATTAACAGTGTTAAGTTTTTTAAAAATAGTATGTTAAGAATATGCTCTCGGAATGACTTGTTCCACGCAAATGACGGATTCCATTTTATCCATTTTCATTCAATTTAAACAACCCACTGTGCTGAATCCATCAGATGATTAGCCTCCAGATGCTGTTGGATAGATCTATCTTTATCTGTCATTTTCTCGCATGTTTTACCCCAAACTCCCAATTGGCACACCGGCATCGTAATCGGCCGTAATCATACACGACGACGCTCGTTGGTGACTGGGGGCGGTCGTCAGGAAGCGCTGCTAAGACGATGCGTGCCAGTTCATCATCGGAACACCGCCATCGGTGCAAAAAAAATACCAAGAACGTGGCCTTACAAAGTATTACCGGCATCGGGTGGGTTGTATCAACCGATCGCACTATCCACCGTGCCCGATAGCATCGAATAGCGTCACGTTTTAATGGTGTTTGGCGATTGATTTTTCCATGGTTGCGCTTTCACTGTGATACTGCGCGATACTGAAGGTGCTCATTAGTTGGTCGGTTTGGCCGATAATGACGTTTCTCCCTTCCTAGCGTTATTGCGGCATCCTTTTTGGCAATAGATCACGTTTCATCCTGAACTGTGCCAGGTCGCTTTTGCTTGGTGGGACAAGAGAAATAAATCTTCCCATTTGTGGTCGAGCAGGGAAAGAAAGGTCAACACGATAATCTCCGATGGAGTATTTTAACAACAGTTACGGATCGCCATACCGGGCTTGGACGAGTGTTAGGGTGAGCTTTTTATTTGGGAAATCATGTTCGGACATCACACAACACCCGCTGCATCAAGGCCGCGTGGCCCCAATTCATCGCGTGAAGTGTGAGAATCGTCATCGCACGGGGGTGACATGCGGTCACACTCGAACCAAGGGTTCGTCGCTTGTGCGTGCAGTCGTTCGTTTATACGCTCAGTTTGAGGTGGTTTTGAGACTGAAAACGCAAGAAACAGAAAGCAACAAGCCATGTTTCTTCGTCTTATTGCCATCTGTTCATCTCACGATGGTATGGCATCAGATTGCGGCAGAACCGAGCCTCGTAGGTAGCCCGAATCGTGAGTAATTTCAACGCCACTAGCGGGACATTTGTGACAGCGGTTGGCACTTCCGTTGTACCCGAGCCACCGATGGACTTGATGGACGTTCGGCACAGAGTTTTTTTTTACTTGCCGCCATTACCTCTTCTGTTTCCTCATATCATCTACATCTAGGCTAGGCAAAGCACAAAGCTCTACAGATAAACCTTCGCTCCGAAAGACTTTGCTACATTCCTAGATTCGTTGTTTGAAGCTCGTGCGACCAGAGATTAATCATAATCATCACCCACGAAACCGTCGTTTTTCTTCTCGAGCGATCCAAAACTCGTAACGAGACACAATTATGCGTCATTAGAAACGGCTCAAACGAACGGGCCCCAAAGAACTAGCTCGGTCCAAGGTCCTCCAAGGCAATGTACTGGTCGGCGTTTTTATTTTTTATTTTTCGAACGTCGTTTTTAGGGCCATAATCCGGCCAAAAGAGACACACCACAAAGGTAAATAAACGAACAACACGACAAATTCGGGGGAGGAAACTTTTCGGGAGACAAAGCGAAGATCACAGAATGAAAAAAAACTATAACGAGGCCATTGTAGAGTTAGAAAGAAACAGACAAAAAACGACGACAGTAAAACGGATAGTAAAAAATCGTTAGAAAAATCGGCATCCACCTCGCGAGCTATTTTTTTTTTTGTTTCTTTTTCTGGACGGTAGGAAGTATGCTCTTAATATTATGCTCACGCCATATAATTAAATTAAAGAAGCGTGCGTCCAAACGTTCGGTCGTTGTGTATTGTGACGGTAATGGTACGGCATGCGCTTGGGCGACCAGCTTTAGTTTTTTTTTCGTACATCGGCCTATGTACTTTTGTCTAACCGTTGGCGCAGGGTGAAACTGTTCAGGTGGCAACAGAATGGTGAAAAGTAATGTTGTTTGTTCCTTCAAGTTTTGTTTCCCGTCTTGCATTTCGCGTTCATCTCCGTTTTTTCGGGGAACTCGTGTAATGAGATCACTTTCTAAGATTTAAATACACTTGAAAATGGGCTCGGTTGTGTGCAGTGTTTGCGCTAAGGTAGAGACAAATTGCAACCTTCCTTTTGAACTCAAACTAACCAATTAAATTTTTGCTGTGAAAGACTATGGCTGAGTCCGGTTATTGCATAAAGAAACGGAGTTAAAAAAAACACAATCATAACACTTTATTATGCTCGATCGTTTTTGTGGACAGTGAGCTTCAACCCTTAAACGATCGCGAATTTAAGGCGGATCACCATGCGCCGCGGTTATGCAAAAAAAAAAAGGATTTCACTTCCGGTCGACACTGGAGCAGTTTTATGTGTTTTGCAGCACCACTGTTGAAAGCTTACATGGGTTTTCAGCGAGCACAGGCCAAATGATTTTGTTGAACGATTTTAGAGGAATGCTGTGCGCACAAAAAAAGGAAACGAAGTAGTTTAAAATATCATTTTGAAACGGATGAAGACACGCGCAGAAACATATGTATCCTGGTGCAACACAAAACCTTAACTAATGAGCGTAATACAGTGAGTTAAATCACTGTAAGTGTAATATAATTTATTTTTAACTAGGCTTTAGCTATGTACAGTAATTCATGTTACATTCGAATGAAAATTAAAACTATCCAACGTGATCAGATGAAACTGCACACACGATCATGTCTGGTTTGATGGATTTTCGAGAAAATTTACAAGATTTTGGCTTGTTTGCTCCTTCATTCACCATTTGATTAAGGATAGTAATTCGTTCATCATTCTGTCAATCACATATGAAGATGTAGCCATAGTCCTTCTTGTTTACGGTTTAATGACCATTTCTTTAAGATTTGTGGATCCAGCATCGATATGAATGCTGTAGGTTAAATACATTTGAAACCTAAACAGCTAAACTTATTTATTTTATTATTAAATATGACGGCTTGTCGCCCTATTGTCGATGAGCTAATACTAAATAATAAATGTTTTTATCACGACACTAACTTCTTGCCTTAACGACGTAGACCAAGGAAAAAAATCTTACATAAATCTTTGGTTATTTATCCGCTTGTAAAGAAATAACTCTAAAATTTTTGGGTTGAAGAAAACGGCTAAATTCTCACGAGATTGTTCAATATAGCTGGTAGCTGTGAAATTGGACAATAAATTGATTGTAATTTTTCGCATCTACGTTCGCCAATAAGCCATCAATATGTGTCAAATTTTCACACAATATATCAAAAATTGAAGCGATTTTAGCAACTAAAACTTAAATACCTATAACATCAATTCAGTGTGTGCGCTTACTGTAATTTAACTCACTGTACCTTCATATAAATTTATCACTGAAAATCGCCAAATTTAGGTGGATTAAAAAATGACTACAAGCATCCTGCAACCCAGCACAACATATTCGAGCACAAGCGCATGTTTCTGTCTGTTTTTCGTCGCCAACCAACGACACAGTTTCATCTCAATCATGATCACCGCACCGTTTTAAATCGGTTCTCTGCTTGCCTGGTTGCCCAACCAGCAACAATAAAAAAACACTATTTTCCTCCCTACCCTTGCGCCTTTTAACCCTGCTCCACGGCCAGCACCGATGCTGGCCGGGCCGGCCATTCATCGTTCAAACAAACTAAAACGCTTCGCCCCACCGGTCGGTTTAAAGGTGGCGCTGACTCCGCGTGTTCGTTTTGCGGAATGTTAATGACTTTCGCGATTGGTTGCTTCCCAGTGCAGAGGACTACGGAACCTTCGAGCGGTGGTCGAGACGATTCAGAACGATCGTGTATTTTTTTCTGAAATCTTTCTTTGCTGACTTTAACACAAGTCGAGAACCTTCAAACCAACCAGAGCAGAGCGTATACGAGAGGGTCGTTCGTGAATGATTGACTTGAGGTTTGTTCTTTCGCTCCGTTTTCTCGATTACCATTTCTGAACCTCCCGCTCTTGTTCGTTGTCCCCGCAAACGGATGACGATTAATAAGATTAATGTTTGATCATTCGTTTGTTCACTCGGTTGCCATTGTTGCGGACGCGCGGACCTCAAGCAACTTCGGCTACAGGAATATGAGATTCGATTCGAAAAAAAGGCTCATCTCATCGCCCAAAAACACTCATCACCACCATTCGCGCAACAGTTTGTGTTCGGCTTTGAGCCGTTTGATAATGAATATTAATGGTGATAATATTTTTTTATCGCTTTGTCTCCGACTCATCCCAGAATCTGTATCCCCTCTCTATAAGCTACTTTTCCTCCATAATTCCTAGCATTAGGAGTGACCCGTGGGTCCAAGAGTGTTTGTTTTTATGAGCCGATCAGGATTGTATTTTGGTGCTTTGTTTTGATTCGCTTAATCATTTCATTTATTTAGCCCTCAGCGTAAAGGGCGCTGAGTCTGGTAGGTTCAAAGCCAGCAGCAGGATCGTTAAGACGTACGTTCCCAAGCCGAAAAACAAAACATCAAACCGAGCTCAATCGTTCGATTCTTAATTAGAGCTTACCTCGCGACGATCGTCGGCAATGATTTATGGTAAAATGATGCTAATTCCAACCTAAGAAAAGGTGACTAACTCCCCGTTGTTAGTGCTTAGTGGTCCCCCGAAGCACCACTAAGAAGAGTTGTGAAGATATTAAGATCCATATCGGACGATGCCAGTCGATGCTCGAACACGTGCCATCGACCGTTGACAATTAGATTCGCTAGATTTTGAAGCTTGATAAAAATGGAAACTTTTTTTGCGAAATTCACCACACCAAGCAGACATATCACACCGCACGCCCATGGGAGGAATGAATTAGACACTTAATTACTGAAACGATCTCACAAGCACAACCGGACCGGGTAGAAGGCAAAGGTTCCTGTTTCAGGTAGCTCTAAACTTTTTAAATCGGCGCGAAATGCGATCTGTTTTTTGGGGAGACATTGTTAGACAGTCCCAAAACAGCATTCCATTAGCATTGTTTGATCACGCTGGCGATTATGTAGGGATGTTTATAAGTTTGCTACTCTGCGAAACAAGAATCAATATGTTAATGTCTCGTTCTTGTCCCTTTTTTTTTGCTGTTCTGACTCTATGACTTCACCACAAAACCATCTAATAGGTATCGGTAATAGGAGTCGTGATCTTCTGCTTTAACGATGCATGAAATCAGTCACACGCTTGTCAAACGATTCACCGGAGCTTGTGAAACTTATCGCACCCCGTCCGTATCCTGCTGTCTTTGAATCAGCCATCCGTGGCGCTTGGGCGATCATCATTCGGGTTCAGAGAGCTCAGCAAAAGTCATTACCCTTTCTTGCGGGCCGTGGGCTTCGATCGCACATAACCGGGTATGGTACATTGGTTTGGCGTGATGCTTCCGAACACTTGTTGGCACTTCTTGTCGCAACCACCGAGAAACATCTGTTTGTGTGCGTCCCATACCACGCACGCCCGTTGGTATGTGGCATCAAATTCCTGCCCCACACTAATGAGACCAATTTACCAACCAACGTAATCGACATCGATCGATCGGCTGCAACGTGCATTCCATGTTTCTTCGCGCCCCGTGGCCACTGTGGGGGTTTTCGTGATTGTGAAGTTGCGAAGGCAACTGCAGCCCTCGAGCGTCTGCGGATGCGGTAGAAATAGAAAGTAAGGTGCAATTGGAAGCAAGATTGCAGCAACCCAAGGTTGCGAGTACGCAGAGGTGATCTCTACCCGAACACGATTGGCTTGAAGGGGTAGTAGCTTCCACGGAAGGCGATAATGATCGCTACTGACAGGCACAGACTAAGTCGCCGGTTTAATGGTTTCTTATAAGTCTTGTGAAATTTGAGAATAGTATTCGGCGCATTCTTTAAAACTGAAAAAGCGTCCTCATAATATTTGTAATATTTCTACACTAATTAAGAGCTATGATCGTCCAGGTCTCTAAGGTTCGCATAGGATTTTTCATAAAAGAATACGACAGGACGTCCATAGATAAAAGACATTCTCCTTCATGTGATCTTATATGTCACTAGCTAGTTGGGTGCCCTTGTACGATGCATGCCTTTCTATTAGACAACTTAATTCTCTTGTTGATTAAAACTGAATACCAAAGTTTATCCTTGGGTAACTAATATGGCG
This sequence comes from Anopheles maculipalpis, assembly GCF_943734695.1. Classification (NCBI taxonomy): domain Eukaryota; kingdom Metazoa; phylum Arthropoda; class Insecta; order Diptera; family Culicidae; genus Anopheles; species Anopheles maculipalpis. The sequence goes on from NC_064871.1 coordinate 88,464,054, forward strand.
ATTTCTGTACCCGATATCACTCCTTCAGAGCTCTTCATATTCTTGGTAACTACAACTCAAGTTACTAAAAATTTTAAAAATATAGGAATCTGGTTAGGCAGCCCAATTTCTGAAGGCAGACTTCTGGATTCTGGTCGCTTCTTGGCTTAAGAATCTACGTAATTGGATTGTCATTCCTCACTCACGGGGGAACGGTCTTGAACCCCAGTCTCTGTGTGTGAATACTGGCACCAATGTCTCCTCGGACCGTTGGTCCGCATTCTGGTCTAAAATCATCGATGCTCCCAATCGATGAATCGAGCCCTTATTTCAGAAGTAAAAGATCAGACTGTTCGATCTGATTGCAACCACATGTCCATCACCCATCCATATCGAGTGCAGAGTGGTGAAGTTGAAGAAAAACCACAGCCCGAGAAATAAATTATTCGTTGGGCAATAAATCGGTTTCTCAATGCTTCCCCGTCCCTTTCGGTCATCCCAATTCTAGTGTAAACACATCAAACCCCTTAAGTGCATAGAAAGGTGACGCTTGCTTTTAGAAAGCTTCACGAGCAGAAACATCTTAAACACACGGCTAGAGAGTGTGATTTTCCCCAGTGTGGATGTATTTGCATTCGTAACATTGTTTATTCTTCCTCCCCCCCCCCCCCTCCCTTTCTTTTTGTTTATTGTAGCTACAATCGTTGACCTCTCGCTGTGTCTCTCGGTAATTGCAGGCAGCAAACACGGTTAAACTCAATTGCAAAAGGAGTGCATTTCCGAGGGCATGACGCTTGATCGAAGCTCGCCTGACAGTTGATTGGTTTGTTTAACATCATCCAGAACTGCAATCAAACGGAAGGACTCGAGCCCATACCCACCGGTCGATTTATTGCTACTTACTCTTTCTTCTGTCGTTTGCTTGCTACTTGAAATCGATTTCGATTACATTCGATTCGCGTTCGACTTGAACAGTCGAACCCGACGATCGTTTGCTCGGGGAAAACGTGATAAACATGCTTCCGGCAGCGGTTGGCGAAGGGCTGCGGCGGACAAAACTTACGATCAAACTCTATCGATCGCTGGTTTGTTGTACAGAAACCAAGAGGGATAAAGCTTACATCGTGGCACAACGCCGTATTCAAAGTCGCATGGTCGTTGTCGCGTTGCTGAGGTGAAATCGATTTTACGCTCATCCGGTTTGGTTCCGTTGGGGGAACTCGCTCGCGAAGTGACGTTTACCCGAATCGCCCAAATAACCATCGCTCCCAACCGGGTTTCCTCGTTTTATTTTATGACCAATCAGCTCACCTCATAGGCTCCGGTGCCCCCGAGGCCTGGTGGACAAACAAAACCGACAAACCCACCGATATCTGGATCGATCCGGAACAGCTTTTTTTTCACTTCCAACCTAATGGCGAAGTCTCTTGTAAGACAAATTCGATTGCTCTTCTTTGCACCCTCGCTATCGCTCTTTTGTTTATAACCGATCGATGAAAGCTTCCCGTTTTTTTTTCGCGAAACGATTTAACGCCCCTCTTTGCATATTACTTTTTCTTATACCGTTTCTATTCTTTTACTGAACCCACCGGAACAATGCTACCTATTTCCGGCTTATTGATGGTCACAAATGTCATCCTGCTCTTTGCTGAACACTTTCCCTTTTGGGGAGAAGACAAAAAAAGGGGTTGTTAAAACGGTTAGCAATGTTTAGCATCCATCCGGGCGGTTACGCTCACCCAGACTGAGGTGGCCCTCGTTCCATTTTCAAAAGCCTCACCTCGGAAGCTCACCAGAAGCCATTGTCAAATTTGCAGAGGGACGCCAAGAGAGAGAGAAAAAAAACGAGGAAAGGAAATTTCGATTTTGGGGCAGTTATTGGCGCTTGGCGTTTTCAATCTTTAATGCTCACCGTCACCGCGACACGTTTTTATCGATTGCAATGATTGCCCGCGATCGGCACATGTTTATCGATTCCTGTTTCTTTTCTTTGGTGCTTGTTTTGTCTTTCCTTTTTCCCGGCACATAATTATTGTCGTTTAAGTTGTTGGATAATGTACAAGCAATCTACATTACGTTTAAAAGTCGATTTTACACACGAACAGCTTTTGCTCTAGATATTTCGAGTTTTTTAAGCGCTGTTGACCAAGCCACACCTCAAGCTTCATGGGGTTGGGACATATTTTTGCAAGAATTGTTGTAAAGTGGGAAAAACAGGTTGCTTTGGTTGATCGTCTGGAAATGTAAAGCCTCTTGTGTTGAGAAAATATTTAGGGGTTGGGGGAATGAATGCTTTTTCAAGTGTTTTATTTTTAGGAACGAATTTACCTTGACGATTTGGTCCGGACGCACTCCAAGGTGTACACAAACTACAGAGTGTACGCAGAAGAGCCTTTTTTATGCATTCCAAAAAAGGATAATCGTCTTGCGGCGATCTCCGATCCACCCCAGCCAGAGCCGAATATTAATCCCAGTTTGCCTTGCCGGTATTGCACCAAAAGAGGTGTTCTATTTCGTCTACTTCTACCTGCAGTTTGTTAGTGTAATAGGAAGACACGATGCTAGACTTTCCTATCACTGTTTCCCTTGGAGGTCCAGAAGCTATGCAGCATCACAGCATCACAGTTCTCGCTCTATCGAGACGAGCTGCTCAGAAGCTGGTCCTGCAAATCACAATCATCAGCCTGAAAAGAACAATAAGAACAATACATACTTCACCGATTTGTCGACTCCTGAGCAGTATGGGCAGTGCGGATATGCTGTGAAGCTCATGTTATAATATTCACGAGTTATATATTATACGAGTTATAATATTCACGAAAATATCCGTGCTCCGGTTCCGGTTATTTTACTGTTTATTAAAAATAATCTTCATTTCATGTCTCACCACTCAACGCCACCTCAGAATGTCCTTCAAATTAGGAAACTTTACATAAAATCAAACGATAATTTCAAACATTTAACGTCACTCGGAAACCCTTATGAAATTTAAAGTCCTTGTAGTACATTTTTTCAATTTCGCAATCACGTCTGAGTGAACGCTAAGCATGTGATCAGTCTTTAAATGTCCAGATTTAATATCTGACATTAAGCGTCAAACGGTCTTAAAACTTTAAATTTATTTCTTGCTCCAGCATACCACACCTCTGAACATAATCATTGCATAAAAGAAGTTGATTCTTCTACACAACACCGGTAAACATTAAACATTGTTCCTGAATTCTTGAACGCAAACACTCCAACTTTACAACCAACAGTCCATTTTGTCCTACTCTCCTGTTGATCACTAAAAGTAACTGGACCCCACAATTTACTTCTACTTGGCCTCTTTATTTTCTTTCTCCTAATTATCTTCCCAAAAAATCCCACACTCTCAAAATAGATGCAGTTGTTTCGTGTACCAAAATATGGCACTCGTTATCATCAAACGCACGACGACGACGACGGGGACGATTGTGATCATGCTCCCAAAGCGACAGCGATTAAACGCACCAAACCGTTTGTTAATGATAGTCCCAGCGTGTGTAGACGCGTTTGTTGAACCAAATTTTGTGTGTTTTAATTTTACGATCTACAGCGGAGTTGGTTTTTTAAAACCCTCCCATGTACGTGAGCCTCAAGCGAGTGCCGAGCTCGTGGAAGAAATCGACATGCATTGGAGCAACAACACACGCTCGAGATTTACTCGCAACACGGGAGACTATTTGTTAACTGGTCTGGGGTTATAAAAATTATCATAATTTTATCTCTAACCAGCAGTTCCGTTCGTCGTTCCTCCGGATGTGTTTCTCTACCGCTGGCCCTCTATCTATCTGGCTCTCTCGGGTCGGCTAGTTAATCACACTAAATCATTTACTAGCCGCCGTTTATCGTTACTGAAAAGGAACCATAAACAAATATCTATTTCCGTGTGTGCTTCCGCGTGTTTTTTTTTCGGCTTTTCGCTTCCCGAAGCCCAATAACTAATGTTTTTCGCTGTTTCGATGGGGAAACACGTATTTATCTGGATCACAATCCAACCGGACCACAGTGCCGGATCGTTGTGGGCCACCCATAAAACGAGCGACTGATTGCTAGGTGATCAAGTGATCAACTTCCCAAGCACACAAGTCACTTTTGGGTGCCCTCCAAACGGCTCCAAAAGAAGCGAAAGCCCTCACGATAATAATAGGGCTCCGTAGAGACAAGAGCGTACGGTGGTGGTAGTAGCTGTGGACCGTTTTTTTTTCTTCTGCACCACAGCGGAATAAATGTGTTCATACATTGCCGGTAATAATACCCATGTCCTTTGGGGACAGCCAAACATCTGTCTCATAAATGTTAACATGTGTCCCGGTGCGTGTGTGTGTGTGTGTGTGAGTGACCCTCATCGATCTAGTCACGCTATTAATGACAAGCCCTTCGTCACGCTCGCCCATATAGGGAAAGAAGAATGCAGCAGCACTGTGTAATTCTCGGTCGCTTGCTTGGAAGTCACGGGAAAAGAAGGAATAAGCCAAAACTTCAATATTCCAACAGCGTCTTTTTACCATACTTTCGATTTTCGATTCATCGACCTTTCCCAAAAAAGCTAGAGTTTTTTGTTTTTTTTTTGGGTGGGGGTAGGTTTGTACTCACTCGGGACGGAATTGCACAGCCGATCGATCGACCGGCGTGATCACTTAATTTCGCTTTCACGACGCGACACATTCCAGAGCGTTCATTCGCCATCCGTTTGGGGTTGGCGCGACAGTCGACAGTGGACAAAGAAAAAGCTAAAGGGCTTCCCAAAAACGTGTCCAGGTGTATGTGTGTGTGTCTCTAAATTCTTGGGATCTCTGTTGGGAAAAGGTAATTTGAGTTGCCTTGGACACAGCCATCAGTACAGCCAACGATTCCGGAGCGTTTGACATTCAATCTTATTTATTCTGTATCATCTCGGGTTGGGTGGATCACACTCTCTGCGGGTGCTGCCTGCTTCTGGCGTTGGTTTCACTCCTTCATTTTTTTTTACTTTCAAGGTGTGACCCCCTTCAGCAGCAAGCTGTAAAAGCTGAGGTGGTGGTTAATTTTTTAAGCTTGTCAAAATTCCAACCTTTATCGAGCGTGAGATGTCACTGGAAGAGGAATGTTCGCTTTACTTATCGATGTGTATACAGCGATACAAAGTGAGAAACAGAAATGATTTTAATTTTATGTAAGCAGCTATTTTTGATACACTTTCTCTCTTTACGATATACTTTTCATAAGAATCTTTTTATATCCTTATCTTTCTTGATTCAACAACTTCTCAAAACCTTTTTTGCCAGAGAAGTCATTCGAAATGGGATTTGAACTCGTGACCGGAGTAACTCAATCTTGTGTAACTCCGAGTGCCTTAATAAAATGATATGTGACTGACAATTGATCGTGGATATAAAAAGGCCTTTTCCGATACTGAAGAATTTTATTTTATTTACTTTTAAGCGTAAATAATTGACTAATATTTTTTTTAACTTCTTCTGACTTAAGAAGAAAACTTATACTTGAAGCTCACTCGCTACCAATTTTAAATCACTCGTAAAAAAAAGGAAAAAGACAAGCAAAAAAGGTGTGTGGACCGTGGACCTTCCAGTTTTTGCCAGATGACGGTGACAGATCGATCACCTCCAACGGCCGCGATGTGATGGATTCGATGTGGCCCATCCATCTACACAGAACCGGTTCGATTGTTTCGACTCGAGAAGGTTTCACTTCCCAACCACTTCCTCTTCTTCGACGTTATTTGCCACCGTACCGCTTGGGAAGGTTTTTCATTTTCATGCTAATGACGAAACTACAGAGAAATGAATTGCTACGTACACTAGTACAAGGAAGCAATAAGAAGGAGCCGTAAAAAAAGCAGAAGAATGGCATCAACGAAAGTTTTAAGAAAAAAAAGGTCTCAAAAAATTGCTGTCCCCAGCCTCGTGGCCACCAACAACTGGTATGTTGGCGGGCTTGTTAGCTGTACTTTACTGGCGTGGAAAAATCGCTTTTTTGCGCTTAAGTAGCATAAATCAAATACGCCATCTAGCTAAACAACCGACTATAATCGTCCGGCCAGAACCGTTTCCCCAGCGAGGGAAACGTTCTTCGACTAGCAGAACGCGGAGCACCGATGATCTATTTGACATTTCCGCTTTTGGGCAGCTAAGCAAAAGCACGCAGCGATACGGCCTTTTTGGTGATGATTTATGAACCGAAACTACAGTTGTGCTTGTTCGATTGGCGGAGTCTTAAGGTGGTGCTAATTTTGTGCGTGTGGCAGCCGACATATATGGAAATGTCTCAAGAGAACGGATAGGCAAACTGGGCGTCTATTTTCGTACTCGCACATCGAACCGTTGTTCTACGATGATGAATCACATCCTGTCGTCTAACCGGCAAAAGGACAGACGGCAAGATAGCGGCGAAAGTGTCTATTCGAACGACACAACACAAAACTCGATCGCGTTATCCAAAATTTAGATAAACGAGATCACCTTCGAAAGTGTTTTGCGGCCAAAAATAGGAAGAACGCGCGTGCGTGCAGGAAAGAAAGCTTAATCCTCTCAAACTGGCAGGAGCGTCAATGAAAAAACAAACAAACCTGCTCCACCCTCGCCGGTGTCTCCCCTTTTTAGGACCGATTAGAGGAAGAGGGAATCGGTCAAGTGGGATTAAACCAACTGTTCGCTTTCTACGCGATCACTCGGCGTGTTTGCTTGTGGCTTCCCTTCTGCCTTACAGCTCGCCTTAGTATTTGTTCAAATAGTAGTAGTTGGGCGGCATGACGAAAATGGAAAACCAAAATCAAACATGCTAATGGATTTCCAATGTTCGGTTGGCTACCATTATTACTTCACACCTGACCTGTTCGAAGGTGCCTCAAGCAGCGCTCCTTCCATCGTCGTGGACGCCTTAAATGACGGTCATTCTTTTCTATTTTGCTTCCTATCATCATAAATGAATTTTTTTCTTGCGTTCGGATCAAAAAGGGTACTTGATACTTTTAGCTTCCGCTTGTTTCGCTTCCGAGATAAGGCATTGATCAGCAGAGGAGAGAAAAAAAACGTCGAACACAGACAATCCTAGATACACACAGAAAAAAAGTACACAGCATCCGTGTCCCCCGTGTGTGTTGTTCTCAAGTTTTTTGTTCACCTTTTCTTTTTTTTTTGTACGACAAATATTTGCTTTGTGTGTGAGCGTTTTTTTGTTGTATTCGTTGTTCCTCTTTTATGCTTCCATTAGCACCGTACTGCGAAAGGAAGTGAAGAAATAGCACGCATGCTGTTTCTTATTGAAAGGGATGCGATCGGATTCGGGAGTGGGGAAGACGCGATCTGCCGTGCTAGTGAAATGCATACTAAACGCGACCAAATATGAAACATTACCCTGCCAGCTAACAGAACCACCTGCGGGGATTTGTTGCCGTGAAACTGAGCTCGCAGCCAATATTAATGAGCTCCTTTCACTGGTGGTTTGAAATTTAAATCTCGAGTGAGATAGTTTTATTGGTTGTGGTAGGTAGGTTCAAAATTTGTTATCGGATGCTATCGATTGCCTGAAGCTGTTTGAAAGTTTACAGTTTACAAATGAGAAGCAAAAAGTGTTCCTAGGTTGCTTACTACAACTGCTCGGTTTGGATTAAAAAAAAAAAACGAAAAAAAACCCAGAAAACTCATCAAAATAATCCATACCTACAGGTATGGAATTAAAAATAGCAGGTTTTACGTCAACAGCCACAAATTACTCAATATAAGAGAGCCATTTTGCCAAACAAATGAAGGTTGTATGATTTTAATCTATCTTTTGACATTAAATTAGTGTACAACTTTTTATAAAATCATTCAAAAGGGAATAAATTGGACAGGATCGTCAATAATTAAGAGAAAAGAGTGTTCCGGTAGCAAAGGCGTCAGTGGCGCCGATCTCCACATGGTAGAACCGAGGTTCAAGTCCTAATTTTGATCATTCCTCCGTAGTGAGGACTGAATTTCTTACTACGTGGTATCAGCAAGTGTAGTAAGTCATAAGATGACTGGCGTGATCTAAGGGTAAAGCTATCCAAAACGATGTTCAGAATCTCAGCATCTTGATCATGGGTTTTGGAATCGTATCCGGATCGATCTTACGTACTTATAAGCGGGTCAAGTCCCAGATGGATTGAGTGACTGGAAAGAGAGCTTCGGTGATAAGAACTCCTGGCAGACGACTGCTCAGGAATATGACTTTTAACCGACAAAATTAGTGAAGCACTTGAAGCCTAACGAGTCAACTCCTATCGCCAGTTTGGAGCTTGGAGTTCCGGTCATCGCGAAACGAATTTTGATGCAGATATACAATTCTTTCATAAATGTCTTTGAGCTTTATCCATGTTTATTGCCACTCTTCTAACAACACAGGTGCAATTTCCATTCCCTTAAATAGCTTCTCTGAATGTGTATCTGCTTATTATTACAACTGCTCGCTATCATTTACAGACCATATGCTCCCGAACGGGTCAGCAGGAAAATGCGATCATTTATTGCCAACGAACCGGAAAAACAGAGCACAGCCACATATTTCACGCAATCGCTCCCCTGCCTTGTTTGTCATGTCGGGCCTAATGGCTCTTGTGGTTGTATGCCTCTCTTTTAAAGCGTCTTCTGTTCTCTCTCTCTTTCTTTGCAGTATTTTTATGTTTGCTGTATGAGCCCAAAACATCGATCAGGACAGGCGATGCGAAACGGAATCCGGTCTTCGCTCTAGAACCCAGACATGCATAATGAGCCCACCCTGCAGCCTGCGAGGGAGAAGCCACTCCCGAACACCGACACCACCACGATCGTACCTCACATCAACGGCAATGGTGCAGTACCGGTAAGTTGAAATTCCCATTTGTTGCTTTTTTTTATCTTCTTCCTTCCCAACAAATGACCGCTTAGGGTCCCCAGAGGAGAAGAATTCGGCGTCATGTGCGGTAAAATCATTAACGGTCTTTATTCCGGCACACGGCGCTGGCACCTAGTGGCCTTCCGATCAACAACAGAGGAAGGAGTTTACCACATTAGCTAGCCCATTCTCAAACCTATCCGGGGGAAAGGAATCCCTTTTTTACCACCCTTTTTTGTAATAAAAAAAAACGCACACCCCACAGGCTCTGGCGCGCAGATTTCGTTGCTAGTCTTTTTGACAGCGTGAACGTTAGAAAAATGGGACTAATGAAGCGTAGATTTTTCCACCCGCCAGCGCTGGAGATGCGCACAATAGAAAATCGATCAAAACTCCCGCTGGGTCGCACACCCCACAGCTGGAGCATGGCCAGTCTGTTTTGGGAGTAATTTTTCGAGCAAAAATCGATTACGCAACGATGTTTAGTGAACTGCGGTGGAACTGGGAAGGGTCCCTCGGGCATGGTGGTGGAGAGGGGAAAGCGGTTTCACTTGCCACAACATTTCCATTACGATGAATGTTTCATTTAGAAAATCATTTTAATGGCAATTTAAATTCCGCCCGCCCGAAACGGGGTTCGTCGCTTGAAAAAAAGCATTTAAGTCTTTTGTACTTGTTTCTTCCGGCACAGTTAAAAATCTGTCATTCTGCGTATAAAGAATGGGATTTTTCGAAGGTTATCGTGTGTCTCATCGGAAAAGAATGCTGTCCGGGTCCGGGCCGGACAGTTTTCCTTCCCATGGTAGCCTTTTTTTACACGCACCACAGGCGGCGACACAGTGAGAAATCAAATCGGCGGCGATGATGATGATGGGCACACGATCTGTAATAAATTCTGATGCTCGCACTCGCTCTCCTCGCACAAGAAGATCACGTTTCACAACGAACTCGTTCCCTGCCGATAAAACAAACCACATTTCGCATAATCGCTGCCGCATCGGATGCCGCCGTCGACGCTTGTAGTGTATGAATGTGGAGTGATGATTAAATAAATTAAAAAGCTTTTCATCACCAGATCTAGCCGCTTCCCGTAGTTAATGCGAGCAGATCGTGTCTTCTTCGCTGGCATTTATGTCGGCACAGCGAGTAGATTAATGTTTTCTGCCCCGATCTTCAAATGCTGCCGAGGTATACCGGATTGAAGCATCCCCATATCCCAGTGCTGATGCTGAAGCACAGTATCGCGCGAAGGCGTGCGCTCTTTTATGATGGCAGGCGGGCGGACATATGACAAGGCGAAAGGTAACAAACTTCATCTCACCCACAATGCAGTGTCATTGTTTCACGATGATTATCTCGGGTGTTCCCCTGTTCCCCACAGTCTTCTCCTGTTGAACAAACACACACCTGGCCACATACTTCTGTTGCGTGCGGGAACGTTTTTGTGCACAAATGTTTGCATTGAGTGGGAACAATTTTGTTTAATCTCCTCATATGATGTGATGTATCAAGCGTGATGGATCTTGTGACGGCCGACGTTTAAAGAGATCTGATCTGCACTGAACCGGTTGATTGGATTACATTTTATGCCGCTGGGTTTCCTCATCAAAATAAGCGTATGTAAGTTATGACATACATGTGACTTAAAGCCTTTTTCTTCTTGTTCCTCATACATTTCCGGTGCAAAAGCTTTTCGTCCAAAGAACCTCTTCTTCAATGTCCTCTAAAGGACCGAAAAATCTCTTCGACTAAAAAACCATCTCGTATAAGAGAGCTTGTCGTCTAAGGAACCTAGCCATCTAAAGAGACTTAATCGTGCAAAGGAATTATCTCTTCCTGCTAGCCTCATCAAAAACATCGTTCAAAAAATGTCTTCATCCAAGGGACTTCATCAAACAACAAGAACAAAAATCCTCGCTATCCAAGTATGCGTTGAGATAGCCCGGCGATCAAAAAGTCATCCCCTATTGTCTAACGATCCTCGCCATCAAAAGAACTTGGCGGCACAAAGACCCTCGCCATCCGAGAATTTTCATCAACCAAAATATTTTGTCCTTCAAGAAGTCCAAGCTGGTCTTCAGTCGCACAAATATCTGGTTCGTCCACAGGGATTAATCGATCAAATTCCCCATAACGTGCATAACACTTTGTCCACCATGAAACCTAGTCGTCGAAAGTAACGCAATGGTGTAAGAGACTCTACCTTGCGGGTTACCACGACAACCAAATAACCTTAAATTTGGAATGTCGTATGAGGAATCCTGTCATCCAAGTACAAAGTTTAATAGACCTCGTCCCCCAAGAATGCTCATCTTACATGTTCCCTTGTCTTGCAAGGAGTGTTGTCCCCTAAGGAACCTCAGCGTACAAAAATCCTCTTACTCCAAGGGGCACCGTTCGACCAAGAAGGCTCGTGTCACAAGGAACACTGTCTTGCAAAGAACCTTTTAGTCTAAAGAACCTTGTAGTACAAAGGTGCTCGTCATTTGATGCAGTTTCTCGTCCAGAATATTATCATTGGTCCTCCTCAAAGATCCTCGCTATGCAAGAGTCTTCTGTGACCATCGAGTTAGATTATGAATGACAGAAATACATTCGTGGCCACCCTAAAGTTTGCACGACTTATGTGCCAAGAATCAGCTACCGTACACTAGCCGCATTAATTCGCATACCAAATGGCCGTGTAACAGATTACGGCATACATTTCGTAGAACGCGTATGCTCTGTTCCAATTATTTATTACTTGACATCAAACATAATCACTATTGATTCGTGTGAGTATCCCTCCTTGTGCCTTGCTGTAGGACAGGGGGGCAAGATTTAATGCCCTCTATCTTACCACGATCTTGGTAACCGCTTTGTGGCAGCGAAACTAGCAAGCGAAACCTATTGCTTCCACTCTGCTACCAGCACCCTCTGCTTCATGAAACGGTGATCGTTTCCACACACTCGGCCGGCTGTTTGTGGCAAACGTTGAACGGATTGCTCCTAATTTATCAGCGCAACGGCATCGACTCCCCCATTAACTGCTACTGCTACGTAGCGCGTTGGAAGGAAGCCGATTTTTCGGTAGCCTAGCGCAACATCGAACAGCTTAAAGGCAAATCAAACATCGCGATTCAATCGCCCGTTAGTTTCCTCTGCATGTTGCGGCTTTTCCCCTGCTTGTTGGAGGTGGATTTTTGTGCGGAACTTTAAATTAATACCATCGAAAAATTCGAAGCTTTGCATGAAACGGTTCTTCCGTTGTTTTCGATGAAAGCAAGGCTACCCCGCGCTTCATTCATATTTCAATTTTTCTCTGCTTGCTCATTGAAACTCTGCTGCATATTGCTGCCGAATAAGACGCTGAAGCAACAAGCAGAGCAAACAGATCGCACTAGTTTGATGGAACTCTTCCAAACAACAGATCCGGAAGGTTTGCCTGGCTAGCACGCAGAATTAATCCACCGAAGAATTATTTTGATTTTGAATAACTCTCCCATCAGCTCAAACCACTTCACCAATCATCGTCGATCGGAATGGAATGGTGATCGTTCCAGAAAAGGAAACAACGAACAAAAAAGAAGCAAATATTATTCGATGCCTCTTATCCGGCATGACCTGGGCAAAGGGATGTTTTTTTTTTTTTTGGTTTTGTTCTCTTCTTCCGAGCTTTCACACGTTCGCGCCGAATGACTTCCTGGGCTGACCTGTCCGCGCTCACACGTGAGCAAAATCAACGCGTCCATCAACACTTCAGAAGCGGTAAGCCGCCAGGGCGAGCCTGGGCGAGAAGGTGTTTATTTAATAATTCGCTTTAATAATTCGCTCATTCGTCAAAATGTGGAGCAACTTGCGAGCATGCGGTGGTGTTCTGTTCCTCACTCTGACTCAGGGTTATGATCAAATCCCGTCAAAGTACCGGTTCATGTGGAGAAGGAAGAGAGGCAGTAGGGGTGGTAGGATTATCCCCCCTTGGTGGGAGGTCATTCCTGCATCTCAAAGTTCGGTTCCTGGTTGGAAAAGTTTTTTTTTTGTATCTGTAAAAGAACCACCAAAAAGGGTTCGTCGCTTGATCGATCGTTGCTGTCTTGCGTTCAACGGGTGTAGAGATCTTCGCGCACCGTTGGCGGTCGGTCGATGATCGTTCGAGTGTCCTTCTAGGAGGTCGGTTTTGCTCTATCGAACCGATGATAAATGTGTTCCCCTCTTATGTAGAGCTACTGTTTGTGTAAGGAAAAGCCCAACCCAACGCTTTTGCTGCGATATGTTGTAATCGTTCCCGGGTGGATTTCGAATTCCCAAGTGGGAGCGCTTATAGGGTTAAAGATAAAATCGTGTACATTTTTAATGGACAATATTTATCACCGTGCTTGTCGATTCGGAGCTACGACAAGCAAGCGATTTCATAAAACCAAATGATCATTTATCATTACGCTAGTGGCTGGGGTGGAATTTACATTCAGAGTTTTGAGACACACATTTCAAACCCGTCGGCTTGAACCAGTGCCAACAAGTGGGCTTTAATTTGATCTCGTTACGCTCAAGATTGTCATGGTTTGGCGTTGCTTCTTCAATCCTCTATCCAGAAGCTCCTGGGAACCGTTCCACTAATCCGCTTTCGGAATGGGGTGAACAATTATCACTTCACTTTATTGCTAGCCGTCGCTGCCACTATTTGTTATCAGATGCAGACGACGACAGGCCGACATGCACCGAACCCTCTCACAGTCACTCACTCACTCTTCATCCCACCGTTGTTGCATTGTTGCAATTTTCACCACTTTTTTCCGACAGCAATCCTAACACCAACCCGGGAAAAAAAGCACGCCAGTTCCGACAGCTGTTCTTCTGGCACAGCGCGGTGTACCGCACGCGAATCTTTTGCTAGGAAAATATGTTTTGCCACTTTTCTTTCCCCCCCCCCCCCCCTTTTTTCATCCCAGAGTTTAAGAATAGGTATGGGGAGCAGCAGCAAGTACAAAGATTTAAAAATATAAGTGGGATTTTCTTCACCGTATCGGTACGCTTACACATGATCGTGTAGTATTCACACCTTCTATTAGTAAGTGCTTTACTACTGAAGCTTTTAAGAGAGAAACAACCTTCATCCTTTATTAGTGGGGAAGAAGAAGACAACAATACAAAAATTCCAGCCCGACAAGAAGCTGCCAAGATCGAACGGGAAATACAATCGGCCCCCGGTGGGTTCTTCAGCCAATTTTATCTTATCGTCAAACTTGAGCTTAATTCCAGCCCAAACCCCGAACAACAAGGCATTATATCTGCACAGAAAAAATGCTGCTTGTTGCCGCTGCAACAATGTGGTTGGGAATATGGAGAGAAAAAAACACCTAGCATTTCATAAAACGTATTGGGCCCGGTGGTCGGAATTGTTGGCTGTTGGTGTAAAGTGTTCGTCCAGAAAGGTTGTGCGTTGTTGTGGCGCGGTAAATCTGGCTGCTTTGTTGTTACGAAATCTTCGTTCTCGGATCTTTATAGCCTGAAGTGTGCGCAAATATTTATGATGTACATGCGTGCATTAAGTGGATTTTTTTTCTACCCAAAAAATAGCAGTGGGTAAATTGAGAAGTTTCTTAGGAATATTAAAATAAAATTGATTTCATTATGATTGCAGTAAATATCTTTTCTTTATTATTTTATACTTTATTATCATGTTCATTTAATAATTCTTCATTCAATAATTAATAATGATTTTTTACTCCTTTTTGTTGGTTGAAATTGTTTATTGAGCGATTTTCAGCTTATATTTTTGTGTTTCATTCTTCATTTTGAAATTTTAAATCAACTATTTATTTGTATAAATTTGTATGCATCGATTTGTTGTACTGAAATTTGTACAATAGTTTATTTTATTCTGGGTGACAAAATGTTTTGAATGGCATACAGTAATTATCTGCTTTATTGTGTTTTTCTCATTCTTATTTTAATTTATTGTTTCAACCCAATGTTGTTGATCACTTTTCATGTTTTGCTTAGTTAATCTTTCTTGTCTTCTTTATTTTCCAATCACTTTTTGGGTTTTTGCTTGTTATTTACTTTGAATTTGATTAAAAACAAATAATTTATACTAAGCTCTTACACCACCTCTTTTCTTTATTCTTTATTCTTTTCGTATTGAATCTGATGATTCTTTGATATTTTACAAATATTTGGCAAAAAAGCGATTTTTTACGAAACAATATGGAACAACTGCTACACGTTGCTTTTATTTTAATTTCTTATTTATTCCCCTTCTCTTTTTTTTATTCAAGAAAGTCTTTCGTCGCGCTGTTTCAATTTCATAAGAATCTTATTATGATTATTAGTCACTTTCCTCTTGTTTTCATATTATTTATCGAGCAATCCCACACTTTTCTCGAAATATATCTCATCATACAACAGCCGCAAGGATCTTATACCCACATGCATTTCTCCATATTGCTCCGTTCGTTAGAGAGAGCCTTGCGTTCATTTTGTCAGATGAAACCAGATGAAAAAGCGAATTAAACAATGGCCCCGTGGGCGACGTGTTCCACCCAATGAATAAGCCATTCGTTTGCCCACAGAGTTCGCTGGAATGATACAGCAACGACCCCTTGTGCAGAATGTGTCACCGTTTCCAGTGACCTTCTCTGATGTCTCGCTCTCTCTTCCTTCCCTTCCAGCTTTCCTTCCACCCATCAACCTGGACACAAAAGGTAGTGTTAAGGCCTGTCTGTTGTTTGCTGTGTTCGTGACGAATTTTCTTTCTCACACACACACACACGAAAGGGCGATAAGCTAATTTTCCACATCAACCAAACATCCGACACGACCGGTTTTGTAGGGTTTTGCTGACAGCCAGACAAACGCAAAAGCAAAGCAAAAAACAGCCCTTCCTACAGGCAATCTTCTCCACCCGGGGTCATGCATGGAAAAGGGGTCCCACTTCCTTTGCCATTTCCGTTTTTCCCGTTTCGTCGTGCTTCACAACCGTCGTGCCTCAGCACCTCCGCACGAGCTGTCCAACGTTTTATACTTTGATTTCATTTAATGGATAGATTAGTTTTATTAAACTTCTTCATCACCTTCAAACGTGCCACGCGTCTCCCACGGACGGCGGACGGGAGAGCAGGAGGAACTATGCATTTATCTCTGGCTCACGACTCACGGTTTTGCAGTGGAAAAGACAACGAACACAAAGCACCAACAACCTAAAATAAAGCAACAGAAAGACACATTCCATCACAACTTTGCAAATGACAGTCATGATGCTGCAGACGACTGCGGCGTTGACGACGCGTTTTTCTTACGTTTTTTTTTAAAAAACCCTTGCGTCTGGCTGCTTCACCTTTAGCTGGGATACTGCAAGAATAGAGAAATGGCAAGGTGATATGATAGATGTTAGGAAAAAGTGTCTGCATGTATCCCCTCGGGCCGGATGGGTTGGGTGAGCAAAAGTTGATGAACCGCAAGCGGAAGCAGCCAAATGGAGAGAACAGTCAGCATGTGTGTTGCCAATCGTTGTTCACCCACAAATGCTTTCTTCTGCTGCTTTTAGTGAGTAGAATTTACGCCCGGTTTAAAACAAGAGCTACCTAACAGTATGTTAAATAGTGTACAAAAGACCTTACATGTGTTAAGTTTTATTTGTTACTTGATGTGAATAAGAAATGCTTTCAAAATTATTTTAAACAATGTGCAAGAAATTAAAGCACAGTTAGGACCTGTTCCTTATTGTGTACTTAGTTGAAATAGCAATGGAAAATATATCCCCAAGCCGCTATTATTTATTTTAAAATTTTCATCAAGCTGAAGAAGAGTACAAATTCTATAAATCATTTTAGTAAAATCCTGTTCGATGCCCCAATAAATCTGAACCAACCAACCAAGCACAAGTTAAGAATATTTTCTGTGTTGGTAAATCAAGTAAATTGTTTCTTTGTATAATTTAATATTCTTTCTTACAATTTCTTCCAATAAAACATTCTTCTATCAATCAAACTTTCCCCAAAGATTTATTGAAATTATGTAAAAACGTTGGCAACATTAGCACGAATTCACGAGCGAAAAATCGCTCATGTTTGAGTAGAATTTCTAAGAAGGGTATCCTCTGATATAAACGCCTTGAGAATGCATATTTTTGACAGCTGCTACAGTTGCTATAAAAACGGTCAAGTTTAAGCGTGCATATACTAAAGTATTGGGACAATGCTGTAGTATGAACTAACGATACAAAAAGAAGAAGATAGTAAGGTATTATTTACAGAAATCTCCTCTCACTGATCACCGATATTTATATAAACTGAAGTGTAAAATTTTTCCTTTATTTTTTGCATACTGAATAAGACTTTTCCTAAGCCAGCCCGCGCTATGTATAACATTTAAGTACACATTTTAACTTAGGAGATCATAACAGAAAGCCAGTTTACATAATTCTAGATTAAAAACTGTCTATGACATTCCTTGTCGCGTATGGTCTCCATCAACATTAAAAATCAACCCTCTTCTCTCAGACTTGCTCTTCTTATCCTACTCCCCTGTCTTTCCGAAAAATACAACATAACCCGATCAACCATAAACGGCACATCGAACACTCCCATCGAACAACGAGTTGCAACCTGAACGCTCTTTTCCCGCTCAAGGCAAGCAGGTGAGCTGTGCTGAGCTATTTGCATCGAAATTATGCGCCCTATTCAGCTGTTCCGACAGCAGCAAGCTTTACTCACCGATTAAACCTACCTAGCCATGTTCCGAATTGTTGCTCTTGTAACGATAATCAAGCACACCAGCATGACAATGTTTTGAACCACAAACAGCATAACAACAATTACAACAGGTGTCAAACGGCGTGTTTGTGTGATACGGAGGATTACTTTTTCCCTTCTCTGTGACCTTCTCGGTAGGATCGTGGTTGGTGAACACGTTGCTCGGGACGATTGCAGACCGTTCAATTATTTCATACCAATTGTGACGATCGTTTCCTTCATCATTAAAATTCGATCGCACTTTCTCCTGCAGCTTCGCGTTGGCTGCTCGGCGCGAAGAAAGTAAGTGCATTATGGCAGCCACAGCCCTTCTGCCATCGCAGGTGAACCGCACAAAAGCATAATTTTCCCTCTTTCTGGTTCCTTTCCTTTGGAGATGGCTTCGGAAGAGTCGGGAATGAACAAATATTTACCAGCGTTAAACGCACGACTTCAACGATCACACAGGCAGCGGAAGGAACAGAATTGAGATGTGAGATGGTTTGTGCCGTTGTAAAGGGTGAATATTGCGGCTAGCCTTTTTTAGGGAAAGGTTATAGCAATGATAATCAGCAGAGTAAGCAGTAAGCATTGTAAAAGACCGTTTATTCCATCAAAATTGTCCACCGACAACTGAATGAAGGAATGTAGGTCATGTAAACAATGGTTTGTGGTTTAAAATTGCCGACACAATCGAACGACTGTTGGTACATTATTGGATGAAACAATTATGTATTGCGGCTTACAAATATTTCTCAAAAAGCTTGCCGGTTGTGCATTGTGATTTTGTTTTATACTCTTTTTTATTAAATTTGTTTATTTTCCCTTCTAATTTTTTAACATTTTCCCGCTTCATTTACTTATTTTCATATCTTCTACCGTATCTTGTTGCTCACTTTTATTACATTCTCTGCTTTATGATTACAAATTGAAGCTTAACATTGTATAATCAGTGTGCGCATAGCTTTTTATTTTCTCTTCTGTACCGCTTTTCAACTTCATCCGAATTTTCCCATCTTAATTTTTTTTTTTTTGGCACAATAAATTAGCCAGGCAAATAAATTTTGCACCGAGAACCACCACTCACCACCCAGCTCGCAACAATTGTTTTTGCGACCATAAATTAACGGACCTTACTAACCTGTGAACGTTCGGAGGACAAAAAAGACGGAGAATTCTATTTGAAGTTGACCGGGACGCAAAACTTTGGCAAGGTTGCATTGCCTACCTCTTGCATCATGTTCTGATGACTCTTGTACCTCTTGAAACCTTCAATTCATGCCGACAGACGTGAGAGTGTAGGGTGTGAGAGTGGAGAACGCGGAAGAAAGCTTGTGGTTAAAATTAATAATAAAAAACCCAGAAAAATAATCCATGGTCACCTTCACCCATTGTGTGTTGGGGCCGGAAAATGAAAACAAGGGAGCAGGTTTTTTTTTTGCTTGTCTTGTAGGCATGCTGAACCGGCAATTGTTGTGCTTGACCAGCGGTACTAGTTTTTGGCAGATATTATCTATAATTACGAACGAATGCGAATGCCCAAAAGCAGTTTTCCAATTGAAAATCAACGCCAGTGTTTGGTTAGGGGGGGGGGGGGGAGGCTGGTTCAGAGTGTGGAATTAATTTTCCCACTCACAACCCACACCCCACAACAAATTCCCAGCTTTGACGCGGCGTTGATTTCCGTCCGTTGAAGATAAATTGGTTTTTCCGACCTCGAGCATGATGTTCCTTCTCTTTCTCTTCCAGTGACTGATTGCAAGAAAAATAATAACAAACGAAACGGAACAGTTCTGTTCCGAATGTCTTGTAGGCGTTTATTTCGTATCCGTCTATCTTGGCTGGACAACATTATAATATAAAAGATGGGTGTCATCGTAGAGCCATTAATTGCAGTTCCTACCTCAAAGTTGGTTGAAGCCGTCTTGGCAGACATACAACAAACAAAAGCAAAAATGGTGCACAAGACGAGAGTGCATTTGCAACACTTCCACCGTGTGTGCATGATGCGTCCACATTTGCATCAATCAAAGCACATTTCAGCTGGCCCATTACGGGAAGCACCATTACACGATTACGAACGCCAATTATGGCTTTGATGCATGGTGAATTGGTAACATAATTTTGCCTCTTTTATTTTTATGTTTTGGCTGCTGATGATGGCAAATTATTTGTTTTGTTTTACTACCGTTTTGTACTGTCTGCGACGGGGTAAACACTTGCCATGCAGGGAGTATTTTACTGTTAATGATTGCCTTTTAATGTCACACATATGACCTCTACTCATCGTTATGTGTATTAAGCCTCTGAAGTACTTAAGCTTGCTAAAAATATTTAAAAATAAATTTAAATGGTCGCTTGGCCAAATGTCAAAATAATGTGTCAAAAAGTGTCTTAGTCGCTATTATGACAGCAAAGTGCGATTCTGTACGATGGCGCCTCTTATGAAAACACATATATGGAGGAGCTACGATCGCGATAGAGGCTTTTATTCGATGCGTATTCTTATCATAATGCATTTTAATGTAGGTTATCAACCGTGCTTCCGTCTACATGATTTTTTTAAAATGTTGTTAGTGTCCAAGAATGCTCGGTACCCACAAAGACACTGAGTTATTTTACTGTGCACACAGTTCATATTCCAGGGGTAAGACTCCAGAATATATTAGCATACCCAAGGACATATCGAACCAAGGAACAATTACGTGCTTTTGTAGTCAAAAGTATCGTCAAATTCTCTTGCTATTCGTTGTATTACATTTGCTAACATTTGGTTTGCCCTGGAGATTACCGATTCTATTTGAGGTCTAAAAGAAAGACGGCTATCAAGTAAGACATCGAAGTCACGATAATGATAGGTGCATTCCAGTGCTCTTCTTGGCTAAGCGATCTACTAGATCTCGTCGGCCATCAAATGGCTTACAAGACTTGCTGATACCACGTGGTTCAGTCAGTCCTCACTACCGGGGAACGGTCCAGAAGAGACCGTTCCAGTGTCGGTTGGTTAATGTTAATATACCTCATGTTTTGATAATATTATGGCTACATCATTCGCATAGAGCAGGAATAGGACTCCATAGGGGAGGATTTAAATCACTCCTCTGAGAGACTCATGAGCTGCACGAGCTATACTACGGGACAATCTATTGCTCAGCCACGTAGGAGCGAATCTATCTCACATTGGAGCAAACTCGACGCATGTCAAGTTTCGCTAAAAACAGCCTCAAACCATCAGTATTCTAGATGACATTGAAATTCAATTCCTTAATACTCTACCTTTTGTATCATCGTTGTAGAATCCTTCATCTCGTTAGGTTATATTAAATGCAAGATCTCTTACTTAAGGCATTATAGATCCCATTTTTCATATTTCTACAATCCATCACATTTCAATGCTTTTCGTTTCTAATGCAATAAATTCCACCGGCCTGATTTATTAATTTTTATCATTGAACTCATGCTCACACAGCCCATCGAGCACACGCCCATACTTGGCGCCTTCGTGGGACATTGATTTATTGCATTTTAATTGCATTTGTCACCTTACAGTCACTGCGAAAAAAAAAGTCAACATCTCTAAATGAAAACACCTATACAGACGGCACCGACCCCCTTTTAAGTGTGTGTTGCCGCACCCCGCGATTAGCACTTAACGCACACTCGGTTTCGTATTCCATTTTGGCCGGGTCGTTTCATAATCTAAACCGCTTAATGGCATGGAATCGAACTCACCACGCGATAGGAAGAAGTATCCTTTTCAGCGAATGGCGCGTTCCACCGGCTAGCACTATCCTGCGTGACGGCAAATAATTAAGCCACTTACAGGACAGCGAAACACGACCTACCGTTGAGCCGAGGATGGGGTTTTCGACATGATTTATCTGTCCGTTTGGAGACCGGAGCAGCTGCACTAAGCTGGTGGCTGGTGGTAAAATATGGGATTAATTTACGCAACGATTATTAATCTACCAGAGAGCTTCGGGCGGGTGCAAAGTTTTTTTTTCCGGATTACAACTAAATTATGTTCCGTCTTGGGACTTTTCACACCACACATTAGAAAAACGAGAAGTCACACTGGTACATCAAGTGCACACAAATGTATAAAAATCCACCAAAGAACAAGTCTTTGGCAGGAAACGCCGTTAGGACCCTTGGCAAAAAGGGTGATAAAAATATCCCCGAACCGGATTCGAGTGGACATGATCCGGGCACGGAAATATAGCGAGAAACTGCACCACCCCCCAGCATGGAGGAATATTGCACCGCCCGCTGGGCGATAGTTGCACTGGGAGAACTAGTTCATTTTGGGGTCTTCACTCGTTTGCGTACGAGAGTAGTAGTAGCAGCATCGGCCGTTGAGCTGTCTTTTATTGCTGCTATTATATAGATAAGATTCGTTACGAGCGAGCCGAGTGTCAAGGCAGGAAGGGACTATCATCTTTTATATGGCTTTTATAACAAGCTAAGCAATAATTGGTGCTGGAAGGTACCATCCACTTGGTGGCTGTAAAATGAGGAACAGGAACAGTTCTCTGACGATCGGTTTCAATTTTTATTTCTCTGGCTTTATAGCGATGGGTAACAATTATTTATAATTGTTTAAACTTTTATGGTGACTCGTGTGGAATTCGAAATAGTTGGAGCTGCTTTGCAAGTAGAGATCAGTGATCGTGAGATATTCTGGAGGAAGAAATCTGGAGGAATAATTGCTCCAATGCCTCTAAATCAAACAATTGAAAAATTAATGCCCTCTAAGGTTTGAAGCTCTGCAAACATGGCCTCAAGAGCATCGAGCGATGCATCCAGTGTACTTAGAGGACCTCACGATCTTCGGCTTATTTGACCAGCAAGCCAAATCAGGAAATTGCTTTAGATTTTATTGGTTCGCTTTATGCCTTTCAATTCATCATTTTGATAACTTCTGACGCGACTTGCGAGCTTCTAATAAATACTCCATTAAAAGACTATTCAAATTGCATGGCTGTAAGACGCATTTATAATGAAATGTAAACAAATTGCATTACAAAACGTCTTCAGTCACGCAATCCTCGATGCTTAATGAAATGATTACTAGTCTTTAAAAAAAAAAAGCACAAGGCTTTTTGACAAATAATCCAATCATTAACCTCGATCGTTTCTCTTTCGATCGATGATAACTATGCAACAAACCCATAACTTGTGTCACCCATCTACAAAACTCCACAGGGAGTCTCTTCCTGCCTTGTAGAGGAAGTAGAGCGTAGTTTAAAACCCATACCGAACGCCGCGCGGAAGTCACCCTGGAAAGGGCAAAGAGTTATGGTTTCCAAACAAAAGCCCACTCACTCACGAACGGGGAAAGAAAGGAAGTTCCTTCACATCCTGTCACCTCTTCTTTATCTACTTTTTATGCCCTCGCCCACTCACTTTCTCTCTCTCTCTTTCGTATCGTGCGACACAATAATAATTTCTTACCAAAGCAAACAGTAAATGTGCTTTTAATGCATCGAAACACACCACCAACGTGCTCTTTCCTTCGACGGATGAGCCTTGATGATTGTCTTACAATGGCTGATCCATCCATCCATCCATCCTGTCCTGTGTTCGTTATGCCAACGCCGACTGACGAGTAAGTGAGTGATCAACAAAAAAAAATATATTAAATTCCACCAAAATCATCTTCTCGTGCACCGACCGAATCACGCTCGGTCTGCCAGTGCTTCTTATCTTCTACCCGGGGCCAGTTGCTTCGCTTTACTACATGATGCAGTTGCTCATTTGCATTCCGTCCTCGTACAGTATATATAGAAATGGCAGCCAACAATGAGCCCATATACCGACGTACGCGATGCTTTCCATTTTCAGACGCGCATATGCTTCCATTCCTTCGGGGCAATGCCATCATCTTTCCCCCAGTGAGGGCACTGCTCCTTCACGTTTACAAGACCAGGCGAAAAATTGCCTTCGGTAAGCCGAACCTTGGCGACTGTTTTTTGTTTTCTTTTATCCGTTATGTTGGATAAAAGATGGATTTGTAGTTTCATTTGGGTGTGTTTTGTTGTTAAACATATTTTTTCTCAATTTCTTACTCTTTTCTAACTCTATTTCAATTTCTATTTAGTATTGTGTTAACATAAAACAATTTTCTACAAAAAAAAACAATCACAATTTTCTAAAATTGTACCCTATTATTACTTTTTCTTTTAAATTTATAGTAGTTTTTAATTTTTTTAACTTTATATCTAAGTTTTTTCAAAATACTGTCACGTTTTCATGATATTCAATTTGAATATTTGTTTATCTATTTTTGTTTTATTCATTCTATCGTTTTTCTGCAATTCTCCTTTTTTATCGTTAAAATTTTAATATACTTTCATTTTGTTTGCTACTATTAGCATTTTTTTCTCAATCCGCTTCTATAATACTTTCTATAATTTTGTAATATTTTCCATTTGCTTCCCCTATGTTTCTAACTCCTTTTTTCATTGGAACGTTATTTATGTTCATTTAAGTCGACATTTATTTGCTTCATGCTGTACACCCAAGTTTCTTTTCAATTGCTCACATCAACGGCTGTAGCTCATTTCGATCTAAATTTCCTTCCCCCTCATGTTTGGTTCACTAAAAAAAAAAGCTGTTTCCAAACGGCCAGCAGCACCAGCAGAAATGAGATGGTCGGCGCGTGAAGGTGAGGTCGATCGAAATCGCCGTTGTCGCCAGAGGCGAGGGGGCACCCTACCATTCGGTGGGATATTAGAATGATGATGGTTTTGCTTATTGCCCGATCGTGACTCAAGCCTTTTCCGCGGCAAACAGCAACAACAGAACAAAAAGCTGCACTTCGCAAAACTGCATCATGCGTGGGCTGGTCCTTAGAGCGTGTGAGGCTGGTGAGAGGGTATTTGCCTCTAGAGCTCTCGTTCTATTCTGGTAGACGACTTTGTCAGAGCATTATGATCACCCTCATCACGTCTAGCCAATATACATCAAATTATTCTCTTAAGCTTTGTTTCCTTTTTTTTTTTGCTGTCGCGTCTGTCCCACTGGCATGTCCACTGGCAACTAAACCAAACCAAAAAAAAAAGACATTATGCTCACCTAAAGCTTCGCTGTGCACACGCGCACACTCTCTCGGGTCCCGGTACACATTACGAAGCGGCCGCCATCGAACCAATAATTTACACGATTTGTTTTGCAAAGCTTGGCGTCGGTCAGCGAGGAAACCGTGCTGTCATCATTAACCTCCAGAGGAAAGTGAGAAAGGGTGAACCATTCCACTGTTTTTTTTTTTTTTTTTGCTGGTCCCCTTTCCCTTTGGTTTTTATGATGCATTTTTTGGTTACTTGCAGTTGCAGTTGTGTAGATGCTTCTGTTGGGTATGCTTTAAGGAGAAATTAGCTGCTTGTTTGCCCCGTTTTTTTCGCCGCAAAAATAGTACGCTTTATGCTGTTTTAACTGCTCCTGGAAATGCAAGTTTCTTAGATTTCAATTGTTATGTTATATTACCTTTTTTTCCTTCATCCTGGTTTTGATGACAAAATTATTTCAACACATCCTTCTCTTCAAATTAGCCCAGAGATTATCGATCGGGTGGAACTGGGGCACATTGTATAACGACACTAGTTCGCCATTTTTATGGTAGCAATCTTTGGGAGCCTCCTTGTATTATAAATCTTTCAGGACCTTGCCAATCCTCAAGAAAATAAGTCGGAACGTGACATCCTTTCCACTGTTTGGGAACCACAAATTCAGGTGAATGCTCCGGTCGGTCGGCTATGATCTGGTAGATATTTGCCTGATTTATGATATCTGCTCGACACGAAGTGGCGACACAATGGTTTACGTTTTTGTTGGAAGTATGAACATACTGTAGCGCAAAGTGCGTTCAATATGCGCGTCGCAGCTACCGTAAATAAACTGATGAAGTTCTCAAATATTTACAGTGGACCAACCATCAGATGATAAAGTGATCGCATGAACAATCGGAACATTTTGTCGTATTTTTTTCTCTTGCTTAGTTTAAATAACTCCACAAAAAGTTAATAAAGTGAAGTAAATCAATTTCAAACAAATGTGGTCTTAAAGCTTAAATTCAAGCTTAAAGAGCTTGTTGAAAATCCGTCATATCACTCGTCACATAAACATCATCGATATGCTGAAAGGGCCCTTTATAATTCACGTGATTCATGGCTGCAGCTGCTGGTCGGCGACACTGCCTACTGACTGACTACTACCGTTAGAGGATTCATGAAATCACCAAAGTACCAAATTCAATGAAAAATGGATTTTTTCTACTACTAGGACTCATCGATTGAGCTTCCAAGCTTAAAAGTATGGAATCATTCCTGCATTTTTTTAATAGTAATATTAAAAAATTACAAAAAAGTATAAAATATCAGGACTATAAGTAGTACAAGCGTCACTGCCATTCTGAAGTGTCATCTCCAGGATTTCTTTTCCCCCTAGCAGTCATTTTGCTGAAGTATAAAACAAGTAGTACTCCAAGAGCTTCTAAAATGGCAACATGTGGCAGCACCGGTTTAAAAAATATTTTAAAACGCTGAAATGGAATGCCCTACCCTACCTACCGCACACAGCCGAGAGACAATGCTTCTTTTTTCTCGATGGATCTCGATTTTCTCGATCCGTAATTTGCCAAAAACATGGGAAAAAGTAGTAATAAACGATAGAAAATACTTTAGAAATTCAAAGAGTTATCCATTCTCCATAGTAAAGCATTCAATTTCGGAAAAAATAGTCCCGATAAAGAAAAAAATTAAAGTAATAATCTTTTCATTAATATAAAAAAGACACATTGAAGAGAAAAGCAAGAAATTTCAATGATAATAATGATACAATGGTATAAATGAAATGAAATGTGGAAAATATAATTAAATGGTTCCTCTACTGCTCCCATATCTGGTAGAATAATCGTTAAGAAGTTCTAAAAAAACACATCCATGATGCTATAATGAAACACTCCATCATCTCGGCGATCTTTTCCCCTTTTTGTATCGCTATCATCTCACTGACCGTTAAGACGTTAATTAATTTTGTTTCCCCCTTTATTTGCTTTCTATGTTCCTATCCTGCAGGAAAACACAACCCGAACACCACTGCATGAGGCAGCAGCCGGCGGGGACGAAACGAAGGTGGAAACCCTCCTGGCCGCCGGTGCCGATCGAAATGCCAAGGAATCGGTGGTAAGTACAAACTGATCGCGAGAGCCGCACCTGCTACGACAATACCGTACACTTTATCACCGGTTTGATGACGTCTTTTTTTGCCTATTTCGTCTCTTCCTCAACCTAATCCCTTAAGCACGGTAACACACCACTTCACGAAGCCTCCTGGAAGGGATACAGTCGCTGCGTGAAGCTGCTCTGCGCGCTACCCAAAACCAAGCCAACGAGCGGTACGAAGGGACTGTCGATCGATCTGCTAAAGGACGCGACCAAGATCAAGCACGCCCTTCACGACACGAAAGGAGCGCTGCACAGTGCACTGCTGGGTACGCGCAACTTTGGTGGCTTTTCTGCGCTACATTTGGCCGCCCAGAACGGTCACAATCAGAGCTGCCGTGAGATATTGCTGGCTGGTGCCGATCCTGATGTACAGAACAATGTAAGGCCTGTTTTTTTTTTTTGAGTATTATCCGCGTGAAATTAACTGCCTTTATTGGTGGCTTTAATTGTGTTCCGTTTTTTTATCGTTGTATCCAGTACGGCGACACGCCACTTCATACCGCGTGCCGGTACGGACATGCCGGTGCCATTCGGATCCTACTTTCAGCCAAATGTGACTTTGAGCGGATAAATCTGAACGGAGACACTGCGCTGCATATAGCGTGTGCGATGGGCCGTCGGAAGTTGACACGCATTCTGCTCGAGGCTGGCTGTCGGCAGGACACCAAGAATGCTCAGGTACATTCCGTTGCATACTTTTGGAGGTACTTCTTTTAACTTTAAACTCCACACTCCACAGGATGAAACACCGCGGGACATTGCGCAGCGCAAGAATCTGGTCGAGATCATCAACATCCTCAACACACCGGTCGATCTGTCGGCCCGGCGGTCGCGGGAACGTTCCAGCAGCAGTTCACAACACCACCGTACTAAAGTTGACGGCCTAGTCGCTAATGGCGGTGTGCACCATAAATCTTCACCACACGATCCGCCCCCCAATCCTGCCGAGCGTCGATCGCGCAGCAAGGAGGAAGGTACACGAAAATCGGGTCGTCGTAGTAATTCCAATGATGACGCTGCTACTCGGGCAGATGCAATCGATCCAAAGCATTGGTCACCGTACGGTTGTCACTACTTTCCCGATCCGCGGAACTTCCCTTCGCCAAAGTTGGAAACCTTGCCGAAGGAACCGCTTGGGAATGGGGAACAATACTTCCTCGATTTGGCCGGTAACATTCGGAAAGGTCCAGTGGGAGTTGGCAACACGTGCTACTGTGCACCGTTCTTCAAGCATCTGGAGCAGCGTATGAACCAGAACCGGCGCAGCATTCGAAAGTATGTGCACCGGGCGACGGAGAAGCTGGACAGCCGGATGACTGCGCTCGCGATGCGAACCGACGATCAGATCGAGGAGCTTACCAAGTGAGTGTTGCTTTTTGTCCAACAATTTACCACGGTTAAATCTCCAACTATTTCTTTCTTTGCAGATCGATGATCGCGAGTCGGGTTCAGTGCGAGAACAAGCGGCTCCATCTGGAACAGTGGCTTAAACGGGGCATTGCCGAACGGTCCACGACTACCGCCACTTCGGGCGGGTTGGAGCACAGCAACAGTAAAACCAAAAAGGATGAGGCTAACACTAACACGCTGACGCGCTGTCGAAGCCTAGAATTGCTGGACGATCACGATGCGATGCTTCTTTCGGCCGGTGTCGACGGAATCGATGACCAGCTAAGAAAATCCTCGACACCAACCAGAGCACTGTTCTCGCGCAGTATAGACTTCCTCGATGCCACTACCAACGGAGACTCGGACCACGGCCATCGGTTACATCGGCAGCAACATCAGCAGCAGCAAGAACTTGAGAGCCATCTTCGATTGCTTCAGTATGCGGCTGTCGGTGGTGGCCATACGTCGGATGCACTCGAAAGCTCCAACAACTCCAACATGAAGAACCATTCCGAATCAGCCGAAACGCCACCAATTCCCGATGCGGCAGGTATCAGGATAGCACGTCGACCACGTTCCTCTTCCATGTCCGGGCGGGACAGCTACTCGTACTCCTCCGACAACAACAAAGACAATGATCGTGAGAAACCAGCACCGCACCATCGGCTCGCCAACGGGGCTCACGATCCGAAGCTAAACAAGAAGCGTTCACTACCACCAACCTCATCCACACCGACATCGGCCATTTCTTCCAATGGAGGTACAGGAGCAGTGGTCGTCGCATCGGCAAAAAGCGAAAAAGCCAAAGTCACCGAACGGCTCGAGGAGCTGCTGAGCAAGACGAAAAAGATTCTCGAACTAGAAAAGATGACTAAAGGCGGTGGAGGTGGATCGCCGTCCGGAATGGTTTCTTCCCCACTGATCGCATCCCACCAAGCCTCCGCCATCGCACCAACGACCGATAATCGGTACATATTAGCGTTGGATAAGCTGCGAGACATCCATCACTACGAACCGTCCGCTAGTGGGACGAAACCTTCTGGACGATCGGCTCGCGATTCGCCCGGGTACGATATTGCCCAGGAGATGGAGAAGATCACGAAGTCACTCTTACCTGCCGCACCGGTTTCGCCCGAGATTGCGAAAGACATTACAACGCGCAAGGAGCGTCCAACGACTGTTATGTATGCGTCCTATCAGCAACCTCCCCATCCACACCGGCGTACAACACCGCAGGAATCGTCTCCACTATCCACGACGCCCCTCTCGACGATGTCTCCCAGTTCGTCACTGCTCGGTGGACAGGCAGCTCCATCACGAAGTTCCCCATTCGCCTCGGATAGGCAACATCTCGCGTCCACCAACTTCATGGGGGATGGGCCGTGTGATGAACAAAACGTGACCACCGCAATGGGTGCATTGATGAATGGATTCTACTCGAACAGCTGCTTCGAAGATGCTCCGCCAAGTTCCTCGAACACGACGATTAAATCGGCAGGACCTCGTAGACAGCAGGAGGCGGTAGATTCGGAGCTGGAACAGGAAGAGGACGAAGAGGACGAGCGAGAGGCAGATGAGGAGCACGATCAGGATGACACTAAGGAACAGGAAGACGAAGAGGACGATCAGGATGAGGATGATCAGGATGAGGAGGACGCGAGCGATCTCTCTGATCGATGTGATCTCTCGGCAATGGCGAATCTGGCCGAGCTGAAGGAACTCAAGAGCCGAATCCTAAACGGTACAAACTGGCGCAGTCAAGTGCTGCAGAAGAGTGTCCAGGAACTGTTGCGAAACGGAGAGGGAACGGATTCCATCTCTGGATCGCAAGAGCAGGACCCCTCCCAGGTCTTAGGAGAGACAAATCGTGTAAAGTACATCATTTCGAAGTTACAGCAAAGTGGTAACAGTACTGGTGATGTAGCGACGGTTAGGACACAGCACCAAATTCCTCCTATGGCTCGGTGTGAAGATTTTTCCGATAGCAGTAGCGAAGAGGATGAAGAGGATGTAGTACAGGATGAGCATCACCCGCATTATCATCATCATCACCATCAGGTACAGCATCAGATTGAGGACGAGGATGAGGAATGTGTGGATGGTCCTCCAATTCCGGTGAACGGAGAATCGGAACAGGAAAAGCAACGCGAAATTGGGATTGGGACTGCAAAGAGCTTGATCCAACTGTACGAACAATCCTCGTCCTCCACGTCCGCAAACGGTGCTATCGGGAAGCCTGTCCCGAATGGTCCATTTGCAAGCGTTCCCAAGGATGCTTACTTCCACGAGTTACCACCGAGGAAGCTGTTGCCACCGCCGGAACTAAACTCCGTGCCCGGGCTAACGTCACGCGTGCATC
This sequence comes from Anopheles maculipalpis, assembly GCF_943734695.1. Classification (NCBI taxonomy): domain Eukaryota; kingdom Metazoa; phylum Arthropoda; class Insecta; order Diptera; family Culicidae; genus Anopheles; species Anopheles maculipalpis. Next base: position 88,494,572 of record NC_064871.1, read on the forward strand.
AAACTGCTCGAAGCCGAAATCCTTTGCCATCGTACCTATTGCAGGAGGGCGCAGGTGAACTGTTCCAGCAACAATCGCCGGACATCCTAGACCAGCAAGGACCGTCTTCCGCAGGATATTCACAGCAGCAGGGTTACTTCGATGACTTCCCGAATCATCAACCACTTCCTCAGCACCGAATGCCACCGACGATGAATTCGTATCCCATTCCTGCCGATGGGTTCTTACCTCCTGTTGGACTACCTACCCCTGTGAACCACCATCACCCGCACGGTCACTTACACCTGCAACAGCAGCAACAGGAGAAGCTCCTATCTACGCGGAAGTACATCAATCCTTCATCCGCCGTATCACTCGCCAGCACCGGAACTCCTTCACCAGAGTTCCCACTGTACCACCATCACCAGCCGCAGCTGGCTGCATCCTCCATCGGTCAACCAACGTATCCTTCCGCCGGTACTGCATCCGTCATCGGTGGCCATTCGCATGCAATGATGACAATGATGGCCGCCGGTCGTAAATCGGTCGATCAGCTATCCTCCAACGGAGAAGATTCCGGTTACGTAAGTGGGAAAGTGAGTGAAATTCACATCCCGAGTGGAGGTGCCAGCCCACTCCTTTCGGCCACCGCCAGCAACGTCCTCATCATACCGCCGCCCGCTTCCTCTTCCTCTCCGAAACACTTTCTTCCGTACAGCCATCATCACCATCCGCTGGTAACGTCGATGCATCAACGCAACGGTGCAACACCACCGCACCACGGCAGTGTGGTGACCTCGATCGTTCCTCCACCGGCCGGATCTAGTGCGTCGGTAGCAGCCGGAATACATCCAACGGCGGGACAAACGACGGCCCAGCTACATGCTGCGGTGGAGCAAAAACAGCAAGCCCTCTACAAGCTTGGCGCTTCTAGCTTAGTCTAGTGACTGACCCTTCCCCTTGTTGTACAGCAATTATTGAGGCGTTGTTTTAGAGCTAAGCTATCTGTTGATTAATCGCTAGATACGTAAGGCCACTTTATCTTTTCCTATTTTTCCCGTATTTAAATTATTTTTCGCTCCAGTACGTATTTGTATAGATAAGCACATTAAGCTTCTAACGCTCTGTTACTCGAATATGTGTTTTCTCGTTTTATCGAAGCAAGAGAAGCGACGAAAAAGTTGAATTACCTAAGTCGAAGCTTCTGTTGATAATAAAGCTAAATTTTTAAAAGCATAACTTTTTACTTGTGTCAGCTTTCACTACAATAAACGCACACCGGAGACGTTGCGACTTACAAGGGCTTACCCGATGAACTGATGAAGGTCTTGCTGAAGCACGCGTCGGCCTGAGACTCGTAACAGGAACGTGACGACGGCGTGTGCCGCGCGTCTTTCAAGCGTTTTGTAACGAGATTTTTCGAAGCATACACGCCTTATTGACAACTATAAAAGGCAATTTTGTCAATGTGGTAATATTTGCATCGAAATCTGGCAACTTGCAACGGCAACAACAGGCAACGATTTTTAGGCAACTTGAAGCCACACTGAGTTGTCGTAATTCTGCAAGAGATTTGTTGCCCAAGGTATAGTGTGCACAACAGGCGTGGTAGCGTGGTAGGCTAAGCACCTTGCGCATGCGAAGCAAATTCTTCAACAGCGGCTTCATTAACAGCCTCACACCCCTATCAAAGACTAGGATGAAGAGGAGAAAGACCATGGCGTAAAAATCATTTTGGGGTACTTTCATGCAAATGTTGGTAGAGAGCTAATTTAACCACCAACGCACTAAAAATCACAGACTGGGCTTGTCACAGGTTGGCTTGTCTGCCTTTTCTTCAGCCTGGCACAAGAGAGGGCCATTCAAGCCTCGCTCCAGATACTGGATATCTTTAATTTGAGCTCTTCTATCCAGCACAAGCATGCGAAACCGATAACCAAAACGATAGTGGCACCACCTGTGGCCTTGAATTACTCGCAAGGGTGTTGACTGCCAACGGATCCTACTACAGCCCTGAGGAAACTTCTCTCGAAAACATGACACCTGTCCAAATATCTGAAACTCTCTTAACTGCGTTCGAGAGGAAGGTCCTCAGAAGGGTTTTGTGCTAACTACATGAGTGGTAGGATAATGGAAAAAGCCACCGGACGAACCAGCTCGAAAGTCTTTTTAGCTAAAATCTGCCAAAATGCTCCGAATATTTGAATGGCAGGCCCGGTGGTAAAGGCGGCCACCGGAATATTCGAATGGCAGGACCGGGGTTCAAAACCCATCCGAACCGTCCCCCCGACGTTGGTTAGTCCCTTAACTAACTACGTGGCATCGGTAGTCTAGTAAGCCAATTTCGATGGCCGGCAGAACCTTAGAGATCGTTAAGCCAAGAAGAATTTGAATGGCAGACTACCTCGCTCGACCGTAGCGCCTGATAAGAAAAGTGTAGCCGAATAGTAAATCCCTCTGGCGGTAAAAATATTCACATAACTTGAATTATTCTACTATCTGATGGATGAGTCGCCAAAGTTTCACGCGCCTATCCTCCCTTACGAAGAACTCACTATCCAGCTATGAGTATCTCTAGAATAAAAGCCAGTAGCCCAGTGGTACCCCAGACCCAAGAAAATCATAGTTAAATTCTAACTCATAGCGAGGGATTCGAACGTCCAGTTCCTCTTATTCAGGGATCACTATCTGGTAATAGCTCATCAAAGCAAAAATGAAAGAAACAAGATAGATAATGAGGTTCCTCCTTTTGTCGCGTAACGGTCAAACTCTCTGGCTCTAGCTGTACGGTTACAGCCCTCGAAGTGTGATTTTGAATCTAGCTTTAAAAATCGATGTTCCTTAGCAGCATCATCAGCAAGTCGTTGGTAACTGTGTTCACCTGCAGGCACGCAGTAAACGTTCCATCCCGCAGCTGATCAGGTAAACATTGACGCAATGCTTCGCGTGCACTATACAAACGAAAATAAAAAGAGGTGTTGAGAAATGAGGTTTAAAAAGGATCGGAACAGAACAATTTTGCTAGGTTCGAGCCGGAACGGTCAACGCTTTGCAATGTACTGTACTGTTTGCTTTGTAATGTAGTTTTCTTACCGCGGATTATCCGACAGTCGAAGGTAACAACGTACGACATGCTTCAACAATCTAGCCGATGGCTCCTTCGATAGCGAGATTACCATCTTTCCCTGTAGTGGATTAAATGATTACTAATTTTTGCTTTTCTACCTGTTTTCCATGCATAAACAAACTCACCAGAATTATGGCAACATGCGAGAACCGATCGTACGTGTGACAGATGTACGACAAGCCACTATCGTCCAGCAGAATTTTTTGCAATATGAAGGTGGCCACCGTTTTGCTCAGTTCCGAGCCCGACTCCATGATACGCAGGCACAGTGGAATGATTTCCGTCGTAAGCAGGAACGTTATTACTTCCTGCTCGTCGGTCTAAAAAATAGATAATTACACAATAATAAAATGGTCCATTCTCATGTTCCACCGTTGCTTTATGTTTACCTTTACCAGCGCTCCGACCACAACGAGCGACGTCAGACGTAGATACTCGAACGGACGCGTCTTCGAGGTAGTGTGCAGGAACGGATACAGAAACAGTGGAATGTGTGCGGCCAGAAAGGCAGAACGCGTTTCCGGATGGGAGGCGACACACTGCAACAAGGCTAGCGCATTACACACCCGGTTCGATTGGTGTGCCGTGAGGGTGGCCGGATTGATCGACGGGTATATGTGAATGATTTCCTGCAACAACGCCGCCATCGTACCTAGGCTGTGCCACAGGATCGGGGCAAGGTACGGGATGGAATTGCGCTTCTTGCTCAGATTTTCCAGTGCTTTTTCCCGCGTTTCCGGGTACGATAGTTGATTTACCCACAGGAAAACCAATTCTTTGTCAGACATTTGCTGTACGCCGTCCATTTTCACAGAGCTACTCAGTTGAGCAGAATTTATACGCACCCGATGAACTGGTGAATCTTTATACACGTCGGACCACATTTCGTTGTAACTAGAAATTGGCGACAGCATGTTACGCGCGTCTTTCAAGCGTTTGTGAAGCGTTTTTCGGAGCAATATCTTCAACGGAACAAACCAAATGGAACAAAACGACCACCTCAGACAAATTTCACTGTTGGACCAGAATAGGATAAATAAATCTCAGTTTTAATTTTAAATATTGAATTCTGCTATGTTTGTTGAATTTTATGAATCATAATTGAGTCCGTTTCAAATCGAACGTTACAAAAAAGGTCTCTTAAGCAAAAGCCCTTTCAGGACTGCAGGAGGTTTCTTCGCCATTTTTTGTAACAGGGATAAGAGCGCCTTGCCCATCCCCTCAATACTTACCCAACCTACTGCATTAAGCATAGATACCGGTTAAGTACTTCCGCCGTCATCTACCAATCCAATATCATTCATTAGAGGCTTTCATTCTGGTGAACGCCTCAATGCCATCATTCCATCACAATTTGGTTCTATCACGCCACCTCGCCACCAGTCTATCTACGTCTTCCAAGTGGACAGGGAAGACGTAGATAGACTTTACGAGCTACGTCCATAGCCTGACACCGCAGCCTGACGATGCTAGTACGAAGCACAATGGAAAGAGCATCGTATTGATCGATGCGCAATCGAATTTAGTAGCTTACCTATAGATGAGTAGATGTCTGCAAGGGACTTTATCCATCACCGTGTCAGGGCGCCGCAAGAGATAGCTGGTTGGATCAAGTATAGTATTTTTAAACAGGAGTGGCAGTGGATCTTCAATCGTCATCTGATATCAAAGGTTTTGTGCAACTTGCTCGATGGCCGATCCTGCTATTCGCTATTGCCTATGCAAAGAGATGTAGGAATCTCTCATAGTTGATGCTGCTGCACTGTTGGCCTCATGTGTAGTATTGAGATATTGCGTTTGTGTCCATCTCTCAACGATTCTACAGAGGCATCCCTGATGAAGGTGCCAACTGCTTCCCAGGATTCACAGTCGCTGTTTACTGTCGGACGTCCCGCTGCGGAATCGGACAGTTTTCAACTATTTGTTGTACAAATATCCGCATCTTAATTGTTGTGTCATCCTTGAAATTAAACGCATTTCAACACCCGCAACAAGCGTCAAATTATGTTTCTATGCACATTTAATACTAACCAGGTGTAGGTATTGAGTTTAGGTGTCGTTCTTGTCTATCTGCACGCGAAAACCTCGAATAACAAGCTCTCGTTTGGAAGGGGTCTGTCAAATGTATCGGAATTTCTACTAACGCTTATCTGCCTTTAATCATTAATCTATTTCTGCGTATTTTTATGTTTTACAATGTCAACCAAACGAAATTTGAACTTTTCCTATTACGAATTAGTTGGTTCCTTAATGTGTTTTTAATGCTCCCAAATTTTCTTTCACAGAAAGCTCCTAAAAACGGGGAGGGAAATTGAATTTTTTTGCCTAACTTTTTACCTCTTCGAACTGTTTGTCTTAAAAATTGTCTGTACACAGGTCTTCGCACGTATCACGTCCACTAGTGCGCAGTAGTAAAGCAAAAACCAATCTCTATTCCACAGTGTACAATTATGCGGGGCGAAACGGTTTGTCTCTTCTTATTCCGGACTTAACGACTAGACATGGGGAAAACGATCCATTTTCAAAGATTTAGTGCGGTTCAATTCATGCAGTTTCGTGAGGCGATAGTTCGACGATAGATCATTGTGGTTCAGAATAAGTTTTCCCGTGCCTGATAGTTATCGGCGATACGGCTTACTGGACTTAATGGTACCACGTAACCAGACGGTCAGTCCTTTTGTGAATGGTAGCGACGATGAGCTTTCACATAAAGATCCCCGCGTAAGAAGGACTTCCTATCCAGGACTTATGACTATCTACGGGTAATAATGTTGTCACGGAAACCAGAAATTAACCATCAACCTCTCGGAATTGTAATCCGATATTGTTCCAAAAAAGAAGATGACAGTTTAATTCTAATCGTAGTGAGCGGTCCGATCGTCCAGCTCGTCTTACTCTAAATTGCTATCTGGTGGTAGCTCACATTAGCTCAACAAACAAAAAAACTGAAAGAAAAAAGACGGACAACGAAGTTGCTCTCTACGTTGCCTGACGGTCAACGCTCTGGCACTGGTTGTACGGTTACAGCCCTTGAAGTGTGAATTTAAATCTGGTCTTAGCCGCTTACGAGGCGAGCGGAGCAATGCCAACCTGGCGCGGATCGGTCACGGGTCCGGCTGGTGTGTCGAGATTCTTCAGCAGCATCGTCAGCCAGTGCTTGGTAGATTTGTCCTCCTGCAGGCACGCAGTAAACGTTCCATCCCGCAGCTGATCAGGTAAACATTGACGCAATGCTTCGCGTGCACTGTACAAACGAAAATAAAAAGAGGTGTTGAGAAATGAGGTTTAAAAAAGGATCGGAACAGAACAATTTTGCTATGTTCGAGCCGGAACGGTCAACGCTTTGCAATGTACTGTACTGTTTGCTTTGTAATGTAGTTTTCTTACCGCGGATTATCCGACAGTCGAAGGTAACAACGTACGACATGCTTCAACAATCTAGCCGATGGCTCCTTCGATAGCGAGATTACCATCTTTCCCTGTAGTGGATAAAATGATTACTAATTTTTGCTTTTCTACCTGATTTCCATGCATAAACAAACTCACCAGAATTATGGCAACATGCGAGAACCGATCGTACGTGTGACAGATGTACGACAAGCCACTATCGTCCAGTAGAATTTTTTGCAATATGAAGGTGGCCACCGTTTTGCTCAGTTCCGAGCCCGACTCCATGATACGCAGGCACAGTGGAATGATTTCCGTCGTAAGCAGGAACGTTATTACTTCCTGCTCGTCGGTCTAAAAAATACATAATTACACAATATTGAAATGGTCCATTCTCATGTTCCACCGTTGCTTTATGTTTACCTTTACCAGCGCTCCGATCACACCGAGCGACGTCAGCCGTAGATACTCGAACGGACGCGTCTTCGAGGTAGTGTGCAGGAACGGATACAGAAACAGTGGAATGTGTGCGGCCAGAAAGGCGGAACGCGTTTCCGGATGGGATGCGACACACTGCAACAAGGCTAGCGCATTGCACACCCGGTTCGATTGGTGTGCCGTGAGGGTGGCCGGATTGATCGACGGGTAGATGTGAATGATTTCCTGCAACAGTGCCGCCGTTGTGCCGAAGCTGTGCCATAGCATTGGAGCCAGATCCGGGACTGATTCACGCTTCTTGCTCAGCTCCAGCAGTGCCGTTTCGCGCGATTCCGGGTTCGATAGTTCATTTATCCACTGGAAAACCTTCTCGCTGTGAGACGCCATTTGTTGCATATTGCCTGCTTGCTGTACGCCGGCCATCCTCACCAAGGTTCTCGACTGTGCTGGATACTTTTCCTACCGTTAAAGCACACTGGTACAAAGGCTTACCCGATTGGACTAGTGAACGTTTGCACCACACAGCAGCGTATTTTGATTCGGTTTTAATTAGCAGGTACAGCAGCAATGTTGTTCTCTTGCAACAAATGCAAATCCGACAGCGGCACAAATGAAGCGTTTTCTGTGAAGCGTTTGCAGCAAGATTTTCAGCTGTCACTCTTTTGCGTGTGCGTAATGCAAGGTTACGCTAGATGAGATTTGCCACTAAACACAAACGCAAGGTTAATAAATAATTATCATTCAAATAAATCGTTATTGTGAAATTTTTATTTCCAGAATCTTTTACATTGAAAAAACTATCTTAAAATTTCTCGTTTTCTTCACAGATGATCAAGTTTCTTATACGCCATACATGAAAGTTCAATTTATTAAGTAAATTTGTACGAGAAAGCTTCGCAGCTTTGGCGCCTTTGGCAGTGTTTTCAATGTGTGTGCAATACAATTCGATACAGGCGTTGCGATACATTATGGGTTTCTTTGTTTTATTGTCAGGGTGAGAGAATGTATTTTCCGAGGTCTTTTCTATTAATGCATTAGCGGTGTTTGTCATAACTTTTTGTTTAATTTATTTACTTGTTAACCAAAACAAACTCATCCACTAACTAATATCGAAAGTCACCGAACGGAAAGCATAACACCTAGCCAAGTCCGAGAAGGAGAAAGTAGAAGTAAATCGTGTCCTTGTTGATCAACTCACTACACGTACAGCAGTTAGCAAAGCAGCAATTTGGCGCTTCCTTATTGTTCGCATACATTTCGCACCCTGTGTCCAAGTCATACGGTCTCGGAAAGCAATAAATATTAATTATTGGGTCGGTGTACAATATAGAACGGGCACAACATTCATGCCGAATTGATTGCATCCGCCTAATCAAAGAGTGTATGCATGTGTAGTTTTCTATTTTCTACCTCCCCGAACTTGACTTAAATATCTTTGCACATTAACGTGTGAAAGAAAAGATCGTTTAAATTATGAACCTGAACAAAGCGAGGCTTACTGCTGCCACCATAGAGCAAGAATCCATGTCAAAACAATCATTCTAAACTAATTAAGTTGCTAGACGGTCACGTCCACAGACACACACTCAACTTATTGCAAATTAATCAAAAGGAACGCTGGAACCTGTAGACCACCATACGGTCATGTGGAACACGCTACTGCTACGAGCATTACACACGTGCTAATTTAAGCTACTAATTTAAATATTAAATCGATTTCTTCTAACCATTTCTCACTTCCATTCTGTGCCAAGGGATGAAATGATCCAATTGCATTCATTTTCATCGATTCGAGACTACAACAGAACGATCCCCTTTTACCCAGAACAGGAAGAAAAAAACATAGGAAAACCCCACAATTCTTTCTTCCCTTTTTCTTTTTCCCAACACGACGACTTCTTGATGTTTGTTTTTTTTTTCTTCTTTTTTTGCGACACTCTCTACGAGAGAGGATAAGGTATTATTATTACATATTTCTTGTTTTCTTTTTTTTAAGTTGTCGTTTTTCCTGTCGCTCCGACACACATCCTGTCTTGCCGTCGTTGTCCTTCAATCTTTTCGCTTAAAGCACGGGAAGAGGATGTCACGCACCAAATACAGCATCACCACATCGGGAAGGGACAAGGGGATTGTTTATCTATCCTCACTCTAAAAGCTATTTGTATTATAGTTTTTAACTCATTTACTAATCGCAGAGTTTGGTAGTTTTTGGTTGTGTGTGTGTATGCGTGTGTTACACTTCTATATTCGCTCCTAGCACGTTTCTTCTTCTCCTGAGGAGACTGAGGACTAACGTTTCCCCGGCATAACTGGCCCTTAATATCGAATAGAATTGCTTCCCGATCTCCCTAGCCCTTTATGTACGTGTCCTTCGGTGTTGTGGACACACTGCTCTGATACGGGATCAGCTGCTGCTGTTGGTTCTGTGATGCGGGGACTTGTGGTTGCCGACGCCACAATTCGTGTTTGCTTTGTCGGTGTGTTTAAATTACTCATTTCGATGAAAACTTATGCTTAGAGTTTGCAAAGGATGCGAGTGTGTGTGTGATTTAAGTGTGTTTTTTGTTTGTGTGTGTATGGTTTATTCAAGGGAGGCAACTTGCGCTCCTCTTTCCCTTTTTACTTGGAGGTGGCCTTGATCAGTCCATCGGTCGACATCGATTTCGGGCGCTCGATCGGCAGACCCAGGGCACGGTCCCACACCAGCGAGGCCAACACACCGAGGGCACGCGACACACCGAACAGTACGGTGTAGTAGTTCATCTCCTTCAGACCGTAGTACTGCAGCAGCACACCAGAGTGAGCATCTACGTTCGGCCACGGGTTCTTCACCTTGCCCAGCTCGGTCAGGATTGGTGGCACAACCTTGTAGATGTTCGAGACCAGCCCGAACAGCGGATCGTTTGGCAGGTGCTTGAGGGCGAACTCGCGCTGGCAGGTATAGCGGGGATCGGTCTTACGCAGCACGGCGTGACCATAGCCAGGCACAACCTGGCCCGACTTCAGCGTCTTCCAGATGAATTCCTTCACCTTATCCTCGCTCGCATTGTCGCCCAGCTCCTTGCGCAGCTTCTGCAGCCACACCAACACTTCCTGGTTGGCCAAACCGTGCAGCGGACCGGCAAGACCGTTCATACCGGCGGCAAACGACAGGTAAGGGTCGCTCAGTGCCGAACCGACCAGATGGACCGTGTGTGCCGACACGTTACCACCCTCGTGGTCACTGTGGATCGTCAGGTACAGGCGCATCAGCTCGGTAAACTTCTCGTCCTCGTAGCCCAACATCTTGGTGAAGTTGGCAGACCAATCCTTCTTCGGATCGATTGCACCAATACCCTTACCGTCGCGGTACGTGTTACGGTAGATAGTGGCCGCAATCACGGGCAGCTTAGCGATCAGGTCCATGCTGTCCTCGTATACGTACTCCCAGTACTTGCTCTTGTGCACACCATCCGAGTACGCTTTCGCGAATTTGCTCTCGTGGTTAAGAGCAGTCACGGCGCAGCTCAGCTGCGACATCGGGTGGAGCGAGGTGGGCATGTTGTTGAGCATGGTGACCACGTGCGATGGCAGTGCAGCACGGTTAGCCCATTCGCGGGACAGCGCATCAACCTGAGCCTTCGACGGTACGTCACCAGTGATCAGCAGCCAGAACAGACCCTCCGGCAGTGGTTCCTGACCACCTGGAACGAACGAAAAAGAGAGAAGGTATCGTAATGAGCGAGCGTTTTAGTATTATTCAATGCTACCCCTTTAAGGGACAGTTGTCTAAACGATCATTTTAATGATCGTTATGTCTTTAATAGAAGAAACGATTAAAAGAAAAAGGACAAGTCCTCTAATTTCCTTACAAAGTGTCTCCTAACGCCCAGTGCCATGGCTTCTGATGCAGAAGAGCTTAAAATAAATTATTACAACTAGCAAACAATCCGAGGTAACCGAACGTCCCTTCCACTGCCGATGTACATCCGACTGCATGTATCACATACGTCCTTCGCGCCATTACCTAACCTCATGTGACTCGTGTTGTCTCGATAGCGATTATTCAACCTTCAGCGCGACTGCATTTATACATCTCGTGATGCATCGTCCGTCGCAGGGACGATCGATTCCGGTCAAACAAGTTAATAATACAAATTTCGATTACTTCATCTACATCTATTCCTGGGCTGAATTCATAATGCATCAAATAAAATGTTAGATATTTTGAATTACTTTTCACTCCTTCATTTTTGAACTTTTTCCTTGAACTTTGCTTGAAAGACTCAAAATCAGATTTTTGACGATCGTCATTAAAAATTGTCTTACAATATTTACGCTCATTGTATATTAAAACTAAAAAAAAACACCCTTAAAACGTTACAAAAAACCATTTATGTAACACCTACCTGGTGCCTTCGGGAGCACCTGCTGACATTCGGGGATCGACAAACCGCGGAAACGGATGCCCTCCTCCGGATCGAGTACGGAAGTTTCGCACACCAGACCCTTGATGCCACGCATACCGCCATACATCTGGAATGATCCGAAAGCAAAAGACAAACAATTAGTATTTCGTACAAAATGATAAGGTTACTACTACAAACGAACTATTCGAAAGGGGCGGGAACATAACCGGAAAAAGCCTCATAACGGTTGAAAATTTCGGGTACGATTTTTTTTCATATCTTCTCCAAGTGTTCCATTCATGTGTTCATTATCAGTTCTGGCAAAGGCACCGGAAGGCTTTCCAAGAAGAATTCGATGCCAAATTTTTGCAATAATTCTTGCCAGAATTATTCCAGACATACCTCATTGTGGGGAGTAGAGGGGTCAATTAAGAATTAACACACTTACACCCCTGGCATCATATCGACCATGATCGACGCTGATGCTCAATGGGGGAATGAACATCGAACCATTTCAAGACTGCCCATTAAACTGCTGTCTACCACGAGGTTGGCTCTGCTGATGGAAGCACGCAACGAAAGAGGCGACGATAGCAGGCACCGTGCACAACCAACCGCATTCACGACAAGCGGACGGGCCTTTGCCTTGGAGCGTTATTGAACTTGACTTCATTAAAAGCCGCTGGAACATTAAGCGAGCGCGTGTGGAAGAAGCCTGAGAAGGACTGGTTGAGAGAGAGAGAGAGACAGAGAAGCAAAAGCGAAAAAATCCCAAAGAAACCCCAGAGTAGACGACACCGTGGACGCACAGCAGCAGCAAAATGGAGATAAGTGAAATCCCCCCATCCTTCGATCTGTGTCGGTGTTATCATGTCGACATCATATGTGCACGGTCGGTCAGCTGACCGTACTATGATGTCACAAACAATGTGGGTGCGGAATGTTTTACACAAACAAACGGGAAAAAAAGTTGAATTTGAAAAAATCGACAGCCATTGAACACACCCGCTGCTACTACTACTAGTGCTGCCATACGCAATAGCATCAGCGCTAAAATGCGCTAGCCACGTTCCTTGTCCCATTAGCGTCCTAAATATTATTTCGCTACCATCAGCACAAACAACGACTTCGAAGGTTTAAAGAATCTTGCTAATGAGTGAGAAAACAAAACTACCGAAATGATTCTTTTATTTTTGATCTCTTGGAAGTGTCTAACGCTGCCAATCATGTGACGGTACACACGTATAGAGAGGGAATCTGATCGGTTCACTCTACCAAGGCAAGGTGAAAGATAACTAAGGTACAAGAGTATTAGTGTAGCTAGAAAAGGGTTTTATCTGCTTAGGCATCCTAGTTTAGCCTTCCCACGAGTATACAAACGCACTAGCCAGCACGTTATCTTGTCCCGTCCTCAAGGTTCGATACAATACAATTTGCTCGCGCCCTTCAAACTTCAAATCAGCTCAAACGGTAGTTAATTTCATTGTGAATGGAACGGTCCCTTACCGTGCGATGATCACACGTAAAAAAATCACCATGAGATACACTCGCACACACGGCTATTATTATGCCAATTATTTCACATTCTAGCTCCGGACGGCCGCAATCCTACAATGTGCAATATTATAATGCACCCACAATCCACATTTGACGGTACACGTTTGCAGGGAAATTATTGGTAAACATGCTATCAGTGCACTGTTTACAACCGTTTGATCGATGTGTCTCATCTCACTCGAGCATCATCAGCATGAAAACTCCAAAGTACAGCCATAAAGTTTGCTGGGACCGGCGTTTGCTGATTGTGTGAGAAAAATAAACGAGTGAGCCGGTTAGCGGGAGTATGCGGGAGGAAGACGGTGGACAATTTGGCACGTGACATGCACTTCCAATAACAACTTACTATTACTCGCTACAAACGTTAAACGTAACGCAGAACATTCTGGTTGACATATGGATGACATTGAGTGTTGGCTTAGTAAATAGTTTACCGACACTATGCTAATGTGCTGGTCACAATTTCTGCAGACAGAGACATGCTAACACGTTTCATGCTGTTCCGTAAATAGACAAGATCTTCCGTAAAAAAAAGTAAATGATAATAAAACTACCTCAAATGATTTAATGAATTCAGAGACGATGGACAGCCAAATGTATCACTAGAACACTTGGCACTGATCGCAATACAAGCGCTCAAAATCAGTAAATAATCTGTTAATAGATTCCATCAGTCGTAAAGTTGCGCTGAATATCCAAAATCGATGTTTTGGATATCCTAAATTCCTGCAAAATGAATATTACTTTTATAGTCGCATCATACGATTTGCAGCGAATTCCCGCTTCACGTGCCGATCATACGAAAGCACAATGATCTCTCTGTCTGTCTGGCCGTTATTACATCAAACCAGTCGCCGCACGGACGCATTTCAATCATCCCTACTAGACGCTTGCCTGCTGGTGGTCAACATCCAACAACCGGTTCATTGTGTATGCCCAATGATCCGACCGTCGAGCGATGACACGCTCCAGTGACTACACTGCCCGCACAGAGAGGGAGGGAAAGCCAGTCGGTCAGTAGTGCGACGATGGCGACGAAACCTGGTGCAGCAAATCAATTGTCAACCAGGCCGCCGCAATTTGATAGCAGTCGTTTAACTCAATTAGGCAGGTCTTGTGTCTGGGGTAAGGGCATGCGTGCGAGCACACGAGGCAAACCGTTCTGTGATTACATCTCCCTCTCGAGGAAAGCGATAGGGATATGTTGAACATTGCGCCAAACATAGAATACACCGTGTCTCCACCATGACCTTTTATATCCCGCGATACGTTCCCTGGGATGTCAGCAGAGATCAAGCATGTTGAATACTTGTCCCTACATTTTCTCACACTAGAGTGCATTCACATTCGGGTGCAATGCTAAATTTAAACCCATCTTCGGTGATTGGGCGGTAGCAGTCGACTGCATCTATGCCTGGTCCCGAATTTTTAACCTCCAAAGAATTAGCGACGGTTGGGGGAGGGTGGTAACAGGCCGACAAACAAACACTTACCATATCGACGGTGACTTCGCCAACTTTGGTGTTGCCGTGCTGCTTGCGGAAGTTCTTGATGCGCTCCTGCTCCTTCGGAATCTTTTCCGACAGGACGCCCTTCAGGTCTGTGCTGTCGGAGGCATTGCGCACAAAGGTAGTGATTACCGGCAGGGCATTCTGCAAATGAAAAGAAGAGAAAACAATAAGTATGATAAAAGAAAACGAAACACAATCGGAGGCGTCCTTCTGACGCGCGTTTCTCGCGGATCGATGACTTTTTCTTTGACGTAACAAAGTATTTACAAAACAAACGCGAATAGACTGTAGTCGGGACAGATATCAGAAAACGGAAAAAATAAAACGAATACAGCAAATCTTTCGATTGCTCGAAGAATCCGTTTGGTACATGCGTAACTTTTACGCCCGAGACGCGAATGGGATTCGTCCGTGGCGTGGTTAATTATAGACGTCCTCCGTTCGTCAGTAGCGAAAGCAAAGGAACGAAAAAAAAACGTTGCACAAACTTACATCCAACCCATCCTCCGTAAAGTGTGGAAACAGATTGTGTTTCGGTAAGACCTATTGCATATCCCTTCCTAGCAGTAGACGATCACGAGGATCAAGTGCTGAAGTGAGTTACTGTACCGTCGTATGAAGTCGTTATCATTTTATGTTTAAACTGAAAATTATTCTTCCACACTGCTACGTGATAGGAGGGGGTATCTGGTCAGTGTGTGACTTATCTGTTTATCTATCGCGACGCCAGTTGCCCGTACAAGCTGAATTATATTTTAATGCAGACAAATTCTCCAGAATGTTCCAGCCTTGCTGATTTCTGATTCACAAACAGCACACCTCCTTCAGTGGCCTTCGAAAAAGAATTGTTCGAGATGATGACTATTACGGAGAGGAATAGTTTCGACTGACGCCAACTCATTCTTAGGATCTCTTGCGAACTGAAACCCATAAAAAGTGTTGGGACATAAAACCTGTTTCATTGACGTTGGATGTTGGATAGTATTAAAAAAAAATCCAGCACTCGTGTCCGTAATCGAGTTGACTCGAGTTCTTCCCACAAGGGCAATTCCCCATCGTGGCGTAAAATACTAAAGAACAGAAAAAATCTCCAACAACCGGTTATAGCCGGTATGTTTTCCAATTTCTTTGCTTACAAAAATCTTCAAACCAATAGCTTGCCTACTAATGGGCAGATGCCACAGAGCAGGGAAGCTCTACAATGGGGCTAATGCTCTAGGAAGCAGAATCAGCAGAACCGTAAGCCGTATGTAACAATCGAAAGAAACCGGGTCACACACCGTGAAGAGCTAATAGAAAACAACCGAGCCAGAGGTGATGTAACATCAGCCACCTAGCTTTGCATTATCTAACGGTTCTAATACACACACACGCCCCCATCGGGCTTGGTTGCCTATCGATCGATAAGGTTGGCATTTATTCTGAGACAAAAATAGGATCGCTGTACGGTAAAGCACGATCGGTGTACTAACACTAATTTTAGCCTCAAAGATCCCGGAACATTGACAGATTCCGAGCGAAGAAGGAAGTCAAGCGTCACAGCAAAAAAAAAAAATCGCGGAAGGCTTGGCAAACTGCCTACCTATTCGTGCAATGACATTGTACCTTTTGGCCTGTCGCGATTATGTCCTTAGCGTGAGCAGTCTTCTCCCATCTTCCAAATGTCATCATCATCGACCCTCATCGTGCTTTCGTGGCATAGCAATGCACACAACAGCTCGCCTTTATGGGCATTTCATTCTCCATGTGGTCGGCTCGCTCTCAATCGTTTTAATGTCCTCCAACCAATCACATGGAGGGAAGAGCAGCAGTTGGTGGGCACAAAAAAAGCATTGCCGCACACTATGTCCGTACAGATGCGTCCGGCAAAAGGTCTCGCTGGATCAGGTGATCTTTGCACGGGTAGTACAATCATTTTCTACGGTCGTGCACGGTCGTCGCCGGTGCCTGCCAATCCGATGGTGTGTACGTATTGCGCTACGCAACTCCGCGCGGAATGGCTGTTGATAGGAGATTTCTTATCGCGCGATAGTGCCACCGGCTTGGTGGGCTGGCTTGATAATGGATGGGATGGATGCAGATGGCATTGATGGATGGATCGCGGGGGTAATCTCTCTCTTTCTCTCTCTTTCTCTCTCTCTCTCTCTCTCATTCTTTTTAGGGATATAGAACATGAAGTAAGGGCCACCGTAAATTTCAAGCAGTTGAAATATCGAAATTCAACTGCCAAAAAACAAAAAAAATTGCAATTTTAGCTTTTTCTACGTTGCCTCGTCTAGGTAGTTTGTGTATGCGCCAGGTGCTCAAAAAGCGATTTTAAAGCTAGAAAATTTTATAAGAACCTAAAATTTATATTTTCAAATCGATCGTGGCACGTGGCCCTTTCAAATAAATTTCCAAAACTCTAAAATCATCACGCAGGCCATATCGTATTGAGCTGCTGAACAAACTGATTGCCGTTTGACTGACTTAATAGGTTCAAACCCCCGTGGCAAGCTCTACTGCCTAGGGGGGCTTATCGTTGACATTGAATATTTTATCATTTCTACGTCACCGAATCCAGTAAGCGATTTTTACATTCCATGTCAATTTCTCGATTTGTGTTAAAAGACCAAATCAGCAACTAACCAGTTTGTTATTAAAGGAAAATATTATTACATAACGAAGAGAATATACCCGTACTTCCCGCCGTCCGTTTTGTTAAGCTATTTTACTACAGAAATCTAATTTTGGCCGTCACACAAACACCGAGTCATGGAAAGGGAGTAATCGATAGCTTAAATCATTTAATACTACACTGTGCAAGCGAGTATTTATGACCCCTTTTTTCTACAACGGCCACATTTGCAATGGTAATTTGCGCACTGGAGGAACCCGAACTTTCGACCAGCAAAAGGCGCGTTTTCTCTTCCCTGGTACTGCGCTTCTTGGCTATTTTACGAGACAAAAATAATTCTTGGACACTTCTAAGCAGCAGCAAGTGAAGTAAGATCTTTTTAACGATACCCAACCTAACCTAACCTAACCTAAATTTAAAAAAGAGAATCCCAGAATCTTTAGAAAAAGAAACTAATTTCCCTGCTTCATCGTTAAATCATAATAAAAACACACACCCGCACGCAAGTGGAGTTGTTACCTAACATTTCGCTCCACACACAAACCCGCTTTTTGCTCCCCTGTAGTGGGGAATGAAAACGAGGGAAAATTGGGAGAAGTCATTGGATTGCGTCAAGTGACGACACCGAACGCGACCAATCTTTCTCTGGTAGGATTTTTTCCTCTGCGCGCGCTTCACTACGTACAGGGTTTTCTGAGGATATAACGAACAAGTTCGCCGAGATATGGATTCATTCAGGTATATTATCTGCAAGATGTAGTCTTTGGATTGTTCCCGCAGGATTGTAGAATCACACATTTTTCATCCTAGTTTATATAGCTCTGTACATAGTAACTGTACAGTTTGCCTAGACATTTTACAACACAATACGGTTGGACCAAAAACGCATGATTCTATCCAAATATCGAACAAACTGACGACAAAATTCGAGCTATTTAACATCTTAACAAATCAAACCCCCTTAATCTTAACAAACCCCTGTAATGTGCTCCTGTGCTTTCTACTACTATTTAATGTCTTTCCTACATTATTTCGCAACTCCTTGTGTGTATGTTTTTTTAAAGCGAATGATAAGGCTTTTCAAGATGCTTTATCGAATCCTCTACGAGCCCACACAAATCCGCCTATTGTGCAAGTCCCTCAGTTTTGCTTAGTTTGCCATTTATACCTTCTCTTCCTACGGCTACTCAAACACAAAATTATCTCATCATCGGCGCCTGTGTGTGCAGGCAGAGGCACAAGCAGCAACCGCATCTCGCGCTTCGTAGCAACCCTCCACACCACACAAGCCTACTTGATGATTAAATCCACGTTTTCCACGTTTCGCAAGGGCAGTGCGACGAGCGTTTAACCTTCGCCTCAAACTTCTCCGTCTTCACCACATATTCGTGTACGGATGAAAGATTTTCTCTATTTCCTCCAGTTTTACAATTCACACACATACACTTTCCGAAAGGAAAACGATTTTGTACTGGAATGTGGGCAAGAGAATTTTCACATTTTCACTTGGACAAAAGTAGGCACTGTTTCCTTTTTTGCGTCACTTGTGTTATGTAATGGATTCGCTTTTTCGTCTGTGAGGCGGAAAAAAGACAACCGCCACACATATCCGCAATCTCGGCCGTGGTCCGCTTTTTACACGGGACAAGTGCGCACGATGACGCGGTCAAGTTCTTGAGCAAATCGCGCACACACACACGCACGCACATATTGACACCACGGAACACACACGCCATTCGTGTAGGGCCGTAAAGCAGCAGGATATACCTCCTCTATTCAAGGACAGCACGCGCACGGCCAGTTTAGTGGGTCCTTTAAACCCGCGTGTCAGTCCTATGGTCACACGTTATCACAGAAACGGTTCCGTGGCTCATTTCCTAGTCGCAACGTGGACGACACACTTGACGATGACGACGACAACGGGTTACTTTTACCCAACACTCACCTTATTGGCACAGGCCAATTTGGATGCATAGATGCGGCTGAGGGCCATTGTTGCTGCTGCTGCTGCTTCTAGTGATTGCTGCAAGTAAAGTGCCGAACGAGAAGAAAAACGGTATAAGTCTCACACCACTCGAACAACTTCTGTTCTACCACGGTCGGTTAGAGATTTTGGTGGGCAACGGGCAGGTGGCGGTATCACACTACGCCACACGACCAGGAAGCCGGTAAAGTCCGAACCCAATATTTGTCTGCTTGGCCGCACGGTCCAAACTCACTTGGTCTCTTCCGCTGCCGATAAGCGAACCGCGATTGCTGAGACGTTTTTCGACGACTTACCTATTTGTGGAAATGCTATATTCCGAGAAAAGTCCCGAGCGCGCAAGTCGACGACGGTTTCGCGGGCGACAGAAAAGAAAGGGTAGCGATGGGCATTCCGAGTTGAAACTGTCGGAACGGTTTGGCTCACTAGTGGATGGATCATTCCGAAAAAGGGACCGCTTTTCTTGATCGAACTGGTGTGAAATTGAATTATTTGGAGTGTTTCAGTTAAATTAAATTATTTTGTTGCTTTAAAAAGTGTAAAAAAACCATCAAAATTACAAAAATTACAAGTTTAGACAACAATATCAATCATACGGATTACACATACTCATTCGTTCCCAACTCTAGCAGAGTGAGAGGGAAGATATTTTAAGATGCTTGACGTTCGGAAGGTGAAAGAAGGCCCGACTACACGTCGCTCTTTCTGATGATCTGATTTTTGTTTTTCGTTTAGCTTTTTGTTATATTTTATAGGAATGACAATGAGGTTAAAAACAGTTGAAATTTGCTGAGCTTTGTGCATTAAAAAATAAATTTTCTTGAACAATTTTATTCACTCACGCACATTTCTACGTCAACACAAATCAAAACGTCAACACGCCGGGGCAAATACACTGTAAATTATGGCTGTTTGAACTCTAATTGCTTTTGTTTTACCAACAGAAAACAGTGCACTAGTAAAAAAAAAAGTCTAGCAAAACAATTCTTATTAGAAAGATAGCTTAAACCAGCGCTAAGTTGCTTCTCCTTTTTGTAAAATAATCATTAATTTATTTGTAGGGAGCGTCCCGCCAGGAAGGCGACAACGGCGTAGGTCTTCACACGGCAGAACCATGTTCAAATCCCATCCGGGCCACTTAGTTAGGACTGACTATCCAACTATGTGGTATCAGCAAGTAATCCACGTAAAACTAAGAAGAATAAAAATAATTTGTTTATTCAGCTTTCTGCTCATCGTAAACAGTGAGATAATCATGTTTACCAAACCCATGCTCACAATACCCAGGGCCAATTTCACTTCCACCAACAGCGGCACTTTTTTATCTTCTGCTCTTCTCCATGCGGGTACCCCTAGTTGCGAAAAACGGGGTGAATGTGTGAAAAGATATTTACAAATAAATAGCCATAAATGCCGCCACCCGGGTTTTTGGGGGTAACAGCAAACACGTGTGTGTGTATGTGAGATATGTGAGATGTGATATTGCATCAGGGGGCCCCTGCGACACGCATTCAAATTCTCCCGCGGTGGCAGTTATAGTCAATCACGCACTTTGGCCTGGTTGTAAGGGGCCGACTGCTGCTCATCGGTATTACAACGAAAAACCGGTCGCCAGTTCACGACCAACAGGATCAGGTTTTTGGAGTGTGTGTTTGTGCGAAAACAAAAAGTGTAGTCACGCACTGTGATTCAGAAAACGATTCTATTGTGCACCGTCTTATTGCTTTAAGCTAATAGTTGACAAATTGGTGACAACAGTTTTTATTTGTGTTCATAATTCTATATCCATTAAGTCACGAATGGGGTTTGTGCTGCTAGAAGAGAATTCCAACTGATTGAACAATATCGAGGAATGTCTTCGTCTAGTGGTCGTTATTTTGGGGCGATCCTTATTGGCGTTCATCTGGTACTGTTCTTCAAAGTGGTGCATGCTGCAGCAAGTCCTCGGCCCAATATCGTTTTCATTTTAGCTGATGATTTGGGCTGGAACGATGTCGGTTTTCATGGATCCGCACAAATCCCCACGCCCAATCTGGACGCGTTGGCCTACGCGGGCATCATACTCAACCGGTACTACGTGAATCCAATCTGTACTCCGTCTCGATCCGCCCTTATGACGGGCAAGTATCCGATACACACCGGTATGCAACATACAGTACTTTACGCGATGGAACCGCGAGGACTTCCGTTGGCGGAGAAACTGTTGCCACAGTACCTGAAGGATCTTGGGTGAGATGGTGCGTTTTTTAAATAAAATTTGCAAATATTAATTTTCGATACAAAAGCACAGATACTCCAATCAAATGGTTGGTAAATGGCATCTGGGACACTATCAGCTTCGCTACACACCACTCCAGCGTGGCTTCGACAGTCACACCGGTTTCTGGACCGGACACCATCATATGAACGATCACACGGCAGTCGAACACGGCCACTGGGGTCTTGATATGCGGCGTGACTACGATGTAGCATACGATCTTCACGGAAAGTATACAACGCACGTGATCGGCTCGGAAGCGATCAATATAGTGCACGATCACAATACTAGCGTGCCCTTATTTTTGTACGTAGCACATGCAGCCGTGCATTCGGCAAATCCTTACGACTTTCTACCAGCTCCGGATGCAACCGTCGAGGAACTGAACCACATAGAAAATTATCGTCGGCGTAAGTTTGCTGCCATGATGGTGGAACTGGACCGAACGGTCGGTAGTCTCGTGGAAGCATTGCACGCACGTGGCATGCTGGAAAATACGATCATCGTGTTTAGCAGCGATAATGGTGGACCGGCGGATGGATTCAACGATAATGCCGCTTCAAATTGGCCACTGCGGGGGGTGAAGAATACGCTGTGGGAAGGTGGCGTACGAGCGGCCGGGTTTATTTGGAGCCCAATGCTTCAGAATGTGAGCCGAGTTTCGCACCAAATGGTGCAGGTTAGTGATTGGCTTCCGACGCTTTACGAAGCAGCAGGTGGCAATGTCAGGTGAGAGGTTTTTAAATGTTGAAGAGCGGTTGTGTAAATCTCCTCATGCATGACTATCTTTGTAGCTCCCTTCCAACCGACCTGGACGGTATCAGCGTGTGGCATGAACTGAGCAGCGGTACACCAACAAGACGCATCGAAATACTGCATAACATCGACGACATTTGGGGCAGTTCGGCACTTACCGTGGGCAACTGGAAGCTTGTCAAGGGTTCGCACTACAATCGCACCTGGGACGGTTGGTACGGCCCGGCAGGGATTAGGGATGAAAAAGCCTACTCACTGGATGCCGTCTCGGGCAGCCCGGCGGGCCAAGTAATGGAGGACCTGAAAATGCTTCCTTCGCGCGATCGCATAACGCAACTGCGCCGTGAAGGTACGGTTTCGTGTGGTGCCGGTGCTCACATGGCAAACGAATGTAACCCGCTGGAAAGTGCTTGTCTGTTCGATGTGGAAAGTGATCCCTGCGAGTACAATAATTTTGCCTCCGAACATGTGCACATTTTGCAAAGCTTGCTGGCACGGTTGGCCGATTACAACAGCACGGCTGTGCCGCCCGCGAACTTAGAAGATGATCCACGAGGTGCACCACAGCACTGGAACTACACGTGGCACAACTTTGGCGACGAACCGGAACCGGAAGTTTTGCTAAACGAAAGTCAAGATTGGTAGCGACTGTTGTCTAGACGCTGTATGTCTATCACTATGGTAAAACAAAAGGGAAAGCTCTGGAGATCCTCTAGCTTTAGACGAAACTATAGATCAGACGAGGCACCAATACCAAGTTGTTAATACTGAGTAGCTTTTTATTTTTCATTTTCAACACACAAGAAAAAGGTCATTAAATAACTTCTAGAGAAAAAAATAACTAAATAAATTAATTCTTTAGATATTAGATTAGAATTAAACATTACAACAGCTTCCCGTGTTCTATTCGTATTATTATTATTAACATCAGTAGAATCACAACAGCTCTCTAGTAGCAGTTTGCATCGGTAGACAAGCGTTAGTTTGCGTGTGTTTGCTTTGCATTTATTTGTTCTATTAGTAGTAGTAGTAGTAGTAGTAGCACAGTATATTGTCTAACAATGAACATCGGCGAAGGATCGGCCGGAACTTTTCTATTGTATTTGTAGTTGAATTTTTTAAATTCTACACTTTTTTCCTGTTTGCACGAGCTGGAAAAACGCGCACAGACAGTTCACATGGACAGTTCTTGATATCTTTTGATCGACATTTTCCTTCCTCCTTTTATAGTGCTTACGCCGCAAAAGCGTGATCATCATCAGTATGACGATAAAAAATAAAAATTCAAAAACTAAGGAAGCAAATTTACTTTTACCGCTTACAGTATCTCCAAATCACAGTGTCTTATTTCGGGGAATTTTTTCTGTAATTATAAGGTGGTAAGAAGAGTATTAACATGGAGTTTTTTTTAGTTCTAGTTCCAGGTGCGCTACCTACCCGTAGTTTCATTTCAATCCTATCAATCTCACCACCCATCAGATCGACAATGTTTTCGCCGTGCGTCAGCAGAAATGCTTCTAGCTCGTCGATCGTTTGGAACGTGCGGACCTCCTCTAGCAACAGGTTAAGATCCTGCTTATCCAGATACACGCGCGTTAGCTCGCGTCCATCGAAATCCATTTCAGCCTGCAAAACAAAAATTCACAAAAATGAAGGATTTATTCAACGGATGCTCGAATGGAACCTTGTGGCTCGATTACCTTATATCTAACCAAAGAGTTCCCCATATCTATACCCTTCACGTCATGGATCGCCCGGATCATAATGTCACTCTCCAGCTCAGCATTGATCTTGTCGAGATTCTCCTGGCGAATCGAACGCCCAACCAATGCTGCCACGTTCGTGTAGATAATGAAGGACGCCACGCCACCGAGCATGCAACCGACCAGGAGCGATCCTACCGCATCCGGTATCGGTGAACCGGTGTAGGTGGATAGTCCCATGCAGGTCGCTGCCAGTGCTACACTTAATACCGCGGCCGCATCCTCCGTAAGTACTACATTAACGCACGGATCCTGTCCGCGGACGACTAGAATTAAAAAGGGATTATTATATGCCTAAACACAACAAAACTTCAGTGTGTGCCTCTTACCGTAATCTCTAAAGCTCATTCCTAGGGCTTTTGCACCACTCCGACAGCTATTGATCGCTACCAGCAAGGTGGCACCTTCCGATACCAGCGAACCTCCCAGGATAAAGAATGCCCAGAAAAAGTCATCGATCGGATGAGGATCTACGAGCCCCATGATACCGTGATAAAACGACAGCCCCGTACCGACACAGAAAATGCCGACGCCCGATATTAACGATGACACATACTTCATGTTGCTGTACCCGTACGGATGATCGGAATCGGCGATCTGCGTTGACTTGTGGATGCCGTACGCCAGGATGAGCTGATTGATCGTAT
This sequence comes from Anopheles maculipalpis, assembly GCF_943734695.1. NCBI lineage: Eukaryota > Metazoa > Arthropoda > Insecta > Diptera > Culicidae > Anopheles > Anopheles maculipalpis. The sequence continues at coordinate 88,518,983 of NC_064871.1, forward strand.
CCGCCAGTGAGTGGATCGTTTCCGCAAACATACTGTGCGAACCCGTATACAACCAGGCACCGAACTTGAACAGACAGTTTGTCGCATTGCTACCGGAGACAGAAAGAAAAATCGAATTAGGAAATTAGATCCTTAGTGAAATCCTTCTAGTGAATGATTTAAATAACCTCCTAATAATAAAGTGTTTTTACAGCTCTTTTTGCATTTGAAACGCAAATAGTGTCTAAACTCATTTGGGAATCGTTATCATCAAACTCACAAAAGGGAGTAAGTGTGAATTAATTCTTTGAAAAGAGCTGTTAATCTCATCACTCGTCCTTAGAATGTAAGAGGGAATTACATTGCAATCGCCGTCAGCACCACCTTGCCCGACTTCCCAAACAGCCCCGGCTCAGAATCGACCACGTTTGTGCGGCTGCCAATCTCTCGTCGGTAATCCCGCAATCTTCGCTTTACCGTAAATATATCTGCAATAGAGGTAAAGAATATTATAATTAAATTCGTCTTCAGATTAATTTACACTCTCCTAACATACTCTGTTGATGCATCTTTTTCTCGATTTCACGTTTCAAGCATTCCTTCAGTAGGTTTTCCCGCGATCCCCACACCTCGATCGCTTTCGCTTCCACATCCTTCCGCCAGTAGACCGTGATCGGCGGTTCTTGCTCGTAAGGTGAGCGACGTTTTGTTTTGGCTAACGATTCCAAATCGGACGGTTTAAGCAAAAAATCCGACATCGCCCGTACCGGCGTGATAAAGTTGCGCTCCAGCGAGGAGCGTGAAAAATCCACCCGGATGCGTTTCTTCGCTAGCTGGCGATTCTTTTCCGCCAGCTGTTCCTTCAGATCAGCTTCCGCTTTGGCTCGGGCATCCTCTTCCGCTATGAGGGACGGTTTCTGTGCATCCTCCCGTTTCCCCGGCTCCTGTTTTGGTTTTTCAATGATAATCTCCTGCAGCTTCGAATCGGTCAGCGTGGTTTTCACCAACAGTTTGCCACGCTTCGTGTCGATTTCGAGACGCGATTCCTGCTCGATCGGTGAACTGGTGGATTGCACGCCACCTCGTGCTGCTACCTTTGCCTTCAGCTTGTCCTGCTCCTCCTCCTTCGACTGGTTGACGACGCGTGACGAGGTGAAACTTCTTTGGCGGTATCGCTTATCGCCACGCAACACCTGTCCAGTCAGTACGGCGTCCATCCACGCGTGCGGCCTTGGTGGGCATCCGAGCGAAAGTTTTCGCATCGGCACCTGATGCAGCTACAAAATGAAAATGTGAAAAAAACATTACATAGAAATTGTTTGTTTATGATCGATCCGATCGGTCGATCGAGGGTTTAGTCACCTGACTCCGGTGGCATAGCAACAGCCATGCTGCTCGGTGAATCGTCATGTTGTGAGACCGATTTAAGAGCAAGCGTACGATTGGGGCACCTCCACCTAGGGGGGGAGCGTGCCCTATGTCCTAACTTCTTTCGGGTAAAAATGGGGTTCGGCCGGTTCCTATCTCAGCGCTTAAGTTGGCAGTAACCGGTACGGGGGGATGTAGGAATTTGGTTGCGAAAAGGCCTTCTTTCACAATTAATTTTGCCGATATTTCACAACGAATGGGTACATTTTTCGCATTCCCTGTAGGCTGTTATGGCTCACTGTTATATTTTTGCACTTATTATTTCTTGCCGAAAATATTCTGTTTTGTTGACAATTTGTGCTTGACGTTTGCCGTGAGGTTGTTTTGGCAGCGTATACACAAGAAGCAATTTTGTTTTGTAAAATTTTGTTATGCAAACCTCGCAAATGTTGAACAAAAAAATATTTTCAAAAGATTCTAATTCAAAAGATCCGTAATATTTTTGTTGTAGAAACAACAAAAGTTAACATGAAAAAACATCAAGATCTTAATTTATGTCCAAAAGAATATCTCTAGTATTGAGTCTAGTGTGCATCCAATTTCACCTTTTGTTTAAATCTGCACGTCCAATGATCGTACCGCTCATGTTCGCAATTGCCGATCTATAATTCGCTTTACAAGTAAAAAATATGTTGTATTATTTTCCTGACAACACAAAGAGCCTTTCTAATTCCCTTTCATAGACTTTTTGATTAGTAATTAAAAGCAAATATACCGTATTTTCTAGTGTTGGGAAAAGCGAGTCCCAATCGGGACTAGAATCTACGGCGATCGGAAGAGGGCGAACTCGATCCCAATACAATCGAATCCTTCAATTAGATTATTAAATCTCCCTAGGGGATAAGGATCCTACTGGGATTCGATAGGGGATATCCCAATTGAATTCCAATAGGATCGATTCCTTCAACCGAGCACACCCGGGATATGGTGCCCTTTCACAGCTCGGAGAAGGAAATGTCTCCCAGCAAAGATGAAACGAGTATACTAATTTTAAGTTTATTGTAAGCAATACGGCCTGGCCGTCCTTTATGAATAAAAAAAAGGATCGATTCCTTCAATTAGATTATTAAATCTTCCTAGAGTAAAGAATCTTCGAAATCCCGAATCTGCCAACACTAGTGCAGTCGACCGGTGTAATACAAACTATGGGATTACGACAGCCGTTCACAGGTCAACATTGCTTCCTTTTTTCCACCAAACTCACCACACCGCAGCTTCGTGGTTTTTTACCAACACCTCGGTTGATTTTTCATCGCTCTCTGCTTTCTCTCTTCGATCCGTGAAGGTGTTCCGTGATATGGTGTGAACAAAAATTGGAAAATTTCATAATTTCCAGTGTCCCGTGCTGTAAAAATCCGACAAAACTTACAGCCCAAACGTGCAGTGCATCAGAATAGTGTGCGGAAACATCGAAAACGGAACTTTACGTAAGTAAAATTGGGTTTGAAAAAATTTGCCTAGCACATCTCGTACAGCGACCAGATTTTTCTTCTTTTTGCTTCTTCCATACATCGCCGCCATTGCAGTACCATAATTAGCAGAGAGAGACAGATAGAGAGAGAAGCAGTTAGCGTTTAGTTAGGAAGAAAGAAAAAAGAGAGCGAGCCATTGATCCAGGTTTTGCTAGACGACGGACCCCACATCAGCAGTAGCGGAGTCCCATTTTATATCGATTGCGCACAAGTGCACACAGGAGGGAGTTAGAAGAATAAAACTTCCCAAAGCAGCCATCTTTGCAGTCAAGTACTTGTTTGCTAAACGAATCGAACAGAGCTCAGCGAAAAAATGCAGTTCCAAGGCGCAGCACAACCGCATCAGGGTGGATTCCGTGGACCTCGTCCGGAGAAAAACGATTTCTACGTTGGCCAGCCCGGCAGCAAGCCACCGCACTTCATGAATAAGCAGGGCCCACCCTCGATTCCTCCGTTCAATGCGAATGCGTTCGGAGGCCCGAAACCGATGTACCAGCAGAATGCTGTCAATGGCGTTGGCCCCGGTGGGTTTAACAAGTTTAATGGTGCAGGCCGTGCATTCGGTGGCCAACCGGGTACGATGCCGAAGAAGGACTTCGGTGGACCGAAGATGTATGGGCCGGGTGGCAGCAAGCCGTACGGTGAGGACAAGCCATTCGACACGTTCGGAGGACCGAAGAAGTACCAGAACACGAACCCGGGCATGGGTATGGGTATGGGCATGGGCGGTGGATATGGTGGCGGTATGGGAAACCGTACCGGGTACGGAATGCGCTCGGACTATAACGGCTTCAACAAGGACGACCGTGCTAAGATTCAGTCCCTGAAGGCAAAGTACCCGGGACAGAATCTGATGAAACCGATGTGGGAAAATCTGGAACCGTTCCAGAAAGATTTCTACGTACCGCACCCGAACGTGATGGCTCGGTCGGCGGAGGAAGTGCAAACGTTCCGCGAGCAGATGCAGATCACGGTGATGGGCAACAATGTGCCGCATCCGTGCCAGAACTTTGAGGAGGGCAACTTCCCGGAGTACGTGATGACCGAGATCAAGAAGCAGGGCTTCCCACGCCCAACCTCGATCCAGTCGCAGGGTTGGCCGATTGCGCTGAGTGGCCGCGATATGGTCGGCATTGCGCAGACCGGTTCGGGCAAAACGCTCGCCTACATGCTGCCGGGTTTGGTGCACATCTCGCACCAGAAACCGTTGAGCCGCGGCGAGGGACCGATTGTGTTGGTGCTTGCACCGACACGTGAACTGGCCCAACAGATCCAGACCGTCGTCCGGGACTTTGGCAACCATTCGAAGCCCAACATCCGCTATACGTGTGTGTTTGGAGGAGCACTTAAAGGACCACAGGTAAGTTATTTTGTTTTTTTTCTTATTATATTGATTTATATTTTACATAAGGACATCAAGAAAAAAGAAGATAACTTCGGATGGCAATGAGCAAAAAATACAAATAGTTAACTTGCATTCATATTTTTGCTCTGTTCTTTAGACATACAGATGTTTTAATTTTTCCGCTCTTTGGTAAGACTCGTCTCTTTGTACCATTGGTGATTTTCTGCAATAGTTTTTTGTTTTAAAATCCATAGGGCATCTTTCATGCGTAACTGATTGCTTATTATCTGGCCGCTTAATGCTCCTTCTTTGGCTAACCCTGTTGTGCATATTGAGACCGATTTATCGAGTCTGTAATGTTAAATGTTTTGATACTTCAGAGCTGTATTTCCTTTTGACATTGTTTAGGTCTCTGATATAAGTGTTGATCATCACTATGTGAAGTCAGCTGAAAAATAACAAATATTAAAAAAAAATTTAACTTCCAAAAATAATTAACTTTTGTGGAAAAAGGCCTCCACTATTTCGGGCCAATAGTGCTGCAAACTTTGCGGTTCGTCTTTTTTCATTAGTAGTTCAGAGAGAGAGAGAGAGAGAGAGAGAGAGAGAGAGAGAGAGAGAGAGAGAGAGAGAGAGAGAGAGAGAGAGAGAGAGAGAGAGAGAGTGCGAGAGAAGCAAGTTGGTGTTTACTAATAATCAATACAGGTCCCATAAAAGGGTGACCAAGGGTTAGAATGGAATCGGCAGATTGACCGATAACATACGCGAAATGCTAGAAGGCCAAGGAGGCAAATCTTACTACCAGTAAAGAGCTATGTTCTCGTCGTTATGAAACTATTTTTTAAAACCCCAAGAAGGAGGAATTGGTGAAGTAAATTTACATCTTGCATGTAGTATTGAAAACACCTGAACTGATATGCCATTTTTACATAATTTTCGATTATTTTATCTATAGCGCTGTCTTGTCCCCTATGGATGACACTCTTGTCCCCTTAATACCCAAGAAAATACCACATTTTTTACCATTTTTAAAACTTTTATAAAACAATTATTTTTTCTATGACTGATTAATAGGACCGAAAATAAGCGTAAAATGGCAATGACAATGCTTATCGTAGCTAATGCAACTTTCTATAAGTTACAATCGATTTAAATAAGTTACACAGTATGAATTGCTTAAAAAATGTCTATAAATTGCTTTTTAAAAGCCCCAATTTCTGGTACTACAAGAATAATGTTAAAGCTGCCTCTTATATTTTCAACTCTTTCCCTTGGTCTTGGTGATATCAATCTTTTATGTAAGTAACCTAACCTAACCACTTTCCTCACACCTAGGTGCGTGATTTGGAGCGTGGTGTTGAGGTTGTAATTGCTACTCCCGGTCGACTGATCGATTTCCTCGAGCGTGGCATCACCAATCTGCGCCGCTGCACGTACCTCGTGCTGGACGAAGCGGACCGTATGCTTGACATGGGTTTCGAGCCCCAGATTCGCAAGATCGTCGAGCAGATCCGTCCGGACCGTCAGGTACTGATGTGGTCCGCAACCTGGCCAAAGGAGGTACAAACGCTGGCGGAAGATTTCCTGCGCGATTACATTCAGATCAACATTGGTTCGCTGAGCCTGGCGGCAAATCACAACATCCACCAGATAGTCGATGTGTGCGAGGAGAACGAGAAGGAGGGTAAGCTGTTGAAGCTGCTGAAGGAAATAGCCACCTCGGATGCGACGAATAAGATTATTATTTTCGTCGAAACGAAGAAGAAGGTGGACGATTTGCTAAAGAACATTGTGCGCGATGGGTATGGAGCAACGTCGATTCATGGCGATAAGAGTCAAACCGAGCGGGACTATGTGCTGCAAGATTTCCGGCATGGCAAGAGCACCATCCTGGTGGCGACGGATGTGGCGGCCCGGGGTCTGGACGTGGAGGACGTTAAGTATGTGATTAACTTCGACTATCCGAACTCGTCGGAGGATTATATCCATCGTATTGGGCGCACGGGACGCTGCTCACAGTACGGTACGGCGTACACTTTCTTCACACCAAACAACGGACGCCAGGCACGGGAATTGCTGTCCGTGCTGGAGGAGGCCGGTCAGCAGCCAACGGTGCAGCTGATCGAGATGGCGAAGCAGGCACCGGGCGGTAAAGGTGGTCGGCTGCGTTACTCGACCCGAGGCAGTTACGGGGGCAGCAGCAGCATGAACAGCTACCAGCGACGACCACCGTTCAATGGTGGCGGTGGATTCGGTGGACCGCCCAAGTACGGTGGCATGCAGAACGGTCCGATGGGCGGTGGTGGCAACCGTATGGGTGGCGGCATGCCGAACAAGTTCCGTGACGGCGGTATGTACCGGGGCGAGAACAACTGGAACAAGGGTCCGACCGGACCGGCAATGATGGGCGGCGGCCCAGGTGGCTATCAGTCCCACTCGCCCCAATCACCACAGGCTGCTGCAGTGGCAGCCGCTTCCGGTCAGCAGATGTACGAACCGCCACAAGCACAGCTACGTGCCTATCACCCGAAGAACATGTATCCGGGCCAGTTTGATGATTACACGGCACTGTTTGCCGGTGGTGCGACCGCAGCTGCACCGGGCGGTGGTATGCGCTACTACCAGAACAAGGCGCATCAGGGTGGTCCGGGTGGTATGCAGCCCGGATCGCAACCCGGTGCCCGGTACAACCCGAACGGTGGACAGTTCAACATGGACGGTACACCGAAACCGAACAACGGTCGTGGCACGTATCCACCGAAACAGTACAACAATAGCTACGCGGCCGGACCGGCCAATCCAAGCCATCAGTATCCACAACTGGCGGCGGCTGCTGCAGCTGCCGCTGCTGGCCAAACCATTCCGACGGCGGCACCGGCCGGTTTTACCGGGTTCGACCCTACCGGTACACTGCAGTATCAGGCATCGTACCCGATAACGGCCGCGACCGCTACGTACTATCCGTACCCTGCGGCTACCGCTCCACCGCCACCACCGCAGGCCCAGGCGGCCCCTGTCGTTCCACCGGTACAGCAGTAAGGTGCCGGGAACTCACACACACCACATCCCACGAAACACGATCGGAGAGAGAAAGCAAGGTTAGTTTTTAGTATCTTCCTTTATTTATCCAACCAAATCCACCACCATAGCTATATTATAGTACGCTAAAAATCGAAATGCTGCACCCCCGGGAGAAAAGAAACCATTTTTAAACTATCGATTTGACTTAGTGTGCGAGAAAGCGAAGAAAAAAAAAACGGGGGAAATTAATATAATTAAGAAAGTATCTCACATGTATTACAAGGCAGAAAAGAAAAAAAAGCAGAAACAAACCCCCCTTTTTGTGACACAATTGCAGCGCAAAGTTCCGTGTTTGCAACAAACATCCAACCAGGCCTGAGGGGAGGGAACCCTTCAGCGGGCCTGAAAAACCCTATGTAATATTATTTGTTTTTCCACTCACACTGTATTCAATTTCCGGAAGATAGAAAACTTACGTTGCTGAAACTTCTGATCGCAAGAAAACTAACATACATTAATGTATAACACTATATAACCTTTTTTCGTAAATGATTAGAGATATGGGGGAGATACACATACTAGACTCGTGTACGCACGCTGGCCCTCGATAGGATGCGAACAGTGTCTGCAAGGCAAATGTGGGCAGATACAAAAATAGGGAGCGAAACAATGAAACGAGGAAGAAAGCAGCGTTCGCGGAGCGAGTATATACGATATACGATAAACTTTTTGAATTTTTGCGTTTGTTTTTTTTCTTCTCTCTTGTAATAAAAACACCACAACAAACTGTTATCTAAGATGTAAACGAAAACAAACAACCAAGAGGCCAATGTAAAAGGCAAAAAATGACGCCCTTTTTACCCACGGGCACGGTGAGGTTCTGTGTTTGTTTTGGGGCGCGCGGAAAGTGGAAACTCTATTGGTTTCCCCGGGTGCGCGCGTCCGGATCGTAAAGCATCTCACAGTATGTATGTGTGTGTGTGTGTGTCTGTTCGTAATATGTATGTCAGAATAGTAGAAAACAAATTTTGTTAAACGAACGGTAGTCATTCGAACTTCCCACGTGTAGAAAAATGAACCGTGTGGAAATGTTTAATAAACACAATTTTGTGTCCGGGAAACAAACAGAACCACAAAAAGAAAAGTAAGAATCAGAACTAATAATGATACGAGTGTGTGTGTGCGTGTGCTCTCAAATTCTCCTCAAAAAGCTGATTGTTATCAGTAGGGGGGGATAAAAGTGTAGGAGACAGGTGTGCAATCGTTGTTGTAAAACTGCTGGCAATAATACAGGAAAATGCAATGCACAAGTCGCTTTTTCGGTTTTTGAATCTGTTTGCCAGCGTTGTGTGGGTCAGATTTAATTTACTGGGGAGGGGGGATACGCGCGGTATATATCGCTCGATCCCGGCATGATGTGCGCAGTATTCTCTCCCTGCTTTACACGATTGTGTAGTTATACCGCAGAAAACACAATTCCCTTCCTTTTCGGGGAACAACACAGAACTGAATCTCTCTTTTAACTTGTTGTCTTATTTCAAGGTTAAAAGAATACATTAAAAAAAAGGAAATAAACATCAAACAAGTACAGCAACTTTACAAGGATCATACAGCAAGGGGGGAATTCTCTTATAAGAAGAAAAAAAAACACAATTTTTTAAATTAAATATGTGCAACAAGAGAAGGCGAGCGCCCACAAGTTTGTGTTGGATAACACAGCATTAAAAAAGAAGCATTTTTATTGTCCCTTATTAAACGCGCGCTTAGTGTAAAGTATTCTCCAAAGTTAGTTATACAATTGAACTGATTGGGAGGGGAGAATGTGTGTTATACAAACAAAACAATGGATAATTTTCTAACAAAAAAGAGAATCGTCATAATAGTAAAATTGTTGCTTTTATAGTCATGACCACACACTTTTCTCTCCAATTTTTTTTTCTAATAATTTTAAATCACTCCCAACAATAATCAAAAGATACATTCCTTTTTGCACTCCGAAAACGATGTATCAAAGAAAAGTAGTAAAACTGGAAACATACATATATTCCAAACTTCCAAAGTCACCAGTGTGTACCTGTTTAAATGCTTGACCCGCTTGACGAGCATGATGTTGGGTGGTGTGTGGTCGTCGTGGAACAGCAGAAAAAAAATGCAAAAGGAAACTCCAGTTGAGATTAGAAAACAAAATTAGCCAAGACGAGAATACTTACTAATAGGTGCCAGCTTGTGTTGCCACACAATATATAAATGTATCGATAATGATAGACACAATTTAAGTTCGATGTATTGTGCAAGTTTTTTTCTGTGTCGTTGTTCTTCTTAGTTCGAACCCATCTCTCTCTATCATATGTATTAGCACAAGCGCGTTGTTGTGTACATGAAAAAAAACAGCGTCCTGACTCAATGCGTTTGCTTTCGAAATCCTCGCGCATTATATCTCTAGTCAGAACGGCAATGAAACCCATCACCCCGAGGCGTCCGGCGGGGCGGGGTTATGGATGAGAAAAGGCAATTTTTGACAACACACAGCAGAACCCACCCCCAGTGTTTGCGCTATTTTAGACGTGGATAAGCAAAACTGTGGTTATGAATCGTTTTGCTGCCCCCCGAAACGAGTGGAATACTGTGAAATAGGGACGAATCTACCAATGCAAAAAAGCGCGCAAGCATGATGGTGTCCTTCGGCGCAAATTACATTACTCATCATACCACTTACAATACAAGCAAGAACAAAGAAAAACAAAAACATAATGCCTTCTGTAAACTGTGATCGAATCTCCGTGTTCCTTATTCAATTGTTTGTGCCGCTCTCCGGATACGCACACCCAGGAGCCCCAGAGTTGCGGTGCGCACGTATGTGATTAGTGGTGATTTTAGCTCACGAAGAAAGGCCAAAGTAAGACACGTTTTTGTGTGTTTTTTTCTTCTGTTCGTTGTCTGAATTACAAATTAAGAGAGCAAATAATATGGTACGACAGAAACAGATTCTGCTACATTCTAGTGTGCAAAAAATATAAACTACTAGACAGCAAGAATTGTGTTGTGAAAACTAAAATACACACTTCTAAGAAGAATTGTCATTCTTGTCCTTAGTTTACAGGGGAATTCTTCAAAGGACAGGCCATGCAAATAGAATTTTAAACCAAATATATGGACCTTTGCAGACGAGGGGACGAGTCCAGGTAGCTGTCGGGATGGGGCTATGTTCGTGGAAATAGTTACGAACAGCAGCTGGAGTATTGGTGGAATTTAGCTCAACGACTGTATGCCTCAATTTACTAAAAGTAACGAAGCATGAACGATGTTGATTAACTTCTGCTTCGTTCGTTATCTGCTTCGTGACACGGGGAAGGAAGCGCGCATTAAATGCGGTAAATCTTCCTAATGATGCAATGTAGTTGACAATTGATCCAAAGTTTGCTCCAAGTTCTCCGAGCTTTCGAATCTGATCGTAAGGCACATCGAATTGGGCGAACCCAGATCCATAGTGGGTAGCAGGACCTTTGCAGTATTTAGGGGATACAGTTATGTTTCAGAGTTTCACTGTTTTGTTTTTAATTATTCCGTGCCTGTGAGCTAAGAGGCGGCCCCTCCTACGGGAAGCGAAACACGATCACCGTACATTGTGCGCTCTACTTTACACATGGGAGTAACGTCTCCTCCTGAAGAGGCTCATGTGATAGACTTGGGTTTTGTGGGATTGCAAGCAGAGAGAGGTTAGGAGAGAGAGAGAAGAAGTATGGTGCAAATTGTTCCGTTTCGAATAAGGATCACCGTTAGAGACTGAACATCCCCCGGATTCGAATAAGCGCGCGCTCACTTTTCTAATTAATACAACAAATTGTAGGATAAAATCTCCTACAAACGAATAATCCCACCAACCCATACTAAATGCAGATAGCGCATTTTTTTCATTTCGAATCGATTAATGTGCGCAAGACTCTGCCAAGCAACAGAAGCAACGGAAATTGGAGGAGAAAAGAAAAGCGCGAATCATTACTCTAAAAAGCCGAGGCTAAGAGGCTCTTTGCCCCTGAACCAGCAGATCTCTCTTATAATTAAATAATTTGTTTTTTACCTTGGCAACAATGGGGACAGGATGTGTATAGGGAAATGCATCTTTTAAAGAAAAAAAAACATTGTAACGCTCGCCTCTCTTTTAGAGGGATGAAAAAAAGGGAAAATGCAACAAGTACACAAAGGTATATAAGGATTCTATAATTTTAGTATGAGTTGCACAAGTTGCGCTTTTTGATTAGCAAAAAAAGAGAACATACATACATACAAGAGAATTTGAAATATGATCCCCGGTCTGCTGTACTATTGGTGTTGTAAATTGGGCAAATAATCCGTCGTCGATCGATCGTTCCACTGTTTCTAGAGATGACGAAGGAGCGATCCCTCAATCAGTCTTTGTGAACATTAATTTTAAAGCGAGCCCCTTGCTTCCGGATGGGTTCTTTTTGCGAGATATGCAACAATTACAGCGCAACTAATAAGAATGCTAACTTGACAGAAAACAAAACACACAACAAGAAGCAACACTCGATTGAGAGAGCGACACCGCAGGGAAAAGCGGAATGGTTGGTGATTTTTTTTTCTTTGCAACTTGAAAATTGGAAAATCATAAGACAAAGTTTGAACTTGAAGAAATATGAAACACAATTGTCCAAACAATCCACTGAAAACGGAAGAAATATACATAACACTACGGACGAAATGGAAGTAGAATGAAGCAAGTCGTTTGATAAATTTGTCGTTCTTCGTTTGCTAATTACATATATCCCTTTATTACACATATTATAATATTAAATATATATATATAAAACACACACACAAATATAATTTTCTTAACATTCTAGTAATTAAGTCAATGTGTGTTTTTTTTGGGTGTGCGCTATGAAAAAAAAACAAAAAACGCCAATATGTTTATCAGAAGAAAAAGGATTAGGCTGAACCTATTGTTTCTCATCACAACATTAACCTAACAGTTAGAATAACAACAGGAAAACAATTGTTTGAACCCGTCTACACACCTACCATTTACTCGAGGCCGCCAAATGCATCTCATTTGGTTCGAATATATGTACCGAGGATGAACGTGAAAACATGCGTGCTTGATAATTCGAATAAGTGTGTGTATGTTAGCGCAAGGAAAAACCCATTTTCCGACAACAATTTTCATCGATGTTTCAACTAAAGCTGGCTGTTTGCTTCGAGCTATAATGTTTCGGTGTATTGGACAGCATGCATAATAACACAATTAAAAGTCGTTACAATTATTGGAAAAAACAAAACAAAGCACACATATATGATAAGCATATAATCAATACGCGTTGCGGCGCCAATTTGCTAATGGAGAAGATAACACGAAAAATGCCCACGAGCAAACATATTAATGTCTTAGATGGAACTGGTAGCGTTTAAACAAAAAAAAAAAACGGCTAAGGATTCATATCTTTACTACAATAATCAGATGCGTTGCAAAAAATTGATGTGAAACAATTTTTTACTTTCTTATGAACTTTTAAAAGCATCGACGATCGAGAGAGAGAGTGAGAGACAGAGTTTGAAGAGCGAAAATGATCGCGTCGAAATAAGAACACCCAAGAGAGGACCAGGGGGGGGGGGGTTTAGTAAATCGGACCGATAAATGTGTTTCGTCCAACGGAGGGTGAATCGAAATTCATACCCTCCTTTACACGATCCGCAAAATAAGAAACATCAGCTGATATAAGAGGGTTGGCAGCTAAACTAGCAATGCATGTTTGGTGTATCACGTGTTGAGACACAAGTTTCAATTTCTTTTCATAGTACAACAAAACACAGCGCGCAACAAACAAGTAAGGAAGGTTCTTTGCTGTCACACGCGTTCGTCATCCATTTTTCTTCTAAATTTCCACATTTATTGTCACGTGCGTAAGGTTAAGGGGTTTTGATGTGTTTTTTAATGATTAGATTTAAGTTTATTTTCCTTTTAATGTAAACAAAAACCATACCAATTCAGTCCCTCGGTTCAGGAAAATAATGATAATTATTATGCAACCACATTAAGTGAGCATTCTTTTGTTGAAGATCAGATTAAATTAAGCACCTTTCGCTTATAACGATATAATAACAAAACGCACGTGTATTTGAGTTGCTCTGCAGTGTAGGGTATTCATCTAAAAGAGCTAGAAAGATTAGCCTTTTAACTCCGCAACCCGATAGGAAATTCATCGCGCTCAAATTTGCCATTTTGTTTCGCTAAGTCTAATAAAAGCAGGTTTCATTTAGGAAGAACATATAAACAAAAACCCCACGACGAAGCTATACAACTAGTGAAGAAAACGTATTGAATAGCAAGAGAACGCGTGTGTGCTGTTGGTTTATTTTTCCCCCGCCAAAAAGTAACCGAAAACGCTGGAAAAAACGTTACAAAAGATTAAAACAATGAACAGACGAGGGGTGCTGGGCTGTGTTTCAAAGACGATTCAAACACTGAAAGATGATCCACAAAAAATGGAGTATCGAGGGGCAGGATCGAGCTGAGGGAAACTACAAGTTAGAAGAAAAAAAACACACACTACATTTATGATCAACTTGTGTGCAGAAATTAATGCGCACACGGCAGGAGAGAGGGCCCCAAGCGTGTTGGACATTTATTACATCAAAAGAGTGTGTTGTGGTCGTTGCTCTGCTGAATAGAAGCGAAAGGCAAAGACGAAGAATTAACACACAAGAAATTACCAAACTAGCAGCAGCAGCCGAAACGGTAGTGAGAAATAAGATGTATTTTGCATGCATATAACGAACAAGCGTAAGATATCGCCAATAATACATTTAGAGCGCACAGAATGGTGTGCCGAAAGAGCAAAAAAAGGAAGAGGGGGCACAAACGAACCCCCCGAATTTTTTGCTTTTTTCCCATGTCTCTGAATTTAAGAAGCTTACCATACAGCGAACAAGGTTTTCACAAAAAGCAAAGAGAAGAACAAAGAAAATACTGAAAAGTAATTTCAACGAGAGAAAATTATAAATTTTTAACTAGAAAAAAAGATGAAATTAACCAAAAAAGTCTTTACAAAAATGCGCAACATGAACCATAAAACAAACGGAACAAAAACGGAATACCAGAAACCTCCCAAACTTTGTTTGTGTTGTAGCAAGGATAATAATGTGTGTAATGTGCAGGAATAATATGTTTATGTGAAATTTTCAAATGCATATTTAAAAACAACACACACACGCACACGAACCTGAAAGGGGGAAGCGTAAGTGAAACGAAAATAGAACGGAACATATGCAAACACAAATCAAATTTGATTTACTGCTGCTGCGTGCCCCAGAATCGAGGGGTATGCCCATACCAATGCAGTAGTACCAAACCTGAACTAAAAACATAAAATGTGTCTCTCATTAGACACATAATTGCATCCTTTGCTGATCTCAATTGATTTAGAAGAAGAAAGATCAATAAGGTAATAATACAACTGCTTTCCCGATCTCACTATTCCCGTGGGAAATTGTGATAATTGTTGTGCATATGCCGCAACGGAGGGAATAATATCGAAATTAGCCATGTATTCCAAAACACAATAGCAAATTGGACTGTGGAAGTCTACACCTAGAGGAGCCAAGTACCTTTTCATAATAAATTAATGATGATGATCATGATGGTGGAATGGTGTAGTTGATCATTCACCATGGTCATGCTTGTGTGCACGATTATATGAAACATTTAAAATTGTATAATGTTTCGCACGATGGCGATTATGTAAATGGCCAATTTTCGAACAAAACTAAAGGCTCTTGACTGTTGACGGTCGTGTATGGCACAGGGACAAAAAGGGTCATACAACATCAACATCAATACAAGCGCTACACACACAAGTGTGTCTGTTTGCATGTGTCCACGTGTTCCGAGAGGTGTTCCGTGTTGTTGTTTTTTTTTTGTTTGTGTTCCACAGGGTATTAAACAATATTAATATAACTATATTTTTGTGAAAACACCTAGAACGCTGAATGAAAACTCGAGAGGCGAGAAAAAAATGTACCATTGTGATATTTTATATTTAAAGTTAATATGTAAAAAAAAAACATCTACAAAACCACACACACACATATACACTCAAAAAAACGAAACCACACGAAACAAAAGGAAGCGAAAAAGCAGCGCCGCCAGACAGCCACAAAAACGGATGGTTTTGGGAAGAATTTCCTAAACTCTAGAATAGATGGTGCGCCGCGTGCAGAAATAGGGAACTAATAGGGAAACAGAAAAAAAAAAATACAAGCTAAAAAGCCCAATACGCTTATACGAATTTGTGAGAACGAAACCGATAAGTATCCGACGCTCACCAGCAGCAGCGCTAGAACGAAGATAAGGATCTCAAAACCCAACAAAATTGTCCAATAATCCGGACCGGAAAAAAAGGATAAAGTCAAAATAAGAAGCATCCTGTGGTAAACAGCAATTTCGTGCGTATATTAAGCTTACCAACCCAGAGAAACCCAGGACAGGACAGATGCGGGCTATAATCGCAAAAATCTGTATTATCGGCTGGATGTGTGTGTAATGTGAAGAAATCGATATAATAAGGGCCGTTGTAGTGGAATTTGGAGCGCAAGAAAGGCGCGTGTCTTTGAAGAGAGTGTAAAAGAGTGAAACAGACAGGCAAATTCGTTGTTGTAAATTTTGTAGTATTTTTTCTGCTGCCCTTTTTGAGCAACACAGAAACACACAATATTACACAACGGGTTGACGTTGTAATATATGACTCAAGAGAGCAAAAAAACACACACACACAACCAATACCTTCTATCCAGTAACCTCCCCAAAGCCGCGAGTGAGTTTTTGTGTAGTGTGCTCTCGATTGTATCTTCTGAACACAAATACTATGCTCACAAAACAAACGAACAAACGTAATGTTTAAATATCAAAAAAAGGATACAACGCCAGGAAAAAATACACATTGATCCAAACAAAAAGTCTCTATATAGCTCACTGAATTATACAACAGTACAGTTTAAAATAAATATAAATAAAATGGACACAAAACAGGTCCTCCAACACTCCCGATACAAGGGATAAAATTTTGTTTTATCCCCACCAAAACTACATAATTGCCCACACACACTCGTTTGGATCATGTGATGATGGAGAGCAACAGAATGTACACTTTTAGGGACAGTAATGATTCGATGAGCGAATTGGAGAGAGAGATACCCCCGTGAGTTAGTAGTGTGTGGTTGATCGTCGTCACGATGCTGTGAAAATTCATACAAAACCAACTCCCATTTATTTGTACAATGGTTTCATCATGTTCCATCTGTTTTGCCATTCCCTTCAAAATGTTGAGCTGCATTGACTTCTTTAGCTTCCTATTTCTGCAACGAAAATGGTCTAAAATCCATTCATTCGTTTGCGCCATTTTTTCCCCATCTCGAAAGGTTCATTTTCAACACATTTATTTCCTACATTTTCATCCTCTTTGAGGTGTAGTATTTTAGCTTACGATCCGGAAAGAAAATGTGTGCTCGGCTGCTCGTAATAATTGCTTATCCATCTCAACAATCATTCGAACTATTTTCCTCCTCGATGTGAAACCATTTTTTAAAAAGAGCTACCAAATTTTTTTTTAATTCGTTTTTGTTACTTCTGAGCAAAAAAGTTTCTTCTTCAGAGAGAGAGAGAGAGAGAGAGAGAGAATAATCCTTTAAAACGCATATTATATATTGCAACATAAAAATATGAATAAAAACCATGTGTAATTCACTAATATTCATTGGCGGATGGGGTTTTGGTTTCTTCAATTCGGTATCCGAAGTTTATTTTCTGCTTATATCTTCTTCTTAGCTAGGGTATGCTGAGTGTTGAGCAGATCCTGAAGCACAAGCACAAGCCCTCGGCAAAGTCTAGTCTAAGACTCGTACCCATAGAGGTCGCGGATACATCCTGAATTTCACGTGTTATGTCCAACAACTTCATTTTGTCTTCGTCGTGGTGATCCTCAATCCAATCTCAGATGTCTGTCAGGATATCAATCGGATGAAAATCACGGCTCGGATGTCCAAGCCTGTGCTTCGACAATTTCTATAGCAACATTGAACAGGAGAAGATTCCGACAACACGTTCGACTCTCTTGCCGTATCAGCTTCCCAGGGAAACCCTACTGCTACATGGTGTTCCATAGTTCATTCTGATCTGTAGTATCGTAAGTCTCCCTGTACTTCATGGACGGTGCTATCGACATTTCTGTATCTGCCGCAACGTTCTCGGGCGGGATATCCAACAAATCCTACTTAGTAGCTTCTGACGCAATCTGTACTTATGCTCATGTAATGTTCAAATTTTATTTTCACAGTGCGAACTTCACACATTTTTATTATCCTCTCCTTTTCCCCTTTTTTACCAATAATTTATTGTAAGTGGTGTCCTTGTTTGATTAACGAACGCTTCCTCGTGCTTGGATCCTTTCGCCACGATGTAAAACGTAAGCGTTCCATGGTACACGACGAACGTCCGTTCCGCTACAATCTCCTGGATCGTTTTATTCTTGTCAACCATGTAGGGAAGGCCAAGAATCCTATTTTCGTAGTACACGTTTACATCGTTTGCCAGGTACAATACTGCTTTTTCGTACATGAGTGGTTCCTCGAATAGTTCCTCCAGTACATCTTGCATTCTGTAAAAAGGCGGAAGAGAAAGAAAGAGGTCTATCAGTAATGCTGCTCCACCTGGCACTCCTTAACCTGGCCAGAAATACACGCGGCTACGTACGTAATCGTTTCCAGAAGTTGCTGCTGAAAATCGGTCGTTAGAAACTCTGGATAGCAGAACACTACCGGCCAGGACAGGACACCCCTTTCATTGCACGATACCATAAAATCTTCCAACGGTGCCAAACGTGGCCGAAGCTGACGCTCATCCTCCAGTGCTTCCCGTTCCTCGAACTTTACCATCCGTTTCTCCAACTCAGCTACGAGCCGGTCCCATTTCTGTTCCTTTTCCCGCTGCTGGCGAGCTTCCTTCCGGCTGTCACGAAGTTTTGCCACTTTCCGTCCAAGACAAGATTTTCGCAGTTCGATCGCGCCACTGTTCGTGGAATCTCGCTGCAGTATTGTGTCGCACAGTTCAACGCACAAATCGAAACGATCGAGTGCTGCAGCACATTGAGCTGCACGCCACCGAGACTTATCGTAGTCGGGATTCAACTCCAACGCTTTCTGTGCATCTTGCAGAGAAGAGCGATAGTTTTGGAGTAAGTAGTTTGCTGCGCTACGATTATTATACAGAACCGCTTTGTACGAGGCATCACCGACCTTGTACCGGAGTGCTTCGGTGTAACTTAGCACAGCCATTCGGAACTTGCGATGCTGCATGTAGAACCGTCCGTCCTCTTTGTATGTATCGGCAAGCTCCTGTTCTGTGTTTTCTTGTGGATCGTACTTCAGTTGCTGCAGGCCTTCCATAAGCGGGCTAAGCTGTTCGCCCGGCTCGGGGGATTTTTTCATGAAAAACGGATGCTTTGCCATCTCTTCTTCCCAGCGATCTTCGGGCCATCCTTCGGTGTAGCGTCGTTTCTCGAGTGAGTTGATGAACACATCGAGGTCTTCATCTAGCTGGGCTGCTAAATCGAGCCGTTCCTGGTCGGTAAGTACCTTTTTCGTTTGCTTTTCTTCCATGATCGGAATGTTGGCGGTGGACAATGCTGAGGAACTTTATTTACGATAGACGGCAAGCAAAACTGGAACACACGAAGTTGTCTTGATTGTAAAGTGTCAGGTGGTACGTTTAAGCGCGATAGTTGTGGAGTTCATCAGATGGTGATTGTGCAAGAGCAGTAAACAATTGAAATTTAGCATAATTTAAGCATTTGCATGTTTTATTCTTTTAAAAACAGAGAAAAAAATCGAGACCTGAAGGTGTGAAAATATTCAACAACGAAAGAAAAGTGTGGTGGTAAATAACACTCTTTTAACCCTTTCACTTCTTGTAGATTCGGACCAACTGTCCTTGCTCGTCGTACGTGTACACTGGATCGCGAATCGGATCCACCGGAGAATATTTTAGCTGGGCGGAAAATCCATTCACCTGACGATCCTCATCAGTAACCATGGTGCTGAAGACGACGCGCTGCAGGGTGTTGTCCGGAGCTAGGATGTAGTACTGTCCCGAGAACGAGTTTGATACGGCAACCACCGTACGGCCAGTATTTTCATCGTAATCATCCTCGCTTTCGTCTTGCGGTACTTGCGGTTGTTCGGTCGTTACTGGTTGCTCTTCCGGTTGCTGTGGTTCTTCTTCCTGTTCCGGTGGACCGTACGTTTCAGCTGGTGTTGCTAGCGTTTGAACTGGGGCTGGCTGAGGTTGAACTACCTGTTGCTGGAATACATTTCCACGCACCACGGGAAGTGCACGCAGTTGTCCACTGACCGGAAACAGTGGCCGTTGCGCAAAGTTGACCGGCAATGGACGGTTAACCCGCTGCTCACGAAGATTCGCACGCTGCTGGAAATCCTTCCGCTGGTCGGATGGAAGACCTTGTAGGTTTAGAGGATCTTGTTCTGCCTATCGAATTAAAATAGATAAATTTATTAACAGCTTACATTTGAAGATCGATTGTGCCCGCCAATTTACCTGTTCAGTTGTGGATGAGGTTGTTGTTGGGTTCGTTTGCGTTACTGGCTCAGCCGTGGTAGTGGTTGCCTGCTCCTGAGCAATTTGACGTCCAGCGAATTGTACGTTTTCACGTGTAATTTGCACTTCAACACGTTGCGGTTGGGGCTGCAGGAATAGCAACGGTGCCCCGTGCTCCGACGGAAGACGGAATTGAGCTCCTTCCGGACGCCACCCGGCTGCAGGATAAGGTGCCTCGGCAGTCACCGCGACCGCAAGGAATGCTACTAGTACGACGTAGCGATACATTGCGTTGTCTTACTCTCTTACGTTCCAGTGAAGACTGATAGCGATTCTGAACAATAACTAGACTTTTATATTTTGAAATCTCATTAATAGGCAATCCATCCAGTGGCAAGGTAGGTCAGTGTGTTCAATCGCTTCAAAGTCATTCGGAAGAACGCAGAGCTTGCTGCTACCGAAAGCGCGCTGGCGAGCAAATCAATCTTCGTGATTAATATGCACCTTGGGTGCCCCTGCGAGTGCAGAAGACGTCGATAGCGCCTTCTGGACAGCTAACGCAATAAAGCTTTATGGTATGCATGCTGCCTGACTGGTTCAACCGAACAGTGCAGCCCCAAATATGACCAACTTCGCATATAGATCATCAGCATCGGCAGAATCCATTCATCGGTTGTAATAGATGTAATAAAAAATTCCACGCAGCGATTAGTGTGAAACAACCTTTGCGTGGAACTTTTTTTTTTTGGTGCTACAAAAATCCTTTCTAGCGGCGTGTAGTAAACACCTACCGGTGATGGTAACGACACGTTCGTGCTTTGCTGAAGGTTTTATTTCCTTCTTAACGGTGTGAGAATGGTTGGCGGTGCACTTAAAATGCGCCAGGAGAACTTGACCTCCGCGGCGTGTCATATCTGCCAAACGTGTCCTTTTTCGCGATGGTGAAGAATTGATAATTCATCAAAATATGCGTCTCTCCTCCTCGCACGTGAGAGTTGTTATTCACGTGGGGATATGCAGCTCGAGTAGGTGAAGTAATAATTGACTCCCACCGAGCAAGCAATGGTTTTCGATTAGTATGCAAAACATGATTTGATTGTGCGTGCAGCGTCCATGGGTTGCGATGGTGCTTCAGCCGCGTGAGTCATGGTAAAAAAAGTAATTTTTACAAATAGTTAATACAATTTTAGCGATTTAAGAATGGAATGGAAAAAGCATTGAAGAGATTTACTCAATTTTAAATGGAGCTTAAACATTAAATTTATCCAAACTAATAAATCGAAAAAAAGCATATTTGAATTTAATTAAGTCAACGTGCAGCAAGCCGTCAACAAGCCACTATAAACCGTTACTGATGAAACGTCAAGACTGTCAACAAAAATCATAACAAAACAAGCTTTTTTTTGTTCAACCAAAAATACAAATTTCATTTTTATATTCTTTACAAGAAAGTTTTATTTCACGAATAAAAAAGGTATGTTTCCAATACGCTAACTCAGTTTTACGCTTTTCCTGTAACTGGTGCCTTTTTAAAAATCTGCTTCTCCTACAGTATACACAACTGGAACGCAGCGTATCATGTCCTTGCATAGCGATACTTCCGAAGATTTATCGCGCAACTCAACCGAGATGGGACTGCCCCCAATCAACTTTACCGACGACAAATATCCGTACTGCATCGTCTGGACACCGATACCGGTGCTGACCTGGTTTTTCCCGTTCATCGGTCACATGGGCATCGCCATGTCGAATGGCGTTATACGCGACTTTGCCGGACCATACTTTGTGTCCGAGGACAATATGGGTTTCGGGCGGCCTACGCGTTACTTGCGTCTACATCCAGCACACGCGTTTGGCGGTTCCCAGAACTGGGATGAATCGGTAATTAAGGCGTCGGCTACGTACGGGGCGAGAATGCACAATCTGTTCTGTGACAATTGCCACTCGCACGTCGGGATGGCGCTGGCACTGATGCGGTACAAGGAGTACAGCAACTGGAACATGGTAGTGCTTGCGTTTTGGATGTTTTTCAGAGGAAAGTACGTCGGTGTTCGGGGCTTCATCAAAACCTGGCTACCGTTTCTCATCATATTGACCATTTGCGCACTGGTTGCGATGTACTCTAAGTGGACTATCTAATAAGACACACGGTGAACGGAACGCAGAATCGATCGTTGACCGTCCCTCTTAAAGCATTTCATTCCTTGGGATCGTTGCTTTCGACCGGCAGGAGGCTGACAATTTATTCATTAGGCATAGGATGTACTGGATGTGTATGTGTGTAAAAATCAACATGAATATACGACACCTGCAGGAAACTGGTGCAGAAAATCAGTAATTTATTAACAAAACAATACGGTACACAAGGTGGTGTTTGGTGGTGAGTTTTTTTCTGCTGGAGAAAAATGCAGTTAGGAATCATCGGGACCTTTCCCCTCCCTCGCCATCGTATAGCATCGGAGTTAGATTTAGAAATTTTTTATGGCCTCATTGATCGCATCCGCCTGTTCGAGCAGCTTCTTCCATTGTGGAACCGTGAGGCTAATACCTTTCTTGGAGGGCAATGTTTTGCCATCCTTCTCGTAAAACTCGCGTATACCAACGTACACTTTGCCTTTAAACTCGGACACGGACACTTTGCGATTTTTCTCCAGCTCGAAGCTATTTTCATCCTTCGTATCGGAATCGGTGGGTTTCTGTGTCTTCTTCGCTTGCTTTGCCGGTGTGCGCTGCGACCAAAAAATGGAGGGAAAAATATAAAACACCAAACTTTGCTAGTTTTCAGGTGGCTTTTTGGTACTTACATCCTCAAAGCTAGTGTCGGAATCGGTTGAATCTTGAACTTTCTTGTTTTTCGGCATTTTGCGGAGTTTTTTAGTTTTTGCGTTGGAAAAGTAGCGTGGTTTTACACAATGGATGCTACAATATCGGTGCCGCGGAGCAGTTTTCCGCTTGTTTTGCTGTAAACACGTTTGACAGCTGCAATAAACAGACAGCTGCCACCTTTTTGTTATGCAAATATCCCAATGTGCCATTTTTATAAATAAACCGTTAAGCCTGTCACGGGCAAACAGAAAAACTTCATTCCAAGCAGTAGCCTGCAACTTTTTTATACATAATCTAATATCAATGCAACGAATGTTAAGTTATCTCCTTTACTTTCTAATCATTTGATTGTGCAGTCTCCATTCGAAGTAATTTCTAAGTTACTTCGAATTTATGGAGCTTCAAAGTTAACACGTTTTTACGGACAACATATAAAAAACCATTTAAAAATTATTATTTAAATGCTTTAATAAACTTTCATATCAAAATGTTTCTACCAGTTTGTAGAACTGTAAACCACGAATATGATATGATTTTTTTCATATTTTTACTACGATTATTTAGAAAGCTAAAGGGGTACAACTGAAAGAAACGTTTTATTGTGAAAATTGTGCAAAGTAATCAATATGAATATTCATAAGGCGTCGTATGAATATCACGTGAAAGAAGACAAAACCATTTAATTTTCATTAGAATATAACAACGCAATTTAATAACGCATAAAAAAGTTAAAAGCGTTCCAAGTTGATGACTACCCGAGCGGCCAGGTGTCTGGAATAGGGAAAACCCATTTAAATCACAAATGATGCAAATTGCACAAAATGGTGTAAGTTTAGTTTATCTTACCATCGAATTTCACGATTATAAATAATGCATTAAGTAGATAGAATTCATGTTTTTTTTTTTTGACAAAACGAAACAATATATTTGGCACCATCAAAAAGAACTATTTAATTACGATTATTTCATGCAATACAAACAAGCTATGCGCCCTGCGTACGATTAGGAGATGATGGTTATTGAAAGGACTAAACACTAAAGGAGTGGTCTATTTTTTGCTTATCTGCGAAGCACTGGATGATCGTTGAAGTAGACCACTGCTAGACGGTGGCCGTCCGCTAGTTGTCGGTGGTTTAGGAATCGTTCTTCCGATCGATGAAGTAGTGCCGCTTTGGGGTAGTAATTTTCTTTGGCTTGACAGCAATCCAATAGAACCGGTGGGTGGCTTCTTCAAACCTTGTGCTTGGGGTGTTCCATTAGGTGATCCCAGTGGTCGCATACCGCCAGGTTTGCGTAGTGCAGCAACCGATTTTACTTGTGCTATGGATGGTCTCGGTGTGTCAGCACGTCCCGTTACACTACCGATGGATAGTCGAGAGCTGGGCTGGACTGTGGATGCCGAGGATATTTTTTTAACTGCTCCAGCATCACCCGCTGGACGTCTTCGTTCGATGCTTAGCAAAGAGCTGGAACGGGGTTGCGCAAATCTTGGTGTGGAAACGAGCGATTTTCGCGAGATGGCCGTTGCGTGGTGCGGTGTAATGGTACCCGTAAACCCGTTCGAAACATCCTGTGTTGTGTTGACTTTCATCAGCATTAAAGCCATATCGATCTGGCTACGTGCTTCCTGCAGATAGCTAATAACGTTCAGATCACGATCATGCTGGATGTTGAGCGGCATGTCGATGGGTTTTTCATTTGGACTCGAGGTGACGAGCGTTTTCATAGCTTCGTACGCATTATCGTCCGCAACGCTGGTTTGGGCGGGGCTGAGGACGGAATCGACCACCGGCTTGTTTGCCGGATGTTCTGAGTTCACCAGCTCGTGTGTTTTATTATTTATTCCCACACTCTCGGAGGATGTATTTGATTTCGTGTCATTCAACTCTTTAGATCTCTTCATGTCTTTAGATTCAATTTCTTGCTGCTCTTCCTTGGCCATTGCTACAACATCGCTCGAACCCGGCACCCCATCGATACGCGAAGAGCATTTCCCTTCGGCCGGTGGTGTGGAAAACGGTTTCTTAATTGTCAATCCCGGACTTATCACGCTCACCTTCGGACGAGGTGATTTTAGCGGCGAATGTAACATAGCCTGCTCCTTGCCTTCCTTCACCTCCCGGATGCTTGCCTCGTAAAAGTCCAACAGATTCGAAAGCATCGCCTTCGACACGAGCGCACAACTTTCCGACACGTCCGGCAGCAGGTTCGATGAGGCGTTATTCTTACACTTGGAAAATACTGTCGGCCCTGTACCTTGAACCTCCCAGAACGAGCTTTCCCGGTCGGAGCGGTCCGGACAGCTGCACCGTAGCAGCTCGTAGCTAAGTTCCGCCCTCATGCCGGAACGGTTACATTTGACGGTGATCGTCAGATTATCGGCATTGCTCTTTTCCGCCTCAAAGTCCAGATACTGCAACCGTAGGCCCATTGATTTTAGCAACAGCGTCAAATTGATTGCGTCAATATCAAGTGGCTAAAAAAGGGATCGTTCGATGTGTTAGGAATAATTTGGTGGATACGTACAATACAGTGCTGTTTTCCTTTTTTGGGCATCACTGTATACTGATGGAATACTAAATAGCGTACCGAGGGCGGGAGCAAATTTTCGATTCAAGTCGGTATGTGCAAATGCTTAAAAGAAACACGAGAAGAACACAATTTGCCGTTTACTTACCTTTGTTCGTTCCAGTTCCGTAACCTTTTTTTGCACCTCGATCCATTTGTGGATCAAATCCGGTAGCTTTACATTGTTTGTCGCCATTGTAATTTTCTTCGCTCGCAATTACGAAACGCTGTCGGTACCTAGCAAGCTGTTCTATTTGCTTTCTTTAATCCGAGCGTTTAAGGTGCAGCTTACTAGAAAAGATGCACTTGGAAAACTGATCTTACAAAGCCACAAACACCAACTGTTTGCCCATTGCCTACTATGAACTTCCACAGGCGGTCAGATTTTTCGGTCAGCTCAAGCGCGCACACGGTCAACGAATCGCACCCGACGCAGTTGCCAACGAACACCGGGGTTTGCTCTCCGAAGCACCGCGGACAATAAACAAAATTAAGGTAGGTTCGCGGTGCATGGATCCATTTCAACAAACGTTCGTTAAAATTTATTTTAATTTTAATTTGTGCTAAAATTAAATTATGTCAACGCGGGAGAACCACTGTGGCGGAACACCACATCATTCGTTGACAGCTTTGACAGTTCAGCATAGCAGCGTGTTTCTTTTGTTGTTCTTTCCTCATAATAACATCGGCCAGCAGGTCGTGGGGTCCTGTGTAGGTTGGTTTCGGTCAAGTTTTTCCATCGATAAACGGTGCTAAAAGCAGTTCTACCTCAAACATAAAACAAGGTAAAACGAGTGTTTCTACCGGTGAAGGAATTTAATGGTTGTGTGCTAAATCGCACACAATCAGTGGCGTGATTGAGTGTGGTCTGATTTGTTTATAAGCGTGCGTACCGTGCGGACCGTGCGAACCTCGTTGCCGCACATGTATGCTAACCCTTTGGGTGCTATATCAGAACAGAACATTTACGATCAAGTCCTGTGGAGCTATTCAATCGGTATCTTTAAGATACTAGCTCCAGGATACAGCGAAATAATCGACGTTAAATCTGTGTGATGAAAAAACACGTGGTATTAATGGAATTGTGCAAGAAAAAGTTCGCCAACTCATCGTGAGGCAAAAAAAAAAATCATGCAAGAGTGATAATGTTGAAGATGTTTTACATCGTGATAAGATTCACTGATGAAATGATTGCACAATAAGTACAAATAGTTAAAAGTACAACAGACAACAGAAAAAGTTGACGTCAGCATGATAATACTTGCTAATGTGAATTAAATTTGTTAGAAAAAATAATTGAAAAAACTCCTTTTTGGTATACTTAAACATGAAATAATTCAATCGCTTAAATATAGATACACCCCACCGGACCTGATAAGATTAAACAGTGTTAAACATCTTTGCGTGACACCGCATACGCACACCGGAGTGTCTCTCGGTGTCAATCAGGCAGTAGCAGCAGCAGCAGTGGTAGTGTGTTTGTGTGATGCTAAATAAAACCGTGTATAAGCAGCGAAGTTTGCTTTAGTACTTAGCTAACATTCATTGCGGTCGGAGCGTAGTAGCCACAGTTTGTTTCCACCTTACACGGGGAGTGCTATAAGATAGTGCGGGTAATATACTGGAACATCCCAGACAGGAATTCAATCCCCTGCAGTGTGCTTGCACGTTCCATTCCGATAAGGTCTTGTCGTCATACAAACCATTTATTTCCAACACCACAATCTGTAATCGCGTGGTAAACATTCGTTCTGTATTGCAAGGTTGTGTTACTTTTTGATTTCGCGGTTGTGTGCCTCTAATTTGTGAGTGTATTTGTGTTTGTGTGCGTGTGCCATTCTGACAGCTGTTTCGCTGGTGTTCGCTTGACTGTGTGTGTGTGTGCTTTTGTTCGTGCAGCATTGATCAGCCATCGGTCAAGGCCAAGTGTGTTCGGTGTTTCGTGCAGCAAAAAGCAATTGATTGATTGATACGACTCTCCCCAGTCTAATCGGTTTTATTTCTGGTGTTCCAGCGAAAAGAAATCAAAGCTGTACCAACACGAAACAGCACCAATTCGTAACCACCGTTCGATAAGGAAAAGCAGCACCCAGCAGAGGGGAAAAACGATAAACAGAACAGAACAAACCACCACCGGACGACCCGACACCAGCAACATGTTGTCGCACTTGTTGAAAGATGCCAGCGTGATCGTCAGTACCGGCAACGTGCTGAATGTGAGCGAATTGCGCAAGAAGGCGGGCCAAAAGCCAACCGATGAGGTAAGGAGAAAGCTCATACACTGTGTGTACATTATTCCAATTGAACCCGGGATAAGGTTGAACGGATTGATTTCACATTTTATGGTGTAAATATTTACACACCCCGCTGTCCAAGCTGCGTTGGAATGTTGCATCAGTATCGCCCTCCGGTTCAAGGCCAGCCGCTCGATGAGCGAGGAATTTACTAGATCAGGTTAGCACGCCAGTTCGTTCGTTTTGTGCCGGTTCAAATAATCTCCATGACAACGAACCATACTGAAAAAGTGAATTTCGGCGTTCTTCGGCTGTGGGAAGAGAGATGTGGGTATTATTCTATTTGGATATCCGTGTATGGAACATTGTAGTCACGATGACTGGCAAAAATTCGACACCCCAGACCAGCTATTAGATGACCCGACCCGATGATGTCATGCCGCAAATGGGGCACGTGGATTTTTCGTTGTAAATCTTATCGAAAGGGAAACAGTAGAACGTTTGGCAAACTGCCCATAATGCACTTGAGCATTATCGATTGTACGAGCGTCGAACTGTGCCAAACGTGTGGTGTCATCAAAATAATGTCGTCATCGATGCACGTCTGACGTCGGTATGACCACCCTAAAAAAACCAATTCAATCGATCATGATTATATGAGGTGGAAGGATAGATTTTTTCAACACTGTTCCGTTTTGTATTTTTACGGAGAAAAAACTGCTCAAAAATCAATGACCTTATGTCTGAAGTAGACGAAAGACAGGCGGAAAGTCAGTTTATTGCAAGTCATAGGCCGAGTGCCGGATAGCCCTTTTTTGTGGCAATATTTTTAATAGTTTTCTTTACCGGTTATGACTAATAAAAGGGTGGCTTAGCTTTACGATTGTCTCTGAAAGATTGGAAAGATGTTTCCAGATCGTTTCGGTGCTGCTGTCCAACAACCATAAGGACAACGGCGATTTATAATCAGAATTGTAGTTCCAGTGCATTGCAAACCCTTGGAATATCCCTGATATCTTTAAACTTCCTTTCGTGATTTAGATCTAGAAGGCTTCGATCCTTGTAACGGATGTTTGAGTCAGTTCAGTGGAATATTTCTAATAGTTGATGGAATATTTGGCGCCCCGTTGCTGTATGCGATAACGGCGCCGGTCTTCAAACAGCAGGATCGTGGTTCAAATCCCATCTGAACCGCTCTCCCGTGGTGAAGACTGACTATCCAACTACGTGGTGTATATCAGCAAGTCTAGGAGGCCATTCCAGCCAGTAAGTCAAGCATCGTGATCTAGAAAGTCGTTAAGCCCCAAGAAAATCCTTTTTATCCTCAAAATCTGCATCTTATATTCAGCATGAATAAATTAAGTGGAATCAGTATGCCATTTTAGAAGAAATTGCTAAGAAAAAACCTATGTCCGAAGTTTGAGTTTGAGAAGTTCTTCCAAAAAATCAACTTCCCTATGCTCTGTAGCTCGTTTCTGGCTGCTGGCAATTGAGTTTTAATCAGTTTTTCACAATATAGGAAGAAAATATGGAGGACACTGTATACCCAAAATGTAATTTAAAATCCATCTTTCCATCATGTGAGCTATGTGTTATGGAAGCGAATTAGATCAATGCTCTTTCTCTCTCGTACACACAGATAGATAGGTTCGCGGTGGCTTGGAATCTTGACATTAATTTCCGGTATCATCGGATGTTACCGCAATCTTCCCGGCACGGTAGGAAGCATCAAGGACGCTAGCCAAAGCAATTTCTTTGTACCATGAAATTATGGTGTGTCCTCTCAACCGAGTAGAAGCTTGTCAGTAAGGATGCGAGCGCAACGATTTTCTTCTCACAAAAAAGATGATGTTTTTGTCCTTCTAGCAATGCCTTGGGAACCGTATAGAATCAACAGAGAAACATTGCTTAGCAGGTTTGTTTTCTCATTTGCACTATGTACTTATGCAACATGCAAAAGTGCTCTCCATCCGATACTTGAAGGCAGCAACATGGAAGCTTGAAAGTAGAGAATTGTTTCTAGAAGCAAAACGTGACAATGCATTTTAAATTGCACGCTATTTATTTGTGGCATGAAATCAGTGGGCCTGTGATAAGACAAGGGAAAAGTTAGCGAATGGTGTGATAAGCTACTACCTGCAGAATAGTGGAAGAAAATGACATCAACCATCATTCAGCGGAAAATGTAACCCGATCATCACCCTGCCTGGTGCAGTCCCTTGCGGCAGCAGTATCATTTAGTCGTCAAAAATACGTTTCCTTACTACGCATAAAATGGCGCAAGAAATGGGTCACACACGCGGCTGGTGGTACCGGAAGACTGATGGATGCTTACTATGTTTGGTTTGCTCACTGTTGAGGCTTCTAATGTTTATTTTTATCGTCAACGAAGCATCAAGAAAAGACAAGAAAATTCTAAATGAAAGTGAGAAAGTTTCATGTGTAATTATGCCGCGCTACATATCGAAAACGGAAAGAAGCAAAAAAAAAAAGTGGGTCAAAAATCTGTTCTTGTCCCCCCTGTCTTTGCCCTGTGTACACACCACGGAGTTTATAAAAATAAAAGCAAAACGTCCCAAATGAGTAATTTCCGCTGAGTGGTCGCCTTGACAGAGTGTAGAGATTTGGTTGCCTAATGACTGGTTGGTCTTTTTTTTCGGAGAGAAAAGGCAGACGTGTTTGTGTTCTGTTTAGTTTAAGTGCACTGAGTAGCAGCATCACAATCTTAGAGTCATATTTTTCGGGTGTGTCTCTAGGGAAGAATTTTTTTAAAGAAATTGTGCGATAACGAACAGAAGGTCAGCTTGCGGTCGATTAGAGGTTAGACGGAGATGGAGGATTTTTTTCCTACCTTTTTTTTTCAAACCAAACCAACCCAAAATGTCACTCACTAGTAGCGATACACTAGAGCAACTCGATCGCGACGAATCGATCCGATCGGAAATAGAGTTATATGTAGAAATAGTTTTGCACTAATTATGCTTGGACAGGCAAGATGGTTTGGGGAGTTGCAAAAATGACACCACTTAAAATATGCATTTGGAACCATTCCATCGGCGCCGCGTGCACTCGCTGGGCAGCGTTCCCGGAAAGTGTTGCTGCAAGTGATATTTGATCTTTTCGCTTCGGTGGATGTTTTTTTTGTTTTTTGTTGTTGTTGTGCTTGTATGTCAGAAATACCGAACGTAAAGTGGAGTCCACTGAGCAGTCAGTTGCGTAATGGGACGGTTCGTATAATTTTTCCGTGTCTGTTCTCTCAACTTTTTTGTAGGTTTGAAGGGCGAATGATTTGTTGAGCATCGAATAGAGCAAAATGTGAGAACAAATTGCCTATTTAATAATAACTAATAAGAAAGATAATTTTATTATCTTGGATAAGTAGTTGTGCGAGCTTAATTGCTTGATCCATCTACTAAAAATATCACTAAACCATTTGTAAATAGAGGAAATTGAGCCTCTCAGTCTTAGTGTTTCGAATCGTAGAAGTCGAACTCCAATTTCTGCAATTCTATTCCATCCTCGAGAGCTCTTTTTCTAGACGTTGTTCGTCTTATAGATTTGACATAATTTATCCTCTGTAGGACATAGCAGGCAGATCCTCAGCTCGGAGACTCCAAGCTAAAAAGAAGCTGGGTTGTTGTTGCTTTCGATGATGAAGCCTCGGTCTTTGATAGAACATGTCCTCTTATTCGAGATCTTCTAAATACTCCAGGTTCTCCTGACCGAAAAACTATCTCTATAAAGATTCGTGGGTCACCTGAATGCTCAGGGTCCTAAGTTTCTCTTAGTTTGCTTATGCTATAATGTTTGGACAGCTAGTTTTGCGTGCTGAGAAACATCCCAGACTGTCCCAAGGAGATTCCGATATCGTCGAGATAACAAATGGCGTCGCTACCTTCAAAATTATATGGATAAACATTTTACTACTAAAAATCAGAATCGGGTTATGAATTATCGTTGCTAACAACTTCTTATAGTGCAAAAAGAAAGCTTCTGAGAGTCTGGGAAGCAAGTGTTTTTCTCTACAACCTCCAAAGGCCTGTCATTTTTGGCTCCCAGATGAGATTCGACCCCCGGAAGACAGTTTTACAGTCTACCGTTTAGCCATATATTATAGCTGTACAGAAACAGCCAACTTAAACAAACCGACACATATTTTTCTAAATTAATTTATTAAGAAAAGTTACAAACGAAGTACAAGCTACAGAATACCCTGTAGAACTAGCAAGTAGCACAAATAATTGCTGTAATTAAAAATTTGGCAAACATTCTGACATCAATAAAACATCAATCGATGAAAGTAGAAGCGGGAAAAGGAAATTACCCATCCCCCGAAACGAAATTCTCCGGCAAAAGGTTATCGTTCAGCCGCATCAAACCGTCGTTCTTCGATTCGGTTCACATCGGCGTGGGTAAATCTGTTTTAAGCCCAGATGCCTCGTTTATTTATATCATCACACTCCGCCCAACAAGAAAAAAAAATCGCCTTGTAATTCATCCCACCGGTAACGGTCAACGGGAGAAATCGTGATTGACAGTCCGGACGCACCACCGTTACTACCACGAGGGCACATTGCCAAACCATTCGGGGAAAGATATTTTGCTTGGTCTCTAATACGTACTAATACGACTTTCCAATTTCCACCATTCCAGCTGACGGACTGTCTCCGTTCAACGTTCGGCGAAGCGGAAGTGACCGACCTGCCACCGAACCGTCGGCTGCTCACACGCCGCAACAACGATCTGCTCGAAAAAGTGAAGGAACATCCGCGGGCGGACATAAAAATCGGGGCAAAGATTTTCCTCAATCGGTTTTCCGAACCGGCACTGACCGAAGCGGTTGAGAAGCTGTTCGAAACGCTGAACGTTTCGTACCTGGACAATCTTATACTGGCGTACCATCCGACGGGAACGGCAGGAGCTACCAATGGTACCAACGGAGCACTGGACGATGAACCGGAGGAGGCGGAAGTGAAGGAGGGTGTGATCGAGTGGGCCGTCGGGAGTGACAATGCGGTGGGAAATTTGAAGAAACTCTGGGCACTATTGGAACGGTACGCTGGGGATGGAAAAATTGGACAACTCGGTATTGCCGACCTGGATGCAGACTCGCTGAAGGAGCTGTACGAAGCGTCCACGGTGCATCCGTCGATAGCGCAGATCAATCTTGCCGCGTGCTGTGTCGTACCACCTCAGCTGCAGGCGTACTGCAATCAGAATGAAATACAGCTCCTTACGCACAGCGACCCACAGGGTAAGTACGGAACACGTGGTGTCCGTTGTATTTCCGTGCTAATAATTGCATTTTCCTATTACCGTTTTAGAACTACTGCCAAGGGTCGTATTGAATGAGCTAGAACTGGCCAGCTATGTTGCAGGATGGACGTCACGCTATCAGGTACACATCAAGTGCCGTGGCGTACTGGCAGCAAAAGGTTTTATCGTGAGTCTGGAGCGCGTAAACTGAGCGATTCTGGGCGATGACACCGATATTCCACCGATTGCCATTCCGCGGAGCCCGTAAAACGTTAAGTGGGACTGCGGGACAGTACCGTTTCACACTGGGGACATTGTGCAGCACTGCAACTGTCTCTCGCACACACACAAAAACACACCGTGCGGTTCGGGCACAAAAACAGGAAGTTTGTGTTGCATTGAGACACGAAAGGGGAGGAGATTTTGGCGGATGTTATTCGAACCGTCTTCTACAAAACTTAACAGCAAACAGATGCACTTAACAACATTCGATGTTAACAGTAGTGTGTAAGGAGCGGGTAGATTCTGCTGTCGAACGTCGCCGTACATGCGGCGGGGACAGTGGAGGAACAAGTATTTGCCAGCTTTACAGGATGAGGCTTAGATATGTGTAGAGACGCGTGTGGTTAGTTTGAGAGTAGTAATAGCCGTAGTTACACAAATCAGAAACAGAAAAAAGACATATGGGAACGCTTCATTTTTTTTAGTGGTTTAGCGCTCTGTGGGTTTCTTTCTTTTCCGATGGATGGAGGCCTTTTTACGAGAAGATTGAGCCACGCAGCGAGAGTAGTAAACGTTTCCGTAGTTTTTTATCGCTTTTATGACGACTTATTGATAAACTATGATTATTGTTAGCGAATCAGCGGTGATCAGCGGTTTAGGTTCACAACACATCGAGTTGGAGGAAAGAATGTGCCTGAAGGGACTGGAGATTAAGCTCTTTTTTCCCTTTCGGATGACAAGGTTCACCGGCTAATATCGGTCAATGTGACAGTCTTTTTCAATGTGATTAGATAATGTGCAAATGGTTGTTAGTTTTTATGTGAAGAATGGTTAAGACAGACAGATGAGTAGAGAGATGAAGCTATGGCAAACTCAGATTCTTGTCTCCCAGAGACTACACGGACACACACGCTTAATAACTTTTCACCGGTAATGCAAGCTCATCAACCGGCCAATAGCAATGCATTGCTTTGTGCAATACAAAGGACAAGTCTTTGATGGATATCTTTACCAATAAAAACAAAATAGCATCATCCGTCTTGTGGATATATTTGTGTAGATAAGTTTTTGCTAGTGTTTGTTTGTCACCCGAATGAAACGCGACGCCGATAGGATTGGATTTGAGGATCAATGCGACGAATACAAAGTACCTGCTAGAGCCCGACACGGAACAGCAACGTAAACAGCGAAATTCTAAGGTGGAATCGTGCCTGTTACGGGCCTCCACAAACTCCTGCGTCCGGTAGTCCTCTACGGGTACGAGTCCAGGACTATGCTGACGGAGGACGCCAATGCATTCGCCATTTTCGAACGGCGGGTGCTAGGGACTATCTTGGGCGGAGTGTGCGAACAGAGCATGTGGCGAACGGGGATGAACCACGTGCTAGGCATAACTGTTTAGCGGTGCAGATATCCTGACGGGGCTCGTCAGCGACCCGTTCGCCAAAGGCGTAGAGGAGTGTATAGAGGACCGATGTTTCCTGCAAACGGATTGGAGACCTGGCCATGTCTGTGCGACGTGCCCAACCCTAACCAGCAGAGGCGGATCTTCCTATAGACGCGGATCTTACTAGCAGACTGAGCGGCCGCGAGGAGCCTCTGGCACAAAAGTGGCCCGAGCTGAAACCCAAGACGATGGCTTCGATGGCTCGAGCGCAACGCTCACTGTAGTGGAGTAAGTATGCAACTGTGACGCAAAACCCACCAGAACGTGGGGAACGACACTAGTATGGGCAACACAAACGTCTGATATCAAGAAGACTCTCGAAACAGCATTCTTAATGTACGATCGGTACGGATATGTCCCGAGACTATGGGTACGAATAAGTTCTGGATTCTGCTGCTAATTGAGCTGTTTGGTAAAGCAGATTTCTTGTGGGACACTTTGCACCAAGGAAGATCTTCCTTAAAGCTACATTACGGAGTTTTTGCTATGCTTTGCTACAAATTACAATATCAACTGAGAACCTTGCGTTAAATGTGAAAGCGTTGCAAAACCAATTGCTTCTTTCATTGTATCGTGTCACTTATTCTTTAAAGCATGCAAAAAGAGAATCGTAAAAAAATTTAAGCAAAACCCTTAACATGGTGGAAGAAATGCTTTTCTACGAATTTCACTGCAACCTCCGAGACCCAGGTTAAAGAGCGCGATGCATTTTTATTGTTCAGTTTAGGCTCGCTAAAAAAATGCCATCTCGAACAAATTCCGACACAAATGCATCCAGTTCCCTAACCCTTTCACGGAAGCATCGACAAAAAAAAAAACAGAAAAAAGGATGATATACGTTTCATTCATTCGTCGATCCCATTCATCAAACCGGTATCGCTGGCTTTGATTTTTATTTTATTTTGGTTGGTTTTTCTCTTGTTGAAGTTCCCGCCCGCCTGTAGCGGGACTCGTTCTGTGGCGAAACAATCAACCGGACGGACGGTAGTGTCCCTACTGTGCGCATTTTAGCGGTAACAGTAAGCGACATCTGTCTGTCTGGTTCTTATTCAAATTCGATTGGCCGACAAGAAACTTTATGATGAATTTAAGGATGATGTGTATTTAAATCTTCGGAAGTCAAACCGTAAAGGACGCATTCCGCAGCTCGCGTCTGACATTGGGGCGAGATTTATGGCAGTGTGGCAGGTTTAATCGATAGGACAAGAATAGGCAGATATGATTGAGTTTCATATGTATCTCAAACATGTGCCATGTACCATAATTTGAACGATGCCGTTTCAACGGGAAGGAAAGTTTCGGTTTAAATATTCAACCTCTTGATTGCTGTTTCGCAACAG
The DNA here is from genome assembly GCF_943734695.1 of Anopheles maculipalpis. Classification (NCBI taxonomy): domain Eukaryota; kingdom Metazoa; phylum Arthropoda; class Insecta; order Diptera; family Culicidae; genus Anopheles; species Anopheles maculipalpis. The sequence goes on from NC_064871.1 coordinate 88,554,743, forward strand.
GACAAAAAAAAAGCCACAAATAAACATCCAAAACTACAATTTATCGCGATGCAACTCGATGCGCGTCCGTCGACGGTGGTACACTATGGAGTTTAGTTAGCGAACCTCTTCTTCGAGAGGTCGCTTTCGCCTGGCGTCTGGCGTCTTATCGACATCATTGCGGTTATCTGTAGGCGCCAGCGTTGGGATCGAGTTTCGACCACCAACCATAGCCCACGACGATCGATCATGACCGAAGAGAACGCACTTTCTGCCTTTAAATCCCCCACGAGTGTGAAGGATAATTCTGCTTAAAGTTGAGGAGTTTATTTGCTTTAGTCTTCCGCAGTAATTTCTCCCCAAGCAGAGCAGCATTCCCCTAATCTTGATGGACGTAAAGCTCTGCGAGTAAGTCTTCCAAAACTGCCACGAGGCTCAAGATCACGGTTGAGCTGGATTGATTCTTCGTACACGAGAACGGCAGGGCAAGCAATAGAGTCGTTACGCGTGTACGGGACCTGGTCTCGAACGCGAGTGGTCGAGAAAACAAAGTAATTATTTTATATCCGATTGACCGGTGTTGATAATCGACCTTAAAAGACATGGAGGAAGGGGGGGGGTTGTAACCTCCCATCGGGATGATTTCACCCCGAGGGTCTTTTAATGAAACGAGGCACGTTCGATGCTTTACCCGGCAAAACGCCTTACTCTGCAAGCTGCAAGTCTGTTTGGGTGGGTTGGGCTTCGCGAGTTTTCACTCCATGTAGATAACGATACATAACGATTGGGAAACCACTGGAGATCTGGAGGGATCCCTACGAATGACCTGGCAAAGCCACCCACACGCGCCGTCAAGCATGTGAGAGAGAGAGAGAGAGAAAGATGAACTGGAGGAAGTATGATTCAATTCCAATCGATTGCCTTATCTGCAATCTTCGATCTTTCTTCGTTGAGGTTCAATTTGTAGGACCTTTCGTAGGGAATTTGGCTCATAATTATACAGCACTTAATACCCTTGTAAGGTGGTCCTAGTATGATCAACTTAAGTTAATTAATTTAGAAAATTCCTACCTATTTATAACTTAATATAAAACTTCAAATAGACCTTCAAGTCATGATCTCGTTGTTGGTAAACAACATTCTTGTGTTGATTCCTATTTTACTGGACAAAGTGTAATTATCTATCGGTGCTAAATTAATTTATAATGATGCAAAAATACCATCGCGTTCGAATCGCCGTCGAAGGTGAATTTATTAGCTTTCCAATACTTGCTCCGTGGATTAATCTCCCCGGCAGGTCTCTACAGCCCCAATCGGGGCGTTAATCATCGTCAAAGTACAGACAAAAAACCCTCAACCGACCGTGTAGACGGGTTGTCGTTTGGTGTCTTGTGAAGCGCACAGGAATTCACACCGCCGGCCAATTAATCACCAACCCGGTAATGGCAGTTATGGAAGTGCGGCATAAGAAAGAAACCGATGAGTCGTGAGTCCATGTACGGAAGGACACGGTTGCGATATGTCTCGGAAGATCCAATCGACCGAGTGAAGGCCCCGGAGTGCTATGGTCAATAATGTCACCGATAGGGCGTGATCGGAATCGAGAATGGGAACCCACGAATCCGTCGTTTCGGAACAAACCATCAACAAGGATGATGAGTTCGGGAGGCGAGAAGTAGAAGCTGTCATTGCTTTCCGCGAATCCAGGGCGCACCTTTAGACGGCGTTTCTGCTCGATATGGAACGGAAGTTGGGCGAGTTGTCTGATGCCGGCTTGCCGTGTGCTTATGTTACTCCCCCCACTGCAGTGTGTGTGTGTGTGTTTGTCGGCATGTGATGAGTAATTAAGGAAAGTTGTTCAGAGTAATATTGGCGTTATGGAATGTTGATCGATCGTTGTTTGTCTTTTTTTTTTGCTGAAGATTGTGTTTATCTTCCAGTAGATCAACCTAGGAGAGATTAGTTTAGATGTCTTGTTGATATTGACCAGTGACACTTGATTTTAAGGGAATAGATCCAAAGTACATCGAAGAGAACTCTCAATATATCCCGGCAAGCATCTGTCCTTGAGCACATGAAATAAAGCCTTGGATGATTGATATGGTTAAATCGAGAACAAGGCATCCTATCGGACTACGATCTGGGAATCAGGGACTACGAATAGCGGACAGAGCAGTCATATCGTCAGCATCAACAAAGAACCGAATGTTGACATCGATGTTTTGAATCTATTCAAGAAAAGTGATTAGTCATTGGCTTAACCCAAAGAGTTTAGCATTAAAAGTATTTCAAGGATCATCAAAAAAATTATCAACGATTTATTAGAGTAAAATCCGTTAATAGTCACATCTTCACTCTGACACGGATTCTCCAGAATTTTTGGATGCATCTATACTGAGCTCCAAGACCAAGCATGCGAATTCCTTGCACTATTCTTTAAGCGTTAGTCCCTACGGAATAGGTTAAGGATCATGATGAATATGATGACTTCAGAGGGTTTTAATCGCGACAGTAATTAATTGTAAAAAGATATGACGATTGCAACGTATGCGAGTCTCTAGAACAAATTGAGCTGTACGATAGAAAAGCGATAGAAAAATCCTTAAAACTACGACAATCCAATCTTCAGCACGACCTAGACAACCACCAGCAAAATGGTCTCTGTCATAAAATAAGTAAAAAACCTATTTTCGTCTGGCCATATTTTCACCAATTTTGAGAGAATGCCAAAAATTATTTTAATCCAATTATTTCATTCATCTAAATTCCTCTTCCCGGGCTGGCGCAGGCGGGTGGGTCCGTTCTTCATCCCGAGAAAAGCAATCAAATGGAAAAATTCGCAACCTTTTGTATGCTGTGATTAACTCACGTGTCAACGCGGTAAAATTAAATCCCGCATTTCCGGTCACCATCGTGTATGTCAAATGTCTACCACAACCTTCTGCCCACAAGCAATCCCTAACCTACGAAGGCATAGGTCACTTCCTTGTAATTTCGTTCCGTGGAGGGATAAAATAAAGGAAATAGAAACAGGCAAAGGGGGCAAACGGCTTTCCTCGATCTACAGTCGACCGGCAAGTTCGTCTCAAATTTCGCCGACTTCGACAGCATCCTTGACATCCGGCCAGAAATAAATCCCTTTGTGGCTGGAGCGTTTTGATGCTTTCCCAGCCAAAACCTCTCGTTTAGCTGGTGAGCAAAATTTTTCATCGATTTCCCACTGTCCTGTTGTGACGGGAGTGCCACCAGAAAGGACTGCTATCGATCCGAATCTCAAAGACGCGAACAAGATTCCTCTTGTGTGTGCGTGTACACCGTTGATCCTGCTGCGTTCGACGGCAGGGAACGGTGGTCCCTATTTTCCGATCGATTTCCCGTCGCTCGCAAACGGTTCGCATCGAGCGCTTGTGCGTCTTTTCCCCCTTTTTTCTTTCTTCATCTTCTACCTCTTCTTGCTGCTGCGCGGACGCAAAAGACGACTTGGGCACACCGCGGGGTGAAGTTTTTTCGCCGATCGATCGAAAAGTTGCATACGATTGAAGCAGGGTAAGCCTACTTTAGCCCTCGGTTGTGGTGGCATGGAGTCGGCTGAGTTGGGTCAGCTCCTTAACCTTCCGCGCGTAACCTTCTCGAAAGACGCGGACGGTGTGCGGCTGCACACGGTGTGGTCTCGGGCTTTCGATAAGTAGTGCGCGAGATCCGAAGACGAAGCAAACGCACAACATTAATATATCGAATTCCCATCGAGACTCTCCACTGGAGGAAGGTCCTGTAACGCGTTCTTCGCGATTCCCTGCTGCTTAAGAGAGCGAACACTCGACAGGACATACGCGACGCACGGACATGATTGTCGATCGGGAAGAAGAGGTACCGTAGCGAAGCTAAAAACTTCTGCTCCGTGAGAATTTCCATCCATTATGTGACTTTACTTCTGAGGAGTTCCATTTTTGTTCAAAGCATTAAAAAATGCAAAAACCGTCTAGTGAGCATCAACATCAATTTCGCTGACAGTCACCGGGCAGGACCCACATGGTGAGGTATGGTACATTTATTATGCCTCTTTAATTGGAACCATTCTCACGTTTGTTGTGCTTAACTGTTTGGCTTCTTGTACCAGGTTAATTGGTTTCTGGTTGCTAGTTTTTTCGCGAGTTTTCCACTTCATCGAAACCGTCCATTTCGAACGGGCCGGGTGGTCCGGCAAAGACTACGAGTTGCTTTATAGTTGCACGATAGGATCGAAATCGACAAATGATCCGTATGAGATATTAAGAATGGTCGGATTTTGGATCGGATTTAGATATTTTGGAGGTTGAAGGGTTGAGAGGAATGTTGGAGCCGAAACGCGTCCAATTCTTCATGTAATGCGCGTGGTGTGAAGGGCTTATAATACTTATACTCCTCGTAATTTCGTAAGTAAGTGTCCTTGGTGTCCAAACTTCATAATTGAAGGTATCTTCTCTGCCAAGACATTCCTGAGTCGAATGGTCTTTTATCGATCAAGAGACTTTGAAGTGAAAGTGGCAACTTCGGCCAGTGAACCTAGTCGACTGTGATCTGGATTCTTCTTCGAATACTTAGCTTTTTGGGGCTTTTTTCAGATAAGATCTGAAGGAATCTTGTCAGAACTCTAGATGTGAATTGTTCTTCTTGGCATAACGACCTACTTGGTCATGCCGGGACCTAATAGGTGACGGGAATGACTTGGATAGTTGAAAAGTGAGTCCTTGCTAAGGGAAAACGCTACGAATAGTAGTTGAATCCCAGTCCTGTCCTTCCAATGGATGTTGATTGTAGGATATTCAAAGATGTATTAGATCACTTTAGTAACACGTAAACAGCGATGAAATGAGTCAACAAAATTCCCAAAAAAAAAAAACACCAATGCCCCCAAAATACCATCAACGAATGAACGCTGCAATGGCTGCGATTGCAACCGTCATTGCCCGATTTCACTTTCGAGGCCATCGCATCATGCTCCTGGCGTGAAGTGTCGTTGAAATATTTTCTTGCGCAACCATAAGACCCCCCCCCCTCCCTTCTCACCTTCCCCTCCTTTTGGCAGGAGCATTACACAAACATTAAACACAAAAAAAACCCATTGAGCACCGAGCGTGGACAATTTTCCGCTCTGTAAAGCGAACGGGGCAAATGCGTTCGTGTGCGGCTGACTGATTGTATTTAGTAGAGTACTTCGTGGTACAAGTCATGGTATAAAGGAAAACGTGGTGGAGAAAGGGGGGACGGAGGACTTTTCACTTTCAAAGTCACTTTACCGGCAGGGACAAATCGACAATTACAATGTAGTGTGTTGTTGAGTAATTTCTTGGAAGCTAGGAAAAGCCTCCCAGGACTTGGACCCGATAAAGCATTCGAATTAACGGGGGGCAAAATTAAATAAAATCTAGCTTGGGCAAGAAAATATACAATCAACTTCAAACAAAGCACACAAAGCGACTTTAAGTCGCATTTATTTGACCTGGCTTTGATTCGTCTATTGAAACAATTTCCCACCGTTAGCTGCTAATAATAAAAAAAAAAACGCTCGACCTCTTGCTGCAGCGATTTGAATATTGGATAATGATTTAAATCTAGTTCGCCCGTTCTGCTGCTGCCAGTCCAGTTCATGTACCTCGTGTGAGCCCTTTTAGCAACGATCTCGCTACGTGGTGCAGTAGTGTTCGTCCCAGGTCCCAGCCCATCGACCAGGCATGGGCGGGGATAATTTGATGGCTTTTTGCGCTTAATTAGCGTACAAAGCTCGACGGGGTAACCGACTGGGAAGTAGAGTAAAAGTCGAGGAACAACATAAACACAAAAACGGTAAGATTCGAACTGAATCGGGGCGCGATCAACGGCTTTGGCAGTGCGTGCAGACAGCAATGTACCATTGCGCACGACATTCCGTTCCGTTTGCGCCCGCCGATGCGTGGTCCGTGTGTGGATGCGTGTGCAACAAAGTTACGCAAAAAAAAGCGTCGATTAGTCGCACGCAATGTCTTTCGGTAACGCGGACGAGGACGAAGGCTAGACAAAGGAGTGTAAAGACTCCGTTAGTGATGAATGATCAGTGGATCGTGTTCAGCTTTAGACTATTATTGGTACTTGGGAATGGGCTTTTTTTTGGAGGGGATAAGCATTGTAAGCTTGTTCCAAGATCACAACGAAAATGGTCGATTAATGATATGAAGACTCTAGAATCTAGACTCCCCTCACGAGGATAAGCTCACATCCCGTACATTGTGCAGCTCGGATCAGATTGTGCTGTAAATTATTAATGGATCTTTTCTCTGCTTTCTGTTGCTATGATGCTGCCCTATCGTACTTGATCAACCCGATGCACGTGGCACGTTCCACCTTGAATGGCGCACACTATCTTGCTTGCCTTAATGAATTATCTCCCACCGATGCCTTTCTACAGGAAGAGATACTCGGACTCGGCACCAACAGCCAGATCGGGTTAATCTGTTAATATGTTGGACTGATTCTTGTTGGCTCTTGGGATCCCCCCCCCCCCGCCTCTCTCTCTCTCTCTCTCTCTCTCTCTCTCTCAGATCGAAAGAATGGAAGAAATCCACCAGAACCACAGCTTGCACACCCTCGAGCGATCCGATCGGTTGGTTGCGATAGGCCAACCAGTGAACGTGCCCATGCGAGATCCGCGAGGATCGTCCCAGTGTGGTCTCGACGCGGGGGAAAGATCCTCAATATCGTAGCTATTGGATTTAAGCCCAGATCGCCCATCGAGCGAACTGGGGGAGTGGCGCTAGCATCAAGATACGATCGGGGTGAGTATATGCAACATCTTCTTTTTGTGGAGCAAAGAGACGTTAAAAGGAGCTTTACAATCCGGGCTTCGCCAAGGCATCGTTCTAATGCAGGGTCCAGAAAAAAAACTGGCATTAAGGGATAGAAGGTGGGAATTGAAGTACCTCTGCCTGCCGGTCAGTGAACTGTGAGCGATCGAATTGCGCGACGACGGACACAGCCGGATGTCGATGTCCACATGTTACGAATGAATGTCGGATGCGTCGAGCGTTTTTCTCTCGCTCTCCACCTTAACTTCCTGTTCACAATTTCTAAGCTTACAAGTTCGCGTTCTTTGGTGATCGAATCGAGTTAATCGAAGTGCTCTTTTTTTGGTGCTATCGTAACACCTGTTACACACCTCGCGCGTTAGGACCATAACGAAGGTCGCGTATGTCGTGCTCCAAAACAAAAAAAAAAAAAAGTCCAGAGAGGATCTAAACGCGTAGCTTAGCATTAAACGATTCGATCCCTTTTCTTCGGTACTTCCGTTCGCGTGCACCGAGCTGTTGCAATTAAGCGTCAGCTGAGATGTCTGAGAACGCACTGGCCAAGCAGCAGTCGAACAATATGAGTTCCCTGCATCTCATACATACTCAATTTATAGCCACTTGCTGCCACAATACACGCGAAAGGAATGCATCGCACACAAGGGATTTCCCCTTTCGGCTAGTGCTGATAAGCCGGTGCCATTCTTACTCACTATCCGAAAGCCCCTAAAGCCGCGCTACAGTCGATTTGCGTCGCTTCAGCCTTAATCATCAATTGGCGTCTTTTGCCTCTGACTTCATTGAGCGGTGTGCAGTGTTTGTGGCACCAATGGTTCGAAGCATTCCGAAGTTGAGATGTGCAAATCTGCTCCTGTGTCTGGTGGTGACGTTTGGTGCGACTGCCAAAATAAATCGCGAGCGAGGATCACTCTGCCGATCGTCGAGTGGACTGCAAGGGATGTGTGTTGCGTTGAAGTATTGCCCTAAATTGAGAGCAATCGACGAGAAACCGTACCTATCCCGGCAGGAGATGAATCTACTAATAGGAGCTGCCGGTGCCTGTCCACCGGACTTGGAGGTGTGTGCGATTTTGGTGCGTTTAATCAGGACAGTTTAATAATTTATTGTGTGCTGCTTTTGTAGCTTTATTGTTGTGCCGATGGAGATATTCGTTGGTTCGCCAAGACTACGTCCAAACCTTCGAAAAAGGCAACGCCACCGCCGTTGGACGAGTACAACGCCATTCTAGATACCGATTGCCTTCAAACTCGGCTTGGAATGGATGAACGTTTCATAGGGCGCGCATCGCTAGATTCCTCGTTCGGCGTGTTTATAGCCTACACGGGAAGGAAAAAGTACAGCAGATGTGTTGGAAGCTTGATCACACCCGAGTACGTCCTAACAGCGGCTCATTGCGTGCAAAACTGGAACGGGTCGGTTACTGATCATTCAGCTCGCCACCATTTTCTACAACGATTCTCGATTTCTGGGACACTTTCAGGATGGTTTTGTACGTCAATGCACACCACGTCACGCGTGACACAGTGCACGGTGGTCTGAAGGCAGACGTGAAACCACGGTTCGTCCGAGAAGCAGTCATTCACGGAGAGTACAACACTACGACGCGCGATCATGATATTGCTTTGCTGCGATTGAACGAGAGTGTAGCTATAGGAGAGGCAGGATCACCCAGGCCGATCTGCATCCCGATCGGTACGGTACACGATGAGATTGCTTCCGTTGGACACACGCTGAGCTGTTTCGGTTGGGGTGTTAATGCTGATGGTAAAACTTCTAAAAGTCGAGAGCTCGTCTTAGTCAGAATTGTAACGCATGTAACGCTTCTTCACCACAGGTAAACCTAGTAACAGCAAGCAGTGGATAACGCTGGAACGTATCTCTCTGGAGCTGTGCCAAGCACGGATGGATTCGCTACGGGTGGCACTGCTTCAAAGGGTACTAGTGACGGAACGTAACATCTGCACGATTACCATTACCGGGCATGACGCGTTTGCGGGCTATTCCGGTGGTCCACTGATGTATCGAAAAGATGGCACCTGGTTCTTGATAGGGTTGATTAATTTTGGGGTTGGCAGCACGAGCAACGAGTTCCCGGTGGTGTCGTTGAATGTGCAACAGTATACGGATTGGATTTTGGAAAACATTCACTTCAAAACAGACGACAGTAGGGTGTGATAGATGTATTACCGCTTTATGATTATTCCCTGATGCTAATAAAGAAAGCGTAAACCAAAATAAACGTACTACGTTGTACAGGAACTTTGCTCGTAGTAGTTGGAGAGGCGTTTGTTTTGCCCTGCATCTCTTCGCTGGCGTTCGGCGATAACGCACTCAGTTAACGATTAGCGGCACAATCAGAAGGCAGCAGCTCGAACCCGCTGCTTGCCTGTCGATCAGCGAACAGCTCAGTCGAGAGTGACCGTGAACTGTGAACGGAGTGTTAGGAAGACGATTCGCAAAAGTCACACCACAAATGTGTGTCAACGGGTCTGTACGATGATTTCTGCGACGTTTTCGGTGCTTGTGTGCATCGCCCTATTACCACTGTTGATGGTAGTTGCACAGCGAGAGGTAGATCAGGTGTGCATCCTCACGAATGGACGATCCGGACGATGCATCCGACTGGCCGAGTGTACCGAGATAGCTGAGCTAGCGAAGCGCATTGTGCTATACCAGTGGGAAACGCAAAAGATAAGAGCCGTCCTGGGTGCCTGTGCTAGTGATGAGAATTCATCTGATCCGATCGTATGTGTGCCATGTGTGTGTGACGTTCAATCGAGAGTGTAGCTATGTGTGTTTTTCATTTCAGGTTTGTTGTGAAGCAGGGAGACGTGGTGTAGTAGCTACAGTGTCAGCAACTACTTCCACCACTACAACAACAACTACAACTACTACGCCCCCTATACCAATCACCAGAAGACCCACACGTGCACGACTGAGTACGGTCAGTCCACCAACAAGACGAGTAAGGGTTACTATCCCTACCGAACCCATCACCAGAAGGCCTACACGTGCACGAGCGTCCACAACCGTTCGCACCCGAACCATGGCTGACTACGATCACTTTAAGGATGTTCTACCGGTGCGTTGCGGTATGCGACAACCCGTCCCTTCCATACTTTCAGACGCAGAGGACGAAGACAACACGCACGTGTGGGCAGTACACTTGGAGATTAGAAAACCGAAACTGACCACTCCAGCACGATGCGTCGGAACGTTAATCCAGGAACGTTACGTCCTGACCGCAGCACACTGTGTACACTTTCTGCCGGTAGAGAAGTAAGTCTTTAAGTGGTGAGGGATTGCATAGGAAGCCTGACCTTATTGTTAGATATGACCTAGATAGAGCACTAGACTATTTACCCTGGTCAAGGATTACTATTCAACTAACTAGTTCAACATCGCAGTCTCCTCTTTTTGATGTCTACTTTGATCGAATATTTCAAATCAATGTGAACTGTGATCTAACACTTGACTCTCTCCCGTTAGTATCAAGCTATTTTTTGGCGTAAGCTTAATCAGTGTACTGGACCAGTGTTTGGCCGATGGCGAATGTCAGGAGCGTAGGGCGGCCGAGTTCCTCATACATCCCGGTTACAATGCGCACAGCTCTACCAACGATGTGGCGCTAATTAGAGTAAGCGAACCGGTATACACTTCCGATGCCGTCATGCCTGCCTGCCTGTCGCTGGATCATGTATTCGACGAGAACCTACCGGACGACAAGCGTGTCCTTTCGCTTGGTTGGGGTAAAACTGGATATGGTGTGTGAGAGGCTTGCCGGAAAGATGTCTCATCGTAAAAATAGCTAAAATGAATTGCTTTTCCATTGTAGGTGGTATGAGTGACTCGAAGCGTCTCGTCTATCTTAACGTGATCTCGCAGGACGAATGTAGCGAGTATCTTACGAACAACACACGCATCAATCCATCCATGTTCTTCAGCGTGATGTGTACACTGGGCGTGCTGAGAGGCCAGGACGTGTGTCAGGGAGACTCCGGTGCACCGATGTTACATTTTCGCGACAAACGGTTCTACGTGGTTGGTGTGGTTAGTACTGGGCCCAAGTGTGATCCTGCGGCGGGAAATTCTACCAAACTTGCCCCGGGCATTGCTACGCGAGTGTCCGAGTACAACAATTGGATTCTTACCAGTATGAAGCGAATAGAGGGTTTTTGAGTGGCGGAACGCTTAAACAAATCTTGCTTAGCTAGATTTTTCTCCTTTAATACTTCATCTAAATAGTTTAAAGTTGTGTCTACTTTCTTAAACTCAAGGATAATTTAAATAAAAATTAAGCTGTCATACATCAAATCAAAACAACATGGTGTGATTTACTTTTCTAAAAAAAATGCTTGTGCGTGAAAAAGAGCAAGAAAGAGAGAGATATTCCGATCACAGTGCGATAGCGCGATGTTTACCTGTGGAAGGAAAATCGTGTTTATCTTACTCGCTCACTCATCGTGCGAAAATAAAAAAAAACCACACTCCAGATGTATTTTGCTTGTTCTCTCACTGCGACGTACTCACTCCTTCTCGTTCTCCTTTTCTCGTTCTCACACGCAATATAACCTACCTGTGTTTTCAGGTGTGCGTAAGTGACTGATCTCCTTTGCACAGTACACACTGTTCATCTCGTTTTCACTCCTACTCCTGTCTCTCTCACGCTCACACGGTTACAGGGAACAACGACGAAAACCATAGGTGAGGTGAGCAAAATTCATGCACTCACCCATTACTCACCGAGCAGCTCGCGCACGCATCGCACGTCAGTTTCGTTGTCCGTTTTCAGTGCTGCTGCTTTGTTATTTGAGCGTTCGAGCAAACGAGTGTGTCGGGTGTACGTTTATTCCCGTCGCCTGCGTGTTAATCGCGTCAACCGTGCCAGATGTATACACGTGTGAATCGTGAAGTACTTTAAAGCATAACAGTGAAATAATAGAGAGCGATGTGAATTACAAAAAAGGTGCAAGAATTTTTGTTCCAAAAAGTTGTACATAAAAGTGAACCGAGTAGAACGAAGTTGAAGTTTTGTTCGCCTTAAAATGGATGTCGCTAGTGTAGGCAAGGAGTATCTGATTAACCAATAACGAAGAAGGGTATCAGGTTGTTGGGAGATTATTGTGGAAAAAAAAATTTCGTTGTGTTGAGTGTAATATTAAAACGTTCATCTGGAAGCTTTCAAAAATCTAAAAAGTTGGTGTGAATGTTGTGAAGAAATAAAAAAGAGAAAAATTACATTCAAAATAATTCGAATCGGAGTGTGGTTTTTGGTGTAGATAATAAGTAAAGAAAGTGTGTCGTTTTTTTTTTCAAAGCAAAGTGCATTACAAAAGTGTGTAAGAAAAACCACAAGTTTAGATTAAGAATTCCCATTTCCGACTTGATTGCGCATATGCAGTTCCACTGAACTTAAAGTCGACAAAACCGAAGAGAAAGCCCAACATCACCAACAACCATGGAGTCGGATGGGGAGCGTGATGCCGGATACAATCATTACAAGTGAGTGCAAATATGACTGTCATTTAAAATGTTTTTTTTGTAAGGGTTTGATTTTCTAAATTCAAACAATCATTTCAAAGTGTCTGTGTCAATGTGAGTCGTAAAATTCTGGGATGGCGAAAGTGCCAACATGGGTAATTCATTTCCATTCCGACGATCACTTTGAATTGCGCCCATCAGTTGGGGTTTGTGAATGCGAGTTTGCAACTGAACGCAAGATCAAATCGCACTCGAATCGGTGATGCACTTCCGCAAATGCATCAAGCAGAAGGAGAGGCCAAACAGACGGCGTTGTTTTGGCGGAGTCGCTGTCGATGGTGATCGTGATGGAAAGGAATAGGTTTGGACAGAGTGGGTTTAAAAAGATAACTTTTGCTGTTAAGGGCTCGCCGAATTTAAATATATTTATTAGCGAGACCAGCTTTATTAGCACTTCAAACTAGATTCCTAGTGAATCATGTCGCGGAGTTTTCTTTACGGTCCATTATTGGAGAATCGTTGACGGCTATGCCCATTAAGCCTCGTAGAATTAGTGTCGCGACTTTAGAACGACTCCTCAAGGGCTTTACGAGAGGAAGTTGCAGTTCTAGCTGGAGAAGAAGATCATCAAAACACTAACGCAGGTCGCTGCAGCTATCCAACATCTCTGCAACAAAGTGTTCCCGCGTGTGCTTTACCTTAGACTGTGTTGCATTATCTCAATTATCTTTGCAAGGCTCTTTGCAGCGTCCCAGAGCTTTTTTGTGAGACTCTGGCTCTTGCAGACCTTATACGATGTGGCTTTGATGCAGCATTTCACAACCCTTATGCCTTCGTTTCTGTCGAAGTGTGCGCTTATGCGAAGGAAGGATGCAAATAGAAGTAAAACCAATAAACCGTGCACAACAAGCGAAGAGCTATGCTTCGTCACAAAAATCGCTGACGACAGCGACGAACGATAGTGCCAAGGAAATGTAAATCCTCTTTCCGAAGCTCAAATTAAGACTTTAAACCGTAGGGTATAATTTGCATCCAAATTTACCCCTCGCTCGTGGCCGTTCCTTCCCCCCGGGGGTTTTGGTCTAAGGTGCGCGATAATCATGTGACATCACGCCGCGCAGCACGCGCATTTGCACGAAACACCCGGCACGAAGATGCCGGGATGGATGATGTGTACGGGATTTACATCATGTATACGATACGATCGTTCCTACCAACGAGCCACACCAAGGGAACGGTGGGAAGGAACAAATACAAAAAATCGGTAACGATCCCCTTTTTTTCCATCATCACATCCTGACGGAAGTGTGATGATGCAGCGGCGTAAAGCACGGTCCGCACGGTCTTAGAAAGAAAAACAAACATTTCATTGGAGCTTATAAAAGATAATTTGTATAATTTTCTACCCCGTCCGATGGTGCCGGACGCGCGTCGGCCAGACGCGTCGTGTGTGCGTTATGGTTGCACATTTCGCAATGCGAACGACGGCGACAATCACAACACTTCCCGGGAAGAGGCGATTAAGCGAGAGATGAGCCGCGGAAGTGATTCCACACCGAGAACCCTTGAGGATGTGCTTAGTTTTGAGAAGGAATTTGGAACTCTGGAACAATATTGTACTCCCGACGTTTTGGAAAATGATCTTGATCTTGAGAAGGGTACTAACTCGAAATAGTAGCCTCGAAGTAGTAGTAGAATATGTAATCTGATCTCAATTCCCATCTGGACTGAACGTCTTACAGAAGTCAAGGGGCCTACAATTTCCAGAGGCTGAAGCAACTAAGTACGAAAACAAATCTTAATCTTAGTAATATGCTCACGACAAAAATAATCTTAAAAGACCTACAGTTGAGCTTATTCAAGCGTTAAAACTGAGTTGAACTTTAACTTCAAGAAGATCATCAGCTTCGATCACTCTCTCCCAAAAATTCTCGAAAAACAATCTCTCAACATGATCACAAACATTGCTTATCCCAGCCCCAAAGGGTTAATCGAACGGTCTGGATGAGTTTTTCGATCCTTCTTCCACCGATCGATCCGTGCCGATGCCCACTCGCAGACACCGATCAGTAAGGGCTTGCGCAGCCTGGCACGAATTTTCGGAATTACAGGTTTCGGTCGGTGTGGCGCTCGTCTAAAGGTATCCCCCCAGCCGAGAAGGTCTTAGCAATTTACACCCACGCGCGCACAACGATCATCCGTTGGGCGCAGTGATGGCAGCGGTTTGCCAAGCTGCACCAAGGGCAACGTGTCGCCCGCAGACGCGGCCCGCAGGGTCTGACAAATTTTCTCTCCGATCTTTGATCTTTCGTCATCAAATGGCACCTTTTCCCTTGCTTGGCCTGACCGAGACGTCTTCGCATGCAGATGAACGATGACGAGAATGACGGAGCATATGAAGATGGGTTTTGTTGTTGTTTTGCTTTTGCTCTTTTTTGGGGGGGTGTATCTCTCACCGTACTTGGCATTGATTCTGGACAAACCAGGGCTGACAGGTGGGGGGTGAAGTGTTTAAAACACCCCCGAAAAAAAAACGACTTAGTCGCAATGCCAGCAGGAATCCTGCACCGTCGATCGATCGGTGAAGGTGTGGTCTGATCCGAAATGGGCGATTTCCGGTGCCACGCCAGAGAGTTACCCAGTGATTGATTGATTTCGAACAAGTTTCATTCATCAAACGTGGAACGTGGACTGTAGAGAATACGACGCTTAGAGCTTTGCTTGGTTGCGTTGAAAAATATAGAACATTGCTTTGGAGCGTTTTTTGGAGGATTTTGAGGAAACTTCCACTCTTTTTAAAGTTCCACAAACATAGTTCCACTTTCTCCGCGCGTCGTTTCATTTAGCAAGCAGCATTCATCATGCCTTTGCGAATAAATTGTTTTATTACTGTTTCCCCTTTAACATAAGCTTAAGCGCAAGAGCAAAAAGAAAACCTGCATCCCCCGGGACAGCGTTGATAGAATTTTAATTTGCACCCTCCAGCATCTTGCCACGCAACGTTCGGCAAACTCATTAGCTGGCCTTAATAGTCAGCTGCTAATACCTTAAAAAAGTCGTCGGTGCCGGAGAGAAAGTTGTCATTTTTAAAAACATCATCTTATGACAAACGGTTTAAAATATGCGACGCTTGAGGAACTTTAGGCGCTGAGAAAAAAAAGGCAGTCAGAATTAAAAGCGAAAAAAGGAAAACAAGGCCAACAAACCTGGAAGGCGAAATTAAATACAATACCCAAAACCAAGGGAGTGAGAAAGCTGAATTTATTAAACGTTGAAGTGAGTTGGCAGACAAAAATTGCAAACAAGAAAATAGTTGAAATATATAAATAATGTCAGTAAATCAAAGCCGAGTCGAAAGGGAGGGAAAGATGCATTACCTTGCCGGGTTGGTAATTAAGATGCATCCCAGCGGTGTGCGAGTTCCTTCGCTAGCTTTAATTTTGAGCGCCCTGTTGCATATGAAACAATCATGAAAGATGATGATGATGCTCTATTTTTGGACATCCACCCATCTCCGTCAGGTGCGTGTCGATGAGAATGTCGATTAATTATGAAAACCTTTAAACGCCTAGAAAAAAAAAAAACCGTCACGTACCGAAATCCCCCCACGTACTGGAAGATTTCATTTTCTCGCTTTAAATTTATAAAGTGAGCTTAATTGACTCCCGCTTGTGCCAAGCGGGGCAGCATTCCTGCCAGAAGGATTACGAGGGCACAACGGGGCGGGACGCGCCGGAAGCGAGGGAGCGGCAAAATTCGCGATTTAATACCGCCCGACGATGGCGATGCGGAACGGAGACGATTTTAAGCTTATCGAGTTTGTTTTGCGCCGATTTGCGCCCGCTTTAAAGGGGGAAGGTTTGTAAGCTCGTGTCCATATTTGGATAAGCGCACGTTGCGCTCTCTTCTTCGGTGGCAGTGGTGGCCGAGAGAGAGAGAGGTAGCGAGAGAGGCAGGGAGAAAACGGTTTATCCGAAGGGCGTCCAGTTGTCGTCACTTGGTGGCACTCAACCTTCCGCTCCCTCTCTCCCTTTAGCGGTGCGATCTTTCGCGATCTTGGCAACAAGTTTCGCGGCTTCCGCCGATCCGCGACTGATGCAATTGCGGTTTGGGTTGCTGTTCCTACTCCCTCCCCTTTCCAGCCCATGCATCGAAGGATAAATGAATGAAGAAAGGTAAATGAAGAGAAAAAAACCTCCACACACTCACACACATAAAAACCCTCCGAAGGATTTTAATTGGATCGCAAAACTAGATATTAGCACGGTGTATCAAACACGCGCACCTAAAGAAAGCGCTTACCCTGGTGAAAGAAAAAATATCGAAAAAAGAAAAACAATCTCTAACCTGAGGTGACTAAAAAGTGCAAAAGTAGAGAAGGAAAACGATGAAAAAAATTAAATAAACTTTCAACAACAACAAGAAAAGCAAAACATAAAAACGGGAGTTACAAAAGCAACAAGAAAATAAGAGAAAAAACACACACACATAACTTGCAAAACCAGTTGCATACAGTAAAATGCACAAAGTCAAGTCAGACCTTTAAAAACAAAGCGCGAATAGGCGGGAGGGAAAAAAACAGAACAAAAAGACAACATACACCAAGCGTACTGATAATAAAAAAAACTGGTGTAGAGTATAAGTAAATAATAAACGCAACAACCACAGCAAAAAAACACTGCAATCCAGCAGAACGATGATGCCTTAACATATTCGCGCGCGCGTAGCTCTGGGACCATCCCGAAAGCAGTGAACCCACCGGTTAAAAACCGCCGGCAAGATTATTGGACGTTGATAATAATTTTAATAACTTAAGTGCTTTCTTCGATCAGCTAAATGCTCAACGGTGGCTGCTGGGTTCAGAAATGTCGAGATTAGTGCCCAACCGCCGGTTCCCTTTCCGGGTGCTGTACGGTGTAAGACAATCTTGTCGGTATTTTAAAAGTACATGCGCCCGAATGCGTCTTTATGCTGCCGAGGGCTGGCTGCCGTTGGCGCTGGCGATAACGTCACCGGAATGGAACGGGGAGAAGGGGGGGGGGGGGGGGGGAGGCCTCGGTGAAGGGGTGACATGTGTAGCCGTGCATTCCGCCGGCAGATTGTGGCTGTCGTTCTAATAGTGTTACCGCTAACGGTTGGCTACGGCACCGGAATGTTTCGATGGTGGTGAACATTTTAGAGTAGAATTTGCTCCGACTAGATAAGTAAATCATGTGCAGCGAAGGTTATTTAGAGGATTGCAAAAGAAGGAGATGCAGGTGGGGATCGAGCGAGAGTGTGGGTGGGTGTTGTGGAGGGCGTGAGCAGAAGAATTCAAGGCTCTATTTCGAATTGCTAGATGAGGTGGTAATTTCTTCTTTAAATATTTATTTTAGTTTAGTTTATTATTTTTGCACTTTAATCTCATAATTTCTGTAGAGAGTCCTCTGACTCGTAGTTGGTCCAAACATTCTATTTTCTGTTTATCGGTGAGTAGAGACGATCGTGATACCGCTTTTCTTACTACAAGATCAGGGCTCAATGCCCAGCTGGAGGACTGGAGTCCTCGTAGTAAGGACTTAGTTACCAGCTATGAAGTATCATCAAGCCTCGTAAGCCATTAGATGAATGGTATGACCTAGCAGGTCCTTCGGCTAAAAAGAAGAATAAGCTGGACTTATAGCATTCATCCCGGTCTTCTCAATTTAATTGAAGTCACGGTAATCCATTACGTAGCAAATTTGAGTTTCATCAGAATCTTCCTCTCAGGCGGCTTCCTCTGAGCGATCGTCAGTTGCTATCTTGACTTAATGACCTCCGGGGTCACACTGGTCGTCGAATATCGTATTAGACTTGTTGACACCACGTAGTTGGATAGTCAGTAACCAGGGATTTGAAACCTGGTCCAAGCGTTTGAAGATTGGCCCAACCGTCGCCTTTACCACCAGAACCGCCCAAATAGGAGCTTCTTCAAGCCTCTAAACTAAATCTTCAAGCCATTCCATGTTTCGACGACTGTCAAATGGTATATCTCAGATGTATCTTAACAATTTGAGATTTTTTCAAACTTTGGAGGTAACTAATATCGAAATAGAGTTGAAACGCCACATCAGCTTGCCTAAGTGTCCCCTACCACGCATGCATCAACCCATTAGTGCAGGTTAAAGACAACCCTTTTGCAAAGTACATTACCTTGGAAAACTTTCACTCATGTCGGCCTCATGTCGCCTTGTCCTCATGTGTGGCACACCACCACCACCACCACCACCACCACACACAGAGACTATTCTTAGGCAATCGCGCCTAAGACTACCCTTGAAAATAGTGCCTGCATAATGTCTGGGTTCGGTTACGGTTCGGGTAGCTGGTACTAGAGTAAGTGGTAAAACTTTCTCACTTTTACTATTGAAACGATTGCGCGCCGACCGAGCGCAGAAACTTCGCGGCGCGGTGGGCGAGCATTAGATCTGGTTCGGCTGCTGTCACAGTTGCGTGGAAAATCTAATCGCTTCATAGTTCAGATGATTTTGTGGGGAGAGGGCAAAAAAAGGATGCACAGGCGGAGCGGCGGGAACCAAGACCGCCCCCCCCCCTTCTCCCTTTTATACCCCATTTTCCAAACAAAGTGAATGACAACCGAAAACAGCCAGTCACTGGTGACGACCCCCTTGTGTTATGTTTTGCTGCGCCTTTGCGTGCGTCCAAAAAGGACGCGCTTCGTCTGTCACTCTAACGAGCGTCTATTAAGCTTACAAGAGTGGGATGACTCCGGTAGGCTGATTACCACCGGCATGCAGATGAGTGTCGCCTCGGAGGGTGCACTTTTTTCTATCTTCAAAGCGTGTAGGCGGTTGTTTACCAGGAGGAGGTACCTCGGTTTCGGTATAAATTAATTGTCCTTACCCATTACGCTTGCCGTCATCCGGAGGTCATTGGTTTTTGTAGCAAAAAAGCACACAAAATTGAAAGTGTTTCACTCAATTTAATCCCGAGTGGAGGATAGTCAACGCACGGCACCGACTGTCAGGATTGATGCGGTTGGAGAAGGCAATAGGCAGACGTGGAGAGTAGATACACAAAAAAACGCGTAATATTGTGGCTCATCGAATGCCCAAAATGCGTGAGGTAATGGAGTAATTTTGTCGGCAGAAATTTTTACACTCGCTTGAACGGGGTGAAGCATGTTTTTTCTTGTCCCTTGTGCTTTTTTTGCTGAGAGCCTTCATGTTCTTGTGTGTTGTTATTATTTTGAACAATTTATAGGCAGGCGTAAATTAGATTGTCTCCTACGCCGGCCGTACCGGATTGGATTGCGCACGGGGTGGAATTTTTGTGTGAAGCGATGCGTAGTCCAAACCCGTCTGCTGCTGCTACCGAATGATGATGATGATTATAATGGTGAAATTATTACGCCAGCAATTCGATGTCCTATTTGTGTTTTGCTGATGAGGTGAAAAACAACATTCGGGATGTTTGAAAATTATTCTCATGCTGAGTTTTTGGACTTTTGGAGGGTAATTTATGCATTATTATTCGAGGCTCAGGTCGATTGGCGTTGTTTGCTTTGTAGAAAGCCTGATGTTTTACCTCAGAAGCTTAAAGATTAATGTTGTTTTAAAATTTAACAACCAATTTTCTTGGACAATTCTAAAACATTTGGATTCTAAAAATGCTGTGTGCTTTGGATTTCTAAATTCTGCCCCAAACGACACGCATAATACATCTACAGAGACTTGTACAACTTGGCTGCTTTACATACCACAAAGACGATCGTAGTCGACGACTGTTCCCGCACGAATGGGTTTGGCATGTTGCTACGGCTACAGAGCTGTACAGGCGTTTGGGGTTTTGACCATTTTCGTTCCGGTTGACGAAGTTTCGAGGATGACGACACTCGGGGAAGTTTACAGAACGAAGGCGATCCTCAATTTTTCTCTACACTGTTCTTTGTGTGTCTCCAGAACTTGCCGAGCGTTTATTGGTGGCACCTTTAAATGTTAAGACGTCATACAAACATTCTACAGATGCGATAATATTATTATTGTAAAGAAATGTGGAAGAAATAGTATCAACTTGTTCCTTGAGGTATCAAAAACGCTTCCCAAACTTCCCAATAAAAAGCAAGTCTTCACCCTGTGAACCAGTTAACGTGTCCCAGTGGCAAATATCTTCATGTCCTATGGTCCCGTTGTAACAATTCGTGATTGGTCGTCCTGCTTTCGGACGTTTCGGTTTGCTACTTCGTAACATAATTCCCAGCAGATTTGTGTTCCTTTCACGCTTTGATCAACTTCTCCGATCGAACGACGCTGATGATCGTTGCATCGGTTGCAGCTGTAATTGGTGCCACAATTGCCTAATGGCAACACGTGTGTGCTCCTGATCTGACTGACATTCCGGGAGGGTGATCAGAACCAGTGGTGGTGAAATGGCCTCTGTCCTCTGTTTTCGCTGAAGAAAGCTGTTTACAGTTCGGATTCGGATAAGTTCTGGTCACCCGACCGGATGTTATTGGCCATGTGACGTCACGCGCTTGTTGATAGTCTTGCTAATCATCGAAAAACCGGCGACTATCAGTGAAGCCGTTCGGTCATCGCCGGTAACGAGTGTGATCATAAATCATTTCGTGCCACGTTTCGATAGCGATTCGGGTTGGTAGATATTTCGGGAGTAGACCGATAGATTACCGCCGTGATTAGACGAGCTGACGGGGCGAGCACTCCGGTGCCAATCGATTGAAGCACGGGCTAATCCACGGGTGGCTCAAAATAAATCCACTGCACGACCGGGTGGATGGATGAAGCCTCATGAGGCGGCAGGTTTATGATGATCGGTCAATCGGCCGTGCAATCAAGCGCTTTCTTTGTGGGTGTGGATAATGGGACGGTTGGGAGCAGTTGAAAGTACTTGATCCGCTTGTATCGATGGGAGCTAGCGAACGGGCTCTGTTGATAAGGCATGATGATTATTGAAATAATTAAAGAATGCACCAGGTCTTTGGTGAGGCATTTCTGACACTTTTTGAGCTCGAATGAACCTAGTTTTTTTTTTAAATATTGCAGTGTCTTTCTATTCCAACTACTTTCATTATCTGGAGACTCCAACACCAAGTACAGCTATTACCATAATTCACCTGTGTTGCCTCACAATCTTACACGACTGATAGTGTCGAAGGCACTTCGTAAACATCCATCTCGTATGCGATACGAAGCGGGCGATAAAATACACCCATGTCCAACGATTTCTAGCGACATCAGTCCGATTGCTAACCAACACCTCGGAAAAGGGCAATAATAGTTGTACGATCGAAACGTGGTAAAATGTCTTCCTATGACTTCCCCTTTTGCATTATGCAAGTGTTCTGTTTACACTGACTCCCTACAGCGTGTTACTGCGTAGGCCTTCGCCACCATGCAGCCATCCACCGGAAGCGTTAATAGCGATCGGAAATGAACCTGCGGAGGTGCGCTTGGTGATGCGTAAGAGACTCGACAGTGTGCCTGCTGCTGTCTTGCTTACCGAGACGAGCGTAGCTTTGCCTGCGTAGTGTGCCTCACGCGAAACGTAAACCGCCGGATGGATGGGTTCTCTCGGGACGTCTTCACGCAAGGGTCAGCCGTGTTCGGTTGTAATGAACGAGTGGGTGCCCAATGTATCTGGGTGTAGGTGTGTGTGTGTGTGCGTTGACCCCTAGTTGCAGGTTGCCTTTTTCCCGTCCCGACCAGCATGAACGTGCATGGAGTCCAGACAACGAATGCGTCAGCTCTCCCGGCCGAAGTCAGCTGAGCGTGTCAGAACATTTGAAGGTGACGAGCGATCGCTTTTAGGACTAGTACGTAGTTCCGCGAAGCAGTCAAATGAGACCTAGGGCTTACAGGCGTATTTTGGAGGTTTTCTTTTTTTTTTTTTGGGGTGGCTTGAAGACTTGACTTGGGTTATTTAATTTAAAATGAATCAGATAAACTGCAGAAAAAACCCCCGTTAGCTGGGACAAAGAAGCTCCTTCCGAACTTTGTCGGCAAATATTTACGATCCTCGGTAAGGGTTTTATGGGGTACGTTCCTTTCGAGGGGGATAGAATTTTGTGAGTGCGGCCAGAGTTCTAAGCAAGTTCTTGAAGATGCAAACCACAGCTTCGCTGGTTCGATTTCGGACGAATAAGTTGTGACTGGGTCCAGACGACTAGCCACAAAAGTGAACTTCAAGAAATTCTCCGGATCGTCACCCTGAAGTTCAACTGGGCAATATTCTACCAGGCCTCGTCTCGTTCCAGCATCACCATAAATCTCGTCCAGATTTGGAGTTGGTTCTTCTCCCTCTTCCAGCATTGGCATCCTCGGGATCTTCTAAAATATGTAGCATACATATTCGTCACGTTCGAAACGTTCGCTCCGCTATCTTCCTGGTATCGGATCGATCCTTTCGGGACATCCGGACATCGTTCGATGGCATCAAAACTGTTCTCTTTGCCGTTACTGTTGCGTTTTCAAGGAAATGTCCGCGAACACGATGATTTTGCGCATATTTTTGTCCTCCCTTTTCTCCTTTCCCCTTTCCTTCCCTCACTATCTCGTTCCTCTTTCGTTCACCTCCTCCTCAAACGCAATGCCGCTCACATAAAATCAGCATAAAATCTGCACCACCACCAGGCAGGAGTGTGGTTGGTCCATAATTTTTGCGGCAAACGAGAATATCAAATGAAATTGAAAGAATAACGTGAAAAACGTTTCGCAGTTTCCCCCAAAAAAAAAGACACACACAAACCGTCACCATCAGGTTACAGAACTAGAAATGAATGCGTCGTCCCATTGGCATAAAGAACAAACTACGCAGAGCAGTAAGTAAGTAAGAACTTTGAAGATCAAAACAAGAAAAAAAAGGCAAGTGGAAAAAAATGTAACAAAAATACATTTTTTGCAATGAGAAGCAAAGTAAGAAAGAAAAGTAAAACAAACTAGAAAGTAGAAGCAAAAAACAAAAGAAACAAAAAGCAAACAAGCCACCAAACAAGATACAAAAAAAAAAGAGGAGGAAAAACTGTAGCATAAAATTGTAGCCGCTGCCGTTTTTTTTGTTAGCTGTTTTGCTACGTTTTGTCTCTAGGCACCAAGGCTCGGTGAGCGATACGAGGGGGGAGGCTTACCTTTTTGGAGGGCGAAGGACGACATCTCCCAAACCAAGGATCAGGATCATCGCAGTTTGTCGATCGCGAGCCTGCATGCTGCATCTCTCTTGCCTCTTGAGCTTTTGCGCGCCCGTCCCTAAGGGCTGTGTGCGCTGTGCTGCAAGATTGTGATCTTTCTCCGGCAGAAAAATGGGGAGCGCACCCCCTACTGAAGGGTGGAGTTGCTTGAAGCTCGCTCGCGCGAGAACGAGGGGAAGGGAGAGCGTTTGCGCACGCGTTGAGCCCATTTCGCTTATTGGCAATTCGAATAATCGTGCGCATTCTAACCACCGCCGGCACTGGTGTCTCGGTGCAGTGTGTGTTCTGTATGCTTATTGCCATTCTTATTATGTTCAGAACTGGCCCGAACCATGCGCAGAGGCTGTAAGCCAAGAAGCGGCTTCCATTCTGTAATCTCCTTTGAAACACAAATCCGTCCGTCCGTTCCTATCTGCCCGATCCCGGGACCATCGTGTGTGTGTGTGTCATCGTGATTTTCTCTGTCTCCCACAATCCCACAAGCGCGCGGGCATGTTAGTGGCGGGACGCATCAAAAGCGCATACGCAACATTCGATCCTCCGTTTTGGGGGGAATAACGATATCGAACCTATCCGGGATATGGGGCGCACTGGAACTGGACTGGATACCCGGCCGGGTATGTAGATGTGCAACAGTGCCCGTGCATAACATATCCATACATTCGTGCGGAGCCTGTGCCTTGTGCGAAGCGGTTTGTCCGCTTGCCTTTGCGCTGCAGCATAAATCAATGCCGTGTGACATATATCCTTCGGATGTCAGGGCAGATATTGCTACTCCGTTTTTCTTTTGCATTTTCGCTTTCCACTGTGGGTCCTCGAAGAAGCTTCCCTCCAGCTGAATGCTTCCCGTCTTTTTGTCTGCAGGGAGCGTTTGGGTGCCCTTTTTTGGAGCGTTTGTCGTTTTTTTTTTCGGCAGGTTATGTCCCATTGCTTTTTTGTGGCTGGGCTGTGTCCTTACCGGTTATAACTCAAGCGCGGTGGTTCGGGAAATTGTTTTGTACGTTGCTTTCCAGTGGTCAATGATCAATGAACTAAGGGATGAAGTTTGGAATTTCATACATTACTTTGGGGTGTTTGTATGAGCAGTGTTCGGCGATCTGATACATCTGAGAAAGTCTAATAAAAGAAACGTATTTAAAATGAACTAAAAATTGTTGGACTATTCCAGATGAAGGATGAGATTCGATCGAACACTCGGACTACCGAATATCTTATTCGAGGCATAGGTCTCTGGCATTAGTTTTTAATAAGTCAATTTAAAGTTTCAGTTTCATTTCGAGAGAAGTTAATATTTCCTCGGAGAACTCCCGGAGTCAACAACATATTCTGGTCTAAGTTCAAATATTGGCTAATCCAGTGAACTCCAAGCTCAGAATTTATGTCTTCAGTTAGTGATAACTTTGTGAAATAACTAACTGATAACTTAGTTAGTGAAATCACCAAAAGTCACTCATTAGAGATCAGGGTTCAAATCCCATCCAGACCTTACCCCCGTAGTGAAAACCGACTAACCAACTACGTGGTATCAGCAAGTCTAGTCAGCCATTAGAAGATGGCCGGTATGACAGTAGAAGATCGTCTAGAAGAAGAAGTAGGAGATGGGCTTGGCCCACAATAATCGATTGATGAGCTTAAAGCAGAAGAGATTGAAACACAAAAAAGACACCTCATCAGCAGCCGATAACTTCACCGGAAACGTATCGCTATCAGATCTCTTGCCGATCAATTATTCCCACACTACTACCCACTTGCCCTAGGAACGTCAAGCGGGGTGACACCAAAAGGACAAATCAATAATCAATAAAAAAAAAGGAAAAAAACCACACACCAAAACTCGTCGACGTTGCACTTGAGAAATCAAAAATCAATAGCACACAGTGCTTTGCGCTGCCGACGGGGAAGGGTTGCAATAAAAGTCGGAATGCGCGCACGGCTCAATTTCTCTCTTCGAACTTTCGAGTGGATCACAAACAGTGGTCTCGAACTGGCGCTAATCTCTACCGTCCACACACACTCTGCAAACCGATCCGAGAGCTTGGCACGAACGCTGAGGGACAATTAAGTATCGCTCTTGTGCATCATATTACGCTTTCCTGTAAAGCACTTTTCTAATCGATTGAAGTGGATATCGGAAACGTTTGTGCACGCGAATAACTGCAGCTGGTTCTATTTTGAGGTCTCTAATGAATATCGGCGACATTTGGTAAATTAAAAAAACGTTAGCAAATTCTTCATCCTGATGTCATTGTTTCCTTGGTGGATAGCCGGGAGCGGTTTTTTTTTTTTGTTCGAGCACTCTGAACGGAGGCAGTGTTTGGACGATGTTGAGAACAATGTCGATAAACAATGGTCACCAAGGCGCGTAAGAAACGGCAGCTGACGAGCTCACTGCAGAGAGAAATTAGCGAACAAATCTTATCGTAACCTTTAACCTCACAAAAGTCGTTTGCAGACGTTTACCAAATGGACGCCATTTTGTGCGCGAGGGTCCTCGCGAAGATGCAAAGTCCTTTGGATTCCTGCAGCCCTTGGTTGCAATTGATTTTCCAATCCCTCTCTCTCTCCCCCCTATTCCTCGTTCGTTGACATTTGTACAGCGCTATTATTTTAGGACCCTCCATAGAGCTAGAGCTGCCGGGACTTCCCGGGGTTGCGTTGGTTTGTATTTTTTGTTGTTTTCTTTTCCCAAAAAAAAAAAAAAAACCGGGAAATGCTTCCCTGGGGCGCGTTCCATTATTATTCGCTTACCGGCACGCAAATCATGCGCATTCGCACGCAGCAGGGAATGTTTCGAAGTGTGTGTGCATGTGTTGTGTCATTTAGCCGGAGCTTAATTGACCGATCGTTTGGGCTGCGGTTCTCATGCCTTGCGATTGGTTTATTTGTGCATTGTGTAAAGAGTGCGGTACAAATTAGGTTTGAATTTTTATTTAATTCGATCAAATCGTGCTCGAGCAGCACAAACCCTCGTTTGTTTTCATGTAAGAGTCACACTCGTTTAACGATTATTAAATTATTTTAAAAACTGTTTCCTTCTTGTTAGGAAAATTCTAGTATGTGAAGTTCATTAATTCATAGCACTCAATAAAATTTGCGGACAGAACGAGACCGCCTCGAATCGAATCAATCCTAAAACGCATTATAAAACACCCCGGTGACAAAACATCGACTTCCTTCCTCTTGTGACCCACACATCACCATCTAACTGCACGTTAATCTAACACACACAGTACTACAGCAAACAACGAACGTTTCCATTTGTCAATCATGCTTCCTTTTAATTAATCGTTCACCTAATGCCATTCATTTTCCCGGTCCGTCGCACCGCGATGCAGCGTTGGTGCAACGTCACCTTGTTCGGTGCAACGCGGCCAGCGTCCGGGGAAGTCAAACAGGCGGGAAGTGAATTGTTGTGCGCGTTCTGGTGCTCGGTGCGGCTTTTCTAACGGTGACGATTGGACACAATCGGACACACAGTTTTCAGGCTCCAGCGTGGTTGGTGCTTTTCTGCGGTGAGATGCCGCGCTAGAGATTAGCTCTCTGGCAGTACGCGCTGAAAGCCCGGTAGCGTCTATTGTGAGGGTTGTTGCGAGTACGGTACTGTCCGGATAGTAGGTGAGGTTGGTTTGCTACAGGTTACAGAGTTGAATGAAAAATAAAACACTGATCAAATTGGATGCAATGCTTGGTGCAAACGAGAGCATGACGTTTAAATAGTTGCATGGCGAAACTTACGATCATTTACAATGCAAAATTTAAGTAAAAATGATTAGTAATAATCGAAATGAAGCAGGTCAAAGAATGGCAAGAATAAGACCTCCAATGATATCCAATTTTTCTCGCTTGATGATTAGAGTAAATTTTTCGTAAATGTTTTTAAAAATATTCAGAATCTTTTAGTGTCAACTGTTTTCATTTTAAATTTTCTATTATTTTTAAATTTATATACCTCAACTCTATATGTTTCAGAATTAGGGTTGTTGGAAAATCACTACATGGATTAAAACGCTTTATTTAATATAACAATTAATTATTTAAACTCCATAGTGAATAGCAGCAGTGAATGATTTAGATATTTTTTTCCAGATTAAATTATAATAGCAAAATCAAACCAGGGAAATTATTATAGCCGAAAAACCCGTAATAAATTCGTCACGATTGTGTTTTCCATCGATTAACGAGCTTGCATTTTAGCTTAACCCTATTCCAGGCAACCGGATAATCGGGTAGCCGGAAACCGATTTCAATTGCCTTTTTCTCCGATTGTAGCTTAACGATTGACTTGAAATTTATTTTATGTAAGCAAATTCTAGCTATCTTTATCTGTACATTTTCTGAAATTTTTCTGAATTTGGATAAATCTTCTTTTTAGAACAGTTTTTACGTATACCTTTTATTCCAGGCAACCGGGCTTCCCCTTGAAGCCCGGCTACTTTGGAGGCTTTTAACTTTTTTAATCATTATTTAATTGTGGTACTGTTTTCTAATGAAAATTAAACTAACTTTTCTTCTTTGTACTGATGTAAATATGATGCCTCTACTCTTAGTCCTTTTTAAGCTATGATTCTTCAAAGATGACATGTTTTTGTTCTTCCAAAAATCGGAAAAAAAACGTCAAAAATAATTATTTAAGTGCTTCGCACAATTTTTACAATAAAACGCTTTTTGCAGCTTTGTGACGATTTTATCACAAGTCTACTGTGAAATTTTCAGCATTTAATTACCGAGAAATAAGAAGTTATAGGTGTTTTTATTTAAATAAAAACCGTAACTGAAGAGCCATCAACGTTACATATGAATTTCAACTGTGTTTAGGCTATATTGGCTATAGATTTGGAAAGAATGTATACGAGGTCTTCTGTAACAGTTTTTATTCAAATAAAAACATCTTCAACTTTTCACTTACTCGCAGTCAAATTTTGAAAACATCATGCTATATCCGTGGTGTAAAGTTCTATCATCTGTTTAGAAACATTATGTTGTCAAATTTTGTTAAAGCATTAAAATCATTTTTCCGATAAAAACATATAAACTTTGAAGATCTATTATTTGGAAATTACTTAGAGTTGAGACAGAATATTTAATATAATAGAAAGAAGGAGAGTTGACTTAACTTTCATCAGATTATTGCATTGATATTTGACTTTGTTTAAAAAAGTTATAAGCCTCCAAAGTTCCTGGCTACCCAGCGCAAGCCAGCCTGGCTTGCGCTCCAAAGTTCCCGGCTGCCAGGAATATGAAGTGTTTTTTGGATGCCCGAGATAGGGTTAAATAAACAATCTTGTACTGCCAAAATGACTTATTCCTGATCTCGTTCTATCCTAATCCTGTCCTGGTCGTTTCTTCCAGTGCAGAGTTTTTTTTCCAACCACTGAAATGCCAAAAAAATGACCGACAGATTACTTACTACTACACAAAATCTATCTAAGTAAGCTTAGTAATCACCAACACACACGCAGTCATCATCGCAATACGATCATTCCATTTTCTACCTTGGCACAGTTCCTCTAGCACATTGATCTTACCGTGGATGTAAGGTTAGTACACAGTACGGTATTTCTACATAATTAAAATTGTTTCACTCTAACTCGAACTCTACCTTTACGGCAAGCGGAGCCGATGCCGGTTGCCGGTTGGGAAAACTGAAGGAAAAATAAACTATTTATTTTGTGCTACATAATTTGCATTTTTATTTGCAATGCAGTTGCCCCTAAGCTGACCTCTGAACGTTAAGCGGGAGAAGGTGAAGCCCCCGTCGCTCCCCTTCCAACCCATCTGACCTGACCATTACCGAGCAGGAGGCGTAGTTGATTTAGTGGAAAGAAATTGAAACAGATAGAGATGGCTGCAATCAGTTTGCTTCGATGGAGCACGAGAAGCCAGCCAGCCAGCCAGCCAGCGCTCAATCTTACGTGCGCAACGTCACGTTGGATGTTGTGGTGCGTGAAGGAAATGAGAAGCCATTTGTGCTCCAACAGACGGGCCCAGGGTGGATGGGTGTGTGTGTGTGTGTGTGATGCGTATCCGTGAAGGTGTGGCCGGCCGCTACGAACAGATCGCCCTCGATTTTTCGACGTGACGGGCGCGGAAAACAGTACCACCCACCTCCCCATCTCTTTGAGGTTGGTGATTGAACTGTTCTTTCCTATGGCCGAGCGATCGTTTCTAGTGCGGATCGTCATGATCAGCGGGCAACAAAGTGAACTCGAAGTGAAGCTTGTATTTGGTTGGAGGAAAAATGGTGGAAAACTGGAATTTCCTAATATCCGATTTGATGGTCGGTAGCACGGTGCATAAATCATCGCTATGTCAAGCGGTGGTAGCAGCAACAGTAAAATGGAACATCAAATAACAGCTGTTTGGTGCAATATCTGATGCATAATTTACATGGTTCTCCGTGACTGGTCTGAGCCGGGTATGGGGAGGGTTCATTTTTGTATTATTTATGCGGTAAAGTGTGTGGAAAATTTGTAACATCATCCTGTTACTGGGGTGAATAAATTTTAGGTACGGTGCTAGATAGCTGCAGACTGAAACTTCTCGCTGCAATGTTCTCTAAAAGACCTTAAAATGACACTTAGTATCTAGAACTAGAAGTTTCCCTTAAGTATTATGATATAAAAGGTTCATCCGCTTTAAAAAAACTTCCTTTGCTGTAAAAAAATGAAAATTGCTTTATTAGTCACATACTCCGCGGATATTACGACAGTTTTTCCACCAATCTCATTAATCAAACCTCCCAAGAATGGAATGCGGATGGAGTTAAAAAGGGCAAAATTAAATAATAAAAAGTACTAACGCTTCTCTACTCACCTTGGGCCATGACGCGATGATGAAAAATGAAAATAACTGCAACATTCACGAGGTAGTCGGTCAGAGGATAGAGGGGAAAAAAAGCTCATCCACACTCCAACTCCCCTCTGGGCAAACGTTTTCCGGGAGAAAGAACATCGGACCGCATGATCGACCAACCATGATCCGTTTCTTTGTGCTTTACCCGGTCGCGCGGGTTGTACACTGGTACCCCCAAGAAAGGAAATCACACCCTTACCGGCCTGGCACACCACACTGCCGAGGGGACCCAAGTACCACTTTTCGACTTAGAGAGCGTTTTTCCGCGTACGTACGTAATTTATGATAAACTGAAAACATCATAATAACAGTGGTAATGGTGTACGAAAACAAAATTAATGACAACGATTTGACTCCGTGCCTTACCGGGCCCGGTTTCGCGGATGAGTTGTGCTGGAAGTGGGTAGGACTTCTGCTAGCTAGCGCATCGTACGCACCGGAGCGAAAATCTTGCCTGGGTCCATAAATAGTGACATTAAATGGGTTGGCCATCACAGTCAGAGGGGCCGGGTGGGTGTCGTGAAAATTCTACCCAATATCCGGACGGCTACTGACTACTACTGGCGACCGCGTCCAGAAGGAAGTCTTCACAGCTTGATAGGTGATAAACACGCGCGGGTCTACTGGACTGGAAGATGATGGGGCAATCATCGTGTGTGTCGGTGTCGGCTGATGTAAACCCCACAATCAGACAAAATAGGTCCAAACGGTTGAAGTCATGTGTGATTTATGTTCTCCGGTAGGCTTTTTCATGGATGGACGCCACCGGTGACCACTACTTCTGGTGGGTTTTCTGTGCTGTTGTGGTCAATTTAGCACGGGTAATCCAATCGGAACCGTACCGGATGATAATAACAGACGGAGAGACGGAAGTGGCCTACCAGAAGTGGGTTTGTTGACACGGTTTTAGCACCTAATTTAACAGTGATTACTATTTCACAGCTGGCTGCTGACCGTGGCGTCGGTTAGACAAGGCACAATCAGATTTACGGGGAGTCCCTCTCATGAAACATTTATCACACATATGAGCCGTGAAATGAGTGTTTGTGTGTGTGTCACCCAATTGCGATAACAACAACATGCTGCTTTTTTGTGGCCTTTTTTGGATTCGTCTAAAGTGTGGAAGCTGAATGCCAAACTCACCTCATTTACTGATAATCACAGCAAATGTCGATCGCTTTTTTTTTGTCTTGCTCTTCCATCTACTAGCTCCAAACTTCACACGATTGTACACGATTATCAACTGTCACTTTTTTTTTGCTGTGCACCTTTGATTGTCATCGATTTAGTCGTCGCCGTCGGTGCAGTCGTCTGTCGTGTTCGTTCAGAAACGGGTCGGGGTGGGCGATTGACATTTGTCATCGTGCGTTGTTTTGACAAGGCAATTCGATGTTTTTTACGGTGTTGTTTGACATTCAAACATTCGATCGACGAAGTACAACGCGAACGGGGAAGAACAAGCTGTCGGGCAAGTGAGTAACACTTGTAGGAGAAATATACCGACACGTGATAACGGGCGGATATTGTTTAACACAGTACGATCGACAGGGATTCTCCAGGCAGGCGCCATCTACCTCGCTTGAAGAAAAAAGGGGGAAGCCAATGAAGACGAAAACTTCGTGCCAAGTTCCCTATCAGTCAATGGCAATCAGTTGGTTGGGGTGAGTTTTTAATTTTGTTTGCCGTTCGGCAGACACACTCTTACCCGAATGGGGCGCAAGCCTCCCGAGTGTGTGGTGGACATATTTGGGGGCTGTCGGCGGAAATCGCCAAGTTATGTGAAGGTATTCGCGCTTTGGATTTGCGATTTTCTGATCGAGATGCGTCAGTTGACTCGAATGTCTCATATTTTTTCCCCTTACTGTCCTCATAATGACATTTAATTCTGGTACTGTTATGTCTGCTGCTGTCTGTCGTTTTGGAGCGTCAGCGTACGCGACCTCACGGTCGGCATACTAATCAAGCTTTAGCGATGAATTACTGCACGGAGCTGTCTGTGCCTCGCGTGCCTTTTTGGCACAAGCGAACATGCTGTTAAAGTAAAGCTTTAGCTCCAATTTATTTGAACCGTTTGGTGGGTAGGTTTGTCCTGGCATAAAAGCCTCGGCCGCGCGCTCGGGTCATAACTATTTAAACTAACTTACCTTCCCAAAACTCGCTGCGGATGCGGCAAAACAGCAGAACGACCATAACCAGTTACACATTAAAGTAAATGTGGTGTGTCTGACCCGCCGGTAACGGGTCGCTGTGCGTGGCGTTGAATGTCACGACTTTTACAACGGTGACTTTCGTCGCTGCGGAGCGCAACGTTGCTGAAGAAGCTGCAGCCATACCGAAAGGTACAAGAAATCGCCTCCCGTAAGCTTTCCTTCCGAAGAGATATGGATCTAGAACTCTAACTTACTACGGTTTCTCTGAGCACAAGAACATCTTTCCGATGCTCCGAGAAACCCCCAACCGAGAAGAGCCTCCTTAAGACTCCAAAGATCGTCCGAAATCGGTAAGGTTCCTTGATCTTTTTTTTATAGCACTGGTCCCCAGTTTTTTGCGACATTGCGTCTTGATGCTGTTTCCCATTTCTAGAAAGGCCGCAAAATGATCGCCATAAAGCGCCATAATATCCCTGCTAAATGTCTTTGATGGTGTGTCCTTGGAACCGTGGCTAACCCGTCGCGTCTTTTGATGCGGTAGATATTTGCCGAAAAAAGCTATTTCGCAGGGAATAGTTTATGATCGCTGCAGGGGAAAAAAAAACAATTTTTTTTAAGCCGCTGTCCGGAACAGCTGAGCCCCTGTGTTTGATGTATATGGGCGGAAATTTTTCTACCAAAGGGTTTATCACTACTCCAACAAACAACTACAGGTTTGGCGTTGGTTAGAAAGCCGAAAAGGCGACAAGCAACACAACAACGGGATGATTTGTAGCGCATCCTATCGCCGGGATGGAATCTCCGGTCTGTCGGACGTGGCAACAAACACGGGCCCGGGATTTCGGCGGTGATCCATCCAGCCAGTTGATGGATTCGACGTACCCGACCGCTGAAAGACCGCGGGTCCGCTTATCGCTCGTGGTCGATCTTTCTCTCTGTTTTGCGGGCTCTCGGGCTCGTCTAGTGTTGACGTACGGAGCTTTGTAGGCACGGTCTGGAGGGCAAGGAGAAATTGCTGGGATCGTTTCCAAGAAGGACGTGTGTGCCTCGTGTGTAGTCCCGTTCGCGGGCGCGCACTTCTTCGATTTCGTTACTGTCGAGTTTAGAAGGGTGAAGAAATCTTAACCTATTTCGAATAAAGTTGTTGATCGAGTTGAGATCATTCAGCTACTGGGCTGGGTTAACTTGGTGCTACTTTAAAATTGAAGCCTTCCGGAAGGGTCAATCGTGCACGTGAAAAAGATGAACTTTGTGATG
This sequence comes from Anopheles maculipalpis, assembly GCF_943734695.1. Lineage (NCBI taxonomy): Eukaryota > Metazoa > Arthropoda > Insecta > Diptera > Culicidae > Anopheles > Anopheles maculipalpis. The sequence continues at coordinate 88,588,462 of NC_064871.1, forward strand.
TCGATCGCTTCCTGGTCAAACTTCAACCACGGTAAAGCCACTTAATCTAGTCGTAATTTCCGCTCACGAGTCACACCAGCTCAGAGCAGCTCACTCAATCAATCATCTGTGCGATGGTGGTGGATTTTCCAACTGCTTCTTCAACGGGCGAACCAGGTCCCAGGGCCGGATCTGTTTTCGGATGATAGCCGATCGCACTCTTCCTAGCCGTCAAACCGATTGCACTCGCCCCGTCATCGGGGACGAATCAATCATAATCGACGATGTGAAATTTGTCACCTTCCAGACGAGCCCGTACCCCAGAAACGAGAACGCCAGTTGACGCCAGCCGATAAGACCTTCTATGATGGTACATGATTTACGGTACGGACAGGCCACGAGGTTGCTGTGGCGGCTGTTTGCCAACCGTCCGGCGCTTCTGAACAATTGTTGTGGTGATTTTTACTGCACATAAAAGTCGCGTCAACTACAACTGGCAACAAATACCTTTTCGAACAAAAAAGAAACCGGTTAGAATGAGTCATTAAACGAGTCGGCAGCGTAGTAGGGTCGTATTCGCGCGTGGTGTACGCGAATCAAACAATATCCAGCGTAAAACTACAAAAAATAAACCAGGACGTGCCGGCACGTGCGCCATTTAACGCTTTAACTCCGTGTGTACCGTTAGTGTGTGCGTGTGAGTGTGTGTGTAGATTTTGGGACAAACTCTCACTCTTCTCGCGAGCACGCGAAGGCATTTCCTGACGGCGGAGGTCAACATGTCTTGCGAGATGCGCGCACGTGCGTTGCCGAGGATGACACGATTTACGGGAGATACTGAGGATTGGATTGCTTTTTGGGTTTTATCGGTAATCATTTGTAGGCGTGCTCGAGGACTTTCAGAGTGTGTTAGGGTTAGATGAATGCGAGATACCGTAGGATCTATGGACGAGAGAGATTTTGGATATCCACATCTTCAAATGTACAGCCTACAACGGTGAGGGAAATTTATTGTAGTCGCAGGAGGATCTTGTGCGATGTTCATCTTGACAAGACAAGGGGCGGACACGTCCGGAGCATTGGTCCGACGTGACACGGGTTTATATTTGGGAAGATTCAGCTTAGGTAACGACAAGTACAACCATTTCGCACAACACATACACACACGGACGAGAGCGAATTCTACGAACGCTACGAGCAGCGATGGTTAGCAAGTTGTCCATGTCATAAACTGAGAATTCTCATGGCCAGAGGGTAAAGTTCGTGTCGTTAGACGTTTGGGCTGTTTACTGTTCTGTTTGGAGTATGCGTTTTATTACACCCCGAAATAACAAGATGCGACCATGTCTAGCGAAGCGTAACCTTACCAGTACAAGGTCTAGTCAGTCCGGGGAGGGTTCAGGAATGCGTTAAAGTTGTAACAAAAGGTTGATGATTTTTCTTTCGGGGGACTTAAACTTTTACTCTGTTTTTTTTTAAGGTATTCTGCGATCTGAAGAAGTCTCGGGGAAATTCTGGAGTATAATTACGCCCCAAAATGTCGCAATTTTTACCCAACGCACCAAAACAATTGTCAGTTTCACTCTTCCAAAGTAAACAAAGGTTCCTCCGCTCCGTTTGAATCCTCACCTCTCTAGACATTGCCAAGATGCCATCCATCGCACACAAGGTGTTTCCCATTGTCCCACCGGAACTTTAGAACACGTTCGGTTTGTTTTGACTCTCTTTAAGTGTGCGTGCTATAGTATTCCAAAGGTTACAATCTGAAGGACGAACTTTTTCCTACCTCACCGGACTACACCCCTCAAGCGTGGGGGATTTTGTGGAAAGAGTATTAAGTTCATTGTGCCGCACCAGCTGATCCATTGTTTGTTTCCATATAAGAAAATTGAGCAAACCCCAGAGATGGATTGTCCCAGTGGCCCGGTTTTTCTTCCCTTTTGCCGGCTGGCCCTACTGGTGAGAATGTTTGTTTCTGTTTGTTTGAAGGGTTGTGGGTGAGGGGAGGGGTGTAGCTACTACAACTTTGTGTCAAAGCTACCAACCTCATCGGTACCCCTTCCGCCTCCGAATCGCTGCGCGACCTGAGGCTGAGAACAATTGATTATTGTATTAAAATTACCCAGGCCCCCGGTTTGGGTTCTCTCCCGAGACGAGACATAATCTTTGTCTCACAGCACTGTGCTTACGCCCCTTATAACCTTCAGAGGTGTTTGTATAGTTTGCGAATTCGTCACCCGACTCGGGAAGTTCCGGAAGGCTAGAAGAATTTGCCAATTGGAGCTAGCGGAGACAGAACAAGTGCAAGTTAACACTTGCTTAAGATGCACGTGCACGTCTGGGAACTTTCGGTTTCATGTTGGTTTGTGTGTGTTTGTGTGTGCGAAGCATCAGAAGATGCAAACATCAGGAACGGGAGCAGTATTTTTTTTTTTTTGGGAAGGGGTCTTTGTTTTGATGTATTTCTCACCAAGGTTATCAGCGAGTTGGGCGGGTGGGATGGGAGAATTTGGAACAAAAATCGTCTCACAACGGTGATGTTCCTGTCTCAGTTTTACACCGCCTCGTGTCACTTCCCAGGGTTCATAGCACTTTGTAAACTTTGAACCCACCTGACTCCTGATTTCTTTCAGCGCAGCTAGAACACAATAACCTTTCCCGATGGGAGGAACAGTTTTGGGGGTAAATAATTTGGATGAGAAATTCTCAGAGCATCACATCTGGTGATGCAACACAGAGAACAAAGCTACAACAAAAGCCAGCTGATCAAACACCGAAATGGTCGGCAATTGTTGATATCTGGTGCTGTGCCAGGTGGTACAGGTTGAACTTGAAATATTCCAAGTGCTTTTTCGGGCGAGAGAGGGAGAGAGAGAGAGAAAATCTTTGAATGGGAGGATGGGTGGGCGATTGGTACACTTCCCATGAGTGAAACTGCTTCGATTTGCATTGCATTGTTGTCTGGATGGCGCGTGGACGTTCGTGAAGTTCGCGTTTAGCTTTGCATTGACTGGATGCTCTACCGTTTGTTGATGAGAAGAGATTGGCTTTTCTCTTACGTCTAGGTTCCTTGTAATTGTTTGCTTTACAACTGCTGTGGGCTAGAATTAGTTTGTTGGAAGACTAATTACAACTTACTGGAACATAATTCTTCAAGATGCAAAAATTCACGGCTCTTCTCAAGGATTCCTAACGAATTCTTAACCAAATCAATTGTGCTCCACTATGTTCGATCTTCTCAATCTTAAGATCAACAATTCTTACAACGCTCAGACTCTATTACAATGCCACGATACCGTAATGTACACCGAGCGGAAGCTAATATCTCGGTTGTTTGTCCCGGACCAGGTTGTCACGATATTCCGTTCGGGGAATCCGTTCGTGATTTTTTCGCTGACACTGGCAACACAAACGAGATCATGATCCACCGAGAAGCAATAGCGAGCCCCGGGGGCCGATTCGTGAGGATCATCTTCGATCGATTTCAAAAGTGGACAAATTGGGTAGGACAAAGTCCTATGTGCCGCAAAAACGTGTTGCCGATCGAGCTCGCCTCACGTCAGCACTGTTGGTGGTCCTAGTGCGTTATCTAGAGGAGCAGCACTCCATGTTTGCCGAGCGAGGGCACGAAAGTGAGCAAACATGGACATACCGCTTCAGTAGCTTCTGCTCCACACGAACGGATGGGGAAAGACGAGCACGATTACCGACGGCGACGTCACCTACCGTGTGACCCATATCGTTGCTTATCGTTAAGCTAACATGTCTAGGGAATCGGTTCAGTACTCCAGTAACTGGAAGGGTTTTCTTCCAACAAACGGCCGCGCCGTGTTTATTGGAGTTTTATTATTGAAGAGCCGCCTTGATGCTACCATAAATCATTGATTTTGATAATTGATTCTGATGTTCTTGTTTTCGTTTTTTTTTGTTGCAGTTCTCCTCAGCATCAATCGCAACAGAGCTATCATCGGAACTACGAGGACTATGTTCATCCGATGCAACAACAGCAGCAGCAGCAGCAACAACAACAACAGCAGCAACACAATCCAGCAGCCAGCTCGCCCCTCTCTACCCTCTCCCAGCACGGTAGTATGTTGGCCCCGCAGAGCCCTAGTATGCTTGGAGGCAGTAATGGCATGATGCCCTCACCGCTAATGCAGTCACACTCACCGCTGCTCTCATCTAACGCTTCCCTGCTTCAATCACAATCGCCTCTGCTGTCCAGCTCACCGCTGATGAGCCAGTACAGTCCTTACCATCATCAGGACGTACCGATGCCAACCATTCTGCCCCAGGACGAACCGGGCGGTGGTGGAGGTGGTTGGGGAGGGCACTACGCACTGACTGCGGCCGGTCCTTATCAGAGCGAGTTCTGTGCCTCGAACTACGGTGTGTTGCATCAACGGCAGGCGTACGGTGGTCCCCACGGTCCCGGCAAGCTTGGCCCACACGGAGGTTTGAAGAGTGCCAAGGAGGCCCGAATCCGACGGCCCATGAACGCGTTCATGGTGTGGGCCAAGGTCGAGCGGAAGAAGCTGGCAGACGAGAATCCCGATCTGCACAATGCCGATCTCAGCAAAATGCTAGGTAAGCCCAGTAAAGCCCGGTTGGGGATTAAATGATAAGAAGGTTCGGTAGACGACGACGACGGGTTGTTGTTGTGTGTCGTCGACGAGCGTTATAGTTTATCGGGGTAGGTCAGTTAGTGAATCTGGGGACACAACACCGTGGGACTCTTATGTCTCGGATCTATTTATAACTTTAAGCAAATTCGAGCAGGAGTTGATCATCAAATTTTATTTTGAACTATACTTGGAGATAGGTCAACTTCATGTTTAGACTTCCAAGGCCCGTTCAGTCAGGGAATTTATCTCACGTATTACACAACCGTTCTAACCAAAAACCCGTGCAGATCGATCGACATCCAACAGTGTCGACATCATTTCCCCAAATAGCGCAGTCATCATCTACACCATTACATTATCAGCCGAATGGCGCAGCCTAATAGACATCTGATCGTTCGAACGGGGTAAAAGGGCTTTTCCAATCAAACACTCTGCTGGCCCATCTGTCAATGGTGCGTACCGTACGCTCGCTGACCTTACCAGCCATTACCAGCACCGGCCCATGTGCTCAATCAATGGCCAATCAATCAGTTTAATCACCAAATCGAACCGTCCACGCTGTCTTAAGCTGGCGCAAGAAGTCGTCCTCCGTCGCTCCTGCTCCCTCTATCTCGTGGGCATGACGTTTTTTGTTGTTGTTGTGGTCTTTTTTTTTTAGTTGGTTGGTTCGTCTTGAAGTGTACACAAGTGATAAGATTACACCCTATTCCGGATGACCATTCGGTCGCTGTAACAGGTAGCACAGCAGTAAGCAGCAGGGTGGTCAATCTTATCGTCAGCGATAAAACCCCATTACGTATCACTCGCTACACTCGACCTCAGTAGATCTTCGGATGGTTTAATGAGGTATGGAGCGTTACGGAGCTAGAACACTATTGAGAGGCTCGAGTATAAGGTACCTGATGAAGATGAGCTAAGAGTTAGGTTGGATTTTTTAAGTTTTCACAATTATCTAAGGCTCTCGGCGATGAGTCAGAGTCAACCGTGTTGACTATTATCGAAATTTCCCAGCTGATATGGATCTTGCTCCCCCCCGGCTCGTGCTAGAACTTGCTGTTTGAGTTTACGTAACGTAAAAAGGTGACTCACTCGCATCTGGCCTAACACGCGAGTTAAACATCAAATGAAAATCCATCCCATCCTATTGCAAACGAGAACAATTTCCTGCTTGCGTGTATGCAAGGCCCAGCTGGAGGCTGTTTGACAGATTTTCGACATTGATCGGAAACGAATTGAACGACAAATTAGCTATTGATAGGACATTTGGGTTAGAATTGAATTGACCTGGTTGGAAATAGGTGGAACAAGAAGTGTGGCTGATGATTACATGATCTTCCACGTGACCACTCCTAGAGACGATCGATTGTGACTGTTGGACAGGAAATTGTCACGTTGCTGGGCAGAGATCGTTTAGTAGAGCTACTGGTTGACGCACAAAGGTTGACTAATTTGTCGGTTGGATCAGAGGAGGGCACAACAACAACAAAATTACAAATCAACCATAAACCATAAACCAAAAGCACGAAACCACGGGATGGTTTTTTAATCCACCGAGTCTTAAACCGGCCCGGCCGCTTTTGATAGATAAGATTAGTAAAATGGTTTTGACCAAACATTGGATGACACATCCATCTTTGGAAAAAGTGGTTTAGTGATAAAAATTCCGCGTAGGTGGCAAAACACGCATGACTAACCACCCCACGAGTTTTAGTTGTATGCTATAAAAAAGTGTCTTCTGTTTTTATAGCATCATACTGATTCGACTTCTAATGGGAAGCAAAAAAAAAAAGACTGAGCTCTCTGCCATCAAAGCAGCCATTTCCTTTTACAAGAAGCGTTGTTCCCATACAAAGCAAAGACAACTTGAGGACGGACGAGCTTGGAAATAAAGCCCCAAACCCGGGCGGACCGAAGACTTCGATTTGCTCGAACTCCAATTAGGGCCGCCAAGTGTGCCGCATAAATTATCTCCGTACCGGGTGTGTAACCGGGCCCCCGGTTTGTAGTGGTGATTCGGGTTTATTTATATTTATTTCTTTGCCTACTCGGCTGTTGTTTATGGCACAGCGTCCAAGGCATGCTACGTATTGGGAGTCCTCAGGCAAGAAGATCTTAAGCAAAGGGAATATAATGCACATTTGCAATGGAGAACATCATGGAAAGGCACGGTTACAGACGGCGAATGCAGTGTGACTCGTTTTCCGATTGGTAATGTGGGCTCAAGAAGACTCCGGTTAATCTTGAAACTCCAAAGAAGCCAAGCAAGATTCAAAGAAGCCGTGGATTTCCTTCGTATCGTTCCATTGCTTTTGCCACAAGATTAAGATGAGATGAGATGCTGCAGGTGAGAAATCACAGAGCACGATCTTGTTCTCTCTCACTTGTTCACTCTTCACGCGAGAGCGATTTTGTAATCCAGTTATCTCTCTCTCTCTGTTTTCTCACTTGCACGCGCCCGTTTCATTCTCAGCGCTCCGCAGCAGCACATATTGTGCCCCTGCTCGCTCTTCTCACAGCTTCTCACCGTAACGAGGAGCGGGCAGATCCGCCGCAGAAAGCAAATCGGGCAATTATAGACACCGCCCTCTTTTAATTCGATCCGATTGGTTGATTTACCATAATGTTGTGTATGATTTTCCCCGGTACCGGTACGTGCGTCCAATCCGTGCAAATACGCGCGTCGGGTTCGTCGCTTGTGCAGGCGTCTCTCGCTAGGCGTGAGTCTTTCGTTTTATTTTCGTTATTAGCAAAAAAAAAGCGCACGTTTCCGTTTTGAGGTTTGGGGTTGTTGGTGCAATGGTTGTTCGGTGCCGACGTCTTTCGGGTCGCGCTGGCTGTAAATCAGATTGTTTACAAATAAATCAAGCAAACGGTAGAATGGCGTTCGGCAGCAGTGTCGGTTTGTTTGCGGCATATATTCGTACATTCATCAGTTTAATCGTTTTTAATCGCGGATATGCAATAAATTGAGCTAGTCGTGACACGATACTAAACCCGGCCAACGGGTAACCGAGCTAATGAGGAGGACCGCAAGCCTTTAAACGGAAGCTTGTAATGGTACAAACTATGCTTGAGGGTAGTTTATATTTTACGCGACTATTGAGAATGGGGTGGATGCATGAATTATGAGGCTTTGAATGACTTCTTTTGCGAAAAAAGTGGCCCCTTCAAGATTGCACATAAAGCGATCTCTCTGCCATCAATATTGGACCGAACCTTACTGCAACCTCTCATCATAGCTTCCATTTTCACGCTAGAGGTCATTAGAGAGTGAATTGCACCATTATCCGATGGTACGCAACCATTTTGACAGACCTCGAAATCTGGTCCAGTTTTCTAGGGCGAGTAATTATTGAAGCAATTTTATTGCGGCAAAACAGCCTCCTCAAAATGACTACTGCTTTGCGGGTTACATTACTGCGTAGTACGTTAATTATTCGCTTCGTTTTTTCGTCTTTCTCGTGCGTCCTTACCCACATTGAACAAGTCGCGAAGGTACACAACCAACTTACCCGACGGTGACGGAATAAAGTCCAAAAATACTAGAGTGGCAGTTTGATTTTTACCTCACCGACGCGGCTTTTCGAGGTCGATTTCACGGAGATTCAATCCGGTCGCTGCCACTTTCGTGAGGCATTTGAAACCAATCCATCCATCAAGTCCACGGTTTTGCAGACGGTTTTTGATGCGATGTTGCGTGAACCGCAGCCACCGACAGAAAGCTGGATAGGGGAAGGGATGGGGGGGGGGGAACTCGAATCATCCAACCGATCAAGCGACATGCAAATGAGCTTTTCGGTTGAACTAAAAATCGCTCCACATCGGTGATGGTGATGAATGAATTCCCCTACAGAAAAAAAAAAAACAGAATGGAAAAGAAGACTAGGCGTAAAAAAGTCCCCCCTCTCCCTCCACCCTCAGTCTAAACTGATCAACCTAAATTCTCGTCATCGTAAAGTTCGGGTTGGGCTTAAAAGAAGGCAACGCGTAAAAACACACCACCTCGATTGCTTCAACAAAATCGACCGATGGTGATGGATGGGTGCAGTTTTTTTTTAGGATGAAGAGAGCGCGGGGGGGGGAGGGGTTTCCGGGCGGTCAGCTGAAGAGGGCGCAACCGAAGCCGGAAATGACGATCCCTTCCTTTTTTGGGGCCGATGCAACCAAGCGCGAAGCGTGGCCGTTTTGTGCGAGGGCATGGAAGGGTAGGACGCATGAGGGTGGGATGAGATGAAGAACGCAAACAACGAACCCTGGCTGTGACTTGCCGACGATCTCGTGCGTACGATACGTTCGATGTCATCAATGCTGTTATTGCACAAGCAGAGTAGAGTACAGAAAGAGAGAGAGAGGGAGAGGTAGAGAGATGTGTAAGGTAAGAAAGAAACAACTAAATTAAGTGGAAGGCCGTTTCCGGAGCACCAAGCAGCGATATTCAGGGTGTGGGTACCCCACATGTGCTGGCTGGCCTGGATTGAAGATAAATCACCATCCCTAAAATTTAATTAGAATTAAAATTAAATCTACAAACAGGCGCCACGCTGGCATGTTTTCATCGAGGAATCTCGTAATAAGTTGTTATTTTTGAATAGGAATTCTTCCATGTGGTGAAGGTTTTTTAACATAATATTCCCCAAATATTATCCATGCACAGGTAAGCAGCCAAAGGAGGTCGTTCAAGAGATCTACAGACTATATGCTATAATTTAAACGATCTCCTCGTTGAAGGAGGTTCTTCATCGATGAGTCCTTATCAATCAAGACTAATTGTCTTTCAAAGGACCTCATCTTCGAAGCGACCTCTTCGTTAAATCCTCATGTACCGAGAGACCAAACAATTGAAGAGTCCTCATAGTCCAAGAGTTCTCGTAGTCCTATCTAACAAGCAGTCTGTTTGTGCAAGCTTCTCTATCAAGAGCTTTCTCAGTCAAAACAAACTCGAAAGTATAGGAGGTCTTGTAGTCAGCAGATCTTACTCGTTCAAGCTTCATATACCAAGAAACCATATAATCGAAGAGTTCTTGCCACGAAAGCAAATCTTAAAAGAGATCCGTCTAGGCCATATTTATAAGAGTCATGCTCGGAGTGAATTTCGCTACAGAGCTCTGGATTCAGTCTGGATCTTCCATTATCGATAGTTTGACATATGCGTTGCTTTGCTCTCTGCTCGTTTGTATAAATTATTATCAGAACTTACGCCAATCTTTATCCAGTGAAAATCATAAGTATACCACAGAGTGCCCTCTACATGTCAAACGAGTAAAGTATCGAAATTTTAAGAAATTTCTTTGAAATGATAAATAAATTATTCATACATTACAGTATCACATGATTTCGCTTAAAATGGAGAAAACTTCTTCTTAAATGCAGGAATTTTGACATGCTCTTCCACCGGATAGTTCATTAGTCGGCGTTCATTTTTTTTCCTTGGACCCTCAGACTCAAAGAAGTTAATGTTTTTTTTTCCATTGCCCCCATCGCAACCACTCAAAAACAACCTCGCATTGCCCACCAAACGAGTACCAACCCACTTTCTTGCCGAGGAGAGTATAGTTTCAACCGCTTCAAAAAAAAAAGCTCTTCCGTTACGGCACAGACTGCTGAAGTTGAAGCAGAAAAAAGGCCTCGTAAAACCTCAGAAAAGCAGAGTTTCGAAATGGAACAGATTTTTTTCTTCTTCTTCAACTCACACAACCTCCAAACCTGGCCACCGAGAGGGGGCTTCACTAATGAACGACAGATAGACACCCCCTTTTTAGTCGGCGTGGAAAGATAGACACCAATAATTGCTTCGACGAAATCGACCACCAAACCCACCTCCACACGGGAGGAAGATTTTTTCGGATCTCGCCGCGGGTATCTTACCCCAAAATGGCCACCGCGTGTTTTGAACGGTTTTGAGGTCTGGCCGTGATTGCTTGTGTGGTGTGTGTGTGTGTGTCTGTCCGTTTAGCTTACAACCTCTAAGCAATAGTAGCCGAGGCACAGATCACCTCCAACTAGTGAGTGAGTGGTGTGCAGAGTTTGGAAAGAAGTATAAAACCGTATCTAAACCCGTTCACGGATGTTCACCCGGTAGGGCGCTAATAGATGTTCTCATTGGGTTGAAATTAAGTTTCATGTGTCTTCCACTCGCTGGAAGATAAAGAAGACGTCGAAAAAATGGTGCCGTAATTAGATTTATTTCGTGGCTCGTAGTTTGCCGGAACGACCCCTCGAAAAGATCGTTCAATTGCGTCGAATAAGAGAACGCAGACGCGTCATTAGCTTTAATGCCAAATGTTGCCTGCTTTTGGGCAGCAGAAGAAGCCGTGAAACCGTGACTAAGGAGGAAGGAAGGATGACATTAACATTTATCGACATCAAATCCGACTCACTTGAAGCACACTTGTGATCCAGAGTATATGGTTGTGCCATCAAGAATCAGAATCTCGCTGCCTTTCGGTGATTTAAACGCTTGTTGCTGTTGTTTCTTCCTAAAGATGGAGATTATTAAAGTAGGCGATCTATCAACGCTGCTCGTCAAATGCCTTACACGGAGTACTTCCTAGATCACATTTCGAATCGGCGCAAAAGGGCGCAAACATGATGGTGTAGTGCAAAAATTCGCCCTATCCACTCACACGATCTGCCCAACCATCCCGAAGACAGATCGATCCTGCTTAGCATTGTTAGCGGGGAGAGCCCGGCTTAATGGGCGCAATTGCATTCACTCTTCGTTCGTCATGTTGCCTGCCCATCCAGCTCGATTGCACACGACAGATAAGCTGCCCGGGTGCTGGACCGATATCAATGATTTACAAATCCTTCGACATTCGTTTACATTCGCAGACTAAAGGGGACGAGAATGTAGCTAAAAATGGGCAATTGTTGACTCCCCGCGATCTTGCGATCGATATCTGATGCCTGGTGCTGCCATTTTGTCGTCGGAACCTTCACTGGTCCGAGATTCGATTGCGATTCTTCCTTACCCGAAGACGTACACACAGGGCCTGATGGATGAATGACGACTGCTCGAAACCTTCGGGGCCGAGAGCACGTGCACGGTTCGGTGTGCATTTTAACATTTCCGTTGACATTTATTGCATCCGCTTGCGAGCCGGGGAATCTGCGTGCCAAGGTTGTTTTGTGTCGGCAGAGCTGTTCGGGTGGTCGTAGTCCTAGAACGCAAACGCGAGTGACTGCGTTGTGCAGATTTATTTCTTGTGCGAAGGACGGCAGCTGAAGGTTAGCATCGTGAAGGCAAGCTAAGAGCAAGTGGAAGACTGTAATGGCGTTTGAGCAGTGATTGAATGAACAGTAGTTGCGGTTATTTAGTTACTCAGGAGCTCTCCAAAAACTGTTGGTCGTGGCTAGGACCTAGGTAGGACTTTTGTTACATAAATCCGGATATCAAAGTCTAGTTTTCTTTGCCATCTAGCACTTGCTATCTAGAGCTGTCTGATGATTCTTCAATTATTTTGTGGTATTTGCTCTGAAATCTCTCTACTACTAAGAATTGATGCTAAGGATTCTTTGGATTCTAAAAGATCTTTCATTTGGTATCTTGGAGTACGGTTTTTTTAGGAATTGTGCTACCACGAGCCTTAGCGTTGTAGTTGAACTATCCGGATCTCCAGGACCTCCCAATCTCAAATCTTGTTCAGACTTAAAATGGCGAAGACCTTAATGGGTTCTGCTGAGAATCTCGATTCAAACTTGACTCTCAACTAATACTATCATAAAGCAAGAGAGACCGGATCCACAACTCTAGTAATAAAAGAAATAATCATTTCCAAAAACTCGTCACCTCCGAGAAGCTCCTAACCACCCGTCGAACCTCATAAAATATATAAAATAAAAACTCAATGTCCGTTTCGTGTGTGGAAAATTGATTTTCTACTCATCGCTCGCAGCAAGAAACGCTCAAAAAAGGTTAACAGAAAATAAATATGTTTTCAACGCCCGCTAATTTTACGATCACTTCATTCAGTGCGGGATCGATCAGCGCCAAACTTCACATCGTTGCTTCCTAACCAACCAAGCGGCGGTGTGCGTTATATTTCGCTTTTCAGTTGCCTTCGCTTCTGCGCCATAAAGTACATAAACATATTTTCTTCCCCTTTCCGTATGGTTTCGCAAACACGCGCCACACAAGCCACATCGCCATACAAGCTGCTGCCAAAGCTGCTAAAAAGTTAGGTTAGCCCCCTGTTTTGGTATTCCGAAGGGCGCTGTATATCGCCATAAAGCAACAACCGCGCACACTTTGGCGCACACACAGGGCGTTCATCGGTATCGGGTTGGAGGCGCTTGCTGAACCCGATGGCGCTGCCTGAAGTTTTTTGCCGACAGCAAAATTCCCCAAAAATGGCAACCCTACCGGCATTTTGCAAAGAGTGCAGACCGACGCCTTCGACGACGACACACCGTTGGGTGATAATTAACGATGAAAAGCACGCAAAATTACCATCGAACAGTAGCGTGGGCCACAGGGCAACGCGAAGACGGGAAGAATTTGGCGGTGGAACAGGCATCGGATCCTCTGTGACAAGCAGCCCGCTTTTGCCCGTTCCTTATGCGTTCGATGTTCTTCACGGGTGCAAATCAGCACCTCGGTAGAGTGTCGCCTTAATAAATTGCAATTTATTGCGATGCGTAAAGGGGCATTCCTGGCAAAAAAGTTCTGCAAACCAAGAAAGGTATGGAAATCTGAAAAAAAGGAAGAAAAGGTCCAGCAAGACCGTTTCTGAAGGGCCGGAAGCTCGCTTGAATGAACAAAAATGCATTTTGACACATAATAAATTTTGCCTCAATTTGTGGCTTCGCTTTCGGACGCACTCGGGCACTTGCGCACGTGATCATGCTGCAATTCTTCCTCTTGTTGTGATACAAAGTGGCACATAATTTATGGTGTTTGGATGCCAAAAAAAAAAAGAAGCCTAACATGATTAATACTCATTAGTGTTGCGCAATTCCCTTTAGGGTTGCTAACCTTTTTTTCTTCGGGAAATATGTGCTCTTGAGGATATTTATTTTGGTTGAAGCTGAACTCTAATAATTGCAACTGAAATCTCCTTCTACGGGTCAGCTCGACCGGGATAGAAGAACCTAGCGAAGACGTGCCACGAACGGATGGTACAACAGCACTGACCCGCCGGGTATTACGTATTCTGATCAGCTGCCAGTGATTGAAATAAACATTTTCCGGACGAAAGCGTGCCCAGCGTACGCATTCGGCGAGCCGTTGAAGGCACCTCCGCTCGCTCGCACCCAAAGCCAAAAGAGGGAAATAAAAATTTATTTTATAAGCGATATTGCGTGTCGTACGTCGTACCCTGGGTAGGTGTGTATGCGAGTGGGGTAAGAATTTTGTTTAATTTAATTTTTAATCGAAACGGTAGGAACGGAGAACGTTCGAATGGGTTTGTCTATGCTATGCACTCGATCCCGGCTTATTGGGAGAAATGAAGACAAAAAAAAAAAGAACGGGAAATAGGAGATAGAAGACACAGTGGAGGCTTATGTGTGTGCACTATGAAGGGCGATCGATTAGTTGGAGTTAATTTTTCATTCATCACAGACACAGTGAATGCCCGGGCAGCATATGGGATGGGTGGTATAGTGGTGGCCAAACGGAGTACTGGATGTACATTAATCTCTTTTAGCATCCGGTTATGCTGTCGTTCCCGAAAAGTACCGTTTCGGAGGGTCCGCGAGGGTGAATGAGAAGCACGGTCCCTGGGTTTGTACAGTGCGCCGTGTGACGAGCTCGATCGCGCTTGTTCGGGGGCTGATTGGAGGCGCAAATGTAGGGCAAAGGTAGATTTAATCTGGCCCCCCGTGTTATGCATTTCAATTACAGGCGTTTCCTGTAGAGCGTCCCGATGTGTGTGCTTTTTTGCGGTGAATCACATGAATCATGCTCGTTTCGATACGTTGGTAAGCTAAGAATGCTTAGAGTCGCATCAGCAACTTGACATTTGCTATTCTTACTGATGGATGACACTTGAAGCGTTTGCTTAGAAAAACGCTTCCTTCTTAGTGTGTGTGTATGTGGTTGATTCGTTTGAGGCACGGATGTCGCAATGCAATGTGCAACTCATTACGCCGCTGACAGCATCACCATTGATAATGATGATGGGGTCGGTTCTTTTTTTTTTTTTTTTTGGGAGGCGTAGAAGCCAGCAAAACAGCAATCGCATTACAGTTAATACACATTTAGCAACGGACGAATTACGCTTAAACACTCCCGAGACAAGCGCGTGCAAACTTTCCGCTGCCGCGAGGGCTAGGAAACCTCCAGGAACGAGAGCGCTACAATTGCTGCAGTTGTTGCACTTGCCACGGAATGGCTGGGTGGCAAAATCGCTCGGATTGCAGTAGCATCATCATCATCAGCAGCAGCTGCAGCTGTTGCTACTGCTGTCTGTCGCTGCCACGCGAAAATTACTATCAGACATCAGGCAGCAAACAACACGGACATGGCGGGCAGAGGGCGCAACAACAACAAAAAAACAGAGAGAATCTAGACTGTGGGAACAACAACAAGACGCTTGCGTCGGAGAACAATGGGGTGGATATTTTGCAAAAGAAGAAAAAAACCTTACACACACACAAACACACAGATGTAGAGGCAGAGTGTGCAATTATAGTACTAGCACACGTGAAACGGTGCGCTGCAATTGCACTTGGAAACTGCAGCAATACTTACTGCGGTAACTAATCTGCACTCGCTCGCTTGGCTCTCGGGGTATTGCGCGATTTTTTGCTGTTTTCTCCGGATATTTTCCTACCGATCTGTGTTGGAGATGTAGTCACACTTGAACGATGAAGTATTAGATACGTTAGGTACGGCTGCTAAGAGCTCTAGCACTTGGATCGTAGTTGGAAAACATTATCGAAGATGAGATTCGGAGCGATGTCGGGTGTGTTGGGAGGGCGGATAGATATTGCGAAAAAGATTGTCCGAATGGACCATGTTAACAGCTGCTATAAAGTTTGCTTTTAAAAAATCTTCATAAAGTTGTCGTGTTACAAGTATTAAAAATAATGAAATGCTAGTTCAATTCTGCTTCCTTATCAACGCACACATTAAGCTGCCATCTTTTTTACTTTCCGGTTCCGTCATTCGTCATCAACGAGCACGATGACACGGGGACACGGCTTGTCACTTTGTGTGCGGTGCTAGTAGATTGTTCAATGCGATATCTTCTGAATTCTTCCCTTACATCGGTGACGCAGGTCAAATGTTGCATGTCTCAGTCTATGACGACAAAGAAACTAGTCATGAGTGCTCACTAAACAGGAAGTAGAAGATTTTCTGGAGGTATTGGTTAAGATTAGTTTTGAAAACTACATATTGAAGTTCAGTGACTTCGCTCTAAACTTGCTAGTCTCTTCCGAATAGATTCTAGGAGGGTTGTCTCGGAAAGAACTCTTGGATTCTGGGCGGAGACCTCTTGCAGGGTGAAACCTCTTTCATAACAAAATCCTTTGGGCGAAAATACCTTTTTGAATCTCTTCTTGGATCTTCGTGGATGGCAAAATTTATCTTAGGTCAAGAGGCATCGTAGATTACAGTTGGGCGAAGAGGCCTTGTACATTACTGTTTCTTGATGGATTAAGCTTGTACCAAAGCGGTATCCTGTATGTCTGCGACATACCCTGGTAGATGAAAGTTATATGAAAAAGGTCTCCTGTTCCTGACTTCACCTTCAACTAGGAGGAAACATGGAAGATAAGGATTCTTCGATTGCAATGGATCTTGGTAAATAAATCCCAGACCAGGAGGCCCCTACAACTACTAGGACTCTTGATAGATAAGGCACCTTGAAGTTAGCAAGATCTCTTGAAGATGTCTTGATGGACGAAGCGTGGATATTAAGGACTCTTGGTAAATGAACCAGCTTCGACTAGGAGGGTACTAAGAAGACGAGGAGATACCCTTACGACTACCAGACCGCTTGATAGCTAAGACTCCTAGAACTGCTGACCACTCTGCCCTATAGCTGTGCCAGCTGCCAGATATTCATATCACTGTAAACAACACAAAACAACTAAACAGAAAGCATTCTCTTTGAAAACGCGCTGTGCAGCACATTCCGCTACAGGCGCACAGTAGATACATTGTAAGATGTGCCCCTCGTGTGTCTATGATGTGCGATAAAAATCAATCCTACCCACATTGAGCGAATGCGCGAGTTTGTAGCCGTGATCCGATCGAACAAAACGCAAAAAACTGCGCCCCCATCACTAGAAAGCGATGCTTGATAACGCCACCCGCGTTTTTAAACATCTAACGGCACATGATCTCATCTCTTGCCCGCTACCCTATACACATCAACCTGGTGCAGGTGCAACAATCTCGATCGGTCGATCTTCATACCTCCCATCTAGGCGGATGGAACGCACTGAATATCAGATCGAGCCGTCCCGATTAGCGGAGAAAGACGCTAGACGACATGGTGAGGAAATTAAAAACTAAAAGTAAACCTTCCGCATTACGGATTCCCTCGACCGCTCCCCTTGGATAAGGGGCAGGGGTCCGCGTTGCTGAAGTGTGTGCGTTTTGATGTTGCTATTGTTTTGGGTCCCGGGATTGGGCCGCACGCAATCCACGCCCGTCTAATCCTCAACCGTGAACCTCTTCCAAGCTGCTTGGTTTCCTTTTATTTAGTGGAGGAACTAAGCTTCAGGGAGGGATCTTCAGGAAGCAGCTTAGGAGTGAGAGGGAAGGGCAGAGAAAGTGTACATGAAAATTTATGTTGTTTGACTTGTGTACCGGTGTGGCGCGAGTCTTGTTGGGCACGAACTCAAAAAAAAAAACGATGTTTTGGTGCGTTGCGTCGCGTGGGAGATTATGCTAATTAAATGTTTTGCTTGAGCACAAGCAACCGAAGACGAAGAGAAACAAGAGCACAGTACTCTCTACTTTCTTCTTCTGTCTGTCTCAGTTGGAGGTGTCGAGAATTGTTGTTAAAGTAGTGTATTTGGATAAAAGTCATCAGCAAAAATACAAATAAGCCTCATGTTTTATTCTCTCCAAATTATGAATGCCTTAGGTCCTAGGATATTAGACTAATTTGTTATATCCTTCACTGCCGGTAAGGACCGAGGGCTTGTTCGTCAAGACTTATCGGTATATTTTAGCGGTAAATCACAATCACCGACGACAGAACTGGTGTCGTCCATCAAACGGGAGCACATCCTCATTTACATCGAGAAACCATTTTTCACGCCCTTTTCCCGGACCAACTTGGTAGATCTCGGGACGGGAGAGAGGTCACACAGCTCGCATTGACACAATTCCCAGGCGAAATAATTGTCGGACGCCGGATTAGACCTGCACTAGAAAGCGAGTCGAGGATGATGCGACGATGAGTGCTGAACAATGATTTATGGTGCGACCTTTTAATCAGTCGTTTAATCGTTTTCGCCTACAATGATTGTGGTGTGTTTTGTGCAGGAAAGGAAAGGAAAGCTCACAGATTTGGAAGAAAATGGCTTCATTTTGGCAAGCGGAAATGGTTTAATAAAGTCTTTTCCTGCTGCTGTGTGAAAAAGAAACTTAAAAAATGGTAAACAACTCATCAATAACTCATACTCTGATACACTCTACTCTTACCGTTGATTACCTTCCAGCAATTCATTATCAACACGGCGTTCTCTTGATAAAGATCAGTGCTGATCATTTTCCGAACAACCCAGGCCTGAGTGCCTGGCATCGATTTTCTCAATTCCAGCAAAAGTCTGTCTTTAAAAAAATGCTCCTATCCTTGCACGCGATCAATCGCCTAGATCTACACAAAATCGCCCCGGTGTCTCGCAGCTGCATAATCGATGAAATCATCTCACCGATGCCGATAATTTTCCACCTCACACATTTCCACGCAACCCAACGCAATTGTAGGTAATTTGCAGTAAAGACGGCTTAATTACGGTCTCGCAAGCTCATCTGGACATTTCGAAGGTATACGCACAACTACACACATACAACTTGTTGCCAAGTTTCGATTCGATCCTCAAACGCATGAAGGGAGTAAGGGTAAGATCGGGAACATTCTCGCCGCTCCATCTACCTTAAACCCTACCTTGATTTGACTGACATTTGTCTTCGATGTGATCGAGATGGGGAGATTCAAATCCTCAATCAACCTGCCTGCTACTGACAGTGCCTGGCTACCGGGTTTGCGCCGACTCCGATCGCTGCTGACAAGACGGTGGCGGCTCTCAGCAGAACGTGATTTTGCTTCGAGCCTAGCGAGTTGACCAAATGGCTGATGTCAGATCAGATGCGTCCAAGGGACGCACGATCATCTTGCGGGCTGGGTGTGGCCTTTAGGAGCAACTTGTCAAATATCAATTGCGTCGTCTTAGCGCACGAGACGAAAAACCAATGGAAAGGAAGTTACAAATCAAGCCGGGCTTCAGCGAACTGGAGCTGTATTTGTATGGTTCGTTTTTGGGGTTGCGTTTTGCGTTTGCGGATCGATGTCGATCAATCACCTGACGTTGGAGCGTTCGGACGTGTGACGATTTCTTGGAATGGAATTTGTTGGATTTTTATGCTGGTTTTTTGTTTTGCGGCAGCCCATCAAATTTAGCAGTTTTTAGCGTTCGATGAAAGATAAATTAATCTGACAGGCAGGTTTCGTCGTCTGTTTTTTTTTTTGTGGAGTCCAGCTTACGTTCCTTGTACCAAGTCTCTTGTGGAAACATATTTATTGAGTGATTCCTTTCGAACGATTTTTTGCTTTTAATCAAGCTCAGCAGCTCAACCTCAACAAACATGTCCGCCCGTGTGTTAAACATTTTCCACCGCGTCAAATGTTCTTTCTGCAGCAAAGCCCGTTTTTCCCACACTCTCGGCTGAAGCGTGAAGCAAGCAGACATCCCTTTACGGCCGTCTTAATTGAACCGTGTTCGGGTGCGATGTGTTGTGTGCTATTCTCCGGTTCAGTGAAGCGTGTGGTGGTCAAGATTTACAAACGTAGCGAGCTAGCAATTAATCCTCGCGCTAAGAAACGTACCATAGATCCGCCGAGAGCAGTGCTGCTGGTCGTCTGGAGCTGTTGCAAGTAGCGAAAACAAAACCCCAATCACCACATATGTGGATCCATCTATGAAAAAGACGACTAGTCGCGCGAAAACTCGTACCGAGACCTCTCACGGCTACCTTCTTTTGCATGAGGATTGTGGAACATCCGGACGGAAGTGAAGACACCTGGTGTTCACTGGAACGGAAATATCAGCTCGCCCCGTTTATGAGGGGAAGCGCCGGAGCGGGCAGCAAGACAGCAAGAGCGCTGGAAGGAATTGGCGCAACATACACACTTCCTCGGGTTCGTTCACCCGTATAATGTCTCGCGAAGGGAAGGGAAGAAAAACACGCACACCAGCCCAAACTGGATGGAATGTTTTTGATCCAAAGACACCCAAGACGCCCCGTCGGTGTCGGTGTGAGGGAGTTTCATGAGGGAAGACTTTTATTTACCCGTTAGCTTTACGTTGTTGTTGTTAAGATGTGCTGTTTTGAACCTCAAGATACTACAAATACACCCCTTCGGTTTGGTGTGGGTGAAAGGTAGATACACACATACATAAACATTTGCGCCCGCACAACAAACGCACGGAAGGGTGACGGATCGGTTCGGGGTGAAATTTTCCCAGGGTGGGTAAAATTTCTCACCAACAGTCCACGAACCGGAACGGCTAAAGGGCAAGAAAGTGAGAGATATGCTAGAAGAAGAGGAGCTGGATGACGTAGAAAGGAGGAAGATTCAAGATCAACATACCATAAAATGCACACAAGTCATTCAAGAACTTTAATCGATTTACAATGTTATGTTTACCATAAATTGTATACTTTAATAACGTTTTTTTCTTTTCTCGTCTATTTTTAGGTAAGTCTCTCCTAAACCCTTTACTCGCTAACATCCATCTACACGTAATGGTAAGTTCTTGGTGTAGTACTCTTGGGGACGTATCGCTTCCGGTGCCACTCCCAAGGCATGCACAAACCCATCGGTGGTCCTATAAACGCCCGGTTGTAGCCAAAGTCACATCGCTCACAAGATGTACCACGAAACCCGACCGGACAGCGACACTGTTCGATGTGACCAGCATGGCCTATGCCACGCTGATAGTCACTGGCAGAATCCATCACGATGCTCTGTTCGCTTGGCTCAAAGCGTCCATTTGTTGGGCGCATGCGAATCAGAAATCGGTCAATGTAGGCAAACACCGTCAGGAAGTCGGTACGATCGAGGGAAGAGCCATTTTGGTGGATGAAGCTTGATTCTTGGAGCTTAATTTGAAGCGTTCGATTGAAGACGGTATTGGTGGGGTTCTTCTTGTATACGATGGTTCTGTTGTAGCCCTGAAATTAGGAAGAAAAGTGTTCTCTTCACTTCCGTCATCAGAGATCCAATAAACGTTCCACCTAACCATTAGAATAACGTCTGGAATCTCGTCAAGTGCGTCTGATGCCAGTGGAATCCGTAGATACCCTCCGTAAGACTTTACTTGATGCTCAATAAATCGATACGGTAGGCTGTAGTAAAGGGTACGATTTGCAGAGAACTCTTTGATACTCTTCACTGTTTCCACCGGTCCATGGCCGTCCCACGTAGCAAATCCCATTTTCCAATCGTTCATTGCCATCGTGTACTAAAGAGGAGCAGGAGTCGACTTAACGAATTTGGTCTTTTACTCTCCGAAGGGACTTACATTCCATCGAAACAGCTCAAACTTATGACACAGCTCAGACACACCGGAACAGAAACATTTGATGCATGTTTCGGCGTGTTCCTCGCCGGCTAGAAACTCTCCTTTCGGACAAGGATTACCTTCCACAACGGCCATCGTTACCGGCTGGACATCAACCATCCCAAGTGGATGTGCCAGATGACACGAATAATTACCCGTATCGATCAGCCTCATCCGGCAGGATAAGTGTCCGGTTCCATCTTCCGTAATCCAATCGCAAACAGGATCCAGCAGCTCGTTTCCATTCATTTTCCAACGTACTGTTGGAGGCGGAACGCCAGCTCCTTGACAGGTTAGATTCATCCACTCGCCGACGCGAACTTTAACCATCTCGGGGGGACGTTGCACCACTGATGCAGCCACACATCCGTCCTCATCCGATCCGTCCGGACAGTGAGCAAATCCATCACAACGGAACGTTAGCGAGACGGATATACCACTTCGACACCGGAACGGGATGTATCTTAGAGGTGTTCTATCGACAGCGATGACACTGACGGCTGGAACAGTTAGTACCACAATGAGCAGCCATTTGTGTGTCATAGCTGGGACTGGTATTTCGCGACTGATAACGCGACGCAGATCGTTCCCGGATGGGCATCTGGGTTTTGTTTTTGTGATGATAGTCGCCGCGACGGGACTCATATTCGTTTGTTGGATAAGGCTAGGGAACATATCAACATAACCTCACTCTCTCTCCCTCTGTTTGTTAGTGATTCTGATATTCTGTCGATGTAAGTTGATCAAACTTCAAAATATCAATTCCATCCAACGCACCGGAAAAGCGGTAAATGTGTTCCCATCCTTCCACCGACTCGTCGATTTCTTCTGTTGTACCCCGGCCAAATCAAAGGGCCTTTTTAGCTTAGGAAGACGCAATAAATGCCGCTCGAACCGATCGTTGCGGGATCGACAGTAAGCACGAGCCCGCGCGTGTCACCCGGCCAGTTTCGGCCGCAAAAGGCGTTAGTCTATTAACGATTCTTTACCGACGCGTGCGTTGTGTTCTTCGTTTCGATTTTCAATTGTTTGTAGCATGGTTTTAGCCGTCGTTCATCGGCTCTGATTGGGCACGCACTTTCGTGTGCGTTTTCGGGTGACGGTCCCCATTTCCCTCGTACGCTGGTGCGGTGCGTTCGAATATTGATTTATTATGCCTATTTTTTCGAATTTGATTTGTCGAAATCGTGACTGGTGGTGGCGCAAGGGGATCGCTCAAGGGGGTGCACGGGTACTTTATTAGATTTTTATTAAAAGTAGCAACCAAAAAACCCGATCCATAAATCATTACCTTCATGGGGCCTTGGGGTAGGCCAGAGGATCGCGAGGATCGGGTGGATTATCCCTTATTATTTAAACTGAAACGGACAAACATTAGACGACAAGAAGAGGTAAAACGTGTGGCGCCATGGCGGAAACGGAGCAATGACATTCAGTTATGCTCGTTACCCCGAAAGCCCTTGTACTTGTTGAGGAGTTTCGGTTTGTTTTGGTGTTGGAGGGGGAGGGGGAGAGGAATCATAAATTCTGCAGGACGCTTGTCCCTGCAGTCCCGCTTAAACTATCCAACCCGTGTCCGAAAAAAAAAACCTGAACTGAAATCGTCAGCTCCATTCTCGGAAAAGTGAGCAACACCAAATCCGGCGGCTGATTAGAATTTTTAATCCACAGCGCCCCAAAACCCCCAATGTGCGTGTGTGTCAACTGCGATACAGTTCTCTCTCTCTCTCTCTCTCCATTGAAATGAAGAGAAAATGCCTCAAAAGTTCTGCGCCAGCTTACAGAACGTCGAGCGCCAACCAGCTTGCCACGAACTGCATCGAATGAATAATTCAAAACTCATCAAAATGCTTGCGATTTTGTGATGCTTTTCATTTCGAGGGTTTTTTACTTTGCGGTTGTTGTATATTATATGGCGAAAAAAGGAATAAAACTTAAACGCTCTTATGCCCTGTGGCTTGAATGTTGTATGTCGTTATAAAAAAAAAATGCTTTGCACCCATCGATTTGCACCTTTCGTAGAATTTTCTTGTCCCTTTTGAATGATTTTGGTTTTCGGTCACCATTAGTACTTTATGCTGGAGAAGCGGTCCATGCTGGTTTAAGAAGACAGTATTCTTGTTCCCCAAGTATGAGGTCTTGTGGCATCAAAGCTAGGATGGATAATTTTTATGTTATCTAGAGCGACCGTACGAGATCAGATATTGCTTCGGATAAAAATTCTCCATTGAGTCTTATTGGGAATAATAATAGAATAAAATTCAATGAAACCTAGACTCTTTCACACTTTTTCCCAATAAAGTCGAGATAGTGAGGAAACATTGAGATCTTTCAATTAAAACGATCAAATCGGTTCCAAGACTCTTCAGGACTGCAGGACTTGCCGTTCATCTAATGGCTCAGTAGACTTTATTGATGCCACCATTACCAGTTGATGGTGACGATCTTGAGGTGATGGAAGGGTTCACTTACTTTAGTACGATCGTCACTTTGAACCACAGGATGTCTACTACGGGCTTTGCGCTTCTTCTACGATCCGATCCACAAACTTCTGCGAACCAGAAGACTACAATAATGCACGAAACGTTCTCCAATACGCGTCTTAGACTATGCTGACAGAGGACGATCCGGATAGGATTTAAACTCACCTGAAAATCCCAGCAGCGGTTTCTCGCCTAGACACTAGCGCGGACTTTGCTGAGTCTAGGGTCCTTCTTCTTCTTGGCTTAATGACCCCTCTAAGGTCACGCTGGCCATAGAATGGGTTACTAGACTTGTCGATGCCACGTAGTTGGATAGTCAGAGTCCTCACTACGGGAGGACTGGTCTGGATGAGATTTGAACTCCGATCCTGCAGATTAAAGACCGGCGCCGCTGTCGCATACACGACCAGGCCGCGCGGGAATCTAGGGTCCTATTTTAAGGTAAAAGGATTTTTTTTGAATTGTTGAGTTGTTTCCAGAACACTTTCTTAAAATAAATAAATAAATTCCATCATATAAAAGAGAGTGGAGATAAAATCAGTTGAATTTATACGGTTTCTAATTTGTAGTGTAATTAAATTGAATTTCCATGGCAAAATTGTGCTGCAAAGACAACTCCTGAAAGAGATCTTTCAAACCAATATGCACTCATACATCTTCAAAAAACAAGACGCATATCCTACACACGGCGATTGAAGATGACATCTACTCCGTCACGCCGCCGTACACGACATTCCACGTTCCCAGGAGGGCGAGAAGGGAAGAAAATTGCAAAAATAATTGCTTCCCTGCACGCTTATGCCACGCTAATTGGCGATGAAGTGCAAGATGTACGATTAGAGCTTCACCACTCGCCCAATAATTCCTACGCGCTTTTAGTCACGCTCAATCGGATTTTGCTAAATCAATGCAGCGGAAGGATAGCAAAGAGGTATAGAGGGAAAGGAAGGGAGACAGAGAGAGAAAAAAAGGATCTTAATAATAAACTTAAGTGTGGATGGTGTAGCGAGATTCCAACCTCCCCGACTTAAGGCAGAGTTCTACGCGCCTGTGTCTGGCTTTACAGTCAAGAACTCCTTTTCGCGACTGGATGGAGTCGATGATGAACTCATCGTAGCTCAAATTGCTCGCTAAAAGAGGCAATTTTACTGCGTGATGCCACCGACCGGGCAATGTAATTGTTGATTAATTACCAGCCATTGTTTTTTGTTCCCCGCCATGCGCCATTTCGGAATGGTAGTAGCATCTTCGAGCATTAATCATCGAGCAACGATCAAAATCGTACAGGAGGCAAACCCTTCCCAAAAAAAAAAAAAAGCGCATGATTCACCTTTCTTTTCGTGGCGATGAATTTTAAGTCCCTTGCGATCGATGGTAAGGAAAGGTGACTCGTAGAAGCAATTAGCTCACCAGAAGGAAGGAAGAGGGATAAAGAGAGGAGGAGTTTTAACAGAGCTTTTCGTTATTAAAATTCACCCACAACACTGCGCGGCAGCAGCAAAACAGGAAGAAAAACAATCCAACAACCGCTAAACATTTCAAACGGTTCTCGAAAACATGTCTTCGACCGATCTGCGGACGGAGGGCACCTGTTGCTTGCTGTTGCAAAAAGAAGCGACAGAAAAAAAAGACACTCGCCAGCACTCGCCTTTCTACGGTGATGTTCCGTTTATGTTGTGCACATACACACACACACACACAAAGACAGACAAAAAGCCCTCCTACCAACCAACATTGCAACATTAATATTCAAGCTGACCACGTGTTCCAGCTCCATTTAGCACGAGCCCAAAAAAGGGTGCTCCCAGCAAACGGGGGAACCAGGGAAGGGAAGGGAAAAGAACAACGGTACAATGACCGCCAGCAGCAGCACGCCAACGTCTATTTGAATAATAGGTTTGTGTCGAGATTTTTGTTGCTGCTGTTTGGTAGGGCTATACTCTCGGTACGTCTCATATTACTCCATGTACGTGGAGAGCTCAGTTCGCGGGATAGCTAGCCAGCGGCACGGCGAAAGGGTATGAGAAAGCATAAACAAATTTACTGTCCCATAACTGTTCGATTGTTAGAGCGCTTGTTGGTCGTTGTTTTTGCCAGCTACGGTTGACAGGGTGACAGCTAAAGACATCTCAGGTTCACTCGCTTTGCCATAACGCTCTGATCGAATGCATTTAGTGGCTTAAGTAGATTCGTCCGTAGGATATGCATGCTTTAAGGCTATTAAGGGATGAAAATTACCTTCGCTAATGTGTCCAGAGAACCCAAAAGTAATCAATGTTTGGAGATTAGACTATCCTGATTTGGGGCACATGGTCTTGTGGCTGTAAAGCCCTCACTGCGGCCATCATCGCATAATTCTAGACTATCAATTAAATGCATCACCTGGGGCGAAATTCGATCAGAACAAGATGCCGTGATCTCGTCGTATCCCCCGGAATGCTCCGGTGATAATCAGCCCAACCGGAAC
Source organism: Anopheles maculipalpis (assembly GCF_943734695.1). Classification (NCBI taxonomy): domain Eukaryota; kingdom Metazoa; phylum Arthropoda; class Insecta; order Diptera; family Culicidae; genus Anopheles; species Anopheles maculipalpis. The sequence continues at coordinate 88,614,765 of NC_064871.1, forward strand.
GAAGCGGAAGCCACCGGGCCCAGGATTCGGTAATTGGGAAGCCCGGTAAATCAAGCACTCAACCCCAAGTCTACCGCTAAATTGAATTCGACAGCACCGAAACGAATCGCCATCCACCTTAGCCATACCGAGAGCGGCTTACGGCTGCTGCAGCGCTAACAATCGCCAGATTTATGAGCTCAACTGCGCTCAACCGGCAAACCGGCAGCAAACAAACCAACCAGCATATGCCGCACTGATAATAAATGTCAAACTTAATTTACCAATGTCATCGCATCGGTGTGGTACGGTGCTGTGCCGTTGCTCTACCGCGTGTGTCATCACCCGATGGCCGATTACTTGGACGTCAGGGAGATAAATACAAAAAAAAAAAACGCCTCGAAATGAACAGCAGCCAGACGAGGCATGGGACTCAGGGACCATGTGTGTGCGATTCTTGCCTGATAGTGAGTTTGAAAGGCGAAAGCAGACGAGAGCGATAAATGCCGCCCAGAAGGACCGCCAGCGCGCGCGTGTGTGTGTGTGTGTGCAGGGCAGAATTATTTATCGCCAGAACATAATTTACTCTCCCACGAGCGGACGATATTGAAGTCGAAGTCGGCGGGCGTTTTGCTCCTCTGGTTTTTGTTTGTTGCGGCACCTCTACATAGTGCGGAAGGATGGAACAGCGAAAGAATAATATTCGCAAACTTTGGGTGTTAGGTCGTACCGCGAGGGTAGTACCTCACCGTCAGCATCATCGATTCATCTCGGGCGGTGTTTGCCGGGTTTTTTTTTATTTTGCTGCACTGCACCCAACATTGAATCTCCAAGCTTTTGGATGAGATCTCTTTAGCCAGTGGTTTGTTGTTCTTCATTGGCTTCGCCCTTTTCGGTGTTTGTGTGATGAGCTTAATGGCTTCAGAATATAATTGGCACGCGCCTTTATCGCGATGGGTGAGTGTGAAGAGGAACAGTCTTTACTTTGTTGCTCCAGAATTAGAGAATGATGACGCAATTAGACGACTCTTTTTTTTGGGAAGGATTGCGTTTATAGTTCGAGAGTTGAAGAATGGATTATTTTTTGGAAAATTCTTTAAATACTTTCCTCTAAAAAAATGCTCATTTTGATAAAGAATATTAATAGTTTTACTGTCTCTTAATCTCCCTCTCTCCTTTCAAAGGTAAAAAGTGGCGCTCTCTAACGCCCCAGGATCGTCGTCCGTACGTCGAAGAAGCGGAACGGCTACGAGTGATCCACATGACCGAACACCCGAACTACAAGTACCGTCCACGGCGCCGAAAGCATGCCAAAGCAAGAGCAGGTCCAGGGACCGGACCGACGGCAGGCTCTCTCGGAACGGGTCCGACGGCAAACAGTCAAGGTTCGGCAGCTGGAGCAAACCTCACGGTCAACAATTCGTCCCCGAGCGAGCTGAACTACGGTGAGGGTGACTCTTCGCAGCGTATGAGCCCGTTCACGTACAACCCGCACTACTATGCCGGTAGCAACAATGCACTCAACACACCTGACTCGAGCCCCACCCAGAGCCCGGAACCGATCGCTGTCCCACCGACGGTCGGAAGTCGCAAACTGGCAGCGGTAGCGGCAGCAGCAGCCGCAGCTGCTGCTAATGGAGGAGTTTCGACGAACGGTGATGCGGCTGGACAGAAGATGGAGGACGTATCGTCCGCACTGCCAACACCTGAGATGAGTCCGTTGGAGTTGGAGAAGGAACCGGGCTTTGGAGGTGGGCTACATTCCACGCACGCGGGCAGTTACGATGACCTGAAGAGCAAGCAGAAGCTGACGTACGATGGGGTGTATGGGGTGAAGAGTGAGCAGAAGTTGCCGGCTACCTTCCCGTCACATGCGTACGATCATGAGACGCATCATTCACATCAGCAGCAGCAGCAGCAGCAGCAACAGCAACATCACCAGAATTCCCATCAACATCACCAACAGGAGGGTTTGGTGAAGCGCGAGTATGGAGGATTCGGGCTTGGAGGTGATAAGCGGTACACGTACGAAGGTCAGCTCGTCAACGGAGGAGGACTTCACGAGAAGCGCAACTACCTATCGGTAAGTTCCGGCTCGACGACAACCACCGCCATGGTGAACGGGATGTACGTAATGTGCACGAACCGGAGCATTCTGGACCAGGGTCACATTGTGACTGGCACCTACTTCCCACCGTTGGCTACGTCCGAGGATCACCAGACACTCGGAACGACCACCATGACGACCAGCAGCCATGGTCCGCATCTCAGTACAAACAATCACAGTAGTGGGAATAGCAATAGCGGCACAGGTGCTCAGAATCCGATTAAAAACTCCAACGGATTGCTGGGCGCTGGTGTGTCCACCGCAAACACGCAGATGTCCCAGATTAGTAACAGCAGTGCGCAACAGCATATGCAGCAGCAGCAGCACCAGCAGCAACAGCAGCAACAGCAGGATCAACTCAATAGCTACTACGGGACGGCATCGCTACCGAACGGAACACTGCCGACGTACTCGTACGCCTACAAAGACTATGGCATCATGTACGAAACGCACACCCTGCCCGGCCAGGATGTGGATGCGGTTGATGCCCGCGATCTGGACAAATATCTAAAGTATCCGGACAGCAATCACAACTTCAACGGGTACGATAGTGCGTCCTATCATCAGTCGGCGGCATCCTCACCCGCCGGTGGTTCCATCTATGGATTATCGCAAGGCGAGTACTACAGCTATGGAGGTGCGGTGCTCGCTCATCAGTCTCCCCAACATCAGGGACAGCAGCAGCAGCAGCATCAACAGCAGCAACACCAACAGCAGCATCAACACCAACAGCCCCATCAACTATCGTTATCGGCAAACGGAGGACAAGGCATCGCTAAGCTCTCGGACGTGATGCTACAAGGTGGAGGAGGCCCGGCGTCACATCAACACCCATCAACTCCGGTAGCACTGTACGCTTTGCCACAGCTTCAACACGCACAACATCTTGCCGCAGCTGCCGGTAATGGAGCTCAGGTCGTGTCCGTCCAGCATGGCGTTCATCCACTCGGCCCAAACGGTACCATGGCGGACATTTACGTCGCCAACGAGCAGCAGCTAAAGGATGACGAGTTTAGCAACATACTGGCCGGTGTGCGTAAAACCTGCTACAGCAACTAATGTGCGTGAGCTACAGACACTACGTGGAAATACTCAGTTGTGTGTAGATAGTAGACCCTTCTTCCAAAAAATGCTAGTAATAGTGGTAGTTGGTAGCTTCATTTCAGTAATCTAGCATAAAAATTCAACAAACCCTTCCACATTCATTCATTCACTCGTTACGGTACTGCAATAGTAATATTCGCTTAGGTTAAGTGTGTAAGTGTTTTTTTTTCTCTCTCTTGTAAATGCTAGTAGAAGTAGTAGTCAGTCGTACTCATCAGCTGCACGCCACACACTATAGATGGGTAAAATGCAATTTTTGTCGGAATCGAGCTCGGAATCAGATTCTGTTTCGGAGTCGGAATCGGTTCCGGAAGCAGACTCGGAATCAGATAGTATCGCGTCTGACTTCCCGTCACTCAATCACACATTCGTTGGCACCCACCGACAAATTCCATCGATCATTCCGACGATCAATGTGTTATGCGATCAGTGTGTGTGTGTGTGTGGGAAATGAGTTTAAGAATCAATATATAAATGCCCTTGCAAACACGAGTGAACCAAAGGTTTTCTATCTTTCGCAAACAACAAGTGCGAGCAAAAACATACAAGAGTGTTAGCGATGTAAGTAGTGGGCAGACATATTAATAGTTGAGGTAAGCTGTTTTACTTCATCTTATTTCAAAGAACAGACACACAAGGTTAGTACCCACTTCTTTTCGGTATTTTTATAATGTTTGACATTTGTTTTATAGATTTGTGTGTTATCTTTTGTTCGGTTTCTTCGTGAAACTGCACTGTACAGAAAAAAGGAGAAGGTTGAAGTAAATGAAAAGTTGTAGAAAATTGCGTACATTTATAGTAAAATGCGAAAAAAAGAATAGAAAAAAACAGAGAAAAAGTAGATGGAAAAAGAGAAAAAAACCGAAAACGAAAAGAAAAGAGAAGCAAAAACACGCATCGACACGCGATTCCAAGCAATAGAATAATGATTAGTAGATTAGTGGAAGAAACATGAAAATACATGATTATAGGTTAATTAATCGCTAGGTATTACGAGCGCGCCAGAGACCCGGAAACCGGACGACACGACTCCCTAGTGACCTGTAGAGTGACCGAGTGCATGGGAGGTGGTGATGCCCTAACGATCGAAGATTCGAAAATGCGCCATCTTCTTTGTTTTCTTGATTTTTAGTGATGGGAAAACTTAAAGACGTAAATCAAAGCAAGCCGTATCTCGATGAATCATTTATGTTGGAGATCATTAAATTGGAATCACATCAAAGTCACCTGTGGAGCTGCTTCGGCATTTTTTTCTTCTTGAGCTTTTTAATTGACGATGAAGAGGGGGAGAAGATGTCATTATTGTGGAGTTTTCCACATTTTCGGGACTTTCGGGTTCGAGTCGGTTTGTTAGGGTCACACTTTCATGTCACGCAGGCTCCTCATCGGTTGCCGGAACGCCGTTTTAATGCGAAACTTGTGGCACCATAAAATAAAAGAATGAGAAATAAATTAAAACGCAATGATAGATGTTCAACCAATACACACACGCACGCTTTTTATTGCTATTATTTTGGCCTTTTAAAATTTAATTTTGTTACTTTTTAGACTTTATTCGGTAAGTAACTCACAAATCCACAAATCCTAACGGGCTCAGAGCCTACTACGACCTCAAAACAGCTCTTTGCAGCACTTAGCACACCAATCTCCCGCATGCGCATTTACGCCAAATCGCGATCCGTCCTTATCCGCAAACTTATCCGAAGACATTCGGTCGTCCAGAGCCTGCTGACTTCTGGCCATTAGCAATTTTAAGATGCGCCGTTTTAAGACCTTCCCTTTCCCAGTTGTTTGGAATCTGGTTCGCCGCGCAGTGCGCTTGTTAAGTGCTAGCTCGTTCAGATTTCTTCTACCAACCGGTGCGTGAATTGGGTATGCCTTTTTTCCACCCTCGCTGGAACTCTCCTCCATCTGCCCCCCCCCCCCCCCCCCCCCAACCAACCGCAAAACATGAACGCAATCGGGAAGGCCTTTAGTGATAAGGAGAAAGCGCGCCCGCCAGGCGTTCCAACAGGGGTTCCGCTCGGGGGTCAAATGGGCAACTCATACCCCCTTTTCTGCCCATCTCTCCCCTTGCAACTCTGCGTGACGGCATGCTGAAGGAACGCAGTACACCAACACACATACATGTTGGTGTGTTTGTGCGCTGTTCCGTTCCGGTTCGGTGAGTTTTCATGGGAAATGCGCCCGAAACGTTTTCCCCGTTTGTTACTTCTGCTGTTGCCGGTGGGTTGGAGCTTGCTGTTATTTCTTCTAGCGTTGGCGTCGGTTTCACTCCTATCTGGTCTCCCCCTCAACTCCCACCCCACCGTCGTTTCGCCTTTATCTTCTTTGCCACACTCATTTTCATGCCAATGCAAGCACGCGGGGAGAGCGTGTGTGAAGGAGAAAAAGATGATTTTCATTCCCGGAAGATAGTATAACCCTTTTTGAAGGGTGGCACTCTAACACCATCAAACGGATCGACCTGACGCCAATGCTGAAAGAAGAAAGGAAAAGAAAGAAAGAAAAAAGAATACCGAAACTGCACTCAATCCTATTTTACGACATTCTTAGACGAGGTGATGTTGATCCATTTTTTCGTTGAGTAATAAAAGGCTTCCATTTTTATCAGAAGAACAGCTGCTAAGACCTCTTTTTTCCCTCTCATTTGCATCCAGCCAAACACAAGAACGATAAGAAACAAGGAAAGAAAGCACACCGAAGAAAGCAGTGAAGCAAATGGAAATGAATGGCGGAAATCATTAACGGGGGAGCTTAACAAGCTTTATTATCTTGCGGAAATGTCGTAAATACGAACCTCGAACCTCGGTACCTGTTAGTGAAAAAAGAAGAAACGACGGTGAAAATTCTAAACCTATCTAGTCGGTCTATTTTGCTAGCGTCACTGGTACTTCATGTGTTTTGCCATTTTAACTGTAAACGTTTTGAAAACGGTGCCTTGTGTTGGTTTGTCTTATAGCTTTATAGTTCTTAAAGACTCTAGACTTTGTACTAGTTAATGCTTTTTAAAGGTAATAAGCAAAAGGAGTATAAAACAACGCGAAAAGTAGTAAATATTGTTGGTAACTTGTTAACAAGTGGATAGCAAAATGAATAACACAAAACTAAAAAATATTATCTTAGGTTTTATTCCAATTGGTCAAACAATGTTCATCTTCTCCTCATTCTCACACTGTTATTCACTCTCCTTTTGACCATAGCGTGCTTACTAGAAACTAAAATAAAAACTAAAACTCCCATTAAGCATAGAACCTTTCAAAGTGATCGTGTCGATACGCGAAAAGGCTTAGTGGTAACAAGTGCAATCGGAAGCAAGGAAAAGTGCATCAATAAGAAAAGGGACGCATGCAGGAGGTGAAAAGGAAAAGAGATAGAGAGGGAAAAAATGCGTAAAAAATGTAAATAAGAAGAAAAGGAAAACAAACACACACACAACATGAAAGAAATGTACTCGAGATGGAGAGAGTTACACATGAAGCCTTTGAAGATGCAAAAAGAAAAAAAACATCTACAAACACACATAGACACGTAATCTAAATCGTAAAAACAAGAGAAAACAGTAGGAAGGAAAGGAAAGAACAAGAGTGAAAGAAAGAGAAGCCGTATATAATGATGATAAAATTATAAATTAAATCGCATATTTAATTAATGCCAGCACAAGGGAGCAACAGGCAGCAGCGTGTTGTGTGATTTGGTTCGTTGGATGGCGGAGGAGAGAGGAGCGGTGGTGGGGGAGAGGATTGCGGGGATGATAAAGAGGGGAAAAAACAATCAAAATTTTCCCACGGTTTTCCACGGGTGGCCCGTGTGGCGTGTGGCGTATATGGTGCGGTTGTAGTAGTAACACACCCCAAAGGCTTTGATCTCGGCTTGATTGTGATTTTTCTCCTCTTTAATTCCATTGGAGGGAAGGGTGGGTAAGGTAGGGAGGGGCAGGGGACACTCGTATCAACACGTAAGGGGAAAGCTGGGAAGGAGGTTGGTTGTCCTGCTCTCGGAACACCTGGAACGAGGAAAAACGCATTTCGAAACGCAACGTAACGCAACACACCGTGGCGAGACTTAATCTGACCCGTGCACTCTAGATAAGTGGGTGAGGGAGGTGCGGCAAAGTGGCAACATGCCACAATTACCACCACCCGCGCCCGATGTACGCACCGGGACAGCTGAGATCTGAGGTAGCATTGGGTCCGTTAACATTGGAATTGGAAGGTGCACCTTCTCCGGCGTACTTCTGCCACGATCCAGGTGCAATGTGCTCAGAAGGGAGGTGGGGAGGGGGTTGTGCGGCAAAACATCCGTAACATGCGCAACATGTCCCGCACGCTTGTAGCGCTAACTTGCAAGCAGCAGCAAGCAGCAGCATCGCAGTCACCACCCACCCGAGCGCTGGTGGTGAAACCCACCGTTCAACCGAAAGGCCAAACATCATCCCGTCGGTAGAAAACACGCTGTAATGATACACTTTTGCGTTTATAATTAATACGAAACAGGGAATTCTTTCCTATCCGTGGGGAGTGCAGCCCGCTCGAGCCCGAGCCTCGAGGGGGGGGGGGGGGGGGGGGTTGGAGGATTAATGGACTTGAACGGTGGTTTGTAAAGAGATCTGTAACCTCGGAGAAGAAAAACAACGCTGGACCAAATTTCGCACACACACACGTACGTTTCATTAACCCGCTTCGCTTCATTCATGGCCCAGGTCGTGTGGTCGAGAGCTTTTCTTGGCAAATCAGGCGATATCAGGTTCGGGTACGATGGTAGAAGAAATCTTTTTAACACATTCGAACACCATCACCACCACGGTGTGTTAAGACAGCGGGGGAAAAAAAGCTAATTCGCCCTTTTACATGCGCCTGCTGCAACCTTTCGGGAAGTGGGCACATCCTCTCCAGATAAACCACTTGTTGCTTGTAACCTTGTTCCCACCGTACGAAGATGGCAAAAAAGGATCGATTCCGGGGAACCGATTGGGCATTCTGTGCCAGCAGAGAATTGTCCAGATCCAGATATTCGTACAAAAGTTCCGGGAGTTTCACATGGTAGATTACAAACAAACCCTTGTACCGAGTGTTGTAGCTAATGTGGCTAGGCTTTCGCTCGACTATCACATTACTGTAACCGGACATGATGTTTAGGGAAGCTGGAGAGAGAACTCTCTATTTCCCTGTGTTGTATTCATGATACCGATTGCCCGGGACACAAAACTGAATGGCAAGTTTTAAGTGAAAGTTCGGAGATTCTTGGAGAGTTTGGAAGCAAGCAAAACTTGCGTCCTAGAGCTTTTTTCATGAGGCCCAGACAGAGTTAGATCTTTCTATAAGAGCCTATTTGATTATAGGATTATTGGACGTATAGATCAATTCCCGAACGTTTTAAGGAGGCCTCTTCCAAAGACAGAGACACCATGAGGAAAGCTATCGTTACGCTGGTAGTTAGCTGTGGTAGCCAGTGGTGGATCTGCCTATAAGCGGACTGAGCGGCCACGTGGGGCCCCCACCCAGAGCTCCAAGGGATGCCTCGCCGATCTGGCAGACTCACCGTCCTGAGAAGTCTCGAAGGCCAGGGGACCTCTTCGATTAAGGGAGGCTTCGTCGACCAGGCGAAGCCTCGCTGGAGAGGGGAGCTTCACCGATCATGGAGCCTCACAGGTTAGGGTACCTCTTGTGCAAGGGAATCATGACCCCCCCCCCCTCCGAGAAGGGGCCACAGAAGGGCAAAATCCACCTCTGGTGGTAGTCCCAACATCCAAATTACTTGGTGCTTCCAAAGGTCCAAAAAACGCGACAGGACCGTTGATGAAATTCAATCCGTACCTTATGACCTAGTATGACCGTTAAGCCAACAGGAAGAAAATGTACGGGGTAAAGACAGTTTCGTTCATTCATCTCGAGAGTTATTGAAGCAAGCCTCTTGTCTACTTCTTTTTCTTCTTGGCTTAACAATCTAATAGGTCATGTTGGCAATTGACGTCCTCACTAAAGGGGTCCGGATGTGACTGAAACCCTTGAAGTTCTGCCGTTTGACGACCGGGGCCGCCTTTGCCTACTTTTCACGAATTAAAATTGCATAGAGACTTAGCCAAACAACTTCAATACCTTCATCAGGAAATGTCATCTCATGACGGGATTGTGATTTGGTGGAATGATTCCAGGGTTTTTCCAACATATCTTACTGCAAAATGTCCACACGATGAATAGTATTATGAGCATGCGATGGACTCCTGAACCACTTTGAAGCAATTTAATCATCAATTGTTTCTAGTCTTTTAGAAACAATTAAATGCATCTGATGATTGCAGAAAGATCAGAATGGTTTGTAGTAAAAAATAAAGAGATAGAATGTCAGGTTATCAAAAACTCATATAATCAAGGGATAGGTTGGATGATTCTTTCAAACAATTTGTTTTGTTGGTGTGTGAAGTGTGGAAACTTCAACGGATCACAAAGCTCTCTTGAAGCATCTTAAAGCTAACATAAAATCAAAATACAAATAATTCAAATGAAAATAGATAGCCACGCTAACGATTACAAGGACTCAAGGAGCTCAATGTCCTAGTTGTCAAATGACTTATTCAGTGATCAATTCTAACAGCCAATCTCCATATCCTAGTTATTAGTAGGAATGGAAAACTCACAGCTAAACCATCGACAAGTAATTACAAATCTCCTTCTGCATGTTCTATGTCCCCCGGGTCTGGTTAGACGTTTCAGTTCCACATCTCCCTCGAAATAAGACACCCGATCCAGGTAACCTCCCGGTATGCATGTAAGTTTATAGCACCGCATTACAACGGCCCAGCGATCGCCGGCCCGTTTCCATTCGATCGCCTTTTTCGACACGAGCACCCTCTAACGATCCCCTTGGTACAACCGTGCTCGGTAGCAGTAAATCTGTTCCGGTGGAAATTTATAGCCCTGCCGTGTCCTGTCCCTGATTCACCATAGCAGCAACGGGCAGCAGTCTTAACAAGCGGTGCAACAGTGAAATGGAAATGAGCAAAACGGTACCACCGGCTGGTCCGGTTGGTCAGATTTGTTTCGTGTCATGGCACCCGCTCGTTTTACTGTGTGATCTACGCAAGATATTTCAGCGAGGCTCCTCCACCCCCCTAACTGAGATCCCCGTTACGGTATGTATGGTATGGCGTGGATGCGAGGATCGTTTCCGCCCGCCCGCGGATCGTAGTAGAACCGAGCCCGTGCCCGATGCGTGGCAAAAATGCCAACCGTGTGCGATCGATGGAATTACACCGCGACAGAGTTTCGGTCGTAAGTTGTGATCCGCCTCGATATGGTCTCGATCAAACTGTACCGTACCGACCGCTCATACTCTCGATGTTACTTGCCTAGTCTTGGAGGCCATTTTGATTTCCGGTGCACCACGCAACCGGTCAGCACCGCCTAGGCGTTTAATGATATAATATATTCTACATTTTTGCGATTAAATTTAACCGTCCGGTTTGACAATAAATTGTCGACAAACTGTCTTATCGGGCGCATGCCAACTTCGCAACCGGTACACACTTTAATGCGTAATGCGGGCTGTACTGGCGACTGATCGGTCCACTCCAGGATCCCCTCGTCCAACCATCCGGGCGCAGTTTTTTTCCGATGACATTGCGACTTTGATACTCGCAAGCGCGCGCGCGCAGAAATCACTGAATTAAAACGATACGAGCATCCGCTGGCCCGGCGGCTCGTGACTTCGTTCTAGTCTGAAGCCGCTGCAGTAGTCAACGAGAGCCTTTCGAGAGCTCGAGTGTCATCTCCATTGGGCCATCGCGTATCTCGGTACGGTGCGGCAAATGTCGCCTTTGTCGAGCCAAAGACAAGCGCTCGAGGTACAGAATAAAATCCAGTCCACCAACGTGTAGTTCCCCTTTGCTTCCCCGTCGTACCGTGCAGGATTATTAAAATTGTCCAATACCCGCAGCATTACGCGGTGCGCAATCGTCTTCACCACGTCTGCAGGTGGCGGGAAAGCGGAGCAAAGCAGGAGAACAAGCAGGAAACAGCGAATGGATGCAAATCTGCCGCCCGGTATCGGAATCGGCTTCGGCGTCAAAGTCGCAGGATTGGAAATTAAATTTGCTCAAAGAAATCGACCGACTCAGACAGGGTCGGACGCTTCAGTGCCGAGTGGATCTTCACGCTCCCTTGCACTACGGCCCAGCGGTGTGCATCTGCATCTTTGCTGCTTGCGGTGCTTCGGTGTTCCAGGAAAACTGTCGGAACCGACTGGTCGGTTGGCGAGCAATGCATGAGATGCAGCCGCTCACACATATATGCACGGTGGATGCAAAGCTCGCAACGGTTGCCGGCACACACCGGTGACATCAACAAACGACGCTGGGACGTTGACGATAATGTTTTGGCAGGGTCGTCGAATAACGGGGCGAACGCAAACGATAACAAGCGAGCAAGCAGCGAGGATGGGAAGAATCTCTGGTTTTACAGTGTGGTGTGCAGCTTTTTTTATTTGGAAAACATCGATTTGAATTCGATTTATGTTCAACGAGGAGCTTTACTTTATCCATTTTCGTTTTTATCAGTAAGGAACCCTCTTCAGAGCCCTTTACTTATAGTATTTCCCAATAGATGTCTCTACAGCGAAGGCTGAGAGCATTGAAGATTGTCAACTTTCAAGAGCAGTTTTCCAATAAATTTAGGTCTCATCCAACAGCATATTCTACAAGATTTCTGTGTATAAACCGTAACCACCATAACGATTAACGAATTAAGTTGCTGAGCATACTAAGTGAAAAATGTTGCCTTTTATGACCCTGAAGGCCCTTCTTTAAAACCATAGTTCCTAATGTAAAGACAATTTAAGGAAGATTATTACTCCGCATTTTTTGGGACTTCATAAACTTTATATACTATTTTACTTACTAAATTTTACTTCTCACTGTAGTGAGATGACTGAGATAATGTTGCCTAGGTTGCGTTTAAATTAGGTCATTCGTATTTCAAATCGTTAAATCTAGATGACGATTATCAGCAAAGCACTGAATTTGAGCAATTTTCTGTATCATTAATTAACTTCTTCTTCAGGAGAAAAACCTCGAGAAGTCTTGACCTGACATATTAGGCATTTTTGACCCAAAAATCAGTCCTGCGTAAAAGAGCTTTTTTGCCAATTGTATACACGCACAAAATTATCCTCAAAACGACCGTAATCTCACCTGTAAGTCCCAATTCGTATGCATGACTTAGTACAAATATTTTCTCATTCTCAGTTTATTCTGCTGTCCCAGAGGCATTACTATACTTTAAGAATATTCTAATAAGCAGAAAGTTTTAAACGATCCCGCACCAATATCCGTACAAAACACACTCATCGATTTCCACCAAACATCCGTACACCACTGTGTATACTCTATCTCACCGCACGTCGCGCGTTTTGAATTAGTTTGCAAAATACCCAACCGTACCGCGCTTTCGATTTCTTTAAAAATCCAATAAAAATCCACTGGACACGGACACGGTACTGGCTGGCATGCGCTGGAAGGAATACCGCGGAAGAAGGGCGGCAGCGCGATCTGCCTATGTAGAGCAGATCGCCACGGCTCGTCCTGCCCATCCTGTCCAGCAGTTTTGCCGATTCAATATCATTCGATGTCGATCGGCAAGCCAAGTGACGGCAGTTGCAGTTGTTGGTGTTTTTCGTTTTTCGATAGAAGCACCTTTTTTAGGGTTGAATCTTTGGGGACTTTCAAGTCTCCCTGCTGTTTCGGTTTTTGCAGCACAACCATTCACCCTCACCCTGCACACGGTCATGGGATTTTATTTATCCTCGCCTCTTTTTTTTTTTTTGCTTGCTTCTCCTGTTTCGTTTGAAGTCGTTATGCACGGTTATCCCGTTGCTGCTGCTGCTGCTGCTGCGGGATTCAATTGGGTTGTCTTCTTCGGAAGTCCGTTTTCGGTTCCGTGTGCAAAATTATGCGCTTCTTATGCTACGCTGTCAAACGGCCGGACCCCCATTCCATCCCGGCAAGTCTTCTTATGCTTATCATCGGCACCAACAAAAAAGAGAAAAAGAGAGAGAGAGAGAGGAAAATAAGCGAAAAAGCCAAAACGCAAGTAAATACACCGAAGATGCGGATCGGTGGCACAAAAAAGGGCCTAACCACGCGTGACATCTACCACCACGCTTTGCTGTTCGATTTTTCCGCGATTATCGCGAGCCCTACCATGCGATCCTCTTTCGCTCTCCCTGATCGACCCCACTGATTCTTCCTGTCGCGCCACGATGTTTTATGCATGAGCCCGATATAAACATTAATAAGTGTCAAAGTTTTTATTTCTTTTATACCTTTACCGCGACGTTTCGATGACTACGAGTGTGTGTGTGTCTGTGTGTGTGTGTGTGTGTGTAGGGAGGTTTTGTTTCCCCCCCCCCCCCCCCCTATCGGTGTTTTTTTTTTTTTTTTTTTTTTTTTTTTTTTTTTTTTTTTATACAAGGAGTTTAAAATCTTCATAAAGACACCTGGTGAGGCGACATGGGATTTTTACCCAGTAAAAAACTCTCCTTGGACCCTATGCACCCTCCCACGGGATCACCTCGCGGTATTACTTCATGGGAGGGGCAGTGCTGTGCACTTAGTCTGACTAATACGCGCTAGCAACTATAACACTCTCGTTCACTACACAAACGTTCACAGACATTTACGGACATTCACTATACAAACAGCACACCATTTAACACTGAACGCTTAATGCTTAGGCACGACTATGTAGCTGGTCGTCTTTCCACCACTGCTGCAGTTTGGACGTTATCAGCCGCATCGTTGTTGACGCTGCTTCCCACAACTCCCTGCTCTGCAGCATCAGCTGCACCAGGTTCGACTGGCTCACCTCTGTACCGCATATGCCGTTCAGCTGCTGCCGTTCTGCGCTGAATCTTGGGCAGCGGAACATGACATGTTCTGCCGTCTCGTCTGCATCCGGACACGCTGGACATTGAGGTGAAGACGTGTGCCGAAACCTGTACAGGTAGTGCCTAAAACAGCCATGGCCAGAAAGTATCTGGGTGACAAAGAAGTCCACGTCACCGTGCTTCCTATCCAACCATGCTGCTATATCAGGGATCAGCGTGTGTGTCCACCTACCGTTCACAGCGTTGGACCAGCTGTTCTGCCACATCCTGATGGAGTTCGCCCTCGCAGCCTTTCTAGCAGCTCCCGCGTTGGGTTCCCCCGTACGTGCAATTTGGAAGCACTCTGAGTCCTCCTCGAGCGTTATGCACACAGGCGTCAACCCAGCAATCACGCAAACTGCTTCGTACGAGATCGTACGATAGGCGCTAGCGACTCGCATAGCCAGCCGCCTATGTATTTTGTTCACTGCGTCTTGGTGCTGCTTCTGCTGCAAAATGTGCGCCCAAACTGGCGCACCATATCTCAACACTGAAGTGGCTACGTTGCAATGAAGTCGTCTTATTCTGCTGCTTGCTCCTCCAATATTGGGCATGAAGGACGCCAACGCGTTGAATATTTTCATCGCTTTCGTGCAGGACTCCTCAAGGTGTTTCTTGAAGTTTAAACGATCATCGATGGTAACTCCAAGGTACCTGAGGTGTCGTACAGATTCGATGTTGCTCGAGCCAACTCGTATCGTCGCCTTCTGCACTTCTTTATGGCTGCTAATGATGATAAACTCAGTTTTCGAGTGAGCTATCTGGAGATGAGCCTCCCGCATCCATGCATCGATCGTACCGACCGCTTCAGTAGCCAACACTTCAACCTCTTCTATCGACTCCCCGGTGACTGTCAGTGCGATGTCGTCTGCAAATCCGGTGAGCTCTGCTCCGGGCGGGAGTGAGAGAGTAAGCACTGCGTCATACATGGCGTTCCATAGAGTGGGACCGAGAACTGAGCCCTGCGGAACGCCAGCGGTTATTTTGGCTGTTTTCGGCCCTTCTTCCGTGTCGTACAGCAGAACTCGTTCGTCGAGATAACTCCTTAGCAGCCTACACAGGTACGGGGGAACCTTCATGCGATCCAGCGCCATCGCAATTGCTGCCCAGCTTGCACTGTTGAAGGCATTCTTAACATCAATTGTGATGACGGCACAGTAGCGAGCTCCACCTCTCTTCCGTTTGAACGCGGCCTCGCCTCTTTTCAGCACAGCTAACATGGCGTCGACCGTTGACCTCCCCTTCCGAAATCCGTACTGCCTCTCTGAAAGGCCGTGTCGTCCTTCAGTGTAGACAGCCAAGCGATCCAGGATTGGAATCTCTTGTGCCTTAGCCAGGGAGTCGACGAGTCCCAATGGCCTAAGGGCTGACGGATCGCCTGCTGGTTTACCCGGCTTTGGAATCAACACCAGTTTCTGCTTCTTCCAAAATGCTGGAAATTGTCCTGTCGATAGAGGACACTGAAGCACCGTTCGAAAAACCTCGGGGTAGGCCTGCATCGCTGCCTTCACTGCCTCGTTGGGGATGCCATCAGGACCGGGTGCTTTCCCAGGTTTGAGGCGGTCCGCTAGCTTCAGGATCTCGGCCGTTGTTATATGCTCTGCTTCTGTCTCCGGTGTATTGAACGTTGAGCTTAATACCGGAGGATCGTGGGTGGGGAACAGCTGCTCTACAATCTCCTTAAGTTTTGAAGGGCTGCGCTCGACCGGCTCGCGACTGCTTTTCACCTTGTGCATAATTGTTTTGTATGCAAAACCCCAGGGTTTATGGGCGATCTCTGCACAGAGCTCAAGGAAGCAGCGTCGTTTACTCGCCTTTATTTCGCGTTTCAGATTTGATCTGGCCGTAACGTAGTCGACTCGCAACCGCTCTCTGATCGCAGGACTTGTCTCACGTTGTAGCTTTCTCCGGGATGCGATGCACTCGGCACGCTGAATTTTGATGCTGTCGTTCCACCAATACACGGGAGCCCGCCTACAGCCAGCAAAATTCCTCCTCGGCATCGTTGCATCACAGGCCCCTGCCAGAGCGGATACCAACTCTTGGGCGTTCTGCACCTCTCCGAAGCCGCCAAAGCTTAGAGCCTCCACAAACAGTTCCTCGTCGAAGAATTGTAGTCTCCAACCACGAGTGCTTACAGAGGGCCATTGGGTCGGCTGCCTTTTTCTTCCGACGGTGTACCGAATCACACGGTGGTCGCTGAGCGTGTAGGTATCACCCACTCTCCAGTTCAGGTCACGCGATAGTACTGGGCTGCAGAACGTGATGTCCACAATAGAGGACCTATCGTTTCTGGTGAACGTTGGTACGGAGCCAACATTACCCAACACGAGATTCAAGCGGGCGAAGCTCTCCAAAACCGCATCGCCCCTGCTGTTTGTGTGCCTGCTGCCCCACTCAACCGCCCAGGCATTAAAATCTCCCGCAATCACCACCGTATTTCGTCCACAGAGTTCCGATGTGAGGTTGTCTAGCATTGTTTCGAACCTCTGCTCATCCCAGCTTGGGGGAGCGTAGCAGCTGCAGAAACAAATGCTGTTGATTTCTGCAATCACAAAACCCTCGTAGGTCGAAGAGACCACCTTCTGGATGGGATATTTTCCCGCCGCGCAGATTACGGCCATCCCCGTCTTGTCTGATACCCAATTGTTATTGCCATTTGGTTTCCGATATGGCTCCGACAAGATGGCAACATCTCCTTTCTCCTCGCGCATCGTCTGCCACAGTAGATCCTGCGCAGCCTCGCAGTGGTTCAGATTTGCTTGTACTATTTCCATGCTTTTCTTGCAGCCATGCAGTACATTCCTCCGACTTGGTGCGCGTTGTTGTCAGGAGCACACACCAGGCATAAGGCTGGTTTTACGCAAGTGCGGGCCTGATGTCCCTTATCTCCGCAGCGAAGACAGTTGTCCCTTCTGTCAGGACCCTTGCAATCCCGCTGGACATGGTTGAACTCCCAGCAGCGGAAACACCTCCTTGTTTGGGGGAGGATGCGGACACGGCAGATAGACCAGTCTATCTCCACTTCACCGGCTGCAGCCACTAGCGATGCTGCCTTAGCAGGCATCTTTATGTAGGCTGTTCGTGTCCCGTTAAAAGCTGGCTTTATTCTTGTTTCCAGCCGAACATTGCCAAGCTCGAATCTCTTCCGCAAAACACCCTCTACCATTTCCGTGGTTGTCACCTCGTCTATGTCGCGACATTCAATAGTCGCGTCATTTCCGCGAACGGTGACCTGGCCGACTTCTCCTATCGAATCCTGCAGAAGATCCTTGTAGTCAGCTCCACATGCAGTATCCTCTGTCTTCAGTTCAAAGATCATGTTGCCCTCCCTGGAGCGCCTGATCTTCGATACTTGCTTTGCTAGCGTTTTGAGCTTGGGATCTGCTTTCACCTTCTGGAGAACTGATGCGTAGGACTCCTTATCGTTTAGCCCAACCATGATCGCCTCCGTCTTCGGCCGTGTAGTCTTTCTCGGCTTGGGCTCAATGCCAATATGCCCAGTTGGTGTTTTTGCTGCATTTTCGCCGGTATGAATCGCCCTCTGCTGCTTTCGTTTCACTACTGTAGTCCATCGTTCTTGGAGCACAGTTTTGTTTTCAGGCTTTGTTGCCTCACCTTTTTTCTGCTTCTTTTGTGCTTCCTCTTCCTCCTCCGCTTCCGGCGTTCGGTCTTTCATGCCCCTTTTAGACCCTCCCACTAACGGAAAGAAGGGTGTAGAAGGTAGGCTTCTAGCGTCTCGAGCCTCGCTGAGTGCCTTTTCTGCCTTTTCCGCCCGTAACCTCCAAGTGAGCAGGTCACTTTCTACACGGCTAAGGGATGCCAAGATCTTCACCGCCATTTTCTTAATGGGAGCATGGACGTTGTTGCGATCCTTTGTGAAAAGGTGCAATTCCTTGGCAGTCTCCAGGGCTTCCTGCAGATCCATGTTTTTTTGGAAAGCCTGGCTCAGCGGAACACGCGATAATGGCTCAGTCCTCTGAACATGGTTTCCTTCGTCACGGCTTACAATTTGCACGGAATCATCTGCAGGCATCTTGCTGTACGATTCCAGCACAACCAGTTCTCCTTCTACAGCACAAGTTGGCTTACCTGCCACACCACCTTCATCTCCAGTTTCTACTGCATCCTGCTGGGCATCTCCTACCGGTGGTGATCGTACGGTTTTATTGCTCCTCCCAAAGAAGGAGGTAATACCCAAAGGATTTGGGTGATTCGCGCCGTGGTTGCTCATCACATTTGGGATGCTTGATCGCGCTTCGTGGATATGAGCCTTAAGCACTGACACTTAACGTTTACGGCACCCACACTGGACGCTCTCAGGACACTCACTCTCACAGGACACTCACACTCTCAGGACACTCACAAGGCACTAAGTTGCTAGCGCGCACGCATACGTTCACTTTGGGTCTTGACCCACCTCACTTAGTCACAGCTCAGGCTACCGCTAGTGTGCGTGATGGGTCTTGCTTTCGAAGCTGTTTTCACTTACACAAGCGCAGTATGATCAGTGTGTGCTTGCTTAGATATGGACGCAACTGACGCTAATCCATTGACTGAAAACTAACGAAAACATAGCGCACACTCCAGTCACTAACGTCGCACAGCCACACAGAAAGTCGCACTCGGGCACTTAACAAACAACAAACTCCCCGCGCAACTGATGGTAGATCAGTTGTTTGGCGCACAACAGGTGTCTCTGTGTCGTCAACAACCTCCTATCGGTGTGTCCTTAACGTACGTACCGAGTCTGTCTGTCTCCGGCAGCGTTCGAGGACCATTCACTTGACAACGATGGGTCGAAGTCGAAGAGGCATTTTGTGGAGACAGCAACAGTGCGCGCGCGAGATAAGTTATCCTGTGCGGGCGATGTTCGATGTCCGAGTTCCGATTTCGACTTGTCATTATTCCTAGAATTTACGCGTGCTGAAGTTCGATTTGATTTTCGCAAAATGGGCGTCCAATTTTCCTGATGAATTATTATCTATTATGAAGATGAAGAGTATTCCATTTTCTTGCCCGTCTGGTGCTTGCTTGGCTCATCTTAAGCGACCTCATCGTCCAAGGTTTTGCCGACCAGATTTTTGCAAACTTTAACGATCAACTATACCCTCTTACACTCTCATCACCTTCAGCAGCGAGTTTGAAGCCGACCGGTAACAAAAACCGATTAAACTTAAAAGCTTCCAATGCACCTGTGTTGCAGCTTCAACTCCCAGCTTGACTTCCCTTGAACCGTAATGTGCAAATATTGCAACGAAATAAGGCAAACATCTGAGCAAGCCTCCGGCCACCAAAGCTAACCTTCAAACTGACTGCTAACGGTGCAACGGTTATTAAATCAGCGAACAAATTATCACGCCAATTTCGAAAAAAAAACCCTCCCCATTTTCCATTCTCCACCTCCTACCCAGTCCGGTTGTCGGCCAGCTCAACCCGGGAAAGTGTCCCGGCGTTAACGCGCATTTCCATTCTTTTCGGTTGAAGTGAAAACTGAAAACTGGCGCAACGTTTACTCGGAATTGGCCGAATGTCACCGGCCGACCGCCCAAACTCCGCACACAATGGGATTGATTTGAATTTTTCCCAAAATAAACCATTCCCCGACGGGTAAGGGCGATGGCGCTGTGACGATGACCCTTCTGCTGTGGGGGCTTTTCTTTTTGGTCGGGATGGCCTTCAGCAACGAGCTTCTACACGAAGATTGCGTACATTTGGCACCTTCTGTTGGAAAAATGGAATGGCCGAAGGGGGTCAAATTTCATTTTTACCGTTTTTTGTGTGTGGCTGTGTCTCCACGCTAGAATATGTCAGATGAGTGCGCGACCACTTTCCAACAGGTGCGCTTTAACGATGCAGAGCATTTTAGCATTAAACCTCACTCAACTCCTCCTTCAGACACCTCCTCCCCTCCCTCTACAGTCCCTCCTCATCCCCTCTTTTTTTGGAGGCTGTAACTGGGCGTAAGCTTTTAGCAAAACGACCCATGCCGAGAGTTGCGTGCGTGCAGTACGCGCGAGAAACCCACGACAGCCCTGGAGACCACGAGAAGGGAAAATTAAAATTCAAGAGCAGTCCGGACGATATCTATCTTAATGAATGAATTATAAATCCATTATTTATTTTTATTGCCAAACGAAGAACGGCGGCGTCAGTGATGGGGTGATGGTGGCGTTGACCAAACGTGTCAGTCCAGGACGATTTAAACGGGCGAGTGACAAGTAACCCCTCAGCGCTAAGTTGAGCCTCGGTTGACTTGGGTGTGCAAATTTTAAGGCAGTTGGGAAAGAGCTGTTGGTTGACCCCCGGTGGCTTAAAAAGCTCTTCGAATAAGTTATGATTTGGAGGTAAGCTTGATCTGATATGAGGTCGATAAAAAGCTGTTAAAGAGAGACAATCGGAGATTTCTGTGACAGGTTTGTAAAGGCCCATGCATGTGTGCTTTACCTTTTTCGTCTGATTTTTTTAGCAAAAATGTTCATTATAATAGTTGAATTGGGATGGATTCTGGCATTAACAGGCCCTGTGTTGAGGTTCTTGAAGCTTTTAGGACCAAACGTATGACAAAGTCCTTACTCGATGATACTCTTTGGGCAACGAGGCTTCTTAGATACTATTGTAACGTCTTCGAAGTTTTTTGGAAGAAAATACTCTTTGGCAGATGAGGTTGGTAGACCATGTGTCTCGGTAGACGACTTCCTTTGAAAGACAAGGCCTGTAATGCGATGAGTTTCCTTAGAAGAGGAGATCTTTTGATAGAAGAAACCCAGGAATGATAAAGAACTTTGTTAAGTCTTTGATAGCGAGATCTTCTGAATGACGAAGCCCCCGGTTTCTTCCGTTGGGACATGTTCATAAATCGTTCACGTCTGCGTATCTTACCTTGATCAGCAATGGTTATATCATCTTCACCTGAATAACTTAGTACTTTGATATGAATGAACTTAATGTAAAAAATGCTACTACACAAATAACTACGCTAAGAAAAGCAAAAACACAAATCGAATTTCCGCTTTCGAAGCTGTATCGCTAAATGATAATTAAAGAAACAGATGTATTTTAAAACGTTATCTTAAATTATTGCCATGTGCATCCTTCGCCTCATGCATCCTACCACAGGAACAAGTTCATTAACATGTTCAACAACATGCTAAAAGCGTTCTTTAACCACACGCACGCACTCCTCGGCGATCCTCGGGGAGGGCACGGTAACAACAGAAAATCTCCTTCGACTCGATTCCTTCGCACGATGCCTTTCGCACTGCCGATTATCAGCCGACGCGATCGGTAAACATGAGCAAAAAGCGATGCATCATCATAAGGCACGGTCAGTGCCACGGATTCTGGCCCTCTTCGGGGGGGCAAAACAACCAACAACCATGATGTGCCCCGGGCCTTTATCGCACGAGAAGGAGGTGCCAACAAAGACATAAATGTATGCATAAAAGTGCGAAAACCGTTCGAACTCCGCTTCCAAAAGGGCTTCGAAGATATGTTCCCCCCCCCTCCTTTTGTGTGTGTGTGTGTGTGTGTTGGCTGTGGAAGATCAGTTTCAGAGTCCGCTTTCCAACATCGCGCTAGGGCGGCACCGATACTGACGTTTTGCATTGATAAATGTTTTCCACTACGGCCCACTTTGAGGTTATGGGTTTTTTTGGTGATGGAGCTGTGAGGAGAGAGAAAGGAACGGAGGGGCGGGGGGAGAGCATTTTGCTTTATTTGAATTCCCGCCCGGGATGGTTTAATCTTCGATCGGTCGGCGGAAGAATTTGTAGGTTTGTTTGATTTTTGTCCGATTATGGCATTTTGCTATCGCATTTATATGGGTGGGTTGAAGGTTTACAGCAGGTGATTCTGTAAAGGATAGTGGATTGCTTTGATAAATCGTGTTGAGGTGCGATGTGAAGATTTGTACAGCTAAATGTCATATGTTGGTTCAATCCTGCGTGTATTGCAATTTAAAAAATAACGAAAAAATATTCAAACTACAAAAAACTACCAGCTAGTTCACCAGAAATCCTGCTTGTCTTGGCTGACTTTAGACCATAAGCAGCACCAAAATATGCAGCACCTTTCACTAGCACACCCATACAAAACATCCACAAAAAGCACCCATTGAAAGTGTCCATCTCGTGACGAGTGGTGCAAAAAGACAGCAAACTGCTCAGAAAAAAAATGGGCTAACAGTTTGTGCCGGGACAAGTGGAAACGATCCATCATTTTAAGGTGGCATGATAAGTTTAGCCGACACGGAAAAGAAGCAAGTAATGGAGAGCAAAAAAAAACACATCACCCCCATGGTCATAGGGGCAAGAAGAAGTTCACCTGTATCCATATCGTTAGCATACTTCTGCAACGTACTGCATGCAAGCGTACCGGTAAGGTTAAGTAGACTAATGTGGGGCCGTACGTCTAAGACAAGGGAAGCGTTCGCGCAGTAACAAAACCTTAGCTGCCGTGTGTGTGTGGCTGTCGCAAGAGGGAGTAGCATAGGTGTTGAACTCTGGCTCCATCGAACCCCCCTTTTTGCTTGTGCGAGGGTGAAGATGTCGAAATGAGTACCCTATTTGCAATCTCAACTTTGCAGGCGCTGGAGTTGCGCGATTAGTACTTTGCTTTGCTCCATATTTCATAGCTTCTTTCCGGTTTGGAGCACTAACACTGGACTGGTGGTTGAGACCTGTAGTTAGTTCATGCAATGCAAGAAACCGACACAGCACGTAACGAAACAGGTGGCATAAGACTTCAGTTGTGAAGATTTCAGACAAAGACCGCATGGAGCTGTCATAGCTGGGGGCTTTGCTTTGGTACTGTGTTTGGAAAATAATCTTTGAGTATTTTAGTGTTATTTATTGAAATTTGTACACACTTTTTATATGCTTTTTTTTATAAGTTATGTGTAATGTCTAAGCTGTCCTTTCTCGCTTATTTTATTGCTATTGCTTTGCTAAAAATGCTATTAAATTTGATTAATACAGAATATTATAATAGATAAACATATCTTTAGACCAACCATATCTTTAGAGCAGATCTAGTAGGCAAAGATTAATACATGGAAGAGAGCAAATTAGAAGCGTCACAGATACACTTAATTCACATGATCAGTACCATGATCGGTGCACTTTATTGCTATAAAATTTCCAAACAAAATATTAATTTAATATACTACATCATCAGGTCAGAATCTTTTTCTAATAAACGGTCTACAACACCTTGAATCGCCGGCACTACTTCTATGAAATATTTTTTCTAACATGTGAGGACATGCATTGCCTTGGTACGGTGCTTAGTAAGAGAGAAAACAATCTCCCCCGAACAGCGGCTAAACAGCTCAAGCGGTTCTTCAATCATCCACACGATAAGCGAACCACATTCCACCGTGCTTGTGCTTTTGCCGTGCTCTTACTGCTGGCCGCTGGTGCTAGAGCGCCGAACAGAGAACCACGCTAGAGCAGGAAAAACCTATGGAAAATGAGCGATCTCGATTCGCTCAAGTAGCGGGTGTGGAAAGCCGTGTCTAAAACGGTGCAGGAGAGAAAGAGCAAGCAGATCTTAAGCCGATCGGCCCAACCAAGAAGAAAAGCGATACGGTTTGGTCGGCGCGCGCGGTAGCAATAAAAAATAATAAATCCGTGTGAATTGGGGTATGTTATAAAATGGAAGCGATTGTTTTCCACCCAACGGTATGAGCCGTGG
This sequence comes from Anopheles maculipalpis, assembly GCF_943734695.1. Lineage (NCBI taxonomy): Eukaryota > Metazoa > Arthropoda > Insecta > Diptera > Culicidae > Anopheles > Anopheles maculipalpis. Next base: position 88,638,571 of record NC_064871.1, read on the forward strand.
AAGGCGGGAAAACGGAGAGGGGACATTTTTTCCCGCGCACACCGATGAACGATACCGTAGCGGATTTCCCGACCAAACCGACCGAACAACTGCGCCGAGTGACGGTACTTTCGAAATTCTTGTCCACACCAGGCCAGCCGAAACGTTCTGTATTTGTGTGTGTCGACCCCGCTTGCACACGCTTGTTCTGACGGATGGCAGGGTTGTTCGTGTCGGCAATTGCACCATGCCGCGGGGTCGTGCTGGCGTGCGGTCGCGATGCAACTTGTGCAACAGATTCGGGGCGGAAATGTTTTGCGAGTGGAATAATTTATCTACTTGGCAGCTTGCTTGTGGCACACGAGTTTAAGCTAGGGTGCTGCAACCCCTTGGATGGATGGAATGGTACATGAGAGAGATTGCAGTAATGTATCTTAGGGTTTGAGAAAACGAGAAGAGTTTATTAAAAATAATATAGTCATAGAGTCCAGCCTTATCCTTATGACGATCAACTTCTCAAATATTACTAAAAGCATTTAAATGGTGAAAACTCTTCCCGAATCCTACAGATACATGAACAGAACCATGCCAAGAAGCCTTTTGATCAATTTTAGGCTCTCCTGATTCACTGAGGCTCTCTGGACTATTATACAAGACTCAACCTACTGCTCGTAGAGAGCGAAAGATGCCTCGCAAAAGATTAGTAGTGAGTTAGCTAAACTATTCTGAGAAATCTGCTCTAATAGATGGTTAAGTCACAGAAAGCTTGGAATCAATCCCAGCTCAGCGTTAGCTTGACCATGACTAGCTAAGTACATTGGACCACTTGAAGCTCGATAGAGGGCGTTCTTGTCAACAATGCACCAGATATTCCAGAAACAATTATAATTGTTTGTTTGTAAATTCCAGTAGTAATCTACGAATATTGAATTAGCCTTGAGAATTATTACTATTTTTCTACTTGCAGAGATGAATTAATTTTAATACCTGACTGCTATAGGTCAAGAATTCCATCGGTCTTTGACAATTAAGAGCATTTGAAGCGGTTGCAACCACTTTGTCGATCATTTCTTCGTTTTGTTCTGCGTTTTGTGAGTTTCCTTGCCAAACACTTGGTCAGCAACCGCATTCAGGTTTTCGATGGGAAAACCTGCCAACCTAAATGCCTACAGCAGTTCCACGGTCACTTTGGTTACATCGCACAACAAAAACCAATGCAATACTACTGGCACGCTTTTTCTACACGATCGAGCATACCCACCGCCATTATCTATTGATCAGATGGAGCGAATTCTAGACCGGCAAAAGCTTCTGTTTAGGGACCATGATTCTCCGCTTCGATCATTCTTTAGGGTGATTTTTTTCATCGCTTCGTGTTCACTTCCTTCCAACTTAACCAGTCAAATGGATCGTGCTCGAAATTCAAAATCACCGCTGCGCTGCTCATCACGCGCCTGTCAAGCCTGTAAACCTTCTCCACCTTACCATCCTCACATATACTTCGCCCCGAAGTACGATTACTCAATCATTCTGGCGATATATTCTTCGATCCGGAGACTGTGCTATTTTAATTAATTTACCACGGGGATCACGATGACGAAAGGTGATTTCGTGCAGCAGGTTTTCGGCACGGACCGGGACGCCATATTGAAATACGATTCCTCATCCCGCCTCCCCAAGTGCCTACCGATCGTCCGCGGCAATTTGAGCAACTTCATCGCGATCGATCGTACCATCTGGAGACATCACAGCGGAAAAAAAAAACAAACCTTGACGAACTTGAGTGGTGTGAGAATGACCATTGGAAATTGCGGTTCTAGTGGTTTGATTTTCAAGATGGCGGCCCTTTGCATTTCAAAGCGTAGCGTGTCCGAAAGCCCAAAACGCGCTTCAGCTTAACGCCGGGCCTCCTTTTGATGTATTCCGATGCACCGTGATTCCGCTCCAGATACACGCTTGATGAGTCGCAAACGTTTCGCATGGAAATGGCGCGCGCGCGAAGGAAGAAGCCGTTACATTCGAACCGTTTTTTTTCCTTCTCCTGTCCTGTTTTTCTTCTCCGCTCGTGGTTCGTGAGCCGAGGGTGTCTTTTTGGCTTTGTTTCTGCCCTATTCTTCCACCCCCCCCCCCCTGCAACTAGAGTGCACGGTTCATGATTTACCAATTCCAAGCGTGTCCATCGCACCTCTTCCCTACTTCGCTCGCCTAGCCAAATCCCAATTTGTAGCGATATGATGAATTAGTCGCCAATCGTCGACCACCACGATTCAAGCTGGTGGACAACAATCCTAGCTGTTCTAGCTGTTCAAACCCCGCCAACGGCTTGTCAAGTGCTAGAAGTGTCTACCCAGTGTCGGCATTAAAATCGACATGCATAGGTAAAATTGTTTCGCGCGCAAACGAGCGCAGGTCCACAGGCAAACTCCATTGAATTGAAATGTCTTGCGCCGGAACGTGAACCGCAAAAAGCGTGACTCCACCGAGACTCCCCCGAAGTCCGATGTGCCACGGGTAAACGATAAGCGTCGGGCGGGCGATGTTGTTCGGGAGTTGACCACCTCGAGGGAGCCTAACCTCGATTAACCTTGCAACATCCTTTAGTCGAAGTGTAATTGCACTCGCCGATCTCGATACCAAACGAGAGAGAGAGAGAGGGAGATCACGGAGCTTTCCTCTTCGCACACAATAAATCCTGGCCATATTTGAAACAACGGTTGTGTTCCGTTGCGTGTGTACAGTTCCTCCTCCGCTCTAGGTATGTTTAGGGGCTTCTATTCTGCCTGCGGTTTTGTTGCGCGTGTGAATATGACCAGCACAGTACAGCACTGCAGTTCATTTGCATATGTTTACATCGGATTTTGGACGGCATTTGATGCCGGCTACCGTACCGAGGGTGGTCAGTATGGAAATGAAAGATAAACAACACGTTACTTACCTTATCGATCTGCCACACTTTGGACACGCTGTCCAGATTCAAGATGCGAGATTATCACCGGTGTCGATCAGTCGAAGGATTAGATGGATGGATAAGGAAAATTGAAGGTGATGGTAATTTGCATCTTTGTTCACAGCGCTATTTGCATTGCATTGAATGCTGTAACGTAAAGTAACGCTTTTCTCGTGAATGATCATAATTTCTATTCGGAAGTTGTAAGATTCATTGTAATTTTTCAATCCATTATTGGAAGTTAATATAAAGCTAGGCTAGGATGAATAAGCACAACTTGATTGAATTGTAACTCAAAAACACACAATTTGAGACCATAAGCAAGTCATCGTCGTCATTGTACTTGATAATAACAGACAGTTAGGAATAATTGCTTCAAGTATGACTCTTCAGATGAATATAAATCCTCCAGTCATGGACCTTTTTAGCTTTTGTTGCTCAATAAAACTGTCGGTGGTGAGGCCCGGGTTCAAATCCCATCCAATCACGTGTCCCCGTAGTGAGGACTGACTATCCAACTGCCAGCATGTCTTTAGAAGGTCGTTATATCAAAAAGAAGAGGGAAGCTCAATTTGTTTATTTATTAATAATTTCGAATTTTATTATTAAACGAATAAACTAACACGTAAATTAATGAGGAACCAAAAGCGAATGCGGCGTTCCTCAGCGTCTAGTAGTTTCCTACCTCGGAGAGTTCTTACCGGAACGTAAACACTAAGTGCAGAGAGTAAATCCGGCGAGTCGAACCGATTGTCCAAAAGGTTCGTTACAAAGGATCTCTGCGTGTTACAGGCCCGAGTAGTGCACAGAGACCGCTATAATCGGCGGTAGTCTACCAGGAATGTAGCGGGAATTTGATGAATTTTCAGTGGATGAACTCCAAGCGCGCCAGAGACCAGAGCAGCAGTAGGCCACCACACAACAGATGCGTAAGAAAACTTGTCCCTTCGTAACTCTCCTTCGTTCTAGAATTAGACATTTCATTTCTGAGTATAAAAAATATTTTCAAGTTATCAATTTGTAACTCAAAATGGTTAAATTTTTATATTTTCATACCAAGCAAACATTTAGTTAATAAAATAGGGTGAAATTTTTTACTTAAAGTAATTTAATTAAATAATAAAACATATTTCAAGTGCTCCTGTTACCATTTGACTTTCTATACACAGTTTAGAGCATAATATTGAGGTTACTTTTAAAGCTTACTTCTCTCAAGTACTGGGCGCCTCCAGCTAACTGTACCGAACGCACCATTCTTCTATTGTTATTGAAAGCTGCAGCTGCCTATCAATAAAATTATTAATTGTACGCTGCAAGAGCTTACGAAGCCCTCCAAAATTAAGACTTTAAAGTCTTAGTTTCTTTTTTAAACAAATGGCAAAATTAACCTCAAATTTGCCTGTGTGAACCTTTGTACTAATAACAGATCATCTATAAATATTTTTCTACGTCTAGCTCTATGTACTGTTATGTTATTAAAATGAAGAAGTGGAAAAGAAGTGAATGCAGTTTGTATTACAAGAAACAATGTTTACATAAATTCATGCAATAATCGTATGATCACATTATTTGAAATTTTAGTACAACATCATCGGCTAGCTCTCAAGACATAAACCACTCAACTCGCTTCGCAGTTTAAGCTACCTGTAAGCTGTACGAAAGGCTTGTATACAAGCTTTTGTACGATTAAGTATTGTACGCAAGCATGGTGCATGAGAAAACTAGACTCGAATATTTTTAAATTTTAAATGTAAATAGCGTTTGGATTAATTTCACGCATTTTCATTGAAAAAGTTAGTAATTGGTCAACTTTACACCCAAAAAATATTTTATGTTGAATTATTTCGATGAGAAGCTTCATTTTCTTGGCTTTACCGTGCTGCTGCCAGAAGCTTAAACAAGAATGGTAAAAAACGTGGTAGAGATGCTGATAAGAAAATTAAAAAAAAAGATAAACAAATACACAACATGTTGTTTGATTAATTCTGTCAATCACTTTATTTTTTTTCAGTTATTTAAAAAAAAGATTTCCTTTCCATCGTGATCGAAGTGGATCGATCATAAAATAAAACATTCCAGACAAAATCATTACTAAAACCGTATTATTCAGCTACGAAAATTAACAACAATACAAGCTGAAACCCTCCTTTGCCGTATTTCAGCCAACAGTCGAGAAAGGCAAGGTATTAAGTTATTGTAGGGTCATCTTTGCCGATATTAATCCAAACGATAAGAGAGACTAGATTGCATCCGAACTGGTACGAACGGAAAGTGGCAAGCATTCGCACACGGTCTGTTGTGTGATTAAATTAGAAGGATATGCAGTAAAAGCAGAATTTAAATAAAAGTGGTTCCAGTTTTTTTATCGAAGCTGAGACTTATGCAGCTATCTCTAGTACTTAACCTAGCATAAAAGTACTCTTTGGTCTTGGTTGTTCGTAACAAACGAAGAAGATGATATGTTAAGCAGACGCTACATCTAAGGCAGAACGCTTTTCGCTTCATCCGCATGACGGCGATAGTTGACCACCGGTGAGGAAGTTCCGTGTCGATGGTAGGTGGAATCGATCACCAGCGTTTCGGAATGGACGACCTGCTGCGCTGTAACGCTAGCAGAAGACTCATGATTTCGTCCTGGTAAGCGATGATATGTCCTCGATGGTGCCCTATTCGGTGAATTGCCATTCTCACAAACCTCCACCGTGTCCATTCGCTGAGCGCTGCTGGTTGAGGAAGCAAGCAAGGACTCTTCGTCGATCGTGTGATCCTCCCGAGCTGGCAGTGTCATGTTAGTAAGCTCTCCATCCGGTAGCGGGTGTGTCTGTTGCTCCGGCGATTGTTGTTGCTGCTGCTGCAGCTCTCCGGGCAGATAGTCTTTCCAGCTTCGGAAGAGATAGCGGGTAAATTTGCGTAATTGTCTAAATTTACAGTAGGTCGCACCTTCGGCCGATTGGAGCTGTTGCGTTTGGATGAGGAATCCCTTTTCCTTGAACGTCTTTTCCAGCGACTCACGCTGCGTTGCACGACGAGTTTTCCGGCGCCTTCTATCGGCCGCACTGTTGGCCACGTTCATCCGGTACGGTTGGTTCCCATTGCATGGAACCGGCGATGATGGATCTCCTGGCAGTGATCCGCACGGTTGGGGTGATGTTGGGAACTCCGGTATTTGAAGCAGATCGTTACTTAACCCGAGCGAAGGAGGTGGAAGGTCACAGGCAATCCGTTCACCGGATGCATTCAAAAAAGCACCCGTAGTGCTGGTGGCATTGATGCTGCTCTGCTGAAGACTTTCGCGCGGGAAAAACTCATAGCCACGCATCGATTTATCGCCCGTGCCGGAGTAGTATCGGAAGTTACCACCCGAATCAACGCTCAGTATCTTCTTCTCCTGCAGACATGGTTTGGCACCGCCGGTGAACTTAAACTTACAGATGCTCACCTCCGTCGCCGGATTGGGACTGTTCTCTGCCGGGACCGGTGGGATAAAAATGGCCGATCGTTTCCGTTTCTGTGCCGGGGGAGATCGCTGTCCTGCTGCTGATCCGGTGCTAGTAGGTGACGATTGCTTATCGTGCTTGATCAGCTGCGATATGTGCTTCGGAACAAGCAGAGGATGCAGCTGATGATTAGCCTTCGCAGCATCCGGAGAGTTCGGAGGAGACGATGCGCTCGAGGAAGGGGGTACCGGGCGACTATCTCTACTCAAGTGATCTTCCGGAAGCTTACTGTGAACTTCCCCAGAGGGGACCGAGGATGCCGATTTGTACATCGATATTGGATGAGCAAATAGACCATTCGCACTGGAAGACCAGTACGTGCATCCGGGTGGAGTTTCAGCGGTTGACGGTGTCTCCGTTGTACTTCCCGCTGATGATTGCAAAGTTGGCAGTGAGAGCTTCATGTTGGCAGCCAGCGCTTGATCGGTGTAAATGTCCGATGGAGTAATTATGGGCGTTGGACACGACGATGCAAACACCTCATCGGGATCTTCTTCGGAGCTAGAAACACTAAACGTTTCTCCACCGGGCGCCGGTAGGACATTGCCACCCGAATCACGGACACACAGATTTAAGGGTTCCTCTTTCCGTCGTCCTTTGCTTGCAACCAGTTCCAATGCGTCTAGTGGTTTGCTGTCCCCAACACACAACTGTTTCCTCTCATCGGACGACGTGAGACGTCGCTCGAGGAGGCTAGCGACAGACTTTGAACATCCCTTCGGTAGCATCCCTTTCTCCAGCCCAAGCTCTCGGCTAGGAGTGCCCGGGAGAATGGTGCCATAGTTCTTGTAGATCAAGTGACAAATATCGGCCTTTTTTGGCTTTCTTCCACGTCTCGGTTTCGAGTTCTCGAGCGTTATTTCCCCCATGTACGGTAGATCCGTGTAGCTTACGATCCTTTTCTGCTGCACACCGTTCTGATTGCTGGTGGCACCATCGCTCACCACACTGCACGGCGAGGTCTGGGACGGTGGCACTATCTCTTCCTTGAGCGGTGCCATTGACACACCTTCCTTTTGCAGCTCCAGTATCTTCTGCAGCCAGCTCCGTACCGATTCGTTCGTACGTTCCTCACGCTCTAGGGCGGCTTGCCGTTCCATCATTCCCTTCCTTGATGTGTGTGCCGTGGTGTGGTTTGCTTTCGCCAGCTGCCGCTGTGACGATGGTTTCGATTGATTGGACGATGCAGGCACTGGATTATCCCTCTTGGTTTGCAGATTGTTTTGCGTTGCCTCATAGTGGTCGAGATATTCCTGGGGCAGTGCCTGGTGGTGGAACCGCAGCTTGAGCGGTCCCTTTCGGCGCGCCCTAGGAGCACCGTTGGTGCGCTTTTGCGGTTGCTCCTTCGGGCCGACGACCTTCGGTGGTGTCGGTAAGGGTGAGAGGGTCGCGTCCGGCAGGTCGACCGGTGATAGGATGACGCTCGGGTGACGATGTTTGGCTGGTGGTGGTGGTGTGATTGGCGACGGACACATAGACTGGCTGACCGTGGGCACACTAAGCTCATTATCGTGCGGATTATCGTTGGTACCACCGGAGATCAACGGATCATCTGAACTGCGCCTAGAAGAGGAAAAAGTGTCCTATTAGTACCGGGAGACGTTTATCTACATTACTTGTACTTACAGAAACCTACTCCCAATGGTAGCTCCAGTATGCCAGGGATATAAGTCACGATCTGATTCTTCCAACTTGCCACCATCGCCCGGTTCCAGTAGATCCGGTATGTGCGTTAGCTTAATCTCATCCACTACAAGGCCCACCGAGTGTCCGCTTCCGGTTGAACTCAAATGACTCTGGTGAACGGCGTTGTGATGATCGTGCTGTGCGTGCGTATGTACGAGAGTGTCTTTTTCGTGACTGACGCCACTAGAACCCAGCAATCCTAGATCATCCTTCGAGAAGTCTTGCATGCCACCTCCAACTAGTTTTGAGTAAAAAGAAAGATGAAAACCGGAAATCTATTAAAATCTCTTGAAAGAAACCTAAAAAATAAGTATCTGGAAATTTAACACAAACAATAAAAATACTCCACACTGCTTTTGAATAAACCTTGATTGGTATTTCCTGACCAAATCCACACCAACAACAAAATATTCTTAATAGTACAAAAATAGGTCCACCGGAGCAATAAATATGCGAAGCAGCATAAGCCGCTCGTTCGTGCAGTCGGGAAAAAACTGCGCTCATTTTCATCGTGAGCGCCACCTCATGCACATTGGTTGTCCATGCGACCCGGACCGCGTTTGGAGCGCACATCTGATTCACTGGGACCAAAATAACTACTGCCACCGTGCGGCCACTGCTGCTGGCACCGCGGTACGCACAACGAATTTCCATATTGTGATAAATTTTTACAATCTCCACTCCACCGAGCGATCTTTGCCTTCGTTGGAAGGTTTTTTTTTTTGGGGGAAGAAGGAAAATGGAACGCACGATGGAAAATGGTACTAATTTAGAAATATCTGGCTCCGATGTCAGCAGGAACACGTGTTGATTTTTGAGTGGTTTCCATGGGAGTCACAAAGAGTGTTCTTGTGACTGGAACGGTGAGGCTCAGCTTAAGAAGATCGAAGTGCTTAGTTCAACTGCATCTTCGACCATACATCCTCCAAGAGACTTGTACTTTAAATCAAAAATAAATAACTTCAAACACCTTACAAAACTAATCTCTGCTCATGTCAAGATATCCCTGATACAGACCGGGAGATATCTAGCCCGGGGGAAAAAAAGTTCGCAGATAGTACAAAATAATCGCAGAAAGTACGATCGCACGATCTATGTACCCAAAATCTTGGCACGCTACGCAATGTCGTGTACCGCGCGTCGTAAAGAATTACCCCGAATTACGGGCCAAACACGAGCGAAAAAAACCCCCAGCACTCCCGCTAAGACCGGGACCGTTTTGGTAGAAGAAATTTAAAAAATGTCCCTTCACGCAAAAAATGGATTTCTCGGTTCGGAATTCTATATTCAGCTTTTTCCTGAACACACACACACACACATTCGGCATTCACACTCTCGGTGTTCTGCTGTACAGTGTGGGGAGGATCGTCTGGTTGCAAAGTGGTTGCATATCATCACTCCCGGCACCCCGGGTTTTCGACAACATAGCCGCGCTCTCGCGTTGGTTCTGCGGTAAAACCCGCGTTTGTAGTTTTGTCGTGTTTCGATGGTTTTATGCACGGAAACCCGTGCAGCCTTCTTAATTCTACATCATTTGTGGCAGATCAACATCACCCTGTCTGTCCGGCTTTGGCACATTCGCATGGCGATGTTTAATGGGCCCACCGGTTATTGTGGGCCATTCTGGTCTGGTTGATGCTAAATTTAGCTAATATTGTTTTTCTGGGGAAGCAGGAACATGCGAGATAAATCGGTGTTTACCCGAAAACAGCAGTTCTGGTAGCATTTCCGATATGATCATATAGCTGCCGTTGCCTGTAACTGTTCATTCAATTTTCGCGACGCTTGAGCAGGAGAAGCACGAAGGAAACAGTATTTTCACTCGCTCTCAACTAAAAGCCAATACGCGGCTGATAAACAACGTCCACATTCATACAAAAAAAAAAAAACCTCCACACTCAAGCACAATCACTTGCTTCCTTATATGGTATTACTGAGCTGCGTGTCCGAAGCCGTAATCGAGTGCCGATCGAGGCACGATCCGAACCCGAAATTGAGTAAGAAGAAAATCTCGCGCACGCACCAAAACACCCCTGACGACCTGCACGTCTCAAGACGGCAGCGCACGGAACATGACTAGATTGAGCTGAAAATCTCATCCCCGACCCGACCCGTACACGCGATCGGCGATCGACGATAGGCCGGAAAGGGATCAAAATAATAATAGCAGAAATTGGTAACACACCAAACGGCTACCAGGCGACCAGCGAAAACATGCGAGCCTTCCACCCCACACATAGCCTTCTCTCTCGCTCTCTCTCTCTCTATTTTCTCTCTCTCTCTCTCTCCCATATTCAACGATCCGTAGTTTTCCCGCACCGTACCTATGCTGCGTACGCTGAGACGGTGGTTAATATTTGGCTAGAATGCGCAATCCCGATCTGCGCAGGAGCACATGACGGCTACGTTGCTCGGCGCGATCGCGGTCCATTTCCCGAAACAAATTTTCTTTTCATTCATATGGCGCAAAGGGTCTCTCCCCATTAATCCCTTATGCAGCACGCCCGGATGGGTGCCGAGAGAAGGAAAAACCGGTGGAAAAACCTCAACGCCCCGAGGAGCACAATTTCCCGACAACGTTCTCTCGACCTACATTCTACGGCCAGACGGATTTTGTTTTGAGTTTCCACGGCTACGAGTAGAGAGCAGAGTCGTCGTCTCTAGGTCCGTAAAAGGAAATGTTCGTTGCGTTGTTGTTCGTGTCGATGATCGGAGGACAATTTTCTGCCTCGAACGCTGGGGGGATGGGACTCAATTGCATCGCAACAGTACGCTACAATGTTGCAACACTGATCGACCGGGTGACCCGCGATCGGGTGGATCGAGACACTAGAGACACCCGCTGCCTGTCGGATCCGTTTCGAGGTGTCAAAGTACTTGAATTAGATTTGCTTGTAGCCGTGGGCAGGATGTATCGCATTGCATCTGTTGTCTGGCTGCATGAAGAGCGATCACTGAGCGTATCAAGTTACAAAATTGAACAACAAGCTTCACTTTTTATTATGTCCCAGAGGAATACAAAGGATATTGACAGTCAAATTCTTTATGAGCCAAGAAATACCGATCACCGGTGTAGTGATTGGCTGTAAATCGGTTCTTGACTTCCATTTGCGCCATTTGCCCATATATGGACTTCGTCAGAACTTATCACACGACATGGGCTGCTCCCTTCTCTCACCTCTCACTGCTCTCTGTCTACAGTATCCGATTTCAGTTGAGATTACACTGTGTTCTTCGCCTCAGTCTCTATAGTTTCTCCCCATCTTCACAATAATCTCACAAGCGAGCGCGTAAGATTGTCGAGTAACCTCGGAACGATCGGGGTGTCAATTCTCACGTACTAAAATTAGTCCATTTGAGAGCATTGCATTACGAAGCTTACGGGTCTTGCCAAAAGTGGGGCCCGGCCCAGCGTGGATGTGATTCATCATGTAAACATAATCTAATCGAGCGATCACTCACCCCTCAAAGCCACCCGGCGGCGATCCCAAACGGGGGGGTTATTTTTCGGGGCGAATGGATGGCAAAACGATCGGAGAAACATGTGTTTCGAAACAGACGGGGAACAGCACATACGTGGATAGCAATATATTTTGATGGGTGTTACATTTTTCAAATGCCTATATATCACCCGAGATGTGGTATGTTTGGTTTTCCTTGTGCTTTGAAATTCAATTATAATTGCTAATTTGTTGAATTTAGTAAACTAATTCTGACGTTTGCGGTGTTGTTGGGATTGTGGTAAGATGGGAAATTATATCTTCTACTCAATCTTGGTCTGCCTCCATTAAGCTGCTCTAAGTCAAGTACGAAAGGCCAGTGCGGTGGTGGTGTACAGCAGCGCCGGTCTTCACACGGCAGAACCGGAGTTCAAATTTAATCTAGACCGTTTTGCCGTAGTCAGGACTGACTGTTCAACGACGTGATATACATACGTTTGTCTCGTAAGCCAAGAGAAATCTCAATAGGATAAAGGCTAGCCTGCCTTCCAAAAATCGTCACTCTATCTCAATTTACAATCCCCGAGAGTTCTTGGCCAGCAAATTTCTAACTTTCTTTATTTAATATTGCCCTGCGTATGGAGGACTGGTTTTGTACTACGGTTTGAACACCCCAATACGATGGTGATTCGAATAAGCTCTAGAATATTGAGGTCTCAGTACAGATCACAAAGTTAGTCATCGCTTCCACACAACTTTTTCTTCTACAACATGGTATTACAACCAAGCAATGTCTGTAATATCTGCAACTTTTTGGTCTGAGTCATCCATGTTTGTTTACGCTCGTGACCTGAATTTTTTTTTTTCAACGTTATCCTCTTCAATGCAGTCAATAAAATTTCCTTAGCCTTTGGATAAAGTTAATGTATCTAAGGAGTAAGTAAGCAAAGTCTAAATTTGTCACTCTCAAAGGTAGCAATTTTCAGTGTGTTCTGTGTGACTGCAATTCAAACTTCTGTCTATGAGAACTTCTAATCGCCATTTGGCGCAGCGACCGATGAAGATCCTCCACAGCATGTTATTGATCAAAGTCTCGTGGCATGGACAACGTATCCATCGAAATAGACTCATAAGCCTGTTTTTACAGTTCAAAAATACAGGACCACAGAACCACCCCTTCTCAAAATGAGTATCTCTAGCCATTTAGACAGTATTACCAACCAATCAAACATTGCGTAAATTGAGACGTTACGCTACTACAATAAACAACAATCACAATAGTAGGACAGCGATCGTATACATTAAAATCAACTATATTCAACAGCGTTCTCCTCCCCCTTCTGAGTGACATACACAAATTGCACCAACACCTTTAGTAACCCTGAAAGCTCCGAATGAATTGGTCCATAATCCACGGTTTCATATCCCACTCAGACCCCTTCCCCCGGTGACCGCATTTCCGCAATTTAAACAAAACCCTTTTATAACACTTCTTTTACGAGTGTTCTCCCACGGATCCTGACGGATGCGAACCTATAGCGCCAGCTCGCAAACCAGGTCTAGCGCCATAAAAAAAATAAACTAAACGAAATCGACGCCAGTGAAACCGAACGATCCGTCATGTGAAGTACGCGACAGGTACACGCGTCGTGAGAGTTCCTCACCAGAATTGCGCCATATGCAAACAGATGATTGCAGCCAGTTCAGGTGGGCGTTCGGTACCGTGCAACAAGCACGTCGGGGTATGGGTCTGTAAAACTGTTGTTTTTTTGTGACCCGTAAATGTCACAATGCGCACAATTTCGGTATCGGTGTGAATCATGTGATACACCGGGGGGGAAACACGAACCATTTCCTGTCGCTGTCAATTTTTCTGTCACACACTATTGATTAGCGCCGATCGAGAAGACGCAGAAGGCGGTCCGAAAACGTCCGTTCGCCTACTTACGCCACGGTAATGAGCTAATCAATGCGTTTCCCGCATAGTCAACTGGTCAGGTCTAGCGTCGTGTTTTGGTGAGTTTTATGTCGATTTGTTCCGTGGATGCTGTTCCGTCCCAATACCTTACCTGGGCCGGCTCCATAAAGCCACACCTTGGCTGCCTTTTGTCGGAATGGAATACGTGAATGGTTATGGAGGGCAGAGGCCGTGGGACTCGGTTCAACTTGCTGCTCAACACCCGCAATTCCCTGCCGATCAGGCAGGATCAGGTCTTTGCGATGGGAGTGATGATGATCGTTGTTGTCGTTCAGTGTCCATTAAAAATCAAACTGAAACCCCCTCCCCCTCGTCACCACCTCTCCCTCTCTCTCTCTCTCTCTCTCTCTCTCTCTCTCCCTCCCTCTGACTTGCAGTTTGTCGATGTCAGTCATAATAGATAAGACCAAAAATCGTCAAACGGCCCAAAGTCCTCCATCCTCGAACCTGTTCGCTTCTAAATTTGAAAGTATTTCCATCCCCAAACCGTAAGACCAGACCAACTACACTGTGCGCAGAAGTTGTGGGATTGGGACCGGGTGAAGTTGGGCGGCCAATTCAACATCCACCCACACAGGTAGGCACATAAAAACTGCTCACCTTTCCCGCGCTCTCTCTCTCTCTCTCTCTCTCTCTCTCTCGCCTTCTCTAATGTTTATTACGACGCCGTGTGACTTCGGCCCGAAAAGGTATTAAATGGTTTTGGCTCTCTATGAATATTGAACGACACACAAACACTCTCGCCTTGCCTGTTCCTCCGTAGGATGCGGATCCATGCTGCAAAGTGACAAAAAAATTAGGCGACACTGCCACACCACGGGTTTGGGTGTTTATTTAGCACCCAGTTCGTGCGCTTGGTGAAGTTGCATGGAGGACGCGGGAGCCGCTTGATGGTGGCACTTGTTCGCAAGAGATTGTTTTCGAATAACACTCAAGCAGGGCGTTGAAATGGCGTAGAATTCCACTGTCTGGTTGTTACGAGTGCACTCGATAGGTCTTTTTTTGTCGCTTAAGCGCTGTAGCTTATCCGAATCCAGCAATGAAGATACAAACGCTCACCTAAGCTCCCTCAACTGCTCTGGAAGTCGCACACGAACGGGCAAAGGGTAAGCAAGATAGGCCGCGCATATGCTCGGGCCAGACTTATCGCTGACTGACAAGCTCGTCTCGACGAATATTGATTTTGGAGTGCCGGAGGACCCGCGCCTAAGCCTGTGCCCCATTGAGCCAGTCGTCATTTTTCAGGCTTACGCTGATGGGTGTGATGGCTGTTTACAGTCGTGAGCCGTGTAATAACGGTCGATTCGCGAGCGCGTCCAAAAGATTCGAAAATCGATTCCATTCCAGAAACGATCGGCAGGCGCGGGTGCATATGCGGGCTGATCGGCCGTAAATATGGCTAAACATTTCCATACGATTTTGGCACCGAGACTACGGCGAACGGGTCCACTACCGCTGAAGTAAGATGTTCGCCAAGAGGATGTGTAGACATTGGGGACATGAAACATCAGAATTAGCATGTTTTTTTCCCCCTTCTCTCATTTACCACTTTTCATTGATGAATATGTGGCTGTGGCTGTATAGTTGTAGCGTTGTAGCTTTTGCTTCTTCCACGATCAGAAACTAAAATCCACCCGCGCAGAATTTGGTGAAAAAACGAACCGAAAAAAAAAAACAACAAAATTGAGCAGACCCCGCGCTACAAAGCATCAAACACCAGCCCAATGCAAAATGCCGAATTTGTAAACGATTTTACGATTCAATATTGCCAATCAAACGTAACATATTTTGGTAGGAGATATCCTACACAGATTATTAAATCGATGACGCATTGCGCAACACGCACCACGCGGTGACAATATGGTTTTATCTATTTTAATTTATTTTTTGTCGCTTTGTGGTCCGAACTTGGGTGTGTGCTAAATTTATTCGTCTAAGCGTTACCTTCCCCGTTATGGCAAATGAACATCACCTTTGTTTTCATTAAAAAACTATGGGACTGTTCGATTGATGTAATCACTTGCCGGCCATTTGTTTAGTAAATGGGAGTATATCACATTAAATTGCGTACCATACGAGACGCTCCCAAAAGGATACTCTCGTCGAATGGACGTTAATGGTTGTAATCCAAATAAATCGTTTTAAAAAAGGTTGTACATCAGCGTTCCTCGATCAGTTCGATCGGTTTACAGCCGTGCTAGAAATTGCACCTCAGAAAATAACGTTATCAACGTAGCGTTATAGAACTTCATAGACAGAATTGGGGCTCAAATCCCATTCGGACCGTTTCATCGTAAGGGCCCCCCTTTCTATCTAGCTACGTGGTATCCGTCTAGTAAGTGACCATTTTTCTTCTTGGCTTAACGACCTCTCAGGTCATGCCGGCCATCGAAATGGCTTTCTAGACTGCCGATACCACGTAGTTGGTTAGTCAGTCCTCACTACGGGGGGACGGTCCGGATGGGATTTGAGCCCCGTTCCTGCCGTTTGAAGACCGGCGCCGCTGTCGCCTATACCACCAGGCCGGGCTCAGTAAGTGATCCTAGTAGGCCTTTAAACAAAGAAGCATAAGAAATATCGTTATTACGAGTTGCAGGTGCTTTAATGGTGGAGTCTAGCTTTTGGAATTTAAGGAGCGTAACAGGTTTTCAATCCACGCAACGGAGCTTTTGAATCACTCAAATAATTTAGTGGGAGTTCAGAACTTTTAAAATAGTTAGTGGCAATATTAAAAGCCTCTTGGGCATCTTTACAATTATACAGTGGAATCTTACATTTAATTAGAGTAAAATTACAATGATATAGTGGAATTTCTCCTGAACGTTTCCTGCTCTTCTTTTACACTAGCAAAATGAAAAAATGCCTTGTTTACATCAGCAGACCGTATCATCACCATCGTATAAGAAATTTGAACCAATTTCCCCTCAGATATAGTAGAATTCTAATAAAAATAGATCAAAACCCTGTATCAATGTACTTTATTTAGAAATGCCTACTACAAGCACTATCACAAATCACTTACTATCAACTTAATTGGTCAATGACACCTGTGTAGGACCACTTCATCGATAAGCCCTACAGATAACGTCATTTTATGGCCGAAAATTTTTGAAAATAATTCTTAACAATTTCAACATTAAATCGGTAGCTGATTTTTCTTATCAGAGGTCTTTCTTGAGTTGCTAAAGTGCTCAAAATATCAATAATATAAATTACCATCAATTACCAGCGATGAAAAGTTGATTAGTAAAGAAATGCCTCAACATCTTGAGTAGACAAAATTGTTGATTAAATCCATAAAGATGTATACGACTTTACCTATAAAAAAGCAATGCTGTTGAAGGCATCATGTAAATAATTACTAAAATTCACATACACAGTGGCGGGTTTAACTTTGGTTCTCCAAGGGTCTAAATTCGCCACTGGTTTTACACCAAAGATTCACAAACTAAACCATACAAATAACACTTGTATGAGTTCCAGCCTCTATAGTTATTGCTAACAAACACTTCAAATATTTTCCTTCTTATGTTTCCTACATCACAAATAGCTTAACCTGTAATATTTCAAGATCTCAATAAGGATAACATAAACAATCACCTAACGAATTCATTACACAGACCTTGATCTGTTTACATTCCGACGTAATTATCAACTACTGACCAACCTTATACAAATCCATTATGAGGCTGCTGAATGATGTTCGTTAATTTCCTCAATCACCTCCAGTAGCTGCTGAACCGATATGAATCACTAACAAATTCCGGCTTGAATGTAACCTTGTGGCACAAATGATACATAACCACACTGTGACACGCAACCGTGTCACAACAGCTCGCCCGAGTTGAGACGATTTGCCATAGCAACCAAAAACGCTTCTTGCTCCGGTTTGAATCACTATCACTTCACAGCTTCGTTGAGTCACACCTTTTTCTTTACACCGAAATGGCCGGTCACTTCCGTTGCCAACGGCACGGAGAAGAATGCGTCGATTATTCTTCCTTAATTCCAGTGGCACACAGTTACAGCAAGGCCTGCTTTTATTATCATCACCATGCGCTACACACAGACAGACAGCACCGATCGCCGTGACGTAAGATAAATTCATTCATAACACAGCAATAATCCACTCAGAACACTGCCACCATGTGACACTTTCGTTCTCTGAGTGCTCTGTACAGTGGTGAGAATAGTTTAATGGCACAGCACCACAGCACAACAGCAAAACGTCTCACAAGATGAAGGCGTATGGAGTAGAAATTAAAAGTCGTTTTAGCTTCATGAGATCACCAGCGAACGGGTGACTTTGCCCGGTCCCACTGCAACCGGAATGATAATTAATTTAAATGACAACTCCTCTCAGGCAACGACACAAACGAGTTGATCTTTGTTCGATAGGTCAGTTACATATCTCATCGTTTCCTAGCTCACACTGGTGGGAACACTATCATCACCCACTTCTTTATCACGACCGATAGGCCACACAGATTCACATCTCCGTCACACCGGACACGGCAGCATACACGACCGCTCGCGAGCACCGCTTCTAAACAAATGAAGATATTACGGGTTCCGACCAACGTGCGCGGCCCAGGCGCACTGCTGTGGGCTGCTGCTGGAGCAGGAAGAAAATGCCGCGTCGATCGTTCCGAACCGATCGAACCAACGGCGAGGCGCACTCGCGTAGCTTCAGAATACATGCATAGCTAATGGGGCATACACGCCCGGTGCCTTGATGACAACAGCACACGACCTGCGCCCGACCACCACTTACGCGAGACGTAAACGTTGCGTTGGTGTTTAAAATTGCGCCTCCCCCAGCATCCAGTGCGTTGCTTGGTGCGCAAACTGGAGTGTGTCGTGTATTATGTCCATTTTCATCTGCATTTTTGTCCGAGGCCGGTTCCGCTTTCTTCGCGGTAGCCTATCCTTCAGCCCGAAGGTATCTATCTTCCCGGTCTGCTTAAGATATTGCTACTACCCAGTTCGGTCCGGATCGGGATAGCTTTCCAAAAAAAAAAAACACATACCCAAAAGCATGGAATGGCTCCTCGAAGTGCCACTTCGAAGTCACGCTCAAATCAAAACCAAACAAATCCTCCACAGCTTTACGGAATCAATATTTGTACACCGTCCACCGGTTTATTTTCCCCTCGCCGAGCCCTAAAACGAATCGGCTTAACGAAGCGGACGAAGTAGTTTTCAAGAGTGTCACACGATTTTTGTGACTATTTAAGGCGCAGGCACTATTGTTTAGCTTCGCGCCAGTCATGGCGTATAATGAGCATCGTTAAAAGTAGAGTAACTTTACGAACTTTTTCACTGGAGCTTTGTTTGTTGGAGCACGCAGTTCGCGCTGCGTAGGCGCGTCGGATTACCGGTGCGGAGTCTCGGAGTCGTAAAAGAAAAAAAAACTTGCAAACACTTTGGATGCCATAGTTTGTGAAACATCACTCTTCAGATATTTCAACTTCCGATTTGACAACCCGGTTCAACGAGGGTTGGCCTTTTACCACCCTCCTGTACCTGTTATAATTACCATTTCGACAGCTTCGTCGTACAAGCTGACTCACTCTTCAAATATTGATACTGCAGAAAGGAACCAGAGTATGGCAAAACCACTTCACTGTGCCACTTCGTACCGAGCTTTTTACCAGCTTTGGCAGTATCGATGACGAAGACGTATGGGTACATTCTTGATGTGTTGCGTTTCGTCAAAAAAGGAAGCGAATATAGTCCCCCCAAATCACCGCGCGTTTTATCTGATTAATATCTCCAATCGATCATTCGTAGCAAATGGCTCAGTTTAACCAAAATACACGAAAAGCGGCTTAAGGATGGCTATCGCCAACAGAAGAGCCTACCCCCGTTGCATTGCGAGGCGCTGGAACTGTCGACGGGATCGAGGGGATGGATGGATTTTCGGCAGCACACTTTTTTTCTGTTTCTTCTAAACTGGTCCACCAGCCATCAAATATGCCGTGCGGACCAACCTGTTCCAACCTGCGACAAAATCGTTCGATCCATTTGCAACTCCTCCGCATGTACAACGCAACGCAGCGGAACGTTGACGGGCCGTCCCTCTTTCTAGCTCAGCGTATCCGTTACCGATTTAGTTTACTAGATAATTAATTACACTCCGTCGGTGACAATTGCCACGCACGACCCGATTGCCACCAAAATCCGACAGGTGAAACGGAGCATCAGCACCTTAGGCAGCGCGCGCGCGTGTACTAGCTAGGACGCGCGAACCATCCAGCCAACGGTCAACGAAACGGCCAGCGTTCTAAGCGTTCGACGCCTGCTGTGCGAAATGAGCTGATTATACGAAATATATAATTTAACGATCGCGATCGCGGCAGATGACAGAAAATACCTGTCCACATTAATTGGACATCACGCGCGGGACCTCCTACAGGCTCCCCCGGAAATGTACCATAAAAGGCAGTATAATGCTCTGCACACTTAGGCTTGGTTTGATCAGTGCAACGCCTCTCGAGAAGAGAGGTCAAATGCAGCGGACAACCACTTCAGGAACACTTCACAACCGAACCTGGCCTTGGGCCGTCGTCCGTCGAGTCTCGAAGCTGTAATCGTAAACGCACCGTCCACTGGTGCAAGCGAGCAGAGATTATAGCGGCGCACACACGCACCAAACCCGGAGGTCGTCATTTAAGGTGATAATAGTTCGAGTATACTACGGCAACATGCGCTTTGTTGACAGTGCATTGTATATTTCCCTTTTTGCATACGGTTGGCCGTCCATCCGCCACTACCTCAGTAGGGGCGTTTGTTTTGTGCGTTCACAAACTGAATGGCGAGTGTACTGTTCTTACGGTTCTCGGCATGTACGTGAACACTGTACAAAGCTTTATAACTTTGCAGAGGTAGTATTTTATGGCTCAATCTGACCAAGATGTTCGAAAGCAACGTCATCTTGTGAGGATTAAAAATGGGGTATCGGTTATTGAGGAGTTCAGAGAGTCCATGATGATAGTATATTCAACATCAAGGACTTCAAGGGCGTGATAAAATTCGTTCAACATCTCTTAATAACCCATTTAATATAATGGTGCATATTTTTATCATTGAACTCATGCAAGTTTACCTCAACATCTCTGCAACTCCAATGGATCATGGTGGATAGGAAGTGCAGCCCTTCAAGAGATACCCCAGAGTCAATCTCGCTTGCCATTCTCGCGCAAAACCCCCCGTGTTTTTTCCACCCTCCAACGATAACTCGTCGATATCTTAGCGCCCACTCGTAGACAGACTGGCTGCTTCAGCAATTCCGTGGACGCTTCTCCACCGCAACCGGTCCGCCCATATGCCCCCACCACACGCCACGGTGATTGGAATGAATGAGTTGTCTCCCCTTTGTGGGGTACCGTTTCGTTTTGCTCATATTCCAACATATACCTGTGCGGCGGGCTGCGATGGGCTTTTAGCCGTTGGCTCCTACTTCTCTCTTCGCTTCTTTGATTGCTTATATGGCAATAACGAGTCTATACAAACAAACGCACACACAGACTACACGATGGTACAATTGGGGACATTGGTGGACCGTGTCGCGAGTTTGCGGGTACGCGATCATCGACTGGCACAGGGCGCCCCAACACAACCCGTTGGCTCCAAGTACGAAGGGAAGGGAAGGTTCACCCCAAAAACTGGGAGATGTTGGAAGATGGGAGGTGAAGTGTACAACTCGAAAAACCAGCTAGACACCCACGTGTATTTATTATTGTTGCCATTTCATTCGCACTTGCGAGGAGAACCCTTCAAGCTGATCGTGTTCTGTCGCGCATGCTTTGCAGATAAAGTGAAGTGGAGTGGACCTTACATGAAGTGGTGGTGTTGTAGAGACCCAAGCCCAAGCCTACCCTCATGGACGCGGACGGGCGTTTGGTATCAATCTGCAGCTGCATTGGCAAGTTATATGGATGCGGACCTACCGCTGCTTGCAATCAAACCGGTCCCTTGGCGTTAGTTGCAGTGGAGGAAGTGTTGCGAATTTGTATCGAACGTCTTTCAGCGCTTCCCAATAGTTGTCCCGTTTTTCGAACGCGTTACTGCTACGGTCTCGGGATATGTTGTTCACGATCAACAGTATTTGTCATCTTTCCTGCTCTGGATGTCCCGTATCCGTAGGGAGAACCATACAACAATTTAATCTCCTAACTGTTATAACTAGCAATAGAGGACCTCGGTGTAAACCATACCAATTGTACAAGCAAGATAAGTGCAATATCTTGTTCGTTTGGGAGATAAATCCGGTTGTAAAAACGAGCTGAGCTACACTTAACAACAACGTAAATGATTCATCTTTTTCTTACTTCCTTATTGAGCCACTGCCAAAGCGAATGAGATCCCCAGTAGAAATCTTCTTTTGGGCCCCATTTTGCCCAACCCCAGAACTTTTCGCACCGAGTCAGAACTCGGATCCATAATGGTTGCTGGATGCTTTTGTTTGCCCAAAAGCATCCGCGTTGCCACCACCGCCATTGCCATTAGATATGCCTGCACCATCAACCGGAGCTATGGCCAGCTGGCCCTATTCGGGTATCTATAATTAATCGGACAAAAACAGTGCCCAGAGTACCGCCATTCGACCCAACCTGCATATCCTAATTGTGTGCCCACCGCGACGCAGAAAACCGTGCGTCGTCTCCCCATGTTTGGGCAACGAGCGTCAAATACCAAAACCTTTTGCTACCCGGACAACCATGCCTTGCTCCGGGGAGCAAGGCCATTCCCGGGCTCTGGATGAAAAACAGTGCGGGAGAGAGACGTTGAGGGGATGAAAAAAGCTTTATAAATTATGAATTCTCGATGGCGAAATTTTATTCTTCCAAATACGGACAATCATGCGTAGGTGAAGGTAAAACACAAACTGTCCGGCCAAAGAACGGAGACTTTTACATGTTTTGTGTTCTTCGTCCGTTTGACCATGTTTTGCCGAGGAGGGCGCACGGTGGTACGATTGTCTAGGGCATTCACCATAACTGCGTTGGTCGACTACCGGCGATTGGGCATGGGAAAGCCCAACTACGGTCGTGGAACGGCCATGCAACGATTGTGTGTCTGTGTGCCCTTACCGACTATGTACATTAGCAGAATTGTCCTCTCAGGTGACATGTACCCTACGGCATGGTACATGCTCCAGGGCTCCGGTGGAATGTGAAGTTATTTGCTATGCCCCCTGGTATGCCTGGAATTGATTACTGAATTATGTTTTTCGCCTATCGGCCCAAGCTACAAATGTGCAACAAGCACCTGCATTTGTAGCGACACGAACGCACTCTACCGTTGAAAGTAGGTTGACATTAAGCGAAGTGGTAGTGGCTGTGTAGTGTGGAGCTAGTCTTGAAGGAATTTGTAGCTAGCCTAAATACATCTACTTATACCACTCGCTGCTTAGCATTCCGATTTGGAAATAGTAGTCTTAATAGAATTGTTTACTATTTTATTCTTCTGGATCCATCCAAACACACCTCCAGGAGGATCGGTGAGGCCATCTCTGGCCCGGGGGATCTATTGCACATCCGCGATCATCCATGTTTGGCATCATCTCAAACAACAGTCATTGATGCACCTAGTTTGGGCCTAATGCCAAATATATCCTTCGATCGGACCATATTTTTTGGCCAAAACAGCACCGCTGAAAGGAATGGGAACTTAACGCTCCCCCAAAACGTGTCAGCTTTCGCTTCGTGGCCAGCAGCAGCAAGAATCAGCAACACATTACGCGAATAATGAATACCGTATACCTTGTGTATTTTCCTTAATCCAATAATAATGACCATCTTGGTACACGGCACAATCGAACGAGCGATGGCACAGCGCGCTCTTTTTCGTCGCTTAATTGTGCGCCCAAGAACAAACAGGTCGCAATGAAGCCATAAATGAGTCTGGGCCTGGGTGGTCGGCTGCTGGGAAGTGTCGCAATTTTTTTGTTTTGTTTTCTGCACGCACTTCCCTCAGAAGATGTTGCACTACTGGTTGGTTGGTTTTGGCGATCGCGTTCCCGCTTATGGAAACCAGGATTAAGTTCATAAATCATTTCCCTGCATCATTGCAATCGATTGCGATGCACGAGGGCGAGCATGGCCGTGTTTTGACATCATCCTTGCTGAAGCTTGTTAAGAACCGGCAGGTCGTCTCACCCTCGCGCACCCCATCCAAAGGCGAGGGTCAGTTCCATTTAAGTAGTTGCATATCATTAGACACTAGGGTACGATACTGGGTAATGGGCAATGGTAGTATTTATCCGCTAAACATGGCGTCTTTCAATATTCCTATGGTGAACTTCCTACAAGGAAACTTGCAAAAGTAATCCTACAAGCAAATTGATCAACTGAAAGCTTTTTATTTTTATTTTTTGTAAGAATACAAATTATTCAATATGAATATAATTGAGCAAGTGGTAAGTCTTCGTATTGAAATTGACATGATTGATCAGCAATAAAAATCGCCTACTAAAAACCGACTACCGAATGCTCGTCATCTCGCAGACTTCAAACTAAATCCCGTCTTTGGGCGCCACAACCCATGTTCGATCTCGATACGAAATTACATCGGTAAACATACAGGGGGAAACAGCAACCAAGCGTCCAGAACTGTAACGAGCGAAAAAAACCGGATCGACCGTTTCGGATCGAACCGTAGGAGCAAGCGAATTCAAACCGATCCAGCCGCACCATAATCATGAGCGGTGTTAATTTATGCGCCGACTCTAATCTAAATTAGCATTAAAATTAATTGAAATAAATTACGAAGCATCCAGCAACGGCGATTGAGCGTTACCGTTAGGTTCGAATGGTCCCCTTTGGTGCCATTTTACCCTCGGGCGTCCCAGTAACTACTACTCCGGCGTGTCTGATTTTGTCCGCTTTATTATTGTTATTACCTTCATTACGGTAGTTCAGGCGGTGGTCAAAAGGGAGAGAGAGAGAGAGAGAGCTGCACGACCATTGCACCGGCCAGATGCATCGAGATCATATGCACAAAATGACATAATCAGGTGGCAGCTATACAGCAAGTCTCGATCACCGATTTATAACGACCCCGTCCAGTCCACTGCAATCGGTTTGCCACTATTAATTACATGCTTGCAACACAACTTGCTATGCAGTTTAACTGTTTTTTTTTTTCTTCAGCTTGGACATGATTTTGGACAACTCTAGTACACTGATTGCATAGTTGTACAGTGCCAACCAACATTCCCGAACGAGTATTTCAAAGTTACCGTTTTGCGTGCTGGTTGCAATCATCGGACGAGTCCTACATTTCCTGTGTCCTTTAGCTTAGTATTATGGGGTCAGTTATTCCCACGCGCGGAGAAGATCTTCCATATTCAGACATCAAATAAAACAGATATGGTTATTGAGATGCATCTGCAGTTCAGTCTGCTTCTGTGTGCGTCACACCGATCTGCAACGTCCGTTGAACTGCAAACAAAGCGCACAAAACTGCATATTCCCAGAGCAGGGGCTAAACCCCTCAAGGTGAAAGTCTCTTGTTGTCCCCAGCAGGAGCCGGAGAACCTCGCTAAACCTAGGACTTACAGTTTTCCAAGCGGACATTTAATGGGCTCAACGAACGGTGTGCGTTCGATCGATTTGGAAACCCAAATTGCCAAAGTAACCTAATTGAACCGATGAATTTAAAGTAACATCGGAAACAATCAACGCCGACCACGTATACCACCCCAGAACCCGAAAGCCGCGTGAATTCGAGAGAAAATTAATAATCCAAAACAAATGTGCAAAGCGTAAAGCGAGCGCATGTTAAAATTAAGGGCAGTAAAATATAAAACCCATCACCTTCGTCTGTTTCTTTCGAGCCTTTTGTTGGGTGGGAGTTACACAGTGTATCGTGGAGATTTTGCAGATTTTGCTGAGCTTGTGGATGAATTATAAGGAACAAAGATTTCTCAAGGAACGAAAGGGAAGATACAGCGACGTATCTTTCGAAAACAACTGTACCGTACCACCTTCGTGACTTGATTCGCCGTCCGATTGTGGACACCGATCGTAACCCGTTGACGTTGCTTTTGCAGAATCTCAACCGTAGATCTGACCCCACAAGGACGAGCACCGAAAGTGAAGCGTGGAAGTTACGAACCTGTCCGAGGACAAGCATGCAGCGCGATTAACTACCATCTACGGAAATTGGTGGCACAGACCAAGTGTGAGGAAGCGCCGACCATCGGTGTGAAGAACACATCCCACACAGCAACGACACGCACGACTCGAAAGTAAAAACACTTTACAACTGCTTATATTTATGGTACGAATGGTGGTAGAGATGCTTTGGGAAATTACCGATCGTTTAGGGCGGTTGACTAGATTGTGGTGGGAAAGCAAGAAACTGTCAATTGACGACCGGTTCGGGATCTGCCGGGATGACGATTCTCCGGTTGCCATTCATGGTTTGGATGTCAGCTTGCCAGCGTGAGTACTCCTTTTCCTTTGCCCTCGGTATCGGTGGAGCGTTGTTGGGTCTTACTTGTTCGATCGGTAATTAGTATAAGCCCACCCGTCCCCGTCACTTATTGCAACACGGCATGGGTTCTATCCTGCCTACGACAAGCTACCTCTACCTAGTTTCTAGATAGTTGAAACTCATTCGAACAGCCTCCTCGAACATGCCCGATGACACCTTGAAGCATGGTTTGCAAGTAAAAATTTACGATGGAGGCGCCCACTCAAAAACCGGGTGCTATTTCTTATGCTAAAAAGCACCCTTAGCAGCTATCGATGTAGGTCCGCTACGGTCAAACACTAGACATAGACCACAGCGGACAACCTCCCGGTAGCTCGAATCCCCGGGGCTATGTCCCAGGGGAGATTCAAAGCATTCGAATTGCTCGTAAATAAATCTTCATTAGCGTCCAGGTTGATCCTCGGCCCGTTTGTCAAATTAAAGCTGATGAAGTGAGCAAATCATAATCTCTAACACCCCCTCCCGGTGGACATGAAGTGTGGCGGATACCTTTTTTTATGTCTTTCTTCCGCGATAATCACGGGTGACCGAGGAGGACGACGGTGTTCGTCACCCACCATAAATCACACAAGTTGTAACGATTCTTCACTGCCATCGCATCGCTGGATACAAGAACTCGCGAAGACGAAGTAGTTGTTTGCGAAAACTGAAGCTCTGCCCGTTGCTAATTTCGTACAATACGGGAAGGAAGTCATCAGTGTCGCATCACGTAGCTACCCACGTATCTTGAACGTTTGCTGTAAAATCATCATTTTATACAATTTAGATTTGTTTCGTACTGTTTTACTACCCGTTTTATAACAAGAATGCGAAGACTTGTGCAAGTTTTATAGCAACGATACATCTCCCAGTATGGATTTTGCGAATATTATTAGCAATTTAACATAAAGCAACGAAAATAATTGGAATACTATTCAACTGTTTTGCGTGATTGGTGCGCGGTACCAAAGTACACAGCTTCCAAGCCCGATCCCGTCCCAAAATCGTCTAAATCACCAGCTGAAAGCTTACACACAAAGTAACATTCAACACCGTTGGTGAAACATTCCGTTTCCTTTTACGAGACTACCGGACCTCCAAACAAAGGGCAATTTACGATGACAATTGTAGAGCAATGTAAATAAAGACCACAAAACCGTAGCACGGTTCGTTCCGCCCGCGCGAGCTGACCGTTTGAACTTGACGGGAAAAGAGCTGCTATTTGCCGAACCATTCCAACGCTGCCAATGGTCGCGTGTCTTGTGCTTTGCGCGAACAGTTTTGTCTAACAACAACCAATTCCGATTCCGACATACCTGTTTGGTAATTTTAGTTTTGTTTTTTGCTTCAACATTTTGTAACATGAAACACAACAGCGTTACTGTTTAGGATTTTTGAAAATTTGGAAACAAATCGTCCGCGATACTTCAGCCGGAATAAAATGCCGTGTCTTTGCTTTGCAAAAATGCGTTGGTTTTTGTTACACAAATAGTTGGAGTCCGCGTGTGGGTCGCGAATACCTTTCTTTTGTTTACACAAGAGCGTGACCACTGGACACGTAAAAACACCCAACACCGGTCCGTCTTTTTGTTAAATAATGTGACAAATCTGGACATGAGCTTGACTTGGTTGCAAGGGGGTTGGGTCGGGACCGGTTTTGGTATCGCATGCAAAAGGTTCTAATGAGTTATTTTGCTTGAAAAGAATATTTTCAAGTAAATTACTTTTTAATTAGAGGCCGGGGATAAACTTATTGTAGGTTGTGTCTCAGTTTAAAGTAAAGGAAAAAATCACCCATTTTATTGCACAATTTTGGTAGGCGAGAGTCAAGTCAAGACAACATTTTACACAAATTACGGTGTGGTTTGTTATCTCCGGAGTTATGGAGTTATTGTATTATGTAGAGTATTGGAGTTATGTCTACGAAAAGCTATTACCACAGCAAAAAAATCAATTAATAATCAGTACAATTAAAGTTTTCTAAGTTTATAATGCGAAATACCAAAACGCATTCATTCATTCAACCTCTAACCGTCGTTTTGAATTTTACCGCCATAGCTACAGATCACACGCACACCAATGCACCAATGCTGTCTGTTTGTCATTAATGTCATCAGCATCTACTGATGACAGCAGGCATTTTGGTTACAAAACCATCTAAATAAATGCAGGTGCTTTTCCTTGTGATTAAAAACAACAATTCGCACTGAATTTGATAATAATAGGTTGCCTTTCTGTATATTTAGCTCGTGAAAGTACTTCCGATGTTGATTGTTTAACGTCAATAACGGAATTGATCGGACGCTAGAGGTAACATCGCAACCAGCGAGTGCTCCACTTGTTTTGCCGGTTCTGATGGTGTGTTGTGCTTCTAGGTCCAGTAGTACGGGAAGGGATCGGAACCAAGTTGTTCCGTAATAAGCATTATCATAACGGACAAGCCTTCAACTGCTTCCCAAAATGTTCCTCAGGCAATTGACCGGCTTGTTGAAGCCTTCCACAATCAGCACGCTCATTGGTAAATCACAATTCAGTGTAAATAGGAGCTGATTACCGACCGTTTTCTCATCTTTACAGATCCACTCAAATCAGTACCACTAGCCGCACGATGGAGCAACGTGCCTGCATTTGCAAACCTTCGTTGGAATAGCACTAGCGCTGCTGCCACAGCCATCTCCGCAGACAAATCTACCATCGATACCGTAAACCAGCAGCTAGAAACTGGATCAGAAGGAAGATTGTTCGCCGTCGTCCAGTTGTGTGGCAAGCAGTTTAAAATCACTTCTGGCGATATAATCGTCGTTGAAGGTTATTGGCCTCCGGAGAATGGTGATCGGTTGCGGCTGGATAAAGTGCTGCTTGCAGGCGGCAAGGACTTTTCGCTTATCGGTCGTCCACTGTTAACTCCCGGACTGGTTGATGTACAAGCTACCATTATCGAGAAAACGCTTTCCCATACCCGGACACATTTTCGCAAGAAGCGCCGAAAGCAGTACACTCGTATCAATTTCTACCGCACACAGCAGACGATGATTCGTATCAATTCGATCGATATTACGCGAAAGCTGAGTGAATCGAGCTTGGGCAAGGAAACTAGCGAGGAAAGATTTTTCTAGTTTATTTGGTTTATTTCAAGTTGTAGTTTGTAGAAGCTCCAATTGCAGCAGGAAGATATAAAACTAATCTTGCTATTATCGTCAAAGCGTTTTTTTTTTGTTTATTCTGGTTAGGTAGAAATACTTCAGGCGTACCTTGATACATGAGGTGTATATCATGAGCAAATGTTCAAAAAATATTCGTGAAATTTCACCGTGTAAGTTGTATTTGAAAGTATTTTTATAGATTTTGCTAGTTTTAACACAAAGAGAAGCAATTTCCGTGCACAGCTTTACTTCGTTTCAACAGCAACAGGGTGTCCTACAAGGGTATTCATTTTTAGTACAACACAATCCACATTCAAGCCGGCTTGTGAATTTTCAATCCAAATGTACTGCTGTCAAAAGGACCTGTCAAAACTTCAAAGCAAACGGCTCCGCAGACCAAACGGTTGTATTTTGTAGCTCCTCTTGTTGTACCAGTCCGTGGCAATCGTTCGTAACTATCTTTCGGAAAAAGAGTGAAACCTGCTGGAAATGTTGGATCCTGTACTGCAGCGGCACCTAAAGGGCCATCGGGGTAAGCTGACCGGGCTTTCCTTCAATCCGGAAGGGACACGTTTCGTGACAAGCTCCCTCGACCATTCGGCAATCGTTTGGACCAACAACGAGCAGGTACGCTGCATGCGATTCGAGGCACACACGGATGTTGTGAATGATGTTTGCTGGTCGCCGGACGGTAGAATCATAGCAACCGTCTCCAAGGATCGCTCCGTAAAGATATGGGTACCATCCATGCTTGGTAATTGTGACGAGTTTCGGGGTCACACCTCTAACGTACGCTCGGTAGACTTTGATCCGACCGGGAAGAAGCTTTTAACCGCTTCAGATGACAAAACGGTCAAGCTGTGGAAGGTGTCCCGGAAGCAGTTCCTGTCGTCCTTCACTGGGCATACAAATTGGGTGCGCTGTGCTCGCTTCTCGCCAAACGGTAAAATGATCGCTTCTTGTGGTGATGATCGTTCGCTGAAGTTGTTTGACCCTGCAACTGGCCAGTGTGTTCATACCTTTCACGATCAGAAAGGAGCGGGATGTAAGGTGGCTTGGCATCCGGACAGCACACTGGTAGCTATCGCGTTGGACAACTGCCGGGTGAAGATCTTCGATGTGAACATAAGGAAATTGATTCAGTACTACCGGATCTATGATGGTGCCGTGAATTCGTTAGACTTCCATCCGTCTGGCAATTATCTTATTACGGGAAGCGACGATGGTGTGACGAAAATCATCGATCTGCTGGAAGGGCGGCAAATATTTACACTTACCGGGCACCGTGGTCCGGTGACGACGGTAAAATTTTCGAAAGATGGGCAGCTATTTGCGACAGGTAGCGATGATTGTCATGTAAGTGGAGTAGCGTTTTATAATCCAGAAAGAAAAGTTCTGTAACTCTCCTTTTGTTCCTCTTTTCACAGGTCATGTTGTGGAAAGCAAATTTAGAACCAGATTCGACACAAAGCTCACTGTACTCACCGGAGAGCACCTGCGAGATAACGAATGCAACCGGTGGCCAGCGCAAATTTAGCTTCAATCGTGACGTTACAGAGGCACATGCCGACGAAGATTCGGCCTACAGTTGCAACAAAGAGAATCTCCCGGATACGAGCATTTTTGTCGATGCGACAAAGACGGAAAATTTCAAAATATCGGACGCCGTCGAGGTTAGCGAGTAGTACACGACTAGGCTTAATTGTTTCTATATATTTATCTGAGAAGTTATATTTCCTTCTTCCCACTAATCATGAACTTAAAATATATGCTTTAATGCCGTTCTCATGTTGTCCCTCCCAAAGGAAATCGTAATCAAGCTGAATAAATCCACTCCCGAAAAGTCTCGAAACGAAACGACGCACGGATTGAGTGTCAGTTTTACGGGGAAACGCCAACAGGCACAATGTTCTGGTGCTCCAAATCTGACGCACGAACCTTCTACAAGCAATCGAAACGAATTTGAAGCACATGTCCTTGTGTGTCTGAACAGCATCAGCCGAAGGATGGACAGTTTTCATAGACGAATTTCGTTGCTTGAAGATATTCTCCTCGAACGATCATAAGCCAACACACAAGGCTAGGGTTGAGCAATTTTACACGTTTATTTGTACGATCCTTTATCGTTCATCATAATTCGCTTATTTTGCTATACGATTTATAATATACTATTTGCATACAGTAAATGAAAAAAGACACATTTAAAACATAAAGTTACCCAAAACAGTCACTTCAGATACGTTCTTATCAGTAATATCTCTCGTCGTAACTCCTTTCCTCCCTGTACTTTGCACGTCCCAGCCATTTACGAGTACACAGGAACAGCACCTCTTAATTCTTAACTCCAACGTAGCTGGTTTCCTTTCCGGTTTTCTTAATCGTTTCCAGCAGCTCGTCGGCAGACAACGATGAAGTGACAAACACTTTTTTATTATCTAAATCGATTTCAACCTTTTCGACTTTTTCTGTAATGCAAGAGAAAAACGATGTACATATGGGTGGGTTATATTCAATGTTCTTCAACAACCGCCAATGGTATCCAAGGGTAACCGTAGGCCAACTGTTGGCTATTTGCTTACCTTTTAGTTTGCCGAGCACACGCTCAACCGCTCCCGAACAACCGGTACATGTCATTTCGACTTTAAATTCGTGAACAGCCTATAAAAAACGGTAGTGAATCGAAGATTAATATTTCATCGCTGATTCCGATTCAGTACAGGATCCATCCTGGAAAGGATGGTCCAGTTCTGGTCATCGTTGAACTTTCTTATCGCACAATGACACCGTGTCCAGCAAAATGGGCTGTTGAGCATGAGATATTCCGTTGGGGTGGTAGCAGTGATTCTGATGTACGATACCATTTCCGATGGGTATAATCTAATCTACCGCGCTGAATAGACCACTTACCATTATGCTCGTGTCGTTGGTGTGGGAAGCGTTCCAATCGAGTCAATTATTCAATATGTTTGATAGTCGAAGGAAAGTTCCACAAAGCGCGATCTACTTTTAAAACTTTACTAAAAACAGTTTAACACTCAATTTTTGCGATTCAAGAACGTCACACTTTGTTGTTTAAAATTAATCGGATGTAGTTGATTATGCAAATATTATAATACGTGTCCAAACTGGATCAGAATAGTAAATAGAAGCTTTCTTCTAGAGGCAAAACTAGCGATACACACAAGCAGATACGAGATGAGAGTTTGTTTGCTTTTTGGCACTCTGCATACTTGACACAGGAAAATGCATGTTTGTTAATGTGTGTGCGTGTGGTTGTGCTTATACAGGCTAGTGGTAAACTTGAGTTCGAATTGAACATTTATTTATCGATTTTTTTAAACAATCAGCCTCTTGCACGCAAACAATTTGGGAAATTTTAATTTTCTATTATATTAAAGCATTCAGAAATTGTTCTCTGAGGTTAAAATAACAGAAATCTATTTCAAATTACCCCGGCGTTCGAATCCGATTTGACAGCAGCATGCAACCAAGGTTTACACCTATCACACCGCACTCGATCCGCTATTGTTATGAAGCAGTGTGTTTGTGCAATACATTCGGCATTTCTTTTATTAGATCCCGTACGGAAAGTTTAAAAATTCTCCGTTTTTTCACCTGATTCTAACAGTTTCCCCGGTAGGCTTTGGGTTCGAACAGGTTTTCCATTCGGTTTCGGTCAATGCACGTTCTGACCAATCATTCAGTTTGTGCGTTGTCATATCACGGCTGGCTGTACCTACAACAAACAAACATCGAGCACAGGTTTTGCTCATTCATATCGCACCCTTGCGTTCTTTATCACAGTTGTCTCCGTAATTCGCTAGTGAAAGTTGAGTCCGATACTACTCCGGCCATCGTGTCACAGGATCGCGTCATATATTAATTTATTCTGCACCGTAAAGATAAATTCAGTGATAGAAGAAAGCTGTGCGTGTGCACCCCCCGAACCCTTCCGCAAGTCAAGACCTCCTTCGGTTCAAAACGCGGGCACTTTCAACAACGCCACACAATGCGCATCACCGTGATGGACGCTAATTCCTCGGACATGTCCACGTTCGAGGTGGCCGATGATATGGAGCTGGAAAATTTGATCGCCCTCTGCCGGATGGAATTCAGCATACCTGCACATCTGGAGCTGGTACTGTCGGCCAAACAGCAGATGCTGCTGGACCAGAAACAAACGCTTACGCATTACGATGTCAAGGATGGTGATATGCTGCTGCTCCATAAGACACCGATTGCACAAACGCCCGGAGTAGCGACCGGATCTTCAGCCGCTCGGGCCCGTCCAATGATGCCGCCGCCTTCTAACCGGGAGGGTAAGCGAAACGCACTCACAACTCATTTACAAATTTGCCAACTCATTAGGGGGTCTTCGAGTCCAAGACAAAGAATGGCCGCGGTGCAATTAGTATGAAACGCATTAGCACACGATCTAGCTTTTATGCATGTTGAAATCAGAATAACAATGCAAGAAAAAAGGAATGAATGTCCAATTTTAAACTTCTATTCGTATAAGCTCTGGACAACCTTCTAAAGGCCCCACACACAGAGCACGGTTTAAATTTTCATCCCACGCATCTCACAAAAATGGTTGAAAACACATCGCGGTTTTTCGTTATTCGCATCCCGTTGTTCAATTGTACGACCACAACAACAACAAAAAATATAAAATTTCGCGCGTCAACAACATCCGAGAGCTCCTCTTAGTACGATTGCGCGCCCATTCACACGTTTGGGGTGTTTGGTCTGCTTGCTGCCTACTACTACTGCTCGCAAAGTGCAATGAACTGCATCGGCATTTGCTGCAATGCGAGTAGCGCGTGTGTATGTGAGGCGGTTTTGCGTCGCTTGCGTTTTTCGCGCGAAAGATGACCTCAGATGAGCTCAGGCGCGCGGCAAGTTTTTCCACCTCGGCGCAGATTCATTTCACTAAAAACCACCGAGAACATGGTGCAATGATTTCGTCGATATTTTTCCCCAACACCTGCAATAGAATATTTGGAATATGAAGAAAGTAAAATTAATTTTTATTTGGCACCGGAATGTTTACCGCAAACACGCTGAGCCAGGTGGGCAGCAATTTCGTCTAGACATCAGGGTTTCTCCCGTGTGACAATTTCTTGAGTCACCATAGCAATGAAATATGTGCCTTCTTGGACTTTCCATACTCAGGATGTTTTTTTATAGACAAAGAATTTAATGATTTTATGAAGGTCAATATACCCAAGCATCATCCAAATTAGAGTTGGGTCCAAAGAACGGTAACTGTACAGTTCGTTCAGTTCAATGAAATAGGAACTGAACTGAATGTAAGAACTTTACCAACTCTAGCTTCTAGCTAAATGATTTATATCTATATCCACACACAGAACCAGCGGCACTGGCCAATTTGGACTTTAGTTCGATTCAAGTACCCTACTCGGTCCGTTCCGGTGCCGGTGGTAACGGAGGAAATGGTTCCTCTAGCGGATTAAACCGTCCCTCACCGTCCGTCGGTCTCGAGGATGATCCTGCAGTTGTTCGCGAAATGTTCCTCTCTAAACCGGACCAACTGGCGCTGCTAAAGCAAAATAATCCGCGCCTAGCGGAAGCCCTTCTCTCCGGCAATCTGGAAACTTTTGCGACCGTACTGCGGAAACAGATTGCCGAACGTATGGAAAAGCAGCAGCAGCGGCTCCGAATACTGCAGGCCAGCCCGTTCGATGCCGAAGCACAGCGCCTGATTGCGGAGGAAATTAAGCAGAAAAATATCGAAGCGAACATGGAAGCGGCGATGGAGTACAATCCGGAAACGTTCGGCACTGTCGTGATGCTGTACATCAACTGCAAGGTAAACGGCTATCCAGTAAAAGCGTTCATCGATTCCGGTGCACAAGCAACGATTATGAGTGCAGCGGCGGCAGAACGCTGCAACATTATGCGGCTGGTCGACACGAGATGGGCCGGCATTGCGAAAGGTGTCGGTGTGCAGCGCATTATCGGGCGTATTCATATGGTGCAGATACAGATAGAGAAGGATTTCCTGACGTCCAGCTTTTCAGTGCTAGAGGAACAGCCGATGGATATGTTGCTGGGGCTGGACATGCTCAAGCGTCACCAGTGCAATATCGATCTGAAGAACAATGTGCTGCGCATAGGAACGACCGGTACGGAGACTCCGTTTTTGGCGGAAGGCGATCTGCCCGAATGTGCCCGTCTGACGGGCAGTCCGGAGGAGGAAAAGCGTGTCCTGGCCGAATCGGCAAAGCTAGCCGAAGAACTTGCCATCAAGGAAGCACTAAGCAAGAGTCAAAGTGATCAAGGTGTGCTATTGGGAGTTAAGGTTTTCGGGATCAATTCTAACTGGCGTTTCCTCTCTTCTTCTTGTAGCATCATCGAGTGGTGCTGGAAGCAGTGGTAGCAATGTCACACCGACCACAGAAGCTCCTGCCAGCAGCGCCGCTACAACAAAAATTCCTCCATCGTCGGAACCGGAACCTATGCAGCAAGACGACGATCCACCGCTGACGCTTCTGCCGACAGATCGCTTCACCGAAATGGATGTCGTTGAGCTGGAATCGATGGGCTTCAAGCGACAGATGGTGATCGATGAACTCCGGGCGGCGAACGGTGACAAAACGAAGGCCACTGCGGGCCTGTTTTCGAAACTAGGATAATATAATTGGAGCACAGCCCCACAATCACCATTCTCAGGCAAAAAAGGGATCCTGCTAACAACACATCCTGAAAAATCCCTGACTGTTGTGCACCATTTTACACACATACAACGACCACGACGACGACAACTGTTTTTGGGTCTCAATTTGAGCGTACTATCCGGTTGGTTCCTGTTAATAATTTAGTCGAATGTTTTGCACTTCACTATCGTGTGACTCGCTGAGATTTGGATCTTTTTCGGCTTATGATTGACATAATTATTTTTTCTTTATAATTTTTTTTTCTTTATAACTTTATAATCTTCTGGACTGACTTTCTAGATTTATTGTGACCACATGGCTTGAGGATCCTCAATCCAAGTGTTCTTCATCCCTTAAATCTTCATCGCTGTTTCACGGTCGCGATCGATATAACGCAAAACTGAGTAAGCGCCAAGTGGGGAAGATGGTTAAAATCGTAGGGTGTTTCGATCGTCTACAATTTAATGGAGAAAAAGGACTGAATTTGCTTCGAGGATGAAGATGAGCTGGGTAAATTAGGGTCGCAGCACCACCTTGTTCATCAGTTTTTGTCTGCTTTATACATCGGTTTTTCTTGCTCCTTCTCTTCTTTCTACCACTGTACTTGTGTTTGGGTGGGCTTCAGGGTTTAACGAATTTTCTACTAGGTGTAAGATACATAAGAATAAAACCTATTAGGACATTACTGGTAAAAACAATCGTTTTTTAATGTTCCATATGTGAACACAAATTGAGAAACAAAACAAAAATCTTTGGCCTATTGTTAACATTTAACTTGACTCTTGTGTCGTACAGTAAGCATTAAATAACGTTCCAACGTTGGACGCAAGGTACGTCTCGAACTGTTGCAAATATTCGGGACGTCTACGTAAGCGTTGCATCGTGTCCTGCCAAAGCTGGCTCGCAGCAGGATTGTTGTGAACGTTATCCATCTGAGCGTATGCCGCGAGCAGCTGATCGGACAGCTCAACGACGTACCTATCTACTATGACAATGTCCTCCTTATCATCTTCTACTGTCAGCGGTTCGGACACGTGCTGTTCATAGTCCGCGGTGACCTGCTTCATTAGTTGCACCAAGGTGCGATTCAGCTGAAACAAGTTTCGCACGGTGTGATCATAACGCTCGATTTGCTCACGGGTTTGGTCCGTGTTGAGAGTCCCCAGCACATGTCTGGCGGCCATGTTGAGTCGAATGTTTTCCAATGCCTGTAGTAGACGGATTTTCTCATTCAAATTTTCTTCCAGTAGAGCGATCTGTTTGAGGTGCCTAAATGTTACCATAACTGTATCCGAAGCATCTGTGATTTGAAATGACTTTGAGCAAAAGTATGGCATTATGTGAAGAGTTGTAAAAACGAGAACACGAGAACATGTTGACTTACCTGCTCCAGCGCTACGCGATAGTCTGGAAGTAGTTGCTCACTGGCACTGGCACCCCCAGTATTGCTAAAGCGTACTCGAAAATATGGCATGTCCAGGTTTTCTACGCCAACCACCTCCCCCGAGTAGGATCCGTAGTGTGGGACGAATGATGTGCTTCTAACCTTACTGCCAACGTCGATCGGTTTCGGAATGGTAGACGGTATATCGTCGTCCAAATATTCTATCATTGAATTTTCCATCAGAAAGCGCAACTTTTCGCGGCGGCGCTCGAGATTGAGACGCTCCTGAAGTAAGAACGTGGGTGACAAGCGACGAACCGGCCTTTCCTTACGCAGTCCCATGCGGACATAGTTCCACTCTGCTCGATTCAGCGAACGTGTAAAAAGGGTTGGAAAATGGGTTTTTAACAGTGCACCCAAATCCAAATTCTTGCTGTATCCATCGGCAAACAGTGGACGATCGATGTGGCTATAAAACCATTCGCATACCATAAAGCGATACAGCTTAAAGGCACCGTTGAACGACGAGGAGGAAGCTTGCTTGTTCGATTGACTGATCGGAAGCTTTTCTGCTTGCATTGCCATGGAACATGATGGTGCCGGTTCAGACTCCTTTGATGATGGCATAATGGTTTCGATTGCATCTTCATCATGAAGCTTCAACACTGTCACCATTTTATCAGCTGCTAGTGTCTGAAGCAGTTTGGTTTTATCTTCTTCAATTAATTTGTTTGGCTGACTCTCAAAATTGATCACTTCATACTTTACGTCTTCCAAGCACCCGGCAAGCAGTACCAAGGGATCGCTAATCGTATCGTGTCCTGCTACCAGTTGGTGACACTCGTACGTCTTTGGTTGGTTTTCGACGACATCTTCTGGGCCCAGTTCAGCTATTGGGCTAGGGTCATTAGGAGGTCCTTCTTCAAGAAGAGGTAGAGCAGATTCAAGCGACGAATCAAAATTAATGGTAGGAATGCTTTCTTGCTTCTGCTCTCCCGGAGGACCATGCTGCGAAACTTCGAACTGTTTGTGTTTTTGTGGTTTCTTCTTCAGCTGACGAATATATTTCCGCTCCTGTTTGCAATGGACCTTTTCGCTAGCGGCTTTAGCCGCACTCCGTGTCGTTCTCATTCGAAAAAAGAATGATTCTTAACCTGCACTGTAGACAAATGAAATCGGAATGGTACACCGATGTTAGCTAGACGAGCATGTGGTAGAGCGATTAGAAATCTATTGACAAAATTGCCTTAATAACCACTTGTGAGGGTTTTTCAGAACAAACTTCCTTAGTAGTGCCTTGGTTGACGTATTTACAAAGCTTTTGTCAATAGCCGGTTGGTGCATTTGAATTGTGTTGTACGTCACTGTGTTGACAGTTGTGACACATAATACAGCCCAAAACAATAAAAAAGCGCGCATACTCCAGGAGGCGGAGTATTTGATTCCATCTTCGGAAGTTGTAAGTGAGGCTGTTGCCGCTGAAACTGTAGATCGTTCTGCAGCAGCTTCGTTTGCTTATCCACTTCGCAAAGCATCATCAGTCGGTAATGTGTTTTATTCCTTCTCATTGTAATAAATTGGCAACGTATTGCTCGCGGCCCGCACTGGTTGTGCAGCTGTATTATTTCGCGATACAGTCATGGACAAATGTGCTTATGGAGGGACGGCAAATGAAAGCGAAGAGAACGTTGAAGAAGAAGATACAGGAAGACTGCAAGAAACTTATATTCACGTACGTCATACGAACCCAAACGAAGGAAGAGAAGTTTGCTGAACTGCGAAAGGCAAGTGTCCGGTAGTCGAAATCTGAAATGACATTCGTTCATACAAAATGTTAGATGTTGCGAAATTTGTGATAAAGTGTTTACCATCATCGCATGTGTCGCATATGCTAAGTAAATAGATAGCCTTTTCGAATGTCGCTTTTAACAATTCAATTTTGATTTTCAGTGATGACAAAATGCGATCAGAAGAACGCAAGATGGTGGCATATGTGGCAGAAATTTCAACCATCCTAGCACATATGGTTCAACGGGGAAAAGGAAATGCGCCCATCTCCCTCCATCAACATTCAGTAAGCTTGTGGTGTTAAATTTAATTTCTTAATTCCCTTTTTTAGACCAGCACCAAAAAATCACACGATGTTCCATTCCAGTTCAACTTAAAATTGATATTATGGTGAGAATCTGTTGCAGCAGTTCAATAATCCTGACTTTCTACCGGATGTATCAAAATCATCGCTTGTTTTCATCATCAGCCGGTGCCTATTTTTAGATGTTGTTGGCTACGAGCCAGACGGAGCGTACTTATGAATGTAGAGAGGACCAGCAATTGCCAGCTAAGCAATGCACCGAGGCTTAAATATTTTATTTTCAAAATTGCTCCTCGATTGCCGCTGGATTTAAAAGAACTGCCAATGCTATAAAATGATTTTATAGCTTCTCAGTTTTTTATTTATAGCTGACTGACTGCTGTCATCTGCTTGCTCTATAATCGCTCCACATTCAAGGGTTGTTTGTTATTAAACAACAGCATTCCGTACGACATGGCGCTCCACCTACATTATTCACAGATTTGTCGTTTCTGTTTGAGCCAGGATTGGCATAATCTGGTTCCATTAAGCACGATAATGAACAGTACACTGACTCCGGAGGATGTTGAACGATTTACTGGAATCGAGGTATGTTTGCATCTCTTCTCATTTCCTGTTGCTTCTTTGTTACACCAAGAGCTACTTGCAGAATCTAGAGGAGGACCATGGCTCGTACGTGCTGTGTAGGGATTGCCACATCAAGTTGATTAATGCCGTAACTTTCCGTCACAGTTGCTTGGCTAATGAAGCTTTCTTTAGAGAATTTTGTCCGAAAGTGGAAGAGTTGGTAGAGAGTTGTGATGAAACGGATAAAATTTCCGTGCTGGAACCCATCGAAAGAGTATCGGAAATCGAAATTGTTATTGTTGATAAGCCCAAGAGAAGGAAAGCAAGAGAGATTAAGCAAGAAGATGCAATAGAACGAACTCCGTGTGCCTTCGTGAAAGAGGAAGAAATAGTCGAATTCGATTACTGTGCAAATCGTATCGAGCCAGGCGAATTGTACTCCAGCGATGGTGAGGACGATGAAACGGTGCCAGCGAAACACCTTGGAAATCCAGTAACACTGGACAAGGATGCACTGTTTGCAGAAAGTATGCGCCTTATACGTGCTGCACAGGAGCAGCAGCAGCAACAACAGGAAGAGATAAGGACCAACGAAAGCAGTGGCTGTGAGAGCAGCTCCAACAATACGCTCCTTCTACGGGAAAAATTATCCAAAGGAAACCGATCTCAACTGTGTGACGTATGCGGGAAAGTGGTACAAAAGATCAGTGACCATATGACGACCCACACGAAGGAACTGAGGTACGCATGTCCCCACTGTCCTGTGCGGATGGCGAATCATGGGAATTTGTATCGCCATGTTCAAGCAGTCCATCTGAAGAAGGTGATAAAATCGTGCGAAGTTTGTGGGAAAGGATTTACCAGCAAAGGCTCTTACAAATCGCACATGGTAATTTGGACGCGATACAGGGAAAAAGGGCAATAATGGAGGTTCATCGCTTTTTTTTCAATTTCTTTTTAGCGATCGGAACATGATATAGGGGAAACGTACTCATGTAAGCTGTGCCCAAAAACATT
Organism: Anopheles maculipalpis; assembly: GCF_943734695.1. Taxonomy (NCBI): domain Eukaryota; kingdom Metazoa; phylum Arthropoda; class Insecta; order Diptera; family Culicidae; genus Anopheles; species Anopheles maculipalpis. The sequence goes on from NC_064871.1 coordinate 88,679,464, forward strand.
CAATCATCCCGGCAACTATCGCATACACAATCTCCGTTGTCATAGCGATGAAAGAAAATTCGCCTGCTCCACGTGCGGGAAACAGTTCAAAGAAAGGTATGCATGGATATTATTTCGTACCACAGTTTTTTTTTTTTCAAAATATCTTTCGTTTGTCTATTGTCTTCTGGTAGACGTGACCATCGGAATCATCAGCGTGTGCATTCAAACGAAAAACCGTTTACCTGCAGCCAATGTCCGAAAGGTTTCAAAAGTGAGTACGCTCGAAAAACGCACGAACTAACGCACAGTGGTGTCATCTTCCAATGTACGTCCTGTGATAAATCCTACCGCTACAAATGCCTTCTAAGCATACACATAAAGAAGGATCATCCAGAATTAAGCGTAAGCGCAGCGGATGTCAACGATGGATTATGATTCATCATATCGACTGTTTGCAGATAAGTATACAGTTTTATTTCGAACGGTCCAGTGATGAAGGGACATCGCTCTACACACGACAGGACCGAAGTACTAATCCCATCCAAATCATTCCCTCGTAGTGAAGACTGACTATCCAACTACGGGTGAAATATTTTTGCCAGTCTTCACTTACGTTCGTCTGTGTAATTGCTTGAATTATTTATTTAAAAAAGTCTCAAATAACTTTGATTAGTTACACAACGAATAGCCTCATCTTTCTTTAAATTTTCATGTTGATATGACGAACAGCAGGTTTAAAGTTATTGGCTTTTCCCATGCAAAATATATGTCTTACCCGTGCGGGTGGTTATGGCGTATTTTTGGTCATTGAAACGAAGGTAAAGCAAATGTGATTCGTATCTCGTGAAGAAGGTGGCAATAGACTATTGGTTTGTTGTTTTCGAATTAGATTTATACGGTCATTAGCATTGTTTAATTCTAATCCTTAATTTTTTTCTTCTAATAGTAGCAAGCATTTCTAAAAAAAGAACTCTAATTAACAAAGAAAAGTATAAAAAGAACTAGATAAACTGTATTATTCCTATTATTCAATTTGTCGATTCTCGTGTTCGTCCGGGTTCATGATACTAATTTCGAGCAGTGGTTCCTCTTTCACTACATCATCGTACTCAGTGCCAATGTCTTCATAAGCGTCCTGATCGACCATGCTACCAACATTGGACAACACATCCACCAGATACTCCTCGTTTGAATGTATTTCTTCCTCTTCGCCTTCTTCGTAATCTTCCAGTATGCTTAAACTCTCCTCCATTTCTACCTCTTCCTCCTCCTCCTCTTCTCCTTCTTCCTCTGCTTCTAGTTCCTCTTCCGCTTGCTCCTCCTCTTCCCCTTGTTCGGTGTATGCTTCATCATAACCGATGCTATTAGCTGATCGTTTCGTTCTCTGTCTCCTCCAGGATGTTTTTCGAACGGTACCGTTTGCTTCTCCTTCGTTGAAAAGAAACTCTAAAGAGAGAAACATGTGCAACATATTACACACCATCTTCATTAGCATAAAACTGGCGTTCGAAATGCTTACCTCCCTCACTCGACATCGGTACATCTGGATGTTCGATCTTTATGTGCGAATTCAGCCTTTTCGCCTGCACAAATCCTCGATCGCAGATCGGACAAGGGTAAGCGACATTTTTTAAATGATGGGTCCGCCGATGCAAACGAAGCCGGCTCTTGTAGCGGAACGTTTTCTCACACGTATTACATCGGTGCGCGCTGGTCGAGCACGGTTTCTGCTGATGTTTTAGCAGCGCATTGCGCGAAACAAAGCACATGCTACAGTTAGGACAACTGAATGGTTTTTCTCTCGCGTGTATCCGCTTGTGAATGCACAGGTAGCTCTTCTGCGAGAAGCACTTGCCGCACAGATCACAGCTGTAGGGTTTTTCACCTGTGAAAAAGAAACTCCCATTATACAGAATCACACCTAGCCCGATCGGACCCCGGTCGTTGCATTACCCGTGTGTGTCCGCTCGTGCCGTTCGAGATTAGCTTTCAACGAGAATGCTTTGTTGCAGGTGACACACAGAAACGGTCGCTCGTTCGTGTGTGTCCGTATGTGGACATCGAGTGAGCTTTGCTCGACGTACGATCTCGAACAGATCGGACAATCGAACAGATTACGCTGTGCGTGGAACCGTTTGTGTCGTGACAGTGAGGTACTGTACTTGAAAGATTTTCCACACTCACAGCACAGGTGCGGCTTATCCGTGCTGTTCCGTAATTCGCCCGTGTGCTTGAGCATGTGCTTGTTAAGATTACACTTCTCCAGAAATGCCACCCCACATACGTGGCACGCGTGTGGCTTCTCGACGTAGTGCGTACGTATGTGGCGCTTCAGCTTTTTGTCCGTTTCAAACTCTTTCGAACACTCCTGGCAGAAAAATTTTATGGATAGCGGTTGTCTTATCAGCGTATTAGTTGTGGTGGTGGTTGGATATACCTTCTCAATTTGGCTATCGTTTTTCGATGAGGAATCGGCTTTCTTTTTTATGTTCCCGCCTTCATCCATCGTTGGCTCAAGTTTCGTCGTCTCTATCGCGTAGCTACGTAAAGTTAGGTCCGTAGTTTCGCACTGCAGCTTGAAGAAGTGGGAACGTCTGATCTGAAGCATGCACGGTACGCAAAGCTGCGATGGTAGTCCATCGTTTTGATGCACGTTTAGTCCGGTGATGGCGTTGAGCATTGTGAATAAGTTGGTTTCGTACAGAGGCTTCATGCGGGGTTTGCTAGCCATGCAGCATCGGCAGATCTCGCCAAACATAAGATCCTCCATCTCCGATGACGCCATCGTAAAGATTGACCCTTAGTAGCACACCTTTCGACCGTTGGACAGTTGAATGAAGGAGGAAGGTTATTTGCCAACGTTGATTGACTGAGTATTAACAGTGAAAGCTCCTATGTACAATAGTTTGAACCGAAATGGAGTGTTTTTAATTAATAAGTTTGCACTGCCGTTCGATTGTTTTGCGATTTCGGTACAGTTTGTTTGCTGGCAAGCGCTTGTTTGCTGACGACTTGACACTTCGGTCAAATGCCAGATTTAAAATTCCATTTATTGCCTCTATAGTCGCGTGGATGGAAATGCGTTTTCATCTATTTCTGAACGGGATGGAATATAATTAGTAGCAATTTAATATTCAATTTGTAAAAATGATTATTATTACCAATAAATTATGCGTAAACTTGTGTGGATAAAACATTAAAATAATTCTGCTTTTTTACAGCACACAACGCGCAACGGACCTACAACTTCCAAGCACTCGCAACTGTCATTCATACAGCTGTGCATTGTTTACATTGGATTTGCTTAGACCATACCGCGACCTGAACAGCATAATTCGCTATAGGTAAGCATTTAATCGTGAAACCCGATGTTACCATGTGTGCGCGGATGATAGTTGCACACTGAACACACCATTCTATCGCTAGGAACAAACCAGCATAAAACAAAATGTTGCTCAGACGCTGTACAATCGCCACCGTACAGCATCTACGATGGCCTGCTACGATGAAGCTAACCACAGGAGATAATCTACACCTACCGGTGAAAAATACCCGATGGCTTCATCGAACCGGCCTAGTACAAGCGCCATTCACCATAGCACCGCTTCCCGAGCGAAAGTTTGTGCGTGTGCAAGGTTCCGATTCGGTGAGCTTTCTGCAAGGACTGATGACGAACGATATGCGTCACTTTGAACACAGTGGGGCAATTTATGCGATGTTTCTGAAAGCAAATGGACGCGTCTTTTGTGATACACTCATCTACAAACGACCACTGGCAGTGGAGAAGGAGCAGCACGATTATCTACTCGAGTGTGATGCAACGGTGGCACCAAGGTTGGAGAGGCATTTGAAGCTATACCGGCTGCGAAAGAAGGTGCAGGTGGGGTTGGACGAAGAATACCGGGTGTGGGTCGCGTTCAAGGAAGAAATGGCGAATGGGGAAGAAGGAGGACCGGCTACAAACAGTCCATTATATACGATTAAAGATCCACGAATGCCAAGGCTCGGATATCGGGTGCTCAGTCGTGCGGATGAAGCCAACAGTAAGGAGCTTTTGAAGAGCGTTTTCCCTGATGCAGGACCAATCGTGGACACATCACAACCATACACCCGTTTCCGTTATTCTCTCGGCATTGGAGAGGGAGAAGAAAATCTACCAGACGGGAAATGTTTCCCACTGGAGTGCAACTGCGATCTGCTGCACGGTGTTAGCTTTCATAAAGGATGCTATATCGGGCAGGAGCTAACTGCAAGAACGTACCACACAGGTGTGATAAGAAAAAGGTTGATGCCGCTCGTGTTTGAAATTGCGCCTAATTTGTCCGGTGCAGACCCAGAAACGTTGCGTGATGCTGAGATTAAAAATGGAGAAGGAGCTGTAGTTGGAAAGTTGCGTGGGCTGACCGGCGATCGTGGAGTGGGATTGTTGCGAATCGAGAAGGTTCAACCGGGAGGACAGCTAACGTTGAATGTGGCGGGTGTAGCTAGTCCCGTTCCGTGCAGCACGGGCAAACCTTCCTGGTGGCCCAAGGAAATCAACTCACGAGTTTAATTTGTTTAAATTTTTAAAAAGAGCTACAAAATACGATTAATTCTGCAAAGGATTATGAGACTTTCTTTTCTCTTTCTATCCCTCTTTGCATCCTGAAAACAATCTCGCTGTACAGCAGACATGACAACATCACAGCATGCTTCGACCGGACCAGCAGAAACAAAGCACACCATGATCGCTTTCCGGTGCGAGCTGTGCGGATTAAGCGAAAGCTGCGACTATCGAGGCCGTCGACCACCGTTTGCAGGCAAAATCGAACTTTCCGAAGAGTGTTATGTAATGCGGGATCCGTTCGCACCACCACCACAAGCCGTACCGGATAAACCGTCGAGCGAACACTATCTTCTGCTGGGTGCGGATTGTAATCTTTGCCAGAAGAGTGTCTGTAAAGCGAGTGAGTGTAGTTTTTTCTACGGAGCTACCTTTTGCCGGCACTGCGCCACGGCACGGGTGCAGGAATTTCCGCTCGAAGTGCGGAGCAAAATAAAAAAGCAATTTGCATAAGTTACGATAGCTACACTGAGCGAAATAAGAATAGCACCACCATGTGTTTTGACAATTCCGAATTTGCGTTTTGTTAAGTTTAGAGAGCCAGAGAAGTTTAGAGAGTTTGGACGTTGAATTTTTTTGAATCATTGCATCGAAATTTGAATGAACCATTCACCTTAACGCCGTTAAATTTATGAAAAAGTTAAATTTTTGTCAGCTTTTGACTACGAGTGAAGTTAATTCTCACTGGAGGTAAAGTTTCGTACAAAAAATGGCAAAACAAACATGAAGTTCAATATGTTATGTAAGAAATAGTCAAAGAACATGGTGGTACTATTCTATTTTCGCTCATTGTAAAACAGGGATTAATTCATTGAAGGTTTTTTGTTTGTTTCAAATTGTATTACTACTTCTCAAGCGGAACAACATTTACCGTTATCTATTTTCACTGATACTAACTGTCCAACATACAATTCACATTTTCCCAGCTTTGGGATATAATGTGGTAAGCAGTCCATTTTTTTACATCATAACTGAACGCTTACTAAAACGGTAGAAAGGTGGTTATGCTACGGTCTCAACGGAACATATCCACATACGTTTACAAAACGTTACTTTACTTTTTCCAATAATTAATCCTCTTTCGATTTTTATCAATTTCCTTTTTTTTCTTCTCTCCACCAGTGCAATCCGGTTGCATCACTGTTCGCTTACGTCGGATTCAAACCCTGCTGGAATGTGAGTTGCTGCTGCTTCTTTACCTCGTCCTGCATTTCCAGGGCGAGCTTTTTGTACTTTTCGGCCTTCTTTTCATCGCGCGCTGTACCGTCGCCCTTCGCGTACATCTGGCTCAAATTGGCACAAGCGTACATGTTGCGCAGCTCACACGCTTTGTACGCGAACTCGAAAGCTTTTTCCATGTTGCGTTCGACAACGTACGCACCGGGTGGTCGTTGTTCTGTCGTGGGCTTTGATTCGGCTGCTTTTGCTGCCTGCTGTTGCTGTTGCTGGTACTCCTCCTTCAGCACACCGGAGATATACATGCCGGAAAGGTAAAAGCAAGCCCCCGCATTGTTCATTTCGCAGCTTTTCTTTAACAGCTCAAAACCCTTCGGCACGTCGCGGGTGATTTCTTTGGGCATTAGCTTCGACACAAGCAGCAGTCCACTGTGCAGACAAGCGTCGGGATCGTTCAGTGTGCAACCCTTTTCGTAGTAGCTGAACGCTTTCGCTGGGTCACCCTTTTCCGACGTGCGACCCTTGCCTAGGAACGTGTAGTTGCCATACTTGAGACAACTCTTGCCGTAGTTGTAATCGTCACAGTTCGATCGGTACACTTTGGCGGCTTTCTCAAAGTCTTTGCGGATGCCTTCTAGATAGTCGCCCAACAGGTGGCACACTGGAGAAGATACAAAGAGGGGAGAGGGGGGGTATAGTTTGTTTCTAGTGCTCTTAAAAACCACTTTCAGTCATACCTTCCGGTTTTTTCTCCGAATAACAACCGAACCGGTACTCGACGCCCAGCTTGTCGATGTACTCCTTCACTTCGGTCTCGTTTTTCAAATCAAACGAGGACATTTTTCGAATGTAACGTAATCCGTGTGTGTGATAACGCGATTAAACACTTTATCTGTAGGAAGAAATTATTCTATAACAAACCGCGCGAAAGGTTTCTCTCCCGGATCTAGAGAGTGAAAATAGATGCAATTCGCAACTTCACGTAACTTTTGACAGATGCAAAATATTTTGCTTTGTTTTTTTTTTTTCATTTCCACTCGAGCTGTTAGGCGAGTGTTTTGATGGAGTTGACACTTGCGGCAGCTACAACTTGGTTGGCCCGAGGTGAAGCTACAACAGCCCGAGGTGAATAGAATTTTATGAAAAAAAAACTATCGAGGAAAGGAACAGTTGATCGTTTCTACATTGATCGAATGTAATATGGTAAAGGACATATTTGAGATTCTTTTTGAACGAGGATTCCTCATGTACTTAGCCTGTTAGCAGAAAAAATCCAAATCTGATCCCAGTATCCGTTATTACAAATTCTTATCAAAGTAATGTAACATGTGATGGATCTTGGAAGAACGATCAGCAGAAAAAGTCACAAACACAGCTATCATCCGCGATGAATCATCCCCATCTAGGCATCACCCTTACCTAATTCCATGCGTTAACACGCGATAATCCCCTACCACACCATGCCATGATTTCAAGCACGTTCCGCTCGTTTGGTTAAATGCAATCAAACAATCAACGAGCGAGTCCCCCTCGAACGCCTGCCATCTGCCACACCGCCGATGCGGTACCATGCGGGATAGAATGGATTGAGTTTGAAAAATTTTCATTTCCGCAGATGTGTCGCCGTGGACCGATCGGCTGACTCTGAGTGATTGTGATTTGTAAGAATCCGGGAGCGCTTAGAAAAGCGGAAGAATAAAGCAATCACCCAGCAAGGGGCCGCCTGCACGCGGATGGTTGTAAAACTGGGGATCCAGTATTTGGATGATGTTTATTAGATTGACGACTACACAAACGTTCAATTGTAATCTAATTAACGGGTTAAGAAGCAGCTCGGCACCTTGCAGCTGCTGCTGGTTTGCGATATGGCTGGCGGGACGGCAAGAATCCGGAACGAAAGAGAATGTATAATAATGCACTCATCCGGTTTTGACTGCTGGTGTGATCTGGTTGCGTTTCGCAAGCAAGAACTGGCCTGTCCAATGATGCATTCGAGATTTGGGACGATTGCCCATTTGCATCGGACAGACGTAGAGAGTTAGGCGGATACTCGCAAAGAAAGCACGTGTTTGACCTTCTTTTCGCTGCAGAATCCACCAAAGGGTATACTGAGTAAGAGAGCTGCTTGCGTTTTATTTTAGTAAAGTCCGTCTCGTCTACTGAATTTTGGCGGGAATCAGCACGCATAGAACATCCTTGTCGCCTGCCATAAGTTCCCACTTTACCTCGACCGACACCTGCAAAAGAAATGAACAGAAAAACAACCACTTAGAACATAGAATAACACCTCTCAACGCCAACTGTATCGACGGCGACTGAAAAACTGCCAGTAGTGCCAGTAAGCAAACGAAAAAAAAAAAACAACATCGACCAGATTATTTGTTTTGATACGCAACGATGAGTTCATGTTCGGCTTTTTTTTTGTGTCTGTGTAAATATGTTCCGCATTGTTGACGGATTTTGGGGCATGAACAAACTCTATTAGTGGGGGAAAAACTACTGGCAACTAGAAAAGTCTAGAAAAGAACTATTCGTTAATTTTAATAGCCCTACCTTGGGATATTGCTTCAGCACGGGCAGCGTGGTACTGTAACGGTAGCTGGTATCCTTCGAGAGCGGACATTCAAGTCCACTATCCTTACAGCCGTCATCATTCGGTAGCTTGAATGGTACCTGCATACCGAGAATGATACCGTGCACGACCGCTTTCAGTTCCGTCAAGTCCTCGGCTAGTTAGGGAGATAAGAAGCGATATAAACGATGAATAAGATCAGGCTTTTGCTGGGTGACATGGTGTGTGACTCATCTGCATCTGTTCGCGAAGAATAGAATTAGTACAAATGGCGACCTTTAGCTCGTTAAGCCGAGAACAAAAGCTGAAACCAATTAGTTAATTAAAATCACTCCTACGCTCGTGTGTGTCCGTGCCGATTGTTCCATTTTTCAAGGACAGCAACAAAGAGCGACCTTGCAAAGGTGTGTAGAATTGTTATGGCTTCTCGCTTATCGTATGGCGAGAACGAGAAAACTATCAGAATGCATTCTTCGCGGTTCTCACGTTGAACTACGCGTGCCTGGCTGGCGGGTTCTTTATCGTCACTTCCACCGATCGATACGTACCGCTCGTGAAGGTGATGGAGATGGTAGCGTTGGAGTTGCGCTTAAGGACACAGGACGCATCCGTGTCGGCACAGTTTGACACCTCCACCAAGGTATACTTTCCGATGGCCGTTGCATTGGCTGCGGGTAAAGAAGGGACGGTTTACAAAGCCAGCCACAATTGGCGTTTAATTTAGAAGCTTCCACGTACCACAATTGGCGAACTCTGCTGCCCGAGTCAACGTTGGCATGAGCGTGAAACAAATTGCTCCCGCTAGAAGAATTATCGCTGCCGACTTGCTCATCATGGTTGTGAGAATTTGGGGTTTCGTTTTTCTTCTTTTCTTCACAAAGCCTTTTCTTGCGATGTCTGCGTTGAGTCACACGGTATGTTGTTCGGTACCACGCTTGCTTGTTGTTATCAGTAGCAGGAAACACACAGGTCAGAGGTTGTTGTCGCTGCTGAAAGATGCAACAAAGTTGCTTGAAACGGAACTTACTACACCACACTTCGGACACGTCCGATTGGCTTGAACGCTGGCACGTATTTAAATGATCGTAACACGAGACGGAATGGCGAAGCCCGCCGGTGAACGAGCGCATACACGCATACGCTTGTGCGCGCGGATGAATGGATGAATTGTAGTGGATTGCATGTAGAATGGGACACATTTTTTTTACACCGTTAATAAGTGACGGTGATAAATTGCGACATTGGAAGCGATAATAATCCCAGATTTACTTTTTAAAAAATTATGGTAAGGAATTAAAAGTCAGTATATTTATCATATTTTTTTATGTTTGCAAAGCGTTAGCATACGCGTTTATATTTTTCGAGTTCTTTTTCGTGAATGGTTAATTATAAAATAATTTTCTTAGTCTCATCCTTAGCCTAACGGTCGTAGCACATTAAAACGCTAACGCTCCACCTTGTGAAAAAATGCATACAATACACTGGATGACGTACCTGCCCGCCCTGACTGTCAAAGCGCAACGAGCGGAAACCCACACTACCACACTTTAAACTGGCCTGTTAGCTCAACTAGATGGTTTCACTGAACGCAGCTCGTGCACGGTGTACGGGATTTTGTGACGAATTTCCCTCAAATGGGTGCCTCATTTCCAAACAATTGGTTACTCGAGTGACTCGTGAACAGCATTCGCAGCGATAACCATGCGGTCGGATGGGTTTCGGAAGCGTACGCGCTAGGTGCTTCCAGTGGTAGTGCTACTCTATTCAGGCGACCTTAAGGAGCTTTGGGCAAGACAATGGACGTGAACAGGAATGTACAATGGTCAGCAAACGGATGTTTATGGTTGCATCGTTTCGACACCTAATGCCCGCTAAAGTGCAAAGCACTTTATGCGATGCACATGAAGCGAATGCCCGAACTAATGATTAGTGGAGGATGAACCTATGATCGGAGCTGGCGATCGCCAAGGACCTCGCCGGCTGGAGAACCTCTTTTGTCTTAGATGGGCAAACCCCATCAATCTTCCATCCTCGCCAGAGCAGACTAGGGATTGGTTCAGTTTGTCAATGGCACCCCTCCCGCTCCCGGCCAATGAGCAAATAAAGGAAATGCCTTGACTAATACGTACAGCACAGGAAGTGATGGAAAAAGGGCGCAGAGTTGCGAACATTTATTCTAATTTGGTTATTAACCTAATTTTAGTATCTCCTTCTTTGCTTCGATTACTCTCCATAGTGAAAGAAAGAAAAACACATTCCAAACTCCAAACACAATACATTAAACAATAATGTGAACAAAGTCTGTACAGAAATCGGATGGGATGGTGTGGGGTGGCGCGGTCCAAAGATGCTTACAATGGTATGTCGCATGACAAGATCGGACCAGAAATGGCCGAGTTATCGTCGATTTCTCACGGGAGTGTTTTGGTTTTTCCGGAAAAACTTGGCAGGGGGAGGAGGGATCGGGTTGAGAAGTTCTACAAAAAGGTAGGCGGCTTAAAGACGCATCCAACGGTATGCCGGACGCCAGGATCGGACCAGGAATGGCCGAGTTATCGTCTATTTTCCACGGGAATGTTTTGGTTTTTCCTCAATAACTAGGTGAAGGGGTGGAGGGATCGGGTTGAGGTGTACTACAAAAAGGTGCGCGGCCCAAAGACCCATCCAACGGTATGCCGGACGCCAGGATCGGACCAGAAATGGCCGAGTTATCGCCGATTTCTCACGGGAGTGTTTTGGTTTTTCCGGAATAACTTGGCGAGGGGTGGAGGGATCGGGTTGAGGTGTTCTACAAAAAGGTAGGCGGCTTAAAGACCCATCCAACAGTATGCCGCATGTCAAGATCGGACCAGGAATGGCCGAGTTATCGTCGATTTTCACGGAGATGTTTTGTTTTTTCCTCAATAACTAGGTGAGGGGGTGGAGGGATCGGGTTGAGGTGTTCTACAAAAAGGTGGACGGCTTAAAGACCCATCCAACGGTATGCCGGACGCCAGGATCGGACCAGGAATGGCCGAGTTATCGTCGATTTTCCACGGGAATGTTTTGGTTTTTCCTCAATAACTAGGTGAAGGGGTGGAGGGATCGGGTTGAGGTGTTCTACAAAAAGGTGGACGGCTTAAAGACCCATCCAACGGTATGCCGGACGCCAGGATCGGACCAGGAATGGCCGAGTTATCGTCGATTTTCACGGGAATGTTTTGTTTTTTCCTCAATAACTAGGTGAGGGGGTGGAGGGATCGGGTTGAGGTGTTCTACAAAAAGGTAGGCGGCTTAAAGACCCATCCAACGGTATGCCGGACGCCAGGGTCGGCCCAGGAATGGCCGAGTTATCGTCGATTTTCCACGGGAATGTTTTGGTTTTTCCTCAATAACTAGGTGAAGGGGTGGAGGGATCGGGTTGAGGTGTTCTACAAAAAGGTGGACGGCTTAAAGACCCATCCAACGGTATGCCGGACGCCAGGGTCGGCCCAGGAATGGCCGAGTTATCGTCGATTTTCCACGGGAATGTTTTGGTTTTTCCTCAATAACTAGGTGAAGGGGTGGAGGGATCGGGTTGAGGTGTTCTACAAAAAGGTGGACGGCTTAAAGACCCATCCAACGGTATGCCGGACGCCAGGGTCGGCCCAGGAATGGCCGAGTTATCGTCGATTTTCCACGGGAATGTTTTGGTTTTTCCTCAATAACTAGGTGAAGGGGTGGAGGGATCGGGTTGAGGTGTTCTACAAAAAGGTGGACGGCTTAAAGACCCATCCAACGGTATGCCGGACGCCAGGGTCGGCCCAGGAATGGCCGAGTTATCGTTGATTTTCCATGGGAATGTTTTGGTTTTTCCTCAATAACTAGGTGAAGGGGTGGAGGGATCGGGTTGAGGTGTTCTACAAAAAGGTGGACGGCTTAAAGACCCATCCAACGGTATGCCGGACGCCAGGGTCGGCCCAGGAATGGCCGAGTTATCGTCGATTTTCCACGGGAATGTTTTGGTTTTTCCTCAATAACTAGGTGAAGGGGTGGAGGGATCGGGTTGAGGTGTTCTACAAAAAGGTGGACGGCTTAAAGACCCATCCAACGGTATGCCGGACACTAGGATCGGACCAGGAATGGCCGAGTTATCGTCGATTTTCCACGGGAATGTTTTGGTTTTTCCTCAATAACTAGGTGAAGGGGTGGAGGGATCGGGTTGAGGTGTTCTACAAAAAGGTGGACGGCTTAAAGACCCATCCAACGGTATGCCGGACGCCAGGGTCGGCCCAGGAATGGCCGAGTTATCGTCGATTTTCCACGGGAATGTTTTGGTTTTTCCTCAATAACTAGGTGAAGGGGTGGAGGGATCGGGTTGAGGTGTTCTACAAAAAGGTGGACGGCCTCAAGACGCATCCAACGGTATGCCGGACGCCAGGATCGGACCAGGAATGGCCGAGTTATCGTCGATTTTCCACGGGAATACTTTTGGCGGAATTTCCCGGGAGTGTGTGGAAAATCTCCCTTTATACCCCTTCGATAGCAAAAACCACGTGTTTGAGGTCTTTTAAAACGATTTTTAAGGAAAGAAATAAAAATGAGAGAAAATGACTTAAAATTGAAGAAAAAGTTAAAATTGTGCCGGAAAATATTTGTCTTGTCGGAAAGAAATTATTTTCCAATCGGTTTTTAAAACTTCCATTTGCTACCTCCTCGGATTCATGCTCTCCTGTTACTCCTGGTCGAATTTTGCCGCATAAAATTTCCGGATTTTTGCCCAAAATTTCCAGATTTTTGCCACAAAAATCCAACCAGGAGTAACAGGAGAGCATGATTTCGTGGAGGAAGCTCGGGTCAGCCAAAAATTTCCAAAATCAGTTTTATAATCCAAAGTCAGTTTTAAATTTGGGTTGGAAATTTTAAGTTTGGAATTCAACTAAAATTTTTGCCTCGGGATTTTAAAACTGATTTTGGATTTTAAGATTGGATTTTCGATTTTTCGGCCGACCCGAGCTACCTCCTCGGAAACATGTTCTCCTGTTACTACAAGTCGCTCCCGGTGGCAGATTTTCGGCTAAAATCTGGCCAATTTTGATGCGGCAAAATCCGACCAGGAGTAACAGGAGAGCATGAATCCGAGGAGGTAGCAAATGGAAGTTTTAAAAACTGATTGGAAAATAATTTCTTTCCGACAAGACAAATATTTTCCGGCACAATTTAAACTTTTTCTTCAATTTTGAGTCATTTTCTCTCATTTTTATTTCTTTCCTCAAAAATCTGTCAAATAGACCTCAAACACGTGGTTTTTGATATCGAAGGGGTATAAAGGGAGATTTTCCACACACTCCCGGGAAATTCCGCCAAAAGAATTCCCGTGGAAAATCGACGATAACTCGGCCATTCCTGGTCCGATCCTGGCGTCCGGCATACCGTTGGATGCGTCTTTAAGCCGCCCACCTTTTTGTAGAACACCTCAACCCGATCCATCCACCCCCTCACCTAGTTATTGAGGAAAAACCAAAACATTCCCGTGGAAAATCGGCGATAACTCGGCCATTCCTGGTCCGATCCTAGCGTCCGGCATACCGTTGGATGCGTCTTGGAGCCGCCCACCTTTATGTAGAACACCTCAACCCGATCCCTCCACCCCCTCACCTAGTTATTGAGAAAAAACCAAAACATTCCCGTGGAAAATCGACGATAACTCGGCCATTCCTGGTCCGATCTTGACATGCGGCATACCGTTGGATGCGTCTTTGCGTTTTGTGATCTTTTTATTGATTTCTGTTGCCAGGAGGAGTCATTTAGGAGGAGTCGTTTGTACCAAAACCATTTAGGAGGAGACATGTTTTGATTTCCAATTCGGAAAATTCCATTTCTTTCTGCACTTTACAATTGATTTACATTCAGAGTTTTTTTGTTATGTTTTTTTTCTTGCATGTTGTTTTTTTATTATTTTGTAACACGTTGCAATGTTTGTAACACCCGGTGTTATATACAAATGTTCTCTTTGTTTGTTTGTTTGTTTGTTTGTTTTTGTTTTGTTTGAATGCTTAACGATGCTTGCAATCGTTTTCTCTTCTTCTTTGCTTCCTACAATGCTACTTTTACGCGTTTTCCCATTTCGCATTTTCATTGAAATACTTTCCATCCTATCATGTTTGACTTTACTTCATTTGATTTTTTTCAAATTTAGATACACTGACACACACACACACACACGCACGCACGCGACGCATACATCCTCGATCTAAACAGGCAATCGTAACAATTTTTCAGTGTTTTACCACTTTTTTCATCAGCATGCACACACACACACACACACTCACACGTACTCATACGCACAATTTCTGTTTTGTTTCATATTAAATATTTTTTGATACTTTTTTTTTGTGTACCTTTTTCCTCTGCATATTTGTTCAGTTTTGCTCGCGTCTTGTTCTATTACGCACACACATAATACATTGCATGTTAACACTGTGTGCTGTTTTCTCTTTTTCTCTTTTTGTTTTTCTTGTGCATTTATGAGTGTGTGTGTGTGTGTGTGTGTGTGTGCTTCCGATTGTTTGAATAATATTTGCTTATATGTATTTTCTTTGTGTTTGCGTGCGTGTGTGTGTGTGTGTGTGTGTGCTCAGTAAATGCTACACAATTTAATTAACACATACAATTCACGCTTGGGGTAGAGGTGGGGAAGGGGGAGGAGCCAGAGGAGGAAGAAGAGGAAAAGGGCAGCTAACTTCTTTCTTCTCTTTTCTATTTTTTTACTATTTTTCCCCTCCTAATCGTGCACGATAGCTGTGACAGTGTACTTGCTTGTTAAATGCAGGGTTTTCCCATCTACAGTGTGTGTTCTTTACTTAATTTTTGGCAAAGGTGCAATGTTTAGAACCCTTTTTCTTTTTGTTTTTGGGAGAGCTATATTCTTCTTCTGCTTGCTGCTGCTGCTGCTTCTGCTGCTAAGGGGTAAATTATTCTTAAAAATATCAACATCTTCATGCACAAAAGTAACTGGCTCAATATATATATATGTGTGTGTATATGTGTATATGGTAAATGCACACACCACGGTCACTTGATTTGTTTTGTGACAAACAAAACGCACACATAATACACACGATTTCTACCAGTTCGTTCCTTCCTACTACACCTCACTCTTCTCTCTTCTCCACTTTCTCTTTTCTACTACTTCTCCACCACCAGCGGATTAGTATTCTTGCTCTTTTTTCCCCCATCAAGACACATACAGACACAGTATTAATGCATTAATGTAATACGCTTCTAAAGTTTTGCACTAGCTTGTTCAATCACTATGTTCTTTACATTCTTTTTGCTGTTTCCTTTTGTGTGTGTGTGTGTGTGTTTTATCGATTATTAATATTTGTGCTAATGGAGGGGGAGGGCGCCTTCCTTTTATTCTTGTAAGAAGACCCCTCTGCGCGATCAATCGACTACCGCTTAGCTTCCGCTCTCTTTAATGTCTCTCTCTCTCTCTTTCTCTCTTTAATACTACTGAGGGATTGTCCCCCCGGGGAACAGCAAATGTTTCACAGGGTTACTTAATACGGCACACTACTTACTATACAGCTCGTACCCTCCCCCAGGCAGCGCCATCTTCCGGACACCTGATTAAGGGTGGCGCGCTAGAACTTCTCAACTCACGTCATTTAAATCCCTATTTACTTACACACTAACGTCTAAACTTTTTTTCCAGTTAATTTGGGGCTTATCGTCGTGGGGTGTTAGTGTACGGTATATGTATATGGCCATTCTCTGCTTGGGGACACTCCCCCACCACACCACCACCACACATCGACGTACACGTACACTGCGTAGTTTTTATTTAGAGCTATCGGAATCCGTTTTCGTATCGGCGCGCATGCTGTTGCTTCTTGGCTTTGTTTTAAGAAGGAAACTATAATATCAAGGGTCCGATTCTTTTTTTTTTTGTACACGCACACCACAGGCAACGGACACTTATACACCCATGTACAGAGAGAGTAAAACCACCGAACAAAGAGCTGTTAGGTTTTTGGAAGAGAGGGGAGCAACGATGACTTATTTACATTAGAATTTGTTGTAAGGATTTTACCCTTTTTTGTGTGTGTAATGAAAGTGAATAATTCAACTAAATCGTACTACTACTCACTATTGAAAGTGTCCGCCGGTGTGCGGGAGCCGATCACTAACGCTGGTTCCCTGCCGCGTACTATTTACTTGGCAATGACTCTATCCCGTTTTTACGTTTAGGTCGGTCTAATATGTGTGTTGTGGCTTCAGCTACTATTTTATGATGTACATTCGAAGGGGTGCACCACAATACTGTTGCTAAAGTGTCTGCACTATTAACAAGGTTTTTGCTTCGATTGTTCAAAATTAGACAAGCGTTACGAGAAATCAAGCCATAAGAGAATGAATGAATATCAGACACGGTACAAGTAGGAACATTGCGGGGGCTGACCTGTAGTTCTAAGCATTCTAGAAGATCCCTGGCACTAAACTTCTTCTTGGTTTAACGATCTTTTACTAGACTTGTTGATGCCATGTAGTTGGAAAGTCAGTCCTCACTACGGTCCGTGTCTCTGGCACTAAACATCCAATGCAAACTGCTACGCGTAACTTAAGTCTCCGAAGATGTAGAAAGCAGGGTTCCAGAGCCAAAACAAAAAAGGTAGCTTACCAAAGCAGTATATTAAATACTACTGCAAAATTGCTGTGCTTAGGGGGCTGTCAAACACCATAAACTAGCCGTGCCCTTTTAATTTGTTGAGCAATGGCGGTGTCGTTTTTAACACGTTGTGTGCCATGTCTATCATTTTCGATGGACAGTAGTCAGTGATTTTCAAACTGTTATTTCACCGCGGAGAAATCACTTTTTTACTGAAAACCTTCTGCAAATATGCAGATTAGACTTGTAAGAAACTAATTATATAGTTGGTTTTGCGCAAATCCTTAGTCAATCATTTGATAAAAGTATGTTTTTGGGATTCCTTTTTTTTCAAAAAATCTTACCTTTTGTTCATATTGCTATCTCTCATGTCGCGCCGTTCATTCGTCTGCTGTGCGAGTGAGACAAATATATCTTTGCATAACAGACGATCGCACGACGAATGCTTGTATAAATTGTTTGACTAAACGTTTTTGCAAAAAACAACTACAAATTAGTTTTATAAAAGTCTAATCTGCATACTTGCCGAACGTTGTAAGTAAAAAAGTGCATTCACCGAGGATAAATAACAGTTTGAAATTTGCATGTCCATCAAAAACGATAGACAGTCAATTTGTAAACAAAAAATGCCATGGCCTGCTAGGAAACCATCACCAAAATGTGTGTGGCATACAACGTGTTAAGGACCAAGAGCTTACTTGTCTTTCAAGGGGAGAATTCATCTTCTAAATAACCTCGTCGTTTAAAAATACCCATCGATCAAGGGATATGGTTCTCTAATGTAGTTGGTAAAGGATTCTTCTTCGTCTAAAAGGCTCTCCTCGCCTATCAAGAGACCTAGCAGATTTTCGTCTTCTTCTTCTAAGAGGCCTTGTAGTTGATGCGATGCATCTACGTCTACCAAGAGACTTCAACGTTCAACGAACTTTGCCCAGGAATAGAGCATGATATTTCTATTCTAGAGAAATTAATTCATCAACCTAATGAAGCTGCTTTGTTTCCTTCACTAGGGGAGTTGCGCTGGAGGTTTAAATGCAGCTCCCTCTCCCGACACAAAGACAAGCCAAAAAAAAAAATTACCTCACGTTGAAGGATCGATTGATTTTGCTTTGGTAAACCTTTTTTAAAAGGGTATTCTTGATTACAAGGCGCAAGAATTTAGGACTTTAAACATTAGACTTCCCCACTTGTACCGTCTGATCGCTTTCCTAGTAAAAATGTTGGTGAGCTCCTAAATGTTCTGCCTGTTTTGCTTGCTTACTGTTTGTTTCGTGTTATTATTATCCGAGAGTTACATACAATCAAAGGGCGATGCTGTGTCGGTTAATCACGTTAAATACTTTAATTTCCGGCATGCGTGTGTGTGTGTGTGTGTGTCTACCACAACCACACAGCACAACAACAATAATATATCGCACATTGCGCCAGTGTGTTAGTGTGTGTTTTGAACGATGAAAGAACAAAAATCAAATCATCTACTCTAAAGTCTTGGTGTTGCATAACAGTGAGCTGCTGATTTTTTTACGTTATATACTTGTTTTGTTTTTTTTGTTCGTTTTTTCTTTGAATATACTTTTTCTTTGCCTTGTTTTTGCTTTCATCTGCTGCCCTTCTTTCTTTCTTTCTTTTTTTTCTTATCATCACCCTGCCAGCGTAAAGATGAATGCCACATGTAAGCCACATTACTATCCTTTTAAAATAAAAAAAAACCAGTCCCATTTTTGTTTGTTGCTACAAATAGACACACATCGCTGATTGAATCGTACTGTAAGTAGCGTTTTTCTTTTTCACATTGAGTTGTGATTAACATACACGCGAAGGACATTGTACATCCATGCAGAGTGAGTGCACGATATCAACGCTCCCGATTCACTAATATAGGGGAAAGGTTATGATATCAGAAAGGGTTCGGTTGGGCGATTTTGTGATTTGTTTATACATACACGACGTCGACTATTAAAAAACAGCTTTAAACTTTAAACACGCACACCCACAGGCACTCCTACCTCGCTAGCTAATTGATTGTAAAGTAGTCTCGTGGCTTATGGGGATGTACGATCTCCCGCAAACAATAGAAGAAGAAAAAAAACACACACACACAATCCTCACACCTCACATACATTATAGCCGGAGGAGGAGGAGGAGGAGGATTTTCTTTACATTCTCTAAAAAAAAAATAAAACCCCCGCCAAACTCATCTCACACGCGAGGACACAGCGTTTTATCCGCCGGTCCACTACCTACTCACTATATGTTGAGGATTGTTCGTGCGCGTTGTTTGTTTGTAATAATGTTTTGTATTTTTTTCGCTCTCTCTCTCTCTCTCTCTCTCTCTCTCTCTCTCTCTCTTTCTCTCTCTGTAATAATGCCTACATAATGCTTCTCTAAAGAATTTATATTTTATATCCCCTCCCTTCGGTAAGGGGTTGTCGCTTTGCGGGGTAGTGACGCGTGATGGTGGATGAGTGTTTGTACGGGAAGAGGCGATCAAGAAACGAATTTCTATGAAATCGCTCACATAAACTCTCTCTCTCGTCTTAATAAAGCCCAGCTCTGAATATGGTTTGCTTATTAGTACGATTATTGTAATGTCTGTCTGTGCTATTTGTATGTGTTTGTGTGTGTGCAGATTTGGTTGCGATCTTTCTATTGTCATTGATTGTGCTTTGATGCTTTAAAAATGGAAAATAAAAATAAAATTGTCACAAAACGAATCTAACTTTCTTTGTCCTATTTTTTTTTAAATACAAAAGTAAGGAACAATATTGCATACAGACCCGCCGCAGTAGCAGGCTAGCTAGCTGGCTAGGCCCTGCTTTTTTTTTGTTTATTTGTGTTTAATGGAAGATTGTCGCCTCTCTATCTCTCTCTAGAGGCGCGCGAAACATTCCCTATCTTTCCTTCTAGTTCTGTTGTATAAACTGTATTGCGTGTAACTATGGCCGTTAAGTAATGCTACTATACTTTGCTTTATTCCCTCTCATCCAACCTGCCGCGAGGGATATTATCGATCGTGTACGAACTACACGTGGTGGGAGGTGTGTACGTGTATTTGTGTGAGTATCCCTTTGCTTCTCCTCCTCACACCTCCCATGTGCCTTCTCTACCCTTTATTTATATCACGTCGTAATAATACAATACTAAATTGACACATTCATTATTCTAGAGTTAATGTTTTGTTTTCAAGTTTTTTGCTTCTTCTTCTTCACTTTTTGTTCTGTTCGCCTAGGACTTGTTTTTTTGTGTGTTTGTCACAAAAAAAAAACCGAATCAAATCTCCTCCCGGTTTCCCCCTGTGTGTGTGTGGTGGGATTGTCCAGGTATGACCATCCTTCTTTTTAAGTCTCAAAAATTCTAAATACCACCGTCATGGAGCGCACATACCTGTTTCGCATAACACTGGCATTCTTTGGATGCGACCCTGCGTTCAAATATATCACTGCGCTGTTTGCTGCTGGCTGCACTGGTTACCGAAACATTCAACAAGTCCACGACGCTCAATCACATCGAATATATGTGTTTGCGCACGGACGCACACGCGCAGGAGGTGCGTGTGCGTGACATAATTTAATTTTCACTAGTAGAAAAAACCCGTTTATTTGCAACTCGGAGTCATGAAAGTGGTTAATACTTAGCGCGTACGATGAGTAAAGATCACGCTTATGTGTCCTTGCACTTCATCTTTAGCAGCGGTTCCTTCAAACGATTCGGTTCTATGAAGCAGGACCGAGATCGCAACAGTAACCGCTAGTTAGAGCCACCGTTCGCATTCTTTTGACCACCGGCAGCGATCACACCACCGCCCGCTGCCGCACCACCACCGCTCGAGATAACCATACCCGTTGCACCCATCTGCCTGTTACCGTCCGGTCCAGCACCCCGTTGACCCTCGGTGCCATAGATTTTGCCCGCCTTTTTCGCCATCGAACCGAGCAGCTCCTGGCTTTCTTTGTGTGCGGCGCGCAGTGATAAGGCCCATTCCTTCAAACCGATTTCATCCTACGAAAGCAGGTGGAAAACATTCGGACGTATTAGTAAAAGCATGCTGCTGATGGAAATAACAGTGCACCAGTTATACTTACCGAGTTCGTTAGGATTAGCTTGCCGTCGCGTATACCGTCGCGAAACCGGATCTGCACGCACTGCTCGTTCTTGAACTGGACAAAGTCCGGTGACACCTCCTCGATCTGATCCATGAACACCAGTTCCGGTTTGGTGCTGCCGCTTTCCGTGTGCAGCTCCAGTCTGAGAAGAGAAAAGAAAGAGGTAAGAAAAGATTAGTATCATTTCAATCCTTTGCGAATTAGAAACACTATGGAACGATCTATCAATCGAATAATAAGATTCTTCATCTTAGCATAACAATCTACTAATGCCGAGAATCTAGCCTCGGCTCTGAGTAGAGAATCTATTCAGACCTCACTTCGGGTAATGTTAATGTTTGGGTAAAGCTTGAATGAGCTTTCTTAACTTCAACGACACAACAACTTTAAGACTTTTTTAACAACCTTTATAACGCCAACATTAAAATCAATAATCGCACAAAAAATTGAACCAAATATACACAAAAGACCGATCACTTGCACCCCATAGTGCAAGAGGTAAATGTGTGACAAAAAAATAAAGAGACCTTCGTACCTGTTAGGATAGAGTTTGGCGTAGCGCGTCTGCCAGACGGACGCAAACGAACCGCCATACTTTTTAATATACCCGTGTAGTATGCAATCCGAATCCTTCTCGTCCGCATCGAAGCGCTGCTTCTGTTTGGCTTTGCGTTTCTGTTCCACCTTGTCCGCTTCCGTGTTGACCGTTTCGAACACCGTTTCGGCCACCTCCTGTTGCCATCTGGAGAGAGAGAGAAAATGTGGGTGAAAAATTTACTTTTAGCAGAACTACATGCGGTCCATTGTAGCACCGTTACATACCGTTCCGAGATCGTTAGCGGGAAGTATCGGTACAGTTCCTGATCCTGTTCGGTCAGCTTGATGCCCTTCGTGTCCTCCTCATCGAATGAACCGATATCGAACGCATCCGCGGCATTGACCTCACCGCGCGGTGGTATTAGTGGTGGCGTGTACTTCTGGTAGTACACCTGATTCCAGTCAATACCGGCAAAGAACGGATGTGACTTGACCTCCTCGGCACTAGTGCGTGTTGGTGGAATGTTGATTCAGGCATGAATTATTTATCCGCGGCACGGTATGTGTGCCACCGAGCAGCACTAGCCAAAGCGTAACTTACCCGCCACCCTTACAGCCTAACCGCTTGTCGATGTCGCGCTGCAGCAAGCCCTCCAGCAGGTCTCTCAGTTCTTTGCTGAACGATTCCGGCAGCTCCACGTTCTGCAAGGAGGAAGGTTGCTTTTTTAAAACAGCCATTTAATATTCATACACAAATTCTGTTCGCATCGTTCGGGTTATGGTTTAGCATCAAGGGGGAAGGGATGACAAAAAAAGGGATTTAGGAAAGATGTCCTTGCAGGAGTGGTAGTAATAGAGTAGCCAATAGAGAGCTCTTAATCTAGGTGGGGAAAGAAAGAACACTTACTGTTCAATTTTGCAAAATGATTTGTTCGCGTTTTGCGGTACAAGGGTCAATAATCGTGCCAAATAGAATCCTTTTGAAAATGGTTCTTTTTTCTTTCTTTTGAAGCCTTGTTTGGTTTTTTTTTTTAAATTTTCTTTGTGGATTTTTCCTTTCACCATTCAGCTAAACGTTAAAAGTGAGCTTCTCACACAAAGAAAACAAAAAAAAAAAACCGCCAAGATTTAAGGAACACAAAGGTGCCAGGTGTTTTCAAGAAGTAATTCTTTCAACCTACCATCGTTAGTGTCATCCGGTCGATCTCGTGCTTGTCCTTGGTTTTGTGCTGCCGGAACGGCGAGTGGCCCTTGAGCAGTTTGTACAGCATGCAGCCAAAGCTGAACCAGTCCGCGCTTGAATCGTACGGCGTACCCTTGGACAGGACCTCCGGCGCCATGTAGCCGTGGGTGCCGACCGAGGCGTGCGGTTTCTTTTTGCTAAAATCACAGGCCAGCCCGAGATCGGAGATGCGCACGTGACCGTTCTCGTCCAGCAGTATGTTGGCCGGTTTGAGATCCCGGTATACGATGAACCGTTTGTGCATGTGTTCGAGTCCGAGGATTACCTGGAACGAAGAAAAAGGCGTGTAGAGGAAAGAGAAAGGAATATTAAAAAAAATTGTTTAATTATGAAATAATTAAAAACGATTTTAAATTTCAATACACTATAGCGAACCACAGCAGCGCTAACTGCATTCATTTATCTACTAATTTACAAATAAATGAATGCGATATGGCATGAAAGTTGAATTTTACGATTATATCAAGCTACCTGCAGCAACGATTTATTCCAAAAGAACGTAATCATTTTGAAGACGCGCTAACTTGTGCGCCAATTCGTCGAGACACACATCGCTGCAGCGTTCCCGAAGCGAAGCGTTGGCGTTTCCTGCTAAACGCTAACGTAATTATTGTAAATTGCTGACAGAATTTCTAAATTATTGCTTTAATCGGAAGGTGGTGCAGCGCTAGTGCTAGGCAACTCTAACCGCCGTACGTCGGAAACGATTTGAATGCTACAATTTAAAATCAATTCACGGGCGGCAGAACAACAAGTGGGACGGTAAGTGGTACATGTAATTTAATTAATTTGTCTCGCACGTGTACGGTGATGGTATGAAGTTGTTCTTGGAAGTTGGAAAACAGTTCTTTTTTTTTTTGCAGAAAGGAATTTCAAATTAAAATGAGATAGGAGTAGAACATTCATTCATTCATTCAGCGGTTCTCAGCATGGGAATTTTCTTATTATTTTATTGAAAAATAAATAGACGAAAAAACGAAAGCGGGAAAACCCATTTATCATCCTCAAACCGATGGTTTAAGTAATGTCCCCAAACGGTGCGCTCTTAATCCTTTTTTGATGATACACCAATACAGCGCGAAACACAGCGAAAATAGTGAGGTGCACTTATTGTGTTCTACTCTGCTCTACTCACAGAAACATACACACACCTTTCGGCGAATCTTTGAAACAAAGCTCCGGTGTGTAATAAATCGATCGTTAAAACTTCCACCGTAAAAGCACCGTAATCAGGGACCGATGTGTCATGGCACGAAATGAGCCATTGCCATAGTCACTTGCTCTACTCTCTCGCTCTATCGTTCGACTCATGCTCGTTAATCATCATCTAACAGACTGGCGAATGGCAGACCATTCCCGGTTTACGGTTTCAATGCCGCACGCGGAGCAAACTGTCGGATAGTTTGGATTAACGGTCAATTCGTGTACAGGTGTGCCCCGAGCTGGTGGAAAGTTTTCCCAACGATCGACGGACACCCAGGACAGTTGCCCATAATTAAACTCAGGTTCTCTCGTTCTCGTGTGACATTAATGCTTGCTCGGTTCAGCTCCGGCAGCAAACAAAAGGCGAGGAAAGTCAAGTTTTGTGCGCCTAGCTTGGCACGCACGGTTGGACACATGTCACTTACCTCCGCCGCGTAGAACTTCATGTCCGATTCGTTGAAGACACCGTGCTGGGACAGATGGTAGTGCAGGTCGCCACCGTTCATGAGGTCCAGGATGAAGCAGAGCTTGTCCGGTGTGTGGAAAGCGTACGTCATGCACACGATGAATGGGCAATCGACCTGCGAGAATGGATGATGAGGTTCACAACGGTAAAAGCACGTCGTCCCAGGGAACCGGAAAAGAAAGAAACGGATGTGAAGAACGCATCAGTAACCAGTGGGTGCTACAGTACGTGAAGCTGTGTGAGTACAGCTGGTTGAGAGGCTTCCATCCCGGGGCATCTCTCTCTCTTTCTTTATCACCCATTACCCGACACACTGTGCGGCAAAGATCAGAGCCTAGGACCTAGGTACTTGCGGACCACTACGGTTGTGTCTATGACGGTTTAGTGGGAAAGTTTCGGTGCAAAACTTTTCATATTAAGTGCTGCAAACTGCTACGACGGGGCTAAAGTAATTGATGGACGTCAAATGACGTAAGTGAGGACTCTCGGGGAAACTTTCTCCTACTTCTTGATGGGGAAGAGGGAGATGGGCTTCTGCTCTAGAACATTAAGGGGGACCTGTGCTCGAATGGTCCGGAAACGTTGAACGACACTTGTACGCCATATGATGATCATTTGCCGACTTCTGGGACTTTCCGTTTCCGCTTTTTTACGGAGTGCTTTCTACGGTGTCCACGCTCTCCACGGTGTCTGTCTGCCATGTCATGTCTTGCTTAATCTTCTACCAAAGCCATTATAAACGAGTCTTCCGCATAATGAAGCGTTCGGGGTGTGCACCTTTCTCATCCTATCCTTTCTCGACGAGCACTTGCTCGGAAACTTTTCCTCCAACAGGGTGGTGTGTGTGTGTGTGTGTGTGTGTGTGTGTGTAAATAAAGTGGGCGATTTCTGACTGCCCTGGAGTGAAAGACCGGCACAGTGTCCTCTACGTTTCTTGCTGTAAATCTACACGTGACGAGTAAAACTTCCCCATAACCCACTGTCGGATTTATGGTACCGTCAGCAATCTTACAGTTTCTGTGCTAAGTAGAGCAGTGTGTGTCGTTAATTTGTTGGATTTTTTGTCTTCACTGAGGTTCAATGCTACCTTGCCGCAGTTATTAAAATGTTTACTTTGCTACTGTTACCAAATACGCAGTTTGGAACATTTTTCGTTTGCTCGTTTGCAACCGCGGGGTAGTGTAATTTCATGCTCGCCCCCTGACCCACAATTTCCCCACCGGGAAAACTTACTTACCCCCGTGCTGACGAGTGACAGCATTGTCCGTTCGTTCAGTGCTAACGTTTCGCCCTGCTTCATTTTGATGCGCTTCTTGTCCAAGCACTTCATCGCGTACATCTTGCCTGTGTCCGCCTTGCGGCAACCGTACACCTCACCGAAACCACCCCGGCCGATGATTCGATGGACACTGAAATCGTTCATCGTTAGCTGCGAAAAGAAGTGAACGAGGGAGAGAAGGTTGAGAAGAAGTGTAAGAAAGATACAATTAAATTGCAAACAATATAGAACAAAGTTGTGATTCTTTTATTTTATTTCGAGCGTCTTTAAACAGTTGATGAAGGAATGAGTAGGGTAGGTTGACATTTGCAGACGAATTTTTGTGCGGATGGAGACGCCTGACCGCTTATTAGGGTAAAATGTGCATTTCGTAAAGAAGGATACATCTTTTGACTGTTGGAAAATGGGACGTGTTTTGGGTTAGATTCAACGTGAAAAGCGGATAGTAATTATCTGTAAGAATAACAAGTGCTAAGCATGAATTTAGCAACAAAAAATCACTTTGGTTCTTCATAACCATTGTGAAAGACGGGATGTGAATGACACAATCAACGTTATTAAAATGTGTGACAAAATTATAATTGACAGAACGGTAGCGCGTCGTAATACTAGATTCTAGTCTAATAAAATTATAATTGGGTCTTTATGCGGTGATTATAAAAGGAAATTAGGGAGACATTCGTAGACGATTTTTGTTTCGTGAAGCGATGGAGGCGCTTAGTCATTTATGCTAGAACAGCGTGTATTGGTTGATCGAAGTAGGTGATTTGATTCGATATTTTCTATAGAATGGGACAACGGAAAACATCTAACGTTTTAGATTATCGTAAATAATCTCGTAAAAACCTTCAAAACTATATAAAGCATAAAACAATCTAGAAAATCAATAATTGGTTAAAAATAAATTCAAATTTCATATAAAAATTATTTAAAGCGCGGCTTTGTTCGCTAAATCTTGGAATGTCAGTTCAAAGCAAGGACTATAGGCATGACAGCCTTGAAACCAAATATTAGAAAATAGCAATTTAATGGTGATGGAAAATGTAAAGCCGTTGCTATTGCTTATTTCATTCAAATAATATTAAATTAAACATAATTACAATGACGGTAAAAGACAATCAAAACAATCGACAGACAAACAATGACATTTCTACCACAAAAAAGCATTGTTAAGGATTATTTTGATAGGAAACATTTTGTTCTCATTTCCAGCGAATCAGCTGATTAATTGCCATTGCGTTTCCTTTTAAATCCGAAACTGAAGCCTCAACCGTATTTAATACCTCCCAAAGGGAGAACCTACATTAAACCAATGACACCACCATGAAAATGTGAGATCAATCAACGCACCTTCCACCTAAAATACCACCTAAAACCCACAACCAACCGAAGACTAATACGCGCGTATATCTTTCTGTTCCGTTTCGCTTACAAATCACGTACTTTCCGCGGGACCCGCGGGATTAGCGAACGACCGCCAATCGAACACTCTTAATGAAGCACATTTACGCGGGCCCGCTGGGGAGGGGGGTCACCTCCCCACGGCTGCAGTATGCAATCAGCACGCAGCCACACTTCTAATCCACGATCGATTTCAAAACTTTGGAAAAAGAGCGAACGTGAAAATAGTCTTTAAACGTAAGAAACAAGGCGAAAATAAAAAGCAACACGATCAGACAATAGCGCAAAACAGGACGAAATGATTTCTCGTCGATAAAGTACCAAGATAACGAGGACGCGGGTTCGGTTTTTATTGCCGAACCGAGTAAGGGCTGACTGGAGAAGTGAGAAGTGGTTCGATTACTTCGGAGCGGGATAAAATCGTACCGAGCACGATTTAAATGCCTAGCAGCACATTGTGCGTCCTTGTTGGCCATTAAACTTGTCGCGGTTTGCATGCCGCATGCCGTTTCGTGCGGTTTTACGATTAGATAATTCGATTAATTAACTAACACGCGCGCGCTAACATCGGCTCATCCATGGGCGTGGAGTTACATTCACTTTATAGAAGTGGGTGTTTTCGTTGCTGGATTGTGCTCTATTTAAGATGGGCTTAATACGGAAGTAATTTCAATAAAATCTAATAGAGCCCTTTAGGTTGGGCTCGGATTATTGGCAAGAACAATACATGAGCTTGCTTTGTTTTAAGTAACCAAAATGAATGCATTGTGTGCGTCAAATTCTTCTAAAAATTAAACGAAAATATCCTACACAAAATCGATTCTCTGTCAATTCTATATTTCTTTTGCAACATTCGGTCTTTTTTAAACTTTTTTTTTTACTTTTACCCTAATCCATCCACCACCCCGAAAGAGGCTTAATTAAATTGGTTTAAAATGATATCGAAATCTTTTCGCCGCAGCATCCGGGATCCCCGGATTGGGAAAATTGCCTGCAGACAGAATAGAAAGAAAACTCAAGCTAACAAGCGACCACAAAAGAAAAAAAAAACCGAGAAGAAATTGACAGAAAAACTGTCACCAGCACACTTACTTTTCGCACGGTTTTCGGATTTTATTTCCGAACCCACCGAAAAAACTGTCAAGCGCAGTGGCGCACAAAGCTGATGAAACCGGTACGATCGGTGTGAGTGGTAATGCAACTGGGCGGCAGCCAACCAAACGAGGGCAAAAGGTAGGAAATATAGATCACGAACACTCGCTAATTGAATTCCTCGATTTCAATTTGCCGGAGATTTGTCCGTCCCGTCCATACATTTCAGGGGCGCTGCTCTGCTGTCTTCCGTTTGTTCCATTGCTTCCCTCAGCTGAGGGAAATGGAAAATTTATACAAAAAGATGAAACACCCGTCGCTTCAATTCGGCTGAAGCAAACGAATGCAAACGTCGAATGAAGTTGAGAGTTTATGGTAGTAAAGCCGGAAGCCCTGCCAAAGGGAGCATCATGATCAAAACTCTGGAGATATTGTGAGACGATTTGCGAGACGATGCGATGGAAAAACCGCACTCCAAATATGGTGCGCAATTTCGAATCGATGAAAGTGAATTTCTAAGTAGCAAAGAAAGAAAGAAAAAAAAAAACTATCTTAAAATGAAAATTCGTCTTTGGCTTTAAAATTTCCGGCAATCCGCTGTGTCCATGCCGCACTTTTGACAAACGCCTCTATTATGAGGGTAGAGGTAACGTTCCAAATCGTTTTCGGGAGTCGTTTAAGTTGTGTGATTGGATGATTGAATTTCCCGTGACACGCTTCACTTGCATTCGTGCCCGGTTTCCACCAAAAACACATACACACAGGCAAAGAATCGTCTTTTGGCGTACCACTTCAAACATAAATCTCTCCCTAGGCATAGTAAACATTTAAGAACCAATTTTGGGGCAAAATAATTACAAATTTTATGTGAAATGATGATATACTTAACACTATTACTAGGAATAAAATTCCTTGAATGGCCATGCGAGTGTGCTCTCTGGGCAAACCCAGTAAAAATACGTGGAAAAAGGCCTCACATAGCTGTATTTCTTGTAATTAAATTTACAGTTTTTTTTTTTTTGCTAAAGTAACGTGATTGATTGTAAGCGGAAGATGGAAAGAATTTGTAGCATTTTTTTATAAATATCATGTTGGGACTTTTAACTAACGGGCCATGTAGTTTAGAGACATTTTTATCAAATTAATCTATGCTTGCTTTTCGAATCCAATTGACACAATTTGAGTACAGTTTTAGATTAAATAAGGCTTTTGAATGATGCTCAAGCTCAGATAAAATATTTTTAATGTTGTAAATTAAACTTTGAACACCATTTGTTGTTAGCCTGTATATTATTTGTGTACAAATAAACAAACTAAATCCAAGAAATAGATCATTTTTCCCTCTGAATTTCGAATTTCGAATCGCGCCAGAATCCCATTGTGCCACGAGTCCAATCTCAATTTTGCAACAATGAAACCCTCCGAACAGACAAGAGGGCCCCCTGTTCAGAAGGTTCAAAATTGATCCTACTCACACTTTCTTGCTGTCTGACGCACACTCACATAATAAAACCAGATCTAAAAAAAAAGCGAAAAGATCGAGCCCGTTTGATTCACTAATTACCCAGAAGCAATCATTTATTACTGTGCCTTTGAACGACACCCGAGCGTCACCGTTACCACGGTGCAAAACAAAAAACAAAAAAAAAAAAATGGATCAGCAGCAGCGAACAGTGCGAACAGTATAAGCGGGAATGACAGTCTTCAGGAATCGACGCCACTCTGGTGCTGAATAAATATCACGTAGCTATCATTATCGTTATTTTTTACGACTTTAAGCGCGTATGAGTTATCGCAAGAAACGGATCCTGGCTGGCGCTAGGCGAAACACACCGGGACCGCGGGACCGTTGGGCGTAGAAGTGTTGGATGCGTATCTGTTCCCGCTTTACTTTTCCTCTTTATGCCTTCGGTGCGGTGCTCTTCCTTTGCTCGGATCGTTTCGATAGTACGGTGCGCGTATGTGTTCGTGTGCCTGAGTGGATATGTGGAAGATTGGAAGGATCAACACATTTCACTGCGATTTGCTTTTGTACGGCGTCGAGTGTCGAGTCAGCAGCTCATTTCTGAAAGCTAACCCCCCCTAAAGTGCCAAAAGAATGTTATCTACGATGGTGTACGGCTCTTACAACGCGCGGCACGAACAAACGAAACGAAAAATCCTAGCGAAAAATAAAGTCGAAAGAAATGGAGAATGAAATCAAGTCATTTCATTCCTCATCGGTGGAGCGAAAAAATGAAATCACTCATCCGGTTAAGCTTCACCGTTCCAACAGCGTATACACACACACCCACCAACCAACCAACCAACCAACCATGCTAAAAGCTTCACAGGATAACTCTTGATGAGCGTGTGTGCCTGTGATGATGGCAGGGTTGGCTCCATTATTGGTGAAAATGGGAAAAAGTGTCTGCTCTCTGGCGGAAAGATAACGAAAGGCGGGCTGGGTGTTTAGCATCGGGACGCGCCGCCGGTCACATGTGGTGACGCGGCATGCGCTTCGGTTGAATAGCGCCGAGCGTTTTGGGCACGTCCGTCGAATGGCGCAAATTGGTTCGATCTTTGAGTAATTTAACTGTCACTTTAAATGACAGCGTAGAGAGAGCTCGCTTGACAAAAGAAGGATGGATCGTTCTTTTTCATTACAGTTTGTACAGAGCGGAGAAAATATGTTTTACATTTATTTTAAATATTACGGCTTGTGACGTATTGTCAACACCGCATGTGATAACGTTATGGAACTAGATTACGGTGGCGGAGAGAAGAAAATTTGTGTTTCGCCATAAACACGCTAATCAGTGTTGCTACAAGAATTTTAATATAAAATAATTAGTTGCGTATTTTGAGATGCCATGTTCAAGATGATCAGTCAGTCACATCTGTTCCTGTTAATGAGAATAAAATTTGCAAGAAATCATTGTTCTCCGCATAGGCTTTCTTAATTAGACCAACCACCTTCTGACCCAAAGACGACGCCTGGCAAATCAGCTTGCGGTTGAAACATTTCGAAGAATAATTTTTATATAAATAAAGGTGACGATCAGTAAGCTAAATAATTTGTCTATTACCTACTTTTGCTTTGCATATATTCTGTAAATTACTAATTCAAAGCAATTATTTGCTATGAAAAGTCAATTAAAAGGAAAAACCTTTAGAATCGATAGCTTTTTTATATTGACTATACTGAATAAAAAGCTCATTTTAAATGAAAAAAACATCCTCAACTCTTTAAGGATTAAAATAAGTGAATTAGTGAGAAAGTATAAACCAAAAGAGTGAATATAATGCGAAAAGAGAGAATCGTCAACAGAGAGAGCGAGGCAGTGTATTCCGAATTAAACGATTGTGGTGTATAATTTATTTATGGATCTTGGAAGTGTAAGTAAATGATTTAAATCTCTTTAGTCACCACACTCTTTTTCTGATTCAAATCACTGATATGAGACACGTTTCTCTTCTTTAATTTGAGTCGCTTTGGCGATTACCAACTGCCTTAGGGTGATTTTAACTATAAAGCCTCTGAAAAGAATTGTTACAATAAATAATCCTAATGGAAAAGGTGTCAAGAGTCAATTGATTTTCTAGCATCCTCATCTCATTTTAAAATAAAAAAATAAAAACCGTAAGTTTAATTTTTGGGCAAAACTGAATAATCTTCTAAACAAACCTGCAGTAATAGGGGCGGTTAGACCGCGATTTAAATCTTATCCATACCGTTTTCCCGCAGTGTTGACTAACTATCAAACTACGAGGATTGACTATTCAACTATCAGCAAGTCTAGTAAGTTAATCGATGGCCGTCGTGACCTAATAAGTAGTAGAAAGCCAAAATGAACCCTTCTTTAATGGTAAAGTACAACCAAATGCAATGTTTTCTGCACTCACTATAACCGGGACGATATTGATCGGTGTGGTAGGAAAACACAACGCAATTCCCTCTGAATATATCTATCAGCGGTTAAAAATTTATAATAGCTCTACGTTTAAACACACGCACACACACACTTGGTATCCTTTTTAAAAATGGAAACAACCAAACAAGCAATATGCGGAAAGGGGAAATAAACACACTAAACGAGCCTCCAGAGTCCCCGGAGGATGAACGAAGCAAACGGCTCCAACCGCTCATATTGACTGTTTTTATTATTTTCCTTCCTTCCACGCGCGCACCATAATGCACACACCGGACAAAACCGTCGATACAGTGGAGCAAAAGTTTCACCTATTCAGAAGACATAAAACCTCATAAAAACTAATCTAATCAGTCGAGTTTCAACTCGAAACTCGACTCAGTCCCAACGGACGGCGCTTTTCGGTGGCGGCTTTTGTGTGCTGTAAAATGTGAAGAGCTTTTCCTTCTCTTTTTTTTTGTTTTATTAAAAAGTCAACATTTTATTTTGTTATTACCCTTCACAAAAGGTGGGTCTTTTGGGGTGGAGGTGGGAAAATGATGACCACAAAATAGTCTCAACACATTACACAGACACAGCACCGTTTGCTGGTAGGTAAAATTGCCTATTCCTAGGCATACTCTCTGTGCCAAGCATTAGCATAGTTCAATGTGAGAGAGCGAAAGAGAGACAGCAAATGAGAAAGTGAAACACCAACCGAATGACCGAACGTTGACCCAAATCGCTGCCCGAGTGTTGATGGAGACAAGTGTAATGAAATTGCTAGTGGAAAGGGGATCTCGTGTAGGGCTGCTTTTTCTGATAAGGTAAGGTATCTTCCCGGACGGACAACATATGGTTCAGAGAGCTTGATGCCTGATGTCTACAGTATCGTTAAAATAATTCCCTCCCTCTCAAAAAAAAAAAAGGAAGTACCTATGAAAGCAGAAAACTTCATTCCATCTAGAGAAACTTTTCGCTGGGAGAAGTGTTTTCACTTGTGTTGCTTTTTGGGGCTGTGAGCTGAGCTGTGTTTTGTTGGCGTGGGTAGCATTTTCTGTGCGAGCAGAAGCTAGGTACTATGGCACGCCTTTTTCATACAACAAGTGGATGGCAAAAATGAAAATGTGATTAGTGAAATTGAAGCAGCATAAAGCTGTTATGAAACATCACAGAAACTATGGGGCAAATCATTAGAGATAATTAAGGCGAAAGTATTATTAAATTGTTTTACAGAAGAACATGGAGAAGACTAGAAAAAGGCCATTTTTGGAGGGTAGATTGGGAGAGATTGGGAGGAAACACTGAACTAAAAAATAAACAATCCTCAAAATAGCTAAGCGATAAGGAGTACATAAACAGCTACAAAAGGATAGTAGCGTTCGTGGTTTGGTGTCAGGCAAAATAAAGTGTAGTCTTGAGAAAAATTAGCACAGAAAGATGACAGACTCTTCTGATGTGTTAGTCATCCAGCAGCAGCAGCAGCATAGATTACGCAAGGCTCATCCGTAATCCTTGTGAAGTTCCGTCTATATGAGCGATTAAGCTTCCTCTCGCACGCTACAGCCGGATGCGTGACAGAGGTACCGTACGTCGCTGCTACCTTTGATCAAAGGCAAAGATAAGAACCATATCCGGAAGACGTACCCCGGGCTAGACCAGTAGTACAGCTACTGCTACCTATCAGCAAACCAGCGACAAGTTAATGACATTCTGCTACTCTTTGCCACTAGGAAAAAGCTTTCCTCCCGGATGAGGAACGTACACGCAAGCAAACGGAAGAGCCTACGGTATGTATGTCGACTTGTTTTTTCATTACACCGCCGGGCAACAAATCCCGGATACAGTTGTTGAAGAAAAGTTTGCCAACTACCACCCCGCTCTAGCTGACAGCAGACAGCACATTGTAGTCAGGCTAGGGAGCATCAACAGGGTGGCTACTTACTGGCTCATTTAGCTTCCGGCTAGTGTTACATTCACACATGCATATATCTAGTTCGGTGCGAATGTGTGACATTGAAAGCCGTCCCGTGCATCCCTGCGCCTTTGGGAGGGTTTTTCTTTTGCTGTCTTGCCTTTCAAACAACCTGTCAGCGGGGTTGTGGAATTTGCAATTCCGTTTCAGTGTTTAGAAAAAAAAAGGATGATAAACTCGACGTGCGAGAACTGGTAACGAGTGGAAGTTATCACCATCCAACACGTGTAGAGTACTGGCAGGCCAACAAAAAAAAATAAAGACGCCTCGTGTTCAAAGTGATATTTCCCCCGTTGAAAGCTGATCTGAATACACAAAAACCTGACAAGAAATCATCCGTTTAGCTGCTCCACATACTCACACACTAAAGTTCCCTTAGAGGAGAAAGAGATAGTACAGAAAAAACCCCGCCCCAAATATTTTATTCCCTCCCGGGTGATAAAGCTTATCTCGAGACAGTCAGCAGTCGCCACGTCAGCGTCGGCCAAAAGCACGCGGCAACCAATATTCTAATCAGATTTCTTCGCACAGTGTCAGTGCAATGCTTGAGAAGCGCAAATTCGCTTCCTAACCTAACGCTCCTCTCGAGGGACTTGGAAAAATGAAAGGAAAGATAGGTCGATTGTACGCGATGGAGGCGCCTGGCCGCTCACAAAAAAACTGCTGTTTCGCGACGCTAAGCTCAACCGCCTCAAGGGTAATATGGTGCTGACTCGTGGGAAAATACCGGTACCGGTAATCCTTTTCCCTCACTCTTCCCCGGAAACGGATAAAAAGGTCCACACCGCTTCTTTACCGCCCTTAAGGCAAAGGCGTCCGAATTTCGGTTCGGCAACACCTTCGGGGGCAGCTAGCTAAGTGGATTGTAGGAAGGATGAAATTTTATTTGCACCCTTTTACACTAGTTACAGTTTTTGTCGCAAATGCGGTTCGAAGTTAGTACCATTTTTGTTTTTCTTTGAAGGAGAAGCTCGCTAGCAAACGACTTTAAGCGAGACTTTAAGCGGCAGCTTTAATACTAAAATATCATCATCGTATGAACCGCACCTGGATGATACAAAATCAAAGAGAAGTAGTTAAGGAATTCCTGGAAATTCTAGGTTGAATAGCGTATCTCCATTCACAAGTCCTTAATGGTGGGTGGGTGGTTGTGTCCTATTCTAGGATAAGCAACAAAATCATACAAAAGAAAACGAAATCAACAACCGAACAGCCGGCCAGGTAATATGGAAGCAGATACCGGTGTACGATGTAGATTTGCGCCTGTGTAAATATATGCCAACCTTGTCTAAAGGACCTCTTCCCGCACATAGAAGCCAGCGTGGAAGCTAAAAATAGAATCAATTGGACCCAAACAGTACCACCATCACTGCCAACGCCCGCCATGGCCAACTGAAGGATCCATTTCCGTTTT
This sequence comes from Anopheles maculipalpis, assembly GCF_943734695.1. NCBI lineage: Eukaryota > Metazoa > Arthropoda > Insecta > Diptera > Culicidae > Anopheles > Anopheles maculipalpis. The sequence goes on from NC_064871.1 coordinate 88,715,029, forward strand.
TCCTCACAAAACCATCCATCTGTTTCTCTCTCTCCCTCTCTCTCTCTCTCTCTCTCTCTCTCTCTCTCTCCAAATAAATCTCATCATCGCGTCTCCCCGACTGGTGGAAACGGATCTGGAAACGGAGAGACAGAGAGAGAGTGTGTGTGAAGAGCGAATCTAAAAATAGCCAAATCCACCATTCCCGGTGGCCTGCTGTGGCCTGCAACATTCTAACGCTTATGATCCATTCCGAACGATTCGAGGAAAAACGGTTGGTAGCGCAACCCGAGAGAGCGGTTCAATCGCGGAGGTGAATTATCAAATTTCCACCCCATTTCCCACGTGTGCACACTGTAACGAACACGGATCTCGTCCTCGGCACCTACCTGTATGTTGAGTTCCAAGTTTTTCCACTGGCAGAAGCGGGTGTACTTGTCGCTTTCGAGAAACTTTCGAAACGGTTCGCCCCGCAGATGGTGAAATATTTCCTCAATGTACGGCTCGAACAGGTTCACTGGCACCTCGTTTTTCATCAGATACTTCTGGACGTGTGCGACCGCTTCCTTGGAATATTCCTACAAGCGCGCGCGAGAGAGAGAGAGTGAGAGCGAGAGACGTGTGAAGAGAAATGATAATCATTAAATGCTAATGAATGACCCTAATTGGTTCGATTGATTGTTTTTATTGGTCTTTCTTGGTACTTACGTGTGTGTGGGACAACATTTCCTTCATGATGTAATTGTCGTAGATGTCGCGCGCTTGCTTCCGCCTCTCATCATGGCACTCTGTCTTTTCGTAGGCTTTGATCTGGAAAAGGAACCGGACATCGAAAAAAGGGGTTAATTTGAATGCAACGATCCAGAGAATAATGGAGAAAAGGCGTTGGAGGGAGGGAAAACAAGCAAATCAAGAGTTTTGTGTAAATATTTTTCTTTAAAATTTGACCGAATGAAAAGTGTTTTTCATCCTATAATAACAACAAACGAGAAGCGTTGTGCGACCATATTTTCTGTTCTTAAATAAACGCAAACAAAATGATTTCTTTTATTCTGCGAAGGATCTTTGATTTGTTTTTATTTCACAAATTTTCGAACGAACGACCGTAGTTGGAACGAGTGAACGTCTAATTGAAGGTTTTCCGCTACCGAAGGCTGTGCTATATCATCATGCTGCTTTGCAAAACATATTTAGTTAAATTAAACATTTCGATCGAGAGCTTTTTGCAGAAAACAATAAACTTTTTTCTTGAATATGTAAATGGTTTTCATAGTAAAAATGAGAGAAGCTTCCATCTTGAATCTAGTGTAAATTTCCAATATTCTATCTGCACGAAACATAAAAAACCTGTGAAGCCTTGCATACCGCCCTCATCTCCCCTCCTTTCTTCCCTTTTCGCAACATCAAAACCCAATTTCTTTTCATGCCGATATGCCGGTTCTGTTTAGTTTAGGTTTAGCTCAAGTTTTAGGCTTCCGAAGCTTAGGCTTTTTGTCTGAGCCCTTTTCATGTGCTGTTTTTCATGGAACCTTTTCCGTAATGGCACGAATGGCTTTTTGTTGAGAAGTTGTTGGGTTGAAGTAAAAAAACATGCAGGCATTGCAGCAAAAATATTGAGAAACTATTAAGCAGAAAACTAAACTTTTCCAACAAATTCCTAGAGTAACATTGATCTGTTTAGTGATGAAAAATGGTTCCTTTTTCGATAATAAATATTTTTAAAACTAACACTAATCTTCTGAATAGCCAGTCTACACTGCGGGTAAACGGTTTCGATGGGATTTGAACGCCACCTTTTGCAGTGTGAAAATTGGGGCCGCTTTTGCGCTACCACCAGATAGTCCTTACTATTCTGAATCTGGGGTTAATGATAATTTCAGTTTTCAATTCGAAAATTTTAGCTTTTTGAAACGCAGTTAAACCGATTAAAGCCTAGTAAGCCATTTGATGGCCGGCGACCTAGCGACCTAGTACACCGAACAGCCAAGAAAAAGAAGATGGGCAGGAAGCAGTGGAAAGAAAGAATTTTATTTGAATTTTAAATTAAATTATTAGGGGAAAAAACAAAGAGAAAAATATTGGGGATTTGTTAAAATAGTTTCAAAATTAAAGGGTGTAATGAAAATTCATTAAAAAAATCTTCTTGGACAATTTTTAACCTCAATAAAGCATGTGTAGTAAATCAATGTATAACGAACATTAAATGGCCTTCCGCAAGCAAAAGCTCCAGTTAATATTATCAATAAAAAAAAAACTTCTTCTTTGCCATCCACTTTCCATTACACTCGTTCCAGAGTTAACTGTTTACAACTTTACCAACTTGCCCCGAAGAGCCATCGTCGGGTGTGTTCGTGGCTAGGATCTCTTGCGGAACAATTTGCCTACAACCATGGCACAAAGCGGCCATTTTTTGTACCACAAAACTCGCCTCTATTCAGGTGGTTTTGAGGTGCAGCACAACGCGGGCGCAATAAAAAACACACCAGAATGAGAAATATACACAGCCACACAGTTTGCCATCTCGCCCCCCCCCCCCCCCCCTTCACTGGGAAGGAGAGCACGATAAGAAATAATGTTTTTAACTTCGTTTAATTGTGTTTACAATTCCCTGAGCCGTTCCCATACCTATGACGGGACCAACAGAAAAAGAAAAACAACAGCGCGGAACTCATGAGCGTCATTGGGGTGGTAAAAGGAACTTTTTATTTTATGCAAAAAGGTCGAAGTAAAAACACACAAAAATTACCCACTTTTTTTTTTGCTGTTGTTGGTCGAGTTCAATTTTCTTGTTTTCCCTACACCCTCTCTGTACAAAAGGAAATGTGACAGCTTTCCATTTTCATTTGCACTCTTAATTGTTAATTCTTTTAAGCTCGCTCTCTTCTTAATCCAATTGTTGGTTCGGGCTTTGTTTTGTGGTGGGTTTGGGGCGCGAGCGCACGTGTGTCCATGCAAAAACACAAGCAAATCAAAAGGAATAAAATATTGTCTTCTAAAACTGGCCACTTTACTTGTTCGTTTGGCACAAAAGGGGCGCGTGAAATTTCATTCATTAGCTTGCGCGAAAGTGGAAACGTGTGTGCGTGCGTGTGGATGTACCGAATATGAAATCATCCGCTTCAACCCTCGGATGAGCCACCACCTTGCCACGTTTCCGATCTCCAAATGGACTGTTCAATTAACCTCCAGGATTGCTCGTGGCTGTTTGAATGAGACGCTGTTTGTTTGTTTATTTATTTGGGCCGCGCAAATACGGCCCAGAAATCTGCTCAGCCACCGAAACACACACACACACATAAACCCATTCGAATTGCGCAATGTTGGAATGTTGGAGCGCCGCACTGTTTGCTGATGCGGTGCGCAATGGCTGTTGGCTTGTTGAGCAGCGGCATTTGTTTGTGTTGCACAAGAGGTAAGTGAGCTAAAGCAGAGTTGTGGCGATGATCACCTTGCGATGCGATGGAAACTGTACCGTTGGAAACTTGATTTCGATTTCGATTTAGCTTTGCTACAAGGCAAATTTCCCTCCTTCAGTTCTTTTCATGACATTCCTGCCCAATAAATCATTATAATAAACTCTTTCAAAAATAACATAAAATACACCCTTCATTCACATTAAACTTTGCTAAATTGTGCTGCAATTCAGCAGAATGGGTGGTAGCACCCATAATCTTTCCGGCCAGAAAACTTCCTTCCGTAACCGACCGAACGCTAATAAAAACTGGACTGTAAATCATCATTTCACTACCATTTTCGATAGCAATGTCCTTCGTTCGGTTCAATTTCCAAAGCAAATTACGACCCGCACCGCTCCGGAAAAGGGTTCTATGATGATCAGATGAAACTTCGGAAGTCATGTCTCGAAATAACCCCCGGTACCGGGAAAACTAATCAAAAACCCCCGACGCACGGAACACTTGGAACAGTAGCAACAAGACTAACAGCGTCATTTCAATTCAAATCTATTCAACGAGCCACCCGGCTACAGCCCAAGCACCTTCCAACAACATTATTATTGCGCTACCTCGTTCCCTCAACTCCTTAGCACAACCTAATCATCATCCTCCCAGAAAAAAAAGAGCACAGGAAATGGTTTAACAACGTCTGTCCAATTTTAGTACGGTTTGCATTTCGACTTCGACGACCGTTTTTTTTTCCCACGCCCCTGCCATCCTGCCGGTACAATGCTGGACGCGTAAAATCCGGCATTGCTTCCTTTGTACCCCCCCCCCCCCCCCCCCGAGTATCGGAGCAAAAAGGAAGCGAAAACATAGCACCGGGCGTTCGATTGGCTTGGCGCGACCAAAGTAACGAAATTTAATGGTCCATGAACTGATGAAACTTGGTCGATGAAACAGTCTTTGAACGGTGGTGTGGGGGGAACGCAATCATTAACACACACAGTACGTATTGCTTTTCATTGATTTGTGATACCTTCATTGATGAGATATAGTTTTAATTAGTTGTCTTTATGTTCGTTGGCGGATGTTTTCGAATGACAGTTCTCAATCTGTTTGGTTGGGAAATGATTGTACAATTGACAGCAAAAATTATGTAGCTACGTTTATAGCACGAAATTGGAGTGTTGTTAAGTAAGTTTTTGCAAGTTGTTTTGATAAAACTGTTTGATACCTTTGACAGCTAACGGAAGGGAATTTAAAGGACACCAACTTAAGGTAATCTCGTTGATCGAATCCTGGCTAAAAATTAATTGAAACTTGATACTACAAATTGAGCACGTTGCAACACAAAACGGTCTCGAATTCAACAAAACATTGTTAAAAAAAATCACTTTCTGGTTATTGCTCTCAGATGAAATGGATTTTTTCCCCTCTGTGTGTGGAAAACCCAATCCGATGGAAGAGTCTTTCCATTTTAAAAAGAGCTGCCCAACGGCGCGCTTCGGCTCTATTTCGCTCCTGTATACAATTGACCATGTGCTCTCAATACCCGACATTCGATCGAGAAAATCTAATCCAATGTGGGGGGAAAGGGGGCGAATGGATTCGAGCAGAAGAGAACCATTTCGACAGAAAAATGGACCCAATCTCATGCGCCGAAACAGCAAAAGTATTCCCATCCGCACATTTAGAGATGAACAGGGCGAACGTTACCGATTGTGTGCTTAATGTTTGCATTTTACCTCTTCTGCCGAGGTTTCGTAATATGGGTGTTTTCCCTTGGCAAACGGATGGGCAAGGATTATACAAAAAAATAGAAGGAAAAACACGGATCTCATACATGCACCGACCAAAAATGTATCTGTATTATGTGAAACCCCTTTTTTTACGCTCACCAAAAAGGGATAGAGCCTTGTGGTGCTACCAAAACTACTTCACGTAAAAGTAATTTTTCGGGCACCCTATTTTTATTTGATTTTCGAGACAAACTTGCAAATTGCTCGTAATACAGCATGCAACAAAGAATGTTATAAGTGGTGAGGATAAACTTTTCCCCAAGCAATCAATGAGCGCGATGGCTTATCCCTTTTCTTTCCATTGATTTCGTTCCATCACTTCGTTCGATCGATCAGCAATTCCACCTACTGCAGCAAGCTCTATTTTAGTTCTTTCTCCAACACATCCGCTGCACGGTACGCGTAAGTGAATGGAGAAACTTGTCCGAAAGCTGTCCATTGTTTATGGAGATTTTATATCACTGCTCTCTGATTGTAGTTTGATTTATTTGATCTACTTGAACTCTTTCGAGCAGACGTCACCGTTTGGGTTGTGTCTGCAAAACATTCCCAAAAACGAGGGTTACGTTTCGCATGGTGCTGTAGTGGTTGTGTGCAAAGGAAAGCGCCGGAAGATGAAAAGGAGTTGAAATCTATACCTTCCCTTTTCAATATACGTTTGTGTCCGGGGAAGCTGCTTCTGTCCGTGTGTTGTTGGGTGGAATTTTTATTCGTGGAACGCTTCAACGAATTTTGGATAACATTTCTTGTCATACACCAAACGGTACCAACCCTTTTGATGTGAAGTGCGTAGGTATGGATTAGTATCATGTCAACCGCCATACAACTTGAGACCTATAAAACCTTTATTTTGATTTTTATATTTATCCGATCGAGTGGAGTCATGCTATGAAGAAACATTAAAGAGGTATGTTAGCTCTTCTCTACGTTTAAGCTCTACGTGAATTTATAAATCTTTTCCGAGAATGTTTTGTTTAAACTAAGAGCACAATGGATTAATCGTTGAATTTTTTGTTGGTACTTCCCAACTGTATGGAGCTTTTTTGAAGCAATCCTGAAATGGAAATCGAACTCTCCAAACTGAGAACCTAACAAAGTGAGAATGGAATCGAAGAAGATCGAAGAACCTCCATTAACCTTTGGAGTCAACCTCAAATCCATTGAGATCGAGTAATTTAAACAAACTGTGGAGTAATCGTAATAAGTTGAAGCAACCCGGAAGAGTTCTGAACCCTCGAAACACTGGACACGGCTATAGAAGTCCCTCGTAGTTTCGAAGAGGTGCCAAAGTACGTGGGAAGCATCTGAAGCTTTATGAAGCAGTCCACCGGAGTGGTTCGAAACAGTACGAATAATGTTGGCTTCTTCTTCTAATTCTTAGTTTAACGACCTTCCAGGTCAGGTCTAATTGCCGAAGAAACAGTACGAATGTGATTTAAATACCGGTTCTGCCTTATGACGACCAGCGCTGTTGCATCTACCACCGGACCAGACTCTATAAAGTGCCAAAATCTTCTCTAGAATTTCCTCAAAAATAGATCCAGAGTTTAAGAAGTGATTTTGGAATCAATTTACAAACAAATCTCAAACTTCCCCTAGGCTGGTGAGGAATCTTTTGGTGCAAACTACTGATATGATTGGCATAAGTTAGTTGGAAAATTTTTCGAAACAATCCAGATTTGCTCGACCATAGGAAATGTGCTGGACTGTGCGGAGCTACAGAATTTCCTCGAACTAAAATCAAATACTTCAGCGACAAAACCGGAAAAGGAGATTCATAAATACAAATCCGAATTTTCTACCACTACCAAGAAACACCTTCACATACTTTAATCCTTTTTTGTCCGCCCAGTCAGTCAGCGTAGAACAAAAAAAAAGGGATAATGGTTTCCCTCGTCATGCGGACTGGAATCTCGGCAAGCAATCGTTGCTCACCTGTATAGTAGTCGGGGACGGGGTTTCATAAATCGCCATAGCAGTGGGCAACGTTGCGTTGGTCGACAGAAACGGATAAAAAATATGTACGCCTCCTGTCGTGCGTGCGTGCGTGTCTGTTTATCAACAAAATTCATATTTGTGAACATAATCCCCCGTACCGATACCAAGTACCGCCCAATTGTTTCCGACACTATTCTATCTGCCAAATTCCATAGCACCAACACAAGGATGCGTGCAGCCAAAACTTCGCACCGTACTGTGTCCGGTCGGTTGATCTGTTTCGGGTGTACCAAGGCACGAATGAATTTCTCCCCCACCCCCGTTCTGCACGGAATGTCTATCACCGATTCACCGGAGTTTATAGACTATTTTTAGAACTCGTTCGCTTTCTCACTTCATCCTTTCAATCGCCAGGCAGCATATTCCCCCGAGGCAGCACTAGCCGTCGTCGTCGTGTCCTCTGCAACTCTCTTCGATGGTACTAAATTTGCAATCTTTCAGCAGCAGCCAGCAGCAGTCTACCTCAACGCCAACTGTTGGCAATGTTTTATCATCCAGCCAGCGACCACTAACAGAAACGCGGTTCGCTGAATTTTCCACCGAACGGAACGCGGCCAAACTCGGCGGGTGGTACACACACGCACGCGTATGCGCTTGTGGGGGGAAAAGCCGTCTGTGGTGGATTTGTTTGTCGATCTCGTGTCCGATCCAAACGAGGAGGGGAGAAATCCGCAGAAAAAAAGCTGAATGATTGTTTTGTTTTGCACGGAACGTTTTGCGAGTGAAAATTAATTTTCCGTTCAGCGTGGAAACAAAACAAAACATCGTTCGGTGGGTGTGAAATATATTCACGAAAAGGGGCTGGCTGTGATATTTGGAGGAAATTTGAATAGGAAAGTGTACACCTTTATCGCTGGTCGGTTTGCAACTGTATATTCGTTTGTCCTTTTTTGTATATAATATTTCATGCAGTTCATAATTCGTGTAGATCGAGCAGTTTCTAACGTCGAGTAGTTTATAACCTAATCTTAGTTTCCTAACGCTTTGTTTTATGCAATTCAAATTTATGTTCGAAAATAATTATTCTAATTCCAACATTCCCGGCCACCAAAGAAGAACTTCTTTAAATTTCATGCAAAATATAAATCCAAAAATGAGTTCAAAAAAGAATTCAAAAACAGTTCGACTCTGGAACCTGACGCTTATCTCCTATCATACTGCTCGTGTGTGTAGGTGTGTGAATGTGTGTTGCGTGTATCTTGTTCTGCCATGAGTGCGAAATGTAAACAATGTCGCGTGGCTTGCAGCTGCGCGTTACTCAGTGCCAGTGGTTTCCTTCTGTTCTAAGTTGCCAATTACGTCCGGATTAGGCAAAACTGCCAGACGATTAGCTGCGCGGACGATTTGCTTCCCTGAAGCAGTGCGCAGTGTAACGACGCGAACAACATCGTCCTTTCCAGGGTGTACTGCAACGATGCGCCCCATCGGCCACGAGGTAGGATGTACATTGTCTTCCTTAATAATCACCAGTGTATTTTCTTTCAGAACCGCTGATTTCCCGTTGCAATATTTGGCTCGAGCTTGTAACTGCTGCAGGTACTCCGGATACCATCGAGCCCAAATGGTTTGCAGATGTTTTTGTACCAACTGGTATTCCCTCAAATAGTTGCTCGGTGTCTCGGTGTAATCGATGATTGGTACCGCTTGCAGATTGCCACCGACGAGGAAGTGTCCCGGTGTCAATGGTTCCAAGTCCGACGGCTCATCGGATAGAGGTGTAATTGGTCGCGAATTCAAACATTGCTCTACCTGGGCAAGTAGGGTAAGCATGCTCTCCTGTGTGATGCTTGTTGTTCCTATTGTTCTGACTATATGCTTTTTAGCTGCCTTCACCGCCGCCTCCCATAAACCTCCAAAATGTGGTGCTCTTGGTGGGATAAACTTCCACTTCATATGATTCATCGCGCACCAATCAAATATAGCAGCTCGATCGTGTTCGTCGCTCTTTAGCATCTTGTAGACGCGATTCAGCTCATGTGCCGCTCCCTTAAAGGTGGTTGCATTGTCGGAATGCAGTTCACTGATTTGACCACGACGTGCAATCAAACGACGAAGTGCATTGATAAATGCTGTTGATGTTAAATCGCCAACCAGTTCGATATGTACCGCTCTTGTTGAAAAACATACAAATATGGCGATGTATGCTTTAATCGGACTTCTGTTGCGTATGGTTTGTTTTATATAGATTGGTCCGCAATAGTCTACTCCGCATACTGAGAATGGTCTTGTTGGTGTGACTCGTGATGTTGGCAAATCGGCGATACTTTGCTTAATAAGTGTGGGTTTGGCCTTAAAACATGCGTGGCAACTGTGGTACACAGACTTGCATAAATTGCGACCGCCAATTATCCAAAAGCTTTGGCGTAGTGTTGTTAAAAGCAGTTGTGGTGCAGCATGCAGCTTACTCAAGTGTATCGAAACAGCTAGTAGTGCGGACAGTGGATGTTTCGATGATAATATTACCGGGTGTTTTTCTGATTCCGACAGATGTGCGTTACTGAGCCGGCCACCAATGCGCAGAATACCTTGCGTATCTATGAAAGGGGAAATCCATTTCAGTTTGGAGTTCTTCGGAATCTCTTTGCCCTTCTGCAGGTGTTGTATCTCCTCGGAAAAGGTGTCTTGTTGCGAAAGATAACACAACTTGAGTTCTGCCGCCTTGAGTTCGTCTACAGTGAGCGGTGGGATATCCTTAGCATGGACCTTGTTTCCTACGCGGCGCTTTGCGTTTTGTATAAAGCGCAAACAATGTGCAACAACTCTTTGCAGTTTGTGGTAGATCGAAAATCGTGAGAACAAACTGTTTCGAAATTCGCAGATTAATGCTGTGCTTGCAACCCGTGACGATAGTTTTTCTTCTTCTGCGCTCTCATCTTCGCTTGGTGATGGTGTGTTCTGTGGCCATTCTTCCGAGTTGCGTGCTAACCAATGTGGCCCGTGCCACCAGCGCTCACACACTAGCAACTTTTCCGGCGTTAAACCTCGCGAAATGTCGTCTGCTGGATTGTCCGAGCCTGGAACATGCTTCCAGCATTGTATTCCAGCCGTGTGCTGAATTTTTGCAACCCTGTTTGCAACGAAGGGCTTCCATCGATTTGGTGCTGAATTCAGCCAGTGAAGGACAGTCATGGAATCGGTCCAACAGATGGTGGTAGCAGAAATTTTCAGTGATTGCTGGACTTTCTCGTAAAGAAGTGTGGCTAGTCGTGCTGCACATAATTCCAATCGAGCTATGGAATGTGAATTGGATAACGCAACGACCTTTGACTTGGCTGTTAGCAGCTGCACGGTGACTCCTTCCATGCTTTCAGCCCGAATGTAGCAACAAGCACCATATGCTAGTTGTGATGCGTCAGCAAAGATATGAATTTGCAGACTTGTTGCCGTGCATTGCGATATGTACCGTGGGACTGTCAAATTGCGTAGTGAAGATAATGTAGAGTGAAATTTCGACCATTCATGCTGTAAGTGCGATGGTAGCTCGCTGTCCCAGTCATATGCCTTTCCATGAATCTTGAGAGCCCATAGTTGCTGCATGAACATCTTTGCGATGATGATCGTTGGGCCCAGTAGCCCGAGGGGATCAAATATCTTGGCGATATATGACAAAATTAACCTTTTCGTCATGCTGGGTGTTGTAGGTGGTATCTCAATACGAAACCGTAGTGTATCAGTTGCCGGTTCCCAAACGATGCCTAGTGTGGATACTTGTTTCGAGCTCTTCCACTCGTGCGAGAGTTGTACCGCCACATCTTCTGAAGGAACGTTCTTCAATGCTTCGGAGCGGTTCGATGCCCATTTCTTCAGCGTGAAACCAGCTGAATTTAGCATGTCTGAGATTTGCCTTTGTATAACGATTGCTTCGGACAAATCATCGGTACCCGTTAGCAAATCATCTACGTAAAAATCGTTCATGACCGCGTTCATTGCCAAAGGATACTCTTCCTTGTGGTCAAGAGCAATCTGTTTGAGGGTCCTGGTTGCCAAAAATGGAGCAGAGGCTGTGCCGTACGTAACCGTCTGTAGCTCAAAGGTCGATATAGGATCTGCATGATGTTCTCTGTACCGGATGCGTAGATAGTTACGATCATGAGGGCTATGTAAAATTTGCCGATACATCTTCTCTACGTCTGCAGTGAGAGCAATGGCACGAGAACGAAACCGAAGGATAAGCGATAAAAGATCTTCTTGAACGACTGGTCCCACTAAGAGTTTATCGTTCAATGAGTAACCACTCGAAGTCTTACAGGATGCATCGAACACGACACGCACCTTCGTGGTTGTGCTTGACTCTTTAACGACAGCGTGATGTGGGAGGTAGTAATGCTCTACCGAATCGTTTGCAGGACTGGTAAGCCGCTTCATATGCCCCAAATGCTCATATTCTTTCATAAATTTCACATACTCTTCTTTCATTTTAGCATTGGTATTCAACCGCCGTTCGATAGAACGCAGTCTGCGATCGGCTATTTCCTTCGACTCTCCTAAAACGATATTAGGGTTGGAGTTAAATGGCAAACTAACGACATACCTTCCACTTGAGTTGCGAACAGTTGTTGCTGCGAAATGCTTCTCGCAAGCATTCTCCTCAACCGATAGCACAGGATCCTCGGCTATGGTTTCACTCTCCCAGAACCGCTGCATGGTCTCCTCCAGTGGGGTGTCGTATGCAGATAGATGGCACAGCCGCGGACCGACTGACGAATGATGAGTGTTGCCGGTGACAACCCAACCAAAGTGGGTTTCGACCAGCCACGGTTTGCCTCTACCGATAGAGCACTTGCGACCGGTGTGGAGCTCCCAGAACGTATCGCCTCCGATGACGATGTCGATTTGCCCCGGACTGTTAAAGGTGCTGTCCGCCAATGCCACGTCCGGCATTTTCCATGAAGAGACGTCCGTTGGTGATGTAGGGATGTTTGCGGATGGCGTGTCCAGAACCAAGAAAGTCATCTCCGTTGCGAAGGGTTGTGTCTTGGACTGAACGGTAGCGACGATGGAACCCTTGATCTGCTGTACTGCATTGCCGATGCCCGATACAGCGACGTTGACCCTTTTGCGACTCGTCAGCAGTTTCCGTGCGAACTCCTCAGCGATGAAATTCGACATGGATCCCGAATCCAACAACGCCCTTGCTTCATGGGTGTTCCCGTAGTCATCCTTGATCTGGATGTTTGCCGTCGCCAGAAACACATTGTCTTCATTCGACTGAGCTGACAATGTTACCGTTGCGGGTGGAGCATAGGGTGGTGAATGATGTAGAAGTGTGTGATGACGCTCACGACACGTGCGACACGAATAATCCGACTTGCACGCTCTAACCTGATGATTGCTGCTCAAACAGTTCCAGCACAGCCGCTTCGATGCGACGACGTCCCGTCGCTGTTGGACCTCCTTGGCGATGAACACTGGACAGTTGCGCAGTGTGTGGTCTTCGGAACACTCCAATGGACACTTTGGCTGTTGGGTGTGCGCAGTCGATGCAGCAGGAGCCGAGCGAGATGTAGCTGCATTCGCGATGAATCTCCGTTGCCCTGGTTGACGAATGAGACCGGCCACCTTGATACCACTAGCTGCTTGATCCTTCACGAAGTTGTTGGTCGATTTCAAGATTTGGATACGATCTTGCACGAAGTCGATCACATCCTTATATTTGTCCGTCGTGAAGTGCACGGAATGTTTCTCCCAAGCCAACAATGTCTCTCGATCCAACTTCATCAGCAGCATGTTTGAGAGGGGTGTGTCCCACGAGTCAACCGGTTCGTTCAGCTTTTTCAACCCGTTGACGAAGCGGGTGAATTCATCCACCAGGTGCGTGAGCTTGTCAACGCACACCAATTGCACTCCCGGAAGGTAGTGCAATTTGCGATAGTATTCGCGAATCAAAAGACGAGAATTGTCGTACCGTTTAAGAAGCGCCGCCCAGGTAACCGAATAGTTGTCCGCCGTTAAAGGTGTATGCTCGAAGGGTACCGCCGCGTCCCCCTTCAACGATGACAGTAAGTATTGTAGCTTCGCGATAGATGGAAGCTCGGCTGAAGCGTCGATCATTGCGATGAAGCGATCTCGGAAAGAAAGCCATTTTGTGTGATCTCCGTCAAATGTTGGAAGTTCGATTTTGGGCAAACGTAAATTTGGCGCGTGGGGTCGACCGAATGCAAGCGTTGAGGAAGCCAAGCCCGTTGTATCGTTGAGCGAACCTTCTTCCTTTGGCTGTCTTTCCCGTAGAAATGATTTTAGCTTGCGACAGCGTTCTTCAATGTCGATCCGTTCCATTATGCTGGCTTCGACCGCTTCGTCTTTATCTTCAAGCTCTTCCAGTTTCGAAACTGCGGTGAAAAACTCTTCCTTATGTTTCGCCAGATCTTCTAACACCTCCGGAATCTGCTTGGCATCATCACTCGAATATTTCGCCTGGAACCGTTCCAGCGATTTTATGTTCTCCAGGGCGATTCTCTTTTTCAGTTGCACTGCTTTAATTTTCTTATCCATTGCACAAAGAAAATACTGCGATATCACACGAAAATAACGAACAAAGCGATGGCGCGAAATTCAAAATGAAGGCGTGTAACCGACCGATGCCCTTGATGCGGGGCGATATGCGATGGCGGGAATTGTCACGGAATGACTTGCACACTTGACGACGAATACCGAATTCCACTCTTGATGCAGAATGAAACTTATTTCTTCTCCGTATATCAAGATCCGGTTCGAAGGACCAGAAATGTGAAATATATTCACGAAAAGGGGCTGGCTGTGATATTTGGAGGAAATTTGAATAGGAAAGTGTACACCTTTATCGCTGGTCGGTTTGCAACTGTATATTCGTTTGTCCTTTTTTGTATATAATATTTCATGCAGTTCATAATTCGTGTAGATCGAGCAGTTTCTAACGTCGAGTAGTTTATAACCTAATCTTAGTTTCCTAACGCTTTGTTTTATGCAATTCAAATTTATGTTCGAAAATAATTATTCTAATTCCAACAGTGGGTTTGGAAAGTTTTAATAAAATCAGACTATTGACAAAAAAAACCCAATCCCCGCTTCCTTATTTATTTGCTGCTTAACATGAAAACAACAAGTTTGCTTTTGCTGTGTATTCGGCTTGAAATGTTTATTTCATTATCGTGTAGTTTAAAGGCAAAATAAAGGCGCGACGAGCACATGATTGGTTCATTATTTGTAGCTCAAAATTGTTTTCCAAGAAGCGACCTCCCTATCGGCCCATATTGGATATAAGGATCAGCAAGATAAACAAGGTAGATAGAGGAAAGCAACAAGAAAATCCAACAGAAACACGCCTCACGGCACCACCACCTGCAGATTTTTGCGTCGGATTTGGCCAACTTCATACCGCAGGGCAGGGGGCAAACTTTTTCGATGCGTTCGTCAGTTTATGATGAAGTAGATTTTCATATTCTATGATAGTAGATGGACCATCACCTGCCTGTCTGCCCTCGACCGTAGGCAAACGATTGAGAACACATTTTATCGCATGAATTGGGTCCAATTTTCTGCTCCATTGAACGATGTCGCTGATGAAGCGATTTTCTATGCTGGCACACTCGAACGGTCTGCAACCGTCCGCGGATGGGGGAGGGGTGCAGATGAATTCTAGCAGGAGTGGAATTTAATTTTACGATTGTGTGTGTGTTTTTTTTTTAATAAATACGCGAAGATCCGTATCATCTTAGTTTGCTCTTTAATGCTGCTTTGAAACTGCAAGAGGAATTTTTCATGCTTAATCCTGACAGAGAAACATGCATGACTGTCATGTATGAACTAAAATCCTAACAAAATCGTACACCGAAAGAACGATTTCATCAGAATCCAAAAGCATTCGGGGAATATCCTTGAGCTTAGCTTCAAACACGTATCGCCGCATTATTCGTCACGTTTTGTCCGTGTGGTAAGGAAAATTACTATCAAAATCACAGTACGGATCTACCCATACTACTGGGTCATCCACAAGCAAGCACGCAGCTACTAATTAGAGGCAAAGCTTTTTCCGAAATTAAACTCCAATACACAGACACGCACATAGAGGAACAGAGCGTGAAAGGGAAAATAATATTTACAAAAAAGGAAAAGGGAAACTTAAACTGAAGAACAAGAAAGAGCGGGAGACTGTATGGCCTAGTCTTTTTTCCACTACTTTGAAAATTATGTCCCGAACGTGCAAAATACTGAGAAACGGAAAATTGAGAACTAACCAAAACGAAGCTACCACACGCACAAACTCACAAATTTAAAAGGAAAGCACCCAAGCAACAGTATTAAAAGGGTGCAAACTAGAGATGAGAAAACTGACTCTTTTTAGTGGTTTGAATCAGAAAAGGAGTGTGGTTAAAGAGACTTAAAATACTTCGCTTACTCTTTAAAGATTTATTAAAGAGCAATGCACTACAATTCTTTTATTCGGATGATTACTCACTCACTCTTTTTGTTGACTAATGACTCACTCACTCTTTTCTGTGCCGTAAAATGACTCTCTATGACTCTCTTGCGCTTTAAATCCGCTCCACGCGAAGCGCAATTACCTAAGACGTATTACCTTAAGCGATTCCTTGGGAGCCTGCATAGGGAGTGACGCTCGTAGGCTTTCTAGGATGAATATTAACTCTAAAATTCTAGAAAAAAACTCTCCTGGAACCCTACACAACCTCCCAAGGGGTCACCTTACGGTATCACTTCGCACACAGATTGAGTGTATGAGTATAGAGCGAAAAGAATGAGTCATAAAAAAGTGAACATTGAATAGCAAAAACAATCACATAACCGCTTTGTGCTAACTTGAAACCATAATTCCCTATGCAGGATTAAACTCACTCACTCACTCTTACCCAGCGCGGACATCTCTAGCGCGAACGATCCCCGATCGAAGGGTGATGAAGTATTTACAATCATGAAATTTCCACAAATCCTCGAAACCTCGAACCATGGCTTCATACGAAACGATGCGATTAATAACGCATGACGAGGTTTTTCGGTGTCTCTTATCCGCCGAATTCCCCGAGCGCGCGCGCACCCCTTCCCTTTCAGTTGGTAGCGTTGGCGAGGGCCGACAAAATCGAGTGGAACGAAGAAAACTTTACCTTCACGGTGTACTCTAATCGGGTCATTGTTCGGTTGGCGTTGATGAGGAAACGTTTGCGCATTAGCGGGTGTTTTGGGGTGTTTGGATTTTCCAGGGAAGGTGAGAATTTTCCGAAGGTAATCCCCTTACAGGGTTTCTCAGGCCCGCGCAGTGGTGTAACATTGGCTGTTCAGCAATGTAAAACGATTCTCCGAAATTTCAGATGCAATTAGGAATCGTTAACCCCTATCGAGTTGGGTATCAATGAACGATAATCCGTAAATCGCCAAATCGACCCTGGAAAATGCGTTGCTTGATTCTTCACCACAATTGGTCTAGAGATATTCAAACTATATTCGTTTAATTCTCAACAAAACTTTTACGAGAAAATGTATTCCAAATATTTTTACATAAGTAGAATTGAATAAATGACTTTTAAATTGCTTAGAATATTTTCAAATACGAAACAATAAAAAAAATTGTAAACGTTTTCATCGTAAACGCAAAAATTAATTAAACAATATTAAAAAAAAAGATAACATTATATTCGATGCTCACAAACACAGTGAATTTTTACCATGTGCTCACTTGGCGCAAACATCGCAAAAATTGAATGAATGGAGAAAAAAAAATTACCTCCTAAGCGAAATTTGTCGAACGACCAGAATAAATGTCCTCAAATAAATCACTCTCAGCAGCGCTTATGCATTATCATCATCATTATCATCATGATTATTACAATCATAGTATCACACACATACACACCTTCACCATCGAGAAAAATCCCATATTTCACCGATAAAGAATGGCATCCTCCGACGTACCATAGCTTCCCCCATACATGACCACGGCAAAAAAGAAGATAAGGAAAATGGCCAACCTTAACCTCTTTACCATTACCTTCGATCATGCGATCCCGGGCTCACCAGGCAATTGGTCCCGTGAGAGTTTTCCGGACCGCGAATAATAAAATCGATCCCTGCCTTCAAAAACATATATGTAAGGGTCACACAACACAATGACGATGATGAAGACTGATGATAGGGTGTAGAAACTTGCTTTGGCCAGGGTACGATAGGGAAAAACCCTTTCTTCCGGCAAGATTAATAGCTTTACCGAGCTGCACAATTACTTCATCAACGCTTATCGCTCTGATAGATCGATTGCATCCCGTGTCGGAGTATGTTGATGTTGCGCTTATAAGCGCGTTTGCTGTTGTTTTCTGCACCATCTTAGGATATCGTGATGCAACCAGCAGCACTTTGAACAGCATCGTATTATGTCTGCACGCAGCGGAAGATAATGCATACAGAAGGAAACGATTGTTGAGCAAACAAAGACGACTTTATCTTGCTGGTAGCGTGCAGCGCCAAGCCTCTTCAGCTGTGTGTGTGATATTTCGAAATGAGCAATGACGGTTGACAGGCAGTCGCCTTCAACTGCAACGGTAGTGTATTAAAACAAAATTAATAGAGTTTAGATTAGCAAAACACCGCATTTTCTTGTAAAACATTGTGCTTCAATGATTGCTAATAATACTCTAAAGTTGTCGTAGAAATGCGCCAGAGTACAGCCGCTTATTTACTGTAAAAGCAAAAGCCCCGAAGCTAATATGCAAAAACCTTGAAAAGTGTCTGAAAAATGCCTCCATTCTACCACGCTTCACTGTTACTTACAGCCTTTCTAAAATCAACCAACCCACCCGTAAGCTTTTCAAATTTCCATCATCCAATGGAGGCGCCTGGTGCTCGATAAATCCAATTCAAATGTCGGGGGACGAAAAACCCATGCGCTCGCATGACGCGAAACTCCAGTCGGTTTCTGGGCATGGTACGGGGGCATGACCACCTAAACCAACACTATTATTCATCCGGTTTGCGCTTTCCCGGCGTATGCTGGAGTGAAATTAAAATCTACATAACTGCACCGTCATGAATCGGGGCAAAGCGCGCGCGCGACTCAGCAGCGGGATTTTCTTTTTCCTTAACTTTTTATTTCGCTGTTCCGCTATTGTGACGATAGCCCGGAGCGTTATGAAGCATTTATAAGATGAGTTCCGTTGGTTGGTGTGCTTTTTTTTTCAAACGAAACTGCTTTTGAAAGGTGATCGGGAAGTAGGACAAGGCCACACGCGAGCAAAAGTTTGTTTCCCACGTGCTGCAGTAATTTCAAGAAGGATTATCGTGTTATATAATTTTATTTACATTGCACAAATTTTCTTTCTATAAGAAATCTATTTCGTTGAATTTTATATTGTCCTATATTTGGTTATTTTGACAGTAAGGTAGATCGAAATGAACAAAAAAATTCAATATCATTTTCTTAAAGTTTTTCTTAAGAAAACAAACAAAACATCACTAAAAAAAACTTTCAACCCAAATGCATAACACCAAACAAACAGTAATGAAGAGCCTAATAAAGTATTAAACTGCCCGTTTTTGTTCCATACTTGTCACTGTTTTTTGTTTTTTATTTTGCTTCTCTTTCATGTTTTAGACTCACAACTTCTTCCTTCAAAACCCTACCTATAAAATGAAACTCCTACCCAGCCTGTGCCACGCTACGGCACGACAAAGAATGTATCCATGGGCGGCAGATCTCTTCCCACGACACACACGTAAAACATAAAACTGCCCGGACTTTACATCAACTCGAACCCACCTCTAACTGTGCTATTGATATTGCTGCTTTCAGCTACAGCTGTTTAGTAAACATCATTCATTCATTCATTCATCAGCCAAAGCTCTATCATTTTCCATTCGAAGTGCTAGCGAAAGCAATCACATTCCCATACAAAAACATACTTTGCCCTGCTCAGCACTCACACACACACACACATCCCTTCTGCAGCTCATCAAACACCCAGAGTTTGTTTTCAGTGTTTTCTTTTCTCTACATTTTTCATTATACACTCGCTGAGAGAACCGGCCGAGGCAACGTTGTGGAGGGAAAAACGTTGTCTTTTCATAGGCGAACAGCAAGTTGATGGTGGCCAGTTGCTAGGCTGGCAAGGTAGATGTGCTTTGGCAATAGTTTATCGTTCGTTGGTGTTGATGTTTCTGGTGAGAAAAATCTACCAAAGCAGTAACAACAACATGATGATAAGGGGTTTAAAAAAATAGCATTATATAACTTTTTTCAAAAATAAGAAATACTGTTTTTTTAAAATAAACATAAACTAAAGAAAACAACCAAAATTGTTTACAGAAGAAGTTGAATCAGTTTTACAAACGACAAACGATTTAATAAACATATTTTGAAAGAAACCCAATGAAAAAAAAAACACGATATGTACTTTATTTGCAAAACATAAATTCTCGAAAGAAACTCACACACAAAAAAACATATAAGTTAATTAAATACAATAAAAAATTATAGAAAAACCATTTAAAATTTATATTTAATAAAACGATAAACAAAACAAAACACAAAGAAAAACAATTGAAGCAAAGAGTTGATAATCAACACAGAATTTTAAAGGCTATTTTGAAATGAAAATTACATTTTTCATTTCCTAAAGGACTTTTTCGCCATCCAATGTTAATTTTTTTTAACAAATACGTGGTATCGGCAGTCTAGTAAGCCATTTCGATGGCCGGCGTGACCTTCGAAACACGTTAAGCCAAGAAGAAGAACCAGACCAATGAGTAGGACGGCCTGATGCAGAGGCGACAGCGGGGCCGGTCATCACACGACAGCACCAAGGTTCAAATGACATTCAGGCCGTTCTCCCGTAGTGAGGATTGACTATTCAAATACGTAGTATTCATCCATAAATCTTTCAAGCAATTCAGTGGCCTGCATGTCCTAATAGGTCGTTAAACCAAGAAGGGGAGGAAGATTTTTAGGTATAAGAAGTATTAGGAATTCCATCTGGATGTAACTCAATTGTTTAATTCTAAGTTATTGTAACATGTTGAAATTAATGGCATTCATCTGGCTTGTGAAAACTTGCAAAAAGTGTTGTTAAACTCTCGGTTTGACACGTGTGACAAAACATACTTTTTTATCAACAGAAAATAATTGTCGAAGAAAATGCGAAAAAGCTCATTTACGAAATAAAAACTGCGGCTGACAACTAAATAATGACCCGTGAAACACTGTAATAGAATAAAAATTTTAAGTTAATAATTTAAGTGGTTTAGAAAACAATTAACAAACAAAACAATTCATAACAAAGAGTGCAGAAGAGTTAATAAGCGAATCTCCTTTAAATGCTTCCAAAACAAGCAAACAAGTTATCTCCTTGGAAAAAAAAATAAATAAATGCAAATCAGAACATTACAAAGAACCACTCTGGCTGGGGAACATTCTTCCGGGTTGATTCTTTTGTCCGTCCCACAGATATGAGTAAGGGATGGCGCCGCATCGAGCGCATCTGTTCAAGTGCGGTCACAATAAAGCACAGCACAGTTGACTCCCAACCTTTCCCCAACCAGCAGCATGCGCCCACGGGGTTCTGCAAGGATGTGCACTTAAAATGTAACAAGATTGTCATGTTGCAACATCTCGATTGTTACGAGCGGCACCCACCAGTAGTGCCTGCAGCCTAAAACTCCCTTCGCGCCCGAAGCCGGAGAAACTTACGCAACAGAAGTCCGCATACGTGCGCGTACGTGTGTGTGTCGTATGTAAGCGTGTGAGTCTGTGCAGAGGGAGAGAAGATTACGTTTATCTATTGGTGCAAACCGCACAGAACCTTCTCGTAGCGCACACTCCCAGGAGCTTTCCCGGAAAGACAGCGTGTTTTGTAAGGTTAGTTCCTGCAGGACTGGTGGAGGTTGGCCTCCCGGTATCCATTAAAGGTACAGGTCACAATGAGGTAGCAGCAGCAGCAGCAGAAGTGGGTGCATATCACACCAAGCTGCTACTTTTGGTAGGTGACTTATCCGTTTCGCAAAGATATTCCAACTGCCTGGAAGGACAGGAAGGAAAACGCGCTTCAGTTGCTTCTTCGGCTCGAAATGGTAGAGATCCGAAGCGGAAGCGGAAAACACTTGCACACACACACACGATATTCCGAGGATGCCGGATGCAGGCGACCATGATTTAGACACGGCATGAGCTGACAGGAATGGGATACACAATGGCAAAACGTTGTTATCATTCACCTTCCATCTAGCAGCAGCTTGTTTGTCCTTCGAGCCGTGGGTGGGAACCCTTTTTCCTTCCTCCACAAGCCTCCTCAGCCGTACGGCTGATGTTGGTTGGAATAAAAACCTTCCACGAATAATGTACAGCAGCACCCCATACCGTGGCACTTGGTATCGCTCTCTCGGACGACTCGATGCGCTTGGGGATGTTATGAGGCCCTACCACGAACTAAAATCTACATCGATAGCATACACACACAGAGAGGTTTGGTAAGGTTATCCAGAAGTCCATAAAGCATCTTTCGGTAGACCTGCAAGGGTGACACCACTTTGCGTGGGAAGGGATTTGCACTCTTGCACTCAACCCTTCCGGGAAAAACGGGGGTGTCTCGCTAAAGTTATCCAGCAAATGTACGAGCAAACCCGAGGTCCGATTCGTGCAATGCCCAAGAGAGATCCCATTTTGCATAGCTTTTTGCGTCCGCCTGACTCGTTGCTTGTCCCATTCGTTAACGTTTTCGTACAAGTCTGGAATATGGCAGTGGGTGTGTGCGTGATTCAAGGGAGTGTTATTGAGGTTGGGAAGGGACATATTCAATTTCTTTATGCAGATGGTGCCATTAATTTTTACGACACGCCCGCCTTTTGAGCGTTGGGGTGCTATGCGATGTTGCCGGGAAATTGAAAACGCATTAACGCACGACTGTGAGACACGGGACTGAAAATCGCCGTTTGAAATCTTTAAGATTTCATAAACGAAGATAAAGAAGAGAAATAAACATAATAATGGCTTTTAAAAAAAAAAAAATCATCTAGAAATAACAGGAATAAATAAATACAAATGCAAAATATCATTTGCACCTCGATAGTAAAACCTGGCACACCTTAATTACGGACAAGCACATGAAAAATGGCGTACCACGCCACTCACAAATAATTAAGTTACATTGCACATTTGCTCGCCGGCAAGTGGGAAAAGAGGCTTTAAATACAATATAAGACAAACACTGCGTCGCACACACGTGTTCTGTCGAATTGCGGCGCTGTGGCAAGCATATTTCGCATGAAAAACCCCTTTACATACATACACACACACACCGTACCCAAAGGTAAGTACCGGAGTTTCCGGCTCGTTCACTTACGCTCTGTAGAGCGGAATGGAGTTCGGCACCAGTTTTAGAGTCTTGCTGGTTCCTTGCTACACACCACGCAACCAGCCCCATAGAGGCCCCCTGGATGTGGATTACAAGTTTTACAAGCCGTCAGTACCTCATTACCGGTGTGAGTGGAAAATGCGCATCCAAGCGTTAAGAATTATGCTTAAGGAAGAAAAATCAGAATTAATAGTGAAGTTTTAAAGGGTTAGCGCAAAACTTTACATGATTTTTGCAGGGGATTTTTACGGGGGATTTTATAGGGTTTTTGAGCGGAATAAAGCACCATTTTGTGGAATATTGCAGGCTTAAAGAGGAATCTTGCATTCAGTTAGGGGATTCTTCTAACTCAACTGTAGGATTTCGCTACCTGCTGTGTAATTTCTGTCAAGCTTTGGTTTGCAAATGCAATCATTTTTAAACATTCCCATTCAATTTTCTCTCAATTCCATGAATAAACCCTCGTGTAGGAATACAGGTTCACGTTCCAAGAATGGAAGTTAAACCATTTGTTCACAATTCAGACGAATCGTTTCATATTACAGCAAGTTCCCGCGAAAGGGGCAATTTACAATTTCGAGCCAAAAAAAAAAAATCAATTAAATTAATTTGTTGAAAAACAAGTCGCAAAAGCAAACGTGCAATTTGTAACAGTGAATGGCTTAAATAATTGTTTCATGGTAAAATCATAATGAACACTGCTTAAAACCCCTGTTCACACACAACGCTGCAGAATTAGCTGCTCTTCAGTGGAAACGAATCGATTTTCATCCTCATTGGAACAATTGAGAGGGGGTAGAATATTGGCGTTCACACACACACACACACTCACTTAGAGATAATCTGTCATCACAACTTTTGTGCAGTTTTTGCAGTCCCACCAGTTGCCCCATTGTGGGAAGCTTCAACTTATCGACTTTGATTGTTATGCTTTCTGCGTCCTCTTTTGTGTTAATTGTTTTTCTCCGTTCAATGAGTACGCTCAACGAGTAGAAATCGATTCAGAGCTTTCAATTACACATCTCACAAGAGGCACGTACCCGGCTAAGTACGTGAAAATGACATTTCTGCCTCAACAGTTGTAGTAGGACGCGGTCCTTATTAGGTTCTTTTCCAGCTGCTGAAGAATGTCCCTTGTGTTCTCAGCGACGTTTATTTGTGACTGTTACGAGCAAGGGGGCTCTAGTGAGTATTGATTGCTGCTTACGAACTGTTTAAGCACTGTTTAAGTGTCAATAAGGTTCTCTTATTGGAGCAATATCAATTTACAATGGATTTTTGACAGAGGAAATTACAAACATAACCCCGCTTGGCAACAAACGGCAACAAAATAACAATAAAGAAGCGACAAACTTCAAATCACCCACAGTTGCGGACCACTTTCCACGCTTACTGCTGCCAAACTAATCAGCCTTAGTGCGCCCCGTTACCTTGCTGCTGTGTCAGATTTCCGTACAAAGAAAAAGTGTCATAGCCACGGTTTGCCACTGTGTGATTGCTCGCGCACCTACGAACCAGCAGTTTCCGGAAATTAAGAAAACCCCCCACACAACGATCTAAGTACGGGTTTTACTTTTGGTTTCTTTGTGCACCATTAGATTAACTTTGTTTTTGGACCTTCACCTTCTCCCAAATGAAACTCTGCCTGGCGGATAGTTACGTTACACTGAAGTTGTTGGTAATTTTCTCCACCAACAACCCGAGAAACGTCGGTAGTCGTCACCATTTCCCGGACACACCTTTCGGAGAAGAAAGGTTGAACCTTTCTTCGAGACGTTTGGCGCCACTAATAGAGTTGTAATTAAAACTTTCATTCGATTTCGTTCTCGAAGCCCGGTGTGTAAGCTTAGTGTGCCGGGTACCGTGCTAGGTTTGGCAGTAAAAGTTTGTTGTATTGATTGCTTTCATTTTTTCTCCTGTTAAGTTTAATATTTATATCTAAAGGAAAAGTTGGCTTTTGTCTTAATAAGAGCAATTCCTAACGAGATTACTTTTTAGCTACAAATTAAAGCGATTAAAGTGGAAACAATTTCGCCCTACATTAAACAAGTCTTGGAAATTAAGGCTAGAATTATTTTACTCCACATCGTTTTGGAGATAAGAAAACACATTAAATAAAACATGACGCTGTACATAAATCGATCGAGAAGAAAGATAGAAACACAACGCAACTTTATGGTGCATTGTGCATCCACAATTGAAGATAAAATGCAACCATTAAAACGAGTCAACAGTATTGTACGTGAGCAATATATTTGTCGTGTTCCACCGTAACTCTAAAGTGATGTCCTCAACTTCGCCACTCCCCCGCCAGAACTAACCTCTGTCAGTGATCTTTCTGCTGGGGTTTTTTTTCCAGGTCACGGAAACGAAATCGCTCTCTTGATCTAGTTTTATGTGTGCTTCTAGTGACGAGACCACTTCCCAAAGAAACGACCGAACGCTACCGATAAGTTGTAATAAATTACAAAATATATTCCGGTCCACCGGGTCAAACCCTTCGGGTGGAGGGAAGGAAATATGGTATTCAACTTTGCCCAGTAAACAACCAACTGAAAGCGTGTTGAAGGCGGTGGAGGGGATAATAAATTGTTTGAATGCTCGGGAAAACAAGAAAGTAGGATGGAAAGTGGAAGAAAAAATATTGGATGACCGTCGAAGGAACTATTCTAGCTATCCGGGTTCGGGAGCGCTAGATGGCGATAGTAAAAGCCAGAACGAGAATGCAATTCTTGGGAATTGTTTTATTGCTCGCTTGGTAAATGGGAAATGATCAAAGGAGAACGTAAATTGAGGGTGACTAAAACAAGAACAAAAAAAAAAAAAGAATAGTTCAGGGTGACCCTAAAAACTTGGAGTTCGAGCGCAGAGCAGGCGACAGCAAACTTTTGCTTCGAACGCGCAACACAACTTCAAAGCGATAATTCACACAAATGATGCATTAAAATAGAGTAAAAAACAGTAGAAAAAAAAGTTTTAAAACCGTGGGTGAAAGCACAACAAAAACAAAAAACTTTTGGGAAGGCAAACAAATGAAAAAGCAAACTTTTTTATGATAACAATGCCAAAATAAATCATCGAATAAACAGATAAACTTT
Source organism: Anopheles maculipalpis (assembly GCF_943734695.1). Taxonomy (NCBI): domain Eukaryota; kingdom Metazoa; phylum Arthropoda; class Insecta; order Diptera; family Culicidae; genus Anopheles; species Anopheles maculipalpis. The sequence continues at coordinate 88,740,624 of NC_064871.1, forward strand.
CCCAACAGAGAAAGAATGCAAGACACAAAACATACCGTGCGAAATAAAAATAAAAAATAAACGAATAAATACGATTAGTAGAATTGAACAAAAGGAAAACTTTTAAACTCGATAGTCGAAAATTAAATTGGAAAAAATGTTTTAAAAAAATACATACAGGGTTTTACAGGCTACTTTTAAAATGCGAACCTCAGTTGCCTTTTCTGTATAGGTATTTTCCACAATGCCAGGCATATTTCTTTTCCGTGTGTACAAATAAATTTTCGTTTTGTCAATTCATTTTGAAGCAATGTTAAATCGAGTGATTTTTTAATATTTTTTTGGGGTTTGTTAAGAGAGATGGATATCATCCTTTCCATAGGCCACCGTTGATACATTGGTGTGACGATCGGCGCCTTTTGATCTTGGTAGGTGTATTGGCAACATGTTTTGTTACGGTGGAACCGGTTATTGTTACACCATGGTTGGGAGTGATAAGATTTGGATTTGTTTGTAAAATTAAGGACGACAAAAGTTATCGTGTCAGTCTGATGAAGTCAGAAAATGGGAGAAGTTGTATTCTACCATGTCTACGTTTTTCGCTGAGATATCACAATGTGAATACACATTCCAACTCAAAAAATAAGAATCCTTTAAAAATGCTCCGTGAAACCCTGTACACCGGAAGAAACGAAAGAATGGAAAGAAAATGGCACTGTTATGTAAGAAATAAACCCATTTCAACACACATACACACAAAGGGAGTCGTTTTAGAGTTTCCTTTTTAAAAGCAAACTATACTTCCTTCGTACGATACACTGAACTAGGACAGTATCACTATCGGTTGGGGGAAGTAATCATCATAATGTAACACCATTCAACCTGCACACCTGCATCCAGCTACCACTACTACCTTACACACCGATACAGAAACAAAAGAAGATTACGAAAAAAGCTCTTGTAACTGGGTGTTGCATTCGAATGGCAATCGAATGGTGGGCAAGCGACAAACGTTACATGGTCAGTTACCCCTTTTATGCCTTCTCGGTTGAAAACTTACGGCATTGGCTGTCGCGTACTGCTGCTTCTACTACTACCGACTAATGAAATGGATGAAGAACATAAAGCTTGGGCCAGAAACAGCAAGAGACACCTGTGGTTGGCTTTTTACTACTTCCTGTGCACAAAGTTGCTGGCTATCGGAAATGTCATAAGTTGCAGAATATCCTGACAGAACGATAAGAATGCAACGAAACAAACGCTCGCAATGTGAACGTATCGGAAGGATAGTTACGGGTAAGTTATTTCACAAAGTAAATAGCGTGGAGAATAGTATGGAAGGTTTCTTTTTTAAAGCTATTAATATGATGAAGAATTCCTTGTTCCTCTTTTTCTGCTGAACATTACAGTAAAACCAGAAAAAAGACAGTTTGAATGTAGCTATTGCGAGATGTTTCCTCATTTCGTTTCAAACCTATTCCCATGTGTGCTTTCAATTTTGTTTCCTCCAGTATAGGATTCAATGGACCTGGGAGTTAGTAGCATGATGGAAAAAAGAATAAGCGTAAAGCTCATGGGAAAAGGGTTTCCTCTGAATGTTCAAAGCTTGTGAGCGAGTCTTTCGTTGAGTATGAGTTCTACATCAATAGCGAACTTGAAAAAAAAAACATAGTCCTTTAGGATGGACAACAATCAACGAGGTTGTACCTAGAGAGGTAATTCTTGCCATTTTATACATCGATATCTTCGGCAACCGACAATCAAGACCACAGCCGGCATATCCCAGCAATACATCTCTCGTCGAACATCCTCCTTTGGTGACTTGAAAGTTTACTGCAATCAAGAATCATACGGGCGAGTGAAAAACACACACACAGAGACATACTCACAACCATCCGGCGGATATCCTTGGATCAACTGTGGCAAAAGAATGCACACGAATCGAGGAAAAAACACGTCCGACACGCAAAGACACAAACAAAACCCAATATGGCGGCTGTAATACGAAAAAGAATCCGAAAGTGCCGGATGAAAACGATGAGTTCGGGACGCTTGGTGGATGCCACGTTCAAGCCAACGGATGCTGTGGTTATAAGGAGGGAGAAAGAGAAACCCCCCAGAGCCTCCTGAACAACCTGGATTCCCACTCTCACTAGGATTCCTTCGTTCTTTTGAACCGTGCTAAGGGATTGCATTACTTCCCACGGTGGAATCGCTCTATTTTGACAATATTTGAAGCGAGTACTGTGTGTGTGTGTTTGGGGTATATTTTTGTTGTTGTCGCTGTTATTCTGCTCAGTTCTATTCTGCCAAAAGTCTTCAGCCAAACAGCTGTCGGTAGGTGGAAGAAAGCAAACATTACGATGAACATCGCTCGGCAAAGGCGGCAAGGAAAGGATTTCAATTTTGGCAGATTGAATTTCCTTTTCCAACAAATGTGCTCTGTGCACATGGAAAAAAAGGTGTGGAGTATATGGTTGTGCTTCAAGGATACTTATTTGCCATAAAAACTGTACAATCAGCCTTTTTTATGGCGTTATATGAGGTAAGTTTGAAGGCGATTCAATCGTGAACGAGTTCTATCTCTATTTCTACCAAAAATTATGTCGGCTTACTGTATTAGTCTATTTTTATGCAACTATCAACAATCTGAACTTTCAACTGAGATCCTCAACTAAGTCACTTTAAACGAGAAAATGAACCACAAATGAACACTCGCAGAACGATCAAGCATCGAGCAAAGCTATAATTTTATGGATCAATTTACTCGGACATTGATCTCATCATGAAGCGTGGACATTGCTCGATCTAACCCGTAACCATCTGGTTGCTTCAACGCAAATAAATGCAAACAAACAACCACAAACTAACCAGCTTGCTTTCCAAACATAAACAACACACTTCTCCCTTCCGATGAATTCACGCCCACGTTTTATCACAATTTAAAATCCCATTCGTTTTGGTATTGTGCACAGCTAAAATACTAAAAGTCATCCAATTGAAGTCCAGCAATTTGCCCAAACGTATGCAACGGGGGCGGTTCGAGCGGGGTCTAGCCGCTGGACACTTAAGCGGTTAATTCAATAGAGTAAAATGACCGTAGAGAAAAGTCGTTGACATTTCACTGTGGACAAGAGTGAGTGTGCTCAGTCGTGCGACTGTTTGTGATCCATTTTTCCAAACCAACCACACACACACACACATTCGAACCCACACATTTCGTGACAATTTAAACCAATCGAAGCGATTTTACCGTTTACCCACGTGCAGGCACTAATAAACTGCAGCTGTGTCACATGTGGCAGGACTAAAAATAATAATCACTGGGCAGCAGCAGCAGCTCTCGGCACATACAGAGGGCCGCCGCTTGTTTCCGTGCACAACCTTGAGGTCTGTTTGTGACAAGGCGAAGTTTGTTTTGATATTCCATGCCAACAAGATCGTGCGCTAGTGGCCGCCTTGCGCGATCACAGCTTGCACTTGTGTTTCTTAGCGCCTTGTTAAGTCGCCAAGGGCAAGGCCGAGGTAACCGGGTGGCGTGTCGTGTCTGTCTGTGTGTACGTGCGCGCTTGTTTAAAATAGTTTATTGCTTTCAAGTCACCACACCGATTGCATACATTTGTCATGCCCAACATTTTTGGTGGTCCAATTTTTCACCTCACCCCAGCTGCCGTTTTGTAACTGACAGCATGCAAAAACCGATTAGTGAATGTCGCCATTTATCATGTGTGGCTGAGAAATGGATGTGGTTTGAAGTACCCGGAGAAAAACGCTATTTGAAAGAACCGAGTCGATGGCAAACTAGAAATTCTACAATCTTTGTTGTCATTTTTTGCGAACTTCAACAAAATTCGCAAGTTCCAACAACTACTTTATCGAAAGTTACGCCTTTGATTTCATATCGATCGATTGCGCGCGTTGTCGCCGATGGCCATAACTCATCCGTGGCGTTCGCTCCATTTATCACAAACACTTACCCGCCTGCCAGCGTCTTGCGCAGGTGGTAGAGTTAGAAGCAAACAAAACCACCACCGAAATGAGATGCAAGAAAACGGTTATACCGTGGGTGCCAGTGTGTCTAGCAGGTCCGCTAGGAAGAGTTAGAAGCTCCGACGGAACAGAAGTGCACGGAACACAAAAAACAAACAGCCGTGAGGTTAAAAGAAAGTCAAACTAGGTCGCCGACCGGCTCGGTTATAATCACCGCGGAAAAACGGAAGCTTGATCGAAGTGAAGACGCGGGGCTTGATGTTTTGAAACCGTTGTGGAATATATTGCGCTAGCGGGAAGCATAGGCTCTGGGAAGAGAGTACTTCTCCTTGTCAACAACCGTCTAGGTTCGTCTGGAGCCTAGCGTCCACTGGCGAGTGAAACTTCGAGCCGTCGCTGCCAAACTCGTCAAGATCACCGCAAAACCTCAAACAAACGCCACCGCCGCTATCAACTAATTTGCATTTAAATGAGAAATTTTACATCTTCAAACATGTTTCGATTTTTCTTTCTGTTCCTTCCTGTTTTTCTGCACTTCTTTGGCCACCTTTGCTTACCTCTTTTCGTTGGAAAAGGTGAAGCTACTTAAACCGTGTTTGTCCGTACGCAGGAAGAAACGTGAGAGGGATATCTGTGATGGCCTTGCATCACAGGAAGCGATTTGTCAACATACCGTCGTCATGATGCACCAACCGTATGTTAGTCATCCATTAAGATTGTTAGCTTCATTTTTTAGTCTCCATTTTATCAAGTAGTAGGACACAATATTAGGGCCATCGTATGACGAAGGTTCGTTCAGTATATCTTGTATTTTACGGACCTCTTTTTATCAGCAAACTTTGTTCGCATAAACCAGAAAAGAGATTCTACCTTATCGAACTCTCAGTTAAGGAGAATCTGGTTTATGTCTACATCATTATGCTCGAGACACTTCCAATAATTCGTTGTATCAAGTAGAGATAATTTTGCCCAGAAATATCATTCCATTTTCCGAGAATTAATTTTGTCGAGTACACACAGTACGCTTCTCATCAGTTGGAAAACCATGCTTTACATGCTTTTTCATGCGAATTATTGTGGTCCCTCTGGTGGTGAGATGATTTTGTCTCGTAACCATCCGAAAAAAAAATCAAGGATACTAGGAAAATCTAGAAAATTTAAAAAATTCTTTCCAACAATCCCCAAAACCGAACCGACAACGAAATATTATTACAAACACAATGAAGCAACGAAGTTTGGTAATCTTTGGGCAATAAAACTGCACACAAATTGCCCACCACACAGTTGCAAGTGCCAGCCCGATCTGGGTGAGAAAACTCCACTTCCAAGAAATCCAATTCACCTTCCGGGGTATACCTTTGTACGTTTTTTTTTTGCGGTTTACTCCAAAAAGGACTCACGGAAGAGGCAAAGATTAAGCGCACACTCATCGTTTGCTGCGACCTTCCAATTCCTTCCAATTCCCTAGCTCGTGATAATCATTCCCTCGCACACTCTCGGGAGCATTTTCCCCATTACGTCTCTCCGTAGGCAGTGGCTCGTTTTTTCGACTTTTTCGTAATTTATGAGTTCTGCATGGGTGAATAATCGGAAGCACACGACCAACAGGGCGTAGGTTCTAATGATCGTGCCTTCATTTCGGTTACGCCTACACGGAACCTTTCCCTTGTCGGACGGGTAGAAAAGTTACGGGAAATTAGGATCAGTGCCTAAATCGCCGCCTTTAATTAGCAGAAACCGGGGCGAATGACTGAGGCTTAGTGTCTTCCGTTTGAAGCTTGAGAAGGTTTTTTCTTCTGTTTTCGTTCAACGAGAGATTGAAGAAATTCTGTCCCGAAAGATGCACACACACAACACACAGAGGAGGAAAGGCTACATGAGTTGAAGGACGTACAGAAGAAAGCAAAATCCCAACAAAAAAGTATTCCATACAATTCATTTAATTTCATGCCTTTTTGTGAGTAATTTCTGCGATTTGTTTTGCTGCTTGCTTCCCCCGCAAGCAAACTGTTCGAAAGATTACACCTTAAAACAAACACCCCCCCCCCCTCCCCTCCCCTTCCATTCTTCGTTGGTACTGGTAATTCGTTTGCCGGCAGCTTCTCTTTCTACCATAATTTGCATGTGCTTCTTGGTGTGCGTGAGCAAAACGCATCGTCATAATGAAAAGAGTAATTAGCATGTTGTTGAGATAAATTGAAGTAATATTGCCCCCGAGGCAATAAATACAACCACCTAATACTGTTTCTACTTCTTTTGCTTTTAGAGAAAAAGGGTGCGCTACAAAACGAGTTCCGGAATTGTTATGAGCAACCATAAAATACCATAATCGTAGTTTAAGGCTACGTTCACCAGGAAAAAGCTCCGGAAATAAATAAAGCTTAATACAGAATTAGCATTTTCCTGCATTCGGTAGAAATTAATTTTCCTATTCGATCCCAAATATGTACTAAGTAAAAGCGCAGCTGAAATACATTTAAAAACATTGCGAAACTCACCTCTTCGTAGAACTTCAAATGTGGCACCGGTTCCTCTGAAACATTGTCGCAAAAGTCTCTGAATAATAGATAGCCTAGAATGGAAAAATAAATGGGTTTTAGAATGCGAATGGATATTCCAATTAATTACATTAAATAACAGATAAGATTCTTGTTCAAGAATCAAGATGAATTAATTATCTATCAAACCGGAATCGAGTGACAGATGATCTAATTGGGTGGTTGCGCTCTTGTTTGAGCAATCGAAAGTATTGCGTGAAAATGAGGCATTGACACAACCTCACGGGTGCCTCAAGAGAATACTGCGGGACTTTGTAGTACTCCTTAGCGATAAGTTGAACTTCTATGAATAGTAAAATAGCATACTAACTCTTCTTACTGTAATAAATAGTGAAATACCACAACCAGTTAGAGCACTTAGTCATCAGAAGCATTGGACAGCTGAATCGATCTACTGTTCGATAGTCCAATCAATCGTAGAGCACGCACTCGTAATGGTGTGGCCTACAGCTGCTTGATCTTCGGCCCGCCCGAAGTTCATCCAACGAAATCTCACAAAACTACGCTCCTAGTCGACTTCCGTACATTACAGCGATCGCTATACACTCCTCATATTAGTTTCTTGGTTTAACGACCTCTAAGGTAAGATCGGCCATCGAAATACGTATAACTGCCGTATGGGCAAATAAACCAACTGTTAACAATTAAAAATGTATTGCGAGCAATTATATTATATAATTTGTATTCCTATGATTAGAAACTGCAATAAAACTCGTATTTAACTCTCGACAAATCAACCATTCCCAAAAATTTAACATAATCAAACACAACTAGTATCTACTGAGGAATTGATGATTATAACTCTGCATGCTTGAGTCAAAGACAACTGAAACGACATCAATCGTTTCCATTTTCCCACCAGTGTAAGGGAATCACTCGACACTTGAGACGTTAGACCAACTCCAAATCATTTACACGTACGGCAAGGGAGTTTTTATGGGACGAACAGTACATGGACCTTTACTGAGAAAAAATGTTTCTAGCAAGGGTAATTTGAAGCAGTTTTTAGGACGAAATTACTCACCTAATACTTGGTTGAAAATTTTATCAAAGTTGACCTCGTTTTCCTTCTCCAGATATTTGTGCATCACACTTCGAACACTGAAAGAGAAAGATATGGAGAGAGAGACAGACATAAGTAAAAATTCATCAAATTGGAAGAAGATTAATCAAATCAAACCATACTGGTTGTGAACTATGGTAAACTATTCCATCAGAACTAGCTAATAATGGATTCCTCAGGATGAGTTGATCGAAACTGAGTTGAATGGTACCAAAAAGAGAAAGAGAGAGAGCATGTAAGGATGAAAATGAGGATGGTAATGGTGATAAGATGGCTCCGTTTTTGGCAGTTTGAGGATCATCAATGCCGCATCTCCCTTCACGAGAGAAGGGAGAGCGCTCTGTCCTGAAAAGTGGGTGTTACATATTTATGGAATATCTTACGAACCATTCACCCGCGTCCCGTGGCTCTGAGCGCACAAAGTTGCAGCTCAATCCGCTTCCAAAGTCGTGCCCCTAACGTTGGGTTTGGGTGGTTTTGGGGACTAGATTTTTGAATTGTAAATTCTCATCCTGCGGTACCTGGCTGGGTATGGACTGGTAGGTGGTGGTGGTGATGGTCGAGCAGTATGCTCCAATCGTTTCACAAGTACACCTCGACGGACCATTACGACGATGGCGACAGCGATGAAGACCATTCATAATTAATTAAACTCAAACGTCCAACCAGACATGCCATCATCGTTGGACCCCACTATCAGGCCAAAAGTTGTGCGACCGATCCGAGGTGAAAAACGAACAAGTGTGACTTCGTTGCAGGATACGTGAAAGGATTCCCAAAGGAGAGTTCGTCGGGTTTGGGTTTTAAGCGCAAGGACATACCCTAGCTAAAGTATGCTTGAAGAACTCGAGTAAAACATTCGCCCCATTTTGGCCTTCGTTTCCATCCTGTTCCTTCGGTAAGCGTGTCTCTTTTTCTCGCGTGATTTGGATGACTATCGCTTAATTGCTTCCTCGGCAGGGCAGGATGATTCTGTAGCTTCCTAACCCGTGGTGATAGAAGGGACACGGTTGAGGTTAGAATTTGAAGTGTCCTAAAACTCGACAGAATCTATTTGACGGCCGCACCCGCGCTACACAATCCGGAGGGTAATTAATTACTCAATCTAGTTTTAGGTTTAGTTGGGCCTCGCTCCCGAAAGTGTGCACACACGCGCGTTCTTCGTTTTTGCGTTCGCTCACTAGTGCATAAAACTACCGATTAGTTATGCCAGGGTTGTAGGTTGGGAAAAGTTTTCATTTTCACTATTTCATGCCCAACACCAGATTCCCAAACACCAACGAGCTTTGTCCCGGTGAACACTTCTTCCAGCGGGACAGGATGTTTTATTGAATCGAGAATGATGACACTCTCTCTCTCTCTTTATCCCGTGCTGCCACATTTCCAACGTTTTCACCAACCATCCATACACACACACACAGAAAGAAACTAGAGCCAAAGCCTTTTAGTTAATTATAAATTCCATTAATAACTCAAAAGGCCCAGCGGGCGCGATGGGGTGTTATATTTGTGCCTTGCGTTGTGTGAACTTTCCGAACACAAAACACAATCGGTGATTAATTTTTCAACCCGATCATTTTTACTCCCAACTCTCGGTGTGACGGCGCTTCCAGTGAGCGCCCCAATGAGATATTGGTGGGAGCACGTCGGGGCATCACACCTTATCTACCAGCTTGTACCGATCTTAACTTCGATTGTCGGGTACAATGTTGGGATCAGAAACACTTCATCGGCGACTCCTTTTTCCCAGGCGGCGTAACTCAAAACGGGGAGGGGGAGGGGGAGGTTTCAGGTTTTCTGTCCGCCTGATTAATCGTCAAACATTGCCATACTAATCGTAATGCTATTGTGCCATAAATTACTGTTTAATGCCGATCCTGTCCGGCTGTGGTAAGAACTTAATTATCCTGTGCACGTGATAAATCTATCCGATGATGAACAGCAAAGCATATTTGCAGCTTTCGCTATGCTGCAAAACTCGTTAAAGAAAGGAATGTTTGGATTACTGCTTTGAGGAATAAAGTCCAACTTTTCGTCCTATAAATGAGGAAAAATTAAGTTAACTCCTTTACAGTTTCGTCCGAGACTGTCTTGGGCAATCCTCGATTGTTTTGTTGAGTATTGTACTCAGACTCAGATGACTCTGGCTCAGAGTCCTCAGATGCTGACACTGGCAGCGCCCAAGATGGGTCGTCATGGGCCTTATGTGCTGACCAGCAACATCGATTTATAATCGAATAAAATCGTACGCACAATTAAAAAACGAAGTAATTGTAAGCAATTTTTAGGTACATAAGAACGAATAATTAGAATACACTCATGGTCAATTTGAAAACAATCTTCGATGAGGCTAGAATTCGGTCCCGGCTAATTGCCATCCGCCTAAATCTTTCATCCGAAACACTCCACCCGATCGCGACGAGACAAGCACTCGGCCCCGGTTACACTTCTGATTTGGACCAAAAACTCCACAGAAATGTTTTAAAACCTAAGAACCAGGTTTAGAAAATTGCAAGGCTGTTAAGGACTTCAGTAATTAGAGGATACCCATAGTAGAACGAGGATTAAAATCCGGGCAGGAACTCTGGTCCTGCCGAGTGAAGACCGGCGCCGTTTGAGCCTTACCACCGGGCCATCCTATTTGAACTCCCATCATATTAATTAAACAATTACTCCGCAATCCATCAACTTTATGCTCTAAAAAACCATTCTCCCATGCGATGCAAAAGATACAGCCCAAACACACCATTGCAGCACGATGATAAATTAATCAATTTGATTTATTTCATTTTGTGGTGAACCAAAAGTATGTCCAACATCCACAACGACAGGACGGTTCATCTCCATGAAAGCATAACATTTATCAATTCACATGACATTTGGTATTTTTGGCAACAGTACACACAACCTCAAAAAAAAAAAAAAGTAGGACAAAGCCGGATGTCTCGACAAGTAATAATCAGGAAATGAAGTCAACCAACCAAGAAATTACAGCACCCTCGGCTATGGACCAGAAGTCAGAGTCCGGAAGCATAACAGACTGACCTATATTTTATTGTCGGGGGTGTCCAAACAAAGCAGCAACGACAAAAAACGACAAGCTTGCTTAACATCATTTCAGACTACCATCCCCATCGATTAGAGCAACGACCCGGACCGCAACGAATACACCCTTAAACAGAAAGGAGTTGTTGTTGGTATGCCCATGATGACCTCCCTCCCAAAAAAAAAAAAAAAAATCTCCATCTCGGCGATTGTGATCAAACATCAATTGTGATTGAATATGATTAATTTGCGTTCGGGTGGAACGTGTTGAAAAATGTTAACCATCATATGGAACCGCAAAAAGGTTGATGACACGTAAATGACACCCGGTTGATCGGGACAGGGGGATTGATTCAATTTAGCACTTCGTACCATTTGACATTCCACAGAACAGAACAAGCAAAAGACCTAAAGACACACACACACACACACACCTCAACTCAGCATGCTCAAAGTTCGAACTCGATACGCGTGTGGGAAGTATGTGCACATTTCGGCATTGCAGTAAGGTTTTTTAAATGGCTGGAGGTTTTAATATCAAACAAGCTTTCAACCAGGCTGCTACAACCACCGACTCGAGCTGAAGGAGACACTTGAGATCCAGTCACAGCAAACCAACCAACCGAACAAAGCAAAAACTCGTAAAACAAACTGGTTACGGATGGGACATGCCGGTTTTTTTTTTTTTTTTTGTTGCTTCATTCTCTCCATCATGAATCATCGTACACAGAAAACAACTCTACGCCGCCATAAGCTGTTTGTCCGACAGCCGACAACATAAGCACAAAAAATCCGCAAAGAAACTTTCACCGGCCGTCTTTTGTGTGGGTTAAGGTCAAACCATGTTAGCCTCATTAATCGTCGAAGCGCTCCGGTGTGCTGGTAGATGGGAGAAACACAGAAAGATCTTAAATTTTTGTCCGATAACATCGAGTTTCGAGCATTTTTCGAGGGATCGGTCTGGGTGGGATTTGAATCCTGCTTCTGCCGTGTGAAGACCGGCGCCACTGTCACACCACTGGCCCGGCTCTAATTAGGAAGTAAATAACATCCTAATAAAGAGATGTTCCTGTTGCTAGGAAAATAAGATGATCACGTTTCAATTTAAATTTGGGTTGTATAAATATGGTAGATTAATTTTAAGATAATTTAAAAGTACATCAACAACCGAAAAAAGCATATAAAATTTAAATATCATATTTACTTCCACGAAAACAAGCTGCATATTTCATTGCAACACCAAACCAACGAATTGAAGACTACTAATATACACAGAAAAGAGCCTCAAATTCACATCACATTGTCAATTCAAAACAAATCACTTGTGCAACCCAAGTACATGCAAACAAAAACATTGGATGAAAGTCACCGAACTGATCCGTTCGTCAAATTGGTGTCAAATTAAATGCAAAGACACGCAATTGGCAGCGTCTTTCACTTGGTAGCACAACTTCAGTGCGATTGTGTGGGACGTCGGTGAAGGAAGGTTGCAACCCGCCAACGCCCTTTGCGCGTGGCTTGGTCGGAAAGAAAGTGGTAACGCGTGGTTGGGGACGCAAAACGAAACCTACGCCTTCTCACCGGCGAGACGAGAAAATGATCTCAATCTTGTCGGTCGGTTCGGTTTTTGCTAATTTTCGACTCCAACACACAACCTGATTAGGTCTTTGTGCCTTTATGTGTGTGTGTGCATGGAGTTCGCGGTTGGCTTCAAGCAACGATTAGCAAGAGCATTTGTGCACGGCAAGCGAAACTTGTCTATCGGTGGAAAAGATAATTCCGACAGATAATAATTGATTAATGGCAAACCACGTCAGATGAAGATTAAGCCGCCTTTAAGCAGGTGTGGTTCGACCTTTTCGGCTTTGCCGAAAGAAAGAAAAAAAAATGCTTGGGGAAAGAAATTTGTCTTTCTTGAAGGATTGGAGAAAGATTTATACTTGCTCAAAGCAGGCAATTGTAGAGGTAGAAAAATTAAAATAGCAACAATTGAAGATATTTTTTTCTACTGAAATCTGCCTACGAGGTTTCATTATAAATTAAGTATTTACCACAGAAAACTACATTTACCACAGAAAAGCATGCTTTTTATAATATTTTGACAGATTTTCAGCTGGAGGGTGTCGATCAAAATTCATTTCGCTAGCGGTAATAATAACTTTAAAGAGCGTCTAATAAGTCATTCGATGAAAAGATATTACGCAGAAAAGGAACTACCAGCAAGAAAGTGATGCAGTTTGATTACCAAGAGTTTAGGCTAACGCAAGTATTCCATCAGTTGTTCTAAACCATCATCAGCTTCTGCTGTCGGTGTAGCAATACCGCACTGATAAGGGTAAGGATCAACGCCTTTTGAAGACAACAACAACACACAAAATGCACGATGAATCGCACACTACGGGGACGAGTCTCTGTACTATGCAGATAGAGGATGCAAAAACATAAGCCATTTTAGAACAGTCAAGGTTCCCAACTATCTTTGGCGGAGTACGCGAGCAGGGCGTGTGGAGAAAGTGAATGAACCATGAGCTAGCTGTTGAACTGTTTGGCGCTGAAAATATCCTCACGATTGTTGGGGCACGTGGTGGGAATTCTGAACTCATGCTCCACCAAGAAGGTGTAGAGGAGCACAGCTCACTCGCTCGCTGGATGGATCAGGTGTAGTCGAACCTGTCGGAGATCGAATGCAGCCGTGGATGGGAAGCTGCATTCGACAGACAGAGTTTCCTGGAAACGAATTGCATGCCATGTCAGCAGCATGTTGAGAATTTATTGTACCGTAGTGGACTTCTTCACGAAAGATCTGACAGTTGCGGCTGTAGAAAAATGAAACACAATTTGGCAGGAGTGGGTTCGATCTTTTTACAGTGTTTGTGTGTACAACTCGAGATATTCGTTCTAAAAAATGACCAGTAATTTTGACTGGTCCAGTCGAAAAGGTACTTTCTTAATCATGGCCCTTCTAATGTTAGCCAATCTCATAAATGGCTTAAGCATATTCAAAAATGGGAGCATTAAAACTTCAAAGATACATTGCAGTAATATTTCACATTTTAAAGTAACAGCTAAGGAAAATTAAATCCCCAATTTGCCATATTCCTCTCAAGGCACACGTTAGACAAAAAGCGTTCTATCAATGCTGCCATCGCTGTCAATTTCTTATCATAAAACAGCCAGACCTCTCTACTGATGCTTAGCTGCTTCTCTTTCTGTTACTTTAGTGAGTTTTACTTAGTAAGAGTCCCACCATTAGCGCCCTCTATCGCCATTTTTAATTCCAAATCCCGTCAAACCTTGAATGGGATGAGTTGGTGAAAATCCTTTTAAAAATTACCGTATTCTACCTATTCAAAAACCAAATCCATCAGTGTGGCACAATAAGAACAAACAAACAGGAAACTTCCCAACCAATCCATGTCACATCCAATCCATAAAGACGAAAAAAAGCATATAAATCGTATTTTACAGTATCAACAACAAAGAAGAAGAGAGAAAACTGTAGCCTAACGATGATGTGCATGGGATAATATAATTTGCTCCACTTGACAACGCTAGTAGCTAGAGCCACTCGATTTGTTCGAACGGCGACGCTCTAAGCAAACAATCTGTCAAGAGCGTAACGAGCGAATCAATGGATGGTAAAAAGCAAAAAAAGAGACAAAAACACACGACTTCACACACACATACACGTGAGGGTCCTTCACATCTTCCGCCACAGTCCTCTTAAAATCCTCCCCAAAACCGGAAACAGGATCATAGTGTAGTGGCGGATCCTTCCAAAAGTTGCTGCTTTTGCTCATCGTTTTGCGTGTGTGTTGGTATCACATCCGCTCGAATTCGGAAGGAATACAACGCTTCTCTCTGTACTCTAACGAACCGTAAACAATGCAAACTTAACTCCGGTCGCTTGTGCTGCGATAGGTTCTTTCGGGCTAGGGCGAAAGGACTCCTTATGGATGGGGAAAAATTCGATGCAAACGATGAGTGCACCGTAGCGTAAAAATATGATTAGACTAGCACCACCAGTTGACCTAGCGTCCCGGTGCTTTTGTGGCACCCTCAAAAAGGATTTGATATTCTATTGTTGCCGTTTTGTTTTTCGTTCAAAGAAAATGTAACATAAAAGCTCAAACACAAAGCTTCTTTTGCTGAATTTTAAAATCGAAAAGTAACGAACTAAATTGCTTGCTGCATGCTCATGGCTGAATTTTCGTTCTACCCGCGCGTCGATAAGGAAGCGCCAAGCCCCATTCGTTCATCTTGCTGCATAATGAGCTGTGGACCGAGTTTGAAGTGATCTTGGGATCAGGACGAACGAAGCACACGGGACAACCTTGTCAAACACAAAAAAAAAAACTCCACTTCTAGTACGGCGGCCATCTCGGTCGCTTCCCACTAATGGGGTCGAAGCCTGTTATTTCTGGCCAAATGGGCAGTTGCCACCACCACCGCCGCCGCCAACTAGCAAGTGTTGCGCATCCGCGTGGTCGGATGTCCTTACAATTTTGCTAGAATTCAGGAAATAACACAGATCTCTGTGTCTTGCGTCTAGCATGAGAAAAAAAAACAGCTACAAACAAACATGGAAAAGGACGGAAAAGGATCGCGCTAAAGTGCACCGTTGGAGTGTTCTTCAACTGAGGTTAACGTGGGACGAGAAGTGAGTCACATGTTATTACGAGTAATGGTGTGAGCCTCGGTTAGCTGCTTGCGAAAATTTCCGCTAGATTGCATCCCAAGGTCTACAGCCGGCACGGCCAAGAGGAATTGCCCACCGGAGACTCGTTTCCTTCATTATCCAGGCTCAAAATGGAAGCTTCTAGCTGTCGTAAACAACACAAAAATGTCTGCCGAGAAGGTTTTTGGATGAAAAAAAAAAAAACGATGGGGAAAGCAAAACAATTCTAACCGTTCATTTTTTGGAGCTCGTAGAATACCATCAAGATGTCCAGAGATCGTCCAATTAGTTGTTACGATGAGTAAAAAGGTAGCAGAGTGACTTCCAGCCTGTGTAGCTATAATAATGAGCGTTAAACTTTATACTCCAATCTGGTATATGATCAAATTGAATATTTCGTAAGCATGACCTTGGTTTTTTATTTTTCAATTAAAAGCCTTCAGCTACGTTAAATAACGAAACTGCCGTTAAACCGAAGCTACGGCGCTACTACTCGTCTGCGATTATAAAACAAAAATGGTTTGGGCAATTTAAAGATGGCAAAACAGGACACATGCTTCGACAAAACATGCATTTAAACACTGGCTACCGTTAACAAGGGAACGACAATCGCCACCATTGAAAACTTCCAACCTAACTTTATGCCATTAAAAGCAAAACAGGACCTTCCGAACCAAGGACCTACAACAAACGGACAAACGGGCGACGAGGACGATAATCCGTTGTACAAACGTCGCAAATTATCATTATTGTGTGTCCTCGGTTCCTCAGGGATTACACTTGCCAGAAGGGCGAACGGGGGCCGGGCAGAGAACAGAAAGCTTAAGAGAAATGCACACAACACACCACACATACACACGCCTTAGGTGGGTGCGCTTGTTCCAACAGTTGCCGAAGAAAAATGGCACCAGGTAATGCCATAAAAATGTGTACACCACGAACCGACGGAGACCGGAGACAGCCTCCCCCGGTGCGGTGGTGCATGATGTTTTATGTTGTGCAAATCCTGAACCGAACGGGAGGCGAAAAACTGGAACAAAACTGAACGGGCGGAAGTTGAACCATAAACCGCGGATCCGGAACCAACCCGCAACCCACCAGACGACGACGACACGGACGGACGGTTCTCGCCCACACTCCCAGGCCCCTGGGCGAACGAACTGAAATGTTTACATCCCGATGCCAAATGGCTTCCGGCTGACTTGGCTGGGTGGAGAGCACGCAAGTGGGATCGTCAGGCGCGAGGAGCTCCGTTGCAGCGCCGCAATTCAGTTGAGAATTGAAGACCATAATTTCTTTGCCCGCTTCACCGTGGTTCGGTAGGATAAAGAAGCAAAGGAGCGCTGGCTTTCGACTTCGACAAAGCATAACAATCCAACCGGTGGAGAGAACAATCCGTGCTAGCTACAGATCTTGCCTCTCACTCGACTATTACTGGTTCGTTAGAGCTGTAAAAACTACATTTCGTAACTGCAGCCATTGCTACGGTGGTTCGGAGTTTTAAGGTGGGTCTGCGTTGTAGATGCACATGTTCTGCGTCAGCTTCAGCGGATCGGGAAGAATGGGGCAGATGAGCTGATGGGTACAATTTAGCATCCGCTCTTTGCAATAAACTTGTCTACCTAGCAATCAAATATCACAGATAATGCTATCATCTTTTTTTCTGTCCGGTTGCTAATCTACCGCAGCGAGATCGACATTTTGCCGGAGAAAAGGATTTTTTTGGCTGGAAATGTATAGTCGTTCAAGATAATACTACCATTCAACAATGAGGGAAATAAAATGCAGTTTTCAATGTCCGAATACTTATCAGAGAGCTTTTATACCGCGCATTACTACCCCATTTTCCAGCTACTGTTGACATTTTACTTGTGAACAGTTGAGCAACAGTTCGGAATAGTACATTGAGAGTCTCGAAAAAATGACTTGAAGTTATCTGGGATAAAGAATGAATCATTTATATTATAAAACTTATTTCAAGTACACTCATATTCTGTAGAAGCCTAGATAATAAGCCTGAATAACAAAAGTCTTCTTAAATGACACATAGTTGTCACTTTGGTATTATGACTTTGCGTTTGACTAAATCAGACGTTTAAAAGACGATGACAGATCGTCCAATTGACGATGATGGCAATGGAAAATTTGTCAAGGACAAGGACAGCCGCGTGATATGATGTCCTGCAGAACCGTACCACCGGAATCCTCAGCCATGTTTACGAGTCGCATCAGTTTTACAATACATTCCAATATCCTCTTCTGAATTCGTAGGCAGAAGTAGGATGGACGTGCGGCATCTTAAATACATCGCGAGGTGAACGCGCACGGAAGATATCAGCACCAGGTGATGATGGAGCCAAAGCCAAGGTTCGTGAGAATGGCTTTGACTCAGATCATGCACAAGAAGAGGCGAAAATGCATTGATCCATTGTTCCGGACGACTTATGACACGCAGCAGTACTGCGTTGATCAGAGTTGCAAAATCGAGGAGCAGCGCCTAAAAATTTCAACAAAACCATCAAGCACAACTGCGTGTTGATGTATACGATGACATTATGGACTTTACCTGTACAGCCGATCAGCATTGGCAAAATGGAGCACCTGAACAAGGCCAAACATTTGAGCAAGCAGGAAGGCATGTTATGCCTGATCTCTTCATTACAGTAACGTGCAACGCAAAGTGGCCAGTGGCGATCGAGTCTTTATTATCACGGCAGGTAGCTTTCGATGGACCAGATCTCACTTCACGTGTTTCTCAACTGAGACTTAAGGCAATCCTGGAGGACCTTTTAGCGAAGGTGCTTGGGCTTCCGAACGCACGCATTCATGTAATTTAGTATCAAAAACATGGTCTTCCCCAAGCTCACTGTTTGCTGATCTTCGGTGAAGCGGACAAACCACGGTCGGCGGCGGATTACGGCCGATTGGTTTTGGCTGAAATTCCCGATTCTGCAAACGAGGAGCTTCACGAAACTGTAAGCAAATGCATGATGCATTGGCCATGCGGTAGGGCGACGACACCTTACCTCGCATGAAAGATAAATCAGTTTTCCGTTTGGTTAGAGTCTACCATCGGACCATTTCCATTTGGGTTTGACAATGAGGCCTAATATAGGTGAGTTGCGAAGTCTCTCTTTACTAGGAAGGACTGCTACTCGCTACGACTTTTCCGAAGTAGGCTCATTTTCAGACTCAACAAAGTGTCTTGAGTTGGGCTCAACAAATGTTCCAACAGCCCAACCGGTTTAAAATAAACACTGTTTGATGCGATCAGAGCAGTTCGATGCCCGTCTTTAAACGGTAGGACCTAGGGTTCAAATCTCATCCGGACAGTTGCACCATAGTTGAGGATTGACTATCAGGAAGTCTAGCATGCATTTGATGGCCAGTGTGACCTGGAAGGACGTTAAGTCACGAAGAAGAAAAAAATTTTGACTGAAGTAAAATCTTACTTTAAATTTGGAGGCAGCTACTCATCTGCTTAAATTTATAAGCTTATTAGTTATATTATGTACCAAAGTGCCTACAAAAGTAGACTAAAGTACTGCCAAAAGTGGTTGAAAAACTAGCAGGGGAGCTTTAACAGCACTTTAGCTAAATCCTTCATAATAATTCGAATCGAATGCTTCAACAAGCAGCGCTGTACTATCACAAACAAGCTTTACCAGCCTAAAATCGGCAAAAATTAAATCCAAACCGCATCACTTAAGCGTGTACACAATGCCCCAGCTCCAGTGAAAATGCATCCCGGTATCACTTTCACAGTACTAGCCCGGAAACTAGCGCATGGCAGGACACTAAGCACCCAACCAGAACTACGATAATCATTCACCGTGTCCAACCAAGAACAGGGAACCAACGAAAAGTAAATGGAAAAAAGCAGAACTCTCCCAGCTCATCCATCACTAATGGGCCGCTATCTGTCTCCCTTTGGCGCCTGGTTGGCACACCGGAAAACTATGAAGCGAACCGGATACTGCATCCATTTTGGGCATCCCAAATTTCCTCACCCCGCCCACACACCAACCATCAGGTGGTCCCGGTTAGGCTGGCATCATATTTTATTCAACTCTCGCGCACAGTTTCACTCATCAAAACTAAAGCTTACTTTAAGAGAAAAAAGTGAACAGCAAAAATGTCGATGTACCACCCTACGGTAAGGCAAGGGACTCCGCCACGGATTGTACCACTAACGAGACGTAAGTTAAGTGATAGTACAGTAAGGAAAAGATAGAATAGTTCACCGGCACCAGTTCCTCGTTCGTTCGTGGCCGGGCTTCTTATTGATTCCCCTCTTTTCACTGTGCCACGACAATTGCCGACCGGGGTCGAAAGCAGGAAAATAGGATCGGGAAAGCTTTTTGGTCGTGCATTATTCCGTACTTTCTTCCCCGAGCGAAACAGTAGTGCAGTGGTCGACCTTTTATGGTCGATTTTTTCGCGGGAAAATGAATGGATCTCCCGGGGAACTGGGGAAAAAGGTTTCGTGACATGCCTTGAAAGAAATACCCAACGGGTATCGCTATAGGCGTCTCCACACCCGCAGAGGCACCTTCGTCCGGTTGTTCCTCGTGGTTTGGTACGTTGCGGACAAAACGAGGCAAACGAGCCCAAAAGCACCTGATAAATGGAGATTTTCGTTTTACTTTTCTGAAAATTGACGATAGTGTATCTTTTTTCTGCACCGGAAGGTCCTGTCCCGCAAATGGAAAAAAAAGACGAAAGAGAAAAGCATAGCCACTAGGGCCAAGGCATGAAATAATTCAAAAGAAATACCAAGAGACAACAGAAGGTAAAAGGCTCGATGTGGCATTGGTAAAGAAGATCACCCTTCTTCCGGTGAGCTTTCCTTACGTTTCTGTCACTTTTACGATAAAATACATTCTAGAAGAGTTTGTTTTCTTTCTTATATTTCTTGCAATTCCATTCGTTGGCCCAGATCTCAGAACAGAAAATGGACACCGAACTGTAGAAATGTACTTCCGGTATTTTAACGACGAATCCGTCGCTTAACTGTTCGCTTTTTTTCGTTGCTTATTCTTCCCTCTAACCACATGCCGGGCGATTTCTCACGCTCTTTACACCGTGGCGTGATAGGATGAGTCGGAATGAAATGGAGCAGCCACAAAGCGAATGCTTCTCCAGAAAACTCCAAAAACCGGAAAATGGACCTCAACCGGAAGCGTGGGAAACATTTCCCAAGGAGCGCATTATGGTTTGGCTGATTTTGATGCTTGATGGGATAAAGGAAAAAAAAAACATGCGGAAAGCTTGAACCAGTCTAGAGAAAAATTTCCCATTATATGAAACTTTTTTTTTGTGGATGATAGTAAAACGCTCATGAATAAAGATGGTGGAATGGATGAAGGATTCGGTCTGAAGGGCTGACATTTTGTTTTCCCGTGATGTATGCAACATTAGCTGTTGGAATCATTACTTTGGAAAATTTTGACAATTTTCTCACTAGTAGAAAACATTTGCAGAACCATTTATCGTTTAAATTTTTAATCCAAGTTTTAGTGCTTCAAGTTCTCTCATGAAATGTCAAGACATCGATTTGTTCTGAGCACCTTTAAGTATCCAAAGGCAGCGTGCAGAGTTTATAGGTTTAAATCCTATATGAACCATTCTCCCGTAGTGAGGATAGACTCCAACTACGTGAGGTTTAGGTAATAGGTCTCAAAAGTCATTTGATATCTGGCGTGACCTAGAATAGAAGGTCGTTAAGCCACGAAGAAGAAGTATTTAGTAGTGATAATTATTCTTTTCACTGACGGCTTCAACATTTGAAAACAATCGACTCCCGGCAAGAACTAGGGCGACAAGTCTGGGAAAATTAATGACAGTGTAAGGTTGAGTTGGCGATTGGCGATAACTATATTAAGAATTCGCTGACCGTGATCGATCGGCCAAACTATCAAGCGTTACCAACCGTTTCACGATATCAGCCTGCTGCATAAGTATTCGAAACCTCTCATTGTACATGGGTGGCTTCGCGGGCTATATCGTCCGGTGCCATTTTCATGACATGACCAGGACACCAGAGAAATTAAGCCTTCTTCATGACTTAACGACCTGCTAATTCATGTCAATCTTTACTGCCAAATTTCAATCAAGTTGGTCAATCCCAAGTCACAGGCTTTTCTCCGATAATTTTGAGCCTCCCAAAAGGTATCCGAAACTTCAGTTCGGTGGCATCACACTGATGCTCGTACGCTACTTCGTTAGCGGAATTATAATTCCTATTAGTAATTTTGGCAAAAAGTTTTCGCAGAATTATCGCAAGTTTTGTGAGAATTAAATTCCTCCAAGAATTGGGAAGCCTTCTATCGCAACCTCCCAAAGCATGCATACTAAATAAGGTTACTCTTTGAAAAAACTTCATCAACTTGACTGTTTTCTTGCTTGCGCCTGCGGCAGAGTAAAGCTCTCCAAGCGTATGTAAGGAACCGGTGCTCGGTTTGTGGAATTTCTGTCACGAAACCTTCTAATGAGCTCCCGTGAAGAGTCGTCTTCAGACAATGATACCCATGTGCTTGTGTGTGTGCTCGACTAGCGCCAGGCGAATGCCTTTTGCATATCAATTTCTTGCCAATCCTAGAGTGCATTACGCTAGGCTCTGACAGCTTTCGATAACGAGAGCCCGGGCTCTCGGCTACGCGCCCGGTGGATGCATGTCGCAAAATGTGAAAACGGTTCCTGCAATCTTCCGGTGGCAGGCATAGAAACGCGACACAAAATTATTGAACGCGAACGTGATACGCTTCATAGCAATGTGTGCTCACCATAGTTCGCCCCATCGGCACGGATGACGTTCGACAGTCGGATGCAATTGATAGGCGGGAATTGACAACTATTGTAACTGCCATTACTGTATGACAGTTTGATATCGTCTTAAGGAAGTGAATTCGTGACAAGAGTTAATATTAAAAGGCAATAAAATGCAGTATGGAAATGAAAATATAAAAAAAATCAATTTTGAATCAAGAATAGACTGCTGGCAACCAGGTTTACCAGCTCATACAACAAACCCTCGTCAACCATTTAATCCTTACTGTCACTGGTGCGGGAGGGTAAAAAAGTAACCCAACGTTAAGAGCCCAACAACGACCTTGACTTCAAGAGTTTTCTTTTTAGGGTTTTTTTGCGATTCCTGGAACGGTCCTAAGTCGTTGCAACTTAAATCGACCGTTGGATGTTTTGTTGGGTCGAAAGTTTCGTTTTTTTTTTCATACTACTCTCCGCCGTTCCTTTCTGCAAACTTAACTTTTCAAGTTTTGCAACTTACTTACTCTGGGTACTGTGCTTGGTATAACTGGTTTTGTGTTCGAGATTTCATCCACGTCGTGTCTATTTATTGTAGCCATTTTACGCTAGCTTGAAGGGACGCTTTCCACGCGTTATAATTTTTCAATCTGGCTAACTTTGTCACTTCAGGACATACTTTTTTTTCTTTGCAGGTGTATAAAACGCTTCTTCTCAATATTGATGAACGTCAGCGGATGATTTCAT
The DNA here is from genome assembly GCF_943734695.1 of Anopheles maculipalpis. Classification (NCBI taxonomy): domain Eukaryota; kingdom Metazoa; phylum Arthropoda; class Insecta; order Diptera; family Culicidae; genus Anopheles; species Anopheles maculipalpis. The sequence continues at coordinate 88,763,449 of NC_064871.1, forward strand.
CTCCCCTTTTCTATTTGTTTCCCGCTCGAGCTATGTGTACCTTACGGGTTTTTTGTTAATATTTCTATATAATTCACATTCTAGTCACGTTCTTGACGAAGATACGGATTTTTTCGTGGGTCCTTTTATTTAATTCATTCTAATTCTGTGAAGATTTATACAACACAACAGAAGCCACGAGAAAAACAAGCGATTAAAGGCAAGTGGTCACACGTCTCGTGAGAAATTATTCATCTGAAATTATTTTTATCGGATAAAGATGTTGCTAACTGCATCCATGTGCAGTGTCACCACGAAAATGTGATTGTCAGTATCATCAACAGAGGTAGAAAAGTACTTTTTGTTGAGGTTGAACATAAAAACAGAATTAAAAATTGCATCTCTCATGAACAAACAGCCATGAAAGGAACAAAAACTTATAATACGCTATTTGAGACACAAAACAACTGGCTCAACGGATACTTAAAATACAACTTTGAGCAACTATTTCATAGCTTTAATTTATAGTTTTGGGAATCTTACTATCAAACTAAAATAGTAGGTCAAATTATATTAAATAAATTTAAAGTACAAACTTATCCTGTTTTTTTCTCTCTCTCTTGCTCTTCCCTGTTTGTTACGACCGTGGCCAATTTAGTCGCACATGCACGAGCGACAAGAATTTAATATGATCGTCACGTGCCATCTACTGTTTGGCAGGTGTATCGAAACGAATGCCGGAGGGGCTGCTGATGTTACTGATGGACGAGTGCCGATAGAGGAAAAAAAAAAGTCAACCAACCACTGATTCCCGGCCCTATCACTGGTAGCACAGATGGTGGTTTCAAACGCACGAACGGAAACACGTTTCATGGTCACACACAATATGGCATGTATTCCCGTTCGAATCGACCACCTGCAAACGACACCGAAGCCATCGCCGGTACCGTTTGTAATCCGATACCGAAACACGTCAAAATTAAGGTGGATAATTTGCTGCGAAATTGTCAAGATATGAGCAAAGTCTTGCCGTAAGACATAGCAGACAGACGCCGACGGGGCACAAGCGAGACAAGCCCAGCCAAAGGATGTCGAAAAGGCACGCACAACCCAAGCACTGATCTGATCAAACAGAAGAGGAGCGGGGCGTGACGAACCAAAATCAGGCCCTCTCACACCTCGTGCGATACGAAGCCTTTGCGATGTGCGGGAAAATGTATATGGGTTTTCATGTCCTACGAAAAAGCCGTTTTTTCTTTCTTCTATCCGATGGCACGGTCTTCTATCCGACCGGCACGAACGCTCCGATCACTGTGTCAGATCATTTTGACGTCGTATTGGATTAGTGAGTGTTTAGAGAGAAGGAGTGCAAGAGAGGGATAGAGACTGCCAGCTAGGCCAGACAGCCTCAGCTAGACTGAAAGAACTTAAGAACGACATCTATCCGACGTCGTTCAATTTCATCCAAATCAATTTGATGGTGTTTGATTTTGTAGAATAACAAAACAACGCACTGGCGGTAGAACCAATTCACTCGAAAGTGGCTCATCTTCACGATAGGTAGGTATTGGTCGTGGTGATGGGTTGTTTTTTATGAGAATGAGAATGAATTTGTGGTAAATCTCATGATGCGTTAGTGTCATTGGCGATAAGAATATCTCTTCACATTCACTTCTTCCTGTTGTTATCATACAAATGTGTAAATCGATGAAATTGCGCACCGTCCAAGAGCTCGATCATCACGTAGCACTGTGCATCTTCTTCACCGGTAGGCGTTTTTTTGCGTTGTTTAAGGACTTACCTAGCAAAGAGAAAGAAAATTGGAAAGAAATTGTTAGACGATACAGATTCGACGGCCGTTTGACATGGAGAACATAATAGCTGTCCAAAAAGGAAAGGTATCGTACGTCTAGATCGAGTGTGTTTCATCTACTTTTTCGTTTCATGTTTGTTTGGTCGCATTGTTTAGCTTTGCGAGTTCCGATTTCATTTGGCTGTTGAGGCAGTGCTTTAATTTCTGAAATACTTAAGGTTTTGCTCGCTTTTACCAACTCTTCACATTCCGAAGCGAGCTAACAAACGGCTCAAATAACAAGACCACAAATTGTAAGTTGTGGTGTTTTCCTTTTTTTTCTCTTTCTACCCGAACAGACGAATTCGAAATGAAAACCTGAGTTAACAGAAAACAATTTCAATTGACATTGGAAACCGGTCTTTGAAGTTGTTGTTTTGTTGTCACTGATAGCTTAAAGCAACTCTCAGATTGTGGGACTAGAATCCTGGGAGAGATCAGTAGCACTCACAAAGATTGAAACAATATCAAGTATCTTCAAAGTGGTGAGTTTTTCGCCAGTTCAAAAGTTATACACCTGATCGTCTGTTTTCCGGTAGTGGTGCAAATAAGACTAGCAAGTCATTCGACCTACTCCACTATGTAGTTAAGCCAAGAGGAAGACATCTGATCTTAATCCTGACCTGATTTTGGATTGTTGTTGTATTATTTATTAAGAATTGTCCGCCATTGCGTTAACAATATTGAAAATTCTTAAGACTAAACGTTGGGTCTTCATGGGCTTCACGTCATCATGGAGGTAGATAGGGAAGGGAAACACTTATGAGGAAGCTGGAAAACGGAGGCGAGAACGGAAAGATGTTAAGGAAAGGCTAAAATCGAACAGAGCATAACTGTTGTTGAAGCAAAGAATGGCACGCAAGAAGATGCTAGGCGCTGAATCAAGCCTAGACACTTGTTCGCTTATTTTATGATTATATTTAAATGATCAGCGAATGAAAGTATGCAGTCCAACCCAAGATAGGAGCAAATTGTTTGACACCACATGTAGAAGTTGTCAAGATGGGATTGTAGGGACAAACAGTCAGAGTAAGAGGATATCCGAGAGAACAATTTAACATCGTTAGCATAACAAAGAAATTAATCTTGAGGTAAGACCTCGCGTAAATCGTTAATAAATAGACATGGACTTAAAACAATTCCTTGGGGTACGCCAGAGTGAGCCATAAAGCATGACGAAAAAATATTTTCAAGTTTGACTTGATATACACGGTTTGATAAATATGAGTAAAAGCCACAAGACAATGTCGCCCGAGGGCTCAAGTTTTTTCAATTTTTTTAGGATAATATCGTGAGGTAATGCCGCTTTGAAGTCAGTGAAGATTTGACGACCATGTTTAGAGTCTTTGTTATTTAAAATATGAAGCTTACGACTTGCTATAATCCTGCTATAATCAAAAAAATCAGATGAATTTCTGAAGATACAACAATACCCGAGTGAGTAACTTTGACATCCTAGACAAGAATAAGAACTTCAACTTAAGAATGCCTCAATTTGTTTCTATTTTTAGCTCACCTCATATTCTAGTCTTATTTACACCACCAAGCCAAATGGCATTTCCTGTTTGACATTTACCATTTTGTTCGATCTTCATTTCAACTCTTGTGTTCCAGCTACCTATTACATCCTATTAGATTGTCATTAATTTTCCCCACTCACAACACAACAGCAAACAACTGGCTTTTCATTAAATTTTAACGCAAACACCAAGATCGCACAGCAGCCCTCCACCAGTCCAGCAAAGTTTTCATCTCGTTTCAACTCATCAATTATGAATTATTGATGAGCAAAAGTATCACACAAAATAGCAGCTCCGGTTACCTGATTTGACTTTCATGGGCCGCGGACAATGAGACCGAGTCCGAGCCAAACTATTCCAATTCGATGATTAATGGCCCCCTTTTTTGCCGGTCAGCAGAAAAACATCACCACCGAATGCTGCCAAAAAGCCCTCCGTACCACAAAAAAAAAAAACAAACACAAACACAAGCAATGAGCCACACTCAACGATGACTCTGTGACCGTGTTTCGGGCCCGATCGATAGAAGGTGGTTGTTTTTAGCAATTCATAAACCTGCCCTCGGAGGTCGAACATAAATTACATTACCGAACCAATCGAATGTTCGTCCTTTCCACCCCCCCCCCCCCCCCCCCTCCTCGAGGAGGCATGTTTATTTATCTGTTAGTTGGTTTTGTTCACTCTTCTACACTCTTGTACTACCAATCAGCTGCTTCACGTAATCGATAGCACACCAGTGGTATACATTGGTTGAAACAATCACCTCTTGTCCAAGAAGGTAACGCCCCCAATCACACCGGTAAAAAGGGTCCTCCCAGAGCGCCCCGGGAGAAAAGACTAATCCATTTCCGGGTTTTCATTTGCTCTGCGGGTTTATCGATTTTTTGTTTCGATTGACTGGGCTCTTATCTCGAATATCTCGAATACAGCAGTCTTCCTAGTTTCGTTGGGTGTTTGCCTTATTTGAAACGTAAACTTACACATACACACACACACACCTTACCAATTTGTCCATTCGGTTGGTCCTTCTGTTTCCTTGTGTTAAGCTGGCGAAACCACAACCGACTCGGTAACTACAACAAGCATAAAACCGAGCAGCAAAAGCAAACAAAAACCCAAACATTCCTATCCAGGATCCAACCCTCATAGGTGTACTTTTTTTTTTGGAAACTTGAGTTGATACATGCTGGTTCCTGGTTTTGCACCCAGCTTCTAGTTCTCCGAATTAAAATTCATCAAGCAAAACACGCAACAACACAACATTTAGTCCAGTTTTTCGTTGCTCCTTGGTTCTCTCCAAGGGTTCACTTCGGTACTGGATGTCGGCGGAGCGAGAACTCTCTTTGCTTTTTTGTGTTTTACCTTTTGGCAGCAGCTGTTTGAGGATCTTCTTTTACATTCCATTTTAGGCAGATATAGTTGTGTTGTTTTCCTGTAGAAGTAAAACAACACAACCTCGAGAGCATAAATAAACGACCACAAAAACATTGGCCAGTACCATCATTGTGACGAAGACAAATGAGGGAACTCCCGGTGTGGTTCGAGTACGACGTGAGAAGCCGTGTTGTACCACCACAGCTGCATTAACATTTTACCTGTCCTAATTTGTCCTGGTCCTGGGGAAGTATGATAATGCCCAGGTGTGTCTATTTTCCATTACAATTTACTGCTTTTGTTATCTCTTTCCCTTATATTATTTTCTTCTGTTTTACTCATTCGCTTGTTTAATTTTTATTATTTTTAATACTTTTCAGAATATTCAGTTCTTTTTTTATAAATTTTTCATTTTAAAGTATTTCTTTGGCTTTGTTTTCTACTAACACCTTTTACTTTGTTTATTAATTTTATCTACTACAAGATTTCATACCCTCTTCGCATCTGTTAAAGCCACCGTTAAATCCTGCTTCTATAGTTTTCCCTTCGTCAAAAGCTTAAGCTGACGGATAAGTCATACAGCTTTGGAGTATGTTTGCTTTCCAGCGCAGAAAAAGCCAACACGCTTGAAGTAAAAAACATCTTCTCTTGGTGGCGAACAACCAAGTTTATCCCTTTTTTACCTCCCTACGGTCCCAAAACGAAATCCAAAAATCTGGGATCTCACCAGAAGAAGGATGCGCAGATAAAAAAAAAAACGAGCAAAAGTCCGAATAAACAAAACATGACACAAGCAAATCCCTTGGTTCGGAAGGTCCTGCACCGCTGTCTCGCGCAACGGAAAATCTTTGTCGGCCCACGCTCTCGTTATCCTATCAAAACCTTATCCCTGTCGCCTTTATCCTGGGGACCTGAGGCTGCCAAAGGATCTAACCCGACGCAGACCGAATGGCAGCTTTCTGCTTTGTTGCGTTATTTTCCTGTTTTATCCTTCTGTTTTGAAGTTCTCTTTTTTCTCCTTTTTTATTTCGCTTTCTTTTGTTTATTTTAATGTGTTTTATCTTTGTTTAGAGCTTAGCTATTCATTTTGTTTACACGTTATTTATCATTTTCGATTATTGCGACGTTTCCTTCTTTTTGCTGCTTCCCTCTAGCTCCAACCCGAAGCAGCCACATGTGTGTGTGTGTGTTTGTTCAGACAGTGGAAAATTGATTTTCGATTTTGCGTTTCCATCGACAAACACAAGCCATGGGTGCGTGCCTGTGGTTGTTGGAAGCACTTGGATGGATCCTAAATTTTCGCCTCCCAACATTTGCCGAACTTCAATCGATTTTTCTTCCGGTACCGGCATACTTTATCATTATCGGCAAACGCGTAAACATAAGAAGGAGCTCAAGAAACCCTCCAACACAAGGAAAAAGCATTCCCAAAAGGTTCGAATGGTGCTAGGAAAAAGACAGGAAGGATCTGACCGTGGATTAGATCAACCAACGAAACAATATTAACAGCGCTGAAGGAACGAAGGGTGTCACCCGGACGACATAGAATCTCCTGTCACAAAACGAACCGTGCACAAGCGAATTTCACGCCAACCGAAAAATCTGTCTTTCTTGCCACAGTGTTTTGTCTTTTTAGTTTGCCCGATAAAAGGTCAACTTCGTTATTTCCGGACAGTGTGAGAAATTCCAAAATGTCCAGCAAACACTCGGTATGGATGTGTGTACGGGCCAGTCAGTGAACATGGAATCGAATTTTATCTCCATTTCCCGGACCGATCAATCTTCCGGTGGGAAATTTGGGGGGGGGGACCCAACTAACGGTGACACATTTGAGAACCGTCACAAAGCACCTAAAAGCGAACAAGATATGAGCAGGCGTTTCGTTTCGGCTTGGCGTTTTCCTTTTGCGGTGCAAATCTCCCCTTGTCTTTTTATTTTGGGGGATATGTTTGTTTTTCCACCATACAAGAAACGTGACAAGAAACGTTATGATCGATTGCGGTTTGAGCCAGGATGGAGTGTGTTTGCTCGAAGCAAAAGCATTTGTTTTTACCTTTACTTCGGTATCAAAATAAAAGGCCCAATAAATGATGTATCTTTGCTCATCCGAATTGTGTGTCACACAAAAATACATAAACGAGCAACACATACATCCTCAAGTATTGCAGTGCACTTAACATGAATTACAACGAAAAAAAAAAACCTCCCGAAAAGTTCGATAGCAAAGCACTCAAATCAAACAAAAAATCACAAAATGTTCGCACACAATAAAACGTCCTTTTGTCGAAAAAGTACCAAAGACACTCTCATCCCCGTCCGAAAGGCTAATTTAATTTGTAAACAGACTGTACAAATCTGCACCACCACCACCACCATGCTGGTACTACCCGTGCCACCACGCCACAGCTAGATGTTTCGCCATGATAACAAATCATGTGCAACAAATGCAGTGCAAGTGTGTTGTGTGTTGGCCAATTGTAGAATGTTACCGCCTTCTTCCCGGGGTACACGTTCAACGGGGGGCCAATGTGTGTGTGTGTAATTGGATTATTGGATAAAATCCAAATTCAATCTAGCCCGGTTGCCCCGTCGGCGACAAGCGCACACCCCATCACACCAACGTATGCGCGCGCGCTGGGTGGCTGGAGAAGCTGGAATTGAATTAATTTTCATTCCAACGATCGGAAAGATTTTACAGCTATATTGCCATTGGGCACACACATTGCAACCGCCGGTCGTAGCCGTCGTGCAGCTGAAATCGTTAAGGAAGCGAGCGGGGGAAAAGATAATCCAAAGTGATAAGTTTTATGTTTCTATGGATGAGAGAGAGGGAGAGGGGGGGGGGGGATCTAGTAAAATTTTGATTGTACAAAAGGTAAAGAAAGGGATTAATTCGTCTATATTTTCGAAAATTGTTTCATGAAGAAACGGTTCTATTTTGTCACAGCCGTGCGAGTGAGTTTTTTGTGGGGATTTCCACAACATTTCTTTGTGTTTATTTATGTCTTTCTCTCTCTTTCTCTCTCTCTTTCTTACTACTATCCAAAGGCAATAGTAGTAGTAGGCAATATCAGCAAGTCTTAGTAGTAAGGCCGTTCGATGGCCGGCGTGACCTAGTACGTCGTTAAATCAAGAAAAAATTCCAAAGACTCATTGAGAATTGATCCACGAACTTTCGATATGCAATTCCAAAAGCGATCCACACGGCTATTAGAACTCTTCCGGTACACGTACGTTATCATGTTATAAAAGAAACTGCAAGAGATGAGCATCATATTATCCCGCACCTGTGAAAACTGGCTATCCAACCACGTGATATCAATAAATCTCGGAAGCCATTTGATGGCCAGCATGACCTACCAAGTCATTGCGCCAAAAAGAAGAAAATCCCCCGTAAGTTACCATGAATTTTAAGCAAACCCTCTGCTTAGATGTGAACTTGTAACACAAACCAAGAAAAACAAACAGAAACAAGCGAAATAATTGAACAAAAAAACAACGTGCTGTCACTCCCAGTGGCAGCTGTCATTAGCACACATCTAACGCGAACCACGGAAGAGAGAAAAACAAGATGGCTGCGATGGATATTTAACAGCTCTGCGGTATGTTCGTGTTGAACAAATTTTCAATCCGGAGGCTTAAGACACACCCACCTAAAGCCGTTACAGAATGATTCACATTTTGTGTTTAATAAATATCAACCTATACATGCCAAAGCAACAACAACAAAACTCATCAACCACAATCAAGCGATGAAGTTGATGTAACCCAAAGACAATTGGTTCCTCCTCCTCCTAAGCGGGGTTGCAAGGTTACAAGCGAAAATTCCTCCAGGCTTGTTAAATCATCCACCTAGTTTATTCGATTCCAGCCGTAACGCTTGCGGTGTTCTCCATTTTGCTCCGGGGCCAAAGCGCCAAAGCTTTTACCGGAGAGTTTTGGAAAATTCAATTTTATTCCACCGCACACACGCACACGCCCGGCGCTACGAACATTTATGATATTACGCTTGCAACAGTCAACTTTGGTGGAAAATATGAACCACCGTGAATCGGATTCGGAATGGGGCGGGGTGGGGCGGTGTGAGGAATGAAAAGTTCTTCACCATCCGCTTGCTAGATTATGCAAACCGTTCCACTCCACGTGATACACAGATTGCTTAATATAGATCACAGCGGAATACACCGGGCCGAACGAGCCGTCGTCCAATGGAACGGGGATCCCTAGGATCGCATCACAACCCCAACGGAATCTGATCCCGCGCGCTACACACACAAAATTGGCCACACACACACGCACAAGGGAACGTCGGGTTTCCCTGCTTCAGTAGTAAACCGAACAGCAAACAGCATGTGGTTTACGATGTTCGGCAGGCCTTCAAACATTCCTAATGACCCTCTCACAGCTCCGGCAAATGAAGGGAAATTTACACACACGAAGGACACGAAACGCTCCCAGACATTTCCATACTTCATTTGCATTTTTTCACCCCACAACCGGGACAGGTTTGTGCACGTTTCGAGTAAAATTTATTCATAAACTTTATTGAATCTTGCTGTAAAATTATAATTGACGCTGTGCCCACATTTCATTCGTCAGATCTTTTGTAACACTTAAGAGATAGTATGCATTTTTTTTAAATAACCTAAATTAATACTTCTAACCAATGTGGGACGAACATTAACCCTCTCTTAACAGTTAAAATCCAAGCGTTTCCAAGCATTGCACTCTTGTCAGGCTTTTTCGTCTTGTATTATCAAACTAATCTTTCGTAACAACGAAGATCTTCCGCTTGGCAACGAGCAAAGCACGGGGAGCGATTAGGTCACAGTTTTCCTTCTTTCTATTACTCTTGCCCTCTTGTCCCCCCCCCCGCCCCTTCATTCCTCATCCGGCTCTCGCTCCCCAATTTCCTCCACTATTCCACGCCAATCACGGTGGTGTTTCATTACATTGCATCGAGCCCTAACTCCCATCACTACGGGAGAGCGAACGCGAACGGTTGCATATTGCATTACGATGATTATCTTACATTTCCACCACACCCCTAAGATCCTCTCCCCTCTAGTCTATCGGTTGAAAAATGATGATGACATTCTCGCTCTTGCCTTCTACCAGAAAAGGCGGCCCCAGCAGTGCGCTTGTACACTGAAGGGAAAATGGTTTCGGTTCATGATTCATTGCACTTGTCCCCATCACCCGGACAAGTTGGTTCGAGAAACGTTCGAGGCGCAAACGTCAAGCGACCGCTGGGAATTAAATACATCCCGTGTACCCGAAGTTCGTTACAGTCTGCAGCCATCTATCCCAGGGACCCCGATAAGCTTAGATGAATCGTATTAGTTTCGCCACATTTGATCAAAGCATCTCGAACGCGGGGGAAAAGTCGAACGGAAAGTTTTCAAAACTAGACTGGCACAATCGGGAACGAACGTTGTTGGAGCGAGAAAGCGCCACCAAGGGGGTCACTTTGGTTTATTGATCTGCCAAATCGTAATAATCTTCTTTCGATCAGCTCTAGGAAATTGAAGCACTTTCAGGGAGCGTGTCCTTCTTCTGAGGATAGTGTTACCAATCGGTTTAGTGAGCGACAATCTTTCACGTGGAGGTTCAGAACATTCCCTTGAGAAATTTGTACAAAATCAGCTCAAGAAGAGCTGGGAAGCTTCAGAAGAGAAAGAGATTCAGGAACTCTATCCAATTTTATATAAATATTAACATTTAAAAGAGTGACATCTGTATAAAGATTTCCACTGAAGACGGATCAAGCTCGTCGGGCGCGGGCAGATTTTAATTACAAACTTTCCATCTAAATAAATACACCGTAAGACAACGATTTAAGTAGAAGAGCGTGGCCTCGAGCGTAAACCTTGCATCGCCATCCAAAACCACTCGGCCAATCCCGATGGAAAACGTTCGAGCGATCAGCTCCAGCGAAGCGAAAGCAATCAATCTCTTTCCAGCAATTTTACGTTTTCTCGTGCAAAGAAGATGTATCACGGCGGAGAACTGATTCTCTACCATCATCAAGGTTTACATCAACATACACATCCACATCCAACATCCAACAACACAACCAACCATTTCGGTTTTTTTTTTCGTTTGTGAATCACGAACGATGGTAAAATATCTGGCATCTGCTTTTCTTTTTTTAGTTTAACGAGGAGCGAGATTTCTCTTCTTCATTTGGGATTCACCACCACCACGATCATCGATCATGTCTGTTGGCCCTGCTTTGAGGTTATGACATTTATTTAACAGCCTACAATCAATTAACACACACAAAACTTAAGAACGAAATTAAAAGAATGCTTCCACAGCAGGAAAATGGAAGAGATTTAATATTTAAATAATTTAAATTAACCTATATGATATGCATAATTTTATTCAGAGCGTTTATTGTATCGCTTAAAGCCACAATCCAATGTTGCGAAAGCCCGAAAATCCAACCCCCCCTCCCCCCCACACACACACACACAAACACAAGTCTGTCGGAAGCCAAAACTCGAAACCTAGCTTGACTTTAGCTGTGAGGTTTTTTGGGCGAAGTTTTCCATTTATTCTCACCCACCCAACAGCCCTCGCGGCACCACAACGAAACGATATTCTCGACAAACTCGACAGACATAGGGAGACCACTCAGCACAAGCTTTTTCTTCTTTCAAACGGTGAGCTGAAGGAAAGGATACATTCACTGTGTACCGGCGAAGCAATAACAAACAACAAAGCAGCTCAATTCTCATGTGGCAATAGTGGCACACTCTTGGTATGGGAGGCGAGTGTGCAAAAAGGAAACTTTTTTTTTTGGCATTCAAAACTAACCCACCACACAAAAAGCAACGAGACCAACTTCGAGCTAGAACTATAAAGTTCCAATGCAAGCCGATTTGATGCGATGAAACTTTTGGTTTTGTTCTTTCGCAAATCACGGCAATTGCATAACCTTACATGTTGTGTTGAGTTTTTTTATCGCTCCTCGATCGAGGGAAGGGTACATGGTTTGAGGAGTGATTTTTGTCGAGGCACGTGCACAACGTCTTTCAGAGATTGCAGAGTAACTTTTATCGATGCCAAGGAAGCAAGATGGTAGGTGGATTTATTTTTGCTGTTCGTGCAAAAGCATTCTCGATCGTTTTGCTTTAAAAATTTAAAACAAAAAAAAAAATTTGTGCAAAGCAAATTTTTCTAAAATAATTTTTTTAATCTTCTTTCAATGTGAAGTACCAGGCGCCTCCATCCAAAACAAGTTTTTGGAGCAAATCATAATTTGGTAGTTAAAAAAAGAGACTGTAGTTAGAAATTTGCAAGATTGCACGACGCGAGGACGGACGAGCGTTATTTGTTAAAAAAACAATAAAAACAAAAGAGAAATTTATCACAAAAAAAATACATTTTTAAATCGTCTCCCAGCGTGAAGTACCATGCGCCTCCATCGAGCACGTGCTTTTCACGTCAAGCAAAATTTTTTCGCTCATTATCAAGAGAAAATAAATCACCTGTGCTGTGTTCTTGTTGTGTCCCATTTGTTCGTAGATAATAAAGGAAAGTTTCCGATTTCAGGCGAATCACTTTCGTGGCGATACACACGCGAGACCCGTAACGATTACAGCGCGCACCACACTTCATTACGCAAACGCCTACCACCCCTCATGGCTCATTAGTGGTGTGTTATTTTTCATTCGTTGATAGAAGCATGTAATACACGCAAACAAGCTCAATTTGCCCCTGTAGCGTGGTTCAACAATATGATAGCTTAATAGACATTACGAGAGTTTCCAGTGACAACGATTTAGATTGTGTTGGGTAAATTGTAACTTGTTTTTATCGCAGATTGATAATACAAAACGCCATTTCGACGAAGGAATATTCTTTCCAATAAAAAAAAGTCAATATATTTACAAACTTCAAATGCAAACTAAAATTTTCCTAGACCATTCTTTCGACGACGGCAATGAAAGCTTGCAGCCAAATCGAACTGTCACTCATCATAATCAGATACTGAAGTTAGTCTGCACTTGAAACCTAACTGTGTTTGAGCGACGGATCCAACAATTCTAAAGAGAAAATTCCCCCAAACCACACTTTAGACAGCGACCCGCAAACAACGATAAAAACTGGAAACTAAATCAGAACAAATAAAATACTCGTCCGAGTCATGCTCACTGCACGGTCGTCTACTTCTGGACGAACGATGGATGAACAATTTTCGAACGGTCACGTTCACAATTCTTCACCACCACATATCCATCTACCAGGGCAAAAACCGAACAAACACACAGTCGCATCGATCGTTAGGAAGATTGAAGGGAATGGAAAATTCCACCACCAGTTCCACTGGCAGAGGCATGAGAAGACAAGTAACAAGAAGAGGAAAATTAAGTTCAACAACCGAATCGCATCAGAACACTTCACTACTGTGCTCGCGTACGCTTGTCTCAATATTCGGAAGCTCTCTTTCTAATTAGTTCCTTATTGTATTTATTACCATCCGTCCCCAGGTTGGAATTGTTTGCCATGCTTGGTAAGTGTTAGTGTTATGTTTTGTGATAGTAACCCGACTAAGGACACTACTACTACTAGACCAGTTTCATGTGCGTGCGACAGCAGAGTTTACTACCATACATTAAGCTCCATTTCTCAACGATTCTTTGTAGCACAACGTAGGGGCTTGTGTGTACAGAAATCAAACCAAACGGCTGATGCCATGAGATGGAAAACAAATAAACCAACACGCCAATCTATTCTGCAGCAAATAAAAACAAAACCAGGATCGATATACGTACGATGCCAAACGATTTTGAAGCAACACGAACAATAGTAAAACCAGAAAGAAGTAGCCACAACACGCCCAACAAAGAAACGCGCGCGAATTTGAGGATAAATGGATTCCGTTCTCGTTAATAAATAAATCCCTTATCCTTCGCCCCGTCGCATCGAAACACTTGGAAACCGACCAACAAAAAAGCCACAAACTCGGAACGACCAAGCACACTACGTACACACACACACACACATTCACGCATCTTCGCGAGTGAGGTCGATTCGTAGTATTTTTTCCCCCGTCTTTCTTGCGCCATCGACGACACTTCTACAGCGACAAAACGCATGGGCAAAGTTTTTTGGAGGGTCCGCGCGACGCGAAACACTCCACACTCACGTACGGAACCAAAGCACCACAGCAACCGTTATAAGACACGCACAAAACCCGCCCCCACAACAAGTCCCCTTTGGCGGTCTCCAGCGACGACAAGGATAATAATCGTTTGTCTTATTCAGGTCATCGTTCGCGTCCATTTTTCGACCCCAAACCGAAAAAGGGGGTGTTAGAATGCGGTTCGGTGGTGGAGGGTGAGCGATGGATGAGCCGTGATCGTGCCGGATGAAAGTCACATAATAATAAAGCGCACCCTTAATCAGTATCACCCTCGCGGGAAGGGGAAGAAAAACTTCATCCCTTGTTGGGTCGTTTATTTGGCGATGGTGTCCTTCCTTAGCGTCCAGAAGTGATGGCGAGCGTGGAACCCCCTAAGCGTAGAGAGCCGGAGAGAATGTTAATCCAGAATTTCTTCATTTGAGGGATGAAATAATCGTCGAAATGGTTGCTTTAAGACGACAAGCGGAAGTTATGAAGGTTCAGAACACTAACACATTTTTCGCGTGAGTGAGCGAGGATAAGGATAATAAAATGTAGACTTTCACTTGCGTTGGCAACACGACAAACTGTTTCTATTCTTGGTTGTAGTTTACTATCGTTTTGCATTCGAAAACGTAAAGAAATATAAATTTATTTCAAACGTTTTCCCTTCACAAAGCACATATACTTCAAATCCGAGACAAAAAAAATCCCCTCGAAAAAACACACTCACTACAAGCAAGGCGACAACATCAAAGGGCAAAAGAAATAAACATCGTCCAGAGCAACAACAAAAAGTGCACACGGGGACAGATTTGAAGGATTATCTTTCAGCGCCAAGATGATGAACGATGAACGATACGCGGTACAAGCGGAACAGCATCAAATTCCACCGTCCAAATCGCCAATAAACCGAGAGCGCTCGGTGCGAATAAATTTTCTTCTCGTTTAAATCGTTTGATCCTTTTCTCCGTCTCTTCGGCTCCGGAGCGTCCCTTGGGCGGAGATGAAAGATTAGACAGCCACCGCAACCCGCACAGGTTAAAACCGTTGAGGAGACACGGTGTGGAAAATTGATACCATCTCCCGAATAACAAACCCTTACCGTTAACGCACGCAAGATGTACAGCAGGCAACAGTATATAAAAAGTGTTTGCTTTGTTGTGATCAAAAACAAAGTATGAGGAAAAAATATTGCAAAACTTTAAATTGATACGAAGAGAGATGATAAAAAGTTTAAAGTAAATAAAACAAAACATGAAAGCGAGGGTGTGCGTGTTCATACAACGAACATAGAACACAGGATGACTAAATTTAATATAAGAAACAAAACATTTGGCAAAATTGTGAGGGCTTTTCGATGAAGCAGGAATGGAAGCAACACTAAAAAGTTAGCAAAACTAGACAAAAGATATTAAAAACTAAAAAAAAGCCAAAAATGTCAAGCTTTACAGCGATTTACAGAATTATATGTCAATAGCTTTTTCCATTCCCGTAATATCCGTATCATACGTGGTAATCACGGAATGGAGTAATTTTGAGCGGGGTGTCCCATTCACGGTCAGGACCGGGGTTGAAAAGTGGAATGAAACATTAACAAGTATTTCATATCTTTGTCCAATTTTCCTTTCACCCAATTTTATGACCCATCCAGCAACAGTTGGGCCAGGAAGGTATCCTTCGTTCGTTTACATTCGTTCTAAATTTGCAGTCAGCAACCAGTGGCTAGATGCCACGTTTGTCTTCTTACGGATCGCTTCAACGGCATTCGAAAGGCATTGCTCAACCCCATCCGAACTTATTGCTAGAATTTCTTTGATCGAAAATTTACTGCCATCCCTATACCGTGCGAGGCAACCGTTTTACGTACGGTTGGTTGAGCATTTATTTTAGGTACGCATCAATACATCATAGCTAGTGCTGGTTAAAGAGGGTTTTAATAGAACTGCTTTACTTTGGTGCCTGAGCCCCATACACAGGGACATTAAACCCTTTTTCTATTGCGCGCAGTCTCTCTTTCTCTCGATGAAAAAGGTTTTTTGGTAAGATTTTTTCTACACAAATATTAATGAATGAACGTTTTGCTTAGATGGAAAAGCAACCACTTGAAAAAGATTGATTTTGTTTCACCTTTTTGTATTTAAAAAAGAACGATATTTTAAATAACAAAGAGGGTTTAGATCCTTTTAATGGAATTGTAGAATCACTTAAGGGAAGATTTCAAATCAATAATGGCAATAGTGGAAGCACGTTTTTAAACCTTTGCATTAATATAAAGGAATTTGGAAGGGAAACAGAAATCAGAAATTTCGTAACGAGCTTTGGATGAATGAAGCGACTGTTAAAATATTTTTTCTAACAAATTTTTGGAATAAATGTGTATTATATGGCGTGCATGACGTAAACAAAGTTGTTGGACGACATTTCTCATTTTATAAGTTGAAAAAAATCATCATTGACCGAACCGATCGACATCTGAATGCAAGATTCCACTAAATGATTGCAAAATTCCACAAAAAGCTTACAATATTCCATCATACAGTAGAAAATTTCCACTGGGTGATTCAAAAGTTGCATTAATTGTATGGAAATCCTGCAAAAAAGGATAAGAGCTTTTTGATTCACTGTCAAATGTGATACTCCGAAAAGGGCAAAGAAACAATAATTGTTGAATGTTCCTTTTGAAATCCGTTTTTTGCCAAAAAATAACAAAAACAAGCTAACAAACAAATACAAAATTATCAATAATTTTACAATTGCCTTTCATTTTCTGCAACATCACCAATCTACAAACGAAACTTCCATTTTTGTTTTAAGCTTTCGACGATGTTCCGCCAACGTTTTCTCTTGTCCTCCTCCTAGCAGCATTGGGCCGGTTTGGTTACCTTTTTTAAGCTCGCTTGCAACTTCCACTTCAATAAGGGTTTTGAGTGGGGTGAAAATAGATCAGCGAAAAAAATAGCGCCATAATACGATTTTCAAAGCTACGTGCGCATGGGAAAACGCCCGAAAGAAAAACTCATTTCCCTATTCGATTCTGCATCCCGAACCGGCCCCGAACCTGCCCAGCTTCGGTCGAACGCCGAACCGGCGTTCCGTACGCTATTTTTGGAAGTTTGTTTTTACTTGCTTGGCACATTCATAGCACACCGTACTTGATGGGAAAATATATCTTTACCTTACCTTTATTGAGCTTTTGTTGCTAAAGAGCAATTGGCAAGGGTGTGGTGCTTGGTCGGGTTCGATCGGGAGCGAGAAATAGAAGGAATGTTACGTAGCATAAAATCAAATACGATCAAGCAAACCTTTTTTTTGTTGCATCCGTGAAGGAATTGGGAGAAAATATGGTTTCCTTTGAACCATTTCCGAGCTTCGTTTTCTTTCTTGTCGATCAGGTGCGTGTGCGTGTGTCCCAAACATAGGTCCAAAGTAACCGGACCTAGAAAACATACTACTTTTCTTTGATAAAAAAGTGTATCGATTGTTATATTTATCATAACAATAAAAAAAAATCACTCCTATTGGGCTGTATTTAACGAACCGTTCGCAAATATTTCGCCCTTTTTAATTGCAGGTAGGTTTTACAAAGGTTTCCCCAAAGCATTGCACGAAAAATTAACCCTTCTGTCTCTCCCTCGCTTGAGCATAATTAGAAGCTCCGGAGGATCCTGTCGTAAGCCTGACAGGGTAAAAATGTTTCACTAAAATTAAATGATCCTTCAGCGCTCTGCGCCCCACTTTGATGTTTTTGGGGTCGGGGTGGTGTTGCTTTAATGGAAAACTGATTCAATTAGTAAGCTCAACCATCAGCCAAAACCGTCCCACAACCCGACGTTTCCCATCCCCATTGGAACTACATTTTCCAGCTAAATTGGAAAATTGCTCCAAAGGCATAGAAATCAGACTTCATTCGCAGATATGTAATGTATAAAATTAGTAAATTTTTTGCAATCCAAAAAAAAATAATTTAAATTTAATCACGTTTTATCGAATTACTGTACAACGTCCCTTGCTTGGCTTTATTTAGCTCGTTTGACCTGCCGCATAATAGGTTTATTATTCACTACCCCCCCCCCTCCCCCAGCTTCTCCCCGCACGACACATCACACCCTTTAATGGGAGTTTTTTGCCACCCTGCCCACACAGGAGTGACCGCTTATGATCGCTTCATTTCTTCTTTATTTACAAACTGTCCATAGCAATACGGCCTTGGCTGTTCTATGTGAATTTCAACAAAAATATAAACGGTCCTTATTAGCCTGTATTTTTGTGTACGTGTGTGTGTGTGTAAAAGTGATTGCCAATTTTTTTTTGTATGTTTCAAATTATTACTGTTTGCGCTCAGACGCGTTTACTGATTGGTATCGTAGTCCTTGCACATATTTGCATTTTCCCACTAGGACACACAAAACAATCCACCCCCCCCCCCCCTCCTCCTCACCTACACACATTCCAAACCAACAACTTCCCATTATATCATTTTATGTGGTTTGTGTGGTTGCTTTGGGGTAGTAATAAAAAGTGAAATAAAACGGGCATAACATCACGACCGGTACGAAAAAACGATGAGCTCTACCATTCGTGGCTCCTTTTGCTCAGTGTACATGGAATGGCCAATGCAGCCATGAATTGTTGGTTTAATTTTAATCCTTTATTTTGATTATACCTTCCGCATCCCCATCCCATCCATCCAAACGAGTTTATTCCACCCCGAAGAACAAATAAACTTCATAACGGATAGAAAATGCGAACGATACAGATGCACCATAAAGCTACGGAAGTTGCATAAACAATCAACGACAATAATGGATTATATGTATATAAAATCGAAAATAAAACAAGAGACACCACCATGTCGATGAAACGTTATTACATTACTCTGGTTCGCGTAACGTAACAACACCATGCACTTCTATCGGGCGACACCTAACCAGGTTCGCTTGACCTCTTTCTTTTATCAGCTATATACCCACCTTTACTGCAGCCTCGACTTTCTATCGACAAAGAAGGTTAATCGAGCGATAATTGGAAACGGAATGCACTTTGGCATTGAACGATGTAAGCTCCTGGCAAATGTACTGATTGAAGGTTATGCGTGGTATAAATAAATTGCGTGAAAATCGCTGTAACATATTTTGCGATGGGCAAATTTGTAAATTTGTCTCCATACAAATTGTATGGAAAGGTGTGATGCCGTAGAATAGAGTAGACTTTACTCTAACTTGGATTGCAGTTTCTCCGAAATCGTATACCAATATGACAAGTCTTTCAATTCAATTTTACAATTTACATCGATGGGAGCATGAGTGCGACAGGATGACCGTGTACGTCAGGACTGCATTGTAGCAGATGGACAGTTATGCTTCCACGATTCGAGTGGAAAAACCTGGATCGGGTGATTGTGGCTACCCTCCAAACCATGTTCGACGCATGCAATCCGCTGACTGCCATATTCCAGCATGCGTACGAACGTATGACACTCCACGCAAAACCTGACCAACGCAGGATTGCCAGGGTTCGATATGCGTCGCTATAATCGTCCAACTGACGATGAAGGCGGTGGCATATTTGTCAGCATAGGTGATAGAATTTTTATTATCACGGCAGCAGGCAGCATTTTGATTTTGTCACCATTTTGTTTGTCAATAATCTTAAATTATTGACCGATCAAATTTGAACATGTTTTTATGCATCCCTAAAAAGCGTACACTCTGGTGTTAAAATACACCTCAGAGTTATGCTGCGTAGCCCTGTAACCGGGCCAATTGACTCTAGCTTTGACTGGTCTCTGCCAGATGCTCTAGTGTAGAAAACAATTACACTTATCGATCACGAACAATGTCCTCGGTCCTTTACTCAACAAAACACTGTCAATAGTTTCCAGTTTTGTCCACAAGTGGCGCCACTACCATTGAAAGAAAATTCCCCATATCTGAATGAACCAAACCTTAGTTAAGCTACAGCACATGTCTAGTCCACATGTGCCGCCATAGAGATATTACGTCAATAACCAAAAATGACACATAAAATTAAGAGACTGGCAAAGACACCTCACCGAACATCCCTAACATCTCTCTCCGTTTGCTCAACATCCCACCCGAAAGACGTGAATATATTGATCATAATTTATGTCTATTACAGCATGTGTCACCTCACTGCAATCTTCTAGAGCGCATCACACCGTTGCCCATAAACGTAATAGGAACAAATGTGTCTTTTTAAGCATCCATTAATCCCTCTCGCTATAATGTCTCCGTGCGCGTGACAATTTACTTCCTTTTCGGGATGAGGATAACTGTGGCGAGGTGAAGAAATTCAATGCTTCTTCGAACATAAATTGCACTTAGTGCCTACGGGTAATACGTTTCATTTTATCGATAATTTAAAGCACGCAATCTGGTCCGTTGCTTGATAACATATTACGGGCTCTACAGAGTTACATACTTCTAAAATAAATTTCTCTTCATACAACTAATCTGCACCTACTTCTCGGCTCGGCACTTATGCAAACATATGGCCAGATAAAATGCAAAACCCCATCACTAAAAACAAACCAAAACTGTGGAAAAGGAAACACTTCATCAATAAACAGCGCGCATCGGCTGGATGAATTTGATACACCGGCGGAATGAAAATAGCAACATCATTCACAGTGGCGAGAACTGGGTCAACACCACACTTCACGAGGCGGAGAATCGTTCGAAGGTGTAATGGTTTCCATCCCCCTCGACGAAAAAGCAGACGACAAGCTGGGGACGGGGGACCCTGCCATCTGACGTACCCACCTGAGCAAGTGAGGAGTGCGAACTCATTTGTTAATTAAAATGAGTTTCATTGGGGAGGTTTTGTGCTTTTTCATTGCGCGCCAACTCGCCTGAGAATAGAAATATCCATAACAGAACGTTGCTATGATGGTAAATAAATAAAACAAAAGTGTTCTAAATTGTCTTTTTTGCAGCAAGAAGTTGTTTTTTCCTACTTTCTACCAGTTAAAACTTTGAAAGGAAATGAGTTTTGTTTCCCACAAATTTTACTTGTTTTATTTAGGGGGGGACGAAACATAATTTTCGGTTTGTTTATGCCGTTTTCAGTAAGCTATTTTGTACAGACTTCTAAGCGACTGCCCGCATTGGAAAATTAATTTTTCATCACAGGTTTACCTTTTTTCTATATTGCATTTTCTTCAACACAC
Organism: Anopheles maculipalpis; assembly: GCF_943734695.1. Lineage (NCBI taxonomy): Eukaryota > Metazoa > Arthropoda > Insecta > Diptera > Culicidae > Anopheles > Anopheles maculipalpis. The sequence continues at coordinate 88,784,499 of NC_064871.1, forward strand.
AGCCCAACGTTTTACGCTGTGTCAGTGTCATGCTTTATTAGGAAATATTCACCATAAACAGCGTAAAAACCGAAACCAAAAAAACACATGATTGATAGGGAAAAGATTTTCGGCAAGCATGGCATGCGCGAATCATTTTGCCAAACAGGCCGAAAGGTATGGAAATTCTCTCCAAATCATCAGGCCAACATCAGGCCGTGGATATTGCGAAAAATTTGATTATTCAAAATTAAATTAACGCCCGAAGTTATGCAAGCCGCACGCCAAAATCGACGATGTATTCAATTACCTAATCCCGACGATGATGATGGTAGACCGATAAAATGTATCAATTAGTTTCGTGGAAAATCCTTTTTTTATAATAAGAATCCATTCATGAAAAGTTCGGTTTTAGTGGATTAATTTAACTTTCCCAAAAAAGCTCCCAAAGGAGTCCCAATTTCCGTTCACTTAGCCCTAGCAAGGGGACAGCCAACCCGAACCGGCGATACCAATGAAGTAGAACACACACCCACACAAAAGGATCGGTCGGTGGCCGGATCGGGTCGAGTTTCTGGAAATCTTAAAATAAAATCTAAAACAACCAACACCAAAACGACCACACACTTACACGGAACGCACAATATTAGAAAAGCACTCCACACACACATGTGATTCGTTTACTTCATCGGACAAGAATCGATCATGTTTCATGTCATTTGCAAGCGACCGTGTAACCCATGAGCATCCTTCTGTCCGGCACACTTCAACGCCGGTACCATGAACCAGGATTCCATGAACTAACCTCGTCCAATGGAAAGACGAACGCGAGTGTGGTCGGTGTGAAACCCCATACGGATCCGATTTTGTGTCGGTCCATGATGCATTCAAAGAGGGGTTTCTAATTAAGAATGTCCCATGGGCCGAAGGTTGGCAAAGCGGACCCCTGCTGCGTACTGCTTACAATTGTGATTACAGTATTCGGAAAAGCAGAACCCGGACGGATCACTGCACTGGTCCACACTGGTGGTAAGGAGAACTTTACCCATCACTCACCCCGGTAGCTGTCCGGGAGCGCTGTTATATTAAGAGTGAAAGCTTCGCATACAATCGGGCATCTCGTCAGGATGCGCTGACAGACGTAGGCGTTGACAGTTTTTGTACAATTCATCAGCATTGGATGATGAGCGAACGTTGAACAGTGGTTCGCGACATGAGGCTGCTTTTCCGGTTTAGTTCCTTCGCTCGCATTCATGGTTTGTTGTTTCTATAAAGGGAGTGTGTGGTTTCTGCTGGCAGTTTTATCTCATTGCTGGGGATATTGTTTAGGCTGCAGTATGACTGACAGCTGTCACTATATTTCTGTGTTTGCCTATGTAAAGTAACCATACCATTACTGGTATTTTATATAATTTTCAATTGTTAAAGATCACTTGATGTCTCTTAATATATCAAAGGAAAGGGAAATAGTAGCAGCTATAATTAATTATGGAAAAGATGGCTATCCAAAGCTGCACATGACAGACAGACAGATTATATACAAGAGATACTTAACCCTCTCATTCTTTAGTCTTTCATCTTTACTACTACAACGTAACACGTAACATACCAGGTATAGGAGGCACTTTCAAAAGCCAATACTATCACCAGGAGTTCATGCCAGGGAAGAGGATAAGCTTGAATGTCTACAGTCGCTGTACATACTGAAGCCACAAGTAATATCTTCTAGAATTATATTCTACTGATTCATTCCGAGCCTAGTAGATCCTGATAACATGGTATTGGGCTTGGCTATAGTTAGGCTATCGTCCGAAATCCTGTTGTTGGGTTCGATCTTCCCTGGAATACCCAGCTGTGGTCTCCTCCAGGCTCAACCGCGATGGCCAGACTGGAGAGTGTTCATCGCAAATTTACGCAGGTAGCTGTTCAGCGCTTCCTTACCGATTACCATCTAGCTCTTCCTCCCTATCCCAACCTATCCCCTCTCCCTATCCTTTACCTCCTCTACCAATTAGTTACTTAAGAATACTTTTTTGTTAAGCCATTGTTGGCGAACAATTGAACATAATAAATAGTAATAAATAATTAGAATACTTGTTTATAACTCTCATAGGTAGCCAACACTCAAATATGAACCGGACTATACGCTCCACAAGCAGCAGCATGTCACCAAATTCTGAAAAAATTACCTATGAGATGTGTACTGAGATGAGATGAGATGATTTTGGACAGTGAAGTATTCAGGATTCATGTGAACTATGAGGCGATCCGGGTACTGAATGTGGTCCGGTGGTAAGGCTACAGCGACGAAACTCTGCACACGGCAAGACCAGGACTCAAATCCCTTCCGGATTGTTCCCTCGTTGACCTGTGAAGACTGACTATCCACCTAAGTGGTATCAGCATGTCTAGTAAACCTTTCGATGGTCTGCGTGACTTAGGAAATCATTAAACCAAGAAGAACAAGTATTCCATTGTATTCCATCAGTACTTAAAGACTTCATTGTCCTAAACTTGAATTAGTCGATGCCAGTGTCCAAAACCAACCAAAACGATAGAAATAATTGGTTGACAGTTCAGAGGACTCTTACAGTAGCTTAAGACTCAGAAAGCAGTTTTAACTTCATATCAGTTAGTCAGTAAGTTAGTGCGCATATTTTCGTAAAATATTCCTCAATTATTCCATCCATTATTCCATTAAATTAAGCACTACCATCACACATTGCATTAACACAAATACGTGGCTTAATCGGTAACAATAGCAGGATTTTCCCAGTAATCTATTTTATGCCACCATGGTTGTAACACCTTCTTATCTCTCCCTAGCAAAACGGCGGAAACAATTTCCCCCCTCATTCTAGCCCTTCATTTCAGTCCTATTTCATACCAAACCTCCGTCCATTTCGGGGCATTCTTATCACATGGCGTGGGGAAAGTGCTAGGTATTGCGTGATTGAAGGCATCCAATTTTCCGATATCGCATTTTCTCGGCTTAAGGGTAGTCGGCACGGGCAAAACCTCAAAGTCACCCTACTCTCGTTTCATTCATCTATCATTAACGCATAGGCCTGGCTCGAACGCCGATTTTATCGGTGCGTGTTGCTGCTGTTTGGATGTGATTAATTAGTGAAATGTTTTGACCATTTCGACCTTCACCAACCGGTTGTTGGCGGAGAGCGGTGGATTTCATTTTCTTTGAGGCCCTTTTTCCTCCCCGCTGCCTGTTGGAGAGCTTCGGAAGAGTGCGTGTTTGAGGGGAAAACTCGTCCCGGGAAGCTTTATTTTATTAGCGTGACAGTTTTGCTTCTGCTTCGCGCGTTCCTGGCGCTATTACGCGGATGAAGAGCTTCTCTCTTTCTCATTTGTCATTTGTGGGGCAGCTGGCAACTTAAGTTACATTTTCTTTTCCACTGTATTGACATCTTTTTTTCCCAGACGTCCCAATTTTTTTTTTTTCATCAGTAAACTTCAAAGAAAATAAAATTATTTCATCTCTCATCAGTCAGCTGGAATGATAGTCTTAAACGCCGGAGTGTTTCAAATAGAAATTCCTTCATAATAAGTAGGCAATATGGGGTACAGCGAAAGATACACTTTCCATACCGTTTGAAGGCCAGAAAAAGAGAGACAAAAAACCCCAGACTTGTACATTGCGCACCGAGCACAATTACTTAATTATCTTACTGTTGGAAATTTTCTTTTTCCTTTATTTTCTACTCGATTTTTCCGTTTATTGAAGATCATTTTTCTTCCTCTCCCTTGCTACCATCAGCCCATTTAATGCTCGGCTGTTCGGGTGTTCGAATGGAAAATTATCCTTCGGACAGTGTACGCGCATCGTTCGGTGGAATTTTTCTACCCACCACCATTACTCTTTGCGAGCGAAACCGCGCGAGCTAGGCAATCTAATGAAATGAAAACAACAGGCAATTGCTTTTTTTCCCGTTACTTTTCTTTTATCGTTTCTATTGCGAGATGATTTTCTACCATCTCGCACGATGGGCCGGAATTAAATGCCAAAATTTAGCTTCAAGTCTGCAGTAAATTATTATGTTGATTAAGCTAGGAAAAAAACCACTAGATGAACAACAGAAACTTTTTCTTAAATTGATAAATATTGTTTTGAGGAATATGATAACCTCAGTTTAAAAATGTGATCATTTTTAGCCAGCTTGTGTCAAACAATAAACCAATCGCAAGCAGTTAAAGTCGGCTTCAATACCTGAGAGGTCATGGCGGCCATATAATGACTTACTAGACTAGTAGTTGGATCTTTAGTCCTCCCCATGAGGAAACGGTTCGGATGGGATTTGATGCCTGATCCATAGTGCATTACCCATAGTGCACTACCCTGCCAAGCCCACACATTGCAATTGATTTCCATGGTAATCTTTCCCTTTTCTCTCTCCCGCTTTTTTGCTCGATTTTTTCTGACCTGGCTGGAGAGTTGTAGTAACGTCACAGTAACACAGAAAGAGAAAGAGAGAGAGAGAGAGAGAGAGAGAGAGAGAGAGAGAGAGAGGAAAAAAGGAAGCATCCCTTAGTGCACGATATATGGCGGAAAAGGCCACACAAAACGGACACTCCAGTGTCAAGTGGGCGGGTTTGCTTCACAAAAATCTCTAACATTTTTCCTCTTTTCGGGAGACTAAGCGAGCGGGAAAATAAACGGCGAGTGAGTACCGAGCAGAAAAAGTGATAAATAAAATATGCACCAACTCACGGGCGAAAAGAAAGAAAAAACTACCAAACGCACGCGAAAAACACGATCGTCACCGCATCTGGTGCGCCACTTTATGCACGGCATCATACGCTGTTGACATTAAATTTAATTCCATTCATGCTCGCTTCCTGTGCTCCTACCATCATACCACCCACCCAGACCCACAATGTCAGAAGGTCTGTACCTTCAACAACGCCACCACACAAACCCAGACCCAGGAAACCAAAAGATAAGTAAGAAGCCCATCCATCCTGAAGGGGCTCCAGGTTTAAGATCAATACTGTGCCTATGCAACAACAATATAAAGAAACACTTCCTTCCTTGCGCCCCCCACAAGCTTCCCCTTGTCTTTCTTTCTTCCCTCGAACAACACAAAGATGCAAAACAAACGTCGCTATCTTCGAGCAATCCACTCGCCCCAACGAGCCAAAAGGGAAGCCAAATATTTCCGTCGAATATTGTGCAAATAAAAAAAAACTCACCACCAGACTTATCAAACCCCCCCCCCCCCCTCGCCGGGTGACATTGTGTGCGTTGCGTACCTGTGAGCATCGTAAAGCTGCGGATGATTGCAACATCCGCGCACAAACACACCAGAGCGCGCATACAGCGCCGCAAACATAAAAGCACATTAACAGGCGCGCAGCGAACGCGACGAAACGACCGGAACTGGGAAGGCACCATAAAAGATGCTCCCTTTTGTTGTTCTTTTCTTTAAACAGAAGGAAGTATTTTTATCTACTTTTTTCCCCGTCGCACAAAAAACAAACACATTGACGGAACTTTGGGACGATTTCTTGTTGGCCGATGGCACGATACTAATACAATGAATCGCGCCAGATGGAAAAGTGTTTCCCAAAGGGGGGGGGGGGGGGGATAATATTACCCACGCCATGCCACAGAGTACGCAAATTTCCTGTTTTACCTTAAGCAAAAGATGTTTGAACCAGTTCGAGCTTTAAAAGGGAGCTTTGGGATTGGGAAGCTCAAGAGCACAGCAGCTTCGCTCGATGGTCGATCGATTTGGATATGTTTTTGCAGATAAAATGTGTGAAGCCTTGGTGAAATGAGAGAGCAAAACACGAGGTTTCGGTTCCGCGTCCCATCATTTATGCATGGGCATAATATATTTTTATGTTTCTATGTGTGCAATATAGCGCACACTGAAACAATACCTTTCGCGAACGGCCAGACAAACATAGAAGGACAGCGAGAGTGAGCATTAGAATTGGCAAAGTGTGCAAATAAAAGCAGCATCTTTATGAGTAATTGCACGGGAACACACATTTTTTGAGGACGTAAAAAAGATGGACAGACAGGCCCGATTTTATGAGGAGGATTGATTTATTGCCTGCATATGGATTTCTACCCTTTTTGTTTGATATTTTCCTTTAAATCGTTAAACCCACCTTTCCTTTGGCTGCCCCAAAAAGAGCCAAACATTGCAAATATTGCCCAATCAAACGCTCAATCTATTTGTTCAGCATACAACGAATGGCCTCGACACAATATGCAAGTGCAACGCTGGAAGCGAGAGTGGTGGGTTGACTTCCCTTATCTCCCCACATAAAAATCCACTCGTATCCTCCTCTGGGCAGTGGTATTAAACGTCAAACGCTTATCATACATTGTTCCCCACCAAACACGGGTATTAATCAAGAAGCTATCGTTGGATTCGATCGAGTTCGGAAACGTTTGTAACTCATACCGATTTTCTTATGCCAATAGACAGATGGAGCGAGCGTGCGAATAGGTTAAAAATATTTATGAAAAATATTTTTATTTTACTCATTTAATGGATAAAATCTAGCAATATGGCCTGGCCGTCCTTTGTGAACAAAAAACATGGATACAATAAATGTTTTGTTTGCTACTGCAATTTACTGAAATTTACCAACAAATGACCAATATTTTGATGGCTAAAAACTGTAAATGGAGCAAATTAAACGAGTATGACGGAGATAAGGTAAAATCCAAGAAAGAAATGCCTTATTAAATTTGTAATTGGGCAACACATGCCATCAAGCGCCGTCATCATGGAGTTGAAAATAAATACTATATAAATAAACTGTGCTAACGAATATGAAATACTCGACCATTGATATAGATATCCAATTCATTGACGAATCAGCCAAAAAATGATATGGAATCAGCAAAAGTAGATATAGAAACGCGTGCAATAGATATGGAATATCAGATTGGACAGGTGGTTTAAATGGTAAATGCTAATTATTTGGAGCGGCGAGCTCCACATTTGACATAGAAGAAATTCTATACAAAAGCGAATCGGCAAAAATAAGTAAGGAAGCGCGTGCAATTGATGTGAAAAATGAAATACGGGGGGACGGTCTGGTTGGGATTCGAACCTCAGGTCCTGCCACCGGACCGCCTCAAAAATTTCTTGTAATTAAACTATGTAAATGAAGTTAAAACTTAACGAAAAGTGATTTGTTATCGACTGATTTTTATATGAGTTTTGGCAGTGGATCGGGCCGATGGCAATTCCCGCTTTCGCTCGAAACGCCCCGCTTGACTGTAACTGTTTTTCTACATTAATTTATTATGGATCTGAAAATCATCATCGACAAACAAATATTGTCGACAATCGCAACGAACGCTTTGGAAACGATCGAATCCAACGATATAGCACTAAATGTGTGTCTCAATTTTTTATCTCTCACAGTATTATCCGGCTTTATCAACTCGGTTAAGCCTGTTGGCTTTGGAATGAAAGTAAGAACAAGAAAACAATTCATTATAACAAATAAAACAAACCACTTCTATCGAAATTCCACTGGGCGTTTTGTGGAGGCATCGAGACGGAAGAAGTTTTGCCAAAGGGAAAAGCAATTTTATCACCGCAAATGCGTACGAATCCGTTTTGCGGCCCCAGTAGCGTGCGTACGACACGTCCGGTAACTGATCGTGTAAACATTGGTTCGATCGTTTGCGTCAAAGCATTAGTTAAATATTATCTTATCCGGTTGCTGCTTCCAGCCTCCCCCCAAAACCCATCATCACTAACCCCTGGTTGTTTGGCCACTTGGACGGCTTGGTCCGACGTGATCAGATCATCGTGCCACCGTGGTACACGGGGAAAGGCAGTACGCCGCCCAATTGACATAATAATTATTCATTGTTGAGGGAATTCACAATTTCGCTATTTGTACAAATACGGGCCAATGTAAACGAAAGCGAATGCTTTTGCACGCTGTTTGTAGAAACAATTTCAAAAGGCACATCTGTTCAACAAATGGTAAATGACGAGGCAAACATTGTTCAAATAAAATCTACCCGCTTCTTCGAGTCCAAAATAATTGGTTTAACTTATAGCTCGACCCTTCGACCCGAAGTACGCATTATTTATATTTAATTGAGCATCTTTAACTTCATTTCACAGCCTCACAATAAGCGCTCATTTGTCACACTCGGTAGCTGCTACTGCTAGCTCCTGGTGATCGTACCCACAGACTGCGAGGATCGCAGGTAATGCTGTTCACCTTTGAAGTCGACCCAGCTGCACAAGTAACATTTTAGCGCCCAAAGCTTAAAGCGCCCCGTCGATCGATCAGGCTCACCTTGAGGCAGCACATTCACAAAGGCGGTTCGCGAAATATGGCGACGGTGAGTCTCGACGATGGTGTTCCAGCACAACACACACACACACGTGTGACGCAACGCGAAACCCTTCCTCCCCTTCCCTCACTAACCTATCCAAAAAGCAAAGCCCTTGAGCAAAGGGTGAGTTGATATGGGGAGCACACACGAGACTCGACCAGCAATGTGTCGCAAAAGCGCCGGCAGTTGCAATTTTTGCAAAAAAAAAAAAACAACAGACCGCGCCATCGATTGCAAAACTGACTCGACTGACGTTGAAGAAACGACACCCCCCTAAAGGCGACTGTGTCTAGCTGTGCGTAGCTATCGGAGGGAAGCCATTAATGACATCAACCAGCTCGATCAAGCGCGATTACGGTTCGTTTTTTGTTGCTCCTTTTATTTCCATTTTGCTACTTCCAACGCCACACAAAATGCACTGCAAAATTCAATTTCTCGTCATACGAAAATGTCGAACAAACCCTCCCCCCCTTCGCCCTCAGCACGAACGGATTCGATTAATCGGCTAGCGCGTGCGCGCGCATTCACCGCTTATAATGTACGCGCAATTTTTGTATGTCGATGTTTATTCGCATTTTGCTCACATCAAAGAGCCGACCTGTGCCGCCTTGGCCCCGCTGGTATCACACCGTACAACTATCACGATTCGGTAAGCTTATCCGGTGCTGGCTCGCAAACGGGACGGGGCAGAAGAAAATGAGGCCGACTCCGGTTTTAAGCTTATGGTTTGGGGGGAAGCGCGCGTGTGTGATCACGTGTATTCGCCGACAGTGGTTTTGATTGTAGCGTTGGAAAGGCTTGCATTATCTTGCGATGGTTTTGTTGTTTGTTTTATTAAATAGGCAGCGAGCGGAGAGTGGGTTTGGTGCGCGTGGAACGGTCGGTGGATGTGAGTTGGCAGCTGTATTAATTGCATTCACCGAAGAAGATGCGGTTGTTGCTTTCATGAGCATGTGGCGATATTTTTGGAGATCTGAAAGGATTCATTTGCAACGGGGGAAACTAGAATTGGAGTTAGGATCAATACGACAAAGGTTAAGTATCTGGTTCTGTCGTCAGTGTGTGTAATAATACCACCCTGGACTTTGTTGAACGTGTTTGCATCCAAGAACCTCTCAGAATTCACTTCAAATGAAGCAGGGAGATCGTTCTTATTTTTTTTTTTTTCGTGTGGTAGATCTTCATTCTGTTTGTTGTTTAAAGTCGCTCTGAAGGGTGTCATGCGAAGCGCGAGCTTCGATATTCGAGACACGATTTTCACCCAATCTCTCCAATTCCTTGGCTTCGCCGATGCGAGACATACACACGACTGAAACACAAGGCCAATAGAATTGGATTGAGGATCAACAAGACGAAGACAAAATGCCTGCTTGCCGGAGGCTATGATCGTTACAGAGACCGACTCGGAATCATAATATCAGTTGACGGCGACTATCTCGAGGAGGTAGAGGAGTTCTGCTACCTTGGTACGATCGTAACTTCTGAAAATAACGTAAGCAGCGAAATACGAAGTCGCATTGTTCAGGGGAATCGTGCCTACTAAGGACTGCACAAACTTCTGCCATCCAGAAGACTCCAACAACACACGAAATTTCCTGGACTATACAGACGGAGGGCTGCAATGCTCTCGCCATTTTCGAACGGAGAGTGATAAAGACTATCGTGGTCGTCAGCGACCCGTTCAGCACGAGGCGTAGAAGAATCGATCAAAAGGAGTCAAACCTGTCGGAGATCGGATGCAGCCATGGATGGAGGTCTGCAGCCCTAGACCGAGGTTCCTGAAAAACCGATTTACGACCTCACCATGTCTACTCGATGTGCTCAAACCTGAGCAAACCTAGAAGAAGATATTCATAGAGACCCTTGGGACAATCCATTGGGTACTCTCAAATTGTTGCCTACTAAAACCTCCTCAAGTCTTTCGCTTATGATTTCAAGATGACATTGAAAATGAGTGGTTCAGACGATATTTGCCATGGACAATTTAGTACTCTACAACAACAAAAATGAACTAAAATGAAAGCAAATGAACCACACACACACACACACACACACCAGTTATGATCATATCCAATCATAGCACTGATCATTTCGCAAACTAGTTATAATTTTTAAAAGCCCTAAAAACTGAAAAATTGCTTTAAATGTTTTACTTTAACAGCAGCAATTAATAATACAGCCAAAAACTACACCGCAAAACACAACCCTACCATTTATGCAAAAATAAATGACGTAACTGACGAACTGATTGGCTGAGATCGATCCAAAGCGCAAATACACTCTCATTTCCGACGGCGTAAACAATAAGCTAAATGTTACATCAATTAATTAACGAAACACACAAATTATGTAGCAACCATACCGGCTCACTTGGCCAACGGAAAACCAATGGCATACTTTCCTTTTCAATATTTAATTCACCGCGATCGATCGTCCCGTACCCGGCAGCAGCAAACTCCATCTTTTGCCAACTACGGAGACCCGGCCGCACATAATGGGTATCGTTTTGTGACGCTACGCTACCTTCCTCCCCCCCTATAGCGACCGAGCGACCACTTTTAACGGGGTGAAGATGTTGGGAGACGATAAAGAGGGGTGAAACTAAAACAACATCATCAAGATCCGCTGCGAGCGTCAGCCGTGGCCACGTGAACGTTGTTCCCCCTTTCCCATCAAGAAATCGCCATAAAGCGGTCATCAAATAATCATCCGTGGCAAAAGAAGCAAAACGTGCTGGCTCATCTCGATTTTATGAAAGTTCTAGCAATAACAATGTTACGTTTTGGCGTTGGCAGGAGTCTGTCTAGAAATTGTACAGACGTTGTTGTACAGAGCTACGAGTGTAATCACACATTTTGGCATTGGAAATGTTTATCTAGCACAATGCTGTAGAAGAGTAGGTCAACTGTCTGTACTGGACATTTTGGAGAGACGATGCAATAATTGTGTAAATCTTTTTAAACTAGTAATACCCTGAGAAGAATTAAATTACACTGCATTACTCGCCAAATTAGCATATTAACGGTGTAGCGAATTAATAGACATTTCAAATCACTTTGATGTACTTAACGAGGTTTCTTTGATGCCCTTTTTTGATAAAATCTTATGATAGATAGCTTAACAGACACATCAAGTGCAAGAGCTCTATTAGAAAACCCCAATGCTGTACACTCGGTTACAGAAGAACCTTCAGAAGGGGCCTCACGTTCAAGATCCCATGCATGAACTAGACAGACTACGAGACAGAGATCAACATCTTACGCCTCCTCTACCTTTCCCTAGCACAACAACAGCCAAGCAACAAACCCTCTAATAATTTTATCCCTCCTTCCTTTCAGTCTGTGCGCCCTTGTGCTGTGTGGACATAATTTTATTTTCTAAGTGTTGTCCTCAAACATACGGCCACCGTCTAGGACACACAAACACACACACACACCGCAAACACATCCACTCGGGTAAGCCATCTTACAAGCGGCATCTTTCTGCCAGGGAGCTTGCCACGATTTTTTTTCCTACTCATGTATGTAACCCTGGCTGCTGTGTTCCAAAGGGCACACACTCTAGACACAGGAGCAACGTGTATTACTGTTTGTGACAGGAATTTCACTTCCAGACGCCAGCCAAGCCAACATCACCGACAGATGCACCAGCCGCGAACGCGTCACCGAGATACCGAGAGATAGTGTGAGTCTGTATCCTTTCATATGTTAGTTTTTCAGGATAGTCGGACGTGGGGAGGGACAGGGAACACGACAATAAATTTCGAGCGGAAGAAAATTGGTTTAATGATGTGGATTGTTTGTTTTTGTCCGCTCTCTTCAGGCTTTCGCTGGGGCTGGTGAGCATTTAAACTAATGGCGGTAGTAGTGCTTGGGACTGATTATTAATATTGATGTTTTGTTGGAAAGATCATAACATTGTGTTGGGTCTATTACGAAGAAGAGTTGACACTCAGGCAAGAGCAAAAGGCTAAGAGCCCTTAGAAAAAGAAGTACTTCAAATTTCTTAATTTTGATGCCCATCAGACTCCTCCAAGACTATGAACAATCGAAACCAAATTTCTCTTCTTGCGGGCTTTGTTGGGGCCCGTTTTTGCAGTGAGCTTGAAGTCATTCAGCGGAACTTCAGATTCATGAACAAAGTGTGATTGAGCGATCTGAGAAATGAGAAGTCTGTTAAGGGTCTTAAGACTTAGACTCGGGAACGGAAGTTTCAGGTGAACTTCGATGTAAGGATCTCTGGAGCATTAGACCGAAACTTCGAACACGACATTTTGAGTCAAATTATGCCACAATTTGACACATTGAGGTCATTGAGATCATTCAAAGCAAGCTAAAGTATTTCTATACATCCAAACTTTGCCATTTATAGCACGTAATAACATTGTGAAAATAATGTTTATTTCTATCATTAAGAAAGCTATTCCAACCAAATGTAGCTTCATAATATTATCCCTTCAAGTGGTATCTTCAAACCTCTCCATCAACCACCATAACTATCAGACATTCTACTCGCACTACGCCCAGCTTTTGGACTGGTCACAGAGAGCGTGACCCTCAAAACGAGTACGGGGATGATTTATTGTACCCTTTCTCGGTGACATTTGCACATGGGCACGTACACGCCCGCTCGATTCTCGTTACTGTCGGCTAGTTCTCGGCTCCTAGAGCGTGTTTGGGGCACTGTTTGCGGTAAAACCCCATAGTGCCGGGAACGTAACCGGACACTCTAAATCCAAAAACCCCACCTACCCCCCTCTAGGAGGCTCTATGGGGATGCTGCTGGTGGTAGAACAACGGAGCGAAGATTGTGTCGGTATGATTTATTTTACCTCCGAGCACTATTACGAGATGACTACAGTAATGGAAAGGGAGGCATCAAGGGGGTTTGCTTGCTGCATCCAAACGAACTTTGTAGCTTTGTTCGCTAGTGTGGAGGCTTTAGCTTATTCCTCAAAATGAGTTTTAGGAATGAATGTTCTACAAATACAGATTAATTTAATTATCGGTTAGCTTTCAGGGAGTGCTCTCGCAAGAGCTCGCCGCACACGCATTTGGGACCGTTCGATCGGAGAGGCACAAACGACTATTACGAGTTAATTATCCATCCAAGCGGTCAATCAATTGAGCATCTCTCCCCAAAATTCATCCCGCCAGCCCCTGTCGAAACGTTGCGAGTGAGGAAACAATAATCGAAATGGTCGCGTGAAACACCCGGCGGAGCTCCGGTACCCACAGACCATCCCTTTTAGAATGAAATCGAAGCAAACGGTTCTCTACAAACGTCATCATTGCCAGCAAGATCATCAGCGTATCAGAGTTATTAGTGCTATTGTTGTACTAGGTGTTTTCTTTTTTTAAATTTTCCACCCCGTTCCACAATGACGCACGCGCATCGAAAGTGGGCGAGACCTATAGCGCTATAAGGGTGGTTGGAAACTGCGGGGATGAGGAGGCAAGTTGTAAAGCACAGGTATGAATTATCAAGCGCATTTACACGCTCCATCAGCAGTGCGTTCCTACTATTGCTTCAAAAGCTCAAGGAGTACTGGCAGCGAAATTACCTTTGGGGAAATGTCGACACTAGCTGCCACAATTTTCCCCTCTTGGATGCCAATGAGAGGGTCAGGGGGAATTGTTAATTATTTATTAAATTAGTGCATTAGTGAAACAAAAACAGTGGAACGGGGAATAAAGGAAGTGCTTAGTAGTTCATTTATAGCTTTCAAACACTCGATCCGCTAATGTAAACAGGAATACTACTTAAGCGCGCAAAAATTATAGCATCTGAATTGATTTTTCTTTACATCCTCGAATGACATGGGGAATTTCAAAAGATTATTTTATAATTTGTATTTCTAGACTATTTTTAAACCAGGTTTCATCATGCTTTATATTCAAACGAGCCATAATTGGTAGACCATCCGGCACATTTATTCCGCATTCGAAGTTATTGATGACAAAAACAACTATAGCCGATCGAAAGCAAAATTCAACAAACTTTTTGATCATTCACCAAAACACCGAGAATGGTCACCGAACGCCAACGCTTGGGACGTTTCACCCACGGTGACGCTTGGGTTCGATTTAATTAAACCGTTGTTAGTAGCGGAAATGGAAAATGGTGAAAATGGGGATCCACCAATTTGCCCATGTTTCCCATCCTTCTCTGCTCCGGGTACAATTGCATTCACGCACCCGTTTGTCGATGTTTGTCACTGTCGGGCTGGTGCATAACTATCCTCCCACGCCCCCCCCCCCCCCCCCACGCACTCACCTACCCAGGATTGCAACCAAAGGTGGGTGAAGCTGAAGGCGGGAAGGTGTTCAGGAAAAAGGGTCGCCGTTTGTTCCACATTTCGGTTCGATAATCGATTTTAATTGATTAAATAATGGTGCGTACCCCCGTGATCGGGATGATTCAATTGACATATTTGGCTTCGCTGTTTGTGGTTGTGTGTGATTGAGAGTGCAAAATTGAAATAAAGGGATCATAGGGGAGGGAGTCTAGGGCAGTTATGAAAATGAAATATGAAAATATCCAATTTTCATTATATCGAGTGTGTAATTGAAGCTCCAAACAAGCTTTATGAAGGTGATTTTTTTTTTTGCAAGATGACATCAGAAGTGTATTTGTTGAGCTCATATTATACGCTCACCCTTATAGCTGTATCCATTGATCCAATAAATTCCTGCATAGAAGAGATAGATGGAAACATCAGGAGCAAATAGCGAAGATTCCAAAAAAAAGGGAACATTCATTAATTCATCAGATTTTTTATCAGATATCTGCATATCGCAATGCTCGCTACTTTCATCCTCGACCATGTCATTTGACATCATTTCTAACATAAGCTACGAAGACATCAGCACTCCTAGAAAGCCCATGCAATCCTTGGAATCCATGAACTTGGATAACTTGTAGAGGATAAAGTAAAGTATGAATTTTGGACCCATTTTCTATGGGGTAGCAAACAATGAAGAGCTCTATTCTTCAACAACATCATCAGTGATATTTTAGAAACAAAGAGTGGAGGGATGTTTGCGTCCACTACAATATTTTTCAAAGCGATCGTCAAAAAACTCTTGCGGTTAATTCAAACCGAATCAAGCAAATAACATAGAGCTGTGCATGGCCCGCTGGCAGAACCTGTGGAAGGAGGACAAACTCGGGAAGTTCCTGCACTCCATCTCATCACAGGTTTCCCTGCGTCCCTGGTTTCACGGGCTCCCGGTAGATCGTGCTTTTTTCGCATGATTGACCACACACTCTGGTCATATGTGGAGTTCGATGCGGCTAGACCCGGGCTCTTAGCAGCCGTTCGGGCATCAGGAAAATCCCCCGGCTGTGCCGAACGACTACGAATATGTGCGGATTTTTTTTGACTTCGCCAAAAAGATGGGAATCGTCCTTTGATCCGTTTCCAAGATTTCGGCCCTAGAGTCGATAAAAATTTGATTTAGGGGATCTAAGGTCGTAACTGGCGACTCTGTCGTTGGTTAAATGTCTGGATTCGATTCTTCAGTAACCTTACAAGGTTATTGTGACTATCCACTGTTTGCGTTTTGCAGGCGTCTGGGTCGCCAGCTCTGAACCAATTGAATTAGATTTGGACGACGTGAAGTGGTGACTGGCGGCTTTACTGTTGGCGGAATGCGTGAATTAAATGCTACTGTAGTTTCACAAAGTTGTAGTGGCTTACAGGACTCGTGCGTTCTGCCGATGGTGGGACCGCCAGCCACAACATCCAAACGCTGGCAACGATATGAAGCAGTCTCCACGGCACGATACTCCAAAGAGGCGCTAACCCCTTAGCGAAAATAGAGAGGACAACATCAGAATCGTATCAACAACATCCACAACCGAGCTCACCCGGGATAAGGTGCACTTGAATTGAGGGAGAAGGAAATGGCTACCCTCCAAATAGGATATAAGTTGAATGAGTTGTAAAGCTAGACATAAGATTAGATTTCAAGGAATACGGTCTGGCCGTCATTACGAAACAAAACATTTAAAAAAAATCAAACATCAGACTGAAAGTCTGGATAAAAATTGCAAAATGGTTCCTACCGGCGAACCTAAATAAAAAACGTAAAATTAAACATCCAAAAACACTGATGAAATTCAAGCTATTCTATTGTTTTGATACGCAACCTTCCGTCCGCCCACCCATCATCCACCTGTTTCGATGGTGCAGAAATTCTCCGAATCCGAGGATTAATGTGATTTTACAAAACGGATGGCAAGCAGGCACAACGAAAAACGAGCTACTAGCAAAATAAGTACAACATTTGCTACTATAGCGAGGATTTTCTTCCAACTTTTGCCAACATAACTCCCCCCCCCCCTCCCCCCACCTTCCCCACTAATCCTGTGTCGTGTGGCGGGAGGGTTCGAAATTGTCTACATCCCCACCACTAAACCCACACCGAAAGAACCCTTAGGAGAGTTATTTTCTTTTCCCGGGAAATGGATGTTTGAAGCCGATATGGCCGCCGCAAGTTTCCATCCACCGCCGATTGCCATTGTGTCTGTTGCGCCTGTTGTTTACACTGCTTTATATACGGTCCATCGGTTGTTTTGTGGCACGGTGCGCGCACTCTGGCGAAACCGGGAGCACATTACAGGTGGAAATGGAGGCGCCCGGTGGTTTGGAAATGTAGACCCGCCCCGGCTCACTCTTAAATCTCCGAGGAGTAGTATCGGCGTAACGTAAACAAACATGGGGGGAAAAGTGATGATACGAGAAGCGTGCTGGATGAGATCGTTTGCCGAAAAGTCGAAAAGGAATATGGTGTTTTTGGGTCGAGGCATAAATTAAACGTTCGAGCTACTAAATGAGCAGGGCAGAGATCAAGACAGCAAGCAGACACACACATTTACAGCACCAAAAACTTAATTTCGCGTTCGCTAATTCGTCCCACAAAACAATCTCTCTCAAAAGGAAAGCTTGAGGCCATCTTTGGAAATTGAAGATTTTTTTTTTTGTTGTGCTGTTGGAGAAAACGTAGCTATTTAGCAGAAATAAACAGACACTTACCTTGGATCGGGCAGAACGATTTTCTTGCTGGCCCGGGCCGCCGGCATACACTTGGATTTCTCCATCGCCATCAGATAGCTGACGTCTGCCAGCACTGCTTCCAGGTCCGCCATCTTGCGTTTGGCGTTTTGACAGCAGCCGCCGTTACACTGACAGGGGAAGGGAGGGTGTTACACTACTTCACACGCCACAGGCCACAACAACAGTGGGGTCGTTTCTTATCGGTGTAGTTGTGTTGTGGGTTCTCTAACACTTGCTTTAATCAAGGCCACACCAACAAACTTCCACAACACTTGCCAGTGTAGTAACTTTGTTGATTTCCCCTTTATTTTGGCGTTATTTTTACTTCTTTCAGAATGGTTTACACTTTAGCTAACATACTTCTTCTATCACTTGGATGATGCTTTCTTTTCCCTTCACTCCCTTTTTGACATGCGTACTCCACTTCCACTCAATCACACACACGCACGCATACACACTATTTGGATCACATTGGACCACGAGAACGCACGGCCACAGGACACTTTAGCACGTTTTGCTTAAAAAACACATTAACGCTTCGAGAAAAAATTGGAGACAAATGTTTTGCCAACACACATCCAATACGAGAGGTCACACTAAAGCCTGCAACAAGCCTGGAAAGTAGGAGAACAAATCATTTTTAACTTTACGCCAGAAACACTTTAAATAAAGAATGGCGCATGGTGAATCCTTAGTGTTTCTTCCACACATTTTTTGGGTTGATGAAATTAAATTATTTATGGTATTCTTTTTTGATCCACGGACCAGATCTTCAAGGCCACATATGACAGCATAACCAGGGTAAAACTTTACGAGGCGATGAGCTGTTTTGGAATCACGGCCAATCTGATCAGGCTTGTTAGAATGACCAACGTCACATGTCAGGTGACGGGAGATCATCCGCATCAGGGAGATGGGCTCGCCTATCTCCTATTCAACTTGGGCCATCCGTGACTCGGAGTTGGAGGATCGAGCTGGCGGCAGAAAGCATCGTGTTGCAGATTAACGAGGCAAAGATCTAACTGACGGCATAGAGACGGAGTTGCGCGCTAGGATGCTGACAACCAGCCGGTCATTCTACAGCCTGAGGAAACGTCTCACCTCAAAAAATCAGTCGCGACGGTCGAAACTGGGACTGTATCATACCTTTACAGTCCCAGTACTCACATACGCCTCTGTGACATGGCGGCCCTATCCAAAACAGAAGAAGACCTCTTAGCCACGTTCGAGAGGAAGATGCTCAGAAGGATTGTTGGCCCCGTATGTGTGGAACAACGATGAGCTGTACGAACTCTATGACAACCTCACCGTCGTGCATCGAATTAGGCCATCCACACGGACAGAGGAGGCGTGGTATACCCAGATTGAGGTGAGAGTTACTGATAAATAAGTAAGTATTCTTTTCGATCACCTCAATATGTATAGGAGAGGGCTTGAAAATCGACTCTAATGAATCAAAAAGCAGATTTTATAATGATGAAAGAGCTTCGTTGTAGAGTTTAATAAGTTCCTAATAATCTTCCAACTTGTTTTCCATCTCAACTTCTCTAGAGAACGAAGTACAAGTTAGGAGATAGAGAGAGAGGTTTTTTTTCAATACAATACAACATGTCCCATGGCTGTAGGTTAGAAACCAATTAGAATTAAGTGTCCATCGAATGAGCGTCCAAGGCATCAGTGTGCGGTTTGATACGCCCGAAGATTGTGGATCAAATCTCTGGAGGACTCTCAGACATTTGAGCCAAGACATTTGGCAAGCATTTATGGAAGACTCTCTCACAGAGTAAGTGTTTTTATTAATTCTCCTCGGGTTAAACAACGTACTAGTTCATATAGACCATCTAATGGCTTATTGATTCTATGTAGCAGGATAGTCAGCGCTCACTCACGAGCAAACTCGGCTAAAATACTGCTTGTCCTTCCAATCAAACTGGCCAGCCTGTTAATTTCAAAGTTTAAAAATTCGATTCCAGCTGATGTCCGAAATGTTTTTTTTTTTTTTTTTTTTTTTTTTTTGATACATTTAGCAACGACTCCTCCAAATCAATACATCATCGCCTCGTGATGAGTTTGCTCGTTGCGGTCCTAACTGCTTATACATAATTGTTCGACAAAAGCTAGCTTAAATTCTTCAGATTTTCATGCTAAAGTCACCAAAAACCTCATAAGGTGTATAGAATCGGACCTTCAGATTATAACAAACTATGTGATATTACTCTTATTCTACTGGACATCCTAATGAGATGTTTGGGGAAGTCTCAACTTTTCTGGAGGTCTTCATCTTAATTTGCTTTATCAACGATCTTTCTTTACATGCTTTTCATATGACTAGTGAGGATTTTAGTCAGAAATTCAACTCAGAAATTCAACTTATATGGCTGTGACCTTGGAGCCTTGCTCCTCCAATTCTTTAACATCCGATTCTTTTATCTTTTTATGACAAAGAAAATCGCCCAACTAATCAAAATTATTCTGATGATGATGTTTCACGACGTTTCTTCTGATACGGGGTGGTTATGTTCCACTGTCCATTCTCTTATGGGTGGTGTGAAGGGTGCACGAAACGTGTAGAGCACGGTGCATGAAGTCACCAACCTTGGCGAACCTTGCGTTACACCGCCAACCTTCAACTTGCCTTGCCAATGCCGACGACCGCGAGAAACACGATGACCTACACACACACACACACACACGCACCACTACTGCCTACACCACACAAAGCCATTGATGGGCGAAGTTTTAATTGAAAAAAAAAAACTAGGCGACACAATAAAACAAACTCACGCACAGCAACTGCTCTAGGGCTGCAATTGTGTCGTTTGCGTCCTTCGCATCCAACGGCAGGGTGTGTTTGGGGGATTAGTATGATGAATGTGACTCCTCCAAAATGGCTCTCCCCGCTCAACAACAACTTGACGCTAATGATGAACGGGTGGTAGTTGTGTTTTTCAAGCAATTGGTTTTCCCCTTTTATCTCATTTGCGCACTAAAGATTGCAGACGAAAAAAGCAGGCACTTTCAATTTCCGAAAAAAACGATTCTTGAGCACAAAATTCCAACTTTTTTGCATGTTCTGAACTGTTGTGTAAACTGGGCAACTGGGCGCTAAAAATATGGGCCAACTGCGTTTTGTAAACATTCGTACACGATTTCTTGCTTCCCTTTTCACCTCTCCCTTGGAACCTCGCTTTGCCGGTAGGTTTGGAACTCTATTCAAAGGTATACTACTCACACATACACTCACAGACAAACCGTGCGATGCGCGTGTCAGGAGTCCAAAATATAAACTAAACGCAACAATTCGCAACCCCAAGTAGGAGCCTGAGAGGACTGGCAGAAGAAAAAAAATACATGGAATAACCATCCCCACCAGGGGGGATGAGAAGGGGGGGTTGGGAATGAAACGGAATAAAGAGATTTTTCAGAAGAAACTCTCTTCCTCTCTATTTAACTCTCTCGAAATAGAATTTTCAAAAATTTCGTCTTTATTGGATGCTGCTGAGTAGGCCAAGCATAAAGCTCCTACCTTGATCATCATATCCGGCGGGTGTTGTGCAAAAACAATAAGAAAGGGGGAAAAATGCTGATAATTGGACTATCTTTTTGCACTTTTAAGCTTCCATTTAAAAACATCTGTTTTTGGCTTTCAAAATTTAAATCATTATTTACTGATTTTCTAATTAAAAAAAAAACATGAATGCATCAATGAGCTTGCTGCCACAACAGTCACACACATTTTGACACATTCTCACGCGCGCGCCCGCTCTCGCTCTCACAAGCTTATTCTCACTCACACGATTCGTGCATTCGCTCTCACGTCTCGCACAGGCGTTCTCGATAAAAGTGTGCCCTTCTTCAAACTTTATACTACTAATCACACCATTTTCTAGCAAATTAGCTAAAGAAAACTACAAACTGCTGTCGAACTACTAGCACAAACAAAGAACGCATTTAGCACTTCACTATTTGCCACTCGCGCTTAGTGAGAGAGAACTAAAGAGTAATGGTGACAAGTGAAAAAAAAACAACACAAAGAAACAACAAACTTCACGCAATTGTTTCAGTATACACTGTTGTTGGAATCATTACTTTTTCCTGCTTGTAAAGAATGTGTATAATAATGCTTTTTTTCACTTCATAACCCCCCCCCCCCCCCCCACAAAAACACACACACACACACACACGCTTACAAACGCACGGAATCCACTTGGGGGTAGTGGAGAACAGTTGGTGTAATTTGCGTACGCGCACAAGCCGCTCTTTATAGCCTCTCCGTTTTTTTTGCTTCCTCCACAGCCTGCTTTTGCTAATACACAGAAAAACAACTGCTGTTGCTTCAAACCCGGGGAAGAAACGAATCAACCTTCCCTTGCCGTGTGCACTACGCGCACGCACACACAGCTTGGATACGAGCCCGCGGACAGCACACGCAACAGTGTACGCGACACACGGAGTGGGTCGTCTATTTGTGTGTTTCGCACCCCTTTTTTTTGCTACTTCCCTTTTGTTTCTGTTGTTTTTAGTGCAACAACGAAACAAAAAGCACACGGAGGAAGAAACACTTGCACGCATACGGCAGAATCGATTATGTGTGATGATGGATGGCGGCGGCATTAAAAGCATCACACTGGAGATATATTTTGTCACACTGTTTTCTACATGGTTTTTCTTTTCATTTGTACGAAAGGGATTTTTTCACACTTCACTTTAGATAATAAATGCCCCAGCCCCGCGCGTGTGGTAGGAGCACGCCTGTGACCAGTTTTGATTACGGACTATATTTTACACTGATAAAATTGATAAGTGAACTATGTGAGTTTGCCTGTGTGCGTGTGTGTATGTGAGTTCATCACTTCCGGACATTGGTTTTGCAACTACGATACGCAGAAGAAAAAAAACCCTTTTCGCAACACTTCGGCCACACACACACACTTTTTTCGCTCCACAAGTGTGTATGACGCACTTGAGAACAGACGACAGATTTTGGTTTACGGTCAGTAAAAACTGGTTCCTTTTGGGGTGCTTTTCCGCCCGTAGATATCTACACATACTTATTTACTTTTTTCTCCACCTTTTTCTTGCACGGCTTTAACACACTTTACATTACCTTTACTGCTTTACTTTGCCTGCCCAAACAAGCCCGTTCACAGCAGCCGCTGGCTTCAGGGAATCCGAATGCGGTGCGTGTGAATCGAACCGATGCCTACTGTGTACTGTGGCGATGGTGGTCGAACACACACGAGATCACCGCGTCGTCGTGTTGCTCGCTCGCAGGAAGAAAAAAAAAACTCTTCTGCGCGATTCCCTTTAGCGCAATGTTTTCGAACGTGACAGCAGACTCCACCGCACGGAGCGGAACACTACCGACCGACACCCCCGAATGTTTTGTCACACGAATTTTACACGCTTTGCTGCTACTGATGTTGCCCTGAATAACCGGAAGCAAAACACCGCGATACGCAAAGGAAACGAAACTCGTCTGAATCACGGTCGGTTTTTGCGGACACACACAACAGCGCACCTTGCGTTTGCGGGGAGTCGATTGAAATGTTTGCTGAGCAGGCTGTGGTCTATAGTGCAGGTGGACGAAGCGTGTGGAGCCGAAACGTCAAAGCGAGGGTTTGGGTGGAGCTGTCAAAATTTGAATTACACTTCGAAAGCGGTTGGAGCTGCTGTAGTACACGCTAGTATGTATAATACCCTTCCTTTCGGTAAAAGTATATTGATTTGCTTATTTTGTTATTATTTTAATGTGCTCGGGGTAAAATGTCTCGTTGAGAGGTTAACATTTTGAAGGAACATGAAATTGTAAACATTTGATGAGTAAATATGAAACCGAACTCAATAACATGCGATTCGAATTTTGTTTTATACAGTTAGTTTATATTGATAAACAAAAAAATGTGTGAGTGTGTATTTTATGTGAAATCATCCTTTTTTCTGTTTGTTTTAAACGATGAATCATGTGCCCCACACAGACGAAGATGGAGGCGCCTGGCTAGTGTAGCATTATAGTAGAAAATGTAGAAATTTAACTAAAAACAAAAGACAACGTAGTTATTACAATAAGATAAGCACCATTTTATGTGAAAACTCATTTTTTTTGTAAATATAAAAATATATCGTGATGATATTTTGCGAACCAAGAGAATTCCTTTCCGTTTATACCGTTTGTTGTCGTTCTTGAGCAGAGGGACGTTTTTTTAAAATGGCGGTTATTAGCACATTCTTGTGTACTTATAAGTTAATTTCTTTCACCACTAAACAAACACACACAAAACCATTGTTTCAGTTCATCAACCATCATCATCATCATCATCCCCTATTCGACGATTCAGTGTTTAGGTATTTATTCCAACATCGGATTATTTTTTCTTGTCTTTTTTCTTTTGTTTTCTGTGTTCCAAACTGTTTCACAACACATTTCTTGTGTTAAATTTAGCCCTGCTTCAATTTTGCTCTTTTCGCCGTATTTTTGTTTTCTACAATTACTTTTTCTTCAGTTTTAGTTAAATGGTATGTTGCTATTCCTTCGTAGTTTGGTTCGTAATTTTGAAAACTTCTGTTTTTCGATAGGTAGATGTGAGCGGATCTGTGCATATAGGGTATGGGTGATACCCATCTACCATTCCATATGTCCAGAATTTTAACCCTAAAAGAGTCTCAACTTCAATTTTGCTGCTCGATTATATTTACTCTTTCAGATTTATTCGAATGTTTCTTCTTAATTCCTCAGTTCTGCTCGACAAGGGATGATTGTTAGGCTACCACCAACAGCAACTGCAATTTGTTTTTGTGCAGCAGAAAACAAGCAAATGTTAAGCCATTATTGCTATCGATAACAAAATTTGTGCTAGAGGAACAGAAAAAAGAATGGCGCAGAACTCGCGTTGGACGAGCAATTAGTAACAGAAGAAGTAGTAAAACACGTGAAAAATAGTTTAAAAAAGTACACAAGAGATCGAGAAGCATAAACAGAATAAAATCCACCTCAAAAACATTGTACATTGTACAACAAAATAGTAGAATAAAAAATTAAAAAAGAAATAAAATAACATAAAGAGCACAAAAACATAAGAAAATAAAATTAAAACAAAACATACCATCGTTTCGCGTGTAACTTTCTTCATATTTTTGTGTAACACTTTGCTCTACTACCACGAGTTGTGTGTTTGTTTCTGTTTTTCATTTCACAAATTAAATCTTTCCCAGGGTTTTTACTCCCATTTTTCCTGTTTTGCACGAAGGCTCCAACAAAAAACACTTGCACAAAACTTATTTTTTCACATTTCTATTTTCTCTTCTTTTACTAGTCCCCCGACGAAATGCGCAAGGATAGATCCTTCCCTTTTGTGTGAACAACTCTGTGAATTTGATATCATTGGATTCGAACCGATTTTTTACTTCTTCTTGGCACTCTAAGAGGGAGACAAAATTGCATGTTTGTCCCTCCTTCTTCTTCGGTGTGTCCTTTACACCTGCACAACTTGTAGCTTATCGTTTAATTCGGCTTTTTTTCTTTTTCTGTACACAAATTAGAGGCTGTTTCGTGTGATTTTTCGCACAAAGCTGCTACCTCTTTTTCCTGCTGTTTATAATTTACCTTCCATATAATACTCCTGGTTGTCTGTGTGTGTTTCGTTTGCTTTCCCTACTTTAAATGTCTGTATGTGTGCGTGTGTGTGTGTGTGTGTGTGTGTGTGTGTGTGTGTGTGTATAGTTGTGACAGTCGCTTTTTTCTCTATAAGCTGCATTTAAAAGAAAAACAAAAAGGGGATTCCTTGTCGTACTAAATGATGATCTGCTACCAACTAAACTAAAAGCCTAATATCTAAACACGAACTTAAAATACATTTACACAATATTCACGCGTTCACGCCGACCGATCCCACACGACGGGATATGTTGAATGTAGCACGTTTAAACAAAAAACGACAAGCAAACGGACAGTAATTAAAAAGCTCGATAACTGCGCGGAGGGAACCCAAAACACACACACGCGCCGAGCTAATTGACCAGAAAGGAGTGAAAACTAAAAGGCAAAACTGGTGTGTGTATGTGTGGGTGTGTGGGTGTGTGGGTGTGTGTGGATGAATTTTCTTCCTTTGATAGAGAGCAGACAGATCCATCCTCTTCCAACTATGGTTGTGTGTATGTGTAAGTATATATGTGTATAGGTTTCCTTCTGGTTCTACTTCTTTATCAATATCTTACACAAGCAGGGTGACGCCCATTATTGATCCTTTCCAGCTCATCGATTGATACATTCCATACTCATCGTTCCCGATACCACCGGCCACGAGGTTTCCGCAACTTCCGAGGGCTATACTTTGTCGGAGAGGACGAGACTTTTGTCGTAGTTGTACCGGCGGCAGTGCTTGTACTGGCCGTTGTAGTCGCCACCATCGTACCAGACGAAGCCGTCCCAGAGCAGGAGGCGAAGGTTAGCTTTACACGTTGCTGCTGCTGGAGTTTGCCAAAGTTGGAATCGGAAGCATGTGGATCATGATCAGCTTCTTCATCTACCTCATCATCACTATGCTCTTCTTCCTCTTCTTCTTGCTCTTCGTCTACATCTTCCTCGAGATCGTGATGCTCTTCCAGCTCTTCTTCTACCTCAACGAACTCCGCATCTACGACGATCGCACCGGGATCATGCTGATCACTATAGTCATGATCGGCCATAACGAGTTTGCGTTCCTCATCATCTTGACGCTTCCGCTTCTGTTCGGCTCGGTCAGCCGCTACCTTATCGTCGCGCATTAGGAAACCATCCTCTTCCTCTTCCTCCGTTTCCACCTGATGCTCCTCCTCGTCCTCTTCATTCGCCTCGATCTCTTGTTCTTCATCAACTTCCAACAGCTCGAGTAATTCGTACTGTTCCTCTTCCTCCTCGACTCCATCCAGTTCTTCCTCTTCTTCCTTCCGATCCAACAACTCGTGATCATGATCCTCTCCGTCCTCATCTTGGTGGTGTTCGCCGCCGACTTCGTCCTCCTCCTCTAGCAAATGCTCCTCCATTAGATGATTGCTACTGTGGTGATCATCCTCCTCCTCATCAGCTATACCTTGATCGTGATGATGGTTCTGCTGCTGCTGTTGCAAGGGATTCTGATGCTTGTGAAGTATGCCCAAAGGATCCTCCTCTTCCTCGTCTTTTTCCACACAATCAATCGTACTTGATGGAGCCTCGCTATTGTTGAAATGGCCAGCACTACTAACGACAGGCGCAGAGAGTTCCTCGACGTGTTTTTGCTGTTTTCCTCTCGAAGCAGACAACTTTCTACTCTTCTCAGTACCCTGTTGTAATCGTTTCTTCTTCGCCATCGTAACAACTTGCTGCTGCTTCGGTTCCACTACTAGCAACCGCTTTTTGAGCACCTTTTTCACACCAGCTGACGGCGCAACACATCCTTCCATCACAGGCGGTGCTGTCTTTCGCCGATTACGTTTACTGTTACTGCTAAGACTAATCCTTCTCTGCTTCTTTCCAATACCACCATTTACAACAATTGTGGCAGATGTTGCAACTGCTGTTGTAATTTCGCTCGCTGGAAGAAAGGTTGCCTTTACCAAACTTACGAAGGGGAGCTTTTTGGAGGATAGTTTCGCACCTCCGTAGGTCCGTTTCGGTGGCGAAAAACCAAACGTCGATGAGCGAGTCTTTATTTTGGATGGTGTGAGTAGGATAGTCTTACTACTACTGCCACCATTGTTGGCACTGGAAGAAGAATGTTGTTGCCCGCTGTCTGGCAATAGGAGGTCGTTATCGTCGTCGTTGTCATCGTGCTGCTGTATCGATGTGACGGGTTGCGGTGATAAAGGTGCTTTATCATCCGCACCGTACGATGAAGAGGATGAAGAGGACGTGGAGGTGGTTAGTGGAGGCGAAAGTGGCATCATGGAGGGAGGTGGTAACGGTGGACCGAGCGTGGACGATTTTCGCCGCTTCGTTTGTACGTCATGGTTGTGGTGGCGTTCCTTCGACTCCTTCTTCTTACTGGCCAACTCCATCCGGATAGCGGCACGGCGATTTTTCACCATTTTGTTCCGTATCCTTTCGCTCGGGGTTCGAGGCGTTTTGGTGGTAGGTTTGTTGCTGTCCAGGAAGAGGGTTGTTGATGAATCGGCAAGTTCTGTTTGCTTGGCCGATTCTTGGACGCCACTCTCCGAGGGATGATCACAGTGGTGGTGGTTTGGGTGAGAAGATTGCGGCCGCTCACTCGTTGCCGACGGTGGACGATCGTCGGGCGGATTAATGGCGGTCGAGGAGGAGGTTGTATCACAGTCATCGCTGACGAAGATGCTACGGGAGCTGATCGAATCACACTCCTTGTCGTCGCTATCGTGCGTCGTCGTCGTCGTCAGTGCAGATGTAGCAGCACCTCGATAACGATTCGAGGTGCCGCTGCTACTACTGGATTGCTTTTGTCGATTGTCTTCCTTCTGTTGATCGTCTTGATCCGGCTGCTGATCGTTTTCCTCGCGGGAATGTTTGACACGACCCAACGGAGACAATCCACTGGAAGTGACGTTCCCTCCTCCACCATCGTAATCAACCCGCGTCATGGTGGTAGTTGTTTTCGTGACGTACTTGCAACAGTTGGCACCAAGAACTGTTTGTCCTGAAGAGCCGGAACCGGAAGTTGGACACAACAGCGCTTCACAACCAGTCGCCGACGTCGGCGCCGGTTTTGTTTCTCGGTCAATGGTCGCTGAAGCGAAAGGAACAGTGCCACGATTTAAACTCCCGGGAGCTACCAAACCGGTGGGCGTTTGTCGTAGTGATGAGGGTTGGAGCAACATCGAGGATGTTACATGCCGCTGCAGTTGACTGTTGTCACGCATAAGCGCGGCACGAAGCGTTGGCATGGAATCGTAGGTAGAACTGGCGGATAATGCTTTGCTTCCTTTATCGCTGTCATGCAACGAACCAGCATCTACATTCGTTTCATTCCTTTTTTCATCATCCGTGTGAAGGTCGTCGTCATCACAAACTGCTGCTTTTTGCTGCTTTCCAAAGGAACGCTTCCTTCTTCTTCGCTCTACAGGTGGTTTCGGATCTTCGGAACGATTCCGACGATTGCAGACAGTCTTTTCATTGGGAATATTCCTTCGTCTAGCAGGACCTGCTTCTTCCTCCTCTTCATCTTCTTGTTCTTCGTGCTCCTTCTCTTCCAAAACCGTATCAGCATCATCGAGCTCCTCGTCCTCAACGTCCTCCTCACCCGGATTATCATCCTCCTCCACATCCTCGTCTTCGTCATCTTCGCCATCTTCTTCATCATCATCATCTTGTTTCTTCACCATACCACACTCGCGAGACAAATCGGTTAAGTTCTTCGCTTCTTCTTCCTCTCCCGGTTCTTCCTTTTTAACTGATTCGCTCGAGAGTGATTTTTTAACCGTCACCGATGGTAACAGGAACCTCGATTGCTGCCTAGTACGTGTACCGATTTTACGCTTGTTTGTTGGCCAACCGGTTCGATTGATGCGCTTCTTCAGGAATGATCCACCGACACTTCCGACGACACCACTACCCGGACCACACGGACCCATGCTCGAACCACTGTCAAACAGCTGAAGACCAATCACTGGAGAGGAGGATGAAATGGCGAGCCCCGACCCAGATCCACTGGCTAGCATTGAACGTTCCTTCCGATCGTACTGCACGATCTTCTTCACCACGGTTTCACATCGCTGTACGAGCTTCAAACTAAGCGGTGGTTCCGTACCAACCGTCTGCAAAACATCCAGCAGATCTCGCTTGCTTACGGCCAGCCCGTTCCGTTCGATGGCGATCCCTTCCTGCACAGCCGAAGGTGGAGGAATTAGCTCCATTTCTGGCACTTCCACCGAAGGATGCCCAAGCGATGGACTCTCCGATGTTTTATTTGCCTCCTGCTGAAGTTCGTCATCTTCCGTAAGCTCTTTCTTCACAATTCCATCCATTTGTCCGCCAGCGACACGCTTCAGCTCGTCCGATAGGAACGCATCCAGCTCCTGACACAACGTACGACTGTTAACGTAGTTACTGTCCGGGAAAAGCGGTCTTTCGAACTTGATGCCACCGGTGGACGAACCTGCCCGCGAACTATCCTGATCGCTTGCCCGCGAACAGGAACGGCTGATCGACTCTTCCCCATTGCTGTCCGGTGCGTCCTGCAGCAGATGGTGAGGCTGATGCTGCAGCAGAAGGCTGCTATTGCTGCCAGTCGTTTGTGTGGTTGCCGTAGCCGTGGTAGCTTTCTTTGGACTGGTAAGAATCTTAATAGTGCCTGCCCGCTTGCGATGTTGCTGTTGTTGAAGGAGACTAAGAATCGCAAGCGTTGAAGCATGTTCTCGGGGTGATTTACGTGGCCGTTCATTACCACCGGCAATCAATCTCGCTATGCGGCTGCTGTGACTACTGCTCGCTTCGGCCGACGCTTCGGCACCAGCTGCCGCTTCCTGGAGTAATAGTTTGCGTTTTTTCAACGGCAACGAGGACAAAGATGAGGATGGAGATGATTTCTTAGTATCCGGCTCATTGACAGAGGTCGCTGCCGTATGCTGAGCAGCATCGGACGAGTTGAGCCGCGATCCTCCAGCTCCTTTTTTAGCACCGCCGCTTGGTGACGCCGGTTCGGTTGAGGTCGATTGAAGTGATGTTGTTCGGTTCGATTTGCGGCTAGCGATCATCTTATAGTTTAGTATGCAACAGTTTTGACCGAGTGCCGGTAACGGACCCATCTCGTACGGTAATTTCCGGTAGCCTGGAAAAGGAAGATAGAGAGAAGCAAGAACATTTAAAATATAACAGAAATATGAAAAAATGTAGCGGAAATGGAGGCCATGTGAGCCACCTATTATTTTTTCCAGAAAAGTTCTTTGTACCTGTGACTGGTTCTAGTATAACGAATTACGCAAATAATAGTAAATTCGTGAGTAATAGGAAAAGTAAAAGTAAATAATAGAAAGAAAATCCAGCTGTTAAATAAAATTTAAAAATAAGTTATAGCATAAATTGCACAACGTGGACACACTTGCTCTCAATTTCAACTAAATTTAAAAAAAACTGTAAAGCATTGAAACTTACCCGTGCTGCCAAAATATTCGTACACCTTCTCCGTGCCGTCATCCTGGCGCTGAAATGTTTCGTACCACGGTTCCAGCGATGGGACCCGCTCGAACGCGAACCGATACGGTTCAATCTCTTCGCATCGTTTCCGAAAGTTGATCCATTTGAATACTGCCCCCATCCCATCCTCCTTGCCCTTGATGTAGCTGCTGCTGCCGGTGCCGGTCATAATGGCCGCACAACCTGCGGATGTTAGCGTTGATGATGATGTTGATGAAGTAGAAGGAATGGCTGTGCTCGGTGGTGTAGTTTTCGTTTTCGAGGCACGCGTCGTTCCGATGGCACCACGTTGCGACACCGGTGTACACGACCGCTCGACGGATTCGTTCGTACGCCGTCTGCTGGATGGTGGAGGCATCCGGGAAGCATCAAGCAAATGGCAAGTACAAGACGCACTACTGCTACCAGTTCGATTTGCACGTCTCGCTCCTCCGCGACCAACACCACCCCGAACGCCACGGCGACCTCCAGCTCCTCGACCACGTCGTCCACGACTCGAACGGGCAACGCAACTTATGCAAACATCCGCTACCGTCGTCGTGTCGTGTTCGATCACTTTTTTCTTCTGCACCCGTCGTCCCCGTACGGCGGAGGAGTTCGTTGTACCTTTCCTCCCTTTTCCCTTTTGCTTCTGTTCTTGCTCCTCCTTCTCCTCCTCCTCACTCTGAGTATCCTCTTCTTTCTCATCGTCACCAGAACTAGCATCATCAGCATGATGCTTCTCACCATCATGAACTTTATCTTCCGATTCACTGCGGCACGACTGACTGCGGCGTAACCGATCGGTAGTCGTCATTTTTGATACCACTGCCGCTGCCGCTGCTGCTGCTGCTGCTACTGCGCTTGGCTGGATGGGGGCCTCTGGAAATCGCATTTTACTACTGGCAGGATCTTGACCCTTCTCAAAGTCAGCCGACTGTTGGCGAGGACCTTTCCGTGAGCGTGAGCTACTCACATCTAACCGAGCCCGCTTTAACGTCGGCTCCGCGTCCGATTTTTGTGGAGATGACTGAGTGGATGACGGTGATGAAGACAACTGTTCACCAGCCTTTTTACGCTTTCTTCCACCAGTAACATGCTTATCGTCACTTACTGTAACCACATGTTCCTCCTCCGAAAATCTCTCATCGTCCCGCTTTACTGTCGTAGCGGTAGTCATCACCTGCTCTACTCCTCGTCGGTGATCACCTTCACTACTGCTAGCCAAATCGACCGAATAGTTGTTGGTACCTCCTCCAAGAGCATGGCACCCTTCCGACGATGTTTGCCGATCGTCATCGGTATCCTCCTCCGAACTACTGTCATCCTTCTTCGGAAACATAAAGTTTTCCGCCTCATCATTTAGCAGACTAAGCTCGGATTGACGTACCCGTCGTATCTTCACGATCAGTCCATTCTTTTTCACGGGCGAGGGTCCTCCCGTTACCTTCGAGGCTTTGGACGCTCTTGGATGATGGTTTGGTTGATGTTGCTGGGCAGATCCAACAGTTGACGCGTCGTCCTTGCGCGATGTTACGGTTGCGGAAGTGGCGGACATCCGCGACGAAGATGACGTCGTTATTCGTTCGTTGGGTGAGATTTGCTCTTCTCCGGCTTCTTGATGATCAATTACTTTGTACAGCAGGGGAGATTTGATCGGTGGGCGCGTCGTCGGGCTCGGTGCCCTCCATCGTATACCGCGCACCTTGATGTCCTCCAGTGTGGCCGCCTTTTTGCTGACAGCGGTTCGCTGCTTGGTGGCCGGTGTGACGACACTACTATCCACGTCTTCTGTCAGACGATCGTGCTCTCGCTTTTTTACCTTCTCCTCCTCCTCCTCACAGCCACGGTTAAGCTTTTCGTCCTCGCCCTTAATGGTTAGCTTGGTCGCCTGTTCCTTTCCCTTCGTTTGTACCCGTATCCGGGACTGCTGCTGATGCTGTTGACCCGTTCGACGTGGCGTCGCTGCGGAACCGGACCCTTTCGACCGTTCCAACGTTTCGTCCAGCAAGCTGGTAAAGTCTTCGTTGAGGTTTGCCCGTTTTGGGTTCTGCCGTAACCCAAGACTGATTCGTTTAGTGTTTTTCGGATCCAACCCTTCGCATTCGAGCAGTGTAGCAGCCAGTTCAGTTGCGTGGCGCGTTTTTGTACCGCCATTACCACCAGCATCATTCAGATGATGATGGTGATGACTCATCGCAACGGTTGACGCTTTTAATCCCATTGCGTGCCGGTCTTGTTCCTCTTGCTGCTGCTGTTGCTGCTGCGGATCCGGCCTAGTAGTACGCTTCCTTCGGTTACCGGTAGAAGGTGATTTTACACCAGCCGTTTCTATAGATGCCGGTGGAGGTTCCGTTGCTGTCAAAAGGGCCTCACTGCCGTCTGCTGCTCGCTGCTGCTTTCGAAACTCGTTTATTACTTTCATCCCGATAGCGGCAGTAGCAGCAGCATGATGATCATCACCACCACTCTTACAATCGCTGATCGCCGCTTTTGCCTGCTCCTGATGTTCCCGTTCCTGCTGCTGTTTGAGCAATAGTGCGCTGAGTGTTGATTTGTGCTTCTGATGGTTATGATGGTTCAGTTGATTATGTGGATGATGATGAATTGCTGACCGTCGCCCAAACATTCCTTCTTCACTGTTACGCGTGCCGTCCACCAATGCCGTTCGACTGCTTCTACGCTCACCTACCCGAGAACGGGCCACTGCTACTACCGCTTCCGACTGCTGTTGTTTGCACGCCCGAGTTCTGGTCGTTCTTTGCTCTTGCGTACTAACACTATCAAGGTTTGTTAAGTTACTACTACCACTATTATTACTATTCTTGGCAGCACTGCACCGCTTATTATTATCACTTTCGCAAGGATTCTTCTCCACTTCCTTCACACCACTATTTCCACCACCACCCGGCTCGATCCGTTTCGAATCGTCCTCGTTAACGTCAGCTAAAAAATCACTGTCACTGCAGTCGTAAGCAGTTCCTGACACCGATTTACCGATCGTAGCAGGCTTTTTGTTAAGTTTTTGTGTTGTACTGTCACCAACACCACCAGTACGGCGACTATCAAAGCTATCCTGCAACTTGATGACACCGGATGGTGTTGCTGAGGGTTTGTGCGAATCACCACTACCTCCCACCACTACTTCCACTATCCTGTTCTCACACAATTGCTGCTGTTGCGGGTTTTTAGTATCTTCCGCCACATCACTACCACACTTTCGTTTCACCTTTGCATGCACGCACACTTGTTGTTTGCAGTCATTTTTATCCTTCTCCGTAGTGTTGTTTCCCTGCAGTTGTTGCAGTATTATTGGTCGGTTTTGCGCTATTTCTTCTTCCTCTTCCTTTTTAAGTTTACTTTCACCGATCGGTGTTTGTTGTCCTTGGATCAGTTCGTCGTCAGCGGCGGCCGTCGTCGTCATCGCCACCGTCACCGTTGTTGATGATGTTTTCCTCCTCCTCCGCTGCTGTTGATGTCCGTCCACTAGTAGCTCCTCCTGCTGCTGCTGCTGCTTTGCTCCGACCGCTTTCAGCTTGATGCGTGTTGTTGTGTTGTGCAACTGCTGAAAAAATGTCTCGACAGCAACAGCATCACCACCACCACTACCAACCCTTAGCGGTGTATCGTCATCGTCGGTGTCATCCACCTCACTAAAAGAGCCTAGCAATCGGTCGAGTGACGTAAAGTTGTCATCGTTCTTTACGAACGCTTGGTGATTTTCCGATTGTACGTGTACCGCCAGCGAATCGTACTCGATGCGACAAATTTCACAATAACCACAGTCTCTGGGTGGTGCGGCGGCGGCGGCGGCAATGGTCGCTACAGCTACTGGCGGCAATTTTTCCAACACTCGTTTTTTCACCACCTTTTCGCCGTTTTTTCCTGTGGTAGTGTTGGTTGTTGTTGTTGCAGTACTGCTAGAATGCTTTCGCGTCATCCTATTTGCACTCGTACCACCACCACCACCACTACCACCAGCGTCCACCTCCTGGATCGGTGGTTCCTGCTTAACGCCACGCTCCGGCGATGGTTCGTTCGCGTCGGCGAATGGTGCCCGCCTACCGGCAAGATCTTTCGCGTTAAGCAACAAACCAGGCCACCGTTTAAATTCCTTGTAAACGGGCCGGTAGTTACCCGGTGCCGAACGACACTCGATCTTTAGGAACTGTCCGCGCAGATGATGGACATGCTGCGCTGCACGAGTTGCGGACGAACCATGATGGTGTCTGTGTGATCGATGATGATGCCGTCCTTGTTCATTACCAACGCCTTCGCGCGATCCTTTCGTTCTGCCGCGGTTTTCGTTCGATAACGAAGCGAGAACTTTCCGCAAGAACTTTAGCGCATACTCCGCGCTCCAGATAAGCGTACCCCAAGAGCGGGCCAACTGGACGGGACTGTTTTGCCGTGGTGCGGCAGGTCCCCGGCGATTGCCTACCCCAACTCCAGCACCGGTCGGGCTGTAATTAGGGCTTGGCGACGCTTGCTTGTGATGCGACGACGAAAAGAATGGAGACGGCGTACCGAGCTTGGTCGGTGTGGATCCGCCGCCGTACGTTGGATTTAGTGGTGACGAGTTTAGCAAATGGCAGGATGATGCCTGTTGGCTGTATGGATGCTGCTGTTGTTGACGAACACGCTGTAGCATAGCATCTGCACGGCTGCGCGGTGGTAATGCTGTCGCTGCCGGCACACTGTTGGCCGAAGGGTTGTGGATTGGTTTAACCTATAAATTAAAATTGAATTGTAATTAATTTACACAAATTTATAGACTTTTTTATCAAATATAAAACAAACACTCACCTTCCCATCAAACCCTACCGACAGCGAAGCATTGGCGGTGAGGCTGTTGCTGGAGGCAGCTCCTGATCCCACCACCACCTGCTGCTTCTTCTTCAGCTGCTGCCCGGATGCTGCACCACCACCGGGTGTGATGCATGCTACCGTTGAGGAGGAAGATGCCGCTGCTGCTGATGCTGCTGCTGTGGTGGATGTTATCGTTGGTGGACATGGTGACGATGTACGACTGGTCGCCGGTTCGTAGTCATTTACATATTGACCGTGGGTTTGCTGCTGGTGCGTCAAATGAAGAAGCTGACGCGAACTGCGCTGCAACTGCTGTGAATGTCGCGGTGGCGTAAACGATGTACCGGCACTGGTGGTTGTGGCTGCTGCCGGAGATGCAACCGACGACGATATACTACGGTGACTTGAGATTAGATTCTCGTACGAACCAGTAACGGATGCTTTTTGTTCCTTGCGTTCACCAGACTCGCCGCCACCAGCAGTGACTGTGTTGGAGTATTGTCCGCCTTGTTGTAGTTTATCGGTTATGAAGTGTGTAACATCCTTGTTGAGGAAGAATTCTACCGACTGTTTTGGGGGATGCACAACAAGAAAAAACAAGAGAAATATTAGTATAAAGTCAAGGAACATTTTTTCATTTCAGCTATTTGTTTTCTCGCCCTCCATTTGCATTCTCAATCGCTCTTTCCCTATTTCTCTAGTGCTTTTGTAGTCCTGCTTGGCATACTACGATCAAACGTCAAACATATGCAAATTTAGCACTTTCAAAACAGGAAAAAAACCCAATGCTTGCTTTGCTTGTGTGTGTTTGTGTTTATTGTCCTACTACTACTACTACTGCTTCCCCGGCATCATCGTTCCCGGCTAACAAATGCTTTCCATCTCACGCGTGCAAGTGTACGCGTGCTCAGCTCAAACCTCTCCTTTCTATACCACAACAAACTTGCCACACAACGGGGTACGGTTTGGAGCGATTTAGGTTTCGTGCAGCATACAACGCAGCATACACTCCTCCTCTTTCGATGGGAGTCTATTCGTTTTGTAAGCGAAAATTCGATATCGAGAGAAATCGATCGATTTCCGTTGGCATTGGGGGAGTTTCTACTGCTACACTTTTCATTGAAATCATTTGTATTTTGCAAACAAAAATTATATTATATTTATATCGTGTAAAGGTTTAACATATCTTAAGCCTATAAACCCACCGAAGAAGTACAACAACAAGCATTAATAAAAATCAGTTTTTAATTTATGCTCTCGGGCCGCGTAAATTCTAACTGTGTGCAGCAGAACAACGAACCGTTGCAGCTCATGATTTGATGTTCGTACTGAAGAAAACATGAGCCACACAAACACAGAGGAAAAAGTACGATGGTACGTACCGATCTTCTACCGATTTTATGTGCCTAAAGAGCATTCGGGAGGGAGAACACATCATCAAAAATAACGTAACTTGCATCAGGAGAAAAAAGCGATACTAACTAAACGAAAGCTAGCTATTTCATAGTGTTCATAATTTATTTTTGATACATTTTTCACTTTAAACCCGATTATTGTTCCGCTTTTCCACGTTTAAAGTGTAAAACGTTTATTTTTCCTCAAACATTTTTCATGATACAAAAATCGGTCGTCTAACGTGAGATGTAAACAAAAAAGTTTGTTACATTTTCATAATCATACTACGCTGACACCAACACCATCAAACGCTAGAGTTGTGTATGTGTGAGGGTGTACGTTAAAATAGTACTGTGTGGTGTAGCTTTTGTTTGTGCTTGTTTGTTCCTAAGGAACGTTACCCAATGCTTTCAATAATTAATTCCAGCTTTTTATGATGCATTTTAATCTTTTAAAGTTCATACTTTTCTGACAGAATATACACAAATTTGACAGAGTGTACATACATATATAATTAAATTAAACTTATCTTATTTGTAGTACTATTAAACGAAATGGGCGCTTCAAAGCAGGGAAGAAATAACAGAAATACAATATTCTCCACCATCATTATACCATACAGCGAACCAGTTTGCCTTTTTTGCACAATTAAAATCGAAGAAGGCAACAATTTCTCGAAACATAAGAAAACAGTTCCAAGAAAAGCCGTTACACATATACATACATCCGCAGTTTATTGAACGCTCTCTTTCTCTCTTTCTCTTCATTTTCTCCACCACGTAAACAAACCATTACCAACACCCATATAACGTTGCATAGGCAACATAAAAACATGCCACTCTCGTGAGATTTCTCTCGCATATACATACACACACACAAGAAAACTTTCATATTCAACAACACAACAAAAAAGGCGCTCTTCGTTTATTCTTCTCGTAGCGGAGTAAAAGACCCGGTGCTGGCCGCCGCGTAACACCACACACAACACAAAATGGAGTTGAATCATGTGCCTCCTTTTTGCTGGTGCTCTTTTAGCAAAAGGCAAGGCCCTGCTGTTGTGCGTGTCGAGCTACAGCAGCAGCAGCAGCCATGTTTGATTGCGCTTTGCTAGAGTTTCCTACTATTTTGCTCCAACAGGGCTCGATGTTTCTATAGGCACTTCCCATCATCGAACCAGTGCCCAAATGCTTGTGTGTGTTTGTTGTGTTCCACAGTGTGCTGTAATGCAATCTCGTTGCAGTGTGGCCTGTAACCAACTCATCACTCTTTCATGCAAACAATGCAATTTTACTTGCAACACAACAACCTTCGTCTACACTGATTGCTGCCACTGCTGCAACACGATTAGCATACCTAAGGTGCATTGACAAATCGGCAAACGGCAATTTGTCTCATATAAGATTGTACTTTGAATTGTATAAAAATCACACTGGGTGGCCCGTATGACACATGCTGGGCGTCAATGGCGATAAAAATAATCAATGCCATTTGCACGGTAGAGCTTCGCAATTCAATCTGATTGCCTTCTCTGTAGGCCGTTTGCCTTCCGGTGCTACATGATTTATCCATTTATTTTGAAATCGATAACACAAAATCGCACTTCCGATTACATCCGCTAGATGACGGTAGCATGCGAAGATGATATACCTCTCAAGTCGACACCAAAATAATCAACAAACGATGGAAAAGGCGAGAAACGGGGAAGTAATTCCCTGTGTGTCTCTGTCAAAAAACAGACCCCACGAGCAGGCTGCTTTGACGTTTGTTTTTTGACACACACACACGCGCGCACGCGACTGCTACAAACAATGGCTAGCATAACTCGTTTTATAGTTTAGGCCGCAAAACCTCCACACTTCACCGTAGCTAACAAAAACGAAGAGGCCTTCACCGCACCATATATATATTGAGGTGAAAAAGAAAATTAAAGTCAACCGACTGCTGCTGAGTCAGCAAACAAAGCGAACTAGAGAGTGTGTGTAGAGTGAGCGCGCGCGCCCCGTTTTCATAGCGACGGCGGGACCTACTTCGACGGCGACGTGTTCTTGCTTGCTGCGGTTGCATTTACACACGACAAAATGGTGGGTTTTCTCAGTCTCGATGTACACAACGAAACAACCGACTCAACCGTGGTGGTTTTGTGCCCGGGAGATGACCGTGTGATGGTCGGCGTTTGCGTTCGAAATAATGAAATACAAGGCGCATGGTCGTCATCGTCCGTGGGTCCGCGCGCGCTAACGCTAAGAGCAATTTGCTTTCGGAGCGTGTGTACCATGAACAAAACGGTGTATGTAGCGAACTCGTTGGAAGCACAAACGCGTCATTGTATTTGTGTGTTTGTGTGCACCAGTGTGCATATACCTTCACGAATAGGAGGCATTCTTCTTCCGAATGGAAGAAATGGTCACCCACAACGCCCAACAGAAGGCACTATTCAAGCAGACGGCAGCAAGCGGTAAAACGGTCTTCGAACGTCTTCGTCAACATATCACATCTTCGGCACACTCCTCCAGAGGGTATTAAACACGCGCACACATACAGCAAGACGAAGCTGTCCGATGGTCGGAAAGCTGCTATGCGTGTGAGCTGAGATCGGCCTTTATGGAGTTTGAGCGTACTACCGTCTGTACTGCATTTCATTGCCTTACTGTGCCTTCCAACCTTTCTTTTTCGTTTCCGTAGTCGAGAGTCAACCGTACGTACGATATTTTAAGTCGCTTCGCCAGTAGAAGCAGCAAGAAGCGGACAGTTTATTAACATTCGCTTACGGTAAGCAGTGGAAGCAAGCGTGCGGTGAAGCACGGGTATGCGATGAAGGTTGATGTTCGTTGCCTTCATACACTGGTAGATATTTCTTTTTGCTTGTGTGGGCCCCCCATGTTTCTCACTCTACTGCAGGCAATTCCAAAACTTATGTCTCGTTTATATTTTTTATTTCTTCACGGTGCTTTAGAACGGCAAAGCAGTTGCACTTTGCTTCTTTCTTCTGATCTCTGCCTTGCTGCACGGTAAATGAACCATTGCCCATGCACCATGGGCATATATGACTTGCCACGTAAAGCTGGTTTGCTGATCCGAACACGTCAACACTCTTCCTTTACACACTTTCAGGTCTAAAGTTTTGATGCTTTCGTGGATAATGAACCATCTTTGTCTTTCATACATATTATGAAGAATTATTCTTCCTTGGCATCGAAGACTTCTTCATCTGTCTGGAAAATTACAGATCTCTTTGGGGTAAAACGCGTGATGGGTGTGTGTTCAGCCACGTATTAAGTTCTTGCCGAATGTCGGAAGAGGCGTTCTTCCCTAAAAGCTGGGCTCGAGAGTAGACCTTGGTAATAAATTTTTTTAATTTGATTTCGATTTCGGTTCCTCCGTTTTCAACCGTTCAAAGTTGCAGCACTCTTTTTACTTCAAAAAAAAAAAGGTTATATACTGCGAGACACCATAAAAAGAGGAATCGACACGAATGGGACTAACACAAACTCTGTAGTTCTTCTCATCAAAGATAACGGTGAACAAGGAGGAAGGAACTTAAATTCTCCTTTTGCAAAATACTTCACAGTTTGCCTGTGTTTTGACAGAAAATATCAATTGCAGTATCAAACTATCTGCCTCTGAACATTGTATAATTTATACACTAGGATTTGCCACAATTGATTTCCTAAAGGACAAATAACAACAAAACATTGTAAACAAATGCTCAGCTCACTACTACAACGCAACAGAGGGTGGAAGGTAACACAGCTCTCACCCTCTCTCTTACTCTCTTTTACGAATACTGTAGCCATCCTAGACTATCAACAAACCTCGAGACGAACTGTCATTTCTTATGTAGCAAAATAGACGTTTGACACCTTCACACAAATACACAAACGCATGCGAGTACGAAATATGTAATAAAGGAAGAAGTTACCCCAGGCTGTTTAATCCAAACCTATAAACCTTCCAAATTTGTAAATCGTATATTCATACAATGAATTTTACATTTACTCCCTATCCTCACGGAATAAAATTGACTTGAACAGGCACACCATTCGTGTTTCCTATTGCTATCGCGTCGCGCATACAGAGCATCACAAAGTAGACGAAAACGAGAGGACATTTCAAGCCACACAGGTTTTGCGGGACCAGTTAAGGGAGGGCCTTGGCTCGTACAGAGATGGTCAAGGTGTACCATGGAAAAGGGTAGGTTTGCTTCTTTCAAACCACTTTAAGCGATCCACTGCCGTTGTACAGCCGACGACGAAGTATGCGAGAAACGCCACCAAAAAAGCAACATTTCAACGCCACTCACACACTCAAGTCTTCCCCCCACACCCCACAAAGCAGGGCAAAACAGTCAGCACACGTTCCCACAAAGCATTTTCACAGCAAAAAAAAAAGCACGTACACAACTGAAGGGAAACATTATCAAGGCGTACAAGCGTACCATCGACGGTGGAATACGTTTTCTTTGCTTATCGCTCACTCATTCACTCGCTCTCTCAAATCGAACAGTGGACGATGTGGCGCGTTTTACGAAAGAGTGCGATGGAAAGATAGTGAACGAAAAAGGTTACTTTGACGACGGGAGGGCGGGGGGGGGGGGGGTTAGGCCAACACAACCATTCTATTTCTTGCATGTGAATTCAGTCGTGGCGCGCAGTGTGTAGTTGTGGCAGAAAATTGACCTCATTTTGATATCGATTGATTCTCCTCCCGTGTGTTTTCTCCTGTGGCAGAGCATTCCGATCATTATGCATTATGCGCACAAGAGGCGGAACACACAGCGCCCGAAACAAAATCGTTCGTATTTCATCACACGCATAACATAACTATGTGACCACGCATCACATAAAATAGCCTATAAGTGTGTGTGAGCGTAAAGCCGCGCTCCTGATACCCAATAATAGCACGTATTGGAAAGCACACTGAAGAGAAAAAAAAACATACACACACATACGTACATGCGCGCTTTTTCTCACACAATACTTGTGGAGGAAATAGGAATGGAAAAGAAATAAAACCATACATTCGCACAAATTCGGTTGCTTCCCTACTGGCGCAGAACAGCAGCATGATTTCACTTTACCCAACACACATGCACGGTAACCGTTCAACACAAGCATCCAAGTAAGCACTTTTCTTACTCTCTCTCTCTCTCTCTCACTCTTTTTCACTCTCACACAAAGTCACCTCTCTACCTCTTACTAATTTTTACACATTTCACTGTTGTTTTTTTTTGTACACATCATACACGCACACAAACAAAAACTCCACACACAAGCACACAATGTTTCGGCTGCCGTATCTTCCTTAACCTGTACGTATATTGATTAATATTGCGCACAATGCTGTTTGTGGTGTGTTTTTACTTTCCTCCCGAGGTTGGTGATTTCCCTATTGTGAGCGCGTTTGCCTGAGCGAAACATCACGCATACACATCCAATATGTGTAATGAAAGAGAAGCTTTTCATACATGTGTTGTGTTGTGTGTGTGTGTGTGTGTGTGTGTGTGTGTGTGTGTGTGTGTGTGTGTATGTGGACATGTACATGCTGCGCTTGTCGGGAATTTGTGGGTGCTGCTGCTTCATCGATGAAAAATTTGGGCGAAGAA
This sequence comes from Anopheles maculipalpis, assembly GCF_943734695.1. NCBI lineage: Eukaryota > Metazoa > Arthropoda > Insecta > Diptera > Culicidae > Anopheles > Anopheles maculipalpis. The sequence goes on from NC_064871.1 coordinate 88,826,785, forward strand.
AAACGCCATTTTTGAACGCGTTTTTTGAAGAAAACGCCCTGTATCCATTGTATGGAAGTCTTTCGTATTTTCCTGCTCTTAATTAGACATCAATATAACCCCTCTCCTGGAGATGTACGCGCTATTGTTTTCTACAAAAGTAGCACAACTTCCTTTCCCTTTTATAACGTTTAAATCAAATCGCTTAACATTCATGCTACTTCCCTGTTCAATTAAACCCTTAAACTTTTACATTCCCAAAAAAGAACATTCACCATAGCCTACGATTTCGGCCTATAGCGAAAAGGTCACATTACAGGAACTCCTGTCCGACGATGTGCTAGCTCTCTTCTATGAGATAGCTTCATGAGCACACAGCTCCCAACACAACAGAGTCATCATCAGCTATATTCTATTCCCGGAGGGTGGTTCACCGGTTCGATTCGTCGAACCAACAGAAGCGAGGAGCGAAATGGAGAACACTGTGAGCCCCCGGTCCCGTCAGTCGGTTGAGAAAATGGCGAATATCAGCTCATTCCTGTAGGTTCATCGACGTCGTCGGTATGGGAGAATTGCCGCAACGCAATGCACACACGTTCGCAATTCAAGCCCCGCGACAACGAACGAACGGACCGAACAAACGAGTCGACCGAACGAACGAACGATGGACAAGCAACCGCACGCAGCAAACATGAAGAAACAAGCCCCAATATCAACGCCACCATCATTTCCAACGCCCAACGCGCGCGCTTAACACAATCCCTTGCTCGCAGTAGACACAGAGCAGCAGGCCAGCCAGCCAACGGACCAGCACCAAACAACATACCGCCACAACACATACTCTCACACAATCTGCAATTTGTCGGACGCATCAGCGCACACACAAACCCACAGTACACGCACACACACATACACTACTAGCACGATCGATCGCAGCACGGTAGAGCTGTACACCATACAAACAAGAATTTATGTGTTTGTGTGTGGTTGCGTGGTGCGAAACAATCACACACATACACTTTCTTACAGGCACGCACTGCCAACTAGATTCAGAATGGGAATGTGAATTTTTCGTAAAGGAAAGAGAACAAAAAAAAACGGAACTCCTACACAGGAACAAACCCAACTAACCTCTGCTTCTTAGCACAATATTTTTTCTTTCAATTACACCAACACTACTGCCATCAAGCACTATAGAGTGACGCACACAGACACATACCCGGAACACCTTTTTCTATTTTCTTGAAGTTTTCTTTGACACACAAACGGTCGCTCTGTATGGTTCACAACGGGGTATTCTTTTTTTTCAATAACGCATTCACACACATGCATCCAGAGGCATCACCGCACAACATCACACCGATGCGATGGACCCCCACCCACAAACACACCGACCCCCCACACAGAGCTCAGTGACGCGCCCTCAGAGCGCTGAACCGTACATGCACGTCCGAACCGCTCAAATGCAACAATATCAATGAAGTGGTGAGCTGAGCCGTTGCTGAGCTACCCGCACGCGATTGACTGTTTTGCAGGATTTACTCTCGCTCTTATTTTTTTCCCCATTTTATCGATCTCTTTCTTTTCGTTTCTCTCGCTTACTCCCTTTCCTTTCTTCTTTCTCTTTCTAACATGCTATTGAAGAGCCCGTAAAAGAGTAAAAGAGAGAGGGAGAGTGAGAGAGATAGTAAAAAGAGCGAATATCATTCATGCAGAGACACATACGCACATAATTCTTCGCTCTCTCTCTCTCACTCTCTTCCTCACCCACACGTTCATTCATACACGTTTGCGCAATGAAAATTCTACGGAAAGTCACTTCAGAGCAGCTATGGACAATACAGGGCGAAACAAGCGAACAAAAATGGCCGAAAAAAGGAGCGAATTGAAAACGCGTTGGCGTTCGATGCAGCGAAACAATCATTTTCATTCGCAATTTAACAAAAATTTCCAGGCACATTAAAGGTACACCCGGGTTGCTTCTAGCAGGATGCGCCACACTACTTTCATGGCAAACAATACACACACATGCACGCTTAGAAAACAATCTTGTTTTGATGGGTGTAGCGTGTGCACGAGTGAGACAGATACATTGCGAAGTTGAAGTTTTGCTCGTTTATGGTCCAGTTTGACATACATTTGTTTTGCCCGTTTTTTTCCAAAAAACAAAAAAAATTGCTCTAGCAATGTACGAAAATTTTTGATGTTTACTGCGTGAATGCATTTCCTCGCCGTTTGTAAAATTAGGCGATAAAATGCTTACTCAACTTTCTATTAGATCATGTAGAACACACGTACACACACGAATTGCGTTACGCATGGATTGAAAATAGAAACTGTCCCTGTTTGCATTTCTCGCCGTTTTTGTGTTCTTATACGCTCACCCGAATGCCGGCAATTTCTAAATTTTCATACACAGAGCGAAAGGATGGGAAAGGAAACGAAACTGTAGTGCATGTATTTTGACGTTTCAATGCTAAAATGGCGCTACCTTTTAAGAAAAATCCAAAAGACCATGATCATATTTTATAGACCCACTTTTAATCAGCAAAATGGTCACTTCACTCATCATTACTCAACAACGCTTTATGTCACATTGAGTACCGCAAGCGTACTAAACTTCAATTAGATGTATCTTCAATAAAATATTCTTCTTGGCCTGCTCAGGTGTGAGCATATGGTAGTAAAATGCCGAAATTCTTTGTGGATTCGTGGCCCCTTACAAGCCCCCTATAGCCTCCTATTTCGCACACCGCGTTAAACCTGCCATAGAATAGACTCCACTCCGTTTCCAGGCTACTTGGTACCTAAGCTGCACTCCTCCAACCAAAATTGCATCCGATCTTCGATCGTTTCGACTCCACTTGATCCAGCCAACGAGCTTGCTGTGCTTCTCTACATCTCGTGCCTGATGATGGGTCCCACATCTTCATCACGTGCTCCAAAACATTCCAATTTGTGATTCAAAAGTTCCATAGTTATAATAGACACGATTCCCTTGAACAATGCACTTCGTGATTGAGCTGCTTCCTTTGTAATTTGAAGTTACGAACGTACCAATGCAGCAGACTTCCTCACTACACTAATCACATTACAAACATGGTTTTCTACTAACCAAGCATTTTTGTGACATCGATATTACATACTGCATACTTACACCGCCCAGCTGTTTGATAGTGCTTTCGATCTTGGTAGCGATCTGATGCTGCTCAATATCCAGATAGAACCGATGGTACACCAATGGCTTCGAGCCCTTGACCAGCTGCACCTTTTGAGCTGTAAAATGAAAGTAAAAAACAAAGAACAGATGAATCTCTCTATTACAGGTCTAGAACTTACATCAAATTAAAGCACTTCTTTGCGTGCATTTAAAGCGATGGAAATATTCAGAGTTATGGAGAAGCAAACATTTTAAATCGTTCACAAACAAAACAAAACCATTGCGGCCGCCGGTCCCACTATCTGTTTGTGTGTGTAAATGCTAATACGCACACTACGAGAGCTACCATAGCGACGACAGCTGCATCTGTCAAATCAACGGGCAGACAGTCATCACGGACGTCGTCAGCAAATTGTATATTACGGCAGAGCATCATCATCATCATCATCACCACAGTCATTATTGCTTTTGTCTGCTCAGCTCTACCTCGACACCATTCCCGTTGTGCGTTTCCAGATGAGTTCTTGTGCTGATACCAAAGCATTTTTCTGAACCCGCAACAGCGAATAGGGTCTTTCTAATAGAAAGACACAAATTAACGAGCCTGCTATGCGTATGCAAAGAAGAAAAACACAACACGTCCAGGGGCATTGACACCACAGCAAACGTATTTGACAGGAATGCCAATCAGAAAAAAAGGAAGCGGTCAAAAGTAAACAACGCCGTCCTATTGGGGGCCAGAGTAGCAGAAACCTGTTTGTTTTTCTGCGATGAATACGTAATCAAAATTTTGCTTCACCAACTTCACCACCGGTCGGTTCTTGTTCTCACGGCTTGCGAAACTAACAACTTACACGACTTCCTTTGGGACGCCGCCTGCTGAGATGGAGGAAGCTGTTGTGGCTGTTGATCCTGTTCCTGTTGCTGGCCGGCGATCCTGGAAAGTTTGGCTTTTGAGGGTGAGACCATTCCTCTGCCGTAGCGCAGTAGGACAATCTTCCCGAGCTGAGTCGGCAACGTACAGGCGTTACCAGCGACTCGCGTCGTCTATTTCAATTATACACCGAGACACATCTCACACGTCTCGCACAACGCTGAACAAATAGATGGTCGCGTAAACATACGCCGTTAAGGAAAGTTTAGACACTTTTACCGCTTGTCACAAATCACGCACGCACACACACACGTACATTTATATTGTTTAGGAACCATTTCTATTCGGCAAACGCAATAGGAGAAGATGGTAATTAATTGAAAAGAAACTATTTTACCTTTTCCACGTTTCTTTTATACAAATTGAAGATGGTTTTTTTATGCTACAGAAGCGTCACACACACACATTGCACACTGCACAATGCTGAACCACAATAAATACACGCCAATACTTCAGCACTATTTTCCACACAGGCCAATATTACGAAAAGCAACCAAAAATTGAAATATTGCGCGCCATTTTATTTCGTCGACTTCGCCGCCTGCTGCCCCTGCTTCGAATGCGAATCTGTTGCCAAATATACAGCCGAGCACACCCGAAATCAAAAGCCGGTGCGTGCTGCTCCTCACGCTCCATCATCGCTGCGTCTCACGCACACTCACACCATCACCCGACCAGACACGTATTAATAGCCTTGGCGTATGTGTGTGTGTGTGTTTACGCACGATTTACGGTATCGTAGGGGATTGCTTTTCATCGCCTGCCTTGCAAATTGTTGTCATGCAAGCGGCAGATGGTTGTTTTTTTTTCTATCGCCCTCCGAAGCCCAACACGATGAGCAAGCCCCCTAAACTGACCATTTGCTGTTGTGTCTCTTCTGCCTGCATCTGCACAAGCCGTCCGTTAGTCACCCGAGCGACCAAATCATAGCTTGCTTCGCATGGGGTAAAAAGACACGAAGGAAAGTTTTTCGGGGAACAAATGCATCGGATTTGGACACCGAATTTGACAATGATGGACGTTTGTTTTGATGGTAATGCGATAACGTCGAATATTACGAAATAAGCTCTATACAACGAATGGGGCGCTTATCATACGCAAGTGGTACGATTCTACGAGCATCACTGTTCACCGAGCTCGAGCTGCTCTATCGCCTGCCTACCATCTATAATATTATTGAAAATCACAGCAGACAAACACCGATTGTAGCTATACCGATTATAAAAATGGCGCGAAAGCATTAATGAACGTTTCAGCGAGAAAACGACGCATCCACACAACACAACACATCTACGCTAAGCTAACACGCGAAAGACGCACTATTCGATGCAGATATTCCCGTTTCTTTTGCTTTTCTAAAACGAGAATTCTTCTAGCAGTACCGTACACCGTAAAACTACGCCGCGCCAGCACCACGACCCTGTTTATGTGTGAAATGGAAATGAATAACAACAGCAAAGATCCTTGGAAATCGGCAAAAGTAACTAGAAGCGCGTACCAGCAAAGCAGAGAGCTCACACTGGTTAGTCATACGGGCACGCAAAAATGAAAGGCTGACAGAGATCCTGTTTGTATTGTGTTTTTCAAATAGAATTTTACCTATTTTCTGTGCCTGAATATATGAATTTAATATGTGTGGCCCAGCATTAGTTTTTATTATGATTTTTATTATTAAATAATTAAAAATGTTGCTGAATACATATATTTTAGCCATTCCACTGCCATCAAATAGCGAGTGTGCGGATATGCCGTACGGATACATGGTCGGGTTGAATACTTTATTGAAATGATTCATTTGCGGTTGCATGCGATTCTGCGATTAAAACGAACTAAATTGAACAAATTAATCATCCAATTTGATAATGTACTACCGAATTTACGTTGCATTCACTTTTTTAAACGTGAACTAGGAGTCATTTGATAAGTTATTTGTTGGGTGTCATAAGCGCTCGAAATAAAGAGACATCGATCACACTTCTGACCTTGCAATTTTGTGCTGCCAAGATTGATTTCAGTCGAAGCTTATCGTTCAATTGGTCTTTTGTAGATCCGAAATACTTTATTATTATAAAAACTACAGAATCTTCGCCATGCTGCTCATGAAGAAATTTGCCCCATTATGTAAACAGTGGATTTTTTTCACTTTTCAAATTCTATATTCTTCACGATAGGTATGGTTGATTGTCTCGACAGTTGTATACTTAACAAACGAGCTACACGGGAGATGCAAGCAGTAATATAAAACAAAACAGATGAGGTATTATTAATGCTTTGACTGTCATTTCATCAGCATGACGCGTGTGACACTTATCATAAAACTTTCTTGAACCAATCAATGTATGCTGCCATTCGGTTGACTATGCGCGGGGTGAGGGAATCGCAACTTCCGTGGCTGTAAACATTCACCAGATATTCGACGTAAACATCTTCATCACTAACATGCTTCCATACGATCGGACTTCCAGGGGAATAGCAGCGATCATATATAAAATCCTCATTATTACGACTAAAATTTAACTGTAAGTCAAAATGGTATAGATCATTATTATACGACTGCACTCCGGGATTCATGCAAATCGATTCCGGTTGGTCGAATGATCGATTTAAAATAATTTCACAATCACTTTTATACATCGGATGAATGGGATCGTTGTACATGGACGCTGAGTGAAAATGAAAAATTGATTTAAAATAAAGCTTTTACTGAAAACTACAGCAAAGTACGTACCAAAATCCAACACTTGTTGTATCAAAGGTGAGTGGCTGACATTCTGCCACAAGCATCCCGGATATGCGTTCTGCGTTGGTTCAACGGGCGATGAGAGCTTCACTATTGCGATGTTCTTCTCTTGAATGGTTTTGTTGTAGTTTGGGTATGTTTCTACTTTCTCGATTCGAATTGTTTGAGAACCGCCGAAGAATCCCAGGCCTCCCAATCGTACTAGATTTGGCAGTTTGGTCTTTTCTAGTACACAAGATGCAGAAGTAACAACACCCCGAGTGCTGATCAAGTATCCGTAACAGTCGTACTTTACTTTGTCTGTCTCTTGCCATCCTATCTCCACCTGGGAAAGTTGATGTTTTATTTCTGAGCACCTGAGATCGGTCTTAAATAGCTACTACTTACGATATGTGTTGTATTTTCCTGTCGGTTTGTCCTGAGGTGTCTATATCGCTCTTCACATTCATTGAATTCCCTTTCTATAGCCGTAGTCTCCAGGTTGGTAGCTTTCTCGGGACAACATACAACAGATGTACGTTTACAGAACAATAGCTGTTGCTTGTTTTGTACACGTGTATGAATAGCTGGACAATTTTGCTGAGGAGTGCAAGTTCCAGTAGTGCGATCAGCATACCTGCATGTGTCTGACACATCTAAATCTGGATCAACGTGCACCAACGCTTCGCTTCTCTGCGGTTGGGGAAGCAACACCGATTCCAGCCACGCCTTATGTGCACTCAATCGCACACCGACCGCCGGTTCTCCGTATCCACAGTCGCGTCCAAACAAATGAATCCCATCGATGTAAATATATTTACCACCATTCCTTTCGATTGGACTCCCTGGTAATGAAATGCACCCACCAGGGACAAAGAATGGCTGATTCTCGTAACATATATGCTCGCTCAGCAAACCCTGTGGAAGACGCTCAGAATATTGTCGAGGCAGGTTACACTGGTCCTGCGACTGCTTCCAGACACGAGTAATTAACTTGCTGTAATGAAGTTCTATCAGAAAAAGGAATGTTGACCTTTACAAACTGCTCTTTAGTGTAAAACATTCACTGTTCGTTTGTACCTTCGGTTTGAAGGTTCCATCTTTTTGTAGCTGGAACCAACAGTGTATATCCTGTAACTAATAACTGTCGGTCCGGAATGGATTCACCATACCACACACAGTATGGTAGTATTTTTGCGAATGTTTTCAGTTTCACCACAGCGATGTTGTTGTAGTACGGGTTGGAGGACGAATTGTACAAGGGGTGCACGACGATTTCCGCGATGTCTACTATGTTCGCATCTGTCAGAATAATTTGCGTTGGCAATGACCTATAATTGATGATCATTGGTTACTACCGATGGCCAGAATCGCAATGATTGCATTTCGCGTACTCAGTACTTAGTATGCATTCCGCCAACGTCACCACAACGTTAGGTTCAACCAGCGTTCCAAAGCAATCGCTATCCACTGGGCCAGTCGTAATTGGCCATCCAAAGTTTACGATATAGTCACTACCTTCATAGGCTACGTATATATTATGCCAATCAACCATTTCTACACCGTGGTCCACAGTCACAACATCTGGCTTGTACTCTCGAAACTTTTGATAGCGATTAGTACAAACTGTTGGCTGGAAATGGTAGTCCGAAACGTGTTCTCCATGCTGCTGAAGAGTTTCAATTATCCAATCCCCGAACGAGGACACCTTTACATATACACCTGGCACAGATAAACCACAAGCCTTTCCAAAGGATGTCACTCCAACTAGAAACGGGATCAGTTTCCAGCCATCAAAAAGCTTCACGTGAAGTGGCCCACCGGAGTCTCCCTAACACACAGTGGAAAGATTGAACAAGTGAATGTGAAAAATGCATCGTAGCATTACTTACCGGACATGTATCCATCTTTTCATCACCTGCACAAAGTTGATGATCCATAAGTCCGTCCCGTAAAGAGCGATCGCCTCCAGCATAATAATTGGAACAATTCTCGTTACTTACTAGGGCTAGTTCCACCTTCAGCAGGATGTCTGTTTGTTCCTCACCTTATTTGGATGTTAAGTTAAGCACATTAAAGTCACCTTTATCTCTTATTGAACGCTACACTGTCAGGAGTTTTGATAACAGTTTCGTTGTGCGAAACACCAACGGCTTCAACACCATTCCAGTGAGCCCATCCTTACGCAATTTATGAATATACTATATTGTCTTACCAACTCCGGTTCTACCCCAACCGGCTGCTAACAGTTTCGGGAAGCGTATCTCATCATCCAACCACAGGCAGGTCGGTGCAACAGTGTCCGTAACTCTATAACATGGGTGAATCGGAGATCATGAAGATATTCTTGCGAAACATTCTGCCCACATTTCTTACACAACACCCCTCTCCAGCTGCATCAGCGCAATATCGTAATAGGTCGAACTAAACCGATGTTGGGGATGACGGATGATTGCAACGATCTCCAATTCCTGAGCAAATTCGTCATCACCGTCGCTGTTGATGTTGATATCGCCAAACCGAGCGATGTCTGGAGGATTATTGCTTGAGTGATATACCAATAGCAAATTGAAGCCCATAGTTTAATAATCCAAAAAGAAAAAAGTTATTTCATACACACTTCTCGTCGGCTGCACAATGCGCCGCAGTAAGGATGAAGTTTTCCCAGATCAATGATCCAGCACAGAGCCAACGTTTGCTACCGTTATTGATCCATCCAATCGCCGCAATATGGGCAAACTCGCGCAATAACACAGGTTGTCCTCCTGCAGGAAATGCTACCTTGGTAAATGTTTGTTTGTAGAACCGTAGCCCACAATCTGCAACCGATTGATCAAATATAGAACACAGTTCTCACTATCTTAGGTTGTACACGCTTCCTGAACGTACCTTCTATCGATGTCCGGTCGTAGGGGAGCGTTTGTTCATTGCCTTTAAGAAAATATAAAACCCATTCAAAAAAGCCACGAACGAAAATTGAAATTAATTTAAATTCCTGAATGAACGCATGAAGCCTAGTACCTCGATCATGAACAATTGTGCGAAATGTAAGAAAAAATATCCCAAGTTACAAAACTTGGTCTTTAACAAAAGGTGCCGAAGACAAACCAACGTCTGATGAAGTTCGCGGAACCATTTTGCGGTCCCTCGAAACCGATCGAGGGGCCGGTGAGCTTTTTTTTTAAACAGAACAAGTGATCAATATTCGCGGGAATGACACTCAAAACTGCGTGTTTCATTTAAACTATTCGAATCGGAGTGAAGTTCTGCAAGAGCAGAGTATCATTCAGCCGTACTGTGGCTTCACAAGATCGATCATTACAGCTTACCATGTATCACCGGTGATAATAGCAACACGGCACAAAAGATCAACTCACTAGGGAACATCCTTTCCATAAGATAGCTTCCACACTAATGGTCAGACATTTCCAAGCCGAACATTCAAACACATCCAGGAAGTTAAATAATTCGCGCCACGACCTAAACTGGTTTTCGATTTTAAAAACTACATTTCGAAGACAGAAACGTGAAACATTGAGTTATGAACATTTTTTTTTAAAGCTCTTGCTAATCTATCGAATGTTTTGCATTGGAAACCAAGTTTAGTAAGTTTAGTAGTAGTTTAAGTTCGAAACAAATCAAAGCACTAACGATGTATCGAGGATCAATTGTGTCAGCTTCACCGACGGGGAATAGATTTTGTACTTCTTCGTTATGATTTAAAAAAAAAAGAAAACATCGGTCCATTGGTATGCCACATTACGGAAGCTTCGTTATGGGTGTGATTGGTGGCAACGATGATGACAGAAATTTGCATATAAAAATCAACGAACTATACGAACGGCTCTGCAACGTACGAGGGGCCAAGGTGTGCGAACTTTACAATGTTTGTAGACAATCCAAAAGCTTTCCGGTGTATGATAAATTATACAAATACCAAAAAAATCATTGGGGTAGGCACACTACTGGTTTCAGGTTTCTGTATTAGAAACGAATTTTGTGAGTAAAAACCAGTTTTTCACAAATCAAAAATGATTCAATACGGGCGCCTTTTTTGATGGAACGCTTGAGCCGAATCAGGCATTAGCGTGGAAGTTGTGAAGCCGGAAGGATGGCTATCGAGTCGGCTTTATGTGTTGTGATAATTGTATCTGCGTTGATGCATGGTAAGCTGTATCAATGTTGATTGTAGAGTACTGTGAAAACAACAGTAACATAAGAAACCTCGATGTGACAATGATGAAATCATTAGTAAAAGCAAAGTTTGGCAGCATTTGGTGAAAAATATGAAACGATCGTGTGATGAGGAATTAATCGACGACGTGGGTTTGCGTGTGTGGTTTTTTGTTTTAAATTGGAAATGCATGTGGCGTGATTTTTGTTAGCAGACAAGTGGCGTACAAATATTGTTTTGTTATAATTAATCTTTGTAATATAACTTTTTGACTAAAGCAGTGCTGTGCTTGAACCTCATACGAGTTGGTCCTGTATCAATCCACTCAGAAAACAGTGTCGATGCAACGCCAGTAAAATGAGACAAAACTGGTTTCCTCATACGCAGAAATTAGCCTGTTACGCTGGCTGTATCCGTCTACTACCGAATGACAACTAGTTAATGAAAATGTCTCATCACTATGAAGTAGTTTTCCCGCACCTACACTCATACTTCTTATGCCCAGTTCCAGAGCTGTTTCATATTAGAATGAGTGCATCACTCACAGTAGCAAAGCAAGTCTTACAGGGAACTGCAAATGATAGCGAGCTGCGGACCAGCTTTAGAGAATAGCGCAGGCGCTTATCAAATCCTCAACCACTGATATAGAACTTTAAAGAGCTTGTTTCCATTTTGCAACTCTCCAACCGGCTAGTATACATTTTCCATATCAATTGCACCGGCTTCCGTAACTATTTTGGATGATTTTGAGTCTATTTTTGCTGATTCGATAATGTATTGGGTGTTTCTATATCAAGAGTTTAGGATTTCATAAGCGCTTGCGCTATTCTACAAAGCTGGCTCGCCGCACGCTATCATTTGCAGTTCCCTGTAACAACCGTTTGATCAAAAAAGCGGATCGAAAGTAGCAGGTTCGGAACGAAATTTTCACTAGTTTTTTTCACTAGTAAAGACTTTCAAAGCCTTTTTTAAAATGCCTGTTAAAGTAGGTTAACGGAATAGGAAGAAACTGTTTCCATTACGTTTGCAAAAACCATGGAATTTTCCCGTCACTAATGTTATAGTTATATTATGTTTTATTTTTATATGTTTGAGAACTTCAGCTCCGTATTTGTATGCTGTATTTTAATAACATTTGCTTTCAGCATTAACCGCACAGGAATGGGTGTCCAATCAAAGAGGATCGTTGCAAGGTGAAGGGATTTGTTTTTTAAATGTTATACTTAACCATTTTCTGCTAATTGCTGCACATATACTTTACGCTTAGATTGCGAAACCAGATTTCCTTTCAACTCCGACGACCCGGGTGGATATCAGACGGCCGCTGTTGGCGAATATCCTCATCTAGCAATTATTGGTACAAGCTCTAAACGAGGTCAACAAATCAAATGCTACGGATCGTTGATTTGGGAGGATGTTGTGCTAGCTCCAGCATCCTGCGTTCAATACGAAAGGTATTTAAGATATCAAGGGAAAAGTTTGTAAATTGGATAAATAGGTCCACTAACTAACTAACCTTCCTTTACCTGGTTAAACCTAATTTTAACACCTCAATCGAAGCGAACTCGGTTTCATATCGCAATTCACAATCAAACATCAGAAAACAAATTATCACTGGCACGGGGTTTAGGTTCGCCAAAGCAAACGCGTTCATGTAGGGCACTCGTCCATCGAGATACCACTGTACAGTAATTCCTAAACTCGCCAGGAGCTCCGATCGGTTGATCACGTCTTGAGAATTGAGCACCGAACGACCGAGCCCGTAAAATTCGTAAGCGGTTTCGAGGATATCTGTGGATCGAGCCAGGATCGCTAAGCGATTGTAGAACCGGATAACAACTTTTCGATTAATTTAAGTTATTTTTTGGACGGACTTAAGTAGGTATTTACCGATTGAAATCTATTCCATGTGTAGTCCGGCGCCAAATTCCAACTACACGTACTGTACGTATTTTCCATTGGTTAATGCAAACATTTGACTATTTTCATTCGCACCCAGGAACCCTTATTTCGTTGGATTCGACCATTACTTCCGAGATGACAATTACCGCTACAATCAAATCCTGGGAATCGTGCAAATTGCCACTCATCCATTCTATTCCGGCTACACGATGCTCTTCAACATTGCACTGGTGAGGTTGGAAGGAAACGTAAAGTATGTTTTAACATTTTCTCTACTAGATTATGCCTTACGTTTCTTATTAATTTACTGTTGGCACTTGGTTTTCGATTGCAAGCATAAATCGAGCTGTGCTTCCAATTTGTTTATGGCCCTACAAAGAGATACCGAATTCTGATCTTTACCATATCGTCGAAAGTGATGAACGTGAGTGAACAACAGCAAAAAATACTTTTCAATTTATAAAACATAAATTCTGATGAACAGCAGGAAGAACTGAGTCGATTTTCATGCCTCCCATTATCGATACCAAATGCACCGAGGACTATTTGTACCTTTACGCTGAGACTAGCAACAGTACCGCTTCACAATGCGTAGATGAAGCGAGTAAAATATGTTCGGTAAATTGTAATTTTATTAAAAAAAAGCATTCACGAGCACATTAAATCTGTGTGTTTTTTAATGTTTTCTTTTCAGATATTTCCCTTTGGGCAGATACATCAGAGACGAAATGTCAATGGAAAAATCGTTCCACTGATGGTCGGTATGGTGTGTGATGTACTTTTTTCCCAAACGAGCATTACAAGAATTACGAAATACCGCGAGTGGATAATCAGTACACTTGAAGAACTTGGAAAAGTCGATGCGGCGTCTACTGTTTTTGATGTTGAAGCATGCACACAACGTTTCATCCACATGCGAGAGAATGTAAACGGTCTCCCAAGCCCTGGTGATTTCGTCGAATCTTCCGATGTAAAAATGGAATTCAATTCACACACGGTTAAGCTGCTCTGGCCGGAAAATGGCGGAGCAAACGGGCTCACTTGTTACGGAGCACACACGGATCCTGGTGCAGTCATCACTTTGGCGCAATGTACCTCCTACCTCGGGTAAGATAAATCCACGTGCCAAATGTGACAATTTTTTTCAACTCATCACACTTCGCAGGAATGCTCCTACTGAGGTTATGTTTTACGATTCGTCTGTTCGGAAAATAAGCGAAATAATTGTACATCCCAACTACACACGCACCGAGCATCCCAACTTCAACGATATTGCCGTCTTGAAGCTAGAGTCTCCAGCAGCCCTATTTCCGACCACTTGTGGTTGGTATGGAGATATTCATTTAATAAGCGATTTACAAGTAAAAGCGGATGTCACTACTAAATCGACAGGTACTATTAATGATATGTACGAGCTTTGCTAGATGCTGATGCTTTCTAATATTTTTTTTTCTTCAGAAACCACACACACCGGCACAACACTGGTTGCAAACATTGTGAAAAATCAATGCAACACGGCGCAGTACGATCGATCGCAAATTCCGGACGACTCTCGGGATAAGTATTACTGCTTCCTGCATAATTCTTCTTATAAGCAAGAGACTTATAAAATACAGCTCAGCGCTCCCATACGAGGCACGAAGGATACAGACTTCTTTGTGTTTGGATTGAATCTGAATGAGTGTGATTGTGACTTCAGTACTCCGATGCTTGGTATACGCTTCGATGCTCACGTAGCATGGCTGGAATCGATTCTACTCCCGACACCGACTCAACCAGAAGCAGCAAAGTCATTGAACGCATTTTCTTACATTGATTTCGATCTGCAACAGTCGGATCAATGTGGATACGTCGACGGCATTAAAGGAGTGTGTGAAGCCATTGCATCCTGCAGGGGCATTCAACGACGCTTGAGCATGAATAGGCAAATCATTTTCTGTGGAAACCAAACCATAGTTTGCTGCCCGCAGAAAGAAGACACGGCAGATCAGACACGCCGGAACAAAGAACTACTCGAATGTGAAATGGACTACAGCCATCTACGGCAAGTACGATATGAAAATTCGAAAATATACAGCTCGGTGACGGAAACATCTCCCCATCTGGTATGGTATGCCGCAACGGTCTACAATATGACGGTTCTGAAATTTGGTTTTTCTTCAACAGATTTACATAGGATGGGTTTACGGATCTGACAGGTTCTTGGATTGTATCGGATACCTCATCACTACTCGCGATATTTTAACAACAGCCTCATGCCTGAAATTGAAGAGCTCCAAACCTAATGTCGTAAGAGTGGCTGACGTATGGACAATCAACAGTACTTTTATTCCAATTCACAGCATAGAATTTCACCCAATGTACAACGAAACTAGCCGACTGCATGACATTGCACTGGTGTCTTTAAAAATGCCCATCAACCCGAGCTGGAATCTATTCCCTGGATGCATTTGGTTGAACCGTACTCACTCGCCATTCGTACAACAACTGATTGCCAAGGATCAATTTAACTTGGGTGAGTTACTATTCTCTATGTGCTTGTTTTACTCTCAGTTTGGAGCGCAATAGATAAGACATAATAAAACTAACGGCTTGGTCGAATGATTGCAACATCAACCTCATATGCTTCGACGATTCTCGTGATACTCTGTACCAAGTTGGTTCTTAACCGGTGTGAACTTTAGCGAGCAATGGAATGTTACAGGGTATCCCGAGAATTATTGACGCTTTCCCTTGGTTCACGTCGTTTCGTTCCCCGGGCATCTGTTTCATTTTTGGAAATGAATTTTATGCCACTATTCAAACCACCAAAAACATAAGCCAATCAATTCTAACTGTGAGACTATAAGTTAAGTTACAAGTAGTAACTTTTTCTAAGTTTAAAAACATATTAAAATTAGGATTAAAGATATGAGAGAAAAAATGTAAAAATACGTGTCGATTTATTCTTTTTAACTTACTAGAACATCATTTTGTTCTATCTCATACAGTTTTTGTAGTAACGTTAACAGAAAAAATGTGTGTTTAAACTTATTAAAACATTTCTGGAAACCGGTCAAAAAGCTCTGTGGGACGAAAACAAAAATATCTTTAAATAAGCAATAACAAAAAAGACACGAACAAAAACATGTTTCAGAAATCGTCAAGAAATCATGGAGCTTCGTCAAAAATAAGGCGCTAAAGGTTTTCACACGACGGGACCGAGGTTCAAAACCCATCTGGACCGTCCCCCTGTAATGAAAATTGACTGTTCAAGTATGTGGTATCACTGGGGATCTAGTAAGCCATTATGTGGTCGGCCTGACTGAAAAAGGTCGTTTAGAGAAAGAACAGAAGTCAAAAATATACGGGGAAGCATAAAAAGTCACCGGGATACCCTGTACCTCATACTTATTATTAATTGTTACGGGTAAAACGGTCCAGAAGGGCGTTCGCGATCGGTCAGATGTGATTGTATATCAAATTACTGTTTACGTTTGTAAATTAGTCGCGTCTCTCGGCTTAGCTTTATGTTCGAAAACAAATTGTTGCAATGATTTGGTTATGGCAACAATAACTCAACTTTAACTAACCCCATATGTTACGCTCTATCAATTACAGATGAGGAGAATCTGGAGAGCATTACATACGACTACATTCAGCAAATGTACCGCAGCGACTGTGAGGCTTACTTAAACCGAACGATAGACGAGTCGGTAGCATGCATGTTTTTGCAGCCGTCCGGTTGTGGTTATTATTATAACCCCTCAATCAAGGAAACGTCGGCGAAATGTGTAAAGCCATATGATGCGTTCAGCAGTTTTCTTTCTGACTTTCAACGTCCAACAAGTAATCGCTACAGCGATTATCGCTCGCTGATTGTAGGGAATCTAATGGATGAAAATGGTCAACTGACTGATTATTTGACGGGCATATACAATAACAACGACCAAGAGTCTTCCAAGTTTCCATTCTTTAGTTCGTTTGGAACGGTGCACCGGCTTTGGTTTTACACTGATTGGATTGTTGCCAACATTTCTTAAAACAAACGATGTCAAATTATTCTAAAAATTAATTTAAAGAATTATTCTATGAAAATTAACACAAATAAAAATTCATTAAAAGAATTATTCTATGAAAATTAACACAAATAAACGGCTTATATCGAGCATTAGAACGTGTGTGAACATTTTAACGTAAATCAATGACATATATTATAAGTGTGATTCAAAACATATTGCCAGAACAAGGCCTGCTGTTACATCAGCAACGGTGTCGGTACGAGGCAAACTGACGCAGCTGTACATCGTTGACACATTTCAATCTGGCAACTAACATCATCAAACATTTGCGTTTCAGCAGCTGTCGTCCCATAGTTCTACGGCTGCTCAGACTATCACGCAGGACCAAACGGCGGACAATGGACACCAACAGTAAGTATCGAAAGATAAGAAGATAAAACTCCAGTGACCTTGGCACATTTTTTGAAAATTTTCTGGCCAAAGTTACATCTACCTTGTTTGTAGGGGTCAATCGGGTTGTCAATTTAAAATGACGACCAAGATATATGTTTTAATGGCGTTTGAAAATATTCGATGGACCTCAATTTACAAGTACATTCCACCATTAGTCATCTCTATCATGCTTCATCAACAATTCTGTACAATCGCTAGGGAATCGACTGTTGGCTGCAAGAGCTCTCGTTTAGTAAGATTACAAAAAAAATCCTATAAGGTACTGGACCACTCCAACGGTCGAAACAGACAATAATTTCTAATGGCTTGGGTGAGCGACTTTCTTCGATCTTTAGAATCCTGTGGATGAAAGCAAAACGGGATGTAACGACACGTATTTATTTGGAGCCACTTTCCCGTTTTGGGTTTGTGCTACAGCAGTCATTTGCCCAATCTTCTATTGCAACACTTTCTTGAACCAATCAATGTATGCTGCCATTCGGTTGACTATACGCGGGGTAAGGGAATTGCAGCTTCCGTGGCTATAAACATTCACCAGATATTCAACGTAAACATCTGCATCAATAAATTGCTTCCATACGATCGGACTTCCGGCGTTGTAACAGTGATCGGGGATTAGAGTGACTTTTTTAAAGCGAAATTGCAACTGGAAGTGATATCGTTCGATATTATACTTCTCCAATCCTGGGTTCATACAAATCGTTTCCGGTTCGTCGAACGACCGTTTCAAGAATATTGCGCAATCACTCTTATAGATCGGATAAATAGGATCAAAACGTCCTTTAGCTGTAAAAGAGTACAAAAACATAGGACATCAGGTTCTATACTAAACAATGCAGATTTTACCGTACCGAAATCCAACACTTGTTGTTGCAATGGCGAGTGGCTGACATTCTGCCACAGGCACCCAGGGTACACATCTGCCGATGGTTCAACGGGTGATTCCAGCTTCACTATAGCGACGTTATTCTGTCGATTGACTCTACTATACTTTGGGTATAATTCTACTTTCTCGATTCGAATTGTTTGAGAACCGCCGGAGATTCCCAGGCCTCCCAATCGTACTAGATTTGGCAGTTTGGTCTTTTCTAGTAGACAAGATGCAGAAGTAACAACACCCCGAGCGCTGATCAGGTATCCGTAACAGTCGTACTTTACTTTGTCTGCCTCTTGCCATCCTATCTCCACCTGGGAAAGTTGATGTTTTATTTCTGAGCAACTGAGATCGGTCTTAAATAGCTACTACTTACGATATGTGTTGTAGTTTCCTGTCGGCTTGTCCTGAGGTGTCTATATCGCTCTTCACATTCATTGAATTCCCTTTCTATAGCCGTAGTCTCCAGGTTGGTAGCTTTCTCGGGACAACATACAACAGATGTACGTTTACAGAACAATAGCTGTTGCTTGTTCTGCACACGTGTATGAATAACTGGACAATTTTGCTGAGGAGTGCAAGTTCCAGTAATGCGATCAGCATACCTGCATGTGTCTGACACATCTAAATCTGGATCAACGTGCACCAACGCTTCGCTTCTCTGCGGTTGGGGAAGCAACACCGATTCCAGCCACGCCTTATGTGCACTCAATCGCACACCAACTGCCGGTTCTCCGTATCCACAGTCGCGTCCAAACAAATGAATCCCATCGATGTAAATATATTTACCACCATTCCTTTCGATTGGACTCCCTGGTAATGAAACGCACCCCCCAGGGACAAAGAATGGCTGATTCTCGTAACATATATGCTCGCTCAGCAAACCCTGTGGAAGACGCTCAGAATATTGTCGAGGCAGGTTACACTGGTCCTGCGACTGCTTCCAGACACGAGTAATTAACTTGCTGATATCAGGTTCTAAAACAAACAGACATGTTGACCATAATTAACTCTGTGCACTCTGCGCAGTGGATTGTGAGGATCCATTGTGATTCCAAACCTTCGGAGTTCTCAGTCGGTATAATTTTTTCTCCTGTAATCAAGAGCTGTTCATCTGGTATGGATTCACCATACCACACACAGAACGGTTCAATCCATGCGAAGGTTTTCAGCTTCACCACAGCGATGTTGTTGTAGTACGGATTGGAGGACGGATTGTACAAGGGGTGCACGACGATTTCGGCGATGTCTAATATGTTCGCATCTGTCAGAATAATTTGCGTTGGCAATGACCTATAATTGATGATCATTGGTTACTACCGATGGCCAGAATCGCAATGATTGCATTTCGCGTACTCAGTACTTAGTATGCATTCCGCCAACGTCACCACAACGTTAGGTTCAACCAGCGTTCCAAAGCAATCGCTATCCACTGGGCCAGTCGAATTTGGCCATCCGAAGCTTACAATGTAATCGCTACTTTCGTCGGTTACGTATATTTTTTCCCAATTAATGTGTTCTTTCCCATTATAAACAACCACAACATCTGGTTTGTAATCTCGAAACTTGAGATAGCGATTAGTACAAACCATTGGCTCAAATTCTAAGCGAGTAGCGTGTTCTCCATGCTGCTGAAGAGTTTCAATTATCCAATCCCCGAACGAGGACACCTTTACATATACACCTGGCACAGATAAGCCACAAGCCTTTCCAAAGGATGTCACTCCAACTAGAAACGGGATCAGTTTCCAGCCATCAAAAAGCTTCACGTGAAGTGGCCCACCGGAGTCTCCCTAGCACACAGTGGAAAGATTGAATAAGTGAATGTAAAAAATGCATCGTAGCATTACTTACCGGACATGTATCCATCTTTTCATCACCTGCACAAAGTTGGTGATCCATAAGTCCGTCCCGTAAAGAGCGATCGCCTCCAGCATAATAATTGGAGCAATTCTCGTTATTTACTAGGGCTAGTTCCACCTTCAGCAGGATGTCTGTTTGTTCCTCACCTTATTTGGATGTTAAGTTAAGCACATTAAAGTCACCTTTATCTCTTATTGAACGCTACACTGTCAGGAGTTTTGATAACAGTTTCATTGGGCGAAACACCAACGACTTCAACACCATTCCAGTGAGCCCATCCTTACGCAATTTATGAATATACTATATTGTCTTACCAAATCCGGTTCTACCCCATCCGGCTGCTAACAGTTTCGGGAAGCGTATCTCATCATCCAACCACAGACAGGTCGGTGCAACAGTGGTCGTAACTCTGTAACATGAGTGAATCGGAGATCACGAAGGTATTCTTGCGAAACACTCTGCCCACATTTCTTACACAACATTTCTCTCCAACTTCATCAGCGCAATATCGTAATAGGTCGAACTAAACCGATGTTTAGGATGACGAATGATCTCGGTGATCCTCAATTCTTGGGCAAATTCGTCATCATCGTCGCTGTTGATATTGATATCTCCAAACCTAGCAATATCTGGGGGAGTACGGCTTGAGGGACACACGATTAGTGTGATAGGGAAATCTTAAACGATCCAGTCACTGCAGTGATTTCATACACACCTCTCGTCGGCTGCACAATGCGCCGCAGTAAGGATGAAGTTTTCCCAGATTAATGATCCAGCACAGAGCCAACGTTTGCTACCATCATTGGTCCATCCAATCGCCGCAATATGGGCAAACTCGCGCAAGCGCACAGGCCATCCGGCGGAAGGAGCTACTGCACTGACAGTGTAAGACCTATAAAACCGTGTTGCACAATCTGCAAGCAAATTTTGGATTTAACTTTTTTCGTAATCTTAATCATGCAAATGAACTTGCAACACCTTGTAACGTCAAGAAATGTCGCCAAGACTTCCAACGTTTGCACAAAAATATACTAGGTTCGTATTAAATTCACCCTGTCCAGGATATTCTTGTGCATATCTTCTATATATTGGGTAGAACAGATATAGGATTCATAGCTTCGATCGATACTTCGCCGCATGTTTAAAATTATTGGTTTGCTAACATCTGTAAAAATAAAACTAATGTTTTTCTTACACTGTAGTACTGTGCTCTGTACGGAAAACACATGCTTAATAGCGGAAGGAGATATGATCGACGCATAAAAGCACATTTACACCAGTTTGTTTTTGTTAATTCGCGCGTTAGTTTAAAATTTCGTTGCAAGAGCATTTCGATTGATATTTGGTTCGCGTTTGCAAACGTACCTTCTATAGAGGACCTTTCGTATGGGATCATTTCGTCACCTAAAATAAACACAAAACACATCCACCGAATTATTCACCAGAAATTAAAAAAAAAATCTTGATGTCACACAATGTGTCAAAACATGATGGTGGCACTAGATGTTTCTCGCAGCTTACCACTTATGAACGGTGATAAAAGCAACACAACGTAAACGATCAACTCACTAGACATCCTTCCCGCACGAGAACTTCCACACTAATGATTAGATTAACCCATGCGGTCATTCGAATGCTCGTTTATAACACTAGAACGATCTACTAGTCATTTTGACTGGTTTTAGATTTTAAGAGTTTGGTTTTTTTTTCTTTCAGTTTTTTATAGAGGCTTTGACTCTCTGAGACCACATTCGCTACTCTTGAAAGTGCAAAAAATTTCTTAGATAAAATAATTAGAAAATTATTTGGATCTGATAATTATTGACCTATCAAAACGTGTGTTTCCAATGGCTTAAAATTTTTGGTTGCGGTTTTGAAAATCATTTAGATTTCTGTCACTACGACCGGACAAGTTAAAATGTATTTTTTATTTTTTTATTTACCTACCGAACTTTGAAAGTAGTCTGGTACTAATTAAACTTCCTGTCAAATTTCATTTCCCACATCAATTGCCCGCACTTCCATAACTGTTGTTGGTGATTCTGTATCTATTTTTGCTGATTCGCTAATGTAATGGGTGTTTCTTTAACAAGAGTCTAAGATTTCATATTCGTTTGTGCTTTTCTCTAAAGTTGGCCCGCTGTACGTACATTTGCATTTCGCTGTACCGATGCTCAAAACAAACAAATAAGTTAAACTCACAAGACTTTGCTTGGCCGAAAGTGGTGGTGTAATTTTCTCCGATGAAAAACCTAAACTCAATAGAATTTAAACAAAAAAATAGAAAGGTTTGCTTTGATGGAGTTTTTTCATATCAGCTGGTATAGACAATTTTTCTCATAACTAACTTAAAATCCAAACCATCTTTCTGATAAGTGTTGTGAAAGTCGAAAAAATTAGGTGTTCCCAGTACAGCAAAGCAAGTACCCCGTGTTGAGCTTTCGAGCCGGAATATGACACTATAACCAAGGGTGAGATTAGCTAAAGGACTTGCCTAACGAGCACCGCAAGATTTAGATTGTGAGAAACACTTATTGGTTGGGTTTACAGCAGCAGTCATTTGCCCAATCTTCTATTGCAACACTTTCTTGAACCAATCAATGTATGCTGCCATTCGGTTGACTATACGCGGGGTAAGGGAATTGCAGCTTCCGTGGCTGTAAACATTCACCAGATATTCGACGTAAACATCTGCATCAATAAATTGCTTCCATACGATCGGACTTCCGGCGTTATAACAGTGATCGGGGATTAGAGTGACTCTTTTAAAGCGAAATTGCAACTGGAAGTGATATATTACTGTATAATAGAACTCCAATCCTGGGTTCATACAAATCGTTTCCGGTTCGTCGAACGACCGTTTCAAGAATATTGCGCAATCACTCTTATAGATCGGGTAAATGGGATCAAAACGTCTTTAAGCTGTAAAAGAGAACAAAAGCATAGGATATAAGCTTCTATACTGACATAGGAAATCAGGTTCTATACTAAACAATGCAGATTTTACCGTACCGATATCAAACACTTGTTGTTGCAATGGCGAGTGGCTGACATTCTGCCACAGGCACCCAGGGTACACATCTGCCGATGGTTCAATGGGTGATTCCAGCTTCACTATAGCGACGTTATTCTGTCGATTGACTCTACTATACTTTGGGTATAATTCTACTTTCTCGATTCGAATTGTTTGAGAACCGCCTGAGATTCCCAGGCCTCCCAATCGTACTAGATTTGGCAGTTTGGTCTTTTCTAGTAGACAAGATGCAGAAGTAACAACACCCCGAGTGCTGATCAGGTATCCGTAACAGTCGTACTTTACTTTGTCTGCCTCTTGCCATCCTATCTCCACCTGGGAAAGTTGATGTTTTATTTCTGAGCAACTGAGATCGGTCTTAAAAAGCTACTACTTACGATATGTGTTGTATTTTCCTGTCGACTTGTCCTGAGGTGTCTATATCGCTCTTCACATTCATTGAATTCCCTTTCTATAGCCGTAGTCTCCAGGTTGGTAGCTTTCTCGGGACAACATACAACAGATGTACGTTTACAGAACAATAGCTGTTGCTTGTTTTGCACACGTGTATGAATAGTTGGACAATTTTGCTGAGGAGTGCAAGTTCCAGTAGTGCGATCAGCATACCTGCATGTGTCTGACACATCCAAATCTGGATCAACGTGCACCAACGCTTCGCTTCTCTGCGGTCGGGGAAGCAACACCGATTCCAGCCACGCCTTATGTGCACTCAATCGCACACCGACGGCCGGTTCTCCGTATCCACAGTCGCGTCCAAACAAATGAATCCCATCGATGTAAATATATTTACCACCATTCCTTTCGATTGGACTCCCTGGTAATGAAACGCACCCACCAGGGACAAAGAATGGCTGATTCTCGTAACATATATGCTCGCTTAGCAAACCCTGTGGAAGACGCTCAGAATATTGTCGAGGCAGGTTACACTGGTCCTGCGACTGCTTCCAGACACGAGTAATTAACTTGCTGATATCAGGTTCTAAAACAAACAGACATGTTGACCATAATTAACTCTGTGCACTCTGCGCAGTGGATTGTGAGGATTCATTGTGATTCCAAACCTTCGGAGTTCTCAGTCGGTATAATTTTTTCTCCTGTAACCAAGAGCTGTTCATCTGGTATGGATTCACCATACCACACACAGAACGGTTCAATCCATGCGAAGGTTTTCAGCTTCACCACAGCGATGTTGTTGTAGTAGGGGTTGGACGACGGATTATACAAGGGGTGCACGACGATTTCCGCGATGTCTACTATGTTCGCATCTGTCAGGATAATTTGCGTTGGGAGTGATCTATGATGGATAATTATTGGTTACTACCGATGGCCAGAATCGCAATGATTGCATTTCGCGTACTCAGTACTTAGTATGCATTCCGCCAACGTCACCACAACGTTAGGTTCAATCAACGTTCCAAAGCAATCGCTATCCACTGGGCCAGTCGAATTTGGCCATCCAAAGCTTACGATGTAATCGCTACTTTCGTCGGTTACGTATTTTTTACTCCAGTTAATGGACTCTTCGCCATGATAAATAACCACAACATCTGGTTTGTAATCTCGAAACTTGAGATAGCGATTAGTACAAACCATTGGCTCAAATTCGAAGCGAGTAGCGTGTTCTCCATGCTGCTGAAGAGTTTCAATTATCCAATCTCCGAACGAGGACACCTTTACATATACACCTGGCACAGATAAACCACATGCCTGTCCAAAGGATGTCACTCCAACTAGAAACGGGATCAGTTTCCAGCCATCAAAAAGCTTCACGTGAAGTGGCCCACCGGAGTCTCCCTAACACACAGTGGAAAGATTGAATAAGTGAATGTGAAAAATGCATCGTAGCATTACTTACCGGACATGTATCCATCTTTTCATCACCTGCACAAAGTTGATGATCCATAAGTCCGTCCCGTAAAGAGCGATCGCCTCCAGCATAATAATTGGAACAATTCTCGTTACTTACTAGGGCTAGTTCCACCTTCAGCAGGATGTCTGTTTGTTCCTCACCTTATTTGGATGTTAAGTTAAGCACATTAAAGTCACCTTTATCTCTTATTGAACGCTACACTGTCAGGAGTTTTGATAACAGTTTCATTGGGCGAAACACCAACGACTTCAACACCATTCCAGTGAGCCCATCCTTACGCAATTTATGAATATACTATATTGTCTTACCAAATCCGGTTCTACCCCAACCGGCTGCTAACAGTTTCGGGAAGCGTATCTCATCATCCAACCACAGGCAGGTCGGTGCAACAGTATCCGTAACTCTGTAACATGAGTGAATCGGAGATCATGAAGGTATTCTTGCGAAACACTCTGCCCACATTTCTTACACAACATTTCTCTCCAACTTCATCAACGCAATATCGTAATAGGTCGAACTAAACCGATGTTTAGGATGACGAATGATCTCGGTGATCCTCAATTCTTGGGCAAATTCGTCATCATCGTCGCTGTTGATATTGATATCTCCAAACCTAGCAATATCTGGGGGAGTACGGCTTGAGGGACACACGATTAGTGTGATAGGGAAATCTTAAACGATCCAGTCACTGCAGTGATTTCATACACACCTCTCGTCGGCTGCACAATGCGCCGCAGTAAGGATGAAGTTTTCCCAGATCAATGATCCAGCACAGAGCCAACGTTTGCTACCATCATTGGTCCATCCAATCGCCGCAATATGGGCAAACTCGCGCAAGCGCACAGGCCATCCGGCGGAAGGAGCTACTGTACTGACAGTGTAAGACCTATAAAACCGTGTTGCACAATCTGCAAGCAAATTTTGGATTTAACTTTTTTCGTAATCTTTATCATGCGAATGAACTTGCAACACCTTGTAACGTCAAGAAATGTCGCCAAGACTTCCAACGTTTGCACAAAAAAATACTAGGTTCGTATTAAATTCACCCTGTCCAGGATATTCTTGTGCATATCTTCTATATATTGGGTAGAACAGATATAGGATTCATAGCTTCGATCGATACTTCGCCGCATGTTTAAAATTACTGGTTTGCTAACACGTGTAAATTAAAAAGAAATGTTTTTCTAACACTGTAGTACTGTGCTCTGTACTACATGCTTAAAAATAATGCTTAAAAGCGGAAGGAGAACATGATCGACGTGTAAAAGCACAAAAAAACCAGTTTGTTTTTGTTAATTCGCGCGTTAGTTTAAAATTTCGTTGCAAGAGTATTTCGATTGATATTTTGTTCGCGTTTGCAAACGTACCATCTATAGAGGACCTTTCGTATGGGATCATTTCGTCACCTAAAATAAACACAAAACACATCCACCGAATTATTCAACAGAAATTTAAAAAAATCTTGATGTCACAAAATGTGTCAAAACATGATGGTGGCACTAGATGTTTCTCGCAGCTTACCACTTATGAACGGTGATAAAAGCAACACAACGTAAACGATCAACTCACTAGACATCCTTCCCGCACGAGAACTTCCACACTAATGATTAGATTAACCCATGCGGTCATTCGAATGCTCGTTTATAACACTAGAACGATCTACTAGTCATTTTGACTGGTTTTAGATTTTAAGAGTTTGGTTTTTTTTTCTTTCAGTTTTTTATAGAGGCTTTGACTCTCTGAGACCACATTCGCTACTCTTGAAAGTGCAAAAAATTTCTTAGATAAAATAATTAGAAAATTATTTGGATCTGATAATTATTGACCTATCAAAACGTGTGTTTCCAATGGCTTAAAATTTTTGGTTGCAGTTTTGAAAATCATTTAGATTTCTGTCACTACGACCGGACAAGTTAAAATGTATTTTTTATTTTTTTATTTACCTACCGAACTTTGAAAGTAGTCTGGTACTAATTAAACTTCCTGTCAAATTTCATTTCCCACATCAATTGCCCGCACTTCCATAACTGTTGTTGGTGATTCTGTATCTATTTTTGCTGATTCGCTAATGTAATGGGTGTTTCTTTAACAAGAGTCTAAGATTTCATATTCGTTTGTGCTATTCTCTAAAGTTGGCCCGCCGTACCTACATACGCCGTACGTACATTTGCATTTCGCTGTACCGATGCTCAAAACAAACAAATAAGTTAAACTCATAAGACTTTGCTTGGCCGAAAGTGGTGGTGTAATTTTCTCCGATGAAAAACCTAAACTCAATAGAATTTAAACAAAAAAATAGGAAGGTTTGCTTTGATGGAGTTTTTTTTTTCATATCAGCTGGTATAGACAATTCTTCTCATAACTAACTTAAAATCCACATCATCTTTCTGATAAGTGTTGTGAAAGTCGAAAAAATTAGGTGTTCCCAGTACAGCAAAGCAAGTACCCCGTGTTGAGCTTTCGAGCCGGAATATGACACTATAACCAAGGGTGAGATTAGCTAAAGGACTTGCCTAACGAGCACCGCAAGATTTAGATTGTGAGAAACACTTATTTGTTGGGTTTAGAGCAGCAGTCATTTGCCCAATCTTCTATTGCAACACTTTCTTGAACCAATCAATGTATGCTGCCATTCGGTTGACTATACGCGGGGTAAGGGAATTGCAGCTTCCGTGGCTATAAACATTCACCAGATATTCGACGTATACATCTGCATCAATAAATTGCTTCCATACGATCGGACTTCCGGCGTTGTAACAGTGATCGGGGATTAGAGTGACTCTTTTAAAGCGAAATTGCAACTGGAAGTGATATATTACTGTATAATAGAACTCCAATCCTGGGTTCATACAAATCGTTTCCGGTTCGTCGAACGACCGTTTCAAGAATATTGCGCAATCACTCTTATAGATCGGGTAAATGGGATCAAAACGTCTTTTAGCTGTAAAAGAGAACAAAAGCATAGGATATAAGCTTCTATACTGACATAGGAAATCAGGTTCTATACTAAACAATGCAGATTTTACCGTACCGATATCAAACACTTGTTGTTGCAATGGCGAGTGGCTGACATTCTGCCACAGGCACCCAGGGTACACATCTGCCGATGGTTCAACGGGTGATTCCAGCTTCACTATAGCGACGTTATTCTGTCGATTGACTCTACTATACTTTGGGTATAATTCTACTTTCTCGATTCGAATTGTTTGAGAACCGCCGGAGATTCCCAGGCCTCCCAATCGTACTAGATTTGGCAGTTTGGTCTTTTCTAGTAGACAAGATGCAGAAGTAACAACACCCCGAGTGCTGATCAGGTATCCGTAACAGTCGTACTTTACTTTGTCTGCCTCTTGCCATCCTATCTCCACCTGGGAAAGTTGATGTTTTATTTCTGAGCTCCTGAGATCGGTCTTAAATAGCTACTAAATACTTACGATATGTGTTGTATTTTCCTGTCGGCTTGTCCTGAGGTGTCTATATCGCTCTTCACATTCATTGAATTCCCTTTCTATAGCCGTAGTCTCCAGGTTGGTAGCTTTCTCGGGACAACATACAACAGATGTA
Organism: Anopheles maculipalpis; assembly: GCF_943734695.1. Classification (NCBI taxonomy): domain Eukaryota; kingdom Metazoa; phylum Arthropoda; class Insecta; order Diptera; family Culicidae; genus Anopheles; species Anopheles maculipalpis. The sequence goes on from NC_064871.1 coordinate 88,855,312, forward strand.
CGTTTACAGAACAATAGCTGTTGCTTGTTTTGTACACGTGTATGAATAGTTGGACAATTTTGCTGAGGAGTGCAAGTTCCAGTAGTGCGATCAGCATACCTGCATGTGTCTGACACATCTAAATCTGGATCAACGTGCACCAACGCTTCGCTTCTCTGCGGTTGGGGAAGCAACACCGATTCCAGCCACGTCTTATGTGCACTCAATCGCACACCGACGGCCGGTTCTCCGTATCCACAGTCGCGTCCAAACAAATGAATCCCATCGATGTAAATATATTTACCACCATTCCTTTCGATTGGACTCCCTGGTAATGAAACGCACCCACCAGGGACAAAGAATGGCTGATTCTCGTAACATATATGCTCGCTTAGCAAACCCTGTGGAAGACGCTCAGAATATTGTCGAGGCAGGTTACACTGTTCCTGCGACTGCTTCCAGACACGAGTAATTAACTTGCTGATATCAGGTTCTAAAACAAACAGACATGTTGACCATAATTAACTCTGTGCACTCTGCGCAGTGGATTGTGAGGATTCATTGTAATTCCAAACCTTCGGAGTTCTCAGTCGGTATAATTTTTTCTCCTGTAACCAAGAGCTGTTCATCTGGTATGGATTCACCATACCACACACAGAACGGTTCAATCCATGCGAAGGTTTTCAGCTTCACCACAGCGATGTTGTTGTAGTAGGGGTTGGACGACGGATTATACAAGGGGTGCACGACGATTTCCGCGATGTCTACTATGTTCGCATCTGTCAGGATAATTTGCGTTGGCAACGACCTATAATTGATGATCATTGGTTACTATCGATGGCCAGAATCGCAATGATTGCATTTCGCGTACTCAGTACTTAGTATGCATTCCGCCAACGTCACCACAACGTTAGGTTCAACCAGCGTTCCAAAGCAATCGCTATCCACTGGGCCAGTCGAATTTAGCCATCCGAAGCTTACAATGTAATCGCTACTTTCGTCGGTTACGTATATTTTTTCCCAATTAATGTGTTCTTTCCCATTATAAACAACCACAACATCTGGCTTATACTCTCGAATCTTGTGATAGCGATTAGTACAAACCATTGGCTCAAATTCGAAGCGAGTAGCGTGTTCTCCATGCTGCTGAAGAGTTTCAATTATCCAATCCCCGAACGAGGACACCTTTACATATACACCTGGCACAGATAAACCACATGCCTGTCCAAAGGATGTCACTCCAACTAGAAACGGGATCAGTTTCCAGCCATCAAAAAGCTTCACGTGAAGTGGCCCACCGGAGTCTCCCTAACACACAGTGGAAAGATTGAATAAGTGAATGTGAAAAATGCATCGTAGCATTACTTACCGGACATGTATCCATCTTTTCATCACCTGCACAAAGTTGGTGATCCATAAGTCCGTCCCGTAAAGAGCGATCGCCTCCAGCATAATAATTGGAGCAATTCTCGTTACTTACTAGGGCTAGTTCCACCTTCAGCAGGATGTCTGTTTGTTCCTCACCTTATTTGGATGTTAAGTTAAGCACATTAAAGTCACCTTTATCTCTTATTGAACGCTACACTGTCAGGAGTTTTGATAACAGTTTCATTGGGCGAAACACCAACGACTTCAACACCATTCCAGTGAGCCCATCCTTACGCAATTTATGAATATACTATATTGTCTTACCAACTCCGGTTCTACCCCATCCGGCTGCTAACAGTTTCGGGAAGCGTATCTCATCATCCAACCACAGACAGGTCGGTGCAACAGTGTCCGTAACTCTGTAACATGAGTGAATCGGAGATCATGAAGGTATTCTTGCGAAACACTCTGCCCACATTTCTTACACAACATTTCTCTCCAACTTCATCAACGCAATATCGTAATAGGTCGAACTAAACCGATGTTTAGGATGACGAATGATCTCGGTGATCCTCAATTCTTGGGCAAATTCGTCATCATCGTCGCTGTTGATATTGATATCTCCAAACCTAGCAATATCTGGGGGAGTACGGCTTGAGGGACACACGATTAGTGTGATAGGGAAATCTTAAATGATCCAGTCACTGCAGTGATTTCATACACACCTCTCGTCGGCTGCACAATGCGCCGCAGTAAGGATGAAGTTTTCCCAGATCAATGATCCAGCACAGAGCCAACGTTTGCTACCATCATTGGTCCATCCAATCGCCGCAATATGAGCAAACTCGCGCAAGCGCACAGGCCACCCGGCGGAAGGAGCTACTGCACTGCTAATGTGAGATCTATAAAACCGTGTTGCACAATCTGCAATCAAGTTTTGGGATTTTGTAACTTTAATCATGCAAATGCAACACCTTGTAACGTCAAAAAATGTCGCCAAGACTTCCAACGTTTGCACAAAAATATACTAGGTTCGTATTAAATTCACCCTGTCCAGGATATTCTTATGCATATCTTCTATATATTGGGTAGAACAGATAAGTATAGAGTTCATAGCTTCGATCGATACATCGCCGCATGTTTAAAATTACTGGTTTGCTAACACGTGTGAAATTAAAAAGAAATGTTTTTCTAACACTTTAGTACTGTACTCTGTACAAAAACACATGCTTAAAAGCGGAAGGAGAACATGATCGACGTGTAAAAGCACATTTGCACCAGTTTGTTTTTGTTAATTCGCGCGTTAGTTTAAAATTTCGTTGCAAGAGCATTTCGAGTGATATTTTGTTCGCGTTTGCAAACGTACCATCTATAGAGGACCTTTCGTATGGGATCATTTCGTAACCTAAAATAAACACAAAACACATCCACCGAATTATTCACCAGAAATTTAAAAAAATCTTGATGTCACAAAATGTGTCAAAACATGATGGTGTTTCTCGCAGCTTACCACTTATGAACGGTGATAAAAGCAACACAACGTAAACGATCAACTCACTAGACATCCTTCCCGCACGAGAACTTCCACACTAATGATTAGATTAACCCATGCGGTCATCCGACTGCCTGTTCACTTTAAGCATTGTTGACGCAGGACAAACTGGTTTGGGCATACAAAATACGTGCCGAATACATCAACCAGAAATATAATTTGTTAACGCGTTTCGGCACGCCTTTCTTAATTGGATCAAATGTTTGAAATAAGAAACAGGGCTGGTTGAAGGCCACACTGGATGATAGAAGCTTATATGAGGTTAAATTATACTTCAAATCTGCAACATAATCTTTCAAGTAAGTGTTCATCGTAGTGGAATTGAAACTTTTTGAAAACCCTAGAATAAAACATGGAGTCAGTGGGGGATTGAGTCCCTCGGAAGCTCTAAGCGGAATGGAAGTTGAGGGCTATCACATTGAACCTGCTGATCGGGGCGAAGGTTCTTTATGGATTCGGGGCCCGTTGCTAGCTCGGGCCCCCTTGCTAGCTCAGGCCGCTTAACGCTGCAAAGCCAAAAAATAACATGAAAATAAGTTAGAAGGGCTCCATGAAGGAATGCAACGAGTTCCAAAGCTGATCACATTATGGTCATAAAAAAAAGCTCATCAAAAGAATAACCATCAGGAGGCAGGACGCTACATAAATTATACATCAGCAAAGCAAGAAGAGTGGTCTCAGTACACCGTTTTAAGGAATACGAGAAGAGCTATACCAGAAGAGAAGACGACGAAGACTAGAAACTTCTGAACTTTTGATAAGAATGTTCCACTCTGGCAGGAACGACTCAGCAGATTATCATCTGCTGGTTTCCAAACAATTTGATAGCTATGATAGATTACATTCTAGTGTTAACGGAGCATAGTTAATCAACATGCAAACATACATCTGCAGAACCCCACAAGTCTCTCAAAAGTCAGGAAATATATCAGTAGCGAAAATTTATTTTTTTAAATTTTAGACATGCATGAGTTTCGTATCTGGCATACGTATTAGACGAGCTGTTTAAGCAGAAAAACAAGTTTATTGCGTAGCGATAATTGTTAACATTCATGGCTATTTGGCAAAACTCGTCGGTCCACCAAATCATTAGTGTGGAAGTTGTGAAGCAGTAAGGATGCCTACTGTGTCGATCGTGTGTGTTGCGTTACTTGCGTCAACGTTGATACCCGGTACTATAAAGATGTGAACTGTGAAGATAAAAATAAAGCAAGAATCTCGGATGACCGCTCTTCGCCATAAAATGCGCTGTTTCACATTGTGGCAATGACTGTATTGGCTGTAACTTCTTGAGGGGAAGTGGTTTAGTGAGGAACAATTCTGACCTTGTGTTACGTGGCTCTAAACGTTCTGCCAATTATTCATCCTATGCGTGTCGACCTATTTCCTGATGTTCAAAACAATTGTTGGCGTTTCGATTGTTTTTAACCGTGTTAGTGCTAACGTGTATTGTAGTACTACACAAAAATATTAAAAATAAGCTATGTAAGAAGCTCACCCTATCCGTTGGAAGTACAGCATATTCATATCATATTCTAATGCTACTTCTATGCCAGTGGAGGGCAGTGCTTGATGATGGACTGACTGTAACTTCAAATGCACGTGGTGGTCCGTCAGTACAGGCGACAGCGTTGCTGATCTTCACACGTCCGGACCAGGATTTAAATCCGAACCGGATTATATTCCCCCGAGAGTGAGGACTATGAATATCCAACTATTTAGTGCGAATAAGTCTCGTAAGCAAACGGGCGTCCCGGTGGTGTAGGCAAACAGCGGCGCCGGTTTTCAAACGGCACGACCGGAGTTCAAATCCCATCCGGACTGACTAACATACTTACGTGGTAGAAAGCCATTTTCTCGATGGCCATCCCGGCCTTTAGAAGGTCGTTAAACCAAGTAGTAGAAGACTCGCAAGCCTTCCGATGGTTGGCATTGACATAGCAGGTCATTCAGCCCAGCAAGAAGAAGAGGGGACCTCATAGACCAAAACAAGAGTTAAATCTTTTAAATGCTACCTCCTTCTGGACTAGTACGTAGTTTTGATCAGTTGAATTTGAGTGACTTGCCATTAGCATGTCGAATGAATGATTAACTGTGTAGAGCATGGCTCTACATTTTTGTTCTAACGCATTGCAGCATATCACTCTATATTTTAATAACATCTACTTTAGTCTTGACAGCACAGGAATTGGTGTTCAGCGAGAGAACAACGTATGATGGTAAATATTATTCCTGTTTACGTCACACCGCTCTTCTAATTCCCACGTTTGATACATCTAGATTGCAAAACCCGCTTTCCATTCGCATATCAATACCCAAGTGACTATCAAAAGGAAGCTGCTGGAGAATATCCGCATCTAGTACATGTTGGTACGAACTCAGTAACTGGCCTGCGGATTAAATGCTCTGGATCGTTGATTTGGGAAAATGTTGTTTTAGCTCCAGCATACTGCGTTGAGGATGAAAGGTATTAACAGGAGTAGATCGTACTGCTTAAGGTTTCTTTTTTTTTATTTCACACAAGATTCTAAGCACTATGTTACGTCGAGACTGAGCCTGGGGCAGGTGAATCCTAACCCTTTTACGCTCCTTCTTTCCATACTTCTATTTGGCTTCCAACTGACAGGGCGTTGGAAACCCCGTGACATAGTTTTCAGCAAGGAATAATGAAACGAAAACATTACGCTTCTTTACTTCACAACCAGCGATACATATTATGTCGGATTAGACCGTAGCATCGAAAATGGCGAGTTGTACTACAACCAAACATTGACGGTTGTGGATATCTCGAAGCATCCATATTATTCACCATATTCGGGGCTCTTCAACATTGCACTCATGAAAGTGGATAGAAACGTAATGTATGAACAATGCTAGACACTTTTCTCTGTTCTTCGTATCGTAACATCATTCGACTTGTTTTTCTAGCACAAGTCGCTCAGTGCTGCCAATTTGTTTGTGGTCTGACAAAGAGCTACCACAATCGAAATTTTTCTACAGTGAAGATAATGCACAGCGTGAGTATGTGAGATAAGTCCTTATGCAAAGAACACATTTTAACCCAAACCACATGATCGAAAACAGACATGACTGTGTCAGTTTCCATTAATCCCATTGCCGATACCAAATGTACCGGGGAGTACTCGTATGCCTATTATGGATACGACAGTTCATCTGCAGTCTCACCGCGATGCGTGAAAGACGACCAAGCATGCAGCGTAAGTATGGCCTGGCGTGCTAGTGATACCGTATAGCGGGTTATCAGTTATATTTATACAATAAATCTATTATTTATCAGACATACATACGTGGCCAAATACATGCAAGACGAATTAACAATGGAAAAATAGTGCCGCTGATGGTTGGAATGATGTGCATGCCGACTAATGTTGCCATATACACAAAAATTACCAAATACCGCGAGTGGATCATTAGAACTCTTAAAGAATTGGGACATGGGGATGCGGCGTCTACTGTATTTAATGTAGATGCTTGCTCACGACGTTATTTACATTTACGGGCAAATCAGCATGGTCTCCCAAATCCTGGCGAGTTCGTCGAATCTTCCGAAGTAAAAATGGAATTCAATTCACACACGGTTAAGATCCTCTGGCCGGAAAATGGCGAAACGAACGGGCTCACTTGCTACGGAGCACACACGGATCCTGGTGCAGTCATCACTTTGGCGCAATGTACCTCCTACCTCGGGTAAGATAAGTCCACGTGCCAAATGTGACAATTTTTTTCAACTCATCACATTTCACAGGAACGCTCCCACTGAGGTTATGTTTTATGATTCGTCTGTTCGGAAAATAAGCGAAATAATTGTACATCCCAACTACACACGCACCGAGCATCCCAACTTCAACGATATTGCCGTCTTGAAGCTAGAGTCTCCAGCAGGTATCATTCCCGCTGTTTGCGGTTGGTATGGAAACATAAATCCCTCGCGAAGTGTGGCAGTAAATGCAATCGTGACCGCAACGCTGCCAAGCGTGATCGGTTACAGTTCAGGTAAGACAACATCTGAAATTGTGTATGGCTTTGCTGAACAGCAGATTCCTATGTTTGCGTAGATACCAGGACTTCCAAAACATTGCTGATTGCAAGCTTCAGCGAACAACAATGCAACACAGCGCAGTATGATCGATCGCAAATTCCGAACGACTCTCGGGATAAGTATTTCTGCTTCCTGCACAATCCTTCTGATGGGCAAAAATCCTACAAAATACAGCTGGGAGCTCCGATACAAATGACTGGGACCGCCGCACGCTTCGTAGTTGGATTAAATCAGAACAACTGTGATTGTGGCTTCAGCACTCCAATGATTGGTATACGCTTCGATGCTCACGAAGCATGGCTGAAATCGATTCTACTCCCGACGCCGACTAAACCAGACGCAACAAAGTCATTAAGCGCATTAACGTACATTGATAACGACATTACATATTCTGATCCATGTGGATACCCCGACGGCACTAAAGGAATGTGTGAAGCTATTGCAACCTGCAGTAGCATTCAACAGCGTGTGAGCACCAAACAGCAAATCGTTTTCTGCGGAAACCAAACCATAGTTTGCTGCCCTCAGGAAGGAAACGCGGCAGCTGAACGCTTTAAAAATGAACTCATAGAATGTGACAACCACTACAGTCATCTACGCCAAGAACGGCATGAACGATTGGCAATGGACGACTCACTAGCGGACACATCTCCACACCTGGTACGGTATGCCGCAGCAGCCTACAATCGTTTCCAATCGGACGTTTCTCAAACTTCGTCTCTCTTTATACAGGTTGAAATAGGATGGGTTTATGGATCTCACAAATTCTTGAACTGTATCGGCTACCTTATCACTGTTCGCGATATCGTAACAACAGCTGCATGCCTAAAATGGAAGAGCTCTGAACCTAATTTCGTTCGTGTGGGTGGTCTTTGGGCCAATAGCAGTGCGGCAGCAACGTTCATACTGATTCGCAGTATACATTATCACCCAATGTACAACGAAACAGCTCAATTGCATGATATCGCTCTAGTGACACTGGTATCACCCATCACTCTTAGCTGGAACTTATTTCCTGGGTGCATTTGGCTGGACCGTACTTATACTCCGGTGAAACAACGGTTCTATAACAGTAGTAAGTAGTATTATATAGTTGTAAAACCCCTTAAAGGTAACAACTCTCACTCAGTTAAAGTGTTCCGACCAAATGCGTTCGTTAATGAAACACAAACATACTTTGCACGAACGATCAAATTTCAAGGAAGAACTATGGACAAGTAATACAGTCTCGCCGTACGTAGGACTGACTATCCAGCGAGAGATAATAGCTAGTCCAGGAAGCACAGTAATGCCTCACCAAAACTTTTCAAGACTGTAGAGAAAGACTGAAGAAAAAGAAAAGTCTTTCAAAAGTTCAGAAATTCTTACCACAAATCAGCGCCCACTACTAACGTTGTAGGGTGTGGTCATGCATTTGACCCAACGTTTCTAAATTATTTCGTTGAACAAGAATACTAATTAATTTTTTTTTTTTGCTGTTTGGTTTCGGTTAACTTTTGCAGGAAAGAATCTACCCGACAAGAATAAAGAATCAGGAATCAGGAATATCCCAACAGGAGAGAATCGAGAGGCGAGCGAAACTATTCATCAGATATACCGCAGTGACTGTGAGATTTACTTGAAACGACCGATAGCCGAGTCGGTAGCATGTATGGTTCTGAGCCCATGGACCTGTGGTTCTTATTATAACCCTTCAATCATGGAAAAATCAGCAAAATGCGTACCAAATGATGCGTTCGGCAGTTTTTTTCATCTTGATAGAAAGATAAACCAAAAGTTTTACAATATTCACACTCCGATTGTTTGGAACCGAATGAATAACGATGGTAAACGGATAGAATATTTGATGAGCCTGCTGGATTTCCATAAGGAGGACAGTACACTGCGAAACTTTGACTTTTCGAATTTCATTGGTATAGCGCACCGGGTATCGTTCTACATCGATTGGATTTCACAGCTGCTTGAAGCAAACAGTATCGTCAAGTAACAGTAACAACATGCCATTTGGAACGATGAAAGGGTTGCATTGTCATCTTATTAATAAAACAATGAATTAGATTAGGCTATACAACTGCCACACCATGGTCTCGGTATGTCAAATATAAAAAATCCGAACAGTTGTTAGTGAGGATCGACTACCCAGCTACAAGTCTAGTAAACAACACATATCGTAAGTATTTCGTAGCAATTTAAGATCGATCTCAGGTGCTCAGAAATAAAACATCAACTTTCGCAGGAGGAGATAGGATGGCAAGAGGCAGACAAAGTAAAGCACGACTGTTACGGATACCTGATTAGCACTCGGGGTGTTGTTACTTCTGCATCTTGTCTTCTAGAAAAGACCAAACTGCCAAATCTAGTACGATTGGGAGGCCTGGGATTCTCCGGCGGTTCTCAAACAATTCGAATCGAGAAAGTAGAAATATACCCAAAGTATAGTAGAGTCAATCGACAGAATAACGTCGCTGTAGTGAAGCTGGAATCACCCGTTGAACCATCGGAGCAAGTCTTCCCCGGATGTCTATTGCAGGATGTCACTCATTCGCCACTTCTGCAACAGGTGTATGATTTTGGTAGGTACGCGATACAGTATTGCCAAGACATTTGACATTTGACCTAATTGAACCTAATAACATTTTAACTGGTTGAAGTACAACACAACGTATTGTACATATACATAATTCTATATGACAATTATTAGTCCAAGAGGGGGATATTAACCGAGCGGAGGCGTAGAAAAAACTAAATATTGCTAATGTTTCAGCTAACGAACAGCGGAGGAATCATTACCAATTTTTTCTGTTTTACAAATTTTACAACATAAAATAGACAATGAATTCACCGAAAAAAAAAAAATTTTCAATTCGACAGATTCTAACGAATATTTCTCTATTCATCCAATATACAAAAGTGACTGCGATTCTGTAGCCGATGATCCAATTTTTCAAGCACCAGAAACAACTTGTATGAATCCGGGATGGATCAAATATAACGTAAGATATTCGACAGGCCTGGGATACCTCTTAGAAAGAGTAAATAGCTTTGCCATGAAATCTCTATGCTTTCAAAGGGGCAATCCAGTGATCTGGAGAAACTTTACACGAAACAACACGTACACCGAATACATAGTCCATATTTACAACCATGGTAAATGCAATGATACGTTCATTCGTATTGTTGAGCGCGTCGCCATGTATATCGATTTGTTTAAGAAAGCACTTGTATAAAACATTCAATTTTGATCAATTCCAAGGTGTAATTTCATGGTGTATAGATAGCATAAAGTTGAGATACAATGTAAAAGAAATACATTTTATATGATAGTGGGATTCTTACGTGTATGCAATGTCTTCCACTGAAAGAAAAACCTTACACCGGGTGCGTTTTCGCGTTAATGAAGATTTTATTTCTTTTACCTAAAGCTCCGAACTGGTAGACCCATATGGAAGCTTTTTCGATTTAACCTCGTCCTGTCGCTAACCGACTGCCAGTGCTACGGAGGCATCCGATGTTACAAAATTAACTGACATAATTGTTGCGTGTTGTTCCTAATGAGATCTTAGTTTAATCCATCGACATAAGCTTATGTAGGTTACGTATATTATACTAGCTGTATTTATGAAAGATGCCGAATTATACATGATCTTCTTTTTAAATATCGATAGTCTTTCCATGGATTGGTATTCATGTGGATTTACTAAAAAAAAAAAGGAAACATGAGGATTGATAATTTAGAAAACACAACACCGAAGAATGCTTGTCAAGACGTGATGCTGTACGATGCGATGGCGATGCAGTTACGGTGAATCTTTGATGAATCACTGAATCCTCGGAGGTGAAGGAACGGATGCAAGATGTTCCGGTCTTATTCATTCTGTACATATGCTGTTGTAGTTATGGTAAATCATTCCAAAAGCGGATCTACTAGTATATTGAGCATTTGTTGTAATATGTAACCAAGTCTAGCTGGTTCGAGGTTGCACGGACCGTCCGAAATTGTAAGTGCATATCGATTGAGGTTTAGATCAAGCACCTGTGCGTTTATTTGAGCTTCCATTGATTTTTTATCTCCGTGCCGGTATACGTTCTAACTAAGAGTTTTAAAAATAGGCAGTCTCATTATCGGCATTCACGTTCACTCACATGTAAAGGATGCAGCACTGAAGTGGCGTTAGAACGTTCATGTTTTCTGCCCGATTGCTTCGTGCTCTGTCCAGTTTTTGCTAGTTTATGTATGATTTTTTGGTACGTTATACTAAGTCTTTTAATCTGCATGTAGTACGCTACCTTGTTCGCTTTTAAAAACCGATTTCACTCACACTATCGTGCATGATTGACCATCACTTTTAACGCAAACGGAGAGACCGGAGGTTGCTGCCGTGAGTGGTTTGGTCGTGTCCCCCGGAAGACATGCGAATCGAAATCGATGTATGATTTATTATTCGTCGGTAAACAAATCAAAAACTCTTTAAAGTTTGGACATAATATGCTTTCGCATTGCATCGAATGGTGATCGATAAGTTTATACTAGGTTTTTTTTTATAAATTATTTGCTAACCGAAAAATCCTATCCGACTACAGCGTAAAAAAAACACTGATCAACTTTGCATTACCAGCATTCTTGCAGCTAGAGGCAAGATACGATACACGTTCCCGTATCAATCACATGCAGTGTCGGTCGATAATTTCACTTAAAACTATTCACAAACACACATAGATAATTACGCTAATATAGATGTATGTACAAAGTGTACGGCAAATAAGGAAAGCACTGCTTTTTTAAGAGTAACTCTTTACAATACACTTTAAAAGTGAAATATACTCCACCGCAGCTCGTTGATCACCGCGCTAGGTTGGAGTTTGATCGTATGTGCAAATATTATGTTCTGCCGCTCTTTTTGTAAACCTCATTGCAACAGCTTTATCGAGGAGTCTTGTATACTTGAAAAATGAAAATCTAATATCTCGTGAAGAAGGAGCTTGTGATCCGTGACTTGTACCTTAAATGGCCTCTATTGAACTGTTTCACCGTCCTTTTGAAGCGTTTCATCCCAGTGCTTCATTTTCCTGACACAGTTTGTTTTAGGTGCGCTTAAAGCTAAAACAATAAATAATAATAATTTCGCCTAATTTTGTAAAATCATAAGAGAAAACCTAACAGTTGGAATATAATATCACGATATCGGGATCCCGTGTCTTGAACACGGCTCGAGATGTTGTCCACTACAGGACAGAAGGAAAAAAAGTATGTGGGTATGTGTGTGTGTGTGTATGGGGGGAGGGGGGGGAGTTAATCTCATGGTTATCGCACACGTAGGCCATCTTTAATTCGCAGCCGTGGTATTGCTGGTGGTCGCAGGACCACCACCAGCTGGTATCGGAGGAGGTGGCAGATCCTTCGGTCGATCTCGACTGCTTGGCTTCGAGTCTCGATCCGCACGCGGCGGTAGGGCAGGCGTCACTTCCGATGCTTGCGATTGGCTGTTGGTACGGGGTGGTGGCACGATCGGTGGCTGTTGATAAGACGATGGTGGCGGAGGCGGTATCACATGGTTTGCCGAGTTACCAGAACCGGAGTGTTGCTGGTACTGTTGCTGCATTTGATGCTGCTGCTGCTGCTGCTGCTGTTGTTGTTCGGCAGCTTGCCGCATCATGCGCTTTTGATACTCCTGCTGCTGTTTGATGAACAAACTGAGCCGGCTCAGCAGAAATTGCTTATCGTGGCCCTCGAGCACGAGCTGCTGCTTCAACACCTGCACCATATGCCGGTTGGCCGTCGAGACAGCGTAGTAGTAGTAGATGAAGAATGTCAGCACCACAAAACATGGTATGGCAAAACTGGCCGTGCCGAAGAAGAAAATCACATTCTGGAAGAACTGCGGCATCTTCATGAACGCCGCTATTGCCCGATCCCACACGGACGGCAGTCCTCGGAATGGGCCACACGACCTGGATGGCACAATTTCCGCGAGTGCGTACACTACCGGCACCAGTGCGAGCGTGAACGAGATCAGCAGTGTCGACATAAACAACGACTTCGATCGAGACGCCCGGTACAGAATTGCCGACGGATTAGAGTTCACCAAACAGGCAAACTTCTTAATGTAGAACATCAGAAACGTCAACAGCGCAGCGATCGATGGTAGAAACGGTGTGTAGAATGTACCAAGCCAGCAAAGTGTTTGCGAGTAGATCACATCCAGCACGTGCTTGGACAGCTCAAACTCCTGCTCACCGATGAACTTTGCCAACCGTGAGCTCGAATGACGCGCAAACATTGCACGCGGAAAGTTGACGAAAAACGTCACGAGAAAGTGTGTAGCAAAGTCGACGATGAACAGCTTGTAGAATTGCTGGCCGACGAACGTTTCCCAGCACTGTGGAGCACCGTTCTGCTCATCGTAGCACTGTTGCTGCGGTGGCAATTGCTGCTGCTGAGTTTGTGCCTCGGCTACAGGTTGTTGTTCCAGCAGCACTGTACTTAGCACGGAGACCGTAGTCGTGGTCAGATTAGCGATGAACGATGCATTTAGCTCGGACATCTGATACTCCAAGATGGAGGCGGTACTGAGGGAGGGTAGCGTAGTCGTCGTGGTTGCCATCGTTGTCGTCGTCGTTGTCGGTGGAGTCAGCGTACTGGTGGAGGTATGTTCCATACCCTGCTCGGAGGATGCATTGATCAGCAACTTTTGCGTCACGTTCATAGGCGTTATGAGAAAGTAGAATCGACTAAGCAGCACCGCCAGCGACGACAGTCGCAAAAATACCGTCCGAAAGAGACTGATCTTGATCACGAACAGGGGCGAATATTTCTCGTATTGCACCAAATAATTAAACAACTGCGGCACGACCAAATTCATGCAGACTATCGCTAGATACGGCAGGAACTCGTAAAACAGTACGCGCAACTTTTCCTCCAACGTAAGCCGGTTCAGGGTAGGATCGGTGGAATTGTATGCACCTCCCATGCCACCTATTTCATCATTCATCGACGACAGCAAGGGTGTGATGGTGCTGGCAAACGTAATGGCACCGCGCTGCGATGCCGAAGAAAACACCGACCAAGACGACGGCCAGCTCATGTACAGTGTCCGATTGCCGAGACTCTCGCTAAAGCTAACCGGATGCGAGGGCGTAAAGTTTGGTTCCAGCTCGGCAAGTGATACGTTAAACAGCACGTAGATTGTGATTGCGGCGAGCAGCAAAATGATGAACACGATCAAATTGATCAGCATACGGATGGCGATCAGTTTGGCCATAAATTCGCGGGACCGGTTATTACGCTCGTGCTCAAAGCGTTTCTGGTAGAGTAGTGACTTGATCTCGTTGTGCAGTGCCCGATGCTTAATGTCGGCTGATTTTTGGTTGTGGATACAGAAGTCCCACCCACCGAACACTAGATTGCAGTACTGGTAGAACAATCCCTCGCCCTCGGCGATGCGATCCTTAAATTGTCGCACAACCGCACGCATGATCGCGACCAGCGTTATCACGTAGTAGATTGCTATAATAATGACGTACACTAGAGGCAAATCGTAGTACAGAATCGTTTGCCGCTCCTCGTCCAACACTTCCTCTCTATCCTCTAACGTACCGGTAGCATTCAGTCCGTTTCTCGATCCGTTGTTGGCCGCAATCGCCGATACACGCAACGAGCGTGCCCTTTGGTACGCCCGATCCTCCATTGGGCTGTAGCCATAGATTTGGTTCGTGTACATGCCGTAGAACAGTAGCGTTCCCTCCATGAAACCCGTTCCCTGGATAAGATCTAGAACGGAGAACTGTGCCGTGCGTGTCACATTTTCGTAGCTCTCGGAGCAACACTGTACCGACGTTGGGTCCGTCACGAGATCACACGGTAGATCGCTAGGTTCGCGCAGCACTAAATGTGGCAGCACTACGAAGGCGAAGATTAGCAGAAACAGCAACAGGTTGAGAAAGACTAGCCACCGCAGGAAGAGAAAGTACGCGACGACACCGGTGCCGAAATTACCCTCAATCGTTTTAAGCGACATACGCCACAGCTCGAGCTTGGTTTGATATTCGCCCCACTTGGAGCGAAAGCTCTGCCACGCTTTCCGCCGGCGCCATTTAATCTGCTCGAATCCCTGCAACCGGAGCTTTGTGGCGTTCTAAAAGAGAATGCAAACACATCGAACAATAATTAGCAGCCTGATACGACACCACCTACGAGGGCGTGGAGGATCGCTACCTGTAGTTGGGCCTTCATTTCTCGCTTCTGTGCCATCGGAACGGGCATCGATTTGATCTCTCGGATCTCCTCCCATGTTCGTTCCTCGTTGATGAGGTTTTCTGTGATGGATAGAGACGGTAGAAAACAGTATTAATACAACTGCTGATGCACTAACTGAAAGCCTTGATGATGCGGGATGGAAGATGGATCGTCGACGTTACTCCAGTATTGTACCAACGGTCACGGGTCATCGCTGATCGTTTGTACAAGTGACAACCCGAAGCATTGTTTCGTGTACCTTCAACGGGTAATACATGTATAGACTTGCACAAGCACAACAACCATAGCACAGCATGACAATGGGTTCCAAGTGCTAGGTTAATGTCAGTGCCGCAATTTTAACTGCACTGTCCATCACGACGTTGCACGTTGCACTTTTGTTCTGAACCTTCAGTCATCTAATGGAGATCAATCAACCGTTTGCGAGCGGTTATCGTGTATAGTTAGAACGAAGCGACAAATCATTTGATTTGCTGTGCATGATATAAACCGTACTGTAAGGTGCCTTATATGCACCCTAGACTTTCCAGAATTCTCATTAAGGAGATGGCGAGATGTTTTAATTTGGTGACATAGTGATTGAAACAAGATATTGAAACAATAATCAAAAGTTTATTAAAATCTCCTCATGTACAACTTCTAATACCAAAAAGCAGGTGTAGAGCATTAGCCATACACAAGACTGGTTATCCAGTTAAGAGCAGTTTAAGTCGACTAAGCCAGGAACGCCAGGTCGGTAGTTTTCTCAAAGTCTTAGCCGACGAACAGGAACAAAAACACCAAAACGGGTTCCGATGAAATGTCCGTAAAAAAAAAGATGATGACTCATGTTTCTGCCAACCTTGCAGAACCTTCAAACAAAGCAGATTTAAGCAGTTTAAATCTTGCCATGAATCGTAAACGATCTTTATAGTTTTTACGCACATTTAAAAATTTGACTTGTAAAAAAGTTTTGGTTTAAACACGATAAATAACTAAATAAATTATTTCATCCGGAATTGTCATCTGACGGATAGTAGAATCCTCCAACAGACCCTAATAAAACTAATACATCATATTCCATCCACCCACAAGCAACGGGATATCTATTGAGCGCTACCACGCTAGACGACCCCTTGTCAACAGGAAGAGATGCCGACATCGATGCGTGATGATGCTCTTGAGATAATTTACGAGCACCGACCCTCTGGCCGTTCGAGTATCGCGCACGAAGGGAACTTAGTCGGCGGCGGCATCAACTACGCGGACGTTCGTTGAACTGTGCCGTCCCCACAAGGGAGCCGGCTACAATTAAGGTAAAAAAAAAGATAAAGAACCAGAAGCACAGCAACAAAGCTGACAGCACTGCTGTGAAACGATTGGATACTGAACATCATCGTGGGACAATTCCCTGTCGCCGACACTGTAGGGCGTATGCAGGAAGGTTTTATTAACAATTTACTCATTAGCATTCACAATCCAATGGTTTCTGGTTGAAATAGGTTTTTCGTCCATTTTGGAACGATTTTGGAGTGATAAAATGGTGCTCCATTTGTCACGAGAAAGCATTAAGTTAATAACACTCGAAAAGCAATACAATGAACAATAACTGTGTGTGTTAGGAACGATTAGGGTGGCAGTTCAAAATGATCTTGAATTTTGAACAGTTAAAACGATTCCGCATGTCGTCAGCAACATGTTAAATATTTCACAAATTTACACAAATAAATTGACAATACAGAAAAATGTTGCCACGAATAGATAAATTGGACACTATTGCACTTTGAAACCGGCATCTTCAGATAGCACAATCATTAATGCGCGTATCTTCCTTACATCCGCTATTAGGTTCAAATCTAACCTGGACCCAGGCTCTACTTTTTAAACGCAACAAGTATTTTTTTCGTTCAAAACATTCAACCGAATTTGGACGATTTCGCAAACACTACTTACCTGAAAGATCGGGAAGGGTGGCCACCTGCATTTCGTGGTATTGTGAACCCCGGCGGGCGACGGTAGAGAAGCTGGCCCTGCGCCGGGTGCCTCCTTTCGTGTCCTGGCCTTGTGCGGGCCGAGCTCGTCTTGTTGTGGCTAAAATCACGTTAAACATTAATGTTTCCTTCCGGATCTAAGGCAGGACGAGGCTTCCTCTACCCCAGAGAGCGACCTGCGACAAATCTCTTACCATTTCGCGTTTGTTTCGATGGTAGGAGGGTTGCGATCTTCGATGGATCTCGCTGCATACCCTCCAGATCGGCGGGATAGCTTTCCTGGTAAAATTCGCCACCGGCTTCTTCCCATCCTTGCGTTTTACTCGCCCTGGATCGACGATCCTTACCGCCGGACATAGTTAATGCACAGCCTGCTCTTTATCTCCAAAATATCTGGAATTTCCTTGAAATGAACTATTTCTTCTCTCGATGCGTTGTGTTTCCTACAGAAGAAACCAATAAAGGCACAAGCCCAGCACACATGTTAGTTAAATGAATGTTCAATCGCGATTGACTAAATGTGCGAACCCGTGCATGTTACTGATACCGCGTTCTAGGTGGACAGGTGAAAATGAAGTGTATTTGTACAGCGTGCCATATCGCACCCACATGATGGTGCCTGCGAGTCCCCGGAAGTATCCCACACCCCCTCCTCTGGAACGCTTGATTCTTCCTTTACACAATTACACACGATTATATCGGCACTGCCGGACAAGCAGACACATTCGGTACTCATGTATCGTGTCTAGTGTTGCGCTTAATTGTCATCATCACGTCTTCGTCACCGCCAAGTATGCTTGAGAGTTGCATCCACTCTTCCCAGCTCACTAGTTGAAGCCAACCATCAAACATATCGGAAATGTCCCCCAACACACATCGGACGTCATAACAGCAAGCGGAATCACCGATACGCCACCAGCCGTCATGTTGATGAGGCGTTAATAGGCTCAATTACCAATTGACAGTCGGTTGAAACATGTGTGACTGATTGTGATAAGATAAGCCGCTCTGATTGAAGGATTTTCTTCACGTAAAGAACGTATGGACAACCTGTGCCCCGGGGAAAACCGCCACCATCGAACAAACTTTCGCTCGCATTTCTGCAGTTGAAAGTCGTTATCTTATCTGTTGGCATTGATCGGTACTTGGGTTTGACCCCCTTGCTCCAAGTGCTCGAGTGTTGTTTATCATAACGAGCAGTACGTGTCAAAGGATCTCTAGCTTTATTACGCTATTGAAGGTAAATTATACTTCAAAAGTCGTTCAAATCATACGAGGTTATTCACAGTGCTTTTGTTGTTCGATGTGTAAACCTTCTTCCGTGTTTCTTGCACTAACCCCTGGAACGGAAATGTCTATATCAACAGGACGTCACTGTATCAAGCCAGTGACTAGAGAATCTTTGAAGTAGTCTTTCAAGTGGAAATGGTCATGGACTTAATTGACTTGAATTTGGAATTTCATAAAGTAATGAGTAATGAGGTTCAGTGGTTCAGGTTGTCAGTGTATTTAGCAATACCGCACTGATACGGGTATGGTCCGACACCTCTTGAAGGTTAATATAGGATCTCCATACCCTGCTCCGACTCAAAACGTCCACGGCATACAGAATGGTAACATATCTCTCCAAATATCAGAGCTTGGGTACACGGGGAAACCCAACCCCTTGGGAAGATGGGTTATATGGCTAAAGCGTTTGTTCTCCATGTTTGGGGCAGCTGATTGTCCTTCTGTTCTGGCATCCTACGGGACTTTAATCAGCTAGGATGCGTAGGCCCTCCGACGAGACAGGGGGTTGGGTGAGAGGCCTTGCAAGCCACCTCCAATACAATAGCAACGAAAGGGAACCAACACATTAAGACCTGGCCATGTCGACACGACGTGCTCAATCTTGAGCAGGCCAAAGAAGAAGAAAGAAAGTAATGAGTTTTTTTTTCAATCAACAGGTACTTTTAAAGTGCTTTTTCTTACGTCGACTGGTGGCAATTGAAGGTTTTCAAATAAGCGCACAGATGACTAATCATTTAGAAGCACAGAAAAAATTATTTTACTACATTATAACATTTTTATGATAATGTTTACCACGGTGATAGTCGTTAAAATAGATCCATCAAATGATTGTTAAATCAAGTCACTAATTTTCTCTCGGATGAATCAGGAACTTTCACAACAAATATAAGGACTTATGCTATATATGCCACAATTCTTATAAAATCATGAACGACTGTCAAACTTTTACAGTAGTTTATTTACCATATTTAACTCGCATATTACAGAGGCGTGTCGTTGGCCTTAACCTCAACTCCTCTTAGCTCACAGCTCGTCGGACAGCAAAAACCCGGCGAAATTTCCTAAACCTCCTACCGATTCGAAGAAGTAAAGCGTATGCCACGCACGCCAGAAATAGGGACACTACACAAACAACGACGTGACGTTTTCATGTCAATTTCTGCACTTTGTCCTGCGTACGTCGTTCAAAACGTCAAAATGTGGCGTCGAACCTTGGACGGGCATGACCTCAAAGAGAAGGTGCCATCATCATCTCGGTCTTGGCCACCGATGGACGCTTCGCGTTGCATTTGCAGACTCGAATTCACCCGAGGCCAGACGTAGTAAGAGTAGTAGAATTAAAAATAAAATAAAAAAAAACCTCCACCAGTCGATGTGTTGCTCGATCGCGATCTTCAAACGAACCGAAGCCGTTTGTCGGATGGGCCGAAGTTCGCCAATTTGTAAGCCGCACGATCATCCATCAATCGTGTCGATAAATCACAGCACACAGTGCAGAAGAGAAAATACAAGAGCGAAAACACATAAACCATTCGTGTGCTTGAATGATTTCAAGATCGTTCACTGTCGAAACCAGATATTGAACCAGCTTTTGATGTCGATCGATAAAAAGCAATTGGAATTGGCATAATTTTTAACCATTTTTATTTACTCGCAACTGTTTATGTCGTCCGTCAAAAACCCACTCCCGGGAAGGTTCGTTGTTGCGTTGCATAAACATTTATTTGGATGGTCCCGAGAATTGCAAAGGGGTAAAAAGGTTGATGGAGAGCACCAAATTGCAACCTCATTTGGCTTGGGTGCTGTCATCCCCAACGGTGCTGGATCATCTTATCTGACGTGGTTTGAAGGAAAAAAAATAAAACACCAACAATTATTAAACAGTTTCCGTGCACGATCGGACATTTGAATTGCGCTAGTGTGGTCGTGGCTGCCAACCATTTAAAAAAAAACACACAAACCAGCACAACAACATCAACATTCCGGTCATGACGATCTGGGAAAACGTGTCGATAAATATCTTCTTGCAATTTTTTGTTTTACTCTTTTGAATTTTTTGCCGATCTGAGATGAAGATCGCCGAAAGATCCGCATCCATGCAATGGCACCACTGGCCGGAAGGGTGGCTTGTGCTGACGGTTAGATGATGTTTTCTTTTTCGGTTCGAAATGGATTCAAACCACGCCGTGCTTTATTAGTAGGTAAATAGACACATTTTCCTTTCCAGACGCTTCGGTTGCGTTAAACATCAACTAGACGGATATAGATGCGAATGCGTTGTGTTCCCGAAATTACGGGAACGGATGTTGGAATTACACCATTTTTTGTTGTATTCTAGGGTCATGACGTGATGCATTATTTCTCTTCAAAGTAGATTAAGGACTGCCATTAGATCGCTAGAACATTACTTGTCCTTCTCAGAAACCCTACTTAAGAACGGTTATTTTATTCGCCATATTTAAGTCCTTTAGGACCTGCAGCAGTGCTTCAGATTTGTGATAAGTTTCGTCTTTGCTTTTTTTACGGATATCGGTTCCGCAGTAGTGCTTCCCCGCTCCGTCGGGGATCAAGAAACGTCGCTAGTTGAACTCTGGTCCGGGGTTCAATACTTCTCCTTTAGTCCAGGACAAAAGAATGACTCCGAGCTTAGTCCCAAAGCATTGTCAGCAGACACTTGGATCCACCGGAAGAAACTAGTCCTGGTTAACTCAGGAAACAGGTCTGATCCAAGTAGTTCTGACGACGTACCAAGGAAGTGTGGTGTCCAATGGTGTCCGAAGATATAGAAATTTGAAGTTGATTCAAGCTTTCAATAAAAATATCCCAGGTTTCTAAATTTTCTGACCTTATCACCTCGATAACTATCCCATCTTCTTCTAACCTCTCTATTTAAACACACCCAAAATATATAACCTTCAAGAAACCCACAGGAACTTCTGCTTTGGAAAAATGTTTTTCTGCAGCAACTACCCCCATCCAAAATTTCACCATAACAGACGCTATTTGCAATTCATTTTCACACGGAGGCACTGGTCCGGCCAGACGCAGACGAACGAATGAAATACATCTCCCCCGAGCAAAACACCACCTCACGAAGGTACACAACCGGTGCTAACTCAATGTTTGTAGCAAAACGAAGCACGTGCACACAACGCGTTTGGGCAAACAACCAGATCCATGTGGACGGTGGTGGTATCGAGCGTATTTATTTGGTACGAGTAAACGCGATCGGTACCCTGACAGACTACAACCGCCAATTGCCACCGCTCCTCCATGATCCGGAGTGAATGGTTTGGCGCGTCTGAATGAGCATTAAGTCTGTTTAATGTGCCAGACTTCTATTAGCAGGAACGGAGAAGGAACGTCGTCTGCAGGGTAAGAAGTTTGAATCTCCCTTCCCGACCGGATAAAGCGTTTGTTTATTGATAGCAATCGCAATCTTACGGTGCAACACGCACGCAAGTGGTACTACAGAAACAAATCATCCAGATCATTGTCCTGTCCTCGATTTGTGCGTTTATTTGTCTAGCGAGCTTTGAATTGTTGTCTTGCTGTGTCGAGAAGAGTACGATCAAGTGCTGGGAGGGTGGCACAAGTGTGCTTAAGGAGGTAGAGTATTCAGTGAGTTATTAAAATCATCCATAAATAGGGGTAAGCTATTTCAGACCTGCCGCCGTTAATTCGTTTATTTATGATGTGATTTATAAGATGCTAAGAATATAAGACAGCTGCTGTCACTTTTTTTTGTACTGCGTGATCATCTATTATTGTCAGTAAGACATCATTTTTGACAGCTTGGATATATGTAATTCAACAGCTAAAATTTAAGCCCAATTTAAGGTCTGTTCAACGCAGTTTAAACCCTTTAGCCTTAAATATATGTGTCACACTTCAAAACCTTTTTTCAAAGTCCTTCCGTGATGTGTTTGGTTAGTGATGTGACAGATTAAGGCGTGTTAGATCCTTGTTGCATTGTAATACGAACCCAAATCTCACTTACGGTTTAAGCTGCGCGAGGATTCAACTGATCCAAATCCTATTATTTCAAGCTCGGAATCCATGCTCTCTTCTAGAACCGTACATTTATTCACGGGTTTCCGTATCTAAATCGCGCATCGATTCTGGATTCGATCCCAAATTTGATACGGCATTCGATCCGGGATTCGATTCGGAATTCGATCTGGGATTTGATCCGGGATTCGACTAGAGATCGGTTTTGGTTTCGGCTAGAATCTTGGAATCTCAAGAACCTCGGTGTGCAGGCGACAGCGGCACAAGTCATCAAACGAACGGACCGGTGTTCAAATCCCATCCGAACCAGTCCCCCCGTAGCAAAGACTAACTATCCAACTACGGGGTTTCTCAGCAAGGCTAGTAAGCCATTAGATGGCCGGCATGGACTTAGAAGCTCATTAAGCCAAAAAGAAGAAGAAGAAGAAGAAGAATATCAGAATTTGATCCAGATTCGATACCCTTCAAAAGATTAGCACTTAAGGAGTTGATAGCTTCAATATAGACTCCAAAAATTAGTCCCAGTTTCATGACTTTTATGCAGCAATAAATGCGTGCTGTCAATCATGTACTCAGATACTTCTTCTTGGCTCAACGAAGATCATGCCGGTCATCGAATGGCCTACTAGGGTACAGTCCGGATGGAATTTGAACCCCGGTACTGCCGTTTGAACATCAGCGCCGATGTCGAGGCGTTTCGCAAAATCAGAGTGAAGCTGCTAGATGCGCTTCGTCTAACACTGGATTTAAGGGCTAAGATAAATAGCAGTTTTAAAAATCAATTAAAAATGAAACTTTTCAAATAATATCCCTACGAAAAAAAAAAAATGTAGTAAAATTGTAGTGCAGGCCTAATATCTTTATCCCTCCCAACAATCGCTCAATCATCACTCAATCGAAAACACAGTAAACAAGCATTATTAAATTGATGGCCGTGCTTCTGCCTATCGAAGACACGAATTCTAATCTATTTATTAACAATCGGTATGCGCTTTGGCAGGGTTCAATTGAGAAGACACCAACAAGATCACTCCACCACAAACCAGTTAAGAACAGGGCACACGAACACAAGCGTTTTGAGTTCTATTTTCAGCTGAGGTTTGCCGGGCCGTTTGACATTTGTCTAGGAATCTATTTATATGAGTCATTTCGTTCTTTTTTTCGCGGCTGTATTGGTTTGATAATTTGCCGCAATGAAGGCACCATTTTTTTCTGCCATACTTTATAATAAGTAAATAAATAGATCCTATAAATTAATCAATTTTTCAACATACCTCATCTTCTTGGTAAAAGATACATCTTATGTCTTACTGATTTTATAGATGGTTAAAAAAAGAAGTAACAAATGCCCTCATTTAAACTCGATTCATCGTCTCGCCTGTGCTAGGCTAGCGGAAGTAGAAATGGTACGCAGGGTCTTCACACTCGAAAACAAATTACCATCCAAAGCCAACAGGCAACCACCCACCGGAACAGCAAAATTATATATTGCGTGAGACTGGGCAGTGAAAACCAAAAAAACTTTACCCCTGCTAACTTTATCTTTGCGATGTTGTGCTAAGCCCAAACGGAAGCAAAGATAGTAAGAGAGCAATCGCGAAGCAAGCAGCTAGCGTTGCCAGCTACCGTTTTCTTCCTTCTGATCCAACGGAAAACCAAAGCAAAAAGAGTCCGCGCGTCTGTCTAGATTGGTTGCATATTGTGCAATCGTGCATATAGAGTGTGAGAGTTTTTTTTTGTTTTGTTTTCATTACTATTTTAGCACCGAGTACCGTGTGAGTCAATGATGACTCAAGCCGACCGCTAGTCTAAAAAAGTGACCGGTGAAGCGTTGAAACCGTTTGCCGAAACCGTTCGTTCAAGACTCTCGTTGACCAATGGGTTACATCAAACCATGGAGCTTATGGAGGTTTTGGAGGAAGGCTTTGAATGGTTGGACGGTTAATTACTGTTGGGTATAAAATCGCAAAACAATTGAATGCCATTGCTAAAGGGAAAGTGAATTTATTGTTGCATGTCATTGACTTGCTGTGTTAAATGACGACTTTGATCACGGATCGACTCGTAAATCGAGAGAAATTCCCGCGTAGTACATATGCGATTTTGCCTTTGAAAAAATGGAGGTCCAGCGATTTGGAGAGCCGGAACAAGTATTGGAGTTATGCTGTTAGTGATGTAATATTAAACATCAGAATCACTGCATCAAGGGCTCTGGATCATTATATCGAAGATGTATATGCTTTGGTGGCCTCTTGGAACACTTACAGAGCCGATAAAACCCCTTAGAAATCTTATCAATTCCACAAGTTCACTACAATTGTGAATAGGACGCTACGAATCGCGGTTCAACCCATTTCGAATGACCGTGTACGTCATCTGTGCGCACTGCAGCAGATGGACGAGGGGCGCAAACAAACCGTATCAAAGGTGCCATGTGTTAACGGATTGGAGCGCTTGATCGTCTTCCTGGACAAGCACCAATGTATGCGCAGTTATGCTTCCATGATTCGTGTGAAAAACCTGGATCGGGTGATTTTAGCTACCCTGCAAAGCATGTTCGACGCATGCAATCCGCTGGCTGCCATATTCCAACATGCGTACGAACGTATGACACTCTACGCGAAACCTGACCAACGCAGGATTGCCAGGTCTCGATATGCGTCGCTATAATCGTCCAACTGACGATGAGGGTATTTGTCAGCAAATAAGGACAATCGCGTGCTTTGTCCTGCAGGACCGTAGCACCGGAATTCTCAGCCGTGTTTACGATGCACTCCAATATCCACTACTGAATCCGTACGCAGAAGTAGGATGAACGTACGGCATCTTCAGCATCAGCACCAGCATCAGATGATGGAAAGCCGAAGCCGAAGTTTATGAGAATGACTTTGCCTCATCGAAGCCTTTCGGAGGACCGTTCGCTTCAAAGCCTTGGGCTTGTGTTGCGATACACCTATGGATTATTTGTAGATGTTATCAATCCCGTATGCGAAAGCTCCTTTAGTATTAATCTTAAATACTTCTTGAAAATATGGAAAGGATCATCGATAATTTTGTGGTCACTAGGCTGAGAGAGATTTTGGAATACAAGCTCCTGACAAGATAATAAAAGCTTTTGACATTCTTGGCTTTAAGACCAACTAGGTCTCGCCAGCCATCGAATGACTAACTTTACTTATTCATACCAAATAGTTGGTTGGTTGGGCTTCCCTTCAACGCGTCTAAGCGACAACATACTCCATCAAATCTGTTTAAAATTTATATTCTTCTACAACAGTCAAACGTTTCAAATACTAAAGCATTTTTCGTCTAATCAAACGCCACTTAACAAGGACTGCTTGTTCCTACATAGACGTAATAACATCAGATATATAAGCTCAACCTTAATTCACCCGACCACTAATCGTACTCTAATGTCCTCTCAAACCTCTAACTACCGCATCATTATTTTTGCGGCATGCTGGACACGAGCTCACCAACAATTTCTGTGTACTTTCTTTTTGGCACCAATTTTCATCAAAATAATATCAGCAAAAAAATCCATTTTGAGGTTTCCCGAGAGACATCAAGCGTGTACCACACCTTCCACAGTGTATTTGTCCTCTAAGCACGCAACAGCAAAAACCACTGCATTCGTTGTATTTTTTTATATGCCTATTCTGTTCCTCTCGATTCGAACTGCACACGTTAGTCACAGGTAGGTCGTGAGGTAGGACAAAAGCAATGTGTCATCAGTTAAACACCAACCAGGCAACTCCTCTTAGTTGGTGGCACTTTTTTTTCCTACTGCGAAACTTTCACCTCCAACGTTTTATTATTTTTTTTTTTAAACACTGTTGGCAAAACTTTGGAAAAATGTAACCAACCTCGATAAAGCTAGTAAGGTAGGCAAAGGTAAGAAAATGAAATGGAACGACGATGTTGAGCGATCGTGGCAACCGCAACGATCGCCTGGTCTGGGGAAGTGTTCGATGCAGCTGATTCCACATAAACGTACCGGAACGTTACCGTAGAGAGATGGCAGGGCAGGGTACCCACCGGTCACAGCTATTCCACCCGACATGGATCAAATGATTGGCAATCAAACGTCTAATTGCGATTCATTTGTGGTGACTTGCGAACGGCGAAACGGCGCATCTATCATTCAACTTGATTGGAAAATTAAACGTTGGTTTACCCGCGGTAACAAAAATGAGAACAATATTCTACTTACTGTGTCAGGAAGTAAAGAATATCAGGATATTTAACACAATTAAAAGCAACGCAACGATAAAGTACTGTTCGTTACTCATTTCATTTCAGTACTAATATGGAGTGATTTTGGGATGATCGTGCTTGTTTCAGTTATTATTAACGCTAGAGCTCCAACGTAGACAATCAATTGTGCACACCAACTTCGAAAATTCAACTTGGCTCCCGGGCCAAGTTGAAAAAATAGGAAAATTCCTTAAAAATGCGTCTTCCACTTTTGTATATGTTTTGAAACGGTTTCGGGAACATCACAGCATCACTAGAAAGGTACATCAAAATCGTCTTTCAGGAACAGTGGATCGTCGGCTGAACTGGAAGGTGTTGAGAGCGTTACATGCTTACCTTCGGACTTTCGGATGGAGATATTGCAAAAAAAATAAAAAAATACAGTGCAGCATAAGTACCGTCAGAGGAATCGGGCTGAGTGAAAACTACCGCTCTTTTCGTGCCTCAAAGCAACCAAACAGAATTCTGAGGCAAAATTTCATCGCTAAAACACGCGCCCGAAAATTGTATGACCAGATTCTGACGAGGTTCACCGGTTGCGTTCTTAACGCTGACGAAACGAACATAACAACGGATTTCAGGCAGATTCCTGGCCAAAAATACTATGTTGCCACAAATCAATCCATGAACTTGACAGTTTATAAGGATCAGTGCCTGAAAAAGTGTCTTTTGATTTTTATTAATGCTCTTAAAGGCCCAATTAAGCCCTGGCCAGATTTGCCAACTACCCAACACGTACACTATTGGAAAAAACACTTACTGAAGTGGATGAACCAGTTGTGCGGCAGCTTATGAGTGGTATAAAAAAAATGTTGCTCAAATTCATTCTTACATTTACAATTATATTATTCTTGAATTTTGTGATAAACGAACAATAAAAAATTCCTGTGAGGAGCCTGCCTGTTAGGAGTGACCGAATTTTAAATGAATAACACTTTACTCCTCCATTTCGTCAACGAAATGTACATTTAAAACAATTAAATGCCAAAAATAACATTCCACCCAATGTTTCTCTGAGTGTGTGTGTGTGTCGGCACTACTTTCATTGCCCAATTCTCGCATTAACTCGTGGCGCCTCGTTTTTCGCCAGACGACGAAACCATCTTGTATTGTTTTCATTTTTTTAGCGTACAATTTCCCATCAGACTGGCGGCGGTTCAGCTGTTGCTCTTGAATTTTTTTTTTGCTTCATCCGCACCAGAAGATACCACCAAAGCTTAAGGGGAAGGTGTAAAAGTATTGTTTCTTGCCCGGCCCTCTGGTGAGCGACCAGAGAGCGTTAAGTTCACTTGGGCCATAAATTTCCCTCACTCGAGAAAAATGGGGGAAACATTGTTCGCGGCGCAACGGCGCACATGGTTTCGTTTGTCGTTTTTTTTTTTTTTTGTTACCATCTTTACGATCGCAACATGATGACGTTTGAATGAAGAAACCTCGCCTGTGTGTGTGTGTGTGTGTGTGTGTGTGTGTGTGTGTGTGTGTATGTTTCCACAATCTTTCATCTTGTTTCTAGCTTCAATTCGCACCAGTTAAAAATATATCATCAGACGTCCGCAATTTTTGTCTTTCACTCGTCCGCTTGGTGCGAAAACATTTCCTCGTTAGAAACATCCACTGTTCACAAATGATCAAGAATAATCCTTGCTGGTGATCGTAGCCGAGTTTGGCTAAAGGGCGAGAATATGCAATTGCCAAACAAACCACCATCGGGCATGCGATTCATCGTCGATCTTTCCAATTAGAATCACTCTAATTAAATTACACCTATTTCGCAACTGTCCCCTTCACAACTGACGCTTGGTGACGTGACCGGGATCCTACTCTTTGAATGTCACTCTGCATCAATATCTGCGCAAAATTTGTCACGCCAAATCTACAACCCACAATTGGGATTTCGACAAAAAATTGTCATCCTTTTCTTTACAAAAAAAATGTTTATCATGCTCGTTGACAACGATAGGAAAAACTTTGACCGCGAAATAAATAAAGATACTCAGCAAAGTTTGGTTATGACTTATCACTCATCACCCTTGTGATCTACCGGTGATCTACCGGTTTGTGCTAACGTGTCTGTTACTAACATGGAGATGGCACGGTAAATGGTTTCCGGCTGGGGAGGTGCAAATCGTGACATGAGTAATGAGTGACATACAGCAGCAGCTAACAAAGAGAGCAGCATGGCGAGGATACAAATATGGTTTATCTATTACGATTCCATTTATTTGCATTGGCAAAAGAACGAGTGTTGTTCGCAATTATTACAGCTACAGAGGGTTCTGATACTGTTGGTGACGGCTGATTCTAACTCTCAAAAATCAAATAAATAACAACGGAAAAATAAACAACTCAATCAAGCAATCGAACGATCAAAACAAAAACAATCGATCGAAAACTCGATAAATAGAAGGTGCTGACTGTGGATCGGAGAGCATTATTATAGAGTAAAATGGCGAATTGGGGTGTCGCTGACGAATACCTTTTTGGCGGGGCATGAGTCCAGCATCCTCATAACATACTCCAGCCGTCGTATCCTGCCGGTCTTGACCACCGTCAGGATGTCCGATTCCCCGTATAGCTCAGCAAGCTCGTGGTTCATCCTTTTCCTTCACACTCTATGCTCGAACACAACGCCAATGTTCTATTGTCAGTGTTTGTAGCAATACCGCACTGGTACGGGTATGGTTCGACACCTCTTGAAGGTTAATGTAGGATCTCCATACTCTAATCCGAATATCCAAATATCTGAGCTTAGGTATACGGGGAAATCCACATCCCCTTATCAGGAGGATGGATTATATGGCTAAATTGAGCGGGTGAGGGCCAGCGTCTGTTCTGCATGTTAGGGGCGGCTGGTTGTCCCTTCTGTCCTGGACATTAAGCAAGGATGCGTAGGCCCTACAACGACACAGAAGGTTGGGGGAGAGACCTTGCAAGCCACCCCTAAAAAACTAACGACAACTACCGCGACGAACAGTCAACAACAGGAAATACCGCACCGGACCAATCGATACAGACCCCCGCAAGGAAATAGGACTTACGATTGGAGACTCAGAACCTGGAATTGAAGATCTCATCGGCCATTATCTATTCCATGAAATGGATGAAAACCCTGCCAATCGCAGACCGGTGGTACGACGTTCTTCTGAGTCAGTTTTCTATCCGTAATAGAAAAAAAATTTCCCTTTTCTTCATCCAAAACGCATTGATATCAGTACATACTCTCTATAGCTGTGATAGTTGCGATGCCGGAAGCCACCAACAGCTGACTCCCGATAAAAAAAGGCAAATGTTACCACTGCGTTCATGTACGAGATAGTGAAAAACAAATCTCTCTCTCTCTCTCTCTCTCTCTCTCTCTTGCCACGGGAAAAAGTGTTCCAATTTCGGATAGAAAGCGAACACAAAGAAACAAAACAACCGAAAAAAGTGAAACAACATAATTGGAACCATTTTTCAAGCATGAAGTGCCGTCTGCAGAGTGGTTGAAGTCCGTTACTTCGTTCATTTTGGGTGGCGAGATGTTCAAAGACCCCCAAACTTCCACATCCTTTAACCTCTACCAAGAGCAAACCTTCACTTCCATTCGTCTGGCATCATTGATAAGGCGTCTCTACAAAGAGAGGTTCTTCAAACACTCGCAATATCCTCGAAATTTGCCCACCAACTACTGTCAGCACTTTAAACGCATAAACGCAGGAAACATTCATTTAAAACTCCTCGAGCAAACCCCACGCTCCAAGGATGGTACTATTTTAAGCGAATCATCTCATTGCCAATCGGCGACGGGATCTACAACCTTTAGGAGCGGCTCCGGAAGGTCATGGCGCACGGCAAGCGCAAAAGAACGAACTGACGATGAGAACACAAACGGCGGCTGCAGTGTTTTATATTTTTATCCCCCTTCCCGCTGTTTCGTCACCGTTGCAGCACTGCAAAACATACCGAAATATGCAGCAGAGCTGATGGCGGGAAAGGGAGTTAAACATCGTTTAACTTGAGTTTAATCTCTGGCGGCAACGGATCGCATTAGATCATCGAGCGCTGTTGGGCGAGGTGGCTGTACACATCACACGGTCTATCCTCCGGTGGAATATATACAAATGATTGTTTGGCTTGATGACAAGATGGCACTATGATAAATTATTCTCCATTGCGCACTGCTGCCTGATGAGCTGGATTGGTTGAAATGTGTGTAGGTTCCAAACAGCTGCCTCGCGTTCTTATCGTACTCTGGTGGATATGATGCTATCAAGAGAATTCAAACTTCATCCTTTTATTTTTGATAAATTAGTTTGTAACTTTAGCGAATTCTGAGCAAGACATGCGCGGTCATATAATGGCGACTTACGAAACTTGCTGATAGGATTGTCAGTCATCACTAAGGGGATCACCGGTCCTGCAGTCGTCGGTATCGTCTCGACCACCAGACTGCCCCACAACATCTGGTTCAAATAAATATTACGTGATAATGCTCATCGTGGAAAGCACACATTGTGCGATAGCCCAACAACGGACTTTAGATTGATGGTAAGTCGGCAAAGTTCCAGTGATCCCGATGCTTCACTAGCCACTCAGGACTTAGGGCCGTTGTCTGACTGTTAAACTACGAGTAACAGTCCAAACAGGTCCAAAAAACATGTGTTGAGTTTAGAGAGTTCACAACAATGCTCCTGCAAATTTCAGCTCTTGGGAGTTTACTACATATAAAACCTTACTTATGATGATCTAATCACCACCGCCCGTATGTTGTATCTGTACTCAAAATGTTTATCCTAGAGGTAAATGTTAACATACCTTCAGATTTAGGACTCCTTTAGCTCCATCAGTTGTTCCTGCCGGCTAAACCAAACATTTATCGGGGTTGATCCTTCGACAGAGGTTCCTCCAATAATCTGTTAGACGTTGGTAAGGGAAGTTAGGGAGTTCTATGGATGACCTGCTCCGCATCGGAAGGAGAGCTCATCTCTAGTTCAGCCCAAGATGCCGAACGATAGTTGCCAGGCCCCCAATATTATCTTATCAGTTTCCAATGCATTACGACTTTGTTAAATTATTGCAAAAGTTTTTTTAAGTGAGGGATCCCGGATGTTGAACTCCTATTTATGCACTGACAGCGTTTCATTGCACAAAACCAACTCTAAGACTTGTATTTTAAATCATATGAAAATTGGATGTTTTATCCATCCATCATAGAGTGCGAACACTGTGCATCTCCACCATTCAGCCGTTTTTATTTAGTTCAAACTTGTCTGGGATCCGTCAGTTGATCCGTCAGGCGTCAGTTGATCACATATTAAAGTGTGATGAAGGCGATGTGTGTTCTATGCGATCACTGTTATTTGAAGCGAACGATTTACATTTCTTCCCGGGGAAGGGAAGCTCTTGGGTAAATGACGATAAGTGTATCTTTACTTCGAGTCGCAGTTGCCTTGGTGTCTCCCCCAGGTGAACCCCTCAAGCCAGTTGCAAACCAAAGACAAATGTTTCCTGTGTTACGGCGGCAAGAATTGGCATTAGATCGCTTGTTCTACAACACTCACGTGCTATTGTACGTTTCAGAGGTATAAACATTTGATAACGCGCAATGGTAGCCTGAGAAAAAAAAAAACAAACATAAGCAATTTATGCACGCTCCGGTTGCTTATCGAAAGCAACAACGGTGAATAAATACAGCAGCAAAAGCACCGATACGCCACTTCGGCCGCCGTCCGAAGAGCTTCACTTTTGCCTTGTGTTATGGGGGGTTTCACATCCGCCGTTTGATCTGGTTTTGAATGCCATGAGCAATGCTATGCAACACACGGTGCTAAGAGAGGTGCATAAAGATGCGGCGGCGTTATTGCAGTGAATGATGTGCAATCGGGCAGGAAGGCAGCACCGACTGATGAACATTGATTACAGCGAATGGGGTCACATTGCATTGGGGAGTCCATTTCCGTGTGACGCAGAGTTGTAGCTTGTAAATGTGTTTGAAGCTATCATACTGATTAGTCAATGAATTGAGCAAGGATCTTAATTCTTCTGCCAATTCACTGTAGCTTACAGGCTCAACTCGGTTCAGGTGTACAATACAATTCAACAATGAAGCCGCAGCACTAGACCCTTCGAAATCTTCACAAAGTTATGCTTTACCAAATGCCAGCCATGCCAAATTCTTAACTTCCTTACTTTTTCCCTCAATAATCATTGTTCTTGTATGCAGAGGAACGTTGAGGATAGGATCCTCTTCAACCTCTCTCGCTCTCTCGCTCTCTCTCTCTCTCTCTCCCTCTCTCTCTCTCTCTGAGAATGAGATTGAGATTGTCATCTCAGATTCAAAAGTAGAATCTTTGGGGAGCATGCCGATCCTGGCATACGCTGATGACAGGGACACATCATTGGTTTGAGGCTCTCCGATGAACCAGAATTTTTTCGAAGGAAGTTAGACGTCAAAAACGATCATCAGAGACTTCAATCGAACCTTAAACAAACGCATTAGGTAATCGTAATCGGTCTGTTCTTATCATCTTTAATTCCATCTATCTTGGATCACATAATGTAAGCTTAGGCAATCTTCTTGTTTGGCTCTGCGATCTTGGAGGGCAGCGGGCACCCTTGATTTGATTAGTCAGTGCTGTGTACGGGGAGACGGTCCTGACGGGATATCGGTCTGCTCTTGTTGAAGAATTGGCCTAAAGCTGGGACTGCAATAGATTATGTACAGTCTCAAGTACTCACATATGTCTCTGAGATATAGACTCTATAGATAAGGAAGGTCTCGAAAGGATATTTAGCCCCGCATCTGTGAAATGACTTTGGCGAGTTAGACTTGCCATGCTTAAGCGTATCTAGTTGTTGGTGTTTCTATCAGAAAGACGCGAAGCCAGAAGATTGCGATTTAGAGAGCTTCAGCTGATCTAATAGTATGTAAGTAATAAACGTAACGGAGCTGAAATTCCAACATTTTTCGGTTACAAGTTTCATACCTTTTCAGCCCTCTTCTTGCTCAACTAATCGCAACCGCTTATCACAACTCCCGAGGCTCCCGTGAGGCTCCGAAGCACCATTCTTTTTGAGGTCATCATCAACTTCATGACCCAACCTTTTTTTTCTTGTCTAATGAATAATGTGCGCTCCAGATGAGAATGCTCGGTCGTGACACTCTACTAACACATTTCAAACGCTGCGGATTGTACACGACCGAGACCGCAGTAATTACAACCTGATCCAGGCCGCTGGTGCTGCTTCCGTAATGAGTGGATTGTGAGCATGTGAGGGGGGGGGGGGGGTGGAGAAGAGAGTGACTGTCTCGAAACGTCTTTCACCAGCAAAACACGTCTGGAACTGGTTTGCACCACACACGCTGTCATTTGATAGATTGGCGTGTAACGCCCAGAATAATAATCTGCATTAGCGCTCCTTAGATGAGACAGAAAGTATTGGGAATGAAATGAAGTCATGCTACTGCAACTTCCTTCATACAATGTAACGACAGTGGCTGGAATGTATTTAATTCGAACACCAAATCACCACCACCAGAACGGGAAATGTAACATTAATGCAAAGAACCCCAACTGTAGAAAACATGCTCCACTTACCTTCTAACCAGCATCCACTCCAAAACAGCCTACTTGCTCAGGAGAAACGGGGTGTGCCCCGTACTGCTGGGACTAAACACAATTCTTTGTTCTTCACACTGGCAACCACGTCTACTGCGATTGCCTATTGCCTCTGAGATTGCTTCTGATTGCCCAAGGCAACCCACCAGCGTAGGGCGCACGCCACTAAACCGGTAACTCCATCTTAAAGGTGGCTGCTGCTGCTCCTAGAACCTTGATGCACAGCCTCGGGAATGTGGTCCACAAGAACCGCTCGGGTGGGAACACTAGCGAAACCGGACATGTATTTTCAGAACACCAGGAGCAGGAAACGCTTGCACCGATTCCGACTTGCGTAAACAGAAAAACAAACTCACAACTGTCAAACTTTATGAAACTTTTTTTAAAAATAAAACGCGCACTGTTTTTAACTAATTTTTTCACAAATTTTCACAACTTTTCGAAAAACTTATATGAATAAAAAAAGCACACAAACGCACCGGTTTTTTAACACACACTTTCACGCACTACCACAAACACACGCGCACACAATTCACTGCTTTTACTCCGGCTGCTCACTCTGTTGATGGTGTGGTGAAGCTGCATCTCGCCTACTATGGATTAGAATCGCTACAACAACACTGGCACTGCCTTTTTTTGCTGGTCAACCTCCCGTGCTGCAGATGACGACTGCACCCCTTTGCACAATGCAGCCGGAGCAATTGTTGATTTGCGTGGGGCGAAAAACTAGGAACAGTAAGGATCCAGAGCACTTTCCGTGGTTGAAGCAATCTTTCCCAAATTTTCACTTCAATTTTCTAGGAAATTTTGTTTTCCTTCGATGCATCCTTCTTCGCTCGTTCGTTCCATGATGGCGCTTAACACCCTTTTTTCTTCGCCCATTATCGCTTGTACGCTGAAACACTTGAGGAACGGTACGGACCCAACACACCTTCCTTCCGGAAACACACGGATTTTCACAGTTTAGCTAAACTTCACCACATCGCCAACACAACGGTGCTGCGAACTTTTGTTACAGATTTTTCTTAAGGTAAATTCAGGTTGACCGCAATCCTAACTACACGCTTGCACGATCTTCCGCACGGAGAACTTTGATTTTGCTTGCCTGCTTCGGTCAACACATCATTTAGAGAGCTTTTCCGCCAGCATCCAACGCGTGCCCGCACACACACACACACACACACACGCAAGCAGCCGTGTGTGTAGAAATGATGATTTTGAAGCCCTTTCTCTTCTCACCGTACCACGTATACACATGCGCGCCTTTCACATCTCCACCGAGCCACCCCCACCCAGCACAACGTTGTCACACCCCTGCACAAAGAGGAAGAAGAAAAACACCCGAAACACACACATGCAACGGCACGGCGAACCCAAACACACACGGTACAGGTGAAAATTTTGCCTACCGGATGATGCTACGACGACGGGAACGGTTTGCTTTGGATTGCAAAATATTCTCTTTCCGTTTTTGCTGGCGTTGCTGTGACAACAATGGGCCCGTTCAGCAACCCCGGCTCGATGCTGCTGCTGCTGCTGCTACTGCAGAAAGCAAAAACGCGGTGCGTTTGCCGTCGACACCGACACACCACCAATTGTCTGCACCGGACAGCTTCTTGTGCACAGCGCGCCCGTACGGTTCGAGCGCGTGAAACATAATGAGCAAAATACAGAGAGAACGCGCGCGCTGTTCGATGTCCACGGCCCATTGAGAGAAAGGCGTGGGAAAGAGACAGCACTACGGCCGCCTTTACAAATTGAGAATACTTGCTTCTTATTTCACTAAATCGATACGTTTTACGTATTTACAGAGCATTTTTATGCCTGAAAACGCGAATTTAATTCTTTCTTGCTCAAAAGAAAGAAACACATCGTAACACGCGCAGCGAACAGAACAAAAGCCGACTGTAGACTAAACTTTGTCTGTGGCTGTGTATTTACTGCGTAGGCTGTGGTCTATGTACGGCAATTGAAATGTCGAAGCAGCACACGGGCTGAATGAAGTGTCAAATTCAAAGTTTCCGTTGCTTGTGGTTGTTACTTTTGAAATGGAAATAAAATACGCAAATTAGTGAAATTGTCGCGGATTCCTAGTTATTTTTAGCCTTATTTACATTTTCAACATTATTAAGATGCGTTATTATAAACCCAGCCTTTCATAAATGTGGAAGTTTTCTCAATATTTTTTATTTGAATTTTACACACTTATTGTTAACCTCACATTTCAAATAAAAATTAATTAACTTATAACAGTGGGGCAGTAACAAGCTCAAGATACTTTAAAATATATACTTTTTTGTTTATTGGACAGTATTTAAATATGGGATAAAAAACGAAAGCAAAAGAAACAAACAGAAATCTAATTCCTAAAGAAAGTACTAAAATGTCTCGACTGCCTGGTGAATCTCTTCTTCTATTCGTTTTTTTCCTGAATGGTTGAATGATGCATACGTGTGTAAATAATAAAAACGAATATTATGCCTATGCATGCAATGCAAACAGTGCAAAAATAATTAACCTAACGGCTACCATTGAACAATTTCTTACACACTATCAATTAGAACGATTTAGAAGGATGAATTTTTCAAATTCAATGCATTTTTTTAGTTCCTTTTTTCTCGTTTAGTATAAAAAACGCCTTCCTATGCCTCTGTTTTGCATTCTTCTTCCATCATCCAAAGGGACAGACTGAACATTATGAAAGGAAGCTAATGATTAGATTGTGAAAGCGAGAATTAGTAGAACACGGTACAAATGTGGTGGGTAAAAAGTGTACAACAAGAACGACGATTAAATACTGAATTGAATACTGACTGCGGGGAATGTAAACACTTACACGAATTACAGTGAAAAGGGGAATTGATTGTTTAAGCATAGTGGGGCATTGTTTTCTTCTTTAGGCTGAAAGTGTTAGGCCCAGAGGAAGAAGTTCGAATTGAGCTTGTAAATATGTAATGCACACGCGAGTAAATAAGCGTACACCATATATATATATATACGTATGTGGCGGAAAATATTAGCTTCCTTTCTGCAAAATGCAAACAAAAAAGACAAGCATTGCTATAAATATGTGAACCTTCCTCCGTTTCTGAGCTGTGACAAATTTTAGAACGCACTATAAATGCGTACACAAACACTAAATTTTATACATATAGTTACGGTTAAGGATCTCTTATCCTAGTATCCTACTCTTGTGTGCCGCTTTTTGAAACCGCAACCATCGCTAATGCATCCTCCACCGTCTGCTCTGTATAATTCGAGGAGATCGTGCAAGTTTGTCCCGAAAACGGTACTCGCCTTTCAAACGGGAATGTATGATTTTGTTTGCTTTGCTGGGTTTGTTTATGTATAAAAAAAATATCGGCACGTATATGCATTGTACCGCAGGGTACGTGGAATGTGATCGGTTGTGTAGCATTTATCATTTTACAATACAATAGATATAAAAATACTATATCCGTTTCGCTACCGTTAGTTCCGTTTTGTGCATTCTATTACACGGGGGATTGTTTGAAGGATTCTCTCTTTCAAATATTATTGCCTCCAAGCTTTATCACACTGGAATGTATTTATGTTTTTTTTTTCTTCTGGGCTTTGTCTTTTACTTCAACAGGCTGTATGCTGGGCTTTTGTGCTTTGTGTTCGTGTTTTTGTGGCACTTTTTCGGTGCCAAAAAAACGCTCCTACCAGCATTCCTATTTGCTTCAATCGATATGTCTCTCTCTTAATATTACTTCCAACATCTCGGCCAGAAAAGACATGAATACACGAAAGCAAAAGCCATTTTATCTCGGTTGTTCTCTTGTGTTGTTTTGTGCTATATATATAAACCGTTGTGTGTTTGCTTATTGTTACCTCGTCAGACTTTTTTTGAGAAGGGTTTTCGTCTTCCAAACTGCTACTTCTATTCTTTCTGAGTTATGTCGTTGCCGTGCTTCCTACTACTACTACGCGGGCGCCTCCAGGAGTATCTATATTGGGCAAAACGAACCTGTGCCTATGTTCAAACTGTAAGCGAGAAATCAGGAAAAACAAATGACAGGGTTGGACGGATTGAGGCAAAAAATTATGCAGAAATTAAAAAATCTTTTGAAAGATTTGTTGGAAATAAGGATGCAGGGAATACCTAAAAACCTGCAGCATGGCAGTGAAAGGGCTTTTTTTTCTTTAAACATAATCTAATCTATCCACACAGTGGTGAACGTAATGTTTTTGGCGCGGAAATTCATGATCCCATCAACTGTGAATCCGAGCTTCGCGTAAACTTAACTTCCCTTTAAAAGCGAAACAACAAGCGAAAATGGAACAGAGTAGGCCATCTTTTTCAGGCGCTCCTCAAACAGGGGTGGCAAATTTAAACGTAAGCTGCTCGTACAGCGCCATATGCGGGCTTACCAGTGTGGGGCCACCCTCATGTGCTGTGCTCAATGTAGATCTCCTGGGCCGTATCCTAGAACCGATCCTTTGACGCGGCACTGTACTCCATCTCGGTGAGATTTTGAATTTCCTGCAGCTCCTGGAACTTTTCGTGATCGCGTATGTGCGCATAGTTGGCGGCCAGGCACATCAGGTAATGCACGAAGCTAAGTATGATCAGCAGGCACGAAACCGTTGCAAGGATAAACATGATTTCACACTTTTCCACACCATCCTTGCAGAATGCTTTCACTTTTGCGGGTTCGCAGATCTTCATGTCCTCCTGCTTTACGCCATCCGGGAACATAAAGTCTAGAATTTGAAGGTGATAAATGCAATTTAAATGTAAACATTTTGTTTTTCTTTCAATACTAAGACAAAATAACTTACAGAACTGCGTCAGATCGATACAATCCCGGTGCGTCTGTACGTTCGTGTTGGCACACATATTCCAAAACACCGTAAACACAAACGTTACGATCGAGAGGAAGCAGAGGATCAGAATCCACGCAATGTTTAGCACGTACGAGATGGCCATAAAGACGGCACAGGAAATGCGTCCACCGACGCGCGATCCCCACGCCCGGTACACCTTGTGCCGGGTAGCGCCAGTCGCCAGGAAGCCCACAAACAGAATCATTAGCCCGAGCGCGGCCATCGATGCACCGATTACGACGAAAATTATTTGCACCGCTTCGATCCAGGGCAGACGCAGATGGAACACCTGATCGAGCATGATGATCGCGAGCGAGGTACCGCGGAACATCGTACCGCAGAACACGCCAACTCCGATAAGGCACATGACCGTCGCGATCAGTGTCGCGTACGGTATCCGCGTTACGCATGATTTGCAGCATCCACCTGGTGGGTGATTTAAAAAAAAAAAAGGTCGGATTAAAGGAGTTGGAAAACGCCAATTGGATGAAACATATTCGAATGATTTTGATCGATGAATTGTTAGTGCGAGACGATCGTGGAATTGTGACAACAAGAAGCAGAAAGTGACATGAAAATCGACATTGGACGATGATGGGACACAAACGTTGCTCTATTTAGTTGCTGAAAAACGGAAAGAAATGGTGAAGTGGTACCATACACGGAGAATAAATAATGCATGTTGTCCGCTCTGTTTAGCACGGAAGCGTTAATTGCGTGTATCACCATTGTTTGCTTGTAGCTGCTGCCTGTACGACACACCAGCAAACAGAAACATATTATTGATGTTTTTAGTGGATAAAGAAGAACGGAGCATTTAACGATGCTGGCGAAGATGATTTCATTGGAAGTAACGTACAGCATAGGCCACAAAAGGATTGCTTTTCCTAACTGTTGGCACCTGGTGGTTATTTACAGATAAAATTTGACTTTAATGGGAGGTATGCTTCATAGCTTTTTGGTGAAATATTACTAAACTTGCGACCAAATTAAGCCGACTCATGATTTAGAACGTTCTCTCCTTTATGGAGAAGCTAAAGATATTTCCAATGGAGGCGGCCAAATCAAAAGAGTCAGTTCCTTGGAGGCCCCCAGCTAAATGGAAGTGTAGGCTCCTACCAGATTGAATCTGTTAGTGGTTTGAACCACCACCAGATTACCAGATTGAATCTGTTAGTGTGTTCAGATCGCAGGGACGACAATACAGCGCGACCGAGGAATTTTTCCAACACATCCAAGAAAATTGTCTAAACCACGTCCGTGTGACTGATGTTGATTTACATTACAGTCGATTTACTGTCTCTGTCATTGGAAAGAGCGTATCCTTTCTAGGAGTACAGTTTCGAAGAGGTTCTACTTATAGAAAAATCGATATCTCCGTCAACGCCCCATGAAGATTTGGGGACCCAAAAATCCGCTTAGTTTTTCCATACTATGATCCTCTGATAATAATCGTAAAAATCTCTTTGAATTGTGAGAGGAAAAGGGAACTTTATCTCTAAAATCTTCCTGATCATGTTCCCGGATAGATTTCCT
The DNA here is from genome assembly GCF_943734695.1 of Anopheles maculipalpis. Classification (NCBI taxonomy): domain Eukaryota; kingdom Metazoa; phylum Arthropoda; class Insecta; order Diptera; family Culicidae; genus Anopheles; species Anopheles maculipalpis. Next base: position 88,896,038 of record NC_064871.1, read on the forward strand.
TCAGTGCATTTTCTTTAAGACTTTCGATGAACAGCCGTTATCATGAAGAAGATCACAAAAACAAGAATCGTATCCTTTTCGGCAATTTTTAGGTCTGCATTTTGGCACATTTTGTCAAAAATTAATTGTAAAAGATGAACTGAACGTTGAGCTATTGCTAACCTTAGTGATTAGTATTGGGAAAAAAATCTAAGTATTTGATAGACGAGCCTCTTAGGCTAATATTTCTTGTCTTGTCTTGTAACATCCTTGTCCAGTCTAAACTTTAAAAAATATGTATAAAGAGCTTCGCAAAGCAGTGTGATCGATGCTTAAAAGCAATTTCATAATGACAAGCTAAAACGAAAATGGAAAATTAATTATTTAAAGCTAATACAAAAAGGAACTGTTTCTACTGCAGTGTGTTAACAACAATACGACACATAACATAACACACACGGTGAATAAAACATATCCCCAATGAATCTGGATCCCTAATTGACCGCAGATGATGATAATTATGGTGATGATGAGGATGACGATGATGATGATGGAAGTGAAACAATTTCCACGAAGCACGACGTTCAACACAATTTGCCGGCTCTCCAGTTGTTGCCGGTGTAACAACAGAATCACAAGTGCAATAGAGCAGACATGAATCATTGCCACTGGTGCCATTGATGTCTGATGGCCGTGAAAAGCGGAACACATAAACTTTGCAATGGTGGTGTGTGTTTGTGTATTTGTGTGCATTGACCCGCTGTGTTTCCACCGGTAAATACCTTTCCGCGGTGGTTTCCCGTGTAGGGTCGTCTCCGAGTATCGATCCACCGATAAGTTCGAACGATAAGCTATGCTACGCCGCTGAAGCCCACTGTTAAGGGCTGCTGCCTGTTGCTGTGGAAGCGTGTTGTACGCACGGGTCAGCGCACCATCGTCGTCGAAGTTGGTTTCGAGTAGAAAATCGTCCCGTATCTGTCCGGTCGGTGTTCGGTTACGATTGTTCGTCATGGTGCACTGGTCAGGCGGGTACTTCCGGTCGGGATGATGATGGTGGTGGTGGCCGGATGTGGCTGACACTCGGCCGCTGACCGTTTGAACTGTCGGAGATGCGCGGTATAGACTCACGGAACACACACAAGCGCGTGAATGTACGCGTGTTTGGTTGATGATTCACAGAGAGTGTCCCGGGTCACACAGGAGGACAGGGTGGAACAGTCCCAAACCGAACTAGAAACACACGAACTGTATAATCGTGTAATCAAAACGGTACAACACACCAAACTCTATCGTCTCATCTCGCTTTTTTCCACAAACCGGGAGGATCCAACGGTAACGACGTGCGCCTACTGCGACCTACTTTATCGATCCGCTGAACGTCGAGCAAGTTACGTAGCCACTTGTTGTTGATCTTCACAAACCACATCCAAGGGTGCGTTGAATTAAAACTTAACTAATGTGTCACCCTCAGCTCTTTATCTTGCTGTTTAACGGGTTTAACCTTAAGGGCACAATAATTGAGTCAGACAGTGTGCGTTAATTATTGCACACGGGAATGGCACGCGCGCACCGCACAGTTGCAAGAGCCCGTCGTTTTGAATGAGGGAAAAAATACTACCGACAACGCACTGGATCAACAACATTCCAACCCCCCCAACGAACGGAGCTGCTAATGTTAAGGGGTGGGGGATGATGATGTTCTTTAACACACCAATACCAAAGCACATCAAAACACTCTCAACAAGTGGGGGGAATAAAATACAGATTGAAGAACAAATTAAATGCTGGTGTTCCAATTGGAAATTTGAACAATCTGAATTAAAGTGCATGCTAATTGTTCTTCGTAGAATTACCGATTAAAATGAGTAAATTTAAATGAGCTGCACCTTAGTAGAGCCAGTGAAGCCCCACCTTATCCGATCGTCTGCTGGAGTGTGTGTGTGTGTGTGTGTGTTGGTTACCCCAGCAACATCTCTTTGTGGGCTTAGGTAACTCGCGATACACCAGTATTCGTCGAAGCCTTACTATACTTTTCCTTTATCTTATCTTTCGCTGACAAAAAACGGATAAGAAAACTCTTCTGTTTTCCCCCGGAACGATAAACATACGATGCAGCTACAACATTGCTCATATACCTACCCATCGTGCTGGTTGCTTTTAATTCTTTCTCCTACGGAATGTGGTGCTGGCGCTGCTGCTTGGTGGAGAGAGCAAAGAGGTAGTACACTCCTTTTTTATGTGCGTTGTTCACACACACCCCCCAAAACAGAGAGGAGGAAATTGAAGCCAGATTGGCACGAGTTTCGAGTGAATTTTTGTATCACTTTAAGCGATCACTATCACTGCACACGGTGGGCAATTAAGGGCAAGTTTTCATTTGTAAAACATAATTATAAACAACAAAAAACTGAGCACACAGAATTGCACGTAAACAAATTTTGTTGCACGCTAAGGCGCGTTTGACATTTCACGCTGGCTTTCTCCTTTCATGTCGACTATATCGACAGCGAGAGAGAGGCGCTGACAATTGATTTTTTTTTGAATTTGAAATTCAATTTCAATAAAGTAGAAGTGTACATGAAATGAGCAGTATTATTGTTTATTCCCGCGAGTGGGAGTATAATCTTGCACTTAAATTAATTTTAATTTAAATAAACTAAAACCGGCTTAAACTGCCAGCATACGATGTTCTAAAAACACAGGGCTCGCTTCACGCACACGTCCGTACGTTTGACGTTTCGTACAGGTGTTTCAATTCGAAAACGAAACGTCCAGTCCAACTGAACAGCAGCAGCAGCGGCTTTGTTTTGTTTGTGCAATATCCTTCATCAACGAATTACAGTTGCATTTTACTCTTTTCTCCGTTGTGCGAACAGTACTAATGCAATTCCAACTATGACACCGGCCGATTTCGACTCCGTGGCAAAGCATGTGTACATAAACCTCGAACACATAAATCGATACCTCGGTAAGGCAAAGATCGCTTCTAAATTCCACACCACTAGTGACGAACTGCCGGCAACGCTGCTTGCCCTCACAAAGGAAGACATCCCAGAAGTACCGGTGAAGGCATTCGATCCACTGGAACGACCCAGTGAGGAAGAAATTGACACACTTTTCGACACAATCCGATCACGATCGTCGCAAACCAGCAACGGTACCGGTGCCAACAAGCAGACCCAACGGCATGGATCGTTTAAGAAAACAACGGCCGCACCTCTGCAACAATCCCGATTGCTGAACGACACCAATCTGATAGCGAACTCAACCAGCTCGTTAACAGGTTCCTGCTCCGATATGACCGCATTGGTAAACAAATCATCCAAGCAACCAGCGATCGATGTGGAATTGCTCGTTGATCGTTTACGGCAGTCGATCGCTGCGCTGGGTGCGATCGAAAATGGAAAGATTGAATGTATCGATTTGGCACAGATGCGCCAACAGTTCCGGCGCGAATGGGCGGCCAATCTGAGGGCATGCCGTAACGTGGAAGCCTTGCTGGATGAATTTAAACAGCAGACAGAAAGCAATGGATCGGTTACGATGAAGAAGGAACCGTTGATAAGCAGTGAGTTGGTAAAGTCGATGAAACAATTACAAACGGTAAGCTAGAGTGATTTGGATAAGCGAAATTCGGATTGGTAACTAATTTACGCGCTACTTTTTGTCCATTTGCAGAAATTACACTATGCGATATCGATTAAAAAAGCCGACGTACTGCCCGACATGACCAAAACGCTCAGCAAGGACGTGTTTCCGCTGTCCGAGTGTCTCGATACGATTGACGAAACGATCAGAGAGAAGCAGCTGTAGGAAGGACGATATTCAATTTATTAAATACATATTTAACAGTTAACATTCAAGCTTCGTTTTGGTTGTATTTTCCAATTAAGTTCCGGAATTTTGTAGGGAACGATCGTGTGTTCCTTTCGATACTCAAGAGAAGCTCTGCTCCAGCTCTTGGGCGAATAAAACTCCAACTTTACATGTAAATAGATATATTTTCCATTCGTAATACATTCGTAAAACAACAAAAAATGATTAGAAAGGATATCCCCGAAATTGACTCTGTTGTGTCGGTTGTTTTGTTCCCGTTTTCCGCTTCGCTCTTTATACGATTTGGTTTTGCGTTGATGAATGTTGTTCTGGTAATTGATTTTTCCCTTCGCCTCTTGGGATTCCCTTATTTTTCCACACACACACACAATATCCTTTTCCATTCTTCTAATGCACTGTTAGTGTGTCATCCTTTGCCTTTTTTGATATTGAAGCCTTTGGTATTTGGTACAAAAATATTAAATATTTCAATCATATTGCGCTCAAAATATTCCAACTTCCTATCGGTTCTAGAAAATGTCTTCATATACAGTACATCCTAACCCTAGCACTAAGTTGGTATCGGTAGCCGTTGTTAGTGTAGCGCTCAATCGTCACTGCACGCGATGATCGTATTGGTGGGCGAACCGGTCGTAGAGGGTGGTGCCGTACCGGTACCCGAATCCGTCGGTGATGGTGTTTCCAGCTTCCGGCGATTATTGCGCCGCCCGATCAGTATCACCACCTCCCCCGTCTTGATCGCCTTGAACACATTGATCGCCTCCTGGTGCGATAGGCCCTGGAATGCTTTCCCGTTTACGGACAGTATTTCGTCCCCTGCCTGCAGTGTACCCTTCTCGGCCGCCTGCCCGTTCGGGTAGATCGTCTTCACGTAGATGCCCATCGAACCCTTGGGCGAATCCTTACCGCCGACAATGGAAAATCCGAGCGCTTTTGCTCCGTTGCCTTTCGAAAAGCGAGCCTGCAGTATGGGATAGAGGCGTGTTTAATACGTGTATTTATTTTCACACTTCCAATACTCACCTGTCGGATGGTAAATGCATTCGGACCGTGGCGTGGAAGGGTACAGAACTTGCTCTCCTCGATGCTATCCTCATCGTCTTCGTCCTCGTCGTCTTCATCCTCGTTGGCAGTGTTGTGACGGTTTAGATGACGCAGATGATCCGATCCAAGTTTAGTGCTGTCCGCGAATGTTATGCCGGCGTTCGATTTGGTCAAGCCGTTGCTACTGATAGTAGACTCGGAAATCTATCAATAAAGGGTACGAAAATAACAGGATTAGGATTTATTCGCTACAATAGAAGGTAGTTTAAACCTAAGCGCTATATTGAAGCCTCACTCCAATAATCTGCGGACACTGAGGGCACGCTTTTTTTTAAAAAAAAGGAAGCTTAATCCTTACTTAGAGCTGTCAATATGTAGCTCTCTCCTCAACAGGTAGCTCTTCCTCGTTAGATCCTCACAAAGTCAAATCTCAAAACAATTAATTGGATTAGAATCTAATCAACTCGCACCAACGCAATCTTTTGTATAAAAACCGTGCGTCATCAACAAAACGCCCAAAACACACGACGGGTGGTAGGTTCCTCCAATTCGCTACGACGGGACACCCAATCTGCCATAAAATGCATAACAGCACCATGATCGAGCCGACGATCGAATGAACGGTTTCGCATTAGTGTTATCCGATAGACGGTCGACGACGTACACAAAGAAACACAAACATGTACAGCTGACCTGGGCAGCCAGACATTGTTTTTGGTCTGCCGGAAAAGTTTTATAGTACCGACGCACCCGCTAACAGAATGGCCAATTGAAGGGATATAAAATTCAACACCACACAACGCTAGAGGACCCGCGCCGGAACGTTATATGACACAAAATTAGATAGCTCATAAATTTCTTCCAAACTCCCCCTCTTCGCTACCCGTTGGCTGCTTGTTACCCTCACCCTCGCGTTGTGGACATTTAGTATGGACATTGACAAAACGTGTCGATACTGGAAAGTCTCGCAGAAAGACACACAGAGACCCGATAGTGGCGTTCTTTGACCATGCAGTGTTTGGTGGCATAATATGGTTAGCATGTTGTGTTAGACCGTTAGTCGTTTTACTTTCGAACGGTTCGCTACCGTACAGTTGACCGACGCATTGTTTATCCCCCCCAAAAAAGGGGGCGGACATTCCTAATGGCTGACAGACGATGCTGGTGCGTCATGCTTTTCGACATGCCTAATGAACCATTGTATATCTTCTAGGAAGTGCCTGTTAAAACCTCTAGCCATTAATGGATGATGTGCAGAAATTGTATATCAATTGCATATTGAATCGTAGAGGAATGTTTATATTTTTATAGAATGCAGAGATTACTTCTAAGTCTTCTACTTGAAAGAAAAAGAACAGCTTAAATTACTGGGACATTTAATCCATCTCAAGATCACAAGATCGTCGAAATTATACAATAATTGAATTACAAAAATTAACAACTACACAGTATTCACAGTGTAATGCTCGTCCAAATCGTCCTTTAACAAGGATCTCGACAGAAGTCTTAGCCTTAGAAGTCTTAGAAGCTCCAAATCCAGAAGATGGTGTCGCGCAGCCTACGATGGAAGATTGTGCATAGAAGTGTCTTAAGAAGGTAGTTGTGAGGCTCCAAAGACCACATGAACACTCCAGGACCGAACTACGGTAGACAGTCTTAATGATAGCGGAATCCTCTTTGGCTGCCCTATCGACCTTGACATCATTTTGCTGAAGACTTAAGGATGAATCGAGCTTCCTTTTGGTAACTTTTTTGAGGTTGTAGCGACACTTAATTCAAGGCAATTCTTCTCCTTCCCCTTTTTCTTGGGTTAACGACCTGCTTGATCATGTCGCAAACCCAAGTAGTTCGATAGTCACTTGCTTCCTCACGGCGCGAGACCAGCCAGCTTAGAGACTAGTAGAACAGGGCCACAAGCTCAGAGTTTCCCTAAACTTTGTGGAGCTTAAGATTATCATAAAGTGCTTTTCTGTTCTCTCCAGTTACACGAGCCTTCTTAATATGTCTATTTTTAAGCTTGTCTTACAAATAACAAGAAATAAAAGGACAGATCTCAGTCGCATAAGATCGCTACGGAGCTACGTTCAAAGAAACCGCAAGAAAAGGAATTATTCACAAGTAAAAACAAGTATTCTTTTTTTACTTGTCTTGCTGCACTGTACCGCTGACCTGTTGATCTCAATGCGCGGGGTAGCTTGCAGATTTTTTTCCGGTGTGTTTTAATTGTCAGCACAAACGAATGCGGAAGAGATCTCATGCCTTTTTGCCGGAGACACAAACGAAAACGCAACAAGAAACACTACCCAGTACAATGCTAAACCAGCTAACGTGCCGAAAAAAGGAGGTCTTGTGTAAAATCGATCGAAACTGGCTCGGTTTGCATGGTTGCATTTCGGACAGGTACCGGATTTTGTAGCCCTAGTCTCCGGCAGTCTTGGCCAGTGTGCCTGATTATTGCTGGTCTAATTATATTGGCATGCTCGGTCCATCGGTGTAGAAGCTCTCTCGTCCACTAATTCACACTGGTGGCAAACACCACAGTCCGGATGGTTGGATGGATGTTGCGCTTAAGCTTCGGCTCCGTCTTAATTGAATTGCCTAATTTAGATGAGTCGGATGATCGGGCAGCAGCTTCATTTTTCTACCGGTGAAAGATCGCAAAACAAACGAAATGGAAACGATTTGCCGGTAGAAAGCTTAGGATAGTGGTAAGACAACCCACCATCAGAGATCGTGAGCAGTTTAGAGTGGTTTGGCAACAAAAAAAACGAAGAAGGAAATTAATTTGTGGACAGCCAGAAAAGTGACCGAATAGTAAAACAAAGCTCACACAAAAAAGAGTGCTTTTTGTGCAAATTTTCCATCTCAAGATGGGGTTTGGGAAAGTACAAGCAACAACATTAGTTAAATTCCAAATCGAAGATAATTTTGATGGATCGGGCATGATGTAACTTCCTGCTGATGAGGAGGCTCGTAAATGGAGCAATTAATAATGCAACAGCAAATTCGGTAACGGTTGTCAACGGAGCTCACTCTGCTAGTAAAGTCATCGTTTTACGACGCCATTCGAACTCCATCCATATCGAAGATCTTCAAGCTTAATGCATGTAACGGATCACGAACTGTTCGCGAATGTGGTGTAGAAAAAGCAAACTATTCTAATCAAGCTCAAATTTAGGCATGTTCCTGGTCCAAAAAAGGCATTAATAGCGGTACCGACATTTTCATATTGTTCCACTGATTGTGAGTCATGTAGACGCAGTAACGGTGATGTGCTTTGCAAAAATGGAAGTTGCGGCAAAACATTTAAGAGCTTCACACAAAGCGAAAGAAGAAGTCGGTAGTAAATCTTTTTCCAATTTCTATCAATTAAGACTTCTGAGCACGTCCTCTACCCCGACTAATGCTGTCACGCACGCAGCAAATGGTAAACGATCATCGACAACTCTGGCCGTTGACCGGGCGTCGTGGAGTGACTTAGAATTGGCGGAAACGTGGTGAATTCTCGCAGGCTTGTAACTCTACTGTCCGGAGAATTCTGAGAGCAGTTTCTGACCTGATAGATACGCTGAGTTGATCTTGAAACTAATGAAGAAAGGGGAACAGTAAAAACAAACAATCCCAATTGGATCCGAGAGTTGAAGTTGAAGACCTACCCAACTCATGGCCATGTGGACAACGGCACACGGCGGATCGAAATTACACGAGGAATCCCGTATACAAACCGTTTGAATTGATTCCATTGAAAAACAAAAATAATGCACATTATGCGTCGACGGTTACAATCGAAATCCAGTTACGACACACGAAGGGTCATGAACAAACCACCCATCCCGCACGAGATCTGACGCGTACGCCGTCCCCTAGGTGAAGGCCACGGCGCAGATGGATTATGGGGAGAGAGAGAGAGATAGAGAGGTTAGTTTTTTCCAACAAAATCGTGCCATGTTTCCTCACGCAATCAAATCTAACCGGACGAGTCAAACAAGCATAATGATCCGACCGTGTGGGCGTGCTCTGGCAGGTACCCTCGGAGATCTGGCGGGCACGTGGATTTGAAGTACAGCTGCAGTGGTCTCGAGGGACAGAGCAACTGCTCGCGATTAGGTCAACAAACAACAGCATTAGAAAAGCCACATGTGAGTTAAACGTTCGGTTGCAGACAGCGGACCAGCACGGTCAGGTAAAATGTGTGTAGGATGATGGCAAAGCAGTTCGAGTTGGTGCACCCTTCTGCAACGATTTTTTCGTCGTTGTTGTTCGCCGTTGTTGAATCACCTGCGATAAGAGAGCATTCGAACCGGTGTGGGCGTCCTCCTTCTTGTCCTCTTGGGTGAGGTACGGTCGGTAAACGCCAACAATCAACACATATCGATTGGTTGTATGGGTAGAGTAGAGATAATCACCATGTTGGAAAAAGACCTTCGGAACTATTTTTCTCCCCATCCCGTTGGCTGTAAATAGTAACGCACATTAAACACATCGAATCGGAGATTTTTGGGGCTTTCCTGGCGCTTTTCGAACAGTTGATAGTTGACTGTTTATTTAAACGATACGCATTGTCGAGGCCAGGCCTATGGCATTAATCTTCACGAGTTTGTTTAGGGAAATGGTGTTGTGACTTCGAAGAAATAAATACATTTTTCATTGGAATTGATTTGTGGCTCAATCACCATCTGTTACGATGTAACGATTCTGTGGTGATAATGTCCGCAGTCAATCGAGTTAATGATTTCATCTATCGAGCCTCAGTATTATATGGGTGCAGGTTTTGGAAGGCATTGTGTTAGAAAGTTTAAATGTCGAAGACTTCCATATGCATCAACGACTTTGTCTTTGGGGCATCGAGAGAAAGGATCAAAAAGAGCTGCTTGACGATTGACATTTAATGTCCGACAGTCTCTTCCTGGAGCTTTCGTTGAGTAAAAAACTCACCTTCAAAAAAAGAGGGACACCCTCTCATCGCGATTCTAGGGCAAGAAATCTATTTTGCTCCAATGTCCGCTGTAATGGAAACCTAAACACTAGCCTAATAGACTTGTGAACTGGAACCACCTTACAACACTAATGTCTTACTAAAAAAAAAAAAGCAATCCCTATTACCTCCTCGCTGTATCTCGATGACGCCATAAAACAATCCGTTCCAGTCGGGATTCTCCCAATCTGCAGTTGGAGAAAGAAAACAATAACCGGACCATTCAGCCACCGAACTTTCTTCGGTTGTAAAACAATGGCACATAAAATGGTAAGCGTGCTACAGCAAACGCGCTCGCAAAAATAGTAATTTAGTCTCTGGACCTGGCTGATGAAGTCCGAAAAGCCTAATTCCGGTGCAATTTCTTTCGCTTCCAGATTAATAGCATCATCCGAATGGGCAAGTCTACTTCATTCCGTGCTGTAATGGACCGACCCACCCAACAGCTCATCTCGAGCGTATTAATTCCCTGGCGGTGGCTTCCGTATCTTTAGCGATACGATTTCAACCAAAAGGTCATCGCGATTTGTGCAGACATTACGGTACTTTGGCGGAGATTATCACAACTCCGCGCGGTAGGGTCTTCTAGTCGTTAGAGCTGTGTCATAAAGCTTTTACCGGTGCGATTGCTCCATGCAATTGCTTTTTTAAATTTTTTATCACTATTCCTACGTACGACTGTAGCAAGCTTAATCTGGCTCTTAAGCGTCTTATTATGTTGTAAATCTATCAAAGAAAACACCCGCACCGAAGTAGATCACTGTGTGGGGTTCGTTCGTTGATGTTCTTAATTACTAAATCTACCCGATCACAACCTACGCGAAACGCGATCGCGCGAACATAATTACAAATCAATCGATCGGTTCTCGCGCAACAAACTCGCGCTTTTTATGTTCCCGCCCACACGGTGGATTCGGTGTTTCGTGAAACACACACACGCGCACTTTAAAATGTCCGATCCGACGACGTCCATCGGGGCGAGTGAGCTGCCCACGTGGTACAAATAATGTTGCTGTTTATTTGACACCCTTGCACATCTCGCATATGTTCGCCGTCAGGGAAAACGATCCACTTCTCGGCCTCTAATGAAGCCATGGATATGTGCCGCACTGCCTGGATGATTGCTTCACCGAGAGAGGCTAGATTGACGCGTTTGAGTGGTTTGACAGCTTTTATAGTTGCCGGCAACCGTCGCACGCGTGTCGACGACGGTGACATTTGGTCAAACGCGATCCTGTCGTCGCGATCACTTATAAGGCAGATGGCGAATGGAAAAATGGTGGCGCACGCAAACGGTTTGTCTATTTTACATGTTTGTTTTTCGTGTGACGGACAACAATGTCCCTGACGCCGTGGGCTGACAAGAGGGTTTTTTGTTAATAGAAATTTGATACATCGGTGGGCAGTTTTGTAGCCATTTTGGGATGCTAGCTATAGAGTCTTGTCGTACGCGTAGCGCCACTGACCGTGGCAATGTGCTAGCGCGCTTGATCGTAAACCGATGCTACTGAAGGAGGTCTGCACTGCTGATGACCCATTCCGAAGCTCGTTGTAGGTTATGAGAAGTAGCTCAGCGGTAGGCAGAGAGTGATTAGGCAAAAACAAAAAGCGGGCTAACTAGTTCAAATTAAGAACTGGTAACACAAGGTATTAAACCAATACCATACGCGTCTGATCCATTTCTAGCCGATCTTGCACGAGAGGGAACCATTTAACATTGAGAAGGAATTATAGCTCACGGTTTGCTGTTGAGGGGACCCCCAAAATAAGACTGTTTTGGATGATGGTCTAAAATTGGGACGAAGTGGTACTAACGGCATCGACATCTCAATTACTTCACACTTGTTAGACGGTATTGGATAAGTACGTTACAGACAGAGAATCAAGTTATTGTGCGTACTATAATTGATAAATGATACAAAATTATGGGAAACCGTAGCACAACTAGATCCGTCCATATTAGATACAGTATTAAAAGTATCTTTGTAAACCTTAACTGATTTAATAGTTATATGCTCAGACAAGCTACTTATTATCCGGTTGTTACTTGAGGTATAGCCGCTCCAACAAAAAAACAGCACCCAAAATATAGATCTCACTCTAAAATTGGTTTCCCTCTCCATCCGGATCCGGAGACCCACACCGTAGTAGTAGGGCAAGAAAGGGAGAAAGACAGCAACACCTTCCCCACTACTCCGGATTGGCACAATAGGGGCCATCATTGCATGCCTCTTAATTTGCCGACACCAATTTTACACATAGCGAATCGATTAACCTAGACCGACCGAGGTCCGAATCAATCGCCAATGTTGGCAACATACAGCGAAGAAGATGAACATCGAGGAAGTGATCAACGGACAGCAAATGCTGTTTTTTTTTCGGCACTTGTCGTCTACCTACTGTCATCACCTTTTACTCGGCAAACCTACAACACAAAATCTCGTCTAATGTCGATCACATTAAAATGGGAGGTTAAGTGTGTCCCGCGTAAAAAAAAGGTCTCGAGAATCAACCAGCCTACCGCATTTGCCAAATTTCGTTTAAGAGCACACACAAGTCACCATGACATGAGAAATTGAGTATTCCGCGGCAGATAGGGCTGATGCCGGCAAGCGATTATTGTACGTAGCTTAGCGCAAGTCCCACACCATACCGCAGCACGCCAATTTAAGGCCCGCCGGACTCGGGGAAGTAAAGAAGCTCCAGTAGCTTGGAAAATCCTTCCGTATTTTTAAGTGGCAAAAGAATCTGTGCCTGTTGCTTTAGGTTAAGCAACCTAACCGAGTAGCTTGTCCACTTCTTATGTCCAAAGACATCAAACCGGGAGCTGCTGATTTTATCCACATTCTTCCTTTCCCTGAACCTACATTGATCTTGCGCCTACAGACGGGTTTTGCTTTTGATTTCAACACGGTTTACCTGTCCCTCTTTATGGAACGATGGAAGGAATGCGCTGAAATTGACCGGGTCAGCTTAAGGAAAAACGCGAATAGATGAGAACGTACGTTGTTGTTGAATCATCTTGCCTAGATTTGTTGGATCGATTTCTGCTCGTTTGCTCATTACCCGCGGGAAACGGTTCGCGTGGACTGTTCAAGGTCGTCGCGATGATTGGCAAAAAAAAGAGGCAAGAAAACAAAAAAAAAATACCTGGAATAGATCTCCCTCGTGTCAGTTCTTGTGGGGCTGGCAGCATTTGTAAGTCGAAATAATTGGTACTTGGGGATCGCAGTTTTACTTCCTGGATTAACTGAACCGATCGAAGCCTATGTTGTGCGGCAGATTAAACTGTGCCAACGATGCTTCTTCGTGTTTGGACAGCGTGGTTTCAATGCTTTGGGAGCATAACATGCTGGTAGGCCAAACAAAGAGAACGAGTTTCCAATGGTGGACGTATGATCTTTATCCGATCAAGTTTTAGCGTGCTCGGTAAATCGATGGGTGAGCCCGCCGCAGTTTGTAGTGTAAAAACCGTGGATAATGTTGCTGTTGGCAATTAGGACAGTTTAGCAGCAGCAAAAGATCAATTAGTGCTACAATGCTCAGGAAATCGATTATTTATCAAACCAGATTTGAATTGGGTTGTGTGGTGGCGGCGACAGTGGCGCCAGCCTTCGCACGGTAGGACCGGAGTTCAAATCTCATCTAGTCAACAAATCGAGTAAGTCCTTATACCTTATAAGTTGAAAAGATTGAAGAAAAGTGCTCTTGATCTTGACGAGAGCACTCTCTGTTCCATGACGTTAAAGTTGGGTAAATATGGACCAACCTTGTAATGAAAATATAAATTTCAACTGTGACAATGTGTCGCAGAGTACCAAAAATAGATATGCGTGCACCAGTTCTGTACGAGCGGATATGGATTTTGCAAAGCTAATTTTCTTCCTCTTCCAATTGCACCCAAGAAGACTCCTTTGGCAGACAAGCTAAAGTAAGATGCAACCCGACGAAAGTTAATTAAAACATCATGCGAATAAGGTTTGCGCTTCCGAAAGCAGCTCGGCGAACGGTTGCATTCGTTTCACCCCAGCTTTCTTGACCGGCAAAAGGAAGACGTTCAAAATGAGTTTGGACACGGTTTCCTCTTGCTTCATCGATTGAATCTTTCGTTCGATGCAATTCGACGGTAGGATGGATAGGGGAGAAGGACGCAGGGAAAGAAGGTAACACGAAATATCAATTTCATGCCGGAATCGAATTCTGGGCTTATTTAGATTATTAACAAAAACGCTATACTCTCTTTCAACTCTGGCACTGGAATACTGGCGCCCTCAGAATTTTTCCCACTCATCGCCCCAGCAGCCGAATGATGAGAAAGTGACGAACTAAACGATCTCACCGAGCGAAGCTACTGCATCGAGCTGCATCCGGGATCGTCGCGCTGTTAATGAATTGCTTGAACATTGGTTGTTTATTAAAATCGTTTAGCCACCGGTAGACCACCCGACTCCACACCACTACTCGACCGGAATCCCGGAATCCCCGGGCGCACCGTTTTTGGTGAGTTGTTCCGGTCCATCCAACACACTATCACCGGACGCATCTGTGATCGGGTTTTGTTTATTTCGTGCATCGCTTCCATGGAAAAAAAGGTGCTGAAAGCCTAACCATGTACCCCTTGTGCGTACGATCGGTCGAGAAAACAAAGGTTAGGCCCAATTAAATCACCAAAACGAGGAAAAATTATGCATTCCAGCGGGAGGGACAGCTAAATGCGATCACATCCTGTCGTTGTTTCGTTTAGGCTTTCTTTCCTGCTGAGGGATCGTTCAGCTCCAGACCGGCCACCTAGGGTGACAAACGGTTTTTTTTTTCGTAAAATGGATGAATTTATATGCGAAACAGAAGAAAATCAAGCACCACAAATGTGTATCAATTCGAAGTGATATGATTTGGTTGAAATAGAAGCCTAAACGGAAATACGCCACGCTTCACCACGACGATTCAACTCGGTTCCAGGCTTCCGGGAAGATAACAGTTTTTTTTTCTGAATTTGCATCGTCAGCTGAAATTCTCGTCTCGGATTCTGGTACCGATGATCTAATCAGCCATCGGTGTATGATCTTCAGAAAATGACACAAACACTTAAACTACTTTTGCAAACGACTTTACGATCGCTTTAAACTGTCCGACTTCCGACATGGACCTGGCGGGGCAGCTGCAGTTGACATATTTGGGTTTTACGATGCCCCGTTTGTTGGTTTGCTGAGAAGTTGAAGCTCTCGCTTTATGATGGTTGTCGTAGGATAGACAACAAGTGGATATTCACAAAGATGGTTGCGTGATATTATGCTCATAAAGATAAGAGACAGATCTGTGGTTCTGTGGGCTGGTTTAAAATGGTTAGAACAAAAACAAAAAAAGACATAAAACGATACTCCAAACTTGGAAATTGCAATCTTGCTGCATTTTTTCCTTTCTATTACGAGAGATGACACAAGAGTTCTTTGTGTTTGATTCAATCGAGACGAGATCAGGTAAAATTGACACTATGACGAGATGTCAAAATTAACTAAATACGCAGCAAAAAGCCTGTGAGGCTTGACCTCATGAGAGATCTGCGTTCGTTGACTTACGTTACACGTAGTTCCTTCATACCCATTAGTGGGATCAGTTAGCCGTCAGTACGGGAGAATGATCTGGATTGGTTTTGAACCCCGGTCCGGATTTCAAGACTGGTGCCAGTGCGATCTCTACCACCGAACCATCCCTAGTCCAATCAAGTGTAAGATCACCATGACTTTCGCTACTCCGCCGGCCTGCCATAAACTTGATGATCCATGATTAGAATATCAAAATATATTAATCATACCACTCGTATCCGAATTCTGATCAGTTCCGAAATCCCAGGACCCCTTCCTATTCACCTTTTCTCAAGAAATAATGACTTATTACACAGTGTAAGCGTTTAAACCGATTTCTCATCAGCAAAATTAGGCCAGTGCAGGGCACGCAGGGCAAGAAACGACAATGAGACATCAACAAAACACAAAATTAGGCGCCATGGCAAACCACCGCCAACGAGCATGGGAATGGGTTCATCTGTTCGAAATGGTAACAAAAATTAGTCCAAGCTGTATGATGATGCCGCGAAAAACGAAAAACACACAAAACAAACTCGTTCTGTCCACATCTGCCCGTTATGGAAATAGCTTGTTAGGTTTTTTTGGAACCACATTAATGAAAAGCTACAAGAAGGGACTGGCTTCTTGGAGCTGTTGACTGACTACAACCGCGGTAGCTACAACTGCTCAAAGGGCATAGATGAAACACCTGTTCTTGTGGTTGGATACGTAACTATTTACCCTGGTCGTTGAGCTATTACCACTGTCAGTACATCAGGTTCAAAGTAAGTAGATTAACTCTTACGGTGACTTCCGTTCCATTCTTTCTAGCAAGCTCAGTAGCAACAGTGGAACGGAAGTGCCCAATTTTTACCGGAACTAGCGCAATCATTTCAACAAACTCTCCACCGGCTGGGATGATGCTTTAACAAGAGTTGACGCGCTTATCCCTCGGCGGCTTCTTTAAATTAACCGACGTGACGTACGGCACACTTATCGACCGACAATCAACTCCACCAGCGCGCGCGAGAGTTATTAATCATGATCAAGGTTTGATGCACTAATTCACACAAAATCTGGCCGTTGTGTCTCTTGTGTTGCTGGCTCGATCATCGGGTCCACCAGACCTCCTTTCCAGCTTTTTGATCTGATTGCGTGTTCCGTTCCGAGGAACACAAAAAATAAACAGAAAAGCTCTAGTCAAGAAATTCCCGAGAAAGAATGGGAGGCTATACATGTGCCCTGGCCTTCGACAATCAGCGCGCTCAGGTTCCACAGTGCTCTGCCCGCTTGCGATCGGACGGTCGATCAGATGTTCGCGATTGTGAACCATTCCTAGACTCGCAACCATCGAAGTCGGCATTTGGTCGGCATTAGCTGTGGTATGTGACATCGGTATCCGCGGTACCAGTGTGCCTATGATTAATTGGACCTTCCGGTGGAATCGGAGCAGTCATGCCGAGGTCGGTACGTATTGGGCAAAGCGTTGCTGCTCGTTCTCAGCCCCATCCCAACCGAACTACTTACTTACGGAAAAGGGGTTGCAGCGCAATTCCGTGCACAACCTGTGACTGTACGACATGTAACCGCTTATGGTTACAAATTGGTCATCGTGTTGAACGGTTCGTCCGAATCAACAGCGCAACTTTGAAGTGATTCCACCGGTGTCGGCAGGTTCTTTAGTCGGTGTTAAAGGCCCCACACCGAACAATATACCCGAGCTATAAATTCATACCTCCGCGGAGCTGTCCCCGTCGTTGGAAGAGCGAGAGGCAAACCAAAGTAAAACCTTTGAAATTATAATACGGTCCATGTTTTATCGCGAGTAACCGGCAAAGAAAAACTGAGCGAAAAAAACCCTATACAAGAAACTGTGACGGGTCACGCAGATGCCCCCAATAAAAACAAAGCTCCAGAACCGAAAAGCTCATATTAACATTTTAAATTTTTCCCCAAAAAAAAAATCATTCAAATAAATCTAAAGACTTGTGCCCTCGCTGTTCCCAGCTCTCAACATCTAATAATTACTCGGGTCACGTGTAGGAGTGCATTCGCCACAGTCCGAACTCGCTTTGGCTTTGATCAGTTCCGACTTTTCCGGGCGTTAGAGGCACATCGACGCCACGCATAAACGGGGAAGAGGACCGAGAGCTGACAACAAGACTTCTCCTCGTCGGACACGAACGGTGTTGATTCGATAGAAAACTTAACCATCCGATCGTTTTCACCACCCGGTGCGTCGTGTGGGTGTGAAACTAATCACCTTTCTGTGGCCTAAGGCGATTGTTCGCGTGGAGTTGTCTCGCAAAGGGGTTCCCCGCATTTAGTGATTATTGTTCTAGGCAGCGATCTGAGGCCGGGGAGGTTCATCCGCTCTTACATCGTCGTACATGATTAGCATAATAATGTTTACAATCATATAATGCAATCAAGGCAGAAGCGTTCTTCGGGGGGCGCTGCTGAGGTTCTGAGGCTTCTGAACAAACGCTGGGAAAAATGTTGTAACGGAACGGAGATGTTACCGGAACAACAGTGGGCCCAATTAAACGTGCTACATCGTTTGTATTGCTACTTCAACACTTACTTACAGCACAATCAGCTGATCTGACCCTGAAAACCCGCAGAGAGGAGCTGCTAGTAAGGAACTGGTGCTAGAACTAATGTTTCCCGTTAGAAAAGACGACACTTCTTAATTACGATGATCTGGTGCAGATTGTTCCATAGTGTTCTTTGTTTTGTTCTAATAAGTTACACTTTTTGATAATATGATCACAGTTCAGATTTTCCTATTGCCCAGAAATACTATCTTCTGACGTTTAACTACACAAAGCAAGATGCACCTCTCAGACCTGCTCATAATTTCAAAACACGAAACACCAATACATCACACCGGCAAAAGGAAAAAAAAATCACATCTTTTCAAAGAGTCCCTGCTGTTCTCTCACTCACCTGTTTGGATTTCCGGTCACGTTCCTGCGTAGTTTCCGTCTTTGACTGTTGCATTTGCTGCTGTTGCTGCTGCTCGCGCCTATTGCAACTGCTGAGCTGCGTCAGCTTCTGTATCGTCGACTGTTTACTAACATTCCCACCGTAGCTGACGCCATTGTTCGGCCCACCGCCAACGATTACCTTATCGGTTCCGGTGCGTGTACCGACCGCGGAAGTCACCGACCCGTCCTCGACTCCATTTTTGGACGGTGCACTGTTACCGGCTGCTACTAGTAGCGGTCCCGATTTACCGTTCTGCTTGCGGCTGCTAGCCGCGTCCGTCGTTTTATCGCCCGACGAAAGCCCACCGAGACCGTGCTGATGCATCATCCGGTTCAGCCGTCCGAACAGACCGATCGATTCGCGCTTGGACGATTTGTCCCCAGCGTGCGACGGTGTACCGGCAGCATTCGATTTCTTTACCGGCGACAGGTTTATCTTGATGTTTTTCAACGGCGAATGGCTACGGGGTCGTACCTTGCGTGCGTCCGATAGCTTCTTCACAACGGCCACCGGTGTTGGGGATGGTACTGGGCTCCCGCTGTTGCTGGAAGACATCTTTGATGGGCGCAATCGACTCAAGTTCATGTTTTCTACCCGCTCGCGCAGGCTGACCCGTCCACCGATGGAAAAGTTTGGTTTGGTCGTAGCAGACTGGTGTTGATCGTCGGTGGTCCGATTACGCTCCTTGGCTGCCGGTTCTGGTTCGGGCTGTTTCTTTGGTGTACCTTTGGCGGAAGTGTCGAGCGAGTGTCGCTGGGAGTCAAGTTTTTGTAGCGCCGCATTAAAGTCTATGCTCCGGTACCAGGTTTTGGTGCGTTCTTTGCGCGGGCTTGGACTGTGGTCCGCCGCTCGTAGGGTAACCTTTTTCGATGCTGCCACATCCGCCAGCATTGTTTCGCTAATGTACGGTAAGCTGACAGGGCCATCGTCTTCATCCTGCTGTTCAGGGGGGAGCGTGTCCGGACGATCGGGTCGATCTTCCTCATCCAGGAGCGGAGTTCTATTACCGTCCGCTTCATCCTCTTCATTGTAGCGTGGAGCCTGTACACCGCGGTGAGGAGTTCGTTCACTAACCAGTGGCGAAGGCACATAGAACGTTGGTTTTGTTGGTGTTGCTTGCACGCTGGCGGCACCAGGAGTTCCGGGAATTTGGAACACCTCCTGCACCGAAAGTGCTCTCCTTTTGCGCAATCCCGCATGTATTCGGTTAAACTTACTGCGCAGTAACTGCTGCACCTCGTGAATGGACGATTTCTGACCCGGTAGACGCATCGACGCCGACTTGAACGTCTTCAGACTAGGCAGCTTAATTTCCTTTGCCACTTTGATGCCCCCGTTGCCCTCAAGACCTGTACCAATCCCGGCGGCAGCATCGGTCGCACTCGTTCGCTTCACATCCGACAGCTCGTCGTAGTACTGTAGCTTCTCGGTGCGGAAGATACGCTGCGGTGGTGGTGCCATATTGTCGCACATGTTCTCGTACCGCTGCACGTTGTACTCCCAGTCGATGCTGTGCGCACTGCGCCGCTGGGGCGGATTCACGTGTATTCGATGAGCGTACGTCTGGTGCGCACCTAGACGCCACAGCTTGACATCGCTCGGTTCGTGCGTAAAGTGTTGCCAGTAGTCGTCACCGGGCAGGCCTAAGGCTGCTGCTGTCGCCGGTATGGCTGGTGGTGCACCGATGGTCGAGGAAGACGAGGCAGATGCGGAGGAAGAGCTCGAATGGCGAAGCTCCCAGTTTTTTGGATCGTATCCGGACACAAGCGGTGGTCCGTCCAGCAGATGACTGCCGGGCAGTGGATAATCGACGAGCGGATGATGATGGAGCTGATGTTGCTGCTGCTGCTGCTGCTGCTGATGCAAATGGCTGTGATGATGCTGATGATGTTGATGGTGCGGATGGGCCCGGTGCGACAGATGGTGAAGTTGGTGATGGTGATGCGGATGGTGACCGTGGTGATGATGGTGGTGCCCGTGGTACAGTGGATGGTGGTGATGGTGCGGCTGGGACGGTGACTGCAGCTTCGACTGGCTCGGTACGAGAGCGGCACGAGGCGGAACCGGTGAGCCAGTCGCCGTACTGATGATCTGATAGTGACCTGGATGCTCGGCCAAGATAAAGTTGGTGTCCGAATCGAGCGATGCCGGACCGGAGACTGATTTGAACGATGCACAGCGGCGTCGTAGCTTGCTCCACTTCTGCAAGATGCCCGCGGAATCTGGGAACGATAAACGAATGTCGGAGACGACGATTAATACAAGAGAGTTATTATTGAAATTAATTGACGCTCGCTCCGCCCCGGGTCGGAGGCACGCACCGCTCAAGGAAGAATTCCCAGTTACGATTGTGCTTTTGCTGCACTGTTTACGAGACGATTGGTCCGAGTATGCACACAACGCATATGCACACCCGAGCCCTTTGGAGATGTGAATATGACTGACTTTATTTGTCTCAGTTCAGTTCGAGCACCGCGAGTTGCCTTCACCCAAAACCCTAACCCACACAATAACCCAATCCACGCATCCAAATGGGAAGAACGTATCCAAACACTATTAGCATGCTTCTAGGTGCATGTGGTGCATCATCCGTACAACGACTTCCATGTGAAGGGCGATGCCTCCGAGTGGTTGTGTCATCTGCCGAGGGAGCACGAGATCGGCATGGATCACAAAGGCGCGATGGAACGATAAATGATTTGTTGCTTTATTAGCTGATGACTATAGCGAGGCGAGGGCTTCTCGGTGGATCCGATGCACTCATACCGATGCGCACTACACTACTCATTTAATTAGATTCACTACATTAAACAAATATGACGAATAAATGAACTGTGCTGTTTGGATCGATCGATGATGCGAACAAGCCGTTCGGAGAGGTGCCTCAGAGCTCGCCCAATCTCAAAGGGATGGGCGTTTTTTTTTTAAGTGTACGTTAAATGTGTGCCGCGACTGTGCGACACTCAAGTTGCGTTGGTGGACTTATTACAACGTGGTTCCCAAAATGGTTCGGCAACGCTGGAAAAGCCTTGTGTAAGGTATGCTAGCAATAATTACACTTAATTCTAGCACAGCAAAGAGCTACCGAGTGGAAACGTTGTCCATCGTAGGCTGCAGACGGTAATGGTGATTTTAATTGGTAGTTGCGCCGTGAGGGTCAACGGCGACAAAGGGAAATACATTCGAGCTGCAGCAGGTGCCTCAGCGGGCGATCCTACGCACTTATCCTGCGCTGCGTGCCGGTGGAGAATCGTGCTGATCACAAGGCTTTTTGGAAGTGATCAGTCGCTCCTCCGTATTATTATAGTCATTTGGAAATTTCAAAAGGTCATAGCATTAGAGTGGGTTGTGTTTTATTAATTTATTCGCAAAATGAAATGCTAAGAAAACAAAAATGATGAACTATACAATTCTAGACATCTTCAGTTCTCACCTAATCATAACTTGGATATCTGCCACAACTGCCACACCTATTTCCAATGTGGTATGTTACACTTCCTGGCTATGGTCACTACAAACACCCACAAACAGGAAATCGGAGCGAGCCCTACATTGTTCAAAATCACTCCAACTTCACGCCAACGTGATCAGCGTGATTGTGGGGGAGGCCAAGTACACATTAGTCACATTAATTACCATCACAAAGCATCATACAACACGCCGGCTATGCGACCTTGTGATCGTGCGTAGACGCGATGTCTACCGTTGCTTTCTGGGTTCAAAAAATCCATCTTTAGAACATTCTGGATCCCCTAAGTCAACCACCAAGAAAATCCACTTCACACCGTAGATATATACGCATATCGTGTTTCGATCAAGACTGCACTTTCGAGACGCAACAATGGACAAATAAATAAGGCAAATATGCATTCGCTTACTCGCTGCACAATCCACAAATCAATCAGGGCTTGAGTGCACGTGTGTGTGCGAGTGTACACAATTGCGACGATGATTGGGTTTGAGATTTCTTGTTTTGCGGCACACCAAGCAACGGGCCACACAATTTGCATAAATTTACCACCGGCCGCCGGTTGACGCTTGGAGAGACGGCGAGGTTAATAGGGCCGTCGAGACCTCTTCGTCGAGATGAACGGTTGAATATTTACAATAAGCTGATACCCTGGTGCCGAGAGTTTTGCTCGTGAAGCTACTTTTTGGATAAAAGCGTCCAGTCAGCACACTTGGCGGGCTTTGCGATCTTACGGACACGAAGGACGTTTATTTTGCTACGTTGCCGATTTAGCAAATGCAATAATTTGCAAGTGCAATGCGATGACCATCGTGATCTCCTCACCGAGAGTATCACTCGAATTGACTTAAGTGGATAATAGGGTGTGCAGAATTTTCTTACGCAACTCTTACACAGTCGACAGTTAGAGGACAACTTATTGCAGAGCAGAAGGTTACGGTGGGTTTCTTGTGACGATCCCTCTCACAAATACCGTTCTAAAGTCGACTTAAGAGCACCGGCTCTCATAAACAGCTTAATCTAGACATCTAGCGACAGACCAGGAACTCGTAAACTTCATATTGAAGTTATTTATCCCACCTATTACAGCAACAGTCACATTGAACTTGAGAGCTCCACCACAAAAAAACGATCGTCTAAAGCTAATGTTTTGTGGCACCTCCAATGGACAGTTAAAAGCCGCCCGTCCGTTACTCTTGTTCTCATCACTCGCCAACCGATAAGCGATCTAGATGCTGACTGCTGTTCCGGCACCTTTTGTTGCAATTGTTTTGGAACGTTACAATACAACCTCTGTTTAACCTCGTGAGTTAAACCCAGTGTAGAGAGGTAATATTCCGGAAAATAGAGATGATGAAGACTTTGCTTTAGCTTAACGCCATTGAAGTGCGTCCTATTGAGTGGACAACGGCTTTTGGTCGTGACTCATCACTAAAACTTGACCACAGACGGTCCATCGGCAGCTGTCTTGCTGGCGCCTGTCTTGCTAGTGCCAAAAAGCGGGCATGGTGACAGTGTGCTAATGCGTCTGCTTGTCCGCACAACTAACTAAGCCGGCGACAGTTGTTCTCGTGTCAGCAAGACATCCGCAATACGGCTACAACAACGCAAACGTTTCATCTGCTGTGGTAGTTCCCAGGAACCCAATGGAACGACCCAATTTTCGTACAGTCGGGGACTTGAGGCACACCTTTCTCCATCTCCAAAATTTTAAATTTGCAAAAAAAAACTGAAGAAGAATCTTTTAAGCGACAGCGATAATTAAGCGTTGCAATTACCACCAAAGTGACTCTAAATTCTGGATGCATCTTATTAGCCTGAATGCCGCTTTCTTCCCTACCGAGAGTCACCTATCTAAGTGATTCGAAAGAAGAATTGGGGTTACCGATTTCTGACGCTCTAGCCTTACCCCGGAAGTACCCGTCAAAAGTGAGGTTTATTTTGATCGGCGCTTTCTCAATGCCACCCTTCCTAAACAAAACAGATCGGTAAATGCATCGGAACCGCCTCACTAACCGACGCTTCCAAGCAACACAAGCCAACAGCTGGCAAAACACAGGATCACACAAGGATACGCCGACCGTCGCACTGTCGATCGGTTCCATTTGGTTTGGTGGCGAGAAGTGCAATTAAGCGTGCGATGCGTATCGAACGCGCAGAGGAGGCCGCAGTCATCCTTGCTTAATGCCTCCACTACACGGGATGATGAATCCAGCGATTTTCGATAGGAACGCTCCGGCTAATGGGGTGCTGTGTTGTGTTTTTTTTCTCCTATCCCTCCCATATGTTTTTACGTTACGTTCCTGTCCGTGACCTTCAATTGTGGCGTTTGGCTTACAGAAATAAGGGAAAGCACGCCCGACGCGACTATCTTCCACGGCTTTAATGCACGAGCATTACGGACCCTTTTAAACCTCGAGCTGAAAGTTGCAGCTGCGCCCAGAACCGGAATCGGACACCGGGAACGTGTAGTTTTCGGGATGTATGGCACACAAGGGTTTCTCCCGAGCCGTTGCATAATGTTTATGCTCGCACATCCGTAGGGACACGGCCGCGAATGACTATTGCTACTCGGCGCAAAACACACGAATGCACATAGAATTACAAGACTCCGGACATGTTGGGTAAAACAGTAGGGGATGTGTTCCTGGGCTTTTGCAATTAAATTTTGATTGCATCACAGCAGGATTGTACTTGCTTTTGGGTGCAATTCCTACCGTTGTCTGTCCCCTAATTTTGAAGCGTATTTTTTTCTTCTCGCCCAAAACTGTTTGCTGTATCGATTGCAATGAGATGAGAAATTGCACCAAATCCAGTGACGATTCTTCCGTTCTGTTGCGTTAGCTTTTGAAGTGCATTTTTGGTGCCGGATATTGTTATTGCAAAAAAAAGAGGGCAAGAACGATAACGCACAAGAGGGTCAATTTATTGATTTGGGCTAAGGGTGTAAGGCTGAAGTAACCGACCGTAGTCTGCAATAGTTGCCACGGCAAGCAGGGGTGGTTTACTGTAGCTGATTAAATTTAATTGCAAGCAACGAAATTGTTTGTGGTTTGTGGTTCGGTTTAGGTGTGTTTGTGTTTGTGTGAGTGTGTGGGAAGTAATTACCGGATGGGAATTTGCAAAGAGCAATAAAACATATGGCTGTAAGGGTGTGATAAATCGATGCCCTTTTGGAAATAATTATATTGATTCCTAGAGCGCTATCGCATCAATTTTTTGCTTTAAATTGTTTGTCCAAAATATCATCATAAATCATGTAACAAACAACATTTCAAATCTATTTAAAAGCTTATCATCAAGATGGCAGATTGATCAGCAAACACTTTTGAATCAAATATTTAGAAAAGTTACATCAAACATATGTTGCACACAGCCTTTTGTTCACCTCAGCGTAATGTTTCCATTTTGTGTAAAACAGTTTGCAACAGACAAACAAAATCTTACCACAGCTTCAAACGACAGAAATGTTGAACTCGAACCAACAAAACACAGTGTAAAAAAAGCACGCGAAAGTCAAACAAACGAAATTTACAAACATTGTAGCGCTTAACACGGCACACTGACCTTGACATTTTGGCTACCAGGTTATGTGGCCATAAAAAAAAATAAAATTGGAAAAAAACGAAACAAATGCATTTCAAACTTCTGTCAAAATTCAACCGATTCCGATTTCTTTCTCGCATTACCATCTTCCATCGAGCGAAAAGGAATCGCCAAAAACAGGGAGTCAAAACTGCGTAATAAAAAACCTGATTGTGGATGCGATCGTAAGGATTGCCGGAGGCACCGGTCGTTTATCAAAACCAACAAATCAAGAAAACACTTTCAGTTCAACGCGCGCGGTTCACTGTGTGGTAGGATCGTGGTCAACGGGTACGGCTGAATCGACGAGAAAACTATCGGCAAAAGACTTGGGGAAAGAATGGATTAAGCAAAGCTTAAGTCACGGTAGGGCATGGTATTAATAGGATTAAAGAGGGAATGTTATGCTCAAAGCCTCAAGATAGAAATACATTACCATCACAACCAAAAGGATGTATTTTTTTAGTATAAAAATAATAACGCAGTGGAGTTCCATCTTAGCCACCATTAATGATAACTCTGTCAAAAGGGTTTGTCTGCCGGATAATTCTCCACAGGCGGTCTGATGCTTTGTAAAAATTGGGAATAATTCGCCCATATCCGTCACCAGTCGGTGCGCGATAGTATCCAAAACTAAATATCCCCGCAGGGCGTGCCCCACATTGGGAAGTTGCGTGGAAGGCAACCAAACGTGTAATCAAATGCAAAACATCAGCAAGCTCACCCAAAACACATCACCGTGAAGATATCACAGAGATCGAAGTCTTGCAGTAACTCACCGCATCGCATCAGCTCATGAATATGTATCAGGAGAGTGGAACATGCTTGCGCGATTGTATTCCCGGCGCGAGCCGTGAGGGTCTCGTCAGATGCAGCAATCACTGGTCCGTCCTGATGACAGGAGAGTCACTTTGGAGGTGATAGGTTGTTGGCATAGACTACATTCCCTGTACCCAATGCTTAACACTCAACGCACGGCGCAATAATGGCAAGATCTTGCACATTGATCGTGGTGTTGCCACTAATCATCGTGCGTGCGGCATTGGTATCGCTGGGCGAACCGAATTACGCAAATCGAATTTCGAATAAGTGACGCTAGTTGGAGACACATATCAAACGGTGGTAGCAAGATGGTTGCGATGTGCCATTTACTTGCATCATCTTCTTTCTTTTGACAGGTATCCATTTGTACCTAGAGAGAAACTGTCAGTTGCTGCTGACTTGAAATGACTTGAGCTTGAAGGGTGAACGATCAATTCCACAATATCGTTACTAGGTTCTGTCTCTCTACTTGTCGCTTATCATTTGCAGCAATCGCGACCACACACGCACATACTGATCGCCGTGTTTTTTTGGTACCAACTTCAACTCGATCTTGCGAAATTCGATCACTCGAAAGTTGAACACCAAGAGAGCAAAAAAAAAAGCCTGAAGTAATAACAGCCACATCGGTTGACAACGATCAATAACCCACCGTTTGACCTACTTGTTCAGGCCAGTACGCGGGCACGCACGGATCTCCCTTATTACACTGGAGGTCACAAATTTTGTGCAAATTTTTGGCACACAATCTTCCTACATTCAAACCCTTTTCCCGCCGAGCGCATCTACTAACACGGCTGTGTGGCTTTACTTTCGCCTCCAGTTTTTTTTTTCGCAGGCGCGCAGTGGATGGTGATTACAGCGCTGCCCCCCGAAAAGCGGAGACCCCCACACTGCGCTGCCATTAATTGCAATGCAATCAATCTTATTAATGTTATTGCCGACGATGAGCTGCAGCCTGACGCAATTTGCGGGGTACGGGGAGTTCGGGTTGCCAATGTCCATCAACTTGTGGGACATTGCTGCTCCTTTCGTTGATATCGATCACCGCAGGCGACCACGTCACGTCGATATGTCCGGTCGGTGCATATCAACGCCAGAAATTTATTGGACCTGGATCGTGACAGCAGCCCGCAGCGGTGGTGATTGCTGTTGGTAAAAGTTTCACGTTGTCCACACGTCGTAAGGTATTGAATGTCTTGTGAACAGAAACAAAAGTCCAACACTAGCTGAGGAAAAGATCTTCCAATGTGGATGAATATCTTTAAAGATACCTAAGATTGCTACTAGTTCTAGTTCCAGAGAAGTTACGCACCAAGAACATAAAATGTGGCAAATAAGCACAAATTCTGAAACATGGCAACATTCCAACCTCGGCGCTCGGATCATGTTTATCCTTCGCATGGCGCACACCAGACAGTACGGCACGATGTGTGTATACACGACCCCGGTAGCCAAAATAAACATTCAACAAACTCTCGCACGGCACACATAACGTCTTGCGGTGATGGTGCAAATATTGTCTTCAACAAAACAGGTTCAGAATGTAGTAAACCCGCAACTCCGGGTGAATGTGAGGATGACAACGTGTGCTTCGCAACGACAACACAAAATCCGGACCCATTTCGAAAACCAAAAGCCACATGCAAAATTGAGATGTACAGGAGGAGTAAAATAGGAAACAATCCATTCCGTTGCGTGTAAGACAAACAATCGATCGACGGTTTGGTACAATAAAGACAGTCAGCAGTGTGATCATTATCGGTCGTAACGCATAGAAGACGTATTGCTGCGTGGTATAGACTCATGATGGGCGGGTCGAACCGAACCTATCGGGGTCGGAGCGTTCCGTAAACGATCCGGAGCGGTTCCGATCATATTCCCAATAACGAGTTCGGATCGACCTGGGGATCGCATCAAAGCATATGCGAGCTCGACTAGAAAACTGGGGTCCCAGTCAATCCGCACCCGTCCTTGGGTTAAACCTGGTACCATTAGGTACGAACCCGACTCCGAATCGTTCCGTAAAAAAGAGTCGCATGACCCATCACAAGTATAGACGCACAGAGCAATGGGCAATTGTGGTTTTACTTGCGGTATGGTAATTTTTAACGACCTCAGTTACCGCTTGCTTTCGAGCTGCCTGGTAATGAGAAATGACCGTAGGCCACAACATTCCATTCCGATCAGCTGCAATGCGCTCAATGTATCTCTTGGTTAGGTAAGAAGCAAATCAAAGTAAAATAATGCGGCGAAGAAGCAACTTGGTTTCTTACTTATCGATTCGATACGCTTTTGACGCATTCGAGGACAGTTTAAGAATACAAAACGAGTCTTGCATGTCAAACGATACCAGTCTAAGAGATCCAGAAGTAGCGGATCCTTCTTCCACCTCAAAGTCAATTGCTCCAATAACATTCCGTTGGTTTTTGGTAATTTCAGCCTCTCTGCATATCATTTTCGGCATGCTCGAAGCCTTTCAAATTGTTTTGACGGTTTCGAATGGCCCTGAGTATAAATAAACATTGAATTCACAACAGAATCAAAACAATTCACGTACATGCAGCACCTGAATATGGCTTCTTGTGCATGTTACGAAATAAAATGACCTTCACAGACCTTTGTTGTATCTTTAGGCAGTACTACGTTTGTTTCACTCCAATTAATCCTTTTCAGATAATTCATTTTTCTATGCTTCATCTGTCAATTGGAACTTCCAACTGACGTTAAAATTGTATTTATTTTTATAGCCTACCAAATGTTTAGGTCCTCGTTCGACCGAAGAAACCTTCGAGCCCTCTATTTAACAGGTGCCTACCGTAACCGCTTTCCAATTGGTCCCAAATCGAACAGGAAACACAATCACTACTTCCTTTCCGTAGGGCGTGTAGTACAGCCGTGATCGGAAGAAAAGGGTCACCGATAGGTACGAACCTGCGATTGCGGTTTGTTGTACGATATTTATAGCACACAATTTTCCTTCCACGCTCACACACTCGGTTCACTTTCGATTAGCCACACCAAACGTCCGACACACCTTCAACCGTTGCTCGCCGTACGACCAAACCACTCCAGTACGCACCGTGTTCGCGGATCTACTGACGAAGGCACCATCTAACCTACTGACCTCTCTCTGGCGGTTCGGTTAGTCTGCTCAAAATATGACATCTTTACTCGTGTCTTAGACATGCACGCAATATGCACCACCCTCCAAGAGCAGAAAATATAGAAGAAAAAAAAAGATGCAATCCTCCCCCGGTGGGCCAATTACGGACGACACTGACCGCGCGCACGAGCCAATCCGGCTCACGGTCCCATCCAACCGAAACCGAAATCTTCGCACACTATCGGTCATCAGCGCCATCGGACAAGACGGACATCTGCCAAACCCGCCGCCGGTGGCCTTCCTTTAAATTGCTTCTCGTTGCGCACGAGAGCCATACTGACTACAATTTCCGGTCCGAGATATTGCGCGTGGTCCATCCACCAGCTCATCACTGTAGGTGATCGCAACCTGTAGCGCGCAACGGATTACGCAAGCGGTCCCGAAAAACGGTTTCCGACACCAAAACAAAGCGAAACGAAAAAAAACCAAGCCTCCATCTTTCATCTCTTACCCGGCCTAAATGATGTCTTACGAGCGGAGTTTGTCGATCAGTGACTTTTTGCTGCTTCAAAGTTTCATGCAAACGCAGTCTTTTAAAGCCGGTAAAGCTCAGCAGTAGCTCGTGTTCCGGTCCGTTGCGAATTAATGTGGACCCGTCCACCGTGCATCTCCTCGCGCATTGATAGCAGCAGGCGCACGTCAGCAGGTGCAATTGACTGTGCAGGTTAAGCCGTTGATCTGTGAATGGCGCACGCTTTATTGAATGCAGTTTTATGGAGGATGGGCCGGTTGTTGGTTTGTGTACCAAAGCATAACCAAATGACCCTGATGGTTTGCGAAATTTAAAGCTTCAAGCCGGACTGCATGGATGGTACGCATCAGGTGAGATATCTGAGCAACTTTTAAGATACAACGCTGCTTGCCAAACTTCACATCCGCCGTGGTGTTTTAAAGCTCAGCTGCTGTACTGCAAGAGCTGCTAATTAATTAAAGCATGTATGTGGACACACACGGGCACACGATTCAATTTGGAAGGCCTGCAAGGCCCGCAATTAAGGTCATATTACGAGCCAGACAAGTCTCCGTGCGATATGAGGGACATCTAAAAGGGTTGACTTTTAATGTGCATAATTTGACTATTATCTCTTCAAAGTTGAAGTGTACTTAACGAGATTTAATTAGCGTTAGATCACAAGCCCTACTTAGGTTTACAGGGAAGGTTGTGTCGTGTTTTCTAAAGAAGGGGCTTAACGACACTTGAATGTTGTTCGTACAGAATATTGGACGAAACCTGATCAACTCTGTGATCCGCTAATGTACGCAACAAAAGTTAGATCGCGGTAAGCTCAAGATCAATGTCTGATGTTTGGATAGAGAAATAAATTCTAGATCACTCAAGCAATCAAATATCCTTTGATCTAGAACCGCTGCTTTGAACATCTTTCCCTCCAAAACAAAAAAAAGGATCAACTTCTCCTCTTTCTACCCTCATATATGGAGCCCACCTTCCTAGACCCATCTAATCTCGATCGTAAATGATGGCTTTTCGTTCGGTTCCTGCATAAAAACAAACCCTCTCCCGTATGTGCAGGGCGACATAATCAAGGGCACTATAATTAATTCTATTAGCCCACGGATACCCCCAAGACAGTACCGTGGGATCGGATGCAGGATGAAAAGGTACAGGACACAATGCAGTAGCCTAGAATTCGGATTGACGTCTTCTTTTGTGGTGCATTTTAGGCAGGGGGCATCGATTTTCTTTTGTGTGCTTTCGAATCGATTTTCTTTTCGCTGCCTTTTGTACAGCTACGTGCTTCAAACGATCACTCGTAATTCCCAAAAAAAAAGTCTAGCAAGGAACCTGATCATCCCTAGGCAGTGTGCAAAGGAGATGAGATGTGGCTGATGGCCGTGACCGTGACGCAGGAGAGAGCTTCCGTGTTCCGTCGTTAGAAAAGACGTGATTTAATTGCTCACAACGGGAGATGCCCTGGTCGATGGCAAGGAAAGCAAAAAAAGGAACTGGAGCTCAACAGACCAAATGCATTTGATACGTTCGAGATTTTAATTGCTTCTTTTTAAAAAAAAAAAAGTTCCAGACACACACAAAAGACATGTCCCGAAATGTCTTCAGGTTCGGGAACGGCAGAGAGAGCAAAACAGGACGTGATCGAAGAAAAAATAAATGGGTTATAAATAAAGATTAGACAAGAAGCTGGAGAAGGCCTTAAAAAACCCTTGGAGGAAAATGAAGGTGTTGTAAAGCTGAGTGTAATCGACCATCACTTCAAGGCTGTTTGAGCGTTTCTTCTTGTCTTTGCCGCATTATCAACGCAAAAGTTACAGGATCAATAGTAACAGTTTTATTAATTTTAATTAACATAATCTTTACAGCACGTAACTACAGCTTTACTACACACGAGCACCCAAGGCACAAGGAACGATTGCCCTTATCCCGCATCGGAATCGGATTAGCTTGTGATCAAATCGAGCGAACATCGGCTTTATAACACTCAGACTCAGACTGTTGTCATAATTATTATCTGATATTAACAGAAAAAAAGAAAACGGACCTCGGTACAAAAATATGACGCGATAAAAGCCGGCCACCACGACTCTTTTTCTCGCTTCGATCATGGAACCGGCAAGCTAACGGAGCTTTTACGTATTGTGAAAGCAGGTGCCTTCCTTTTTCCCAGCCGCTGCCATCAACTGAAATGTGTTTCCCTTTTTCTCCCTTTAGGATGATGATGGTACGCTCAAAAAAAAAAAAAGGTACCGAAAGCCCTTTTGCGGTTTAGGGATGGAAGCGGTTCGAGAGCTACCTGTTCACCTCCATCAAAATGCAGGTTTTCTCACGCCGACCTGCAGGAAGCCTGCACTAGCCGGGAATGGTTCCTATCTACTATCTCATATTAGCATAGGTATTGAACTAGAGAGCGGCAGCACCATTCATGCTGCTGCCCTCAGCTCGATCGGTAAACAGAGCACATTGAAAGAACCCGCATTTTAACGCACCACAACGTAACCACAACACATAGATACGAGCATGAAAGAAATGAACCTAAGCGAACCTTTTTCCCTTCAAAAACACACACAATGCATTTTTGTACGTTAGAGTAGGAAGTGGTGAAAGTGATGCGCTTTGTGTGGTAAAACATTTCGCTTACAAAGGCGATAAGTTCTACACATTTAATGCGAGTTACCTCTTCTTACACTACTCCCATGATTGGTTTTATTTCGCAATGGTGACATCATACTCTGATAAGAGTTTTTCTTTAAATATTGGTAAACAAAACGTTTACACACCCATGCCAACTCTAGCAGACTTGAGAGGTTCTGGCTGATAAGTGCGATTTTGAATCAAACCTTAAAAAATCAATTTACGAATGTTGAAATTGAACTTACAACAGAACTTCGCATTATCGCTCTTGTATACACAAAACCATCTCTCCACCATGTGTGGTTTCGTAATTTGTTGACAGTGGCTTTGTAGTATACAGTTGTG
The DNA here is from genome assembly GCF_943734695.1 of Anopheles maculipalpis. Taxonomy (NCBI): domain Eukaryota; kingdom Metazoa; phylum Arthropoda; class Insecta; order Diptera; family Culicidae; genus Anopheles; species Anopheles maculipalpis. The sequence continues at coordinate 88,928,921 of NC_064871.1, forward strand.
TGAAAAATAATAGCAGAGAACTTAAAAATATTAATGCACGAAATGACGAAATGCACGAAAAATGTTTAATAATTTAAAAAATTACCTTTTGTCGTTTTGACACAGGGTTTCGAAAGTTTTGACGGTTAAGTTTTTCATTTTGTTTTGATAAGGGCTCGTTGCCCACTCTTTAATAAGATCCTCGAAGAAAGCATCGCACGCAACTGCGATTTTCGTTCTTTTCGAGGAACATTACAATATTTTGATCCGATCGTTGTCATTTGAGAGCCGCTTTAGATCAATTTATGAGCCAATTATATGTTACTAGTACTTGCTGAAGTAACTTTTCCTCCTGCTCATTTGTCGAAAAAATAACGATTGTATTATTAAATAAATATTATCTTTACATAAATAATCCTGGCACATCATTCAGACCGTACTTCTATGCGCAGTGCTCAGTTATGAGTAAAATCAAGTCAAAAATGAAAGGCTAAGACCTCTCGAATTTTTAGAGCGAAATAACAAGAGGAAACTCTGGAAAAAACATAAAAAAATATAAATGCCTAATGTAAAGAGGTTTGCATTTTATCATGCAATTTTTTTTTTCTAAGATCAAAACATATTTGCCGATATTTTCCAAATTAATTATAGTACTCATTTCAAAACTCAGTCATCTTAGTAAAACGTGGTTTAACAAAGCATAATGTACCTGCTGTTGTTTTGAGCATTAACCGTATTTAATTTTTCTCTTTTACTCAATTGAACTGGAAGTAATCCAACCTTACTTCTAACACAAAAACTAATCTTCTAATCAAACTGAGTAACCTGACTCCCGCACTATAATCCGGGAGTATTCCTTGAAAAGTTCCAACTCGTTTTGGGAGGGAGGAAATAGAAGTATCGTTGTTAGTATGTAGTCTCCCATCCAAAATAAGCAACAAATGCTTAGCCAACCTACAAAGAGGTGGGAATGCAGAGCATGCGAACAACACACATGGAGAGCATATATGCTGGTTGATTCATAGCATATCTTATCAGTTGTTCGTTTCCCTTTCGGGGCCGGAATTGTAGTGAGAAAAAAAAAAGTGTCCCTTCTAGGACTGTAAGCGGCCTGGGAGTTCAATAACACCGTGCATAGTTCACACCGGTAGGAAATGTTTCTACACGGTTCAACTTCGATGCCACCCAACAATTCTTGCAATGAAATTGGAAACCATTTCGGTTTTTTTTCCTAGAGCATTATGGAAGAACCATTCCTTACGACGTAGTTCTCTCTCCTTTTAGATGGTGGTGTAAATGGTGACACGTGTACGTGCGTCCAATTAACGTCCACCCAGGAAATAAAAACCGCCGATTGACATTTCTACGCTTCCGGCCACTGATTAAGTCTCTTAGCTGAAAAGGGGGAGCAGCGGTAAACGATAGTTGCGATAAAAGGGCAAACGGAATAGAAATTGAGATGTTTTCCTAATCATCGCCAGGGCAGTTCCAATAAGAAATGGGGTGCTTTCGGTAAACATTTAATTATTGTGATGTGATACTTTCTCGATCGCACCAATAATTCGTTCTGCGGGTAATAAGTTACATGGAACTCCCTCTTTCGTTCTACTTAGGGTGCAATCGTGCGTTGAACCACGATTTTACACAATTATACGGAGCTCTTCTATTGATAAGAAATAATTGTGTGACTTAATATCAACAAATTTTCCCCCTAGAGCACACCACAATGAGGGCAATATGAGTCAAAAGTCACAATACTTATATTACTCCGTTCCCGTACGGATGTGTCATGGCTGCGACTATAATTAATCAAAATATCAACATCATACCGATCGTGTAAACAGTCGTTAATGGAAGCGCTACGTTAACGTGAGGGTGATGTCAATCATGTTCGATGTACGACGTGTGTACAACATACCTGGGGGGAGCAAGAACGAATAACAAATAATAAGTTTAATAAGGCTTTCCCAGCAAAACAACAACCACACGCACAGGGAGGAGAGAAACCACAAAAGGAACCGTTTAGCGCTGTATGATAAATTACTTTGTTATGACATGGGCAAGTGACAGTACAGGGAGACACTAAAACACGCACTTCAAGACATCTGTCAGAGTGTTACGGGTGCTGTGGTGTCAATAATACAATTATTTATTTTGCATCACGGAACTTAAACAGCTTGGAGGAGAGGGGCACAGACGGTGCAAAGAAAAATTGGACACTTTTAAGATTACTTTTAAAAAAAGGAAAGCTTTAACTACAACACGCTACCCGTGTTGTATTTTATTTGATGGTAGCTAAAAATGCATAGCAGTAATTCTGCGACAGACAATACATCATACTTAATGATTGGCACAGCATTCCCTGAGGCAGTGTACCGGCGGCGCAAATCGTCGCTACTTCCCACTGATGATCTCAGCGATATTTAAATTCTGCCGAGAAAACGTGTGGATCACTGTAACGGATCAAGCACTGTATTCCAGAGATCCTCCCCGGGAGAGGAACAAAAAAAACCAAAACGCCTTCCCGGCTGCGATACCGTTCAAGTGCTTAATGGTTGCAAAGAATTATTGCCGCAATTCTCGACCCGTCGCCTGATGTCAGCCCTCGCGTCCAGAGGGTACGCGTTGTGGAGTGATGTGTATTAATAAATGGTGACGAGCACGGGATCACACCACCACCATCTGGCACCTGGGATGGGTCGAAAATCCATATTCCGATTCCACAACTCGCCGTGGTTTATCTGCCTGCGACACCGATGATGGCGACACCAGGGCCCCGTGTATGGTAAGACTAGCTCTGACCGTGCTGCGGTTACGACATCACTCCCATTCATCTGACCATTCATTCTGCCAGTTAACGCTTCAATGAACAGATCGATCCGAACATACCGAAGGTATGCATCGATTTCAAAGCGATCGGTAAAATTTGAAAACAGAGATTTATTGCGGAACAGGCCCTAACCGTCCTCCATTGCTCAATATCTGATCCACTAGAGTGACAAACGTCAATATGCAGAAGAATTTCGCACAAGAATGCTGCAAGTGCAATTCATTAGCAATACACATTCCTCCTTTCCCCCTTCAAAGAGGATCGCGAACGAAGAAAGAAGAATTCTCCAATACGGAAATTCTGATCGGTCAGCTGGTTCTGTCAAATAGTACATCACCACCAGTCAACGTCTGGCGAGACGCGGTATTGGCACTTTATTTACATTTGTAATTTCAGCTTCAAATAGGCCACCGTGGAGGCCGCGCGTTCTTGCAAACAATTCTGCCAACTGCTCGCAGCGGGTTGAACGACCCCATTTTGCTTCCTTTCGCGTAGAATTTCTTAGTCTCCAACGCAAAGAGAGAATATGTGGCGCGTGTCTGGCATTTTTATGTAGCCACCGTCACTATGTTTCATAGGACAGGAATGTTCCATTCCATTCTACAGCTCGGCCCTTTTCGCTTTGCGGTCGGCTCAACCAGACGCCGAGAAGCACGGCACAGTTCCATAAGGCTTGGCACGCTATAACAGATCAGATTCTTGTGCCGTTTTTTGTGTCTGTGTTACTACTGACGGAAGCAATATGGTTTCAGAGGTACGCCGCTGCTTTACAGTACCAATCCGGGAGGCCCATTTCGTTCTCCAGTTAAAAAATACAACATTAAACGCAACACACCAGATAAGCCACAGACACACACATTCGAGTGTAATCTAAACGTTTTCATTTTCTATTTCTACTTAGCTTAGCTAAGCTAGCCTCTTGGCTGGTCTTAGCTTCACTGCGAGCCGTGAGCTCCGTCCACCCTTATAAGTGGTTTGAGCTTTAACAAGAACAGCCATCTTAAGTGAGTAAATCACAGCAGATAAATCGTGCCGCTGATTGAACCAAAACCGATAAGCTGCAACATTTTTTAATGGATTTTTCTCCAACCGTCCGGGCGAGAAGAACTTTCACTACACAGTATGGCGCCGGCCAACGTACGCTACCGACAACGGTGGCTTTCCGGAGGAATTCTATAATCAAACTTTTTCCTCTTAAGCGCTTATGTCGCTAAACTTACCCCATATATTACGCTACACTCCCGAAGGGGTGTGTAACAGTTTTTTTTTTTTGAGTTCTCTCTTAGGCTCTGTATTTCGAAAAAGAATTACCCTTTTCCGGAACGGGTTGAGTCACATGTGGGTACGTGGAGTGCTCCAAAAAAAATTTACGCACAACACACACACACTCCTCCTTTTTGCATAGGGCGACCACTTTCATGAGGCAACGGTGGTTTTTAATTGCTGCCTGCCCATTTCTGCTGCCAAGTGCCCCCACCGTGAAACTAGCACCGAACGGGTGTGAAGGGCTTACCCGCTTCGGGATCGGTGTAAGCACCAAACATGCATAACACCAAAGTGTAACACAGGATGAGAGCAATTTTAAGGAACTCGCGGAGCTCGCTAGCGGGTTTTTTTGTTCGAAAAGCTTTCAGAGGAGCCAGAGAGTAGTGCATACACACAACACTTTGTTTTGGTGCATGCAACGGGTATCGATCGAAACATTAGTTTAGAGCTGACACCCGAAAAGGGCATCGGCAAAAATCGACCGGCACAGCGCCAGAAGGAAGCGCGTTAAGCCTTTGTGGAAGCTAGGGATTAATCATCGGTACTTGGTCGCATGCGCGGTGGCCCTTTGGAAGTCACCGAAGGCGCTTATGCAATGCGAATGCTCCGACCCGCCTGTGGCAAAGGGTTATGCGCACCCACGACACGAAATCTCACGACAAGATCCGCACGCCCCGCAGGGGAACTGTTTGGAGTACTGTGAAACCGGTTAACCGTTCGGCTAAAGACAGTCTGGCAGCCATTTTTGCCATCAAGTACTGGTGAAAATACCTATCGTACTACGCTGGATCTTTGGCGCAATTTGCAGCCATCAGAGCACCCGGCAAGGACCACTTAACTAAGATCCAGGATCAGACTAAAACAGACTCCAGCGACACAGTGTTCCACAGCATCAACAGCCACGAGCACGGAATGTTAATAGGCAATGACAGCCTGAACGCGGGCATGCTTGTTTCAATCCGGGATATGTTTTGTCTAGTTTATGTTCGTGAACAAATCAAACTGACAATTGCTGGTGCCGATACTGCCCACCACGCTTGTGTGTCACACGTCCAGAGCTGTTAAGCTGTAAAAGTAATCGCACGATCATCATCTACCTACACTGGAAATGGGATTAACATGCCTGCGGTGGGATAGTGTGAGGGGAAGAATATACTAAAAACACTCTCCTAATGACACTAAAGTCACCTAATGCCACACGTGGTCATGCTTAAGTTTGATGAATGTGTCCAAATTCGAGCAGTTCCAATTTATAATTCCTTGAGTACTTCCGAGCGTTCTAAAATCATTACTGGAAAGAGAATGTTTCATGATGAATAAAACATATCACTTAAGCTTTTAACTTGGTAAATTATGGATCGTGTAAGGAAAAACAGCTAGACTATTCTATCGATCCTCCATCAAAGCGCGTGCCAGGTTTGATTCGATGGCGTAACCCACATTAGGCAGACCCACACGCCACCGGCCACGACCCGGTGTACGAAAAGTCAAAGATTCTACTACCGTCGCAGGCACGGCTGCTCAGCGGACCACGAAATGTATGCAGATGATCGCCAACGCGGCTGTCGTACGATCGTGCAAACAAAACCCAATGAGCCGTGGCGAATTTAAACGTCCCAACAATGAATTGCTGTACCGTGTTTCCTATCTGCTCGAAGGTTATGCCAGGTGTTTTTTTCGCCCCTATTATCTCGCAGCTTTTTTTTTGTGTTATTTGATCGAGTCGTGCGTGTTTAATCGATTTCGGTGCCATATTCGTATACAGGCGTAGTTGTGCGTTTTGTAATTGCTCAATAGCAGGTTGTTCCCCCTGCGCGAAACCAAAAACACCATCTTGGGACCTCCGTTTTGGTTGTGATTTTGCATTCTTGCCAGCGGTCCGAGAAACCGACCAGGCGGTTTATGAGGTTAGGGCACCGATTCACCGAAGCACGTTCCCGTGCAACAGACAATAGCTGGCAGGCTCTGTGGAGGTCCCGACTGTTGTGAAGTGCATGGGCAACATACCACCAGCGAACGACATAATCAAACGGTGAAATTAAATCTCAGCCAGTCATGCCAAACACCCGCTGCACCTTCAAGATTGCCGCGTTTAAAGCAATCATTCGGCGACATTTGTGTCACGCTTGTGTTTGCCGAGTTGAGAGGGAAGACAAGAGAATAAATCATTTCCGTACAATCGGCGGGAACACCTGGAACCGCACCGAGTGGAGCGTGAAGAACGAAGATCCGGAAATCAGACAACCCGACAATAAGTTGTCTTCCGACGATGTCAAGTGGAGTCACCTGACACCTGGATGGGTGTACGTATACTTACGCCGCGGGTGGTAGATGACAGCGCACAGCTTTAAGCAAGAGACTTCGTCCGGATGCAAGCACGTGAGCAATTCTCGGCCGTGCCTGACATATCCAAAAAGGCTGGCCCATTTCCTAACCTTTTCAACCATATCTCTAGACTGAAGTCTTGGTGGAGCACCCACAACAACTAATTCTGTGTGGTTGTGTGTGTGTGTGTAGCAACACAAGCTTCTTGTCTGTCGTTGTTTTGTGTCAGAAGATTAAATCACAACGGCGGCATGCATGTGATTCGAAGTCATGCGGCGGTCGTCTAGTCGTGGCCAATACGATGCGTAAAAATGCACGAATGTCACCTCGATCCATCTAGTTAGCTAAGGAGGTCGTCGGCTTACTAATATGATGGGTTCTCCGTTTACGACCCGCAAACAACTGTCTATTGTTTGCTGTGCCCAAAGCTATGCTTATGCCATACTGCACCTTCTCCATGTCCCTGACATGTGTGATGTGACATTGTACGGCTCTGTCTTCTTGTAGTACAATGCTGTGCGCCGTACAAACTCTCTTAATCTGTGACATTAGATGATTCACCTGCGCAAAAGGGCATACATCCAATTTACGGTAAACTGCCAACGCACGCAGTTCTCAAGAGGCACACACAACCTTCAAGCCAACATTTCTTGCGTCTTTCGATGCGTAAAGTCATCCAACAGCCCGGGCTTGTATCTTCTCACTCACTACAGCCCGTTTGTTTTTCTTTTCTCCCCACAGCTAGAACTTTTCCGCCTCCATCATTCGCTCACACATTGAGTTTCCTTTGAACTCGAAGCGATGCTGCGTTCCGTTGTTTCGTGATAATTTTTCAATTAATATTCATCGGGCCAACGGACGACGGCAAGTGGAGTTTTTCGGGCGAACGAACCCTCGATAAGCCGCCGCGGTTGAAGCTGATCTCCCGACGTAATTCGATCGGCGCGCGATCGCCCAACTGAAAACGGTACTTACATCGGGTTTGACCTCTACCCGTCTGCTAGAGTGCATGCATCCAACAGAATGGAAAGCCTCGGTTCTCGCAGTAGTATCTGCGCAAAATTGTGTAATGGTTCGAAAATTTGGAGAATGAGAACGGACAAATTCCAGCGTAAGTAACAAAAAAAAAAACTCCGACAAGAACTTGTGTTACAGTGATTGGATCCAAACTCCGCTCACCAAACATGAGCTCAAACACACATGTTCCTACCACACTGCGCCACGACCGGGCTTAGAACAGCTTGGACCAATTAAATTGCCGAAAGAAAGAAAATGCTTTTTGGTGGTTCCGGTGGTTTGCGTTTGCCGCAAAGAAAAGACGCAAGCGATGAACACGAGTTTTCCCGTTCGAAACCAATCTTGCACCCATTGTTATCGGCAATTCTCTCGTTTTTTTTTTCGGGAATTCTCAGCGGAAAATTGATCTCCCCTCCGAGTGTGGATTCCGGCTCCGGCCGGGCAGAATGAAGTAAATATTTGGAAAGTGATCGCGGAGAGAGCGGCGGTGGCCGCACGTTGCAGGCAGCCCTTTTTCTTTGTGGCGAAAGAATTAATCTTTTCGATTCGGTTCGATGTGGGTCCAGGGGCAGCGTTCACTGCGCTTAAATAAGGTCACTTTTGTTTACTGAAATTTATGCTTTTTTATTGCTTTGGTTGAAGCGTTTAGGGGTCTAGGAAATACTATGAAAGTGGTAACTTGAGTAGAGTGTATAATGTAAGTGTTTTTTCAAGCGTTTAATCATCGGTGGTCCCGATCTCATAGCTCTCAAAATGTCCCATTGAACTATATTAAAAAAGTGTCTCACACGCCCGAAACGGGTATATAATCTCGTCCAGATCGTCATCTTCTTCAGAGACAACTCCCAGAGACAAGGTCCCTAAGACCTCTAGATGTGAAGTTGACGTTGACGTCTGTTTTTCTAACGCAATGCAAAGTGCCTTATTTTTTTATAATGAGTTGAGTTCTAATGTTTTCAGTATGGACTGTCCAATAAGTAGGTAAGACTAAAATGGGTCCAATGTCAATATTTAAAAACGAAAGGCGTTAAATAATTCAATGAAAATCATGATCTTGATTATGCGTACCGGGAAGAGCGTATGGCTCTGACAAACAATCATCAAAAATGGCAGATTCTACAAGGCGATTCTACTCATAATTCTGCAGCATCACGTGCTAAAGAAGCTTAAAAACGCAAGTCCTCAAATCCACATTCAAAGTCTTCAGAAGGAAGATCCCTATCTATGTAGTATCCTCACTTTTAGCATACATAGAGACACATCAGACCTGCGGTGACTCTTTGGTAGAGTCGATAGCTTCGCCGGTTAGCACACTACAAACCCGGGGATCGAATCTCATACGAACCGTTGGCCTTTAGTTGATAACTGACTTGAACAACTACGTTTTTATTCGAAAGTCTCGTATTATGAGTTGACCTTAGCAGGTTGTTTATAGACTCTTTAGGTCCAAAACTATTAGAAATCATCCATTTTTCAGTTTACAAAGTTGCCGCTACACCCAAAGCTCCAACATCTGGCTCAACTTCAACGAATAATTTCAGTATTTAGGGATTACTACTGCATCGAAAGTAACCTCATACGAACCGTTGGCCTTTAGTTGATAACTGACTTGAACAACTACGTTTTTATTCGAAAGTCTCGTATTATGAGTTGACCTTAGCAGGTTGTTTATAGACTCTTTAGGCCCAAAACTATTAGAAATCATCCATTTTTCAGTTTACAAAGTTGCCGCTACACCCAAAGCTCCAACATCTGGCTCAACTTCAACGAATAATTTCAGTATTTAGGGATTACTACTGCATCGAAAGTAACCTCATTTTACCATCCAATCCAATTCCAACACACATATATGCGCGTGGGCTGCAATTAAATTCTCAACAAAAAACCAATTATATCTTTAAAAGGAAACAACTTTTCGTTCGCAAAAAGAACACACACGCCCGATCGCTCACGAATTGAGATCTAACAGGAGGCAAACAAATTATCCAATTATACAGATAAATCACCGTTTACCGTTGAGATTACCGTCCCAATTATCGCCCTCACCTTTTTTTTACGAGAAGCAAGCAAAAGCAAGGTGCTAAGCGTGCAATTACAAGCACAACCGGTACCACCGAACAAGCTACCAAATGTAGATGCACTTGGGTGCATTCACCACAATAATTAGATGCTATCATCGTTACGCGTCCAAAAAATGAGATGTAAAAAAAATCCAGCACCAAACACCGTCCGGAGGTTCACCTTGGCGCTGAACCGTATCGTCGTGCGCATAATATCTCAGAGCATAAGGCTCCGGGGCACTGTCGGTAATTGCTCGCCACACAATCTAACGCTCTGCTTCCTATTGCTCTCGTTCAGTGCAGACCAATATTATGCAATAAAAGCGCCAACACATTACATTAGCTCACCACAAGCGTGCGTGTGTCTCCGGATCCGATAACCGAATCGCTTACGGGACGAAAAACCACCAAACGAAAGGGAAAACTGATTGATATCGTGCCTGGTGGAATGGCTATCTGAAATAATATCGAGAGAGAGAGAGAGAGAGAAAAAAGGCACAAACCCAAGCTGCTGCTTTGACATTTCTTTTCGACTAAATCTGCACAGTTTTCCACACATTAATTAGGCATTTTTGACGAAACGAATTCAATTACGTAGCATTATTAATTAAGCAATTAACACTTTTCCACCTCCTGCCTCTCGTTACACCTGACATGCACTTCTCATCTCCTCCTATCGTTTATGTTGTCCCCCATATACCACCCTCTTTTAAGGTCTCTCGTGTTCAACGGGTAAGCGCTTTTGTGATTGCCTAAAACGGAGCAACAAGAGTAAATGTTTGTACACACGCACGACGGACTGTAACGCACAAAAAATTGCAATGAAACCGATACGGTTTTGCATCTCGATGCAGGCACCAGGGCTGCTTTCAACAGTAACTACAAGAACCGCTGCAGACCTTACGATGCGCTGGCAGAGATATGGGCGCAGGTATGGAGAGAGGCTCGCGGTACAATTGAACGTATGCGCTTGCAGCATGAGAGCGGTGAGAAGCATCACAAACAAACAAAAGCATAAAGCTAACAACATTAGCGTTGCAATTACGAGATGCAGCAGCGAGCGACCCCAGCGAGACTAATCCCTAATAAAAGAAGATGCATTTAATTTTTCCACACAGCGCGACGAGATGCGTTCGCGCAGCATGCGTGCGTGCATGCGTGAATTTTTCAACGGCAAAGTAAAAGAAACGAATAAATAGAAACACATTTATTGCAAACTGCAGTTTGCTGCGTGTTTCAGAATAATTGTCGTTTTTTTTTTTTTGTTTGTGTGCTAACCGACGTCATCAGCATATAGCTGTTTAACAGTTCGATTTGAATCTGCACAAATGCACAGTGGGTTTTGTAGAACGTAATGGAGGGACAAAATTAAATTCTTAGTTGCTTCAACTTTTCTATGAATAATATGGCGGTGGAAGTCGTCCAAAACAACAGAATCTTAGTAATCACTGATGTTTCTGAGTAAGACGTTCTCCATCGTATATAAAGATAAACTACTTATTTCTAAGGTTAGGCAATCCTCACTACGAGGGAACAATCCGGATGGGATTTCAACCCCTGTCCTGCCGTGTGAAGACGTAAGATGGACACTAAAGCTCAATCTTGCAGAGGCAATTAGATGAACTAGTCTCTGAGGATGCCTTGCAAATGACACCGAACGACGTAGCTCTTTTTCTTTCTTTTTTTTTTTTTGGTCCACATCTGTCGATGAGACGTTACAGCCTCATGTTAAGATGGAGTATCAGTTCTCAGCCCTTATCTTCGATTAATCGGAAAAATAATATAAAGCCAACGTTTTGACTTTTGTCCCGCAAAAAGGCACATTGTGCCGATAGGCACGATACACACGCCAGTTTCGAGTTCATTTGGATTCTCTCTAATCTACTGCTTTCCATCTTTCCAAGCTTCCAATGCGCGTGGTTGTCCAAAGACCGGCCCGAGAAGCATAATTACTTACAGTTGTAATGTTGCTTTTTTCCCAAGATTCTGTTCGGGCACGCTGTTCAAACGGCAGAACGCTTCTTCGGCTCAGTTCTGTCAGGCATTTGCAGATGATTACAATCAAAAGTCACCAATAGCTCTGGGTGTTTGTAGTATTCATTGTGTACGGGTGTCTGGCCCGTTGTTGGGACTCCCACGGCTAATCAACCGAAGGAATGGGTTGCTCAGCTGCACGTGTGTCCAGCGTCAGTGGATGAAGACATTCAATTGTGGTTGATTGTTTGCATATATTGCAATGCGCGCGCATCGTCCCGGGTTGTTGCACTCAATTGACGGCTCGATGGGTGCAAACATATTTATTTCATCAGCGCACTTTATCATAATTGATGCTGATGTAGCAGTAGATTGATGGGAAACGTACAACAGAAGCATTCTTCAGAAGAGAGATTCATTAACACCCAGGAAATAAGTGAAGATTGTGTTTGCTCTTCATACCACACCATGAAGACACTAAATTATTATGTTGTTTTAATTGCAAAACAAATGAAATTAAAATTGAAAACATGAATTTAAATTAAAATATAACATCACTTCCAAAGTATATCAGACTGCATTTAATTTGCTTTGTCGCCCTACTGCACACAGTCATACCCTCGGCGCATTAAATACTCCCATAGTTCCCGCTGCACAAAATGCCACCGACCAAAAAGTTTGTCATTTTCCCATAAAGCATGACTTTCACCCTACGGGCGCGACCAACAGCGAAACAACAAACTACCAGTTCCGCCACTCATTGTTTCCGGCCTCCGGGTATCCGGGATTGCAGCATTCGCCCAGCACTCGCTTGTTTATGCAAACCCAAAGGGCCGAAGTCCCCCAGGCGCCGATCCTGAAGGGTGATGGGGAAATAGACGGGAAAACAAACTCGAACAAACAAAATAGCTGCGACACAATGAGCAACAAACGCCTAATTTATCCCGCTGGGTGTGTGCTGATGTGAGAGAGTGGGTATCGAACCGATGCGGTATAAAAATTTATAGCAATTAATCACGCCATGCGACCCCGTTCCGATGGCTGTTTAATAGGTAACTATACTCTCTAAGCGATGGGCAAAGAAAGAAAGCAAACAGACGCGGCAAACGGCACATCACCTCCGGGCGATTTAACTGCAGGATAATGAAGCTGCACGAAGGATCAGTTGGTTTGTTTGCAGAAGAGATTTACCGAGAAACGAGGACGAGAAGAGGATTACAATGTGAGCTTCCAGCAGGGAATTTAAGCCCTCTGGAACGGATTGTTGTAATTCTAATGGGTATACAATTATTACTTGCAGACATAAAGAAAAGTCACATCGATTCAGTTACAAAAGGCAGCTCCGCGAGGATGTTTTTTGAGCTATAATAAAACTGTATCAAGATATTCTTGGGAATATATAAAATAAAATAAAATTATCACCGATCAGGAACATCGCGAAAACCATCCGCTTCGGACACGGAAAAAGGGCTCTGGCATATGCGTGTGCAAATGTGCGTGAATACAAGGGAAACAATACAAAACGTACACACAGAGAAGAGTTACTGCAGAGCACAGAAGCGTAACAATTTAAGTGGATTTTTACATTTCCAATTTGGTTTTCCTTTCCCGTCAGTCAGTTTCGTAGTTCCGCGAGATAGGGCGCAATTCATGCGCCGCAAGGCGGCCGCAGATTCCAGGGCTGATTTCCTGTGCGATACTGCGGCGAGTCGCTGGGTTCACGCATCACGGATGCAGTTTGAAAAATTTGGACTGTATTGTGACTGCAGTGCGAACAGTCCACAATAGGCTTCTATAATTCCTTTTTCAACACTACTAAAATACACTAGCCATTTTCATTTTTGTTTGTTGTACACCGTAAAAGCACTTCCAACAAAGAAATGTCTCCCAACCGTGACGAACCTCCCACCCAGCTACCCACGGTACCGTCCAGAACATCCTCAGGTTATACACAACGCAGCAAAACGTCAGATTGGGTGGTACCAAAGCATTAAAATTCCAGTACCGCACACCACCGGCCTCCTTTTGTGATGGGTTGGATGGGGAAGTTCTCTCCTCCCGGGATGAGTCAGCCGAGAAACGGTACGCCCCAAACGGGGGCCACGCGGTCCTAAAAATGGTCTGTCACAGTGAACGAGTTTTAGTGCGAGCGTCAATGACTCTTCTCTGGGCACGTGTGTGCGCTCGTTCGGGAAGGTTGCACATCGGAGCCCTATATCTCGATGAGCCTCACATGCGGCATGTTCTTCCCCAGACCCAGGGCGCTAGCGCTCATGCGCAACACGATGCCACGCGAGCGCCCTGAAGCTACACTTTTGGAGTTTCAGACAGCCCTCGCGATGATATTGATTGGACTTCCTTTTTGTTGTACTCGAGAGCTGGAGAAAATTTCGCCGATCGGCGAAGCAAAACCTGATCTTGCTCGGATCAGATCAATAATTTTATTTCTTCGTTTTTTTTGGGACAAAAAAGAATGTAATGTGAACTTAGAGGTGGCATCTTCAATTAGAGCAGCTTTATTAGACGCTCCAAGGTTTGTAAAACGCCCTCTGACTTACTGGCACCAAAAACGAAGCACCAAAAACTAGGTCCAGCAATGCTGATGCCTTCAAAGCTACAAAAGTTGGCCACTGGGTAGCTACTCGGTGATCATTTTCACACCTGTACACTCGCTCCGAATGAGTCGAGAAAACACAGGCCATATCAACCTGACGATCACGTCCATCCTCGATCCTCGTAGTAAAAGCACGCAATGGACCGACAGATGGTAAGGGCGGCGCACATTGTGGCAGATTATGCCTTCCTGTCTTTTATAATTTTGCTTCCGCCAAGTGACGAACTTCAAGTCACCGAGCGAAGAGCGGAAAGCAAGAAAGAAACAAGCGACCGACTGCCGGTCAGTGAGTGTGTTTTTTTGCTCATTTGCAAACACGCGTGTCCTCAACGCATGCAAAGCCAACGCACGATGCTGCCCATCGCGTAGGTCACCCGGGCAGCAGCTTAAAGGTAAATTTTCCCTTTACGAAATTATCCACCCCGTATATGTTTTCGGTGCAATCATGCATGCACCGGGCCGTGAACGGTATCTTTCTTGTCCTGCCGTCTGCCGACCTGTAATCAGTTCGATGACGAGGGAATTAAAGACCATTGCGTACGTTGGCTTCACCATTCAAACAACGGTTTATCGAGACTATCGTTCGCCGCTTGTTGAGGCAGTTCTGAGCCGTAAGCGATACATCTCCAACCGTACGTCCAACAGTTTTGACAGTTTCCATAAGGTAGAAGGGTTTTCGGGTCTCTGGATGATTGACAGTAATAACTGTGTTATTGTTTTAACGGGCAGCACCAAGCACACACCTTACGTACGGGTGAAATAACAATAACGTCCAGAGCATGGCAAAATGACGTGAAAATAAGCGCTTGATCGTCTGCGGAGGGTCGTGATGAAGAATTCTTGGATGCAATAGTGCAAAAACGGGGGAAGAAATTTCGCTCGAGGATAGAAAGAACTTTCTTTCCAACATTCACCCCTGGAGCATGGAAAATAGGGGCCAAATGCCAGATGGAGAAAGGTATTCTTTCTCCAGTTGTTGCTTTTGCTAATGACTTTAACCATCGCGACCCAACGACCTCACCTCGGTAAGCTTACAGATCAGGAATCAGCTTACAAATATATCCACACAATTCAAATCGATTGTCTACAGAATTCTTACCCATCACTTCCACTTTGCCTAGAACTGTCTTGCATCCCGACCCGTTCCCGTCCAACTACTGAGCCCCGAAGAGCGGACAGTTACCGTGGCCGAGCTAATCGATCAATTCTTGATGGCTTTTCCGGTACACGTCCAACCAATTCACCATTCGCTTGCCCATCTTCTCACATGAATGTCTATTTGCCTTTCCTGTTTAATTTCACATTATTTTGTTGTTTCACTAGCCTGAAGTGGATAGACAATTCTAAAAGCCATTCCCCCATGCTAACCCCTTGCGGCATTCGAAAGCCATTTATTGGGACTGCGCGGGGCTTGGCGGATGTTGCCTGCAGCAAAGCCTTTCCGCGACAGTGAAGCCTCACCTTAAAGCCCCTGTGTGCCGGACGATGACAGTGGACTTCGTACGTGATCGCGGCTCTAGAACGGATGTTTCGGTTCCTTCACGCTTGACAGAGATCCTGTGTCGCGGCGGTGGGACTTGAGGCGCGTGATGGAATTTTGTTGATTTTATAGCAAACTCTGTATTAAAGAGTGCGATCGTCGAATCATTTGAGGGTGTCCAATTCTAGGAATGGTGCAATATACAATCAGAATCAAACGTGAAACGTATTTTGGTGCAGTAGTTGTATGGATCATTATACGCTTTAATCAGGTGATCATCGTTGCAGAAACTCTTAAATTGCAATTTATGCATTGCTTCATACGCGTCATATGTCTATAAGATCAATAAAAACCCATCTGTATCCATGCCCAAATCCCCAAACGAATACAACGGTAGTCGGCAGCCATTATTCGGTGCTTGTCATGGTTGAACCGAGAATTAAAATTCATTACCCACTTGATTTATAAAGCCCTGTAATACGATAGCGCACCGTTGTGGTGTGGATCAGGGAGAAGCGCGATCGGTCTCGAACCTCATCGTGCTTTACGACCACCGTACCGGCTATGGTCCGCTGCCCGGAACCCTACATATCATTAAAAAACATGTTTCATGCCATCGATTTCTTAATCCACCAACCAAGCCACCAGCAGCGGAGATGCATCGGATTTGGTGCATGTTCCGAGTGCCTTGAGGGACATTCTAGTTCGTTGGAAGAATTCCGTCCGTTTTTGGTCAATGTAAATATCCATCATAGATGCCACGGTCGTTTGTATAAAATATGCAGCTAGAATAAACTAGCCGAGAAAGGTTTCAAGCCAAGAAAAATTCCATGCTGTGCAACGGTGAGATCTCCACAGGGTTTCTACTATTCGGAATAATTTCGGAACGCATCAAGCGATCGTGCACGTCCGACACATTCCATTCTAAGAAGCTAAGAACGCTACGCAAACATCCAAATATTGAAAATAGCTAAGCACTTAGAAGGAAAAGGAAAGTGAACCAGCAGAACCGCACAACGCCATCGTTAGGTGGTCCCGGGCATACCACAGCACGATTCACCTGTTCCAAAAAGATCGTAAGTCGTCAAGCGGACAGGTTGAAACTGCTAAAAGTACACATCATCGCAATGGAGCCGTTGCACGCACTCTCTAGCATAAGAACTCCACTGTACAGATGAAGAACCTAAAATGGAGTTAAATCCGAATTCTAGACACCCCACCAAGGAGGGGAAAAATTATACTTGCTAATTATAATGCTAAACTCGAGTGAAGAAATGAGGCCCTCCATCCAAACCACGCAAACCATGCTTGTGTGGTTGCAATTGCGAGGGAGCGTAATATACGGGCGAGGGAAGAATTTTCCGCTCGTCGGTCACGGATCGATAAGTTTCCACAGCCATTAAAATATCTGGTCTCTGGAACGAGTTAAGATTTCAAATTGGTTGCTCATAAACACGCATTAGGCTCCGGTTTCGTGTGGGGAGCGCTCTAACAATACAACAATCCAACGAAATTCCTCCATAGGGCTTTACACTGCAACATCCCCTCAAATTCTTGACCTATCTTTACACATTTCACATTTTAAAAGATTTACCTTGAAGCTTGAGGTTTTTCTTTATGGCACCATCAGTTTGTGGATCAATCACGGCTTCGACATTGAGCAGCGTGCCTAAGCACATAACCTAACAAGTTCAAAATAGGTGTCTATTGTTTCATAATTTATCTGCCCTTCAGCAAGCGGTTAGGTGTTTCTTTTATTTCTCCGTTCAAACAAATAAACAAACAAACGGCTAAACAATCACAGGTAATCAGGCCTGGAAGCTATTAAAGTCGTGCACGCCAGCTTTAGCCACCTGGTCACCTGGTTTACGGTCGGCCGAGGAAGCAAAACTTTTGACAGGTAACGTCTTACGCTGTAATTTAAATGATGGACTCGCACGTTGGGCCACCGAGAGAAACTTGCTGACGAGATTACAATAATGATGCAACGCTGTGCCGTTAATTAGGCTTCCATTCCATGTCAGCCGTTTCGCCGCATATAGCTTCGCATGCAATGGCATTCTGCAGTTCGGCAAGCATGTCGAAGGCGACCGTCAACAAGCTGATAATGTGTCACACGTGTATGCGTTATGTCTCACTTTGACTGCAAACATCTCGTGTTCCGAGCGAGATTCCCTCTAATTAGATACCATTTGAATGCGTTGATTCTGCACTGGTCTGGGCGGTATCTGTACCACCGATTAAACGTTGTTTAACTTTAGGATAAAATTGCAATTCCGTCACCTGTACCTGCCAAGAGCGTGCCAGTTAAGGGCACAACAAACATGGTTGAGCTAAATACCTTTACATTGCTATAAGTGATGAAAGCTATTGCAGTGGAAGGTGAGTAAAGAGTAAGGATTTTATTGATGAGTTTTCTAACCGAGATTCTATAGAAAAACATCTCATTAATTTATAGTTATAAATACTAACAGCAGAGCGACATTTATACTACATCTTAGCAAAGACTTGATGCTATAAAATATGCCAACACCTTCGTCTCGCAATACTTCAATCTCAAAAGGGTTAGGAATTTCTTCTGGAATTTCCCAAAATGCGGACTGACTTGGTGAAGAACAGTATTAAGCAATGAGAGAATCTTTTCTTCAATTGCCCATCAACGAGCCAACCATTACGAGGTGTGAGGAAAGACTAGTTCACCCGAATAGCACCGGTGTGGGAAACAAAAACCCAACTAGCACCCACCACCATCCTGAGGTCACTAGCGATCGTCTAGAGAGGTTTAGTCCGCAGCACAAAACGGTGCCAAAGTGTGAAGTCGATCACGGCGGAATAGTTTCGCTGGTGGTGAAAATCGTACATCTTCGCCAACGGCGGAAATCTTGGAATCGATGAAACGCAAAGGTCATTACGTGTCGGGCTTTGGGGCATATCTTTCGAACGGGGCACAGGATGGTGGTTTGTGGCGATGAACCCTTGATGTGTCAAACGGACCATCAATCGGCCAGTCGAGTGAACGAACACGGATGGATGGATGGGCATTGACTTCACAGCTCCAGTGTAAGCCGTAGATAAAAATGGACAGTTTGAAGCGATTTGATTAATTGAATTGAACTTTCTTTTATTCGCACCCAAAAGAGCGTCCTTTTCTTCATTTATAATGTGTGAAAATCAACAAATCGTGACCATCACGGCTGTCGAAGTTGTTTCTTTTTTGAGGAGAAAGACACACATTTCGGGACATAAGGTGTGCGCGGCGTGCCAAGAGATTAATCAAATTATGCAATTCGATTGAACATAGCCTTAGGCAGGGGAATAGACACAGTTCTGACCGTTTGAAGACTATCCTTACCGATATCCGCGCTTAGTAAGTCACGCCAAACATTTAAAAAACATCCCACCAGAACTAATCCATGTATCTGTTGGATTATGAATTGGGGTAGACGATGTGAGAAATTACCATGATTTACGACGCTCGTAAAATCGCGCTCACTAGAAAGAACCGCCAGAACATCCAGAACAGAGCCATTAATGCAGTACGGCGTGTGAAGTTCATGTGACACCAGCCAAACAACTGCGGTGGGAACTTGGGCGGTAAAAGTGCATTAGATAAAAGTCAATTGACAGACGTATCGCATCACTCAAACCGTGTAGCCGGGATGGGGATGTCTATGTGCGGCGGCATACTTTATGACATTTAAGTTTGATCCATTGCTTATGGCGGAAGTACTGGGGACTGGGTAGGCTCAGACAAGATGTCAAACCGTTTGCGGTAAAGATTTATGCCCGAAATAGAAAGAAGCCCTGAATGCAGTACCGATGCGGGGATGACTACAATCCAACCCATTCTATTGCATCCCCGTATGTCAAATGGTAGAGATCTTTGTCGGGAACCCATGCTCCAAGACGCAGTTCCTTGGAAATGATGGACAAAAAATGCAAACAACAAACAACATCAAACCTGAAAGAGAGTAAGGAACAAAAAAACTCCATATTTGTACTCACCTAAATCACTGTCACAGAGTACCATCTTGAGGGCCGTTTCTTCGCTTGGGAGACGGTTTTTGGTAACTGCTGCTTCTATTGCAGAGAAAATCGCCGTCTTTCTAGATCGTCTAACGATCGGTGACAACTTCCGGCTATGTCTCTCACTAGTTCAAGATGCTCAACACACACACAGACACACAACACACAGAGAAGAGTTAGTCGGTGACTAATCGCAAGTATTCTGCATAGATTTATATCTTCACCAACCAAATGCACCGGGAAGGAAAAGAATGGAAGTTAACACACTCTACGAAGATGCACTCTGCACTGTTATTGCATGCACAAACAAAACTTTGCAAACTTTGTCAAGCAACAAACTCCAAACGCAAACAAAACAAAACACTGGAAAGGGTAGGGAAGCTTTCCTCAGGAATATGGCCTACCTCTAGAAAACGTGGCGCAAAGATGATTCACTACGCCCCGTGCTCGTTTGTCTCCTCCTAGAGAAGCCGCTCCCTTTTTGCAGGAACGGAATCAGAGCAACAAAAATGGTGCACTTTGCACAGTTTTGCAACCCGGTTGCATCAGCACACACACGGTTCACTCCAAAAAAAAAAAAAAAAACAAAACGAGGATCTTGTTCTTGCTTGCTGCTGATCTTGGCTAAATCTGACACCCACCGATGGAGCGCAAATAAAGCAACACAACTGTCAACATCAGCTGTAATTCTGAACCGTGGAGCTGCTTCAGTGTCACTACTGCTCACTGGCCTTTGCGCTTTTTAAGGGCACGATCCGTCTTGGGGGAGGATCAGAACAAATTGTAGTTCCGACGTTTGGAGCGCTCAGAAGTTTATGCGTTACACCTTGTACTTTAGTTGCTCAACTTATCGCGTGGCTGCCGTATTGCTCATCTAGTTGAGTTGGAGCTTGATCATCGCGAGAAGTTCGGGTGACTGTGTAGAGTTCTGCAAAAGAAGAGGAAATGGAAGAATTTATTAAATAATAAAATTGTTTTTTTTTTTGTAACTACTACAGGAGTTAAAACAATGCCATTCAACTTCAAAAGTCTTTCTTCTACACCAATTGACTTCATGCTCAAGTATGAAGTATATTGCTGAATGTGAATGATTCCTTAACACAAAACCCCTAATCTAGACGCGTCACCTCACAAAACAATTGGTAACACAAGGCACAAAACCGCCAGTTCACCAGCAGACTTTGCCAAAACAGGGCACAACAGTTCAAAAGGGATCAAGTAACGAGCAGTAGGTCGTTGTCGTCTTTCATGCCATATTTTTCCAACCGAAACGGACCCAATAGAGGTTTTTTTTTGTAGAATGCCCCTGAGCCTCCGGAATCCGCGAAACAACCGCTTGGAAAATAAAGTAAAAATAAAAAAAAAACACTCGAAAACCGCTGATGAGAGTTTTGTGAGGGATTTTACTCCAGTCGGAAACAGTCGAAAGATGCACTTCGGGCGCAACGAGAAACCGGGGTCCGGCGGTGTCGTGCTGTAATCCGATCCATTCCATATGCCGCCGCGTCACCGAAAATGGGATCACGACGAGCGAGCGGCTTAAAAAAAACACACACACACACACATGCACATTTTCGAATCGAACTTTAAGTGGTTCGATTTATGGACGCTCCTTAGCTGGCAGAGTTCTTATGGAGGAGAATAATTACAGCAGGATGCTGGTAGAATGCGGGAATCGGTTTGAATGTTTGTCAAGGACCTTTTGCTCACACCTCAGCTGGAATGGAAAGCAATAGAGTTTTTCAATTCGATTCTTTGATAATTAAAAAAAACCCTTATTGAATCGATTGAGAAACTAATTTACATCTCCACAATGCTTTCATTTGGAGCTGATTAGGCTTCGCACAATAGAATAATTTATCTGGAAAAATTATCACAAAGCGCGATAGTTTTGATTTGCATAATGTGAAAATAATAAATCCACAAAAGCGCAGTACCGGAAAAAGGCTCAATAAATTTCATTCTCTATCTTAAGTTTGGGAATCGGAAAATGCGTAAGAAAAGAACTTCAACTACAGCTTCCAGCTTTCTTTTGATAGACAAGAATAACGAGGGATCTTCAGCAAAAAAAAAAAAAAGGTGCTTCGGAACATTGTCACCGACTAGGTAATCTTCCTCGCAAACAATAAACACCTCAACACACTGTTAAGCAACCCTCGTTTTTTAACAGATTAACGATCCTCACAAAGTCAACGTTTTAAGGGCCGGTGACGTTCTCAAAAGGATTGAAGGTTGCACCGATTGCAGGGTTTCAGCTTTAACCTAACATCCTAACAAGATGTCTAACTCTCTGTGGACGTGGATTTTCCCCCTCGTGGAAAGCCCATGTACAAGATGCTTCAGAGATGCTGCACGGTGAAACTAATTGCAACTGAAACGTGGTAAAATCGTTAACTTCCTGCTGTAAGGACACATGAAGGATGGCGCCTAGCAGCCAGCGAACAGCCTGCGTACTGTACTGTTTTTATTAATGAACCACAGATGGTTCCCTCCGTACGGTTAAACCCCCTCGGGATGTTTTATACGTCCTTTCCGAAATCTCCGAACGAGTTCCGGTTCAAGTGTGTGTGTGAGTGTGTGTGAATGTTTTAACGGCATGCGTGCGTTCCTTCCCCCGGGGAGTACCTTTTATGACCCTTAGCGTACCAAAAACAACAAGAAAAACGGGCCTCTCTTATCTCGCACTTCGCATTTCATCGGCAACACAAAATAAGGTAAACCACATAGGACCAAACAACGAGGTATGGCCATCTTACCTTCCCTGAATTTATTACTTCGTTGGCACGGAAAACATCAGCTTCAACTTTATCCAAAGTGCCGCGTCCAGCTTCCTGAAGTGCTTTATTAGGTTCAAGTCAAATTTGTCACTGCGGCCGTTTAGTGTTTGTCGACAGGTAAGCGTGATCGTACTGCACGGTTAACGAGAGTCCCTAAGCGACCGGTTATGAGTTCTTAAAAAGCGCTTAAAAAGCGTAACAAATCCGGTGACATCCCCCAAAATGTTTGCCCAGAGAAAAAGAGTAACAACGCCAAGAAGCCATTATTTTGGCATTTTTCATTCCAAACTGCTCAAAACAGCTAAGGATGCTTTAGCTAATCGATAACGTTTATTGGAATAAATTTTAAAAAAAGTGTGAAGGACATACTGATTTTCTCTAAATATTTTTAAATACCCTTCTACTAACTAGTCACAAAAACATGTTTAGAAAATCAATTCTCATGTCGCCTGAATTTACTGACAAGAGAAAAGCATCAAAGAAAAGCAATCATACATTTCGAAGGCTTTTTTTAAATAGCTTAATGATTCTATGTCCAATCAACAATATAAAAAAAATTATTCCTCAAAATTATTTATCTTTTTTTTTCGTTACAGAAATACGTCCACTTCTTGGATCAACGACGAAGGTCATGCCGACTATCGAATAACTAGGCTTGCTGATAACCTCGTATTTGGATAGTCAATCCTCACTACGGAGAAACGGCCCGGATCGGATTTGAACTCCGGTCTTGCCGTGTGCAGACCGGCGCTGTATTCGCATTACCATCGAGCCGACTCTGAACAGAAACAACCTATCCAAGCCCTTTAAAGACCGTTTAGAACTTTTCAAAATTTAAGTGCCATTTTAGAAAAAGAAGAATGATTTCCTGATTAATGCCAGCCATCGAATGGCTTACTAAACTTGTTGGTAGCACGTAGTTGGAAAGTCAGCCCTTACTAGCGAAAGAAGATTTTGTTGAATACTAAGTTTTCCAAGGGAATTTGTAATAAATTTTCATTGTTCATTATTTCTAGACCTCAAACAATCATGCTGAGTCAAAATCAAAAAAAATTTCAATATGAGCATAGTACGGATTTCTATTCAAGATGCTGTAAATACTGCTGGGCGTTGAACGCAAAAACAAGGATCGTAGCACACAAGGAGCAAAAACATATTTTTCCGTGGCCTACTTCGAATCGCTAGGAAGAAAAACAGATGATCCATATTTCTACCACCATTCCAACAACACATGTGGCGTTCAGGTTTTCTGCTTGTGAAGAGGATTCACTTGAGTGTTGAAGAAATGGAAGAAGTGAAGCAAAAAAGGCACGAACGAATGCCTCCCTCGCATTAACATCCGGTGCAGTGTGCTGCCCCGGCGGAACATCCCGATAAGGATTTGTAAACGGAAGGAAACGATCTAACCTCTCACACCTCGAGCCTCGGTAATGTAACTCAACATATTTATACACAAATCCAAAAGATGTATGTTTTTCTAACGGAAATGAATAAGTGAACTTACCTTCTTCCATCGTTGTAATATTTCATGTTCTCGGCTGGGAAGTCGAAGGCCACGGCGCACTTAGGCGGTCTGCCCGGCTACTCCGATTATGGTTCGTTATTTTTTTTACCTCCGAGGCAAAAAAGATAAGAAACACATTCACTTCACTTGAGCTAAGAAAAAAAAATAGATCCAAGCAGGAGTAAACCAACGAACGGCTTGCTTTCGTACGAAACACTTCAATGCACTGAACTGATCTGTACAATTTTCCGATTAGAAAACGACGCCCCAATCTCAAGAGCTTCCAAAATTAAATGCATCACATGTGCGTCTCTCGCTCGGCTTTGTCTGTTATCTGCCGAGGGCAGCGTGAAAAGGGCCAATAGGTTCGACTGTTTGGCTGATTTCGTTTTTTTCGGGTTTTGCTCCACTTTCCCCACTAACAAGACGTGCTTGCGCGCTGTTGGTTGTTTTGTATTGAATTAATTTCGATTATTTACACAATCTGTAAGCGTAATTAACTTCTATTTGCTTCTTACAATTATGTGCACTTTCGATAAACGTAATTTTTCACACTATTTTCACTTTGCACTTTGCTGAAACATACATTTAAATATTAAAAAGGGGAAAACATTATTAATTTTTAATCTTTAGCTTCTCCTAAAACCACAGCAAACAATGGCCGCCATATGGTTGGTTCTATATCGGAATTGAAGATTCACTTTTCTTTTTGTTTTTGCTTGCCAACGGTTACTGACGTGATCGAAAGAATGTATTGCTTTTTTGAAATTTCTTCTAGCGCGGAACGAAACACTCGAAGCCGGGAAAGACTCCCCGCATACCGATTGCCGGAACAGACAAACGTTGCTCTGAAAGGCAAGAATGCACGCAGCCCCATCTCGGAAAGATGGCCATAAATCACGGATGAGTACAGGCACGTCCTCCACGACGAGTCATCGAATATGCGTTTTCTCGAGTCACGCGAACGTGTGACTGCAGAGACACGAGCGCGCCGCAATTTTGTACTCAAATGTGACACTTTCGAGCGTTTCGATCACGTCCCCGCCCCGAGCTACCAATTTCGTGCGTGCTTTCGTCCCACTTTTCGCAAACCAGAACCACATTGTACACTTGCGAAAGAATACGTTTGTGATAACAATGGCATGCGGTCTGTGACATTGTTGTCCGAGGCGTTTCGCTCACAACTTCAGCTTTGCGTGTGTGTTTTATAAACAAAACAAAAACAAATCACTTCTAATTTGCTTACGCACCGATAACGCGAAACGGGGTGAAATATTTACGTCGCTGCCAAAACACATTTCCGCGATCACCACACTCTCGAGGCACTCGCGCGCGCATACGCACACCCTTCACGTTCAACGTTCAAATTCTGTTTGGCACGCAAGTGGCGGCGGTAACCGAACGACCGAAAGCAAACAAATGCGTTCCGGTACAAACCCTGTAGCCTAGGTGGCTACACCAATACAGTTGCAAATGCGGCGGGTACGTCAGTGAACTGTCAATTTTCATAAGGAGGAAAAGTGACAGCTAAGGCTACAGTGAAGCACAAACTTAGACGCTGGTTGGAATATTCGAAATATTAAATTTCAGAGAACTTAATAGAATAGTAGCAGCACTCAAAAAGGATTTTTTCATATGGAATATGGAATATGTAATCAAACTGTTGGATTAAATTTTAACTTGGCGGTTTAACAGGGGAACACTTCAAATGCTCGACAGAAATTCTGCAGCAGATTGCAAAATTCCACTATAAATTTGAAAAATTCCACTGAGTGATTGAAAAGCTCCATTTATATCGTAATCGAAACCCCGTAATGAATATTTTTCATTACTAGAAAACATGATTATCTACTACTTACTTGCTTATCGGTAGGACTGCAACCGTTTTGTTGTCTCTTGCCTGCTGCAGCTATCCTCACGGTCCATCGCCGTTACACAATCCGTTATCCCGGTCATTCTGGTATCAAATGTTCACTTCACTTCACCACTGTTTGAGCCTGTCCTCATGGACGGCATAAAAAAATCCCAAAACAAGACATACATACAGGGCCAAAAATCCATCTAAAGATTATTCTTATGAACGCTGGTAAACCTCTCTTAGCAGCGTTCGAAGGAATAATGCTCAGAAGGATTGTTGTACTCATATGAATGTCTCAGTGGCGTATGCGAATACCGGACTAATAAAAGTTCTATACGGTCCCTGCTTCGTCTACTAGAGTATTATGCCAAAGACATATTGGATTCTTGAAAACGTGAGTACTATCCGGATCCAACAAACTGAATCCAACATTCAATAGTTTCTTATCCCCAGAACAAGCTTACCCTCTAAGCAATCTTCCGTACAGTTCCGCTAACCTTACTCATTTTCTTGTGATCAAAGACGCTTATTTACTCACTCTTACAAATGTTCTTCGAGTTCTCTGCATTGCTCTCCGCCTAAAGCCAGCCCGAAACCAATGCCTATAAGTAACCTGGAACTTTTGACAACCACCCATTTACCTTTGTTCTCTCATCTGCTTCCCAGTCTTGTAGCCCCTACACATTGGGTTACGAGATTAGGACGCGAGAACATACGAAATGTTAAGCTGTTAATAGCCCCAGACTACTTGTAGGCAGCACTGTTGGTCGCGCTTAAGACTTTAATGGCACGAAAATTTCCATCGTATGTCTCAAGCATTTCAACTTTGCCCAACTTGACCATCATCTGGAACCCTAAAAACTATCATCATCTGGTAAAAAACGGTCAGAACTCCCATACTCCAGGGAAAATGCGGCTCTAGATTTTTTATCAGCGTCCCTATTCTCGCTCAACCCCAGATCGGATTCGTCACACGGTACCTCAAATCTAACACCACTGAGATTCTGATTCGATTGATCAAGACTTTCCCCTTTTATTCCTCGACAATTCCTTTATTACCACCGCAATCCTTTTATTAGCCATGTTTTAGCGCACTACTTGTTAAGCTCTCTCCAATTCGATCATTTTTTTTAGTGTTTTTGTTTTTTTTTATTTATTTCATTTCCGTGCCTTATTTTTTGCCGCTCCACAGTAATGGTGATCTCAACCCTTCTTCCCGTTTCGCCTATCATCCTTCTCCTCCGCGAATGTGAATGTGTGGTTGTGGTTCGAATGTTGCTGGCTTAATAACTTCCTCGTTATTTCTACTAGCCCTTCTAGTCTCTTGCACTTGCAGTAAAAATAAAGTAAAGAGATGTGGCTTCATATTGATCATGTCGTCCATTTGTAGTTCTCTCTCTCTCTCTCTCTCTCTCTCTCTCTCTCTCTCTCTCTGTTACTCGATCCATTTGTGGTATGCCATTGAAAATAGATATATAAGCTGATGATACAATAATAATAATAAATAGAGGAAGCAAATACCTTTGTTTCTGCCTCCTGTTCTGCAATTACTTTGCGATCTCGCACAGGTGTGGCACTACACTTCTTGCCTTTGCTTTTGCTAATCTGTATTGTGTTTGAAGATTTTAAGGCCATGCCAAAATGAACATGAAAAAGCCTTCTGCATCAGAAAATTTACAAATCTTGGCGCGTTTAGAGAGTCGCGGTAGTAGACGTACATACTACTGCAGTTAAGTAGTAGAATGGAGTGATCTTCAGTTTTGTGGAAGAAAAAAAACGAAAAAAAAAGAAAAAACTCACTTCTTATTGAGAAGTCGTTTTTTTGCGTCCCCGGGAAACTTAATACAACTAGGGCGTGACCCTCCTCCACACCGATTTTACCGTTTTCGTGTGCTTTACATCTGAGGCGGCAGTAGCAGATGCGGGGAATGGGTGTTGCATTTATCCTAAGGTCTATAATATATTGGTATTTGTTATCGTCGGTGTCCGCCAGGGGGGTGGTAAAAGAAAATGAAAAATCCTTCATTCTACCACACATTCCTATTGGAACACACACACACACACATTTGCGGTGTGGGGTTCTGTTGCTGTTGCTGTTGCTTTCCTCTTTGTCTACGTTTATTTATTTTTTTCTGCAACGTATATGACGACCCGGCCCGGAATTTTTGTTAAAGATTTTTTTTTGTTTACCTAAACATCATGTTGTTTCATTAGCTGTAATTATACATAATTATATATATTTTCGTCCTTCCGCTTAGCAAAACATGCGCGTGAGTTGAATGATCTTCGGGTATCGTCATCACCCTCCCCACAACTTTGCCATCATCGGGTGTTTGCTGTGTGTCGTTTGCGTGTGTGTAATTTGTCCTTTTCCATTTCCTGGCTTAAACATCGATAAGACATCTTGTTTTACCACACAATGATGAAGACATCAACCGGCTATTCGTTTTCCCACATTCAATGAGAAACCAATGGCATAGGGCCCAGACAAAACAATAAAAAACGACAAGCGTCCACATGTTTTAAACAACGCACAGTTCAAAATATACACAACGCATACGTTGTATACTTCAAATTCCGCATTGTTTTAATCATGTGGACTTTTTTTTACATGAGACGACCCCCCTCTATCGACAAAATCTACCAATTAAGGCACTATAAGGGGCAATTGTGTATTGAAAAATCCCTTAGTAGTGATTATTGTGGCAATTTTGTCAATAGGAGATACTCTTGACGGGCACTGTAATATACTACTACTACTACTACTACGAAGAGAAGAGAGTGCAAAAACAACACAACACAACGGAAGCGCGCTTTTGAGGAGGCTTATATTTCATCCTTTAAATGTTCACCCATTCTCATCAATCGTATCCCGCACATATTTGCCTATCGCTTAACTCCTCGAGAGAGTGTGTGTTAGTGTGTATGTGTATAATGCGCTTCTCTCTTATTACATTACATTGCCTGGTTAAATAATCTTGTATCTGCTTTCTCGCTTTCTTTGCCTATCATAAACTAAGCTTACGTAGAATGTGTGTGTGTGTGTGTAGTAGTAGTAGTAGTAGTCCGTATCCTTACTGTCTCCGTAGTAGTATTTAAGTTGAATATGTATGTGTGTGTGTGTAAACTAGTATGTTTTTACGTGTTGGAGTGTATGTATGTAATTTATCTTCGCGTCACAGTATGATGTGTCCTCGGTTCGATTAGATTACTCTCCAAGTCATTGTAGGTCATACAACACTCTTCCTGAAGCCAGCGCCTGCTTGATGTTGTTCTTGAAAAAAAAACCCCATTGTAGTGGTAATAGTAGCAGTAGTAGTAGTATCTGGAATCGTGCCACTCAGTTTTCCAACATTTAACACACGCACATACATATAGTGCAACAACGCACCCATCACACCCACCACAGGACACACACACGCAAGCGGATAAACTTAGTAAACGATCCTTCTGCTACACACAACACGCTTGTTTGCCTGTTTGCCTGCTTGCCTGTCTCTCTCCTACCCTCCCTCTCCCCTTCTCTTTCGCTTTTCTTGCACACACTATAAGCTTCTTATACTGTCCCATTGTTCCTTTTTACGCGGCCACAACAAAAAAAAAGAAGATAAACTGAATAAACTCGAGTTGATCGGCGCGTCCGGCGATGACGACTGAGCGCGCGTAGAACCCTCCTCTTCTGTTTTTCCCTACACTTTTCTCTCTCTCTCTCTCTCGATCAAATGGATGATTTCAGTTTTGTTGTGTTTGTAGTTTATTTGTGTATGTGTGTGTGTGTATTTTTTTCCTCTTTTTTCTTTTCTTTTCTTGCTGCTTCGCTAATAGCTAATTTGCTTACCACCGGTCTTAAGACGGCGGTAGCGACGCGAAAACACCGCCACTTGCACACTCTCTCTCGCTCTGCCTACTTAACGGTTCGCATTTTTCAGCTGGTTGGAAAGCCAGTCGAGTCCTTCGTACAGTCCGTCGCCGCTAGTTGCACAGGTTGCCTGAATGTACCAGTTGCGGTTTCGTAGCGAGTGTAGTCCTAGCTTGTCGGTGATTTCTGCCGCGTTCATTGCGTTTGGTAGATCCTATAAAACGGTTAAAAAAACGATGGTTAAATCGTGTGTAAATGTGTGTGTATGCGCCGAGATGCTAATTGGTGGTATTGGTTGTCATTTTTGGTGATAATGAGCGGGGCAAAGTGCAATTCACACTTCGCATCCCGTACAGTCGCCGGCGTGCAGAATAACATCTTTGTTAGTAGCGACAGAGATCAACCCATTGCACAGAAGAGAGCAGTAGCGAACCAATGTTGGGGTAAAATTATTTCTTTTTCAGATTTTCCCATTTGTAGAAGAATAGAATGAGTGACAAACAGCTCAGCTGGTCCGTTTAAGTACACTCATAGGAAGGAATGATCCGAAGGATCAAAGCATCCGTCTGTACCTAGACAAAATGAACAAAATGGACAGCGGTCCTTGCAATAACGGCAGATGCTTGCTTGTTCCCGAAAGTATTTATACTGATTGTGTAATTCAACCAATTTGATTTCTTCTTTGCCCTCCCTCCTCAAATCGAACCATACCTGTTTGTTTGCGAATATCAGTAGAACAGCATCTCTGAGCTCATCCTCGGCCAGCATTCGCATCAGTTCTTCCCGGGCCTCACCGATACGCTCTCTGTCGTTACTATCGACCACGAAGATAAGTCCCTGAAAGTTTTTGTGGGAACAGGAATCATGTTTACATCAGTAAAAGGGACACGAGAAACCTTCCTAATGATAGTACTTACTTGTGTGTTTTGGAAGTAATGCCTCCAGAGGGGCCGAATCTTATCCTGACCGCCCACATCCCAAACCGTAAAACTAATGTTTTTATACTCTACAGTCTCGACGTTGAAACCTGAAAAATTGGAAACATTCCACAAATTGTTAATTTAATATACGATTAATCCACACACTCACACTGCTGCCGTTTTAAACTTACCAATTGTAGGAATCGTTGTAACAATTTCACCTAATTTTAGTTTATACAGGATCGTGGTTTTACCGGCAGCGTCCAATCCGACCATCAGAATTCTCATCTCCTTTTTGCCGAACAATCCTTTGAACAGATTAGCGAATACGTTCCCCATTTTGCTGTGTTGAAATTTATCGTTTTGTTACACACGTACACACACAAGCGCACACCTTAAAAAAGAATAGAAAGCAGTTAAATGTTAAAATTAAATTCGTCAATCTTCCACTTTCATATGATCCTCTTTTGTATCATCTTACGCACCTTTTTCCTTGAAAGATCGACACGATATGATCTCAGATTTGTTACGCTGGAAAGCTTTTCTCTCTCTCTATCACACACACAACCGGACCACAAACAAGATTGTGTGCCCGGGGGAGTGGGGGATGATGAATTGGGGAGTAAATGGAATGTGTTACAGAAAAGCACAAATGGCTTAACTTACAGCGCACGATCTACTAGTAAACTAATAAACCTAGATCACTCTCCCTCTATCTCTCTCGTCTGTGTCTTGTACACCACTCACTACGCGACACTTTCACCGATTGGCTGACGGGATGTAATATACTGTTGTTTGAACTTTATAGTTCTTTGCTAAAGAAACATTAAAACACACACGCGGGTACGGTCTTTGCCGGTTTTCCACACGCACTTCAGCACTTAATTCCGAACGATCGGAAATTGTTATTGAAGGGTTGTTGCCTTTTTTTGTTGAACTTGCGTCCAGCCTAGTATAATATCTGAAAGAAAAGAGGGAAATTTAAATTAGCCAGTTGTGCTTCGAATGCAGTTTTGATCTACACAACATTCCCCTATAGCTTGCCGGACGTGTGCGTGTTTCTTGTGTTCGTTATAAAAATCAATACCCGGATACTCTGTGCTGTGTGCTCACAAATCAATTCATTCCGACCGATCCCTTGGGCCTTTCCTGTGGTAATTTTGTACCGCGTTTCGTATATTTCAGATAGCCGGGGAGCTCTCTGTATGGCTGCCATGGTTGGTTCACGTGACGCTCCACTTCGCTGATAATGAATCACCCTCATCCCCCCATTGCGAAAATGGCTTAATTTGCAACACTTTAGCTTAAAACAAAGGCCCTTTTCGGGTACAATCACTTGATGATTGCGGTGTAGAAACAGCTAAAGCGCTTGTAAACGATAGCAAGTTTCAATTAGTTGACATTTTCATTTCAGTTGATTGAAAATTGCTGATCCCGTGCTCGGCACACAAAAATTTCACGGGTTGTTATGAACTTTTACATTAAATTTAAATTAATTTTAAATTTTTAATTATTAATTTTTTGGCTTAGGTTTCCAAAAAACGATTTCAAAGCGAGAAAATTTCACAGAAACTCATTTGAGCCTGAAATTTTGATTTTCAAATCGCTAGTGACTCACAGCCTTGTTAAGTTGTAGTTTCACACCACTGAAATGTAGATTTAAAAGTTAACATTGGATGAAAGTTGCATCCGAATATCAGTGCTTTTTAGAAACAAAGTAACTTGGGGAACAATCACCATAGCAACATTGGGTTTAATTAATTTCAAAGGATTCAAAGCATTCCTCTTCAATTCGTTCCTTTATTTTTTAACACAGTGACCGTGTTGCCGTGTTACTATGTTGACTCAACATTTTTCCTCCGACCGGACAACTTTTTTTATGCTGCCGGTGATGTGTGGAGAAAGCATCAACTGCATACGACTTTACCCCACATAAGGCTGCGATACTGACACACAAACGTGTACGCACACATACACGAGTGTGTCTCGCGTAGGGAAAATCGAGCATAACGGCACACACGCACACCGACATAGAGCCACATTCGATCGACTTTCCGGGACGGGAAAAATTTCCAACCATCCGCCAGCCGAAAAGAAGCATCTCTCCAACCTGTTACTACGGCCCCCGTGTGTAGTGTATTCGGTATTCCGTAATCTTCCCAACGGTTTAGGTGTCTGATTGACACAGGCGCGTTCAAAACTCTAACGCACCAGGCTCTAAGCTAAAAAAAAAGGAGAGGGGGGGGATCCCTGCCCGTATGTTGGCTGCTGCTGCTGCGGAACATTAGCCGACGCATATGGGTGGCTTCCCGTCCATGGGCGCGCGTGTAGTGGTGCGAACGCTACGCTCTTCTACGTGCAGGTGTATGTGTGTTGTACGGCTTTCAACGTAAAGTAACGTGTACATCGGGTCGGGTTCTACGGTGAATCAGCCTGTGCCACACCACCGCAACTACTGGATGGATGGATGGATGGACACCGTCGTGGCTTCTTGTTCGCTTATCGGAGACCCCTTATTGGCCTGAAAATGAATACAACCCCAAAATAACTTCCCTCGGTGGGTGAAGACACCAAGTAAAGCGCACGTAATTCCGCAACTTGTTCCAAATCAATCGAACGCCCATTTCCGCTGATAACAGATCTGGGTACAATCTATAAGCATAAGCGGACACACATTTTGCCGTGCTTCGAGCTTGAGTCGCTTGATCGAGACCCTCTCTATCTGGGGTATCGTTTCCACAGACTAGCCGTTTGGCTTAATTTCCAGTGCACTTGTCCGCCGCCCGACGTCGTCGTCGTCGTCAGATGTGGCATTGTTCTTCTCTTCGTTCTTTGAGCTCTTTTCTTATTTATGCTTCTTTGCTCTCACTTGCTCCTGCACACATATTCACACAATTTCTCTCTCGCTCTCTCGCTTGAACACGTCAGAGCGCAACGGTGAAAATACACCCTTCTTCTGGCACTTTTCTTCCATAGTGAAACACTTGAAAAGTTCACAAAAGTCCGGGACGAAAAAAGCATAC
This sequence comes from Anopheles maculipalpis, assembly GCF_943734695.1. Taxonomy (NCBI): domain Eukaryota; kingdom Metazoa; phylum Arthropoda; class Insecta; order Diptera; family Culicidae; genus Anopheles; species Anopheles maculipalpis. Next base: position 88,962,433 of record NC_064871.1, read on the forward strand.
ATTTATGCTATTATCTTACAGGAATACAGCGACATCACGTATTTCATGCTTTTGCCAACCCTTTTCGCTACATTAAAAGCCCAATAAATTGGTTGACTTGGTTTTTTCCTTAGTAGTATGCGAGTGACGTTGGTGATGATGATGATGATGACTTTGCTTCACACAACGCGCGCACACACACACAAACACACCCCCATACACAAACGCACGGATCCGCTGACGACGGCAACGAAAAAACCACCACGAATTGTACACGCGCAGCAAGCAAGAGCGAGACAGAAGGCACAGGAAAAGAAAGAAGCAGCACGGTAGCGCTAGCCCCAAGATGGCGACTGTGCGGGTTACCGCTAGGGCGACAATCGTGTGCACAACTAAAACCGATTTTTTCACACCCTTGCGTCGTGAAACACATCCACCAAACTAGCTCACGACATTCACGGACCGTTCACCGATGCACGAATCCCTGTTTGCAGCGTTTCACTTACGTACTTTCTTTGCAATTCGCGGCCCAAAACCCAGTGCTCGCGGTCTCGACCTGTTCCGTCACTTTTCGCCACCACGAATTACATTCAAAGCTCGCGGCGAGCTAACTTTCGTCTGCGGACGCATGCACACGCAAACACACACACATGCATTTCTGTTTTTCGCCTACTTTTTTATTGACAGTTGCTGCTAATGTCGATTCCGGTATACACACGCCGGAGGTTTTGATCGACTTTCGCTGCCACGTCGGCCGACATGTGGCAGGTTTAGTGGTGCGAGCTTGTTTCTTGAACGCTTTTGCAAGACACGGTGTTTTGTCGACACAAAGGGGCGCTGTTTTTCCCTTTTTTCTTAGGAATGAAATAAAAATATTACTTACAACAACAAAAATGCACACAACCAGAAAAAGGGTCACAAATAATCGGGTAAACAGTTGATTTTACCCAACAGGAAGAGAAAAATATTACAATAAAAACCATAATAATGGTTCCATCTGGCAGGCAATACATCAACAAAGCACACCCCAGAAGGCAGAATGCACGAATGATGTTGATGCTGTTGATTTTGCTTGTTTTACTCATTACAACAAAGTATTACACAGAGGATATAACACTTTGTATCTGGTACACATTGCCCTTGTATTGGATGGAAAGAAAATTGTTTGAAAGCTTGTATGCCGATAAAGCTATTTCCATTCCGTACCATATTGACACTTTTTCGTTCCTTTGGTATCATCGTCACAGGATTATATTGCTTTCGTGGATGTTATTTGCACTTTTTCTGTATTGCTTTTTGTTTTTCACATTTTAAACTTCATATTCAGATTGTCCTATATCCTCCTTCTACGTAGAAAAAAAAACAATTACGATGCTTCTAGCCCTATTCCTTCTAATTCTACATGCACTTGCTACAACAAACAAAAGCGAATGTACACTGCTCCGGCAAACAATTCAGTTGGTAGTAATTTATATATGCTTTGCAAACGGTTTCCTCAACATGCACGAAACAACACAGCAAGCCATGGTATATGCCGCACCGTATCCACGTCGTCAAATTGCCACACTCTTTTCGCCGTCGTTACAATGAAATGGGTATGGAACCGTGCAAGACGTTAAAAGGACACGCGACAAACGCCCTCCCATCTGCAGTAATATGCACCTTTCGTATCAGCCTGGAATCGGGATTCTCGCCAACTTTTTCGATGATACGATGGAAATGCAAAACGCAAAACCGAATGATTTGGATGTTGTGATTTTCCTCTATGCACTCTCACTCGTCACACCGCTCTACCAAACAGTGCGCATACTTGATGATTAATTCCACATGACAGCTATATCGCCGATCGCATCGCAATCCAATCGACCGGTCATTTTTAATTAACATTTGCTGAGGAGAATGTTGATCCTAGGGCTGTAACTGCCCTAAAGGTTTGTAGTAAACCTCATCTAATTGCTACACAATTTATTACCATTTTTTTTGTTCGATTGGTAAAACTGCGAAATTTTACTGTAAATATTTAAAATGATCGTTAGAGCTAGGAAAGGCTAACGAAGGCAAAAGCTAATAACCTTCAGGGCAAAGCAAATAAAGCAATAAAGTTATATATAAGTTGCACGATGCAAAACCATCACGAGTTGTAACTTGAAATCAGCCAAAGAATTCGGATGCGCGATGGTGACCATGTGCTGCACGATAAGATCGCTCATTTTCGGGACAATCCGTGAGAGACATTTGCTAGCTTATTGATTACTAATTAAATAACAAGCTAAAAGTGTGGGAAAGCGACTCTCACACTGAAATCAATTCAAAACAATTCCATACAACTAAATCTGAAAAGGCTAGTTTTGAATATTAAACTTTCTTTTTTTGTAACTTATATTTATAACCTTTCTCTTACAATAAGACAGTCGATCTAATGTGAGCCGATTGGTTGATTATTTAGCGTACGATCATGCTCCCTTACTTTCGTTAAAGTAAAGAAATCGATTGCTTTTCCCCTTGTGTGTATATTTCATATGAATTAATATGGTTAAATTTGTGTGTTTGGGTCATTTAATTAGTCACTAAAACTCACTACCGTTTTTTTTTTTTATAAAACATGACCGTTCGGTTCAGGGAGTGAGGGCCGATGAAGATGAGAGAGAATAAAAATTAGCCCGCCGTATGCGAAGAAAATTAGTTGCAAGCAGCAGTAAGTTAATATCTACCCTAAATAACACTTAATCATAACAATACAATGTACGCATAGTTGTAGCTTAAAAGAAATTATAAACGTTAACGTGTAGCTGGCTGAGCGGGCTCCTTTCGGGTAGGCTAGCAATCTACAACTTTACAGAGTGTAGAGTTGGGATTTTTTGTGTTTTAGTTAACCAGATTTAATGATTGATACTGTTCGTCATTAACCTCCGTCATCATGAAGCTGCCATCGGGAAGGAGGAGAACGACCCGCCTGGTACCGCCTGTAGGAGAAAAATGTATATAAAGGTGGAATATGTTATAAATGTACTATATGTTACATGATTTGTATTGCTTTGTTGTTCATAATTAAAACGAAAATCGCGATGGAGTCGCACCAAACCAATGACAAATATGTCAAAAGTAAGAACATTTTTATGTCCGCTTTCCAAAAAAGCTGATTTCGAATTTCAAAATTGATGAAAGGTCTTATTTGATGGCCTTATATGTAGTAACAACTTATCCTTGTTTCTTAGAGTTTATATTTAATTATTGAAAAGCTTTCTTAATTTTGAAACTTGACTTATTCAATCTACAAACGATTTTTTTCGAATGTTATCCCAATGGCAAGATTCAAACAAAAAATACGATCAAATGTAAATATAATAAGCAAAAAACTACTCTTACCAGGCGACGGTTGATCGGCTTGCACAACCTCGGCCGTAATTTGTGTGTCTTGCGAATCTTCGGTCGAAATCGTCAACTCCTGGTTGGTATCGACGGACTGCTGATACTGTGCCGCCTGCTCTTCCGTCATCTCCTGGCCCTGTGATGAGAAGGAAAAAAAGCGTGTAAAATCTCTTCCTGTCGGTTTAGCGAAAGCAAACACTTACCTCCTGCGGTACGGCAACAGCTTCCGAAACGGCTGCATCCAGCGTCAGCACTCCTCCCGCACCACCTGCCCCATCTTCCTCGCCCTCCTGCGATGCAACCAACACACAACTCTGCTCCCCATCCGAACCTTGCGCGATCAGTATCGTTTGGCCTTCGGCGTTCTTGCCCGCCACCTGATACACGGTACCATCCTCACCCGCCACCAGTATCGGTGTACCGTCCTCGTTCGTCAGTAGTTGCTGAACCTGTGTGTCCGTCTGATCGCCACCGGTTGCCACTACCATCTGCTCACCTTCGGCGGTAGCTTGCTCCGAGGAGGACGCAGTGTTGGCGGTTGCGACCGATTCCTGCTTCACCAAGTCCCCTCCTTTTTTATCTTCCGGTTCCGCTTCCGGGCTGGGAACGGGTGTGGGTTCACCTTCTGCCTGTGCGAGTACTTTACCCGTTACCGGGCAGAGGGTCATCGCACGCGGTGGACTTGGTGGAGCAGGAATTGAAATATTGGACGAGAATCCATCGGTCATCGGTTCAGACTCTTCCTCCTCATTGCCAATAGCCTTTTTGCCACCGGCCACCGTACTGGATGTGATGACACGCTTCACCACATTTACGCCTTGTCGGCGTAGTGCGTTAATCTTCTGCTCGGACGAGGCGCTGCCACCGACGGTACGGGTCATGGTGGATGTGCGGACCACCGTACCGGGTGTGCCGGAAGCGGATGATACGAACCGACTCACGGTTGGTTTTGGTTGGGAAGTTGAAATGACCCGTGGGGAGGCTGTCGTTCGCTGCTGACCGCCCATAACTGCCGAAGGGGCTGGTTTAGGCAGCCGAGTGGAAGAAGGATAAACTGTCGGCTTCGAGCCGGGATCTCCAGCAAGACGTTGCTGCTGTTGCTGCGGCTGCTGCCCGGGCGAGAACGGAACCAACCTGGGCGTTTTGCGGATGGTCTGCTTTACCAGCTGCTCCGTACCGTCGATGTTCCGACGTATGATGCGTGTCGTAACTCCGGACGAATCCGTCGTGGAAGCGCCGGTCGCGATGGTAATCGGACGAGACGGCGGATGATGGGTCGTTGTTGTACCGGAAGATGCCGACGTTACAGTCGCTTTCGGGGCCGAGCTCTGTGGGGAAGAACCGGTCGGTTCGGATTTGACTTTGAATATTCCGTGCACACCACCACCACCACCACCACTCACTTCCGACTTCGAGATGATCTTTACCTTGGCCGCTTCGCCGACACTGCGTGGCGATAGGCGCGCCGTGATGGCCCCTGTCGTACCGCCGGTGCCCCCACCCACAACCAACTGCTGTCCGGGTGATCGTTTACTTATTCCGCTAGCGATACCGTCTTTGGGCGATTTTATGATGACAACCTCGGCCGAACTGCCATCCTTCGCATGAGTCGCTACCGTACCGTTCATGGTGGATTTTACAATACTCGACGACGCACCACCCGCACCCGCTGCCGAAACGGACACGATTTTTACGTTGCCCGTTTGGGACACCTTCGTCAGTGCCTCGCTAACGGCGGAAGTGGAATCGGTTCGCAGTTTTTTCGCTGAATCCACACCACCATCGGTATCGTTCGGTGCGTCGGACTCGGATTCATCCAGCTTACGCTTTCCGGCCTGTCCGCTGGTGATATCGTCCGCGGAATCTCCCGGCGATCGATTACCGGCCGTCCACTGCTTTACACGATCCATTGCGCTTGCTTTCGAGGTGCGGATCGGGCGCAATTGATTTGCGATCGAAGAACCACCACCGGCTGTGGTGGTGGTAGTTGTGGTCGTTGTTCCAGTACCGGTAGTCGTACCACCGGTTCCTCCCTTCTCCTGCCGCTGCATCTGTAAGGCGCGGGCTGCCGTTGCGGCACGCTGTTCCTTCTGCTTGGCCAGCTGTACCTCGAAATGCTCCAGTATGCTTTGGCACGAGTGGAGATGCGTTAACGGTTCCCAGGTATTTTGATCGTTCAACATTTTGGCCCACTTTACCAGATACTCGTGCATCTTGATGATGGGACTGAAACGTTTGGCTAGAATTTTTTCCACCTCCTCTTCGGAACAGGCACCGGTTTTGGGGTGGGTGCGGGTGGCAAACGAACGTCGCCCGGTGGCGGGTGTGCCTGCGGTGGCGGCACCCGTGCCGGAGGTTGCTGCAGTGGAAGGTTTTACCGAGGTGGTACCGTCCGTTTTCTTCGCGATTCCCGCCTGAGCACCTACGACGATACGATTTTTCGCGTCGCCTACCGGGGTGGTGGCTGGTTTACCGTCTCCCATCTTGCGTACCGCTGGCGTAAAGCGGTTCTGAGCATTTGCTGCAATAACGATTAAATGACGATTTTTTAAAGAATAGTCTATTATTCAATTTACAATGCGTAACAGAACATACTATTAAATGTTTTTCTGGGTTAAAAAAAGCTTCAAATACTATTTTTTGTGTAAAAACTCAAATAATTCAAAGCAGAGTACGCTAACCATTTAAAAAAATTGTTTAAAATTGTTTTTAGATTGTCCAGGGAGCCTCTTTTACTACTTATATTTTATCCGAATTTTAAAATGATGATTTACATATAAATAACGAATCTTTGTAAGAAGGCTCTACAGTTACGATATTAAAACCTTTTTTCAACCCAGTAAAAAATATGTAGTATTGTGCTTAAAAATCCGAAAACATGTAATTACACGTATGTTTTACATCTCTACAACTTTGCAGAATACTGCTTTTAACTATTTCTTCAACTTTTTCAGTTATGCTAAACAAAAACTAACGAGCTCTATTGTTCTGTTACGCACTGTACAAATGTATAAAACTTACCTTTATCCTGCGCTTCGTTTTGCGGCTCAAGAATCGTTTTTGTAATTTTTACTGGCATTTCCTGAAGACTTCCAGCTCCGGTCTGTAAAGGATTTTTTTTTATTAAAAAGTATTATTCACCATTTCTTTCTTGTACCCTTAACTCAACTAACGTTTACCTTCGAGAACGATTGAATGGTTTTACCAGCCACAATCCACGTATCACGCACGGACTCCTCCAACTTCACCCACGTTTGGTACAGCTTCCACGAATTGTTTGGTCCGGTATTTTTCTCCTCTCCGGTCGCTTGACGCTGGGCCGATTTCCACAGCAGAAAGGCCCACACCTTTGCCTGCGCCTCGTCACAGTTGTGCAGCGTCGAGCTGGACGATCGCTTACAGTCCGGCTCATTCTCCTTGTGTTCCCGGAACAGCTCGATCAAATGGAACACGGAATGGCAACGTCCACACACCAGCACATCACATTGCGATATATCGGACTGGGCTTTTTTTATCAGATCCGGATGCTTCCCTATATCGGCCGGATCCATTTCTTTTCCCTTTAATGCCGGAATCTGTGTGCGTATTAAAAAAATATATATTTATCGAAAGAATCAACGGATATTTGTGAGATTTGTTTGTTGCATCGGAACTTGGATGCAGGTCAAGTTGTATAAAACAGACAAACAGACGCTTCGTCGTCGGCGAAACAGTGCGCTGCGAGTCTAGCGGCGTTTGATGGGCTGGCGAAAATTTGCCATTTGCTGGATGTTTTTATGTTCTCGTTTTTTTTTTGTTCGCCTTACCTTGACGGAAAAGCTGAATTCACTTTAAACGATGATCCGATACGAGCAATTATTGAACGGTGAACCACTTTCGTGCGATTATTGACGCGCGCGCCTCTTTTTGCTAGAACTCCGAGAAGCGCGACACAATGAATATTTTTTCCCTCCTTGCGAAAAGCCCGCAATGCCAAGTCAGTCGAAGGAAATTTTTGGTTTTATTCCCACAACATCACACACTACTACACCACGTATAAACAATTTTCCTAAACCCGATTGTACCGAGAAACCGCCAATACACAGCAACGGGAAAACAACCGGGAATATCTTCATGCACACTGTTTGTGGCCCTTTTACTAGCTTGCTTGTTCTGTTCGGGTGTACGGTACGTTCGCTAATTTTGTACCGCGTACAGGGCAATACCAAACGCACGGTGGTCGGGCTGCGTGTACGAGTTCACCGACAGGACGAAAAATGCTGCCAAACGCGACGATACATTTATGATTTTAATATATGTCGCGTTTTGGAAGGATTTTAAAAATAAACCTAAATGTGGAACGCGATTAACACGAATTATTTCACAGTAAAATCTAATAAAAACTAGCCTAAATTGTCTTGGTTTGGATCGCGTCGCTTGTATCGAGCTTCCAAGCCAGACCCACGCTAACAATGGTCGATTTGAGTCCATCAAATCTGAAAATCTGATGTCTGAGAGCGATAAATTGGAAAAATGGAAATAATTTAAATTGCCGCTTTTTATGACCGTTGCATTCAGTTTCGAAGCATGATTTTTGTATGATAATTATATTAACAGTATTTTGGACAAACGTTTACAATAAATTTTCAATTAAAATACTAATTTAAATGAAAAATAAAAACGAAACAAAAAATTAGCAAGACTGAAAAATTATTTTCACACTATCTCTCAAAGCACTTGAATTTTTGGATAATTATTACTTTGCCAAAAAATATCCCTTTTTGTTAAAAATAAATTAATCAAATCATAAAATAATCTACATCTGTAAAAATCTGTGAAAATAACAAACCGGGTTCATACTTACACACCTCCAAGAAGGGGTGAAATGTTTATGCTCGCTCGCTCGCCCCATTTCTCTCTCTCGCTCTCACTGTGGCGCCATAAATCATGCGATGTTGGCGCACGGAACAGCTCCGAGAGCATTCGACACGTTTAGGGGTTGTTATTTACCGCTGGCGCTTCCAAACGGTGTGGCGTTCATTTTCCTATCTCGTGCGCATTGTCGGCGTTTGTCGGCGAGAGATATAGGCGCATTTCCGCGGTGCATCGGGATTGCTTTCCTCTCCTGTAGCTAAATAACAAAAGGAAAACCCACCCCGTCCCGAAAATATCTCATCTCTGGGGGTTGATATCGTGCATTACGATATCCAGCTACGCATAATAGGAGCGGGCTAGAGAAGTTTGGTTAAAAAGCGCGCGCGTGCTTCTGTGCATTTTTTTTCCCTCCTCTATGTAGAGCATCTTGTCTCATCTGTGTGCAATCGTGTGTCCGTGAAAATCGAAACAATTGTGCAATTGTGGTGTGTTGCGGTTCTGAGGACTCGGTGTTTAGTGGTGCTCTCTCTCGCTAGCATTCTACACGGTCCGAGCAAAAGGCAGCATTTTGTTAATTATTCACGGCTCATGCAGTTCCTCGCTATTACGGGGTGGCATTAAATGCGGTGTACTAAAATACTGCAATACATGTGAAAAAAAAGAAAGAATTGTGAATTGTGTGTGATTTATAGCAACACGAAAGCTAGATTAAGGAAATGCTTGTCGTTGTTGTTGAGACGGATTTTCGTCAACCCCCCCTAACAGCATCCCTACTCACCACACCCTCCTCCAGAACGATGTCTCCGGACACTGTCGTCTCGGATGCTGCCACCTCCATTGCTATGCGAGAAGTGTCGGGAGCTTCAGGCAATCCCCGACAATCCCCCTTCGAATCCGCGGACAATCTCGGCGATAGTACCTTCATTAATGGTTCGACCACCTCGACCAACGGTTTGCTGCTGCATCCCTGGAATGGTACCATCCCGGACCTTTCCAGGTCACCCTCGGTAGGCGATACGTTTGTGTCTGCGGCAGCCTCATCCGATCTGCCTTATCCTTCCTCATTCTCCGACGACAGTACGGATGATTCGGAATCCGGTCCGGATGAGGAAGTGGTATACGACGTACCGGAGCAAAGGATTCCTCCCTTTGCGTACATAACTACCGCCACCATTACGCTCAGTGGCGCCAATAATAATTCGATCGATCCGGCAGATGTAACAGGATCGCGTCGAGTTCCACCGACAGCTGACGGGGCCTCCAATCGATTCGGTTCAACCGGTCCCGTACTGGCAAGTGAAAGCACACCAGATACGCTTCTACAGCAGGGAGGAGCACTTTCACCAGGTCAAGGCCCATCTTCGTCATCAGCAACGACGTCTGTTTCGGTGTCGCTCGGTTCCGGTGGTAAGTAGTATACGGCAATAAAACGGAAATAACGGAACAGAATGTTTATTGTATTGGCGAAGTTTGCAAATAATCTCTTTACGAGGTGTGATAAGGTATGAATAGCAGGAGCACAGATTACCGATAAAGATCTTGATTGATTTTACTGACTAATCGTGTTTTCTAAGTCAAGAATGTGTAGATTAGTAATAAGAGTCACACAAGCAAATGGATGGCGCACTTCAGATGTTTTGACTACTATTGACGGTTGCTTCCGGCTACTAATACGAGTCATCTGCAAAATTGTTTATTAGAACTAACGGCTACACACAGAACAATAGACTAATTTTGGGGCTTTGCCCAATCGGTTGGCTACAAAATATGATAGATTTAATTAAATTACTTGAGGCACTTATGGTCATAATAATCGAGGGATATTTCTGTATGAAGCAGTGTTCCTACTAAAACATCTATTCTGGAGTAAAGTGAGCTGGAGATCATCAGGCAGTTCATGATCACCTGCAAATAGCTTCTTCTCGTCGTATCACAGCAAAAAAATCGTATCACAGCACAGGATGATCCCTCCATCTTTGCTAATAAAACTGCGACAAGGTACGAGTTCACGATCCACTCCAATATGAATGGCTCGATCGTTTTACGGCCACATGATTGCCGTATGTTTGAGATACAAATTTACAGCCAAACACGATCAATTCCCCAAAAACTTGATACGTTAATCGGTGTCTGTCAATGCTAGAAAATACTTCTTACTCTTCTACTATTGCTAATGCTTGGGGCCAAAGTTACCTTTCAACGATCTGGGTTTCTTTTTTCTCTTGCTGTTTACACATATGTTTCGACGATCGATAATTTCCATTTTACTTCACGGCGCTTTTCTACTGTGTTTCACCAACTGTGTTATCAAAACACCGGTTTAACAAAAAATGGAGAGGTAAGATGTGGACACAAAAACAACGCTCTGATCTCTTCCACGCTTGTTCACTCGAAAAAAAAGGTTGTCACACGTCGCAAAACAACCACGATACAACAACAATGATTGACCTCGAACGGGTTGGTGTGGTAAACAGGTTTCAAATCCTATCCTCTCCAGTGAACGGGGTTTCAGATTTCGGAAGTATTTAGCATGCAAACCGAACAGCGGTGATCGTAAGCCTGCTGCCTGAAGATATTAACAATTAGAATGCCAGACAGGTTTTTGATTTGTTTTTGATACCAAAGGCGTCCACGGCGGACGCCGATGATGACTGATGATGGTCAAACTACACCTGATGAGAGCTGGCGTTGGACGGTTTTTGTACAATTCGTCCCGTGGAAATTATTTAATGATCAAGTATGCGGAACTCGTGTCTGACATCATTAATGCCTGGCGAGCCATTTGCGTCGGGCTTGTCTGATGCGTAGGATTGTATTTTTGACGATTGGACACATTTAAAAGTGGTAACTTGGAGTTAATGAGGTAAACATTTTTGAAGTAATTGTGGAGAATATAGAAACTTCTTCTGTTTATTTCTGTTCTGCAAAAATATCTTAGACCGTTAACACAACATTCTGCATCTGTTGTTATTTCAAGTACACCTCAAGTACAAACTTCTGACCTACAGAGGAGACCTAAAGGTCATACAGATATTTATCCAGTTTTTGTTCTTCTGTATCCAACCACAAGACCACAACCGACAACCGTGTAGCAAAAAAAAAACTGTTGCGGTTTCGAAAAGCACTACCTTGTGACGCACTACCCAGGCAATGCAATCAATAACAATGCACGGAAGTGGCGGCAAAATGTTGCTGGAACGCTGCCCTAAAAAAAAACGCTGCACGAAAAGACACGCAACCTATATACAGGCCTTATCATTATCGTTATTCCTACATGCAATTGAGCATTGCGTTAAGAGTAAAATATTATCAAAATTAGCTGGCCAATTAGCTGGTGTTGGAAGTTTAGGTGTAAGGCAAATATATGCATTACAATGAGAAATTCCGATCTTTTATTATGATTTTTCTTGCCTTTGATTAATATTTGTTGGCCATTTGAACCTGATTTCGGGTGCATTAACAAAAGGTTGTTCAAGTTGAAATACACCAGGCTGATAACGAATGCAAGAACATTAACGCGAATTAAGCGTTCCGATGCGATGTGAGCTGTACTCTGATGTAGAATCGCGTTTCTGCGAGGTGTCCATATCATCATCGACCGTGGCCATGCGGTCCGGCGGTTGTGGTGATTTGATAACCTTGGCAATGCGATACACAGGCAGAGAGGGAGAGAGAGAGAGCTAGTGCTGACAGGTATTGGAGGGTTCCAGTGCGTAAATTATGCGTAATCGGCTAGAAATTGGATAATATTCTCGTCTTGTTTTGTTTGTTTTGTTCGTTGTGATCATACAAACAAATGGGAGTGAAACTGCAAGACAAGATATGTATGCATGTTACGACAAGAATATTTTGATGTGACATTGATCGTATGCACCTAAAACAAATATAGATAGAATACAGCAAATGGCAAGATATATTCCGATCATCACATACATTTTATACATCTTAAAAGCCAAGCATTAACCAGGAATTGCACCGATCCAATGAAAACATATCTAAAAGTATTATAAAAAAAATGCAAAAAAGGCCTGTTTGTTCCTTTAGCATCGTATGCTAAATATAACTTAAACTACCCTCTGCATTGTGGCGTTGTTAATGGAAGTTCCCGCCAACTGCCATCTGTGTTGTGCTTTTTGGTAAGCCTTGCAGGCACCAGTGCACGTGCTATCAACAACAAAGCGTAGAACGAACGATCTTCGTGTGGCTTTGTTCTACTTATACACGCAGGAGAAGAATAGAACATTTTGTTTTGAGCTCAAGTATTTACCAAATAGAACAAATGGAAAAATCGTTCGACTTCACCAAGCACCAAGCTACAGGTGTTTCCTAACACTCGTTTCTAACTTAATCCTGATCTTAAAAATCCATTCTTTTTCCACATTTTCTGCAGCCGATGAATCATCCGAGCGGGAGCTAAACGAATCCCATGTCAGTGTAAAGATAGTCCCGGAGAAAAAAGGAATCTTTCTAAAGCATTCCGAGTATGAGGTAAGGAATGCCACTCTACACATCCATACTCAACTCACACAGGTTCTGTTGTAACGATTAGCTTCCCATTTTTTTTGTAGATCAAGCTAAAAGGCGTCGAAAAAACGGTACGGCGGCGGTATAAAGATTTCGTCACACTCCATCGGTATCTGGCGGAGAAGTATCCATATCGGTAAGTAGCGAGAGTCGACCTTGTTATGTGTGGATGTACCACCGCGTTCGATCACGTACAGGGCACGGGCATCATCAGAACTGCAGCAGCAGAAACGAACAGCCGTTCGGACGTGTGACGTGAGGGTGGTAGCAATATGTCGTAAACTTTTGCATACGTGCACGTGCCTTTCAACGGCAAGGAATGGTTGAGTAGTAAATCATCTAGAGATGAAATGGATGGTGCAATTTGTTTTCGTTCGCGTAGCTAGAGAAGTGTCGATTAGGTGCAAAATTCTCTCATTATAACGCTAATTACACACGAGGCGATTGCTAAGGGCTAGAACGAACAATCAATCATACACAGTCGTTGGTTTTAATTGTTCCAATTTTTGAGATCCTGCTACTACTTCACTTCCCACCTCTACTAGACTACTTCCAGCCCTTCCGCCAAAGCAATTGATGCTAGACTCACTACTCGAGGAACGCCGCCGAGGGCTTCAGACATGGCTTATCATCGTTTCGCTTCATCCCGTACTGGGAAGCTCACCGATCGTCGGTACCTTTCTGCGCGATACCACCACCGACCATCAGTACCGGTTGCGTGTGGCGTACGAGAAGCAGATGGACGAGCTGGTCCGATTACGACCCGATGCAACCCTACCCGAGGTGGATGTCGACACGCTTGCTGAATCGCGAACACGTTTGTGCCGCGTTCAGCATAGCATTGGACGGTTGAAGCAACTGTTCGATCGACGGTTGTGTCACTCCCGGTGTCAACCAGCGGAATGTGCCGAAATTGAGGGTATTTTGCAGAGTTGTGATTTGCGGGAAGTATTTAACGCGGATGGAACGCTCGAGGATATGTCGACGGGTGAGCAGCTTGTTGCGAAACAGTATGAGCGCTATGTGCTGGTACAGCAACGTGCCGTCACGGAGCGGTTGGATGTGTTGCTGGAGGTGTTGCATGCTCATAGGTAAGATAGTGCCCCGATGTCCATTTGTTGGTGTACTAACTCTTCTCTCATGAACAGCGAGCTGTGTGAACGGATTGAAAAAACCATAATGTCGGATCAGCAGCGAGCTTTGGCAAAGTCTGCAGGAGGAGTAGTCGGTAGTTCTAGCAGTGTTCGTACCAAATCCAAAGCCCCTAACATTCATCAAAGCACTACTACTCCGGTAAGTAGATGTGAAGCAGGGCTATATAGCCTTGGTGTACGGATGATATTCTACAATTCCTATAATCATCTACTCTCAGCAAATCGAGGCTTCCGACTTCAAACACCTGGCTCGTCGTTCCGCATTCGCTTTTAGCTGTGCCCAGGCCGAAACACTGCTAGCGGAACGATATCTACAATCTTTACCTTCGATACTACTTTCATACGCACACGAGGAGCAACAGCACCATCAGAAGGTAATGGTTCTACCGCACGTTAGAGGCGGCGAACGCCACCACCAAACACATACTAACCGTTGGAAATGTTTCGTAAATCTTTCTTTTACTCCAGATGTCGAAGATATGGCATCGGTTAGTGGTTAGCGAGTCTAGCCGGCTCGACTAATCGGACGCTCGCTACCTAACACTCTTCCACAAACAAAAATACACACGCACAAAAACAGTGTTGTGAGGATTAGTACAGGAATTAGTAAAGGCGCGCTTGTTCAATTACATCCGCATTTATGAGTTTTTCTTTTTGAAATAATAGATTGCACAATTCAGTACAGAATGTGAAATAATACAATAACTAGGAGGAATCACTTCGGAGTTTGAGTTCAGTGTGCACTTTCACTTAATTTTGTATACCTTTAGAAAAGTTGGAATACATGCAGTGTAGATTGTGCTTAAGTTGATTGGCTTCTGTTTTAGGAAACTTTTCAAATTAATTATGTTACTAATAGAGCAACCTATAGTGGATTGAATTTCAAGTATGGAAAGTGAATAAGGAGGGAAAAAGGTAGAATATCAATCTCAACTTTAAAAATAGTATTGGTACTGATACAGGTGCTGTTTTTCTAACATTTTCCATCTAATTAGATACGTTTTCAGCTAAGCCAGTTCGTAAAATTATTGATTGAATTAATAGGGGAATGATCATAAAATAATAAAATGAAACAAAATTAATAACTGTTGTTCATTATTTATCTTATTTTAATTCTTGAACAAAAATTGATCGTTTGCTGACTTCAAGTGAGTTCCTGTTCCGAACGCAATGAGTTACTCGCTCACCAGACTCTCACGGTTTTTGTTTTGCGCGAGCGCAAACAGCTCACGAAACCACGTGGACGCAAAGCTCCACGTGTTCGCTTTGAAACAACTTCAAAAAAATTTTGTAATAAATTATAAGGTACAATACCATATTGTCAACAGCTTCATAGTGTTCGGGATAAGTTTTTAAAATAAATTTTAAATTTTATATCAGTCCTAATATCGCGATTCTGATGGCCGACACGCAACATCATGATGCAAGTGATTTCCAGTCGTCTAACCTTTGTGGCAGTTATAATATAAATGAAGAAGAGTTCAAACTTTTAAATGACAACTGAAAATTCTCCATTAAAAATTTAACTAGGAAGTAGACAATAAGATCCACTTTATTGCTAACTTATGGTGGTTGAATTATTACTTGTATTTTTTGACACCGTAGACATCATATGATTAACAGATTTTATAAGATTATAATAAAAATAATTTTAAAAAACTTTCACTCAATACTCAATCTATTAATAATTCTATCAGATCGGTGCACAGCATTGTAATTGTCTGAAAAGAGTAAAATTGCAGAATAATTTGATATGAAAGAGTGCAATAAATGCAAAAGACATGGCGTATTAATGCAAATCCCATACAAAAACAGTAACACATCCAACGCAACGCGCGATTTTAGTAATGTCATCCAGTTAAAAATTCAACCAAACACCATGATAAATAAATTTTACTTACCCTGTTAGACTGCTTCAAGAAACGACCCTTTTTTCCTTGATTTTCATATCGGTATTCAGGATTTTTTTCTCCGTTTGCTAGCTTCTGCTGTGCTTAGTATTTTATTCACGCTACACTTAATACTAGTACCGATTATTTTCTGACCCTGTGTAGAAGAGCTCCTCTGATTTTGCTATATTTACGTGCACGCCTCAGAAGCGCATCATTATTTGATCCTTTGATTTGTTTTTTTTTTATTCGCTAACCTACGCCTTAGATGAGAGAGAGGGAGAGTAAGAGACATAGGTTCAGGAAAATATAACAAGAAACTTAAATGTTTGGACAACAAATATAGGACCAGCTACGATCATATTTCTGTTGCTCAAAACTGGCTGTCTATAAATTGGCTTTCTCTTGTTCGTTCTCTTGATTATATCTCTCGCTTTTTATGGTTTGATATTTAATGTCTAAGAACTATAAAATCTCTTGTCTTTTTGTTATGTTCATCCTTACAGGCGTCACTCTTAAGATATCTAGGCTCTCTTTATCATGTCAGCATAAAATGTTTTCCTACCAGCAGCAAATGCATTTGTCTGTGCTTTTTTAAATGAAAAAAGTGGAAAAAACTATGCACAACATATTAAAATGCAAAACTAATCAACAAAACACTTGTTTGTTCCCTATGTACAACACACATCGTGCTAATTTCGACGGTTCAAATACCCGTATTGGGATGTTCGATTGGGGAGTCCTGCTAGCCTTCTTCCTTTTGTATCAAGAAATTAAACTCCGTGTTTATCGCTGGATGGATTTTCCACACAGAACGTGATACATGTAAGATGACATAACTAAAACTGCTGAGGAGGGATACGATTTGCCATCAATCCGAAAACCACCACATGGTCAACAGTTGAGAGAGGAAAGGAGTGTATCATCTACTTTTTCTCGTCCGGATTTGGATTCGGTTTCCCCACAAACTTGGAGTCTAGTTGGCCCGGCACCTAAAACAAAACGACAACCCCATCCCACGAGACCCAAGGTTAGCGAGGAAGGATCGTTGATGATTGAATGAATGTCAACGGTTTGATGTAAAGTATTCTGTTGCGAAAGTGTGTGAGAGAGCGTCTAAAAGCGACCAATGAAATGAAAACGAAAGTAACCAACGTACGTTTATTCGATCCCTAAATCCTGCCAACAATTAACGGAAAATTGGTACGATTATAGGAGAGAATTTATCACGCAAAAATTATTTAAAAAAAACCTATTCCCCGTACAGCTACTTCAGACAAAAATAGTTTTTAAACAAATTATAAAAGGCTTCGATGGATGAGACACTTTAGCCTGAATGGAGGTTACTTAACAGGTGCAGTTGTCTTGATTTGAAAAACTGAATCGCAAAAAACTAAATACATGCCACTTGAAAATGATATTATGCACTAATTCCGTAAGAGGAAAACATTTAACCCATCAGAAGAGAAAGCGGCAGAAAAAGACAAATAAAGCTAAAACATTATCGTAACATAGAGAATTCAAAAACAATAACACCTAAACATATTACGTAGAACATTTTACAGCTCCGAAAAAAAAAACATCAAAATCCCCGCCCCGATAAAGAGCCTAGGGCCAACCCAAAACGAGGGTGAGGTGTTTTCACGAATTGTTGGGAAAGAAGCGACACTCTCCGTTGGAGCCGTTCAGAATGATCTGCTTTCCGTTCGGAGGGCTACCGCCCACGGTGCTGTCGAAGGAATCGTCCAGATCCAGCTCACTCTGGAAGAGAAATGGAGGGTGGAGGTTGGGGACGATGGGGTTTATGGTTTCATGGATGTTGGAATGGACAGGAGTACGGTTTTGGATCGTATTCATGGTGAACAGAGAGGCAGAGGGTAGATAATTATAAGGTGAAAGGAAAGAACAGAACAGGTTGGATGTTTTAAATTTTGAATCGATTTTTCGATACTCTAAAGTGTGTAAAACAAACGACATCTACCATCAGCAGTTAGTAGTAAAAACCGAATTGGGTTTGAAATCAGATCAGCGTAATAGCTAGAGGAGGATTTAGGGAGGAATTAGTTGAGGAGCGTGTTACATGTGAGTGATGCCAGCGGGAGGACAGTAAGGATGCAGGGATCAACAGGAGATAAACGTTCAACCATAGGCAGTTTTGAAGCTATTTTACAGGGTTTTTAAGGGATTAATTCTTGAATATTATAAACTTCATATCAATGCAAAAAATGGTTTGGCCGCATTGCTTAGTTCAAAGAAAAATTATTCAACAATTAATTTGAAAGCCTCTGAATCTCGGAATCGCTATCTGTATGACAATTAATGTTGGAAATTGAAGTATAAGGGCCAAGGAGGCCTTTTTTTGAAGCTCATTTTTTCTAGTTTTGTGCAGAAGCCGTAACCGTTTTTGAAGAAATGTTCATAGACGGATTACAAAAATGTGTCCATGAAAGGTATTAAAAATGGTTTGATAGTTCAAAATTTAAACAAACGATTATTTTAAGGAGCGTTTTGGTATGAATTATAAGATAAGAATTGCCCTTAAAAAGTAAGAATTCACACTGATGACACTTGCAAGATGACAAGTAAAACCCTGTATAGCTTCTCCAAAACGATACACACGTTTGCAAAGAAAGAAAGAAAATCCACAGCAAAGGGAATCTAAAACCACTCATTATTACTAACCTGAACGGTCTTTTCTTCATCGACAACAGCATTAGGCTACTCTACCTCGCTTACAATATGAAAAACGCTGGATTAGGCACGAGATATCAATACAAGCTCCACTTAAATCAATCAAACAAGGAAAACAAACGCAGCTAAGGACGCCACAGTGATGACGAATAGTACAATGGTCAGTAAATAGCAATTATGTTAGCGCAATAAGTCAAAAAGCACTGCAACAGAGAACTCATGATGAAAAGAAGCAAACACTCACCTCCGGTTTGGCGCGATGTGTATCGACGGCGTGAATCGGCAGCATAATGTGTTCCACCTTGCAACCGTACGCGACCGGCGTCAGCTTAATAATGGTGTGTAGAGGCACTTTCAAGTACGGTAGCTCATCTTAGGAAAAAAAACGTGAATCAATCGTTTAAATTGAAACCATCCTTAATGCCAAAAGCGATTTCCTCTTACCAGCAGATTTATCCAAAAAGTATGCCAACACGCATCGCAACACCGCCTGATGGGATACGACGAGCACGTTTCCTTGCCGCTCGAGTTCCATCATTACCGGTTCTAGCCGTACCACCAAATCTTCGTAGCTTTCACCGCGTGGATAGCGATAGGCAAATTTGTTCTGATCACGCGCTTTGAATTCTTCCGGGAAACGTTGCTGAATGTCTTCATATGTCATCTCCTCACAAATTCCCTGTGTGGTGATGAATTGGGGATTTTAAGTAAGGCAATCTAATATTCGAGACCGCAAAGCTGTAACTTACAGCATCGATTTCGTTAAGCGCCTTCCAGCGTTCCTGAGGTGCGTTTACATCGGCGACCGTTTGAATTGTCCGTTTCAGCCAGGATGTCCATACGCGGAGTCCCTCAATCTGTTGCTCGTCGATGTATTTGGCGAGCGCTTGTGAATAGCGACGGCCCCGTTCGCTTAGGTTAGAATCACCACCGATCAGACCCTGTAGATTGTGTTCACTTTCTCCGTGCTGGAACGAAAAAAAACATAAATTTACGATATTAGTTACGATTTCGAGCTAACATCAGGCCACACTTACTCTGGTGAGATAGATCGTTCTCGGGGTAATGTGAATATTCATCAGGTAGTACACGATGCGCGACTGTATGTGACCCTCGTGCTTGTGCACGACCACCTTTTCGCCCGTGTTGTAGATCTTCATGTACGAGAGGTCCTTCTCTAGCTCTTCGCTCAGTGGTTCATACCGTTCCTGGTAGTGTTCGATGCGTAGCCGGAAGTCGGACAACGCCTCGTCCATGTTCATGTTCCGGTAATCGGGGCTACTTACTTTTACTTCCTGCATGAGCAGAACAAGCGCAATGACCGGAAATAATACAACAACAAATCATACGGTGTTGTGTTAGTTACTGTCGGGTGACCGGTGTGATTAGGAAATCGGTAAATAGCTACACAGTTATCTATAGTTGGGAAAATGTCTTTTAATTTAAATGTAGTAATGTAGATGAGTTAAAGGTCTTGCTATCGTAATTTATGGTTGTTGTTTGTTACACACGGAATTGGTATATTCAAGCGTTAGTTTTTAAATTGGTCAACACAATGGGATAGCACTACTGATGGGCGCAACAGAGTGCACCCACGGTTCCGGAGCCGGTTTCGATTTCAATCCGTAGCCGGTTCCACACTCACCGATTCCTCTTATTTCTGTACTCGATCGGAGCCGGTTCCGGTAACAGAACAGTTTTTCCCATCAATAGCAAGCACACGATCTAATTTATTTTTCTCCTAGCTTGATAAAAATGAGCAAAGTATGCTTTGGAACATTCTCTTATTATTATTATTAAACCTTCGTCGCGCATATTTTTTTTTGTGGCTTTACTTTGTACTGAACACCATAAAATTATAAATCAAATCTCTTGCCAAATGTCCGCAGAAGGGTTACAGCTTGTGAAAACCATCACAACCGTGGCACTGATGGCATCGAACTGCAACAATATACCAAATTATCAATTGGAAAGCACTCGCTCATATCTTGAACAAGTACTTCAGGAAGCGATAGTGAAAGGTGAACATTTGCCAAACGTTGAACGGATGCTAGTGCTTCTAAATTCGCCCATGGAATCACTACCGTTACAACCTTTACATCAGTTGCAAACCACACCAAACACGTACCAAACAAACACACGCAATCTACACGAATAGATCAACGGATTAGAAACAAACGGAGGATGGAACAGGAAAAAATGGGCGCCGGCTGTGTTGTTAATCATCGATAAATACACACGCAAACACATTTTTGCACAAACAATAGTCACCTCGTTCGGAACCAGTGGTGGATGATGTTCCAAGCCACTGAGCTTGACCTGGCATGATGAATGGGGGGGAGGAAAACCGTTTGTTATCGGTTCGTATAAGTAAAGTAAATTACTGTCTTTGTTCGATTGTTCATAACCAATTGTTTCCTTACTGAAACGTCCTTTTTTTGTTTCGTTTTGCAGAGAAAAACGGTTAAATGAGAAATGGTCCAAAAAGACAGATTTTTTCCAGTTTTCACACCTAGGACGGAAGAATGAGGCTTACCATGATGTTTTGCTCGATAATGCTGGGATCGTCGCAGATCGATTCGACGAAGAAAAGCTTATAGCCCATTTTTTTTACCACAATTTCGCGTATCATCTGACGGCGGTCACGGGTAGAATTTGTGGCATCGAATACCTAAAAAGAAGGAATAATGGAAAATGTTAGAATAATTGACTAACTAAGGGAAAGCATGCAGTTAGAGTATTTCTAAGCCATTCTGATCCATTTGTAAAATGCTTCACATAAGCAAACAAGCATAATCTCTCCTCCAACCTCGATGGTTCTATGCATGCAAATAAACAATCCTACAATCTACCTCGGTAAATAATACGGCCCGTTTGCTTGTCTCTACACTCAATCGCTTAATCGAATTTGTATGTTGCGTCTACATCATCATCCTTCTCGCTGCATCTGCAACAAGTGCATTCCCGCTTATCGATTGCACCCCGCTTCTGTAAACAAAAGCTATCACCAACACGCGTCCAAACTGTGTTGGCCCTCTTTAAGAGGCGCTTTATTACGGTCACTAAAAACAGCGCAGTTTTACGAGATTAACTTAATCGTTTTACTACTAACACGCCCGAATTAAGTCGCGTAAATTGATGTCATTTAGATGGATTATCGTAAAAGCTTTCAACTTGATTGATCGATACTACCTCTTACCGAGCTTATCTTCGTTTTATCTGTCGCAGAGTCACTGCGCCCTAGCCAGAGAATAACAACTCTTTTCAAAAGGTTTAGAGCTACGAGTGCTAAGAGAACCTTGATAACCTTCTCAAAACAGAGTATAGAATTCATTAAAAACTTCGAACTCCAAAACAACAATTTTCAGAACTCTCTTTTCAAATCGAATCCTTGTCTGGCGACTCCTTGGGAGTGAGTTTGATAATAACGACTCCCAACAGAGTTTAAAAACTCTTTTTGAGGAGTTTAGAGAATCCATTAATAAGAAAGATTTGAAACAAAACACAACACTACTGCGCACCCTCTTTTTGACCCAGTACCCTCCCGGGGGGTTACACGTGTCCCCACAACCCAAACTTACCGCAACTTCTCCTCCATTTTCCAACCAATTGCAAACATCCTCCAGCGCCAGCTCGGCACAGTGCTGCCGGATGGCCATCGCTTCCTCATTATCCGGACGGAAAAACTCATGGCTACGGTAGGCGTCGGTCGCGTGGCGCCGGTATTCACCCAGGTTAAACACCTTCGTGTTGATGCCGATCCAGTTCAGGTAGCGGGACAGTTTCTTTGCAATGTACGTTTTACCGCGGGCCGGCAATCCGACCATCGCAATCACATGCGGACTGTTCACATAGTTGGCACGTTCACCTGGAAGCGAAAAAAAAAGTGAATATGAAAAACAAAACCATTAGTTTGTTGAGGATTTTATGGGGAAAACAAAACAAAAAATTAAAGTTAGAAACAATCCACACACCATTGCCAAATGTTTCCTTGTTTAGAAATTTCCAACCAAGGGAAATCATATTGTCGCCGGATTCCTTTTCACCCGTGGCCATGCCTACTGGGGAGGGCGCGGAGCACTACTTTTACTTAGCAAAAACTCTAGCAGCGCTTATTCACAACCAATGCCTAACTACTAGATGCCACTTGTGCCACGGACCTTCGGTGAAAGGAAACCTAGCTCAACGACACTCTCTCTCTCTCCTCAAGGAAGGTGTCCTACTGCAATCTATCACCGACACCGAATGGTGCGCTAGGGAAGGCGAGATGCAACACAATGCACCAAACGGAAGAGGCAAGTAAATCGACCTAGAAATTAGATAACGATGCAATCGTCGGCCCAATGTTCCTTTATGTACAGCGGCAATCGCGCACACTACTGCCCCCACTTTAGCGTTGTACAGAGATGATTTTTTTTAAGGAACGACGATATTATGCTGCTACTTTATAAGATGACTCCTCTTGTTGCTACCCGGATCCCTTTTGCCTTCGTACTAAACCGGCACCTTTCTTCTTGTGCCACGAAAACCTTGCGTGGAGCGATTCGAAGGAAAAGTTGCACAATGTTTGGTTGTTTTTTTGCCAAATGTTGCTGTTATGTTGTTGTCGTTGCTGTTCTGCGCGCCGGGAGCTGTCAAATTCGAACGCCGCGGGTTTACAGCATCTAGTTCAAGAGTTTTGCCAACCGTTGTACAGCTGGTTGGGCAGCGTTGGAGGGGGGGGGGGGGGGTTCAACGGTGGAGATTGTTTGAACGAATTAAAACATTTTATTTTCACTTGTAATACATTTAAGACAATTGCATTAAAGTGATTCAACTTGTGCTAAAATCGAATTTCCTTTCGGTTGAGTAATTTCCTTGCAGTTCTCTTCATTCTCTCAAGTGGTGTAAGCGCCATCTATCGATTACATTAACGTACAATTTAGCGATGACACAGATCGTGTGGGCGGGAGAAATGCATTTCCTATGCATTTTCTCGTTCGGCAAGGATAAAAACCATCCAAAATATTTATTTCTTTTCCATTAAATCTTCCAAAAAACGTTCGATATGAATTATTTTGTTAGCATTCAGTCCACGTGCCACTATTGTCTGATAAAAATTAATGATAATACACTTTCCATCGCTATAGAATAATCACAAAGCACAACAACGGTTAATCGTAATGCACTTTACATTAGGTTCAATTGCACTAGACACTGGAATTACGTTCAAATTTACCATTGGCTGCATTACCCATATTTATAACCCACACCCTCGTTATCGCTCTTTCAACGGAGAAGATTGGTGCATGAAATCACCATCAAGAGTTTTTGTTGTAGTTGCCTCGGGGTATGGGGTGTTGTCTCGTCGTATAGGAAATCGCTACAAACTACTACTTTCCACAAGTGTGAACACGTGCGCCGGTTGGCGCGCTTGTTTGGCATCAATTTGCAATTCTGATCCACACACACCCCAACACTTCCTCTTCGGTTCCGTTCCGAGACGTTATGCGGCGCATTCAGCAGAAGAACCTATGCATTCAACAAGTTTGTTTGCAAATGTCTCGCAATAGTGAACGGACCACAAATGATCGCACCCATAAATATCATAAGAACGCTGATGACAAATTACAGAGCAACAGAAACATACTGTTAAACACCATAACCACACACATTGCGGCGGGCGAAACACAGCTGCGTATGCATCACAGCTTGTCTTCGCTCCTCACCGTGATGAGTGACAGACAATGCGACGGAAGGAAGGTTTTTTTTTTCGTTTTGTTTTGTTGAAAATGCGCACCACCGCGAAACCTCGACGCCACGTTTGATGACGCGAAAACCGGATTCGTTGTTCTAGCAATCAATTCGTCATACGTCCGTTACACCCCAATCCACCGGTGGTGGATCGCCGGCACATTCTTGTGTCATGTGTTTCGGTTTTGGGTTTGGGCTTATTTTTAAAAGCTCGTTTTTTGGACGTAATAATGAAGACACGCTTCGATCAAGTGGACAAACGCACGAAGCTGTAGGATGATACATGCTTGCGGTGGTCACGTGATCGAGGAATGATTATCTCTCCGGACACTTAAGAAACCGGTTGGTGAAAATATTATTTAGCTAGATAAAAATGAGCATCTGTGTTGTTCTGGTTTATGGACCAGGAAGTTGTCAATCTAAAACATGTCCACTATTTTTTTGCCGCAATATATCAACCCCAAAGCATCATTTTTGGAACCGCGCTCTAATATAGCGATAATCGATAACACCAAGCGCACCAAACAGAATCGAACAGGTGCGTAAGGCACGCAACCGCCAAAACGTGGTCCACACACGTGCCTCAAACATTATTAGGCAGCAGCAGTCCTTTTTGCTGTCTACTTCAATTACCTAACGTGCACGTACCTACCATCCGGTCGGTCATCCACCACGATCCGGATTTAATTTGAATGTTTTCGCTAATTTCCTGCATCCGTAATTGGATGTTATGCTCTATTTGTAAATTGGTCACGCGTTTCTTTATCACGAAACATTTAAATAACTGTCCAAGAGTGGCGAACGACACACCAGAGCTTGTAATAATAGCTTTAGTTATTTATCTAAAAAATAAAAATTTATCAACATTCAGCTAAGATCCAAAATGATGTTTATTAACTTTGCAACAAATCAATCAAGACAACACCCCAAGTCACACAGCCATAAGCAACCGCGGGGTGATTGTGGTTTGTTTATCATATATATGATGTAAGGGTGTGTTAGGTTACAGGGAAGAAAAATAAACATCTCCTATTTCGTTACACCAGAGATTAGGGACTGGAAAATAATATTGCAACGTAGTGCTAAATGCGCTTTGCGATGCGATTGACGTGAGTCATCTCGCTGGATATGGACAAATTGTTGAGCGTTCCCGAGAACCTGTTGACTAACGCATGATACGGCAGATGGGGATATGGGATAACTACTAGGTTCGTTCCTGTGAAGCTTAGTATAGTAGTTCTAGGGCGCCTTAGGCATGACTGACTATCCAACAACGTGGTATCAGCAAGTCAAGTAAGCCATTAGATGGCCGGCGTGACCCCTGGAAGGTCGTTAAGCCAAGAGGAGGAAGAATGTAGTTCTGACGAGTATTCTATGCTTTAATCTTCAAACTCTCACTCTTCCCGTACTCGGGTTTTCGCTCGCTAATGTCATTCGCAAGGTCACAAACCATCATTGCACAGGGGAGGCCAAGCCAGAAAGTGATAGCCACCAAACAGATAACTGCATTATGACTGACTGGGCTATATTTACTCGAATGGACCCACTCACTTCACTTCACCCCACATGGAGTGGTTAGTGCGCTCGGCAACAAGAGCCCAAAAATGCTACACACGCCCGGCAAAAGCCGCTATCGTAAATCACTTTCGCTTGATAATGTGACCATTGGTGGTAATAATTATGAAGCTACTACTACTACTACCCACGAACGTAGCCGCTGATAAGCGCCATTCCAAACAAACCGATCATCCGACGAGAAGATTTCGTCGCCCTGCGACGTAATCGATTACGCGGAGAAGCCGGGAGAACACGTCACTGGGCAGCGGTTCTTGTGGGTCATTGGAAGATCGAAGATGCGACCATTTTTTCCCCCGTTCAATCCCAACAAGATCCGACAGTGTGTTGAGAGATGATTCCACATTCGTTGTTGTGTGCTAAAATTCGCTCTGATTAGGAAAGGATTTGCGTCATCCCGTGCCTTGGCTTCAGTGTGAAGCCTTATCAGACATGCTAGGCGTGCAAGGCGACTGCAAAACAAAGTTCTCTAGTGGAAATTGTTCGAACAGGAACATATCCAAAATGGGGGTTTAGAAAAGATTTTACTTTAAAACAATCTGGAGACTGAGAACTTCAAACACGTGTAAAAACTAAACTACAATTCTATTGCAAAAGGAGTTCAAAAGGACAAGAAACCCCATTATCACAACCCCGGAACCCGGAAGATTAGCACGCGGCAAAAACTCCTAATAGCTGCGTGTACGGTAGACAAGAAGTCCATCAACGAGTTCAATGGCTGCGAAGTCTAGCCAACACAACATCACACAGCGCCGTGAACGATAAGGCGATAACAGCACAGGCGTAAACAGATATGTTTTTGCTCTTCATTAGAATTAGGTTTCGATTGTTAGTTGAATTTTTGTAGATAGATTCTAATTGGCAAGCGGAAAAAAGGATGTCTATTTCCTTTAAAACAAACGGCAACAATTAATACGCAATTACATGCTAGAGTTGTCTACGGTGTTTTTTATTACATTTCTTGTCCGACGACTTAGCGACTCACACCTCAGCAACTCATCGCACGGTATCTTATCGATAAGAGCAGACAGAGTGTGTTGTGTGTATCACGACACGCTTTAGGATGAAAACAGAAAAAGTTAAAGACACAATTTTGATGTCAAATTTAATTTCGAAACCACTTCTCATTGATTTCAACGCCACCCCTTTGGATCGTTACAATCCATCAATCAATCGGTCTCGGTACACGACTCTAGACCACGCTCTATTCTAGTGGCAGTCAAACCTGGCAGCTTCAGAGTAATTTAATTGAGTTCTCTCAGGTGTTTTACCGTGTGAACGGCTGACCAAAACAAACCGAAAAAGCAATAATATCGACATCAATCAACGAAGCCATTTTCATTTGCGGTACGGTCACGTTCTAAGGGTCTGATTGTGGCACGTGTATCATGATCAGGAAATAAAAATAAAAATTGGTAACAAAAAATTTAATGACTACCCATGAGGATAACGTTTTCGTTTTGCGTTTTAAAATGCTCAACCCTTTTAGCGGTGAAGTCGTCCATGTCCAATACCTTTATATTGGTACAGTTGGAAGTGCTTCAAGAAACAGTATTCAATGATTTTATTGTCCTCTTCAGGAGCTTCAGTCTAGTAAGTAGTAAGTACTTACTAGTAAGTCTAGTAAGTAAGTAATTTGATGGCCGATGTAACCTCCAAGGTCAATAAGTCAAGAAAAAGACATTAGAAATCCCTACTTTCTCAATTAAGTTGCTTTTTTATAGTGCCGTGTGCAATCCTCTTTTGAGGACAGCAAAATCAGATTCATCTTCTTGTCTGTGTATGGCCAAGTCCAACTAATCGATAGGCTTCGCAATTTTCTACGGTATTTGAAGACCCCACGCACTATTTATTGACCCAGTTGGAAAATCAATTACATACCCTCTGCTGCCTCTTGCCACTCGCCATCCGAATACGCATTTCCGTTTGGGCGTAAATAACACTTCTATTGCTTCGTCGATCAGAAACTATTCCATCACTCGTATTCCCTTGTGAGCACAGTGGAACGCTACCCACTCACACTCACTCGGGTGCAATCTACATTTCCCCGGTTATATAAACTAAACTACGGGAACGCTCACTGCTCACCACGAGGACGATTCACGTGCTCGGTTTGAAAAGATGCAACCACTCGCCGAATGCAGCACAGTTCTCTACCTTGTCGTTGGTCGCCACACCCCAAAACGGAAAAGGAAATTGCATAGGAAAATCCAAGGACATTGTAGTACATTGTCCACAGTCGGGTAGGATGCCTTTCCCCCCCTGTGATGCAGCTTGTGGTTAAGATCTACAAACACACAACAACCCATCGGGGAAAACAGGTGCATCTTCAACACTTCACCACCCAACTGCATACGACGCCAAAACTGTATCGCGTCTTGCGCAAGAAATGAGGACGCGCAACTGGTGCCTGTCCCGTGTTTCCCTTGTTCCCCCATCAAGTTCAAGGGCGACAGGCCCACCGGACCGTACCCCAACTTTGGGAGGGAGAATGACGAGTAGCAGTCGCTCATTATCCAACTACGCTACGTACGGAGAACTTCTGTGTGCAACGCTACGGGTGGATAATTCCACCGTGAAGGTCTGGAACCTGGTTCTCCATTGTATCGCACTTTACTACGCTGTGCGAAATTGCGCCCTTCTTGCGTTCCGTGTCATTTATGTACGCTTCTTTTTGCGCGCGCTGCACACTCCCGAGGTCCAATTGGCTTCTCATAAAGAATGATGCGAACGAATGGAAAATGTTCGCTTCTTTCCATTGCTTGCTGGTGCCCTAGCAACGCAGAACGGGGTATTGAAATACAGCGTAGCAACGTAGCGTAGCAATCGGAAAATGGAGAACGATTCGTTCCTTCTATGATGTATGTAAAATGACACGGGTTTGCCGAAAAATATGGTTCACTTCTAAACTTGTAGACTGTGGGTGGCTTCACCCAAATTAAGTTTGATCCCGGATAACCTTCCTTAATTAAAGCGCAAGATCTGTTGATGATTGATGGTACACGATGGACCATTCCAATATTTAACCGTCAAAAGAATCTAGTAGCTGCAGAGGACTGCTCCAAATTCCAACCAGACGCAATGTTTTGGGAAGTTCTATGCCGAATCTTCAATAATTTAATTTCCACCCAATCGTGAGTTCAACGATCGACTCCACCAAAACCCTGACCCCGTATACATATAAACACTGTGATGGCCTTGCTCAGGTCGTGATGAGGAAAGAATGCAAGACTATTCCCCTTTTGACTTGACACACTCACACACCAAACGCTGAATGATCCCCTTTTTGGCACGATTCACGTACGTTCGCCATTAAAAATACAGCAGCTGTGGGTTCTCGCTCAGCTGATCCACGCTGTTGAGGTTATGATTAGAGAATCACGCTAATTTTCCACCCCACCCCGGAGGAGTGTCAATCGACGATGGTAGACGAATTTTCCAACGCGAGAGAGCACAATGAGATGGGAAAAATGGGGACAAAAAGAAACAGAACATCCGAGTGCTAGCTAACTAACTATAAGGGAAAGTTGGAAACTGGAGAATTTGAGAAACATTTCTTCGAATCAAGCCAACAAGTGTCTCGTTTCTCGTGTACATCCATCAAAGTAGCAACAGAGCCTGCCATGTGAGCATGTATGTCTGGCGTGCAAGCTGCTAATATGCTAGATCTCCATGTATACTTAATAATCCTGAAACTTCCCTTAGAAACTTCCACCTTTCCCTTTCACCAAGAAGGACACACGAGGACAGCAAATGATCAGTAAAGACTTGCGACGGTTCCCATTAAAAAACGTGCTCTTTTCCGAGAAAATTGCGTCCCCATGTCTCGTGTGAGCGCCACGGAGTCACAGGAATGCAATAAACCCCCTAGCAACAACAAGAAAAAAAAGGATAACTAATATCTCTACTACAAGCAGGACTAGCGCCATCATCGCCATTGAAAAACGATGGCGGACATCGGGCAAAAACGGATTTCTATTTTTAATGTGTAACAAAATTTTCACAACCGCGCGCCTCCATCGTGTTCATCACCAGACAGACAGAGCATTTTGAGGTGTTTTCCAACCCCAATTTTGACTCTGTGGGTGTGTAAGTGTTTGATGAGAGCGTCAATGGTTCATCAACTCACTCTAGGAAAAAGAGACGAGTTTTCTCCCATTTTCCCTTTTTCGTCCGACCGGATGTTTAACACACCTTCATCTTCCGTTGCTCGCGCTCCTTCTCTACATCACACTTTCATGGTCACGGTGACACGCACATATCACGGGTGCGTTCGAGAGTCAGAAGCCGGCGAATAGAAAGAGGGCGAAAGGAGGGGGACGTGGAAATGTGCGACGAAAGGTGGCGTGATTATGCGTTCTCAGCGGTCTCTCTTTTCTACTCTCATTCGCTCGCGTGCGAGCATTTTTACCCATCTCGCTCCAATTTACGCTCGTTGCCATAGTTTCCACCGAACGCACGATGGAAAAAGGCACACGGCGCGAAAAGAGGATCGGAGGAAAGCACAAAAAAAACTGCAGCTCGCTTCACACACGCTTCCATTATGCTTATGCCGGCGGAAATCGCGCCAGCAAACACAACAGTTGTCACTTTGATCGACTGAAAATTCCTTTACCAACACACACACTTACACACAGTCTTAGCGCTGGGCCAGATTGACCAAACAGGTCGCAATTTACAAATGAAAAAAACTTACCCCGTATTGGAAATGGTTTCGTCTGGATGGTTTCCGTCGTTGGGGGCAGCATTTTGCGCGTCCCCTCGGACATCACACTCGGGCAGAGTTGAATTTCGCTCAGCGCCTCACCGTACTGCTTGCCACCGCTCTGGCTCGATGTGCGCACTCGCAGCGAACGAGACGCGATGGCCGCGGCCACGGCGGAAGCGGTCGGGGCGGTTGATGGTAACGTCGTGGTAGCCGGCGGATTGCTGCCACCGGTACTACCAGCAGTCGCAGTCGCAGTCGTAGCACCAGCACTCACAATCACGTCCATCTTCGACGAGCTTCGCGGCTAAACAAAAGGTGGGTGCTTCGCTCGAACACGCATCTCGCTATGCGAAAATGCCACCATCTCGCGATCAAATGCGCACTCTCGCGCGCTCTCTCGCAATTGCGAGCAAGAATTGCAAAATGTAAACGAGAGCGAGAGAGAAAAGAGTGGCAAGAAAGAGACGCGCGCAAGCGAAAGAGGCACCGTAAATACGCGACCTTGGGCCATAACAACGCGCGTTTTGTTTACATTTGTCTGCTTCGATTCGGCTTCCGTGCTGCATTTATTTTCCCCTCAGGTATGGTGCCGCGTGCTTTACGTTTTCCAGCGTGGAATTTTAAGGAAAATGTGTTCGAAAAAAGCTATCGGAAAGAGGGGAATTAGGTGTGGAAAATCTTTTGATATCCTTTCTTTACTATTGTCATCCTGTCATCTATTGTTGTACCGAACGGAACGATATAATTTGAACATCCTGTTTAAGTCATCCTAGTACAATATTAACGTTGACGTCGGTATTATGATGGATTGGTAACCAATCCGATTTGGACCGATTCTTGATTTGAATGACTCTTCAATTAAGGTTCAAATGAAGGACTCTTCCTAAAAAAAAGCATAACACTTCTCTGGACAGAAACGAAACCCCTAATAAGTTCGGAAGGCATAACCAAAATAGGCACCCTGTACCTGTAAAAAGCATTCAATACTAAAGAAATTGCCGAAACAATCCTGGCAAGATTGACGGACTTGTTGAACATCGACTCAAGACGACCCCCGATCGTCGAGAATTATTTTTCAAGAGTTTTATTAAGCCGGGTTTTAGAAGCCCGACTCGTTTATATGTATACCAATTAAGTCGATAATTTATATATGCTTACAATACATTCTAGCTGTGAAAGCAACTACAGCCTAACCGCTAAGAAATTTACTGCTAACTTTTCTTATACTTTAAGTGTGTGGGGTTGTGTTTTGTATTCTTACAATCATATTTTTCCGTTCATTCGTCCTGATCCAGCTCCATGCTGATTCTAAAAACGTTCCAATCTGATTCTATATGCCTTAAAACTTGTTCCTTACCATTTACCAAAAATCGAATGAGTTCAATTATGAGTGTGCAATGTGCTGGGGGACATGAGCTTCTTGAAGTATTAACCTTTTGCGTTATCGTGTTACATAATTTGTGTTTGTATGCGTGTGTGTGTGTGTGTGTGTGTGTGTTTCTTCCATATGTCTAGATAAAAGAGAATTGAACTTATATGAAGAATGTCATTGTAAAAACGGATACATCACATTCAATCGTCCACGCGACGACAGACAGCAGACAGGTGCACGATTCTGAGCTCTTGATCTGGAACTGATAGATGTGTGTTTGATAGTTGACGGCCTACTAAGCACATTTACTTCCCGGAAGAGCTTGAACCGGCAGCTCCCGATCCACCGGGGAAGTTGGTCGGTTGGCCGGGCACGGAGAAGGTTGGCCGGAAGGTGGCAAAATTGGCTGCTGCGGCCGCTGCAAAGCCGGGTAGTGTCGTTCCCTGATAGCCTGGCGGGAACTGAGACATCGGTGCTGGAAGGGATGATGAAGTGAAAATAGATTATAGGAAGGTTGCCTTCAATTCAGATCCAAAAAAGCCTAGCAATGATCTCAACTGGCACGCAACTTATTCATACGCCCGATACTTACGATTCTGCTGCACGGTGTTGCCCGTAGCCGCTAACCTCGACAGGATCGACCGTTCCGACATCTGCAACCGCTGGGCAACGGGCGGAATGCGTGCAAGCGTCGCCGGCAACCGCGAAACGTCCGACTTCATGTCCGACAGCAACTCCTCCAGCTGGTTCAGCACCTTGTGCAGTACGGCATTGGCTGGCTTGTTGCCTGCCAGCGACTCCTTGCTCAGATGCTGATGCGATTCCGCCAAACACTCGACTTCGGCAAACCGTGCATTCAGCGCCATTGCCGGATGGCTCGGATCCTGGGCAAGATTGAGCAGTGCCGCGCGGCGCAACTGCTCCTCAATCACCAGCGACTGTTCGAGCAGTTTGAAGCGACGGGCCAAGAATTTGTTTTTAATCTCGAGGAAATTGCCCTTACCGACATCCATCTTGAACGGTTCGTTAATGATCGCGAACCGTATATCGTTCTGAATGTCCTGCCAACGTCCGTAACCGTGCGTCACAATGCCTGCCAACAGCCAGTAGTCATGGCGACGGTGCCAAATCTCGTACTCCCGCCCGGGGACAGCCGCCTTTTCCTCATTGATCCAGAGCGTGTGCAGCTCGGTAAAGCCACCGTCAGCGATGTTGAACATGAAGGCACGCTTATGCACCTCCAGATTCTCCTGCACCGGTTCCGGTTTCTTCACATCGTCATCGTCATCCTTCACGAACACCACATCATCATCGTCATCGTCAATTGTGGTCGTGATTGGGGCAGGAGCAGGCGTCGGCTTAACCTCCGGTTCCTGCTTCTTCACCGGTGGAATTGTACTGCCATCCTCCACAAACTTTACCTCATCATCATCGTCCTCTTCCTCTACCTCCTGCTTCGTCTGACCGGTTACGGTATCCTTCTTTGTATCCTCAGCTTCCTTGGTGACAGCTCCCTCAACAGCTGGTTTCTTTTCGTCTCCCTTTTCCTTATCATCAGCCTCCTTTTTCGCTGTTGCCGCAGCGCCAGACTCGTCTTCCATTTTTATGTTCTTCGTGTCAACCGTTTCCTCGGTGGAAGATTTTTCCTCCTTCTTCTCTGCATCTGTTTCCATTGGTTCTACCTTCGCTGAGACCGCAGCAACCGTGGCTCCACTATCATCCTTCTTTTTCTCGCCACTTGTTCCTGCTGATTCGTCACCATCTTCCGTCGCTTCCTTCTTCACACCTTCGGACACTTTATCGCCCTCTGCTGCGGACGTTCCACTGGCAGCCGATTTCTCCTTTTCAGCACCGTCCGCTTTCTCTTTTTCCCCTGCAGCTCCCACAGGTGTTTCGTCCTCTTTCTCACCGGAAGCTGATGCATTCGGAGCTGGACTTGGTGCGGCACTTGTGGCCGGTGTAGCGCTCGTACTGGTAGTAGCCGATTTGGACGTTTCCCCACCGGCAGTTCCCGAGGTACCTTCTCCGCTCGTACCTGCAGCAGCAACTGCAGGAACTGCGATCTTTACCGGCTCGCAAGGGCGTTTGATCAGTTCCGGCATACTGTAGTACCCGTTAATGTGCTCAAACTCCTGCACCTTCTTGCGAATTAAAGACATTACACCGATTCGCGTCAACACATGTTGTCGGCTGAGTCCTTCCCTCGGTACACCATCAGCAAACGTTTCCGCATTGTCCGCACCGGGCTCACAAAGATGGCGCATAAACAGCGAGACGTACGCCTTGAAGATTCGTTCCGATTTACCACGCAAGTCACGAACCAACCACTGCGAATGGAACGCATCTTGGGGTGGCATACCGTATCGCATGATCGCGTTCAGGAAGCTCTTGCGCTGACGAGCATTAAAGCCGAGTACTTCAATATTTCCTCCAACGCGGGCCAGCAAAGGAGGCAGTGGACGATTATCACGTTCCGCTTCTTTACGTTCAATGCGTCGCCTGCTGCGTCTACCGAGTTCACTTTCTTCATCGTCCTCATCGCGATCCTCATCCGAAGCACCGGAATAGTCAGAATTGTTATAGTCGGAAACGTTCTCCTGCCAGGTCGAGTCTTCCTTTACAGGATCCGCCTGAATGACGCCTCCATCGGTGTAGTTGACCTGCTTACGAACTCTCTTTCCTTTACCAAGAGTTCGGGACAGATCTTCCTGATGCTGCTCGTAATGATGCCGGAGCAGCTTCACCCAGTAAGCCGGATCGGAATTTTCCGCTTCCTGCTTAATTACTTCCGTCTCTGTTTCCTCCTCAACGTCCTCCTTCGTTGAGTAGGAAGCGACCTTAAACGACGACAGATACTCGTTCGCCCAGTTCTCCTTCTCCTCAACGCCCTTGTTCGAACGGTCCAACAATTCTGCCACCGCTTTATCATCATAATGGATCGCTTCCTCATCCTTTCCATCCTCCTTGAACAGCTCCTCCGTACCGAACCGCAAGATATCGTCCAACTCTTGCTTGGTGAAATTCGTACCCTTACCACCCATACCGGGCCGTACAACGAGATGCGTTAGCATCATCTTACGCTTAGCGACTTGTGTTACACGCTCCTCAACCGAGTTACGCGTCACAAACCGATAAATCATCACCTTGTTCGCCTGTCCGATACGATGTGCACGCGAAAACGCCTGAATGTCATTGTGAGGATTCCAATCGGAATCGTAAATGATGACAGTATCTGCGGTAGCCAGATTGATACCGAGACCACCGGCACGTGTCGACAACAGGAAACAGAACTGTGGTGCACCCGGTGCATTGAACCGATCGATCGCCTCCTGACGAATGCTGCCTGTAATGCCACCATCAATACGCTCGTACTTGTAGCCCAATCCCTCCAAAAAATCCTCCAAAATGTCCAACATCTTCGTCATCTGCGAAAAGATCAGTACACGGTGACCCTGTGCTTTCAGCAGCTTCAACATTTTCTCCAACAGCACTAACTTTCCGGCCGCTTTCGTTAGTGACTGGAGTTCGTAGTTACCGCCCGGCCCTAGCTGAGCTTCTTCTGCTGCTGCCGCAAACAGATACGGATGGTTGCAGCACTTCTTCAGGTCCATCATGATGTTGATGAGCGAGCAAGCACCGCCACCACCTTTCGGGTTGAGCGCTTCGTAGTTCCGGGTCAGTATATACTTGTAGTACTTCTTCTGCAGTGGCGACAACTCCACACGCACGATAAATTCCGATTTGGTGGGCATGTTCTTCAGCACGTCCGCCTTCAAGCGACGCAGCATGTGAGGGCCCAACATTTCGTGCAGTCGCTTTACCTGTTCCTCCTTGGAAATGTCGGCAAATTCGTTCTGGAACTCGGCCAACTCATTAAACTTGTTCTTGTTGAGGAAGTTGAGCAGATGGAACAGTTCCTCAAGATTGTTTTGAAGCGGTGTACCGGTCAGCAACAGCTTGTAAGCGATATTGTACGCGTTCAGCACCTTGAAGAACTTGCTCTGATTGGACTTGAGCCGATGGGCCTCATCCACCACCAGCACCGACCAATCAATCGAACCAAGACAGGCGGCATCAATCGAGATGAGTTCGTAGCTCGTCAGCAGAACGTTAAACTTGATCGAGCTGGCCCTAATACGGGATGCTTTTCCACCCCGCACAGCACCCTCCTCAAATGAGAGTTCATTTTCGCGTATAACCGCTCTCGACTCTTTGTCTCCAACGTACGTAATGCAATAGAAATCCGGTGCCCATGTTTCAAACTCACGCTCCCAGTTAATGATGGTCGAGAGTGGTACCGCCACCAGGAACGGTCCACGGCAATGGCCTTCCTTGTACAGCGAGTAAAGGAAAGTTGCGGTCTGAATTGTTTTGCCCAATCCCATCTCATCGGCCAGAATTGTATCCGTCCCGTTGGCCCATGAGTAGCGCAACCAGTTAATACCCTCGAGTTGATACGGATGAAGTCGCATACCCGTTTCGTCTAGGTACGGTGGCTGTACTTCGAACTTTCGCTTCAGATCAGTCGTAGGCTTCTCTGGCGGTGGTGTGTACCGCTTCACGCCAGCTGTTCTCTCTTCCTCCTCCAACTCACGCAAACGACGACGACCTTTCTTTTTGTTTTTCTTGCTATTTCCACTACCACCGCTACCCGAACCTCCAATGTCCTGGGAACAGTTGGCGCGAAGATCGAGATAATACTCGATGGCCATCTTAAGCCCCGCAATATCATCCTCCTCATCTTCCCAAGTCGCTTGATCGTACGGTAGTTCGCGCCATTTTACCAAATAAAGTGTCCGACCGTCCCGCATCGTACGATGGTTGATAACGCGATGCACCATGAGCCATTCCGGTTTTACGCCGTACCGGTAGTACTTCTCCTCTAGCTCGGTTTCATTCAAATTGCTGTTCGTTTCGCGCATGCGCTGGATGCGCTTGTAACGGTTATCTTCCTCGTCGAGAGCTTCCTCCAGCTTGGGCGGTTCTTCCATATCGTTCTTGCGCGTATAGTACCGAAACATGAGCGGATGATGCACGTCCAGCTGTAGTTCCGTAATCCAGTCACAGTGCCAGTACGATTTTTCGACCCACTTAACGAAATACTCTCGGCGACGGGTCGATCCACCTGGGGCACCACCCTTCGATGTGGACGGTTCATCCGGATTGATCGGTTTATCGGTCCAGCGCCAGGTAAGAATCTTCTGTACCTTTTCCGGCAACGGTGGACAGCTACAGCGCGGGCATCGCCACTCACCATCGGGGATGTCGTCCAGCGGTGGATTCAAGCAGAACGTATGGTAAGC
The DNA here is from genome assembly GCF_943734695.1 of Anopheles maculipalpis. Lineage (NCBI taxonomy): Eukaryota > Metazoa > Arthropoda > Insecta > Diptera > Culicidae > Anopheles > Anopheles maculipalpis. The sequence continues at coordinate 88,999,584 of NC_064871.1, forward strand.
GGAGGGACAATTGTCACAGCACAGCAATTCGCCACCATCCTTGCACACCCGGCAAAACTCCTGATGCTCGTCATCATCCTCGTCTGCCGGTCCTTCCGCTTCACACGTCGGACACGACCACTTACCCTCGGGCGTATCTTCCAACTCCGGATCGAGACATACGAGATGGTACGCTTTCGGGCAGGTATCGCACAGGATGATCTCACCACCCTGCTGGCACACCTCACAGTAATCCTGATGCTCGTGCTCACCCTCCTCCCCACCGTCCGGAAATTTGCTCTTCTTCGACTTGTTCTTCTTCTTTGATTTATTCCCAATCTTTGTCTTGGCCTTCTTTCGTACCGGGGGCTGATCGGATGCATCATCCGCACCGCCCGCTCCACCTCCATCTCCTCCACCCCCCGTGGATGATTCTCGTTCCGGTTTTTCTGACTTTTCCGACTCGGACTGTTGCAGCATCTTTTCAAACTCTGCGTCCGATTCCCGCTCCGATCCACCGCTCGCATCCGGCTCTTCGTCCGAGCTGGCATTCTTACGTTTGCCGAACTTAATCTTCAGCGTCGGCACCTTTTGCTTGCGGCTGTTTCCACCGCCACCCTTCTTGTTGCTGCTGCTTCCTCCTCCACCACCGCCACCACCACCACTCTTACCCTTTTTGCTTTTCCGCGTGCGCTCCCGCTCTACCTCTTCCTCTTCATCCTCGTCCTCATCATCATACACCATGTCCTCGTGCTTGTTCTCCGTCTTGCTGCGCGATCGGCTCGACTTCGGCACATACTCCGGGGTGGGCGGCGCTTCGTCCTCCCTCCCCGTTTCCTGTGTCGTCGCGTCCTCGCACGAAATGTTCGGATTCAACGAGCAAAACTCGCGCCACTTGGCCGCAACCAGCATCATCAGCTTCGCCATCGGGACGCGCGGATTTTCCTTCGTCAGAATCGGCCGCACGTGCGTTTGGAACAGTTTGAACGTAACCAGATTCTCGAAATCATCCTCCGTGTACTCGATCTTCACGTCCGTCAGATCGAACGAACTGCACACCTCTTGGATCGTGGGCATCTTTTCCTTTTCCTCCACCGATGCTGCCACCGCAGCCGCCGCAGACTTTTTCTCTACCTCACTGCTAGCTCCACCACCTCGGCTACTGCTGCCTCCCTTCTTACGATCGCGACCCCGCTTCGGGCGCGATTCGTAGTCCGATTCGGCTTGTGCTGCTGCTGCTGCGGCTGCCGCTGCTGCTGCCGCCGCACTACTACTACCACCATCGTCACTCTGCTTCTGGTCACTCTCGTCCCCGCTGTCGTTCTTCTTGCGCTTTTTCTTCTTCCGGCCGCGCTTCTCGTCGCTGCTGCGGGCTTTGCGCTTTTTGCCCTTCTTCTTTTTGCGATTGTCTTCCGGCTCGTAATCGTCATCCTCGTCCTGGTGCGCGGTACCCTTCGTGTTGGCCTCCTCGTCCGAAGCGTCATCCGCATCTGCGGCGAGCGAGGCGTCTGCTGCTTCGTCCATCAGACCGCCCTCTTCCTCTGTCCGGGGGTGGGTTTAACATGTGCGAAAACAGAAGATTTAATTTAATGAAATGCTTATTAGCGAGGTTTTTTATAACTAAAAGTATTAATAAAAATTATTAAATTTCGACGCCTGCCACTACCTACTCTTTGCCCCTATTGACAAAATTACCTTCATAACGACTTAGAAGACGACTTAGCTTATTGAAAAATGTTTGTAAATATATTCTTTCATAATATTTAATTTATATTTAACCGAGCATACCCGGGATAGGGCAAAAAAAAACATGGATGCCTTGAGAATTTGTAAAAAATTATCTCAAGAAGAGCTAAGAATACGGCATTAAATTACTTTACTACACTCATGACTAAATCATTTAACATAAATAAACCCCTCGGTGGGTTCAGAACTACATATTAAGGGTTATTTAAGGGTTGAGAAGGTATAGCAAAGCGGAACCCGATTCTCCAAATCGTGGAAAATGGGAAATTTTGTTACCAAAACCGTGGCGAGGGTGCACATTCGGACTGTGAAATATGATCGTAAAAAGGTAGAGGAAGTGAGAATGACTAGAACTGGAAGAAAAGAAAAGTCGAGAAGGAAAACAACCCTCCCGCTCTATCCTGCCACACGCATTGTGACCCCATTGCGGAACGCTAGCGCTCCGCTGTGGTGCAGGGTGTAATTATTCCACCCCTTCCACTAGTCCGTATGAGTATGGGAGGGATCTGCTTGTCTACCGGAATAAGAATGATTTTCAGGACATTCTCTTATTCGTCCGAGTGGTTGGTGGGACTTCGATCCTAGATCTGTTCAAATAGTGTTCCTAATTACTCATTTACTGCCGCCATTACGCATCGAAAAAATTCGACACCGATCATCCCGAAACTGTTCCCGATGATCTCCTTTCACGACCATTTCCACACACAAGGTTGCCGTATCAAATGCTTTTGTTTACGTTTTTTCCTCATTTTACCGGCACACACGGTGTTGGTGGTGTATTTTCTTACACAAAAAGTCACAAAATTTCCTCAACCAGCGTACAATATTCAGCCCCGAACAATGGCACCCCAGCCTTCCATTCCGCACACATACACACACCGCCACCCACATCCCTTGCCCATGCCCACTTACCGGCAATGGATTCATCAATTTCCTCATCAGAAGCCATCGTCAATCGGAGGCGGGATTTCTGATTTGTCTGCAAACACTTACTGTTCCACCGTTTGCCCTTTCCGTGGGGCACACTCTATTCTACCTGTTCGAGCCCTTTTCGCGCTGTTTGGGGCCTTAAAAGCGTGCGAAAAAACGGAACACTTTTGCGAGGCACCGACCAAAACGACACACACGCACACAATGCGAACACAATCCAAGATGGCGGCGTGGGCTGAAGCGAGCAACGCGCGAACGCTTGTGTATACGACAAAAACAAACGGCGACGCAAGGTATATACAGTAGAGTCGGTGAGATTTTTGCCTCACGGGTTTTGTAATAAATATTCGAAATGAAGCTCCGTATCATCCAAATTTTGTAGTAGTTTGATTGCATTCGGAAAAACTTAGAACCTTTACTAAAAAATAGATGCTGAAAGTGCTTTTTTGGTCGTAATTTAGAAATATAGAATCAAACCGGCCACTGTGTACCTGGGATGCTACTGTACACCTATGTGCAGATTTTTTGACAGTAATATCGGCCAAATTATGTCGACTTTGACGGTCTGCGGATCATGAATTTATTTCAAAATTATTTCTAATTAATTATTTTATCCCTTTAGGTTATAGAAATATAATTTTTCTAGAGTGAAATATTCATAAAAACAATGCCAAAAGTATTTTAATTTTAAAATTTACATCTAACAATTGATAGAGCTAGGATCCTGCTAGATTACGCCACTCTGGTTCAAATTGACCACTTGTTCAGTAGGAACTTCGGGAGAGCAATGCGGTTTGGAACATATTTGTTAGAAAATCACCTTTAAGTGCATCTGATAAAAGTTGTGAAACACGTTTGTGCTAATATTCAAAACACGCTACACGATCGATAAAATGTTTCACAATAGTTTTCGCGAATTATTTATTTCTTCAACACATTTTCTTCGTCGTCGCCTGTTTTACTGACTTGCCGCATCGGCATAATCCTTCAGTGCGGACGAGTACAGCGTAAACGCACCCGTACCGAGCCGGCACGGTTGTCCCACGATCAACCGGGAGGAGGGCGATTCCAAACGATCATGCATACCCTTCGACAGCGCACCCTTCAGGAACTTCATCGAAGTTTCGAACGAAATCTGCTGTAACGGTGAGGCGGAAAACTCCATTGACATACGGTTCATCGCTTGGAACATACCGCTCGCGGTCATGTAGTCCGCCACCAGCAGCAAATGCCGCGGATCGACCGTAATACCGTACACACTGAACACGTTCTGTATTTCCTTCACCACCACACGGGAAGCCGCCTCAATGCCGTACCGTTTTGCCACCGCCTGAATGTCGTTCGTGTAGAGCCGATTCAAATCCAGCACCTTGGCGTGTGCCGTCATGGCGGCCATATTGGTACCCTCCGTTTTCAGGTACAGCTGATCGTTCTGCATGTACGTGATGGCACGCTTGATGCGTGGCACTTCCCATATGACCGACTTCTCGGCCACCTCACGGAACAGCTTGGTAAAGTCAATCTCCTTCAGCTTCAGCGACATGTGCAGTACTATTTGACACCAGCGATGATTGGCGCGATCGATCTGATACATACCGATATGACTGCCTAGCTGCTTTACAAACTGTGCTTCTTCGGCTTCATTCACTTGGTTCGCATTCGGTGCCATCTGTTCTGCAAGCTCTTGTTCCATTTTTTCCTGCTCCTTTTCATACTCGTCAATTAGCGCTTCTTCCAGTCCTTGTGGAGCACTTTCCGTACCCGTACTCTTTCGCTTTTTCTTATCGGATGATTCTTTAATGAAGAAATCCTTTTTAGGATCCGCTTCCGGATCTTCCGCCTCACTAGTGTCGGAATCGGAACTGCTCTCGTCGTTCTCGTTCTCATCCTCATAACCATGCTCGTCGGAAGTTTTATCCTTAATTTTAGCTTCCGACGCATCTGCATCCGCACCCAGTTTACCGTCATCGTCCGAATCGGTATCGCTTTCCGAGTAAACCCCTTTCCTGCTTTTATCCCGCTTGGATGGTTCCTTCTCATCGATTTGTTCATCTTCGTAATTTTCATTCGATTTTTCTTTGCGCGATTTCTTCTCTCCCGTCTCCGTGTCGATTCTGCGGGAAACATGAATACATATTATAGGTAAAATGTTTTTCTAGGCATTCCAAAAGTTTCAAGTTGATTAATCCATCATATCATATGTTATTGAAAAATAAAAATGGTAAACATACACGGGTAGGTAATTGAAATAAAGGTTAAGTTAAAAGAGGAAATATGTTACATTGCTTTACAGGATCGTCTGGCTCGATATAACGACTCCCAAAAGAGTTATTAAAAGAATGAAATCCCAGCGGGGAATAAGCAAGAGTAAATTAATTATTTGAAAAGAGTTATTAATTTTCTTCAATAATGTACTTACAGCACGTTCTTGGTTGCTTCCGCTTTTCTAATCGCGATAAACATTGCCTTGAAGAATTTGCGCGACATGTGGCGCATGATGGCGGCCGGCGTCACACAATAATCCTGATCGTACGCATCCGGAGGGAGAAAGTTGAACCGGATCGTGTGAAGCATACCGCGCGAAGGAATCACTACCAGTTTCGATTTTATATTGATATCTGTAAAAAAAATATATTACAACGAAATATATTTTAAATTTCGTCCGCGTGTATGAAATGAACTCCATTGTCCCCCACTTACTCTCTAGCACATCGGCCACCGTAACACGGTTGAGCGATTTGCGCAACTTTTCCGCTACCGCTTTCAAGCGCTCCGGTTTCCGGTGCGGCAGAAACGGTATCTCCATCGTCGGCGTTTTAATGTTCGCACCGGCAAACAGTAAAATTTCACGCAATCGAGGAATACCGAGCGTTACGTTCATTTCACCACGCCCCGCAAAGTGGAACGTGTTCAGCGTCATCTGTGTCGATGGTTCACCGATCGATTGAGCCGCCAGCACACCGACCGGTTCACCAGGGGCAGCCAACGAACCGCTTCCCTTAACCTGCATCAACTCATCGATATCGTGGATCGGTGTTTCCGTCCGCTTGTAGTTCCGCACCAGCTCGTCCAGCTTTTCGGACAGCACACCAAAATTAGCATCGGGTGGAAATAAGGCTGCAACCGGATCGGGACAATGAGCCGTCCGTTTCGCGAACTCACGTCTTTCGGCCGCACCCAGCTTAGTCCACCGTTTGAGTAACTTTTCCGTTAACTTTGTACGACCCGAACTTTTCAGCTTGTCCGCTTTTGCAAGATCGGTGCGAAGTTCTTCTGCCTTTTCCGCCGAGAACAATGCGAAGGGTGATGAGCGAACTTTTCGCGCCGTCAAGTTGTCACCATTTTGTTTGGTCCAACGTTTCATTTTCTTTATGTGCTTGCGAAGTGCTTCATTGACCGGATCCACATCGTTGGATGGTTTCAAGCGTTGCAGGACGTCCTTCTGCACGATCACATCCCGGTTCATGTCGAGGAAGCGCGTTTGCTTGCTATTTCCGATGAATTGCGCTTTGGAAATGTCCATCCCATCCTCGCCGTACATAAACTGTATCACACTTCCATCGCTATCGCGCACCGTCATGTCATACTGCACCGAGAGTCCCTCCAGATGCTTTACCAAGCAGCGCTGCAAATACCCGGAACGACTCGTCTTGACTGCGGTATCGATCAATCCTTCACGACCCGCCATACAATGGAAGAAAAAGTCCTGCGGTTGTATACCGGTCATGAAGCGTCCATCGATGAATCCTCCCGATTTCGGTGAGGTATCAAAATCGGCAAAGCTGGGCAACGAACGGCCGGACAGCATGAGCGGTGGACGCTTGCCTTCGAGCTCGATCTGACCGAGCAGGCAGGAAATTTGCATCGTGTTGACGGTTGAACCTTTCGCACCGGACTGTACCATCAGCTGGAGATTGTTCTCCGGGAACTTGCTGATCAGTCCTTCCGGAAGGCAGGCACTGGAAGGAAGGAATAGGACAGCAAGCGTTAGGCTTCCGCTCTCATGTGGACAAACCCTTAGAAACCACTAAACTAATCGAAATTCTCCTCTACTCACTTATTAATCTGGTTCGTGTACGTATCGAGTGCCGTCTTATACTTGCGATCGAGAATCGCTCGAAACTTTGGATTTTTTGCGTACGCCTCGCGCATACGTTTGACAAGCACGTCGCGTGATACAGTCGGTGGCAGCTCCAGCGCAGCTGCTGTGGCTTCGTGGCCAGCCCGCTCGCGACATTCGCGTATAATTTTTGCCCGCTTCTTGTCCGCCTTCGCGCGCACCAAAATGTCTCGTACGCCAAGCGTGAAGCCTTCCCACTGCAGGTAGTAGGTGAAGAGCCGGGAAAGGGACGAAAGTAATGCGGAGGAGCAGACGCCCCCGTACAGTTCGTACATGCAGTGAATGAGACCGTACGGAGTGGCACCGAAATGGTTCTTGTCGAGGATGCCGCACAGCAGTTCGCCCTGACGGATAAGCACTTCCGATTCGGAGAGTTCGTTTTCCTTGAGCGGACTGCCACCGTGATGCCACGGGCGGGCAGGAAGTACACACCAGTGCTGGGGAAGAGAAGAAAGTAAAGGATTAAGAATTTTTGCTGCCTACGACTTCACATTGAAGCGGATATAATCGATTCAGACTGGACAAAATTCACAAAGATTTATGGGAGGATCCAGTAGTGGATCAACCTATGGGCGGAGTTGGCTCGACGGAGTCTCGCCGATCAGGGAGGAGACCCTTTTAGAATGATTCAAATGATTAAAACTAACAGCTAGCTTCGTACAGGAACGAACCTAGGTCCGAGTCGATAAAAAAGAGTCCATAAAGAGTCGTATGGCCCATCACTAATAGAAATATGTTATACCTTATTATTCAGCTTTGATTTGCCATTCATGTTGATGTAGGGCATCCCCTTCGGCGTACTGTTCTTGATGATGGTCGAAATGATTTGCTTTCCCGACCAAAGTTTTACCGGCTTCAGGATCGACGGTGGCAGCAGATCAATATTGCCTCTCATGTTACTCAGCGCTTGAAACACCAGCTGCTGATAATCATCCCTTGGAATGTAACAGAAAGAGTCAACCAAAAAAGCATTAAGAGGACGAAGGTACCTTAACTTACCGATTGAAAAATTTCCCACGAATAAACAGCTTCACGGCGGACACGATATGATCCTGTATCAAGCCACCGAGCGGTGTACCATCCTTCGGGACAAGATACTGATACGGTACCGCAACCAGCCCGCATGCCTCCGCCCGCGCTACCTCATTCTGCGGTAAATGGGCGTTCATTTCATCCCCATCGAAATCGGCATTGTACGATTTGCAGTTTGAGTAGTGAAGGCGGAAAATCTTCTCCTTTCCAAGGATCTTTGCCCGGTGCGCCATAATACTCGGACGATGCAGTGTCGGTTGCCGGTTAAGCAGCAAAATATCACCGTTCTGCAGATGCCGATGGACGATTTTGATCGAATCGCCTCCGGCCGCTTCTCCCCCCGCGACCTGCGGGGTGAGCAGTGTTTTGGCCATCGATTGGCGTTGCGTCACGTTGGAGGGTGAGATTTTGCTTACACGTCCATTTGAATCTTCGATCATGTTTGCGCCTGGATAAACGTCCGGTCCGTTTAGTACCCACTGGCGTAGCTCGGACACGTTCCAAGGTGTGACGGGCACGGGATAGGTAAGCTTCTTGGCAAACCGGGTCGGAATGCCAATCTCTTCCACACCGATGTACGGATCCGGTGTGATCACCGTACGGGCGGCATGGTTTACCCGTTTGCCCATCATATTCATACGTATCAGGCCGGTTTTCTTCTCGATCAGCTGTTTCAGCCCAAACGATACCGTTTGCTTGCCGGTGGTCACTTTCTCCACGTCCATCAGCTGATCGACGTTCGTCTGCAGCTGAAACCAGGCGTTGTAAATCTTTTCCGCCACCGTTTCACCCTTCGCATACTGGCTGATGGACTTCATTTGGTTGAACAACGTTTCTGACATGTCCGGAGGGATGGTGCCTTCGCCAGCAATCAGCACAGCACGTACGGTTGAGTTCGCTAGTAGAATGTTCCGGAGCAGGACTGACTGGGCGTGCTCAACGATTGTGCCACGTCCACCGGTATTACTCGGACGTCGTATGGGACGCGTTTTTATCGGTGTTACGGGTACAACTTCCATGAAGAAGATATCGGTCGGATGATAAGGTGTAGCACCATTCGCATAAGAATGCTTGTTTGTGATCAGCACCGGAAACAGTAGGTTCAACAGCGTACCATCTGTTTCGTAAAGTTTCCTCAGAAATTGCTGACTCTCGCGTGCCAGTACCACCACAGAGGCAGCTTTTATTTGCTGCTCGTTTGGATTTTTGTTGCCCTTTTCCTCACTAAAATAGAAAACAAGATGATCAAATTATTAGCTAACTACATATGCGTAAGCTGCAGTCTTGCTTGCCACGCCAATTGTACTTACAAATACTTTCTCTTATCGCCCTGCGTCCATCGTATCGCAATTTTCCCCTCGGATATTCGTACCTTCTGCAGCATCTGCGTACAGTGGATACACTTTTTGCATTCCTGCCGGAACGAACTGTTCACTATTGCGGTCCGGATCGTGGTAGAAAGCTTCGTATCGCCCAGCTTGTTGTACGGTTCCTTGCGCAGCAGGTCTTCGTAATACGTTACACACTCCGGTATCGATTCCGTCGGGTTTGCTTGCAGCCGCGTCTTGTACGCATCGATTTCTTCCGCCTCCACAATGTACCCGGCATCGGCCAGTCGTAGCTGCAGCTCGAGCAACGATTTTGCCCCATCGTTCAACTGCAACCGTGCACAGGACATGCAGCTGATGCGCAGCAGATTGTAAATAGGGCGCAGGAAGAACGGATTGTACACGACCAGATCGAGCTCGATGTGACCAAAGTGTCCTTCGCACATGTTGATGTCGCGCGCGCACGTGGTACAGATCTCGCCGAACCCGGCAGGACCGAGGGCCGGATCGTACAGTCCGCCCCGGATCGTATTGCCCATATCATCGAACGACTTTGGTTGTGTTACCTTCAGTACGCTAATCTTCCGTATATCTTCCGTGGTAAACACGGTAAACTCCAGGTTTGTTGGATCGAGATTGACGATCGTCATGTTGCTGGAATTTCTTTTTTACACGATTACTCTAGAACGAAGCGTGTATTAGGTACACGAAAATATAAGTTCACACACAGGAAAAGTTTGTTAAATTGACTAAATTACACTGAAAATTCAACAGATTTGAATCGCGCACATGGTCTGGTGATGTTGACAACGGGTTTGACAGCTGCGAGCCGGCAATGTTTACAAAATGTAAACATGCGGAGCGATCTTAACCCCTCGGTGCTCAGTTCCAGCTCTGTGTTCTATTGTTTTGTTCGAAAAAATGAGGAATATAGCATGAAAAACGATGTGAAATGGAGTAAACTACATTCTTACACTAAGAATAAATAGCTTGGTGTAATTTTTCGCACTCTGAAAGTTGGTTTTTGGATTGGAACTAAACTTGTTTCCCACTCGGATCGGAATCATTCCGATTGTGGATTAGAACGGAACACACAACCCGATAGTTCAAATGTCAATTATGGCATTTCGAGTCGTCGTTTGATTTTGTTCTGCTGGGATTGGTTTTCTCCGCAGAAGAAATACCAATATAATGAATGAGAAAGCTCGATTTGAGTAATTTTTGTAAATAGGATTGCCTATCATTTAGTTATTTCTAGTATAAAGTCAAGGGAATCCTGTGATATTAGGCCTAGACATCTCGAGGTTCTAGATCCAAAAAAGAAGAAAAACCATTATATAGATAAAAATAGACAAACGAAAAAGCTAAATCAGTTCATACTCAATTCAGCATTTCTATTTGATCCTTTTCGGACCAAAGACACCCCACTAGTACGAATCGTTCCTTGGGTCTTCCATCTCCAGAAACGCGTGCCCATCACTACCATTGTGTTTTCTTCTTTTAAAGACTTCGTTCGTTACAAACAGCGCCAGTCCGTGTTAATATTGTTGCCGCTCGCTGCCGGAAGGTTAACTAACAGCAAGCAGAGTTTTTACGCTCCTCAGAAAACGGTGAGTGTGTGGTTAAATTGGTGCAGTTGAATGTGAAAAGAAAATCTAGAAAAAAGGAGCATATAATTATGGTGCTGTTATGAAATTGATCCTTTGTTTGTGGTGTGCGTGATCCGTGTGTCATCTCGCAAAAGCTTTAAGAAAAGTTGCAGCAAGGAAGAAAAGTTTCCATTCCCTTTTCTACACAAGATCGTGCGTGCGTGCGTGTGTGCGTTGCTGTGTGCGTGTGTGTGTTTTAAGCTTCCTTTTCATGTCTGCCCTTCTGGAACAGAAAAAGGGCCAAAACTACCTGAAGTACAGCTGAGAATAAATGATCATAGGAAGTCTCCTTAAGTTTTCGGTTAAGGTATCAGAGCGAGTTTCCAGAGATCCTGATGCGTTATTGTCAGTGAGATCCTCGCATATCCCTTGCCTAGTGATAAATCGGTAGTTTATTGGATCATTTTTTCTTTTGCATTGATGAAGTGAAACCTATTTCCAGACGGATCCAATACACTATCTTACACGATCGACACGTGTGCAGTGTGCTTACAAAGTTTGTTTTTGAATTTTATGTTTTGCAGTTACAGTGTGCGTTTGGTTATTTAAAAATCCAACAGATTTGCCCTTCAAGTCCAGCATAAAGTTTTATAGTTGTGGTGTAATTATTGCATCTCCAGTCTGCAAGGTAAGACCCATATCTGTTATCTGATCCTCAGCACACCTACAATCGATACGCAAAAGTAGATTTTTGACAAAACGGATCGGTCCATCAAGGTCATCGAGAAAAGGTGATCAAGTTTTTGGACACACCAACAGCGCAGGAATGCTTTTGCTCCATCCGTCTGATTTTGTGCAGCCGGATCTGACCTGGCCCGGAGGAGACCTTGAGCAAAAGAATGTGCAAGTTGTCACCGTACGATCGCGTCAGTACTATGGTGCATCAGTAGTAGCCGCAGCCAGTAGTCTTCTTGTACGTGCCTCGGTGCAAGCAATCGAGTAAATGATGCTTAGAATTGAGGGCCCTTCTCATGTGTGTAGTCTCCGGGGTGGCTTCTAATAAACCCCTGCTGCGCCTAGCTTGAACGTGACCACGAGCCTAAACTACGTTACGCGACCCGATTGGGCCGTTTTTGCGCATTCCGTTCCACTAGCTTCAAGAACATGAAGTTTTACGCCTTTGTGACACAATATATAGGAAGCATAGATGTTTAGGAATGTGTCTTCCTTAAGTCCACGCACGATTGATCATTCAGCGAGTGCGCTAATTCTGGTGCCCTACTATGCAACAACCAAAACACATTTGATCGTACGAGCTAATCAAATTAAGCATAATTAAATCCTAGTTCACAGCTATCAATGACAAAACCAGGTTGACTAATGCAATTTTTTGTTGCCTTTTTAACACCCATGAATAGTCGGATTCGAGGCTCGCTTAGCTTTATCTCTACCCTGCTTTTTGGAGCTTTATCTGCAGCTTGAGAGACCTTCAGCTTTTTGGGGTGGAAGGAATTAGTTTTCCGATACCGATACGCGAACCTCAGACACGCAGAATTGAATAAGTGAGAGAGAGCCGAACACCTGCATTCTGTTTGTGCTCTGGTTTTGATGGCACAAGGTCAAACTTTGCGGTCCTGTGTGTTTGGGTTTGAATTCGACTTTTTGAGCTTCCCTGAGCTGCGCTGCTGCGTTTGGAACTGGATTTTCTAGTCTCTCTTGCTCGGTGTGTCCTCGCGCCCGGTGATAATTGGAAAGACATTCGTCGGCAGAAGAGGGATGAAGGTTGCGGTCCGGTTGCTGATCAATCACGTGCTCTGTGCGCCAAGAGCACCTCGAGAGAAGTAATAGCTTGATAGAACGATTTCGATCTTGACACCACTCCCCCAGGAAAGGTCCCCAGGTCTCCCTGAGGTGGTTGCAAAGTGCAAATTTGTTTGATAAGAAAATAAACACATTCACACTGGAGATTGAGCAACGATTGGAGCGAAGGAACGACAATGTTTTCATCCATATTTATCAGCGATACGTGAAACTTCGCAGCCGACGATAATGTGTCACCAACGGCAACAAACGTTCGGAGCTTGAAAACATCGTCACAAACAAGCAACACGACATCTTAATGCTTTTCTTGTGTGTGTGTGTGTGTGTGTGATGATTCTACCTGATGAATCTCTCCGAACCATCCGGTCGATTAAAATCTACGTGCACGTGGTCAGCACCCAGTGAAGATCACTCTCTTTCTAGAAACGTCGTCGTCGTGGGACATTTGTTTGGAAGTCTCTTAGCACAACCTGTTCTCGCAACCACAGACACTGCAGGTTGACAGGGTTGTTACGGTCCCACCAAGAGCCGGCTAGGTGGTGTCCACCTGTTCCTCTATCCGCAGCTATCCCAATCCGGTCCGGTTGTTGAAATTTGCCCCGAAGAAGTAAATACGCAACATTTGGTTAACTTGTTCGTGTGTCTTTTCTTACGGTTTGGGGTTTAGCTTTTACGCAAAAGTGTCAGGTCTTGTGCCCATTGAGCTCCGGTGGGCGATAGAAATTGCGCCGACCAAACGGTGAAACAGAGCGCAGAGACCTGGGAAATCGCGATCATGTAATGATATTTCCCTGTCAGGTTTCCGCGTTGGACACACTTTGAAAGTCTGCGTTGGAGAGTTGTTTTGGATGTTTGGGGGAAGAGATCCCGGATGAAAGTGCAAACCTCGGGCTTGCAAACGAGCTCCTCGCTACAGGGTCAACTATTGACGGGCGGCCATCAAAAATCATGCAGTGTGTGGTTCATGTTACGAGATCGAAGATACGATTCACTTATCAGTGGTAAGTGGTAAAAAACGGGACCGAAACAACACTACTGACAAGCCGACCACTCACAGTCAGTTGCCCGGGACTTTCCCATCGATCGACACGGGACATCTGTTGCACAGACCTGTTTGCTGTTTCGGTTATTTTCGGTTTGTGCTCACGTCACTGATTGGCCTGTTTCCCATGCGTGCGAGGCTGTGTGTTTATGTTGCGTTGCGATTTTCCAGTAGCGATTTTTTCTTAAATATCCATCTCTGTCCATCTTTAACCGATAAAAAAACAGAATCTTCTGTTGTTGCTCTGCTCGATGAAATGCGTCGTAATTCTGTAGTTGTGTTGGTTCTTGGCGTCCGCCAACCGGACGTGCGCTGTTTTGCTGACATTATTTGTGCCCCCATGTTGACGGGAACGTACGATCAAATTACGTCATCCGGTCAGCTTCGGTTTTGGGGAACGGCATTCAATCGCGGACGTTCTGGTAGATGTGGATGTGGTTTTGGGATGCGTTTTTGGGGTAGAAACTACTGTGCGACAAGGGTAATTATTTTTGCTGTTTTAGGAGCATCAAGAGACATCAGGAATACATCAACTTCAAAAAATCAAAATATTGCAACGCAGAATCTTTCTCTTGATCGTGGATGGTTCTTATTTCGTCGATCATGGAAAGAGTGGATGTCCTAATAGGCTTATAAAAGTGATGGAACTCAATTTCGGCAGGTGTTTTGAGTGGTGAAATTCCCCTTTCTCCCTCCAGTTGTTCTCTGTTTTTCATCTATTATTGATACCAAGAAGATGGTTAGTAGGTCCTCACTAGCCTGTGCTCTGACCCTTCTAGTTGGCGTCCAGAACTCTTGTCCATATCTCAATACGATGTTGACTCAGTGTTGGATGACTTCACAAGATGTGATCCCCTACCTTGTTCAGCAGTAGAAGCATCTGCATCAGTCGTGAATTCTAAGATTCTAATAAAAAAATAAACGCCATCACTCGGAGCCCCAGAATCATTCCAATGTGTATGACCTGTCCAGCAAGGAAGTTACCGCGTTGATTAATATTCTTTGCACCAGAATAATAGCGGAATAAAGGGCGCATTCTAGCGAATGAATCAGTCCATCCGTTCTCATCCATGACTCATTTATTGTTCTGTGCAAAAATCAATTCCATGTTCTTCTAGTCACCCGCAAACAATGTAAAAAAAGGCATGGAATTGTGTACGGTAGGAGACTATGCGCGAAGGTTGCACCACGGTGCACGGTGCTTGTAGAGGTGATCAACCCATGTCCATCGCTCAATGTCAGTCCGGATTTATCGGTTGATAATCGAAATAGAACCGTCCTAATGTGCCATTGATAGCAAAACCAAAACCACGATCCAATAGTGACTAGCGTTAGCCATACTGTGTCCATCAAACCACATCATCCGCGCCACAAAGTTAAGGTCAAACTACTGCCGAGCCGCGAAACCGTCGCCATTTAACGGTTCGATTTCGTACGGTACATGATGTGGCTAAGTTTGTTTATTAAACTGCGAGAGCATAAATGGCTAATGAATTTAAATTTTGAAACGCAGAACGGAACGCCAATATCACATCGTTGTGAGACGGAAGAAACGTGACCGAAAACGCTCGTCGAAACCGAAAAATGCCCTTCAAAACGATTCGCACGAGCAGCAGTTGCTATGGGGCGTCAGCACGTAAACACGCGCTTGTCGTTTGGGCGAAAACTTCTGGTCTCAAGAAGAGAAGCCACTTCCTAAACGGGTGACCCATTTACACGTACAAATTTAATTCGAATTTAGAATGCATTTATTCTCCGTGTAGCAAAGCGGCCACACCACGGAAGCTGTAAAAGCGAAGCGTTTGGAGATTATGATGCGTGGAAGCAAACCGAAACACATGTCTTCCATGGTTCAGTGCAACCTTGATGGTTGCTTGGTGGATGCCCTAGCCAGTAGTAGTCACACAACGTAATCCCATTAACCGGGCTAGTGCTGCTAATGTGCGATCATGATCCATTATACGAATCTGTTTATACGGCCAATGCATTTTCATACCGGTTTTGTATTTCGATTTTGGAACGATGCGGACGATAAAATTCACCAGTGCCGGGGTTGCGTCTTCTGCGTTGCGAGCGTTTGGGTAATGAGAAGAGGGCTAAATGATCAAATTCATTAGCCCGTCGGTGCGCCGACTACCAGCTGGATCAGCTGATCGCGTCTCGGCGAAACGCAAAATAAGATTTGGCTGGCCGAGACAGTGTAATGGAGATTACGCCATTAAAAAGTGAAAGTGAACAACAAACGCAATTATGCTTCTCTTCTCTGATGGTAGGAAACGTTTGTTGTGTTTTTAACAAAATGTTTAGATTTATTAGAGATATTATAGTATTCTGGAAGGTGCGCCGATTCGGTGATGGAGGCGATAATGGCGTTGGTCGCAACACGGCAGGACTGCAGTTCAAATCTAATCCGGACCGTTCCCCCGTAGTTAGGGACTGACTATCCAACCACAAAGTGTCGGCATGTCTAGAAATCCGCTAGGTTGGTCGGCGTGACCTAGGAGGTCCATACGCGCAAAGCAAGAAGAAGAGAAAGCATTCTGGACAACGATATAAAAGTAAAAGTTGGGTGAAGTAGAAATAGGGTATGTTGTAAGCTTTAATAATGCTTGGATTAATAGTCCAGCTAAGAAACTCGTCAAGAACGACTTGTGGAAACACGCAACCTGTTTTCTAATAATATTGTCTAAAGTGTAATCAAAAATTTAAATCAGTCCCCACGATTGGACCTACATTCTTTCCTAATGCCCAGCATTAATTCCTGAATAAGAGCCGCTCATAATAATCGGTCCGATTATTCTGGATGTTCAATAAAAAAGACTGACAAATGCTTTAAAGATCTTGGAAGGTTTATGGTGCCCGCGGATCGTTAGAGCTCCCCGGTGCAGGAACCACGAAGAACGAGGTGTGTGTAAATAGTTCTTTTTCCTTTACGCTCGTTTAAGTCTTTCCTATGCGACTCTGCCCCATTCCATATGGTATTGACCTCAGGCGAGCTGAACCTCTGTTCAGCTATTGTGGGTACGTTTTCGGACCATGATTTCTCGGACTGGTACAAATTGCAACACGCAAAGGAACTTCGGCTTATATCTGAAGCATCAAAGCACAAGAAGTCACGATTCGCGTTCCACCCAGAGCGCTATGATGTTCTGTGCGATGTTCTGAGGCAATGACATGGGTTCATGGGTGGCGCATCCTTCGCTAGTAGTAGTTTCATGACGATGATCAGGACCTGATTCGCCACAACCGCTTCGAGGCTCTTGGAACGAAAGATCGCGGGTGCAAACATATATGCATGGGCCAAGTGTATGTATGGTGTGCTCCACTGCACCGAAGTTCTGGTTCCCCAAGATGCGAACGTGTATGATGCTGGTGTAATCGGAAGAGCCTCACACGTGTGTGTGTGTATGCGAGAAAGGTATATGACGGTAATAAATATCTTCACCCAACCACCCCTAAAAACCCCACCAACTCCACCGAATTGAGGAACCGGTTTGTGACCTGTACGAAAGCGAAGTCTTCGATGGTCCTCCACGCTTTTTTAACCGGTATTGTGGAGAAGCATCGTCAAGCTTTTTTGTTTTTGCTTTTCATGATGCGTCATGCTATTTGTGCGGGGCTGGCTGGGCAGGTTGTCAGAAGGGCAAAAAGTGGGGAGACCCATGTGGGCACATTACTCACACAAACGCATTCTGAGCAAGTTTAGGGCTCGCTCAACACACAGAGAAACACGGCTAGAATGGAGCACACATTGGTGGAGAAAATCGGAAAGAATTACATCAATCTCCTTGTCGTTTGGCTTTTTTATGCCTGTGTGTCTGTGTGTCCGGAGCCAGAAAACATCGAAGTCACGGTGCTTGGAACGAATGTCCATCGTTTTCTCCATGCTTCAGGGCACTCATGGCGCTCGTCACCGCTATGTGCGATCCCGTGATCCCGGCGTTCCCGCATTGGGCTGCAATTTGTAAGTTGCGCAATTGCGGGATGTTTGGTGCCTGGGTTCTGGGCGGTTTGCTACACCCGTCGATCGCATTTACGGTACCTATATACATACAACCGGAGTTGGTGGGGTAATGTTCGCAGAAATCAGCGTGCTGGACCTCTCCAGAACTAATTAGACATTGGAGACATAGCAAAGCAAAGCAACCCAAGACACTTTTCTGCTAGCACAGTTTCGCTCAATCGCGTGGTCAGTTTTTGGATGCTTCGTCATCGTATTGGACAGAAGCGCTCGTGCGACCAGGGGAGTTAGATGTTCTGAAGCTAACTCCCCCTTCAGAGACCTTCTTAGGCCATCCACGTCGAAATGTGTCGAGATTTAATCGTCCCAAACGATAGAGGACACTAAATGGGGCTCGGGAGACAAGCTCGAACCGTGGACAGGTTAGCAAAATGTTGATGATGAGGAGAAGATCTCGCGATCGCACCGTAACCTTGGAACCAGTCATTCCAATCGGTCGTTTCGCTTTGGATTTACGTTTTGTGGCGCATCTTCTTCGCTAGCGATTGCACGGCACAATTCGATTACGTGCGGCGATGATCACGTCACGGGTGATAGCTTGCCGTGCAAAACAATGCACCGCAGGAATTCGTGCTATGACGATAATTTTCGCTTCACAACGGTGTCGTTCGTCCGGATTGGATACTTGTGGTGAGCAGGAAGAAAGCAAAACAAACAAAAAAAAACATGGATGAAAACCTGCTTCTTCGAAGGAGTTTGGAATGCGGCTGGATGATGTGGAGATGCAACTTTTGGAGTGCATTTTAAGAGTTTCAAAACGTTGAGATCTTATCTGAGATAAACAATGTTTTGAAGTTATGCAATGGTTCGAGACAGATCGTAAAGACGCTTTTAAAATGAATTCTTATCTTCCGTACTGGATGTAAGGCTTTAGACAATCATGTATTTCAAGCAAGTGTTGATCAGGAGAATAGTGCCCGATTTAGCAACATCTACCATTCATTTCGTTATTTTTTCACGTTGTGTGTGGAAATCTTTGTTTGATCAGCTTGAAAGCTCACCGGCACTCCAACTAACCTCTCCCCGGCCGGGGATCGATCGTGAGAGAAAAAAACACATCTGCCTTTGACATTCAAGCCACAGGTACTTTCAACAGTAGCAAACGTTCTTCTAATCATACTGCCTGGCATCATTAGTGCCGCCACTAGCGACACACTGAACAGTACAGAGCAATACTTTCGCAACTCTTCGCCTCCACTTTCACTCTTAATCTAGGCGATCATTAGTCAACCGTACAGTTTGCTTCCCATCCCCCCATGGATGGTTTGCTGCTAATTATATCACACGCAGCTGTGTTGGGAAATTGCTCGCAGTGACACGCGAAACAGTTCCGGCTGCAATCCAACCGAGTGCAATATAAAGTCAATAAATGGAAGACTCGTTGTCGGGGTGCCGTCGTCAGGTTTAAATATATTCTGCAAGACAGATAAATGGCGAGACCGGATGAGTCATGGCCGAAGATGTGCATGTCATTTGTTTGTCTACTAATGGAAGCTGCCATGTACATGCAGGAATGCATCGTATTGTTGAAAACATGTGATTGCGAAACCAAATTTAGGATGACTCAAAACAACCTAACTTTTTTTAAAGTTTTATTGCTAAACTAAGCATACAATCGATACCTGATTTCGATCAACTTAGAGTGGAATCCTGATGATTCCACAATAAATAGATGAACCAAAAATAAGTTTGCTAACACACATGAGTTTGAAGGTTAGACCAATAAGTCCATTTGACGCGTTGTCGGAAGTGTTTTAATCGTCGATCGCTTCGCATTGCAGGTTAAGGAAGGAAGGCCGTTGACTAAATTTTAGGTTTTGCTGTGCTGAGGCGGACTTGTGTTATTCAGTAGTACGATCATGATCGTGAAGTACTTAGAACACGTTTCAAAAAAGTCTTTAAAAGAAAACCGTCAACACAACTATAACTTGATCATTGAGACGGCTTAGAATTGTGACAGAAATATTAACAAATTAGTAAAATATATACACATCACATTGCTACCGGAATTCGATCCCTTACGCATCCTGAATCGATCACAGATCGACTCCGGATCGAATTCTGGATCGATGCGGGATTTTAACGCGGAAATCTGCGAATAGGAATAGAATCCGAATTCCGATACGGTTGGATCCTCATATTTAAAAGAATCTGTCCCCAAACATTTGACAACAAATCCTCCTACCCCTCCTCCATTCACCGGTCACAAATAAGAATGTACGCGATGGATTCGAATCCATGAATAGAGAATGTTAACTAGCACTAGCTAAAGACTGAGAACCAGTTGTTTACCGGACGAATAGTCAGCTCTGGGTATGGAGAACTTCCTGGTCCACTAGCCCGTCTTCAAGTAACAAGAGGTCGACTTTTTTTATTGTGCCAAAAAAAAGCATGAGATCTGCAGAATTTGATGGACAGAGTAAGAATTTTGCATAATTGAATCAAACATCTAAAGAATTTAATAAAAACTATACGACGTTTAGCGAATCTCGTTTGTGAAATCCACCGAAACTAACGGACATGAGAGTGGCTTCAATTTCTTAACTTGTTTTTCTTTTCCCCCGTACAAGTCATTCAAATGATACACCACGATCATGCACATTTGCTTGTTGCATCCAATATAGCAATTACCAGCATACGGGCATGGAGAAAACCACTCATTCACAGTGTTTGATAATGGCAAACGCAAAATAATAATTTCCAATTTTCACCTACACCTTCCAACCCACCGCACCTGCCCTTATTCGGCTAGTCCGCGAGGTACACGTAACACGACGTAACACACGGTAGAGAAGCACAAACATATTTCCGATTTCCGATCCACCGCTTCCAACACAGACTGTCACAGACTTAATCGACGTGTGTAACTGGCAAAGTTGACACGGTGCAAAAGTGGCGTAAAATTTTTATCGCTTCCCGTGTCCTCTCTCCAACGACATTGCCCCGAGACGGGGTTTTCCTCTTTTTGCCATATCGGGATTTTGGAGCTGTTGGACCGGGCTACCAAACGGCGGCGAACGAACGGGGATGTTGTTTCACCACCGAACGTGGCTTCTCCGGACCGGGGGTACGTGTTTATTAGTGTTTTATTTGCACTGTGCGCGGTATTTGCCGAATGGTGGCTTTGGTGGATGAGGGAGGGCTCATGTTGACGTTCGGATTGATGGCGAGAAAGGAACCGGTGACGATCGTGTTGGTAACGTTCAGCAAAACTCGTTTCCGGTTATTATTTGACAATCGTGTATCGGAAATCGGATGCGAGATGATGGTGAGAATTTAGCTTGCATGGACCATTCTTCCTACCCAATAATTCTCACCATTTCTCACTTACCGGATGACTTGACACTATCTTTTGGTGAGGGAACAATCGACGTTGATACAACCCTCTCGGATGACATTTCCCCTAGATCACTGTAGACGGTGTAGATCCCGCTGGCGGTAGGCTACCGAGGTATTATTTATTCTAAACGCTTCTTCCCGCCGTGTTCTACCTTTGCTGCACACGAAGAAGATGATCGTGACCTTCCACCGCAGACCTTGAGTATTGTGCGCGACTTGTGTTTATTCGCCTTGTTCGATGATCTCATATGTGGCTGATGACGGATGAGGAAGAAGCCTTCGGGACGAACACGCGCGGGAAGTAATTGATGGAATATCTTTGCCCTTTAAATTGATGAGCTAATACATCTTGCGGACGACGAACGGTCGATTCGATTACGCTGCTGCTGGTGAGAGGGAGCAGCAAGGACGTTCCAAGGGTGGATGCTTTTTTGGTGGATTGTTTATCCAGGTTCAATTCCTTTTGATAACGCTACGCCCCATTATTGTAGCACGGGGTGGTAAAGTACATTCTTTAGTGTTATGTGTCCTCTAGATACAGGCCGCGGTAAAAGTAAAAGTCGGCAATCCACCACAAACATTATACAAACGATCGCGATGCAATCGAGGCTTGTGTGTGAGCTCGCTCTCGGGGGGGATTATCTAACCGACAAACGCCATCTCGTGACAAAATATTTAACAAGCAGTCTTCTGCTTCACCTTGTCGCCTAAACCAACAAGATCTTACGGTGGAAATAAAAAAGCAAACGGTGGCAATGATTAAAACCCATCCCTGTTCAAATATGTAATGCAATGGGCGGAAAGTGATCTGGTCTGGGGTTGGCTAAATTAGGAAAGCGCAATAATCGTAAGTCTACACCGAGAGGGGGAGAGATGAAAGCGAGGATCGTCGGGCATCCTAAACGATTGTTTACCGATCCAACAAACGGCACATAAAATCACCAAAGGTAAGGCTGATATAAAATCACCTCCACGATTCGCACCGCCAAACAGACTCCATATAGAGCGAGCAACAGTGCAGCAGAGCCTTGATGGTTTTTTTTTTTGGAGAAATAGATAAGTGAAAATTAAGTAGCTGGCGGAGCTCTCCGCTTGGTGACGATGTTAATCTATTCTACGAACCTAGCAAATGTTTGCTGCAAGCGCTTTTCAATCCACGTGCGTGAAATCGGATAAAATCGCTGACAGGGTGGTGTGCAAACAAGTGAGCGCTCACGTTGCGTCCCTCACACGATCCCCCAAAATCAAAGCAAAACGAAAAAGCAAAAAAAGTTACCTAAACATCAACCTTTCTTACCCTGGAATGCATTATTTGCTTGAATGCAGATGTAAACCCTTTTCGCCGCCAGGCCACAGCCAGTGGTTTAAATTGTGAGAAAATGGGAAACAAAACCCACCATGAGATTCAAAGATACAAGCCACACATGCGAAGGAGGAGGGAAGGGCGGGAATGCGGGAAATTTGTGTTGTACATTTACCCTCCCCACACACTATTTTGAAGATGAAATTTGTGTGAAATTATAATTAGCTTACCGTGCGGTGGCAAATAAAGGCGTAACGTTGCAAGAAGTGTCAGGCTCAATGCTGCATCCTAGCGTGAGATAAGTATTTGAGGAGAGAAGTAGAAATGAATCGTCTCCATTTTCTCTCTTTTGGAAGTAGATTATTAGGTTCTTGAGGGAATTGTTAAGAAGAGGCCTAGATATTGGGCACTCTTGAGCTAGCACACGCACACAACTGATCGAGCTTGAACAAGCTTTCGTTGAATATGGTTCAGGCGTGTCCTCACGAATGTTTTGTGAGCGATCGCTCCACATCAGTTCGATCACCTATCGTGCCTTCTTTGTCCGTTTGGGGGATGGATTGTCCGGTGTCATTCTCATGGCTTGACCACCGCAGCACATGTCCAGAAAGATCTTAACTCTCGTTCATCTTACGAGTGGGTATACTAATCTATATGCTTATTGTTTTCTGTCGCTTCGCAATAGATTGTTATGGATTATTCCAAGGATTATTTAAGAAACAGCTTTGGAGCAGAAAAATGGCCCTAATGAGTCATTGAATCATTGAATCTTTGCATAATTTATGCCCATTATTGAGGTACCAAAGTATTGAATTGGGATTCGAAGAATCCGAATCCTGAAACCGATTTTACCACTTGACATTTCAATTTCATATTTTTTAGACATTACACCATCAGAATCCAAATCCTTATCGGAACGCATCCGTCAATTAGAATCCAATCCGATCCGAATCTTTCTAGGGATTGAACCTTCGATTCTTCCGAGTCCCGAATCTTCCAACACTATCTTGAATCCTGCGGTAGTTTGAGAATCAGTAGTTTCATCCTTAGTGCCATACCTCCTCCATTTATGGCACGTGGTTTATTTCGCAGTAGCCCACTTCGGTGAGATGCGTCCCCCAACTACCTCACAGCTTAATGAAGCGGATTGTACTTGAAGTTTTCACCGTTCCGGTGCATTAAAATGAATAGTGACGTGAATGCTACCTTACTCATAACTCACCCAAACCGCATTCATTCCATTGAGCATATCTACCATTTCACGTCCACTACCGACTGTTCGTGACTATTTTCGTAGATTCTCACGAACGAAAATTACGTACCCATTCACCAAGCGCTCATCAAACGCAAAACCGTGTCACCTCATTAATCTTCCGTGCTCAGTTTCAGTGGCGGATCTCTTCCCCGTGATAAATCAAAAAGAGAAGCGCGAACAAAAACAGAGAATTTTACGTAAGGTCGGGAAAACAATGCACTACGGTGGTGGCTAATGTTGCCGTGTGCCACGGTATGACTCGTTCATGACCTATGCTCGCTAAAAACGACCGTCTCACATCCTCCAGCCAGCCACCCAGCCCAGGGTATCACATTGTTTCCAGTTCGTTGCTTACCCCATCGTGGAACGAGAAAGTGCATCTGTGATCATGCATGTGTGTGTGTGTGTGGGGGTGAACAACGTGTTGGAAGATGCACTTTTGTTGCATTTATTTCTTGTTTTCGGATTCTCATTCAACCCCCCGAGCGCATTAGGGCGCAGAAGGGTGGCACTCCACTTCGGATGGGCGAACCTCGTTTGTTAGTTGTTTCACCTGCTCAAAAAAAAACCCCCTCCCGGTGGTGCAGTGCGCAAAACGTGCGCAATGAGCAATTAGTTTCCAACGAATAAATAATAGAATGCAGCTGCATCATCGATCACCACCCCTGCCCAGCGATCCACCCTCGAAACCGGCTGCCGAAGAAGCTTCCATCTCTGGCTGTGTGGGAGATAGGGGATGGCTTTGCATCTAGCAAATAAACTCTCATGCATATTCACCAACAAAAAAAGCTCCCGCGGCAGGTTCTCTCGTGCCGTCGAAGAGACCTTGAGCGCTGGCACATTTTTGCAGGTCGCAAACATCAGGCGGTGTCAAAGTCGTCGGGTGAACCTTCTGCCCATGCACGCACGTGTATATTAATGCGTGTAAAATATTGCGTTTTGCGCCGTATTAGAGCACGTACTTTTGTGTCTTCGTTAGTAATTTGTATTTTTAAATCGTAACCCACCCAGATCATGGGAATGTGGAGTTAGGATTTACATACACCGGAGGGCAAGTCTGTGTACATATAGTCTGTTCGAGAGGGGCAACCCGAAACAACAGTTCGGTTTGTTCGGTATTAATCGCTCAACTTGATTTGAACTGGTCTTTGTTATTAGCTCCTAACGATGCGAGTTATTTAGGGAACGATTTGATGATCTTGAGTCACGATATAGAGTCTTATGTCCTGTAAGTTATAGACTTTTCAGTATATTTTGGTCGCAAATCAAACTTGGTCCTCTCCTCTTTGGATATGATCCAGAGAATCCACGTGCCGAGAGAGACGCCTGAAATCGCTCAAGAGTGTGAAGAATTAGCAAAGGTGACACTTATCAGACTGATCACTTATCACTTTTCTCTACTAAAACGCAATGGAACCGTTCCGTCCCATATCGAACTTCAACGCGATGCAACTCGCACAATTCCACACTAACAGTGCTCAGAAACGGAAAACTCTTTCAATCATCTTAATGGCTCATAATCCTCCAGAGCGCGTGGTAGGTTTTAATTTATATACAAATGTTAATTAGCTCGAGCCAACACTTTTACGAGCTTCTTAAATTATTCCACTTTACCACAGAGCAAAATATTATCTCATAATTTGCTACGGTCTGATAAGCTCTTGAAAAAACACCGACCAAATTGGAAGCATTATTAGGTGTCTGTTGCGACTACAAGAAGGAATCAATTAAAAAAAGTGTGCTGATTGGCACCTTTTCTTGACCGTGCTAAGAATTCTGTAACTGTTTCAAGCTGCTTAAATAACATTTTAATGAATTTCTTCTCCCAAATGATCATGATTTTCAAAATTCTTCTGCACAAAAAAAATTAGACGACTTGTTATGCTTACAATATTAGGTTGTTGTGAGTAGTGTAAAAGAAAACCTGTTTACACAAATGTCCACACAACCTTGCCCTGTTTCACGTAGCCCCACCGGGGTCCAGTGTCTTGCGGGAGGTAGTGCGCATAAAACTGATCCAAGATATGCACCAAAACCAATCGCAAGAAACCGATTTTTGCAGACAGCTATGCACATTTCGCATTCAAACGCTGCTGTATATGCGATGGACGCCGTTGCTCAATAAGGAGCCTGGCAATTAATCTTCAGCTATGTTGTTACCCGCCACCCTTTTCCAGCTCGCAAACGTACGACCATGAAATAGCAATCACCTGCAGCAGCTTCACCTGCGCCTGGTACCGGTGTACCGCTCTCAATTCGATCGCTAACACTTTTATTCGTTTGATTAGAGGGTCGCCCTCCCCGATCGCTAGAAGACTTCTTTTATGGATCGCCCACTGGTGTGCCCACTTGTGCACGCAATGACGGGGGCCCTTTGGTGAGCAATCGGCTCTAATCAGCGTTTCCTGTTGCAACGCCGCCCGTGTGCACTATCTATGCGCTAATCGCTAGGGGCTGCAAGCCGCCGGAAGTTTGAAAGTGCAGCTCAAACTATCTTCTAGCGTCGCGCGCGCGCTCGGGAGAGAGTGAGAGCCCTGTAAGCCGCCGGGGTGGGCTTTACAGAAATAGATCAGATACAATCGTCCGGTTGGACACCTTCGTCTACCGCGCCACATTTGTGTTGTAGTCTTCGAATCTGCAGGTTGATGACCTGCACCAGTACGACCGTATGATATGGCCATGCTTTCAAAGTCGCAGGAATGGAATGTATGGGTCTTTCGCTTGCTCTGAAGAGCTGAGCTAGATGCCGCTATAGTAAGACTGTATGTACTGTAGTACACTTGCTTTAACCTCGATACTTCCATAGCGATACAGCGAGTATTGCCACAGAACTACTGCCACCGGCCTCCACCGCAAACACCGGCTTGGTAATCGAAGCAAAAAAAACTGAACCAGTTATTTTATGTTTTCCCTTTTTTTCCTTGCTCAATTTAGCCTCACAAACCAATGGTGATGATGGTCCCTTCTCTTAGATTGCTCAGTGTTTGATGTGTTTTTATTCCCTTTTTTTCTGTCATCACCTTCACGTGTGACCTTCCGAAAATCGTTGTAAATCAATTGCGATAGTAAAGTTAAACTTCGTGCACTAATAAAAACCCTTCAGTGGGCAATGTTTTAGTTAGAGATGTGTTGGGGGTGTGTAGGTAGGCATGATCGTTGTCGCATAAAATACTTATTATGTCGATAAGAAAGTTTTTAATGTTTTCACTAAAGATTGTATCATAATCAGTCTCAAGACATGTTTTGAGACAATTGAGTTTAGTTTACGGGAACATTTTAAGGGTTTAATAGATCGAAAAACGAATAGCGGCATGTCTAAGACGTTTCTGTAACAATTTTCGCAAGTTAACAAATTATCAAGCACCAGAATCGTTCGATATACTTAAACTTGAAAATATATAACAGGGTGATTTTGGTTTCTGGCAGTTTCAGGGAGAAAACAAGAGGCCTTAGATCAAGCAGAAAATTTCGGTTCGGTAGAAAAACGGTTCGGACGGTATTTGAAGGTCCTGTGGTGTGATGATCGGCGCCATTGTCGCCTCTTCCACCAGATCGCCCCTAAGAGAGTTATATCATGATAGGAAAGTACCATTACCGTATCGTAATACAACTTTAACTGTAGATCTGATAAAAAAATCACTTCGGCAATATTCAATTGGACTTAACTTTAATGTTTTGGTTATGTTACCATTCGACTGATAATTATTTTGATGAATAAAAACCTCTCCTTGCCAGGGTTAATTAGTTTTCGTTTTTTCATGGAGAAATTCAAGATTTCTGGAAAACAATAATTGATATTAAAATATTTTCCCTCTACGCTATAAACTTGTTTGCGCACCCAATATCGAACCTAAACCATAACTGATTCAGATAGTGAATTGGTGCAAACGTACAGAATTTACCATCATTCCACGGGGAGAAATATTTATAGCAGTTGGAAAGTGGACTTAGATTTGAAGTGCGCGTTAAGCTCATAAAGATCGGCACTTTATTACGGTGGTTACTTGGGTCAATCATAGTGCAGAAGACCTCTTACCATACCGACACTTGTGCGGTGCGGTGAGAAAAGCTTTGCTATTTAGCAGTAGACAGTGTTGAGTCACTGGTCTTCTCATGCTCGTTATATAATTTGCAACTGCTTCGACTCGTTATGTCCCCTGGTACAAAATTCAAAAAGGGATGTCTGAAGATCGTTTAAAAAATCACTCCTAATCACAGCTTAACATACGCTAGCAGTGAGATATGGATTGCTTTCGTCCAATCTGCAATTCGGATGCAATGTGTGTGTGCAAAAGAATGAATCAGAATTAAAATTGCGTCCCATTATTTGTGTACCACTTGTGTAGGGCAGTCATGGACAGTGTGTACTAACAATTCTTTTCCTTCGATTTCGATTTCATTCACAGATAACGGAACATCCGGAGCACGCAAGGAGTGGAGTGGAGCGTGAGAAACGGTGCGTCCAAGAAACGAGATAGCCAGCTCTAGTGCGCGCACGCTCTTACCGTACGAACGGGGACCCTACAGAGCAGTGCGATTCGTGTGCGCGTGTGCAGTTGCGTGACCACCTTCGTAACGGGTAGTGTCAGTGTGCAGTCTCCCCGTTTGATAAGCCCAATTCTCGAATCAATCAGTGCGCTTCTCCTACCTCGAGCGAAGCAATATGACGTCCAAAACGGCCGCCACGAACGGTTCGACCACCGCGAAGTACGAGCCCCGGCTCTGTCACGTCGTCAAGCGGCCCGATTTCGATGGGTACGGGTTTAATCTGCACGCGGAAAAGGGACGGCCGGGCCAGTACATCGGCAAGGTGGACGATGGTTCGCCGGCAGAATCGGCCGGCCTACGGCAGGGCGATCGGATTATTGAGGTGAACGGTCAGAACATCACGACCGAAACGCACAAAAAGGTGGTCGAGCTGATCAAAGCCGTCCCGAACGAAACGCGCCTGCTCGTGATCGATCCGCGGGCGGATGCGAATGATCTGAAGCTGGCACTGGCCAAAGCGGCCGCCGGTTTGATGGTTAGCAACGGGACGGCAAACAGTAATGGAACGAGCAACGGACATCACGAGAGCAATGGGGTGAATGGGGTAGCTAAGAAGGACGCGAAGGATACGGGCGTCAAGATGGAAGAGAAGTCATCACCCAAGTCCACCACCACGAATGGGTCGGCGACCGTGAATAATAATAATAATATCAACAACAACAACAATCACAGTCACAGCAATGGCAACGGTACGACGACTGCGCCCCTCGCCACCGAGTCGCCCATCATGGAGAAGATCATCGACGACACGAAAAAGGTCCTCACCGTGACGGATGGTGCTGCTGTCGGTAAGATGGCACTGAACGGTACTGCACCGGCAGCTACGGAACCCAGCAAAACCGTACCACCGCCAACCGAGGGCAAGAAGCTTAATCTACCGATGACGGCGGCGGAGATGAGGGCACAGCTAGCCGCCCGCAAGAAGTACGATCCCAAGAGTGAGGTGTGCGATTTGCGCAAAAAGTATGAAATTATACAGAAAATGTAATGAAGCAGGTGTAAGCAGCAGGTTTGGCAACTGAAAGATATCCTGTAGACGAGACCTGTGTAAGACGGTTAAAAGTGAAAGTTAGTTTAGTTCACGCGCGTTCGGGAAGGGTTTCCTCCTTCTCCTGATAGGTTCTTATCGTTGTCTAGAACCCGTTGTTGCGAAGCATTGCTGGTGGCCAGTTACGACACAGGCAAACATTGCGGTGGGGGTCCGGATATTTATTCAAAACAGCTCCTCGAATGAAGAAATTTGTGCTAAATCCAAACGCCATCCGCAGCGCACCTCCGTTGATACACCCGGGGGGACGTGGTGTTTGGAGATAGTAAATCTTTTGTTTGTTTGTTAAGGGATTTAAAGTTGAGGCGGAAGGTGTTTTAGATACGATCAAACATCGTAGAAAGATAGTAGACCTGTGACGTTACTATGGCCAACACAGGTGTACTTGACAGAGAAAGCATTGTGCCGGAAGTGATCAATGTCAAGCAGCAAAGATATATTTTTTTCTCGAGAGAAGACTACCCCAATAAGAACGCGTGTTGGGCGAGGAACTCATGTGTGTGTGTGTGTACGGTCGGTTATCACCAGAGCTATCGAGATTGTTACAGGCACGGATTGATTGCGTTAAATGGTTGCGTTCTAATTTATTGTGCCTATTTCCCATTCCCTTCAGGGTTTTGGTTTATTGCTTGCCTAATTGACCTTTGGCAGCGTTTTATTACAAAAAAAAAAACTATCCTTCTTGCCCACCAAAAAAACCTTAAAATCCCCTCCCCCTCCCAGACATGTGGACCAACCGATAAGGAAGCAAAAATGTCGGCAAAAGTTGAATATTTTGGTTTGGCTTGTTGCAACGCAGTTTACCCGCTATCAAGACACGTTTGAACTTATGTGTTTGTGCGAGAGCTGATAGCGTCTGACACGTAAACCCATCCACCCATTCTCAACTGTATCAGCACCTTCTTTGTGATCGGATCGATAGATAAGCCGGAAAACGTTGACAACACGCGTTGTTTCGATATGATGTACGGAGTGATGTGACGACGACAACGGTGTACAGAGTCGAGAGAGTGGAGAAAATTAATTGATTGTGTGAAGTTGTGCTGTAAACAAGACAAAAAAAAAAAAAACGAAAAAAAATACGGAACATAACTGGCACATTCTTTAGATAGGAGGCGTAACTGTTGTGGTCAGTTATAGGGAAAGTGATAGTGAACAGCACAGCATCGCTCGAAAATGTTCCAACGCTTTCTATACTTTTATACGTTGAAAAAAGATCACTTTTCAAGCATACAGCATGATGAAACGGAAACAAAAAGAGAACACGTGTGCCAAAATTCTCCATACTCCACCTCCTGCTGTTCCAATCATTCCTCCTAAACCCTTTACGGTAATTAACCATAGTTTGCATTTTTGAGCTTGCATTATTTACGGTCGATCGATTAGGATTTAGTTTTGTAGCCATATAGGAAAAAGGAGGTTAAAAAAATGGTCGTCCTCCTCCAGACAAAAAAAAAAAAAAACCACAACTATTATCATCACAGAGGTGTTAAATTGCCTGCAACATAATGTTAAGAGACAGTGTGTCACAGACGTTCACACAACATAAAGCGAAAAGAGTGTTAAGAAAAGTGAAAGTTACAATTAAGATGGTACAAGTAATAATGAAAACACAAAAAATGCCGTATACTTGGAGTTATACAATTCCGCACCGATTGCATAAACCAAGCTGTAATAAGTAGAATAAAGTATTTATGATGTAAGCAAAGAATTCACTTGTGTGCGTGTTTCTGTTTTGTTAATGGCAAGGATGTAAGATGGAAAGAAGTCCCTTCCGAAATGTTCCAGGTTTTCGAGAATACGCCTCTCAAAACCTGTTAACCTGCAATCTGCAAAAATGGATAGTAATGGTCATGGCATTATTCAGAACGGATGCCTGTGTTCGAAATGCACATTCGAAGATCAGACTTCACTGAAACAACGGATCCTGACAGGGTCAAGATCTGGCCAAGATCTCATGGCAATTGTTAAGATTGACAAGTAAGTATATGTAGAGCTGTGAGAGGATTTCACTATTGTATATCCTTCTGAAGTTAGTTCCGTGGGGCTAATCATCATCAGGAGGAGCATCAGGAGAAAACTAGTCATAAGGCTTAAGGACTGACTTAAGCAAATGAGCCTAGTACCAACTCATAGTCGTTGATCAGTGACTATTCGTTGCAATGATATTGTGGGCGACCAAATCCCAGGCTCGCCGAATGGCCTACGCATTTTGGTTATTTAAAGTTCCGTAGGATGCCAGGAAGAAGAAACTAGGCCACCACTAACATGGTGTTCCCTTCCGCTCGGTTTAAACTGTCTTTCAGCATGATATTGTAGGGTATTGTCCGCACAACGATCATTCATTGTGAGAAGTCATGCTTTTTCCTACATGGTGGGATCATCTGGGATCGATTTGCTGATTTGCTTATTTTAATCTAGTGTGCCCTGAGACAATTGAAGTGAGAAACATTTCATTAACAACATGGTATGATTTGACAGCCCTGTCTGAGGAGAGCCCACATGAGGAAATTTAACTTCCAAACCAAAACAACCAAGCTTTCGGTACCGTTAGGTTACCGTGCCGTAGAATCCTTCAAGGATTTAGATCATCGCTATGGATACCAAAATGGTGTTATTGCACTCTGTAAAGCAATCCAGCTTCAGGCCATGATGAGATGATGGTCAAAACGTGATCGGAAAGCGGATGACTATTCCGACGGCCCAATGCTCATCATTGTAACCGGTCACTTTCAGGGTTAGCTTACAGGTTTCGCACGTGAATAACGTTTTTACCAACAGTGCAGCGCAAGTACGTGAGCTTGAAGCCTGAGCAAAATCTTAAAACGCGCTCACGAAGATCATCATGATCAGCAGCATGTGCGTGCACAATGGAAACACGTGTTTCCTTGCGAATGGTGCGCGCGCGCATAGAACACCGCATTCATTTCACGTTTTTGACAGGTGCGGTTATGGCCATTGTGTTGTGGCCGTTAAACTTGGCTGACGTAGCACGAAGATGTAAAATGCAAAAATAACAACGATACTGATAATCTAACGTACCTATCGTGTCTGTGCTGTCGCTGATGAGTCTGCTGTCCCCATACAAATGGCAAACAATGGTAAAAAATGACCAAGCGCATTATCATTAATCCACCCACCCCCATCGCATCTACCCCCATCGTCGGAACTTGCTCAACATGGCATCAGGATGTGGCATCTTCTGCTTCCTTCAATAAACATCGGGGAAGTGAAATATTGGCAGAACAATAAAATTCTACACTACGGTCGGATGGTAGGATTTAAAAAGCGTTTAAAAATTAATTTCACTAACCCATACTGCACCCGATGCCACCCGATGCTACTCAGACACGCAGGGGACAGGGAACGATCGGGTTACGCGTGACATCAACCACGTGTTGCAAGTAGCCGGGAGCGATCATTCGGAAACTTTATGTGAGTGTGTGAATAATAAAAAAAGCGCAATTGCATTTGTCACCCGCTGACCTTGTACCGAACGGAAAGAAACACGTGGCCAAAGCATGCAGTCACGTGCTCCCGATGTACGTTGGGGGAAAAAACGTATTCAAAAGTGAATCAAAAATTGATGATAAATGTGAGTGTATAGGGACGTTTTGATGGATGAAATTACGTCCGATAGAGAGAAAAAATGGTGACAAAAGCAGCAAGAAAATCGTTCCCGGTATATCAAACAATGGATTCGTTTTAGTATGCACATAGATACAGTTCTAAGCTAACACTAACCGGTAGCAATCCGATACATCCGACGGTTACGGTGTATCCCGATCGTTCCCCAACCCCATTACAAATGGCTTCCCATTATTCGGTAGATCAGTTTCCAAATGCACTTCTCTCCGGGAAGCAAGACCTCCCATCCCCCCCACATCTCCCCTTTCCCACCCCGGAACGCTTCAAACGGTTCCATTTCCGGTGCGGGTGTGGATTGTGTGCCAGGTGCTTTGCATATGCTACGATAGGTAACGATCGCTCTCGGTACCATTGAGCCATTGTTTAGACGAGCTGTGTACACCGTGCTGTCGCGTAGAATTTCGTAGAGCTTTAGCGTATAAATATTCTCAACGGTGATTCTCGGTGTCGCCCACCGGTACTGGACACCGACGCTCGTTAGCCGTATTGACGTATCTGGTATTGTCGATCAGCCTGCCTTTCCTGCCTTTTGATATCGGAAATAATGACCAGTAGCAGTGGCAGTTCAACGCGATGGCTAAAGTTTCGATATTGAACGAGTATTGAGTATTTAACGTTTTATTTTTAAAGCTAATTAAATATGTTTATGCAGCTTTGTACTTGGATATAGATTAAGATGAATATCTAAGAGTTTCTAAGCACCAAAAATTGGTCCACGAATGGTTGGCTCGGGGTACAAGAGTTGGAAGTCGACCTTGAAGTCATCGAAAAGTTTGGAGCCTCTTAGTAGCTGTCGTGTTACTAAGGTACACATTTCAAAACTGCCTATTTTATGACTTTTCTAAGCAAAAAATATCTTCATACACCCTGATCAGATTAGCTTGTATTGCTAACGATGGATGAGCGCAGCGGAATGGAAGTTGAATCTACTATCCCCATTTGTAGATTCTAGCTATAGTTTCGCCTCCGCCGCCCACTTTTCGTACCCTTAAACCCGCCATTGGATTGGATGACATATTTTACAACACTTTGTGCAACTGTTGATCAGTGATATCTCAATTTTGGACACAAAATAATTGGAGTAGGTTTTCAATTTATAGAAGACACTGGGATTTAGATTCAGCTAACTCCTAGCCAGCGATCTGCCCCAAGACCCAGGCTCGGATAAAACACATAATGCAAGACAAAAACACTCGACAATTAGTTGATACAGCGTAGGACACCATTCGCAGTAAGCTCCCTAAGAATTGTCTCGAGCTTAGAGGTGGTAATAGTTCTAAAATGCCTATCACCATGTCCTCAGTATTCTTTCATCAGCTTGCAGCAATTTTTATGGCCTTGAAGTATGAGGACATTTTGAAAACAAAATTGTCAACAGCTGGAAGTACAGTACAATCTCGAAATTCTTCGATCGTGAAGTTTGTCTTCTGTGAAATTACGTAACAGAGTACCTCATAAAAATTTCAATCACAAATTTTTATGAGTAAAAAAAACAATTCTTCCTCTCTAAAACTATGTCTACAGACATTTAGTAACATTGTTCAGCTGTTAGTTTTTTTTTTTTGTTTTTGGGAATTGTTTCCATCTACCCGGCTTTAGTCGTTATCGATTAACGAGGTTTCGGAATGGCAGCTACATTATTTCATTTAAGACGATGCAAACAGCAACAAAGAAATGTTCCCAACACTCTGTCCCCGTCGCTGCTCGCCGGACGGTAATCGTTCATCCGCTTAGCCACACTATAATGATGTTATGTGATGAACGTTCCAGCACTTTAACTAGTCTGCAGCTGCTGCTGCTGCTACTGCTGCTAAAATTTACGTTACCGATACCGAAAGAGTATGAAGTAATCGAAACCGAAAATGGGCAAAAGCAAAATGTAACTTCATCTGGTTGCGCTTTACGGACAGTTGAGAGGAAGAAATGGTGGACAAGACAACAACACCGACTGATTTATGTCGATAGCTCATGAAAGATTGTAAGTCATTCTCTTGGGAGAATCGGAGGCACAGAGGCTAAAGTAGCTCCTTGAATGCTCCAGAAAACAGACAAATAAGGTGTATTAGAATATAAAATTTGTAATCGTTGTCAGCTAACGGTCCATCCGAACGATCTTCAACTATTGGACTCTATCGCAACCCCTTCTGTGGCACTGCGGGAACTAAACGTACATTACGCATTCCTACCAGTAGTTTTGCTTACGCCATCTTGCCCCGGTAGCTTGCAACGAGCCCAGCCGGTAAGACGAATCAATTTCGGTGTACTGCTTGGACGCCAGCGAGGTGGTGATTTAATTACCGGGGCGTTCTTTCCCACACACGCAACACACTCAGCACCGGAAGCGGTGCTGTAAATGGTACCACGGATCACAATTAGCAGCTGTCTAGAGTTGGAGCTGTTGGAGGAGACTGTCAGGGAGAAGTGATCGATCATACGGGTTCCTTGTAGATCGTGGAAGAAACGTTTTGGGATGAATCTCTCTGTGTGTTTCCCGTAGATTTTTTTTTTGCAAGAGATGAAATTTTTAATCATAGTTTAAAGAATAAAGGGCGATCGCGTTGTGCCTCGAGGCAAAGGAGAAAGTCGAACACAATCGATCGTATGATGTTGAACCCGCTATCTGAACCTTACACAATTCTTGATCAGTAGTTACATTGTCACTTGTTTGCCAGATGGAATATCTGCTACCGTTACCTTTACCTGTCACGAGAGCTGTCTATATATATATAGATGAGATACGTTCAAGCTAATTTGTGGTGCCAGTTTGTCTCGATCAGTTGGCAATCTCTCGCATCTAAAACAGGATACGATCTAAGTCATCACATCATAAGATTTGACTAGAAAGGCAGTCTTTTATGGGTTTGTTTTGATCATATGATTGTGTATTTTTCTATTTCTTGGCCCCCTAAAAACTGAATGCGTTGTTTGGACATGGCAATATCGCCAATTCGTTTCGAAAATAATAGGTCCAGTGTTTTATTCCTCCAGTCATGGCTGGAAACTATTTCCTCCGACACA
This sequence comes from Anopheles maculipalpis, assembly GCF_943734695.1. Classification (NCBI taxonomy): domain Eukaryota; kingdom Metazoa; phylum Arthropoda; class Insecta; order Diptera; family Culicidae; genus Anopheles; species Anopheles maculipalpis. Next base: position 89,035,351 of record NC_064871.1, read on the forward strand.
TTCGACCTCACGATCCGTTAAACGTTCGGCTAGCACATTCTGCCTAAGTTAGTAATTGCGGTTCGGACGAAATCCTTCCTTCTTCTTTTTGGCTTAAAGAACTTGATGGTCTAACGAGGTTACTTCGGATTTCAAATGGCTTACAATTATAATTGATAACACGATGCAGGAGGTTTAGGATGGCGGCTTACAATAATTACTGATTACACGATCCAGGATGCTCTTGGATATCCGAGATGATGATCATGCCAAGGTAACAGAACCCATTTAACACTACGTTATCGTCGCCGTCAACTTATCCTATCTGTATCCAAGTCGGATGCTATCAGGATCAGAGTCTCCGGCACTTTTCCTTTACCGTATTGCTCATCAATTCCTTATTGGATTACATATTATATACTCATCATCATCATGATTATATTGGCCTGCTCTTTTAAAGAGCACGTCGTCGTGACATGGCCCGGTCAACAATAGATCTCCAGGAAACTAGATCGCTGGCTGCAGCTTCCCATCCATGTAGACATCCGTTCTCCGACACGTCTCCCTTCACCTGATCCAGCCAACGAAGTCGCTGAGGTCCCCGACGCCTCGTGCCGAACTGGGGGTCGCTGACGAATATCTTCTTATTATATACTATTTATTGTCACTGAATGTTGTTTTTAATTGACAGATTTTTTTCTTCCCGTTTTGTCTGCCCGGTCTGCTTGCTCAGGAAACCTTGGGACCTTGGATCTTTTGGAACAGATTGCTACTAATGTTTCTAAAACACTTTCAAAACTGCCACTAAATATTAGGAGCTAAGCATGAGGATTATTGTCTTAATTCATTGGCATATTTCACGTGCAATTCTGCTCATTTAGCAATTTGATGAGCTTTGAATCGATGTTTGTTCAACTGCTTGCCCATCGTGAAGGCGGCCGGACAAACACTACACCGGAATGGTTTCTCCTTTGTGTGTATGCGCCGATGCACTTTAAGATCCCCTGCCAAAGCGAATCGTTTTGGGCAAAATTCACACCCAAAAGCCCGTGCATCTTGCTTGTGCGTTAGTAGATGGTTTCGTAGATGTGTGGCCTGTTTGAAGGATTTGCTGCAAAACACACATTGGAATGCACGATGCTCCAAGCACTCATCATACGCTGTATGGTCCTGGAAAGAGCTCTCGCTATCAAACGGCTCCTTGCATCTCGTGCAAATGATCCTGCCTATGGAGTACTTTTTAAATTCACCATGTTTACGTTCGCGGTGACGCTGTAGTTGGCGAGCATATACAAACGATTCGTTACAGTTTGTGCATTTGTACTTTTTCTCGCGCGTATGCATTCTTACAATATGTTTCTGCCGATTGCCGGACGATGAGAAGCTACGATCACAACCAAAAGGGCAAGGATAGGATTTCTGCTCGAGATGAATTTTCCGATGCAGATGCAGATGGCTTGAGCTCGTACATTGTTTCCGGCAGACGTCACATACGTATCTTCCGGTTTCATTCTCCTTCGCCAGATGATCGTTCCGGTGCCATTCAAGGGCTGCTTCGTTTTGAAATGCTGTTAGACATAGGTCACACACCAAGCGCTTTGAATGGTGTATCGTTAGATGTAGCTTCAACTGCTTGGCCGATACAAAACGATCATCACACTGACGACACTGGAGGCATCGAGAAACGATGCCTTTCTTAGAGCTTTCCAAATCCTCTGCATGATGCAAAAGCCGGTGACGGTTTAGATGCGTTTTACATCTGAATCTCACGTTACAAATATCACACACTAAAACTGTAGCAATCGATGTTACTTGCTGGACGTTTGTTTCAGCCACTATGCCCCAATCGATTTCCGTAAACAGCTGATGATCACCGTGCAGGACAAAGTCCGCTGCGTAAGGTAGCTCCTCGAATGCGGGTGGCTCGAAAAACTCACTAGCATCAAAGGTGACCTCCTTAGCGATAACACTACTATCGGCATCCTCAATCAGCGGCAACATATCACAAACATCATCGCCTGCATCCACAAACCAATCGATGCGCGGACCTGCTGGTGCACACATCCTGCGTCCACAAGCGGTTAAGATTCGACGGGAACTGGCGGCATACTAGAAAAGCAAGCATCGTTTTAAAGTGCAAGATCGTTTTACAGATGTTTTACCTTGTTTACCTAAAAGCCCTGGTAGACTGGTCAACTACCGTACGTGACTCACATGATCGACATGTTTTGTTTCCTGCAGCGGTTGTTCACTGGCAGTCTCCGATGTACTGAACCTGACTTTAAGGTCATTATCTGCGATCAACCTGTTTCATGTGGATTCCTATGCAGAACAACCGCTGAAAGACACATTTTATGTCCTTTTTATTACTTGACTTCATGTTTTATCCATTTCGTCTCCCCCTACGCTTTTTTTCGTGCGCCTGCGCGTAGATTTTACGTTGTTTACAAACAACTTGCAGTTTGACGTTACTTCGCTCCATCAAAGACGGAGCATTATGTTGGCATTGATTTTGTGGTCGCGTGGATGACGATTATTTCTAAATTATTTATTCATTTTTGTATGAATAATGCTATTGATTTGTGACTCTCTATTACATAATATGCACATATTAGTCATTGGCTCGCTTTTTGTTCCAAAAATTCCGTAAATAAAACATATATAATATAAAAGAAAGCTTTGCGATGGTCCATCTGACATTCAAATTTTGACGTCGAATTGTTGTATTTTTTTAGTTTTTCTTTTCAGCAAATTGAACGGTCTAGTTGGTGTTGGTGAGTACGTTCGATGATATTGTTGTGTACGCCTTCACGTTGTTCGGTTGGTGTTATTTGGTGCTTAATGCCGTGCTGCTGTGCGAGCTCGCGAACTAGATCAAAATAAACGTTCAGACGTTTGCAGAAACTCGACGAAAAGTTTGTGTAGTGTTGTTCTATACTAAAGCTGACCAGATCATCCAATCTAGAGCAGTGGTTCGAAACGAACGGGGAGGTTTTAGTGTTCAGGGTGCCCGATGTCGGAAGGGTTGCAGAAAATGCACCTCGAAAATGTTTGTCGCCTCTGCCTAACGGATGCCTCCGAGGCGGGAGATATGTTTCCGATCTTCCCTGTACGTGGTGGCAATCCACACAGTTCAACGTCCGTGGTGCATCGGATACTGCAGTGTACATCCCTTAGGGTAAGTACCATGACGGTGTGGTGTTTCAGAAGAAGTGTTAGCTTGATGAAAAAAAGTATGGTTATAATAGATTTAAAATTTGGCTATGATTTACTAGACTTGCTAAATGCTTCAGTTAAGTGAAAGCCAGTAGAAAAGGTCGCTACCTTAAAGCGAATCCATGGGAAAAGAAAATGGAAATATGCTCACCTTTTCGATTGCCCTCGAAATATACAGAGCACAGACTCTCCTGTGGCCTCGATAGCGTTTCCTACGTATGGTGTTTGACCATGTCTACCCATATCGACCAGATTAGACGTGATGGATGATGTGTTCTCTCTTGGGCGTGTAATAGCCGCCAGGAACGTACCAGGGTAAAAAGTGATCTCAGTGAGTATGGCTTAGCAATGGGGTGATGCAAGCGTATAGAGAGGAGATGGTAAGAGCACTATTCTACCTACTGGGTATGTCTGAGGTGCTCTTCAATTCGAACAAAGTAAGGCATGGTTGGCTTGGCAACAGTGCTCTTGTCGAAGTCGTAGCAACGCTTTAGATCTAGTATTCGTAGAATTGAGATGGTTTGACGAAGGACACCATTTTGTCGTTGAAGAAGACTCTATGACCTAAATACGTCCGTCAAAACAGAACCTTTCTAACCGACTGGAATTTTGTATGTTTCGTGGAGTTTGGAGCTATCGGTTCTATCAGCAGCTAATGGATGAAACGTACCTGCAACATGACGAATAGCAACTATGAACAGTAGAATGGGATGAAGCCAATGTTATAATACGGAGAAGTTTGCAATATCGAAATGGACTTATGGATTTTTCTTAGAAAGTAGCCATTTTTATAGAAGGAAATAGAACATTTTGACTTACTCGAATCGATGTTTGGGATTTGATTAATTAGTATTTTCTGAATGTCTAATGCCATATAAGATGGGTATGTAGGGCTATAGAAAAAACAACGGTCAGGTTTAGAGGGGTATACTTCATCATTGTGTGAGTGAGTGTTGAACACCTTTGCGTTTTCTATAGAACGATAGGTACAGAGCGCTTTTGCCTCAAAAGTGTATAGTTCCTACGCTGGTCGACGTAGGGACATCACTGATCATCCGCGTCTTAGACTTCTTATTTGTCGCGATCCTTTGTTTGTAGCGCTATGAAACCTTCAACGCTGTCACTCGTTGTTAGTTAGCTCGAGCTCAGATATTGAAAAAGATAATGTACTCTACAGATTTTATATCCAAGATGCAAGATTCAAATAAATCAAAAGAACCGCCCAACACCTCGCCGAACTGTAGCGTCAAAGCAATAGAAGTAGTATGGTATGAATCGTCATACAGCAACACTGGTCAGAAGATCCTATCCTATATCCTATATCCTATATCCTATATCCTATCCTATCAACGAAAACGAAGTAATGAAGAACTTTAAAGCCATTACCTGCAGATACGCTGTGGTCCAGTGGCATAGGCAATCTCTCCAAAAAAGCAAAGATCTTCAGATGTCTGAAGAGCAAAAGAAGCGGAATTTGTGGTTTTCTACTCGTATTCCATAAAGGCCATTCTGCTTGAAACGGGTTTTACCCTTGTCTGCAACTGAAGAGAATTCATAGAATACATATAGGATACGGGGCGGCCCGATGGTGATTCGGCAACGGTGCCAGTCTTCACACGGCAGGACAGGGGGTACAAATACCTTCCTCTGTGGTGAGGACTGACTATTCAAGTACGTGGTATCAGTAAGTCTAGAAGGTCGTTAAATCATGAAGAAGAAGCTGTAGCATACACATATCTTTATGCATCCATATTCGTTCGCTTCCATCCAATTCGTCGAATTGTTGTCTAAAGTTCCAATCCCTCAAACAACTTTGAATAGCATTCTTAGAAGAGAGCTCACCAAAGAGAAATTCTTTGAAAAAACTGACTCCTCTCAAGCGTAAGTATTGTAAAAGTAGTGATTAATTCTAGATGTCCACATCAGTACCATGGACAATACAAATACCTAGTTTATAGCTCCAAGAGTTTCTTGCATTCGTACTTAACACATCGCATAATCGTGAATGCAATTTCGTAAGGAAGAGCGTGACGCAACGCATGCTCTCTTTGGTCTCTTGCATCTGAGGTCGGGTTGACCTCCATGGCCTCATAGCTGGCGCTTTGTGACTTGAAATTGCTCAGTCCGTGTCTAGTAGAAATTTTTACACAGACTGGAGGTTTTGGGAATGCTACGAAAAACAAGGTTTGAAAGTGAATTTTAGCTTTTTTTCTGTAATTTTCTGTTTTCTGTATCATCTAGAAATCGCGTTTTGAGGGTATCAAATTCGATACATGAATGCATCAATGAAATCTCTTAATCCGCTTTATGTCAAAATATGAAAACTAAAGTTTAAAATTAACTGATGCTCAAGTTTCTATTTTAAAATTAAAAGTTATTTGTAATGTAAATAGTTTTAACTCAACCAGTGTTGATTAAAATCATTTTAGGAATCAATTAGAAGCAAATTTTATGTTAAAGTAGTTTATAGTAAATTAAATACAAGTAAATTTTATCTTTTAAGTTACCAAACTTCCGAGAATTCAACACGATTTCCAGACATTGAAAAATAAGTCGAATATGCTTAGCCATGCTGCTCTGAAAAGTCCTGATTAGTCAAATAAATTGGCAGTCCCATAAAAGGGCAAAAGGAAGGATCACAGACATCCAACATCCGTACCCGTTGCCGAACAGTTTGCCCTCGTGTGCATGTGTCAACACACATAGACACACAGTGTGGTAGATGCCGCTTGAACAATCGGTTACTGTCCTTGTGCCTGTAGAAAATCGCCCGGCAAAGCATATCACGAGACAGGCAGTCGTGTAGACCACTACGGCGGACAGAAATGTACAGCTGCAGGTAGAATCGAGCGGATCCATCGGATAGGGTGATGGCGTGCAGTGCTCCGTGTGCTATAACAGAGAGTCACACCGTATTCCGTATCTTGATACGTGAGGAGATACGCCAGATACAAACGGAAGGGGAAGAGTACGCACGCGTTGCTATGTGGCCCCGGTACACGAGCGACAGAGAAAAGAAGCGACCGTCGCACTGCTGGCTGGATTTGTTGACGAAGGATCTCATGGCTGCTAACCGATGGGATGGGATGAGAAGGCGAACAAAGAAGATGATTTTTCTTTTGCGTACGTTTCGTTTGGCTTACCGTTGCCGTGTAGCCGCAAGTGCCAGGCGTCGTTTGTGTTCTCTCGCTTACGCTCCCAGCTTGCACCACGGAGACCGGTTCCTCTCGCCGTACTCGATGGACGACGACGACGCATCATGTGCTCTCGAAAACATCGGACTCCGAAACATGCCATGCTGTGTGACTACCGTCTGCTGCTCTAGAGCTGTGCCGCTGCGAGTGTGTGGTTTCGTTGCTTCGCCGTCCGTCCGTTCGTCTTCGCACACCTCGGAAGCTATCGTGCACAAGAGCCCTGGGTATATAGGCGGCCAAGCCGCGCGCTAAGTGCTGCAGAGACTTGGAAAACTACCAACTCTCGGCTCGATCTCGACGCCTCGTTTGCAAGATGAGTGGGTAAACCGTGCGTTGGTGCTCGGAGCTTACACCCTGTTGCAGCGGGGCCCGCACAGTAATTCGAAGCCATCGGGCACATCGAAGTTGCGAACGTGTTTTGCTGCTTCCCTTCCCTTTTTGGGCGCATACGGCGCAAGAAAGACGTCCAGAGAAATGCTTTGCTCACGCCGACACGAATGAAACCTTGGTAGATGGTGGGACGCAGGGGCAGGGATCAGCGCAATGTCATGGCAACTTGCAGCAGAGATGATATCCACATTTCAGATCTTGGCAGTTCAATCGATGCATTACGGTACACCATGAAAGATCCATGAACGAATTGCACGAAGGAAGAAACTTTTGCGCTCGCGTTGGAATGCTCGGAATTGCTGTTTGGAATGGTGCAAAGTTATCTATCCCGATTGCAACATTCTGGATGATTCGCCATTCATTCTCTCGCATCTGTCAAGTTGGTGGAGATGTCAAAAGCTTAGTACGTTCGTCGAAAGGCATCGTCATCATCCTCCTCATCATCATCGCCGTTTCGTTCCGGTACAATGACACCAGTTCCCGTCTCAAAACCGCGACCTCAATTTCAAAATTCCTGCACGAACCGGACAGCAGCGCTACCCAGTACGCAGTGCACAGCGCTACTAACGATTTCGAACATGGTGGTGTTGTCTGGTTCGTTCGGCGTTTAGTAGGCAGCGCAACGTTGTGATGGGAGAGAGAGGGCTCTGCACAACCAGGGCCTGCTAGATGTGTTATATTTCAAGCTCGCACTGCTTGAGGAGAGAGCGCTACGAACGTCTTTGCATGGAAAATGACGGCAACGTTGCGTTTTGTGTGCCGACTGCTGCCTGCTGTGCGCTGATATACAATGGAGGGCTCTCCTACCCCTCACAACGACGGCGCACGTCAGCAACATCCTTATCGGGGTGGATCGTACACAGAGTGAACGAACAAGAGCGCTCTGCAGACTACGACGCCTCGCCTTGATACTTCAAAACAGCACAGCAGATGGAATGTTCACGATTCCAACTGGCTCGAGCGAGGCCAACTATGATGCAAGGTGGACTTGCTTGTTATATACTATGAACAAGGGAGAAAAAATCGTTTGCACCAATACTACTTGCATCAAGTTGGGTAGCAATGTGATCTTGGATTGTGAAATAAGTAAATAACGTTCGAAAGGATAATGAACAAATTTTGTCCAATTTTTGCTTTACCCTTGAGAGGATCTTTCTACATGCCCAGTGTGCCCTCAGCCCGAAGAGGGTCATTACGTGGCAGTGCTGTACCTCTGGTATAGCATCCGTGCTCCGTGCACACATAAAGCTATATTGTGCTATAAAACAGAATTACGCCCGCAATTCCTCCTTCCCCACGATAGTCAATCCCTTTGCTGATGCTGTGCGAACGATTTTGCTCTCAGTGGTCTGCTCTCCGGCTCACTCTGCTCGCTTGCCGGAGAAATCATACCGAGAGCCAGGCGGTGTACGAAAATAATCGATAACTAACCCCCAGCTCGACTCGCCCGTTCAACAACGGTGCCAAAAGTCGTCTTTCTACACAAGGGTGTTGTGTCGGCCTCCTCGCTTGCGGTGCTCGTTCATCGTAGTGGCGTTATGTGCTGGTAGACGTGTTTCGCTTTACCGCTCCACCGGGGTTTCTGGGGATGATGGACGGACCGTGTTGCTTGAACGAGGTCTACTTCTCTGCAGGACGCTTTGTATGTACAGTGCTGCGAGCGAGATGGTATAGAGGCAGTCAACGTTGACGCCGCTATGCCGCACGGTATTATAGCGCTGGGTCGTGCGTCCCGTGGGTACTAAGAGGTAGAGGTTTTCTATTTTTGGTAGACCGCACAGGGTATGGTAGACACTCTGCAAGGCGTGCCCGGGTAACGAACAGCTTGCCTTAGCTATATGTCAGGGCAGCGACATGCAAACATAGCAGCAGCGATCAAGTTTATCGATTTGGTTGCGAGTGAGCAGTCAAGCACGTTACCAACGTCATTAGCATCTACTATTTGTATATAAATGATCAATTAAACTAACTTTTTGTTATACATTTTAGTTTTATATTTTGAATATGTATTTGGAATATCCGAGTTTTACTATTTTAATTTATATTTTTACATAATAATTGTTGTTATTAAAAAGTATTGTAAATTTTCGAATATATGTGAAATATTTTTTAATAATTTAAATTATACTTAGTTAAATATTAAAATATTTTTCAATCATTTTTAGAAATTGTATCAATATATTATTTTAAGTAAAAATAGAAAATTTTTCCGTTTACCGAAGCAAAAACTTTCGTCCATAGTGCGTATATAATCCTCCGTCGAGGAAGGCACTACAACACGTCCAAACTTGTAGAAAGTTGTTCCCGTTTCGGGCAAGATTCCAGATAGGCATTAAATATTTTTATCCTTGGGCAGACACTTCCAACGTCTTTCATTCCATTCAATAACATCAACGACGCCCTATATATGAGCGAAATTGCTAGAACTGCTACGCTCAACACCGACTATCTCTCTCTCTTTGGAGCTATGTAAGAATGTGGAAGACACTTTATCATCCTACACAGCTCTGCTCACCACGTCGGGCTAAAATACCCCATTTGCTACGGCAACACGATTTCTCTGCCATATCGATTATCCAATCCCAAAAAACTGTGAAGGTGGTGGGTTTTTGAAAATATCTTCTTCCTCCGTTGTTTAGTGCCGGGGTTTTAGAGATGGCTCAGATTATTCTGCGATCTCTCCCTTCAGTTTTAATTCCCTCCCAAACGCGAAGGGTCTGGTGGTTTGTGGGTGGTCCAGATCTCCGTATATGCGGTGGTTCGCCCAACTCCCTTCCAAATGCGACGGCAAACGGACGGGCCACAAAAAAAGTCCTCGAATTCGAACCCGACACTTTCGACGGGGTTGATTTACCCTTGAACAGCCCTTTCGCCGTCCATACCCGTTACGAAATTCGTACCAAGAAATGTGAGGTTTGGAAAACATTTTGGAGAATAGAAAGCAACAAAAAAAAAAAAAAAGAGCGCTCTTGGCAAAGAATCTAGTAGATCCTTTTAATGCTAGCCCCAGTGTCCCAGTCGGTCGGTCAAAACATGCTCTCTGCACCTTACTCTGTGCTGTGGGAAACTAGCTGGGAACAAAAGCTGACAGATAAGGGATTTACTAACGGGGCGTACCTATGTCTGTATCTGACGGGGTGTGCGGGGGAGGGGGAGCCGAAGGACTTATTCTTCGTACGGCTAAAGATCTGTGTTAAGCATTCTCGAAAAGCAATCTCCCCCCCCCCCCCCCCCCGCTAAAGAGACCCGCTTCCTTCGAGCTCTGCTGGGCTGAATGATGATGTGCGCCCGATACCCCGGATGGCGAAGCACGGGAGGGAGCACAAAATTGGTCACGGCGATGATGATGATGCTGATGATGGTGCCCGATGACGGTATTCCGGGCTCGTGTCTCTCGTTGGTAGGGAAGCAAGATTTTGCGGATAATGCGGCCGGTAACACACGCCTCGCCCCCACCGGAATACAATGGGATGGTAAGATGAACTAGAGAGCATTTTGCAACCGCTTTTATTGTTGTGGGGGAATTGTTTGGAAGCTTGTTTTTAGTGAAGTTGAAGTGTTAATAAGCTACGAAGACTCGTTTTTTGAGCGATCGTGTACCCATAAGCAAATTCTTAAAGCATTTATCCGTACTAAATTTGCTAGTTGATATGCAGCAACTAATGAGAACTCTTGAAAGCTCTTGTTGGAATGAATTTCCTAAATTGGAGCATTAAGTTTTGTAACTGATCTACTTATGTCTTTACAAACGAGTTCGATCATGTCACTTGAGATAAAGCGCAAAAACGGAACTACCCCGTCATTAGTTCCGCTCGTTACGTGCAGCACTCTACGCCTGCACGCCAGAGGCAGAGAACTGATGCTGTGTGATGAGCAAAAGAAGCCTCTTGAATACAGCCCTCTTGCATACCGGCTACCATCGTGACGTGCTGTTCACGTACATGAACCCGGCTTCATTCAAAATCCCATCGAAACGGTCGCCTACTTCATCATGCCTTTCCTTCACCCATCGCCGTTTCCACCGGTCGGCGATCCGATGCTGCTCCCACAGCATGATTTGTAGAGCATGCGCAGAAGCACCGTACTTTGCCGCGTGTTCCTCTGTGTGGCTTTCGGGTTTACTCGGGCACAAACTTCCTCCCTCGCTCCCGGGGTTACAAACGCGGGGGTAGAGATCTTCGTCCTCTAATGGTGCTGTTCGAACAAGTTTCTATATGGCAAGCTCTCTGCTGCTGCTGCTACGTGCTGCTACTGTGCCAGAGCCACACTGGCAAGAACGGGCTCGCCTAATCTGTAGAGGTCTTGTTGGGGAGTAGTCCACCAGGCCCAGCTAGCAGAGTAGTAGAGCATGATATGGTGGTGATGAATGTGTGTTCATCGCTCCATCCGTTTGCCGTACGCTCGGTCGGATTATCGATTTGCCAGAAGAACCCAGGCGGGCAGATGGGCTCTGCTTCCTTTTCATCGCTGTTGGCGAACGCTTCTGGCATCGAAAATATCTTCGCTTTTCTGTGTAAGAGAGATTCTTCCACGGAGTGGGAAAATGGACGTGTTCGGGATAGATCCTTTCAGCTTTCTATCGATTTTTGTTTCGTTTTACGGCCGATGCGAAGAACAAAGTTTTTCGTTTCGTTTGACGACTTTGCTTTTGGTAGTAAGGCAAATTGGATTGGTGTTTCGCTTTCGGAAGTGTATGCCGTTTAAAGGAGTTTTTTTTTTGTTGGTATTTTTATAAAGCTGGATCTATTAGTTAGGGATTAAGTGGTTCGATAGAAAATGAAGGATTTCAATAGTTGGAAGAATTTATTGGAATTATTTTGAAACGATCCAAGATTTATTCATGCCTCGCTTTCTCTCTTTTTTGGCGACACAATCTATTCGACGTTGCAGGTTTTGTTAGCAAATTTTACTAGCTAGCAAGATAGCGGAGCTTTGTTATATGGGAACGATCCGGATGGGATTTGATTGCCGTACTGTTGTGTGCAAAAATAACAACATCACTGACAATTTTCAATTTTTTCCTGGATTTGGAAGACCGGACCCTTGAAGAATGTTTATTTTCGTTGATTCATTCAAACAAGTTTTTTTTTCACAATAACATCATAAATAATAATGTTAGTAGTATAAAAAAATTAACTATGGGTCGATGCATGCTTCCCTTCCGATAAATAGTGTAACTTCCCGTAGAAATTCTACGCAGCGTGTTTTGTCTGAACCTAACTTGTTTATATATGTTTTAGCGATCCTGTTTTATTGCACTGTCGACGGTCCGAACGTACCTTGACTACTAACTTTTCTATTTCCTTTAATAAGTCTCTTTGCCCGCATGCAGAATTTGGTGCTATGAAAGTCACGCTTTATGTTGATAAGGTAAACATTTCTACTACTTTGCCCGAAAAGTAAGGTGACATTGGATCCGAAAAGTCCGAAAAGTAAGATGACAGTTGGTGGAGCAGAGCGCATGTATAAAATTTTGTTTGCGCAATCAAATAAACGCTGCGAAAACATTGCGGATGTTACAAAAAGTCTTCGGGGAAGAATCTATGTCGAAGAAAAATGTGTACAAATGGTACAGTGATTTCAAGAATGGCCGTGAGGACCGTCCGGGTAGATCATCCATCTCGACCGAGGACGTCCACGTCGTCCAAATTGAGGATTTGATGGTCAACAATCGTCGGTTGACGATACGAGACCTTTCGGAAAGAGTTCAGATTTCCAAAACCTCGGTCAACACGGTTTTGCTGAAAAACAAGAAAACAACAAGCTGCTTTTTGTACCACGATAATGCGCCCTCCCATACAGCCATCATTTTGAGGGTGTTTTTCGCAACAAATGGCACCTAAACTGCCGCTTCGGGGACACTGTTTTGACACTATCGAGGAGATAGAAGCCGCAGCGACGGCGGAACTAAAAGAACATCCCTGCATCCGCGTTTTCCGCCTGCTTCGAGGAGTGGGAGAAGAGGTGGAAGAGGTACACTGCATCGGAACGAGGTTACTTCGAAGGGCATTCATTACCCTTCATTTGACCTAATAATAAATTTCGGATAAAGTAGTATATAAATATTTCAAAATGAAGTTGAAGATGAGCAAGGTCGTAAGGAATTGGATCCTTTTTCTGTAGTTCTGTAATTGTTTTACAAGAAATAATACCTTTTTCTGCTTGGCTTAACGACCTATTATGTCCTAGGTGTACCAGGTCATCGTATGGCTTTCTAGACTTGTTGGTAACCACGGATAGTCAGTCCTCACTATTGAGGAACGGTCCGGGTGGGGTTTGAAACTCTTTCCCGCAGCTGTTGCGTCAACTACCAAGAGATAATAACTAGAAATAACAGGTTGGCTGATAAGTCCCCGGTCTGAAACATAGAATGCGCCGCTAGTATTAAATGCATATTATTTTTATATAGCACCAACCTTCAAATGATTCCTGTCAAAATTTGACGTCTGTATGTCAATTAGTTTGTGAGACAGAGCATCTTTTGTCAAGCAACTTTTGGTTGCTTGACGAACGAAAAAAGAACGAAGAAGAAAAAAGTGTTGTTCCACCAAGACAACGCACCGTGCCACAAGTCATTGAGAACGATGGCAAAAATTCATGAATTCGGCTTCGAATTGCTTCCCCACCCACCGTATTCTCCAGATCTGGCCCCCAGCGACTTTTTCTTTTTTTCAGATCTCAAAAGGATGCTCGCAGGGAAAAAATTTGGCTGCAATGAAGAGGTGGTCGCCGAAACTGAGGCCTATTTTGAGGCAAAACCGAAGGAGTACTACCAAAATGGTATCAAAAAATTGGAAGGTCGTTATAATCGTTGTATCGCTCTTGAAGGGAACTATGTTGAATAATAAAAACGAATTTTGACAAAAAATGTGTTTTTCTTTGTTAGACCGGGGACTTATCAGCCAGACCGGGGACTTATCAGTTAGTTAAGCTTGAGAGAAGTTTAGGGAATTTTCTGTCGCATATTGCGAACAGCAACGGCCTGTTGGCCGTAAACAGACAGAAAATCGAAAGTCGAAATACAAGTTCCATTGGAATTGTAACATGACGCCGCGTGATACAATGACTCGAAGATTACGATCTTGAGGGATAGCACTCCACAGTAGACAATCTGGATGATGGTATTAGCTGAACAGAGCATTGCATTATGGTGGGTATTCATGAGAAGTTTTTTCTGCAGTGGATTAATCGGTGCTTTATGTTTATTTCCACATAAGATCCATCTAAATGAGATGCAGATTCAGTTGTGCAATGAGAATAATTTGTTTCTGATAGTTCTCTTCAAACGACCAATGCTATTTTTTCTTATAAGTTTTAGAGTTCTCACTCATTATTCTACATGGGTGCGTTTACGCAACATAGCAAGCGTCACGAGCCGTCGTTGAGCACAAAGCACAGGCACTTGAGAATTTTATGAGCCTTGATGTTACAACATTGGCGTGGAAGTCTTCATGTGAGTGCTGCTTTTTTGTATTTCCTTCTTCATGGATGTGCTGTGACACTACACCGTGCGCCTGCCTGCTGAAAATGAAGGGATCCGGTGGGCATTGGCTCTACTTTCTAGGGTGAATTTGAAACCGTCTGTATTGCCGTAAGGAATAGTCTTTGTCCATTATGTTTTGAGCTGACTATTTTCTAATCTCATTTTGTGCAAAGTAATCCAATTGCTTGTGGCGTTTGATTTCAGTTTCAATTATTAGACGTAATAAAATATTTTCTTCATAAGTTTAGGACGCTAAGTTAAGATAGAAGAACATCAAACTCTGTCTTATGTGCGAGAGAAAGATTGAAGCAATAAAAATGGATTAAAACGACGAATGAGATAAAAAAAGGATCAACAATGATGCGTTGACGTGGCCCAACAACTACAATATCTGGTATTGAGACCGATATTGAATTAATCCAATCGTAAATGTTTTATTTTGTGAAGGTTAGCACTGGTAATCCAATACCAGTGTTATTCGACTGTTGAGTCCGTCTCTTTGATGGGCATTTTGTTTTGTTTTTAACTCGTTCTCCTTCTTCTCGTGTGGCTCTACAATCTTGGTGAGCTTGAGCTCCAACTGAAGCTACTCGTTCGCATGAGTTCAAACACTGAACTGATTTCTTAAACCAAGAACATCCGTTTTTAAATTGCATCTGTCTCTGCCACCAACAACACAACAACGTTCTGGAACACAAGATACATTGGCTGCGTCAGCAACACATTTCACACGTTCGCCAGAGTTATGATAGCCTTTTTGTGCTGTGTAAAGCAAATCGTTGCGCGAAGTGTGGTCGATGTTGCCGTCGTCAGCTCGCTATATGTGTCTATGGGTGATGGGAGAAACCGCTTGAGCAGACGATGTGCCTTGTGTTGTTATGCTGTGTCAGCAGATCTAATGCGGTTGTCTCCGTGGCAAGGAGGTGCCAATAACTGAACGTTAAATATAGAAATAACTACGCAGACGAACAATAACGACTTATCGTTTTTGTATCGGAATTTTAGTGTACGCTTTCTAAAGTTTATTATTTAAAATATGAGGTCCATTTAATATTCATCAAGCTTTAAATAAACACACATCACTAAAAGGGAAGAACGCGTTCACTTTTCTTAGAGTGACGATCGGGTCAAATTAGGGCGAAAAGAGAATTGAGAAAAATCTTAAAGAGATCTTATTTCCCGGACGATTTCGGTGTTGAATTTCGTGCAGCATAAAGAATGGCCTCCAAAAAAGGCGCAACAAGCATTAGGATGTGATAGCTAAAGATTTTCATTGTAGACAAATAGATTATAGAAAATGATCATTCCAAATTGTATCTTAAAAAAAATCGTCTTTTGGAGGACGGAACACAACCGAAAATGGCATGTCCCCAACCGAAAGATAATGTATTTTGAATATTATTTTATAAGAAGTACTCGTTTCTCCAGCTTACTGTGTCAACTGCTTACTCCAGCCCAAGGATAGCTGGAATTTGTGAAGAACCTTGAAGGGCGCAAGAAAGAGCAGTTACACCCACAACATTTCACGCTATTTCGAGAGCGGTTGTGCGTCTGTGAGACTCTGTAAATGGCTTTAACTTCTCCAAAAAAAACGAGAGCAGTTTGTCATCAGGGAGCAAAAAAAAAAACATTATCTTTTACGATTTTGCGTTAGAAGAAACCTAATTTGAACCGAGATGTTTTCGACCCTAAAAAAAAATAATAAACTAATTTAATTTTTCTTTTCCCGTTTTTTTTTTTTATTCATTTTAGCTCGAACAAACTGAAGGTGTCCCTGCCACAATATGCGAACTGTGCAGTGTCCGCCTGGAGGATTGGCACGCCTTCCGCGAACAGTGTATCGGATCGGACGAATACCTTCGGGTGACGCTCCGGCACGCATTCTACCCGGACGAAGGACAAACATCACAAATCAATCCATCGATTCCCGTACCACCCGGCAGTTCTCCTCCTGCACAGTCTACCGGAGGTACAGATGATCTGTTAGCAAAAGCATCACTTGTCGGTAGAAACGTGTCCAAAACACCGCCACCACCAGCCTCGTCCCGCTTAAGCTTAGCTAAACGCCGACAGAGCACGTTCGAGTTTCCCGTTTCCGATGGGAAGGGAAATCCGACCGATCAGACCGTTGTGGTTGAGGTGCTCGGTGTCTCTAAGGAACCGGAGCAAGCCAAACGTTCCTCACTCGCATCGTTCGAGTTGGGAAAGTCGAACGGCGGATTCTCCTCGATCGATAATACACTGCTCGAGCAGGCCAGCTGGTCCAAAGAGTACTGTGCACGGGTCAACAACCTAATGGTGGTGGGAAATGGGACACGTCCGTTCAAGTGTAAGGTTTGCCGTAGAATGTTTAACAATCGTACGAATTTACGGCGTCACATAAAGGCACTGCATGCGGATGAAGTCCTTGAAGGTGAAAGTCCTCCACCGGAATGTTATGGCTATGGGTCAATGCAATCGTTTACGGAACAATCATCAAACTACGGAGAAATGTCTCATCCACCGGCGGTGAAAAAGAAGAGGAAGAGTACGGATCCACCAATCACTGGACCGTACAAGTGTGAGGTTTGCCCACGATCGTTTAAAATGCCAGCCCATTTGGCGGTCCACAGGAAGACGCATCGGCAGATCGAGTTTGATCAGTCGGAACTGTCGCGAGCGATCGAGCAACAGAAGCGACAGATGCAGCAACAGCACCGAGAGCGATCATCGTCAGCAGTTTCGTCGGAGGTGGATAGAACGCGCAAGGCGACGATCACCACGATCGATCAGAGCGATATTATACAGCTTTCGGACGATGATGATGAGGATCAGGAGGAGGCGCCGGAGGAGGAAGCGAAGGGAATGTCCCTACACCGGACATTCTTTGCGAGCGATGAACTAGATGATGGATTTGATGAGGAGGAAGGCAATAGTTCCAAGGAAACCAGCTCACTTGAGACTGATCTACGGCCTGATCCTTCCTCACTTGCGATCGTTCAAATTGGAGCAGAAGATGATGCTACAGCTGCTGCTATTTCGGAACCGCATATTAAGGAGGAGGATGAGGACGTTATGGTGATCCAGGAAGGGCAAAGCAGCCCATCTCCAAGCCAACCCAAACCGGGTCCTTCCTCACGTGCTCCACCTGGACCACTTTCCTCGAAGCTTAAATACACCAACCAAGCGGTGTCTAGCCAAAAGTCACACCACCTTACAGCACGCCCTCTAGAAGATCTTCAGCGGAAGCAAAAGCCGGAACAGCAGCAACCTTCGTCCTTCTCTTCAGCCACTACCAGTGTCCATCGGTGTCATCTCTGCCGACACACCTTCACAAGGGAAGATCTACTAAGGGATCATCAGAAATCGCACCAGCACGATTCGCCGTGCGCTTATCGGTGTGGTTGGTGTAAGAAAGGGTTCCGCTATCGGCAAAACTACACGCTGCATCTGGAGAAGCAAACCTGTCGGCTTATAAATGCGGATCCGGTTCGTACAATGCAGCAGCAGCAACAGGCGGGCAAATGTACTTAAACGGCTAGTTAATATTCAAAAAAAGTATTCGCACACAAACATACACTTAAACTCAATTGCTATAAGTGGTAGCTATAATTACGGTAAAATACTCAGGCATGTACTATTGCCACTCCTGTTCTCAAGTAAAGTTTCCTTCAAGCAAGAGCATTGAATATTAGTATACATGTATTTTTTTTTGTTGTTCGTATGTTACACCTGTCGATGAGGCTGTGTCGTCTTTCAATACTCCCTGGGTTACCTCTGTCCTTCGCTCCTGTAGCTCTATCCTTCCACCCTCCCCCTAAAACTAGAGTCCTGGGCCCCTAAAACAGGATATGGAATTCAGTATGCAGTATGAATGTCGATAGTCCCAAGAAAAGGGGTCATCCGAGCTGTAGTGGGGGTGTGGCGGGATGGGATATATCCCCAGAGGAGGTCTATCGCGAAGGCGACGAGAAAAGGGGCATAAAGGCGAGAAAATAGAGAAGAGGTCATCAAGTTCATGAAGCGACTAGCACGGATGTCGAAGTGTCTGTCTTCAATTGACTTGAGTCAAGCCCAAGAAGGCGACAACGGATAGCGAGAGAAAGCGAGATGATAACCGGTAAGGAAGTGGAACGGCGACACGATATACCATCGCCATGTGCAGCAAAACACTAAAAACACGCTCAAACAGCCTAAAACACGATTGCAACCATCATCGACCATGGTGAAATAATGGTCAGAATATCCGAACTGAACTAACTGCGTTGCGTTGTTTTTTTTGTTTCAATTTAAATCTCCAGAGTTTTAAAATTGGAGTTTTGCGAAATGTTGGGCGGAGGGTAGAGGGATGGGGCCGGGGAACTCCAGAAAAAGACGCGCGGCCCAAAGATGCATCCAACGGTATGCTGTACGCATCGATCGGACCAAACCTGAGCGAGTTATTACTGAATTTCCACGGTAATGCTGTTGTTTTTCGACAATAATAACTTGAGGGATCGGGTTGGGGTGTTCTAAAATACGGTTCACGGCCCAAAGACGCATCCAACAGTAAGCCAGACGCCAGGATCGAACCTGAAATGGCCGAGTTATCGCCGTTTTTCCACGGGAATGTTTTGTTTTTTCCAGAATAACTGGGCGAGGGGGTAGAGGGATCGGGTTGGGGTGTTCTACAAAAAGGTGCGTGGCTTAAAGACGCATCCAACGGTAAGTCATTCACCCCGTTCGGACCAGGAATGACCGAGTTATCGCCGATTTTCCACGATAATGTTTTGGTTTTTCCGGAATAACTGGGCGAGGGGGTAGGGGGATCGGGTTGAGGTGTTCTACAAAAAGGTGCGTGGCTCAAAGACGCATCCAACGGTAAGTCATTCACCCCGTTCGGACCAGGAAAGACCGAGTTATCGCCGATTTTCCACAGGAATGTTTTGTTTTTTCCGGGATAACTGGGTGAGGGGGTAGAGGGATCGGGTTGGGGTGTTCTACAAAAAGGTGTGCAGCCCTAAGACGCATCCAACGGTGTGCCGAAAGCCAGGATCGAACTAGGAATGGTCGAGTTATCGCCGATTTTCCACGGGAATGTTTTGGTTTTTCCGGAATAACTGGGCAAGGGGATGGAGGGATCGGGTTGGGGTGTTCGACAAAAAGGTGCGCGGCCCAAAGATCCATCCAACGGTACGCTGGACGAAAGGATCGGACCAGGGATGACCGAGTTATCGCCGATTTTCCACGGGAATGTTTTGGTTTTTCCGGAATAACTTGGCGGGGGGTGAAGGGATCGAGTTGGGGTGTTCGACAAAAAGGTGGGCGGCCTAAAGACCCATCCAACGGTACGCTGGACGCCAGGATCGGACCAGGGATGACCGAGTTATCGCCGATTTTCCACGGGAATGTTTTGGTTTTTCCGGAATAACTTGGCGGGGGGTGAATGGATCGGGTTGGGGTGTTCTACAAAAAAATGCGCGGCCCAAATACGCATCCAACGGTATGCCGGACGCCAGAATCGAACCAAGGATGGCTGAGTTATCGCTGATTTTCCACGGGAATGTTTTGGTTTTTCCGGAATAACTTGGCGGGTGGTGAAGGGATCGGGTTGGGGTGTTCGACAAAAAGTTGCGCGGCTCAAAGACCCATCCAACGGTATGCCGGACGCCAGGATCGAACTAGGAATGACCGAGTTATCGCCGGTTTTCCACGATAATGTTTTGGTTTTTCCGGAATAACTTGGCGGGGGGTGAAGGGATCGGGTTGGGGTGTTCGACAAAAAGGTGGGCGGCCCAAAGACCCATCCAACGGTACGCTGGACGCCAGGATCGGACCAGGGATGACCGAGTTATCGCCGATTTTCCACGGGAATGTTTTGGTTTTTCCGGAATAACTTGGCGGGGGGTGAATGGATCGGGTTGGGGTGTTCTACAAAAAAATGCGCGGCCCAAATACGCATCCAACGGTATGCCGGACGCCAGAATCGAACCAAGGATGGCTGAGTTATCGCTGATTTTCCACGGGAATGTTTTGGTTTTTCCGGAATAACTTGGCGGGTGGTGAAGGGGTCGGGTTGGGGTGTTCGACAAAAAGTTGCGCGGCTCAAAGACCCATCCAACGGTATGCCGGACGCCAGGATCGAACTAGGAATGACCGAGTTATCGCCGGTTTTCCACGATAATGTTTTGGTTTTTCCGGAATAACTTGGCGGGGGGTGAAGGGATCGGGTTGGGGTGTTCGACAAAAAGGTGGGCGGCCCAAAGACCCATCCAACGGTACGCTGGACGCCAGGATCGGACCAGGGATGACCGAGTTATCGCCGATTTTCCACGGGAATGTTTTGGTTTTTCCGGAATAACTGGGCGAGGGGTGAAGGGATCGGGTTGAGGTGTTCTACAGAAAAATGCGCGGCCCAAATACGCATCCAACGGTATGCCGGACGCCAGAATCGAACCAAGGATGGCTGAGTTATCACCGATTTTCCACGGGAATGCTGCTGGTGGAATTTCCCGGGAGTACCTGGAAAATCTCCCTTTATTCCCCTTCGATAATAAAAATCACATTGCGGAGGTCTATTTAAACGATTTTTAAGGAAAGAAATAAAAATGAGAGGAAATTACTTAAAATTGTGGAAAAAGTATAATTGTGCCGGAATATATTTGTCTCGTCGGAAAGAAATTATTTGCCAATCGGTTTTTAAAACTTCCATTTGCTACATCCTCGGATTCATGCTCTCCTATTACTCCTGGTCGGATTTTTCCGCATCGAAATCGGCCAGATTTCAGCCGAAAATCTGCCACCGGGAGCGACTTGTAGTAACAGGAGAACATGTTTCCGAGGAGGTAGCTCGGGTCGGTCGAAAAATCGAAAATCCAATCTTAAAATCCAAAATCAGTTTTAAAATCCCGAGGCAAAAATTTTAGTTGAATTCCAAACTTAAAATTTCTAACCCAAATTTAAAACTGACTTTGGATTTTAAAACTGATTTTGGACATTTTTGGCCGACCCGAGCTACCTCCACGAAATCATGCTCTCCTGTTACTCCTGGTCGGATTTTTGTGGCAAAAATCTGGAAATTTTGGGCAAAAATCCGGAAATTTTTATGCGGCAAAATTCGACCAGGAGTAACAGGAGAGCATGAATCCGAGGAGGTAGCAAATGGAAGTTTTAAAAACCGAGTTGGAAAATAATTTCTTTCCGACAAGACAAATATTTTCCGGCACAATTTAAACTTTTTCCACAATTTTAAGTAATTTCCTCTAATTTTTATTTCTTTCCTAAAAAATCTGTCAAATAGACCTCCGAAACGTGATTTTTATTATCGAAGGGGAGAAAAGGAGGATTTTCCACAAACTCCCGGGAAATTCCACCAGCAGCATTCCCGTGGAAAATCGGCGATAACTCGGTCATCCCTGGTCCGAACCTGGCGTCCAGCATACCGTTGAATGGTTCTTTGGACCGCGCGCCTTTTTGTCGAACACCCCAACCCGATCCCTTCACCCCCCGCCAAGTTATTCCGGAAAAACCAAAACATTCCAGTGGAAAATCAGCGAAAACTCGGTCATTCCTGGTTCGATCCTGGCTTCCGGCATACCGTTGGATGAGTCTTTGAGCCGCGCGCCTTTTTGTAGAACACCTCAACCCGATCCATCTACCCCCTCGCCCAGTTATTCCGGAAAAACCAAAACATTCCCGTGGAAAATCGGCGATACCTTGGTCATTTCTAGTTCGATCTTGGCGTCCTGCATACCGTTGGATGGGTCTTTGAGCCGCGCATCTTTTTGTAGAACACCTCAACCCGATCCCTCCACCCCCTCGCCCAGTTATTTCGGAAAAACCAAAACATTACCGTGGAAAATCGGCGATAACTCGGTCTTTCCTGGTCCGAACGGGGTGAATGACTTACCGTTGGATGCGTCTTTAAGCCACGCACCTTTTTGTAGAACACCCCAACCCGATCCCTTCACCCTCCACAAAATTATTGTAGAATATATTTTTTTGTTATTTATATAACCATTTCATCGGATGTTTGTTTTATATTCTTCTTTTACTTCCTTTTCTAGATCCATTTTTCGTTTTGCATTTCTCAACATAGAATATATTTTCTCTCTTCTCGCGTTTGTTGGCTGTTTTTGCTTGTTTTTACATTGCTTTTCACTCGTTTCACTGTAGTTTGCTGTTGTTCGAACACGTGTTTTTCCGCGGGATTCGTTCACAATCCTTGCAACTATCGTTTGCGATCGGTCACTACACATCATGCTAACTATTTATAGTTTTATATTTATATATATATATATATATATATGAATACATCTCACAGGTTACGCGCGCACACACACACGCTCGTATTTTATGTGTTTTGTTTGTTTTTTGCTCTTTGTGTGAGGAAAGTAATTTCATTCTCAGTTTTTGTTTTTTTTTTGTAATGCTTAAAACACACTCGTTTTTTACTGCTTGTTGGTTGTTTGTCTCTGACTTACTACTTACTAAGCTTGTTGAGGAAAACAAACCCTTCTTGAATTGGATAACAATGATTGCGATGATGACATTACACTGAACACAAAAACATACGAAAACAAAAATAACTGATGTGACAACAAAAAACAAAATCAAAACAAAATCTGATAGTAAGTATGTATATGTGTGATGTGAAACAACGCGCGACACTACCTCACACTCACTTTACACTGGATGTGGGGATGAGGAGCAAACATAGTCCTGCTACTACCACTGCTGCACTTGGCTTAAGTTGTGTGGCCGTTGGTGGAAAATAGTATTAATAATAGTGTGTGTGTGTGTGTTTTTTTTTTGCTATAATAGTTCTAGCAGAAGCAAATAATAATAATAATAATTAATTTTTATCAATAGTAATAAAGTAAATAACAATAATCCTATGTACAACCTCTTACCGGGTAGCATTGTCCGGGTTTTTTTTCTGTTTAATTCATCTGGACCATCACAATTGAATCTCTGTCTGTCTGTCTGTCTGTCTGCCTATATGTGTGTGCGTGATAGCAAAAGCTATTGCTAATCAACCTTTCACAAACGTGCTTTCTCTACCTCTTCTTTTATCCTTTCTTGCTTTTCCTAGCTATTTGCTTCTGTTCAGTTCTTTCGTTTACATTTTCACAATTTTTTTCAGCTTCTGTAGCTCCGTGCCATTTTCTCCAAGCAAAGCTGTATTTTTGATTACTTGTTATTTTTTCCTTCCTTCGTATTTTTGGTTTGTAATTCGCTTCCCTTCTTTTTATACCGTTCGGAATCCTTTTCTTCATTTATTTAGAATTTTCTTGAAAACCTACTTTCGCGTAGTTCTTATTACGAAAAAAAAGATTGCTTTAAATGTTGTGTTGTGTGTGTTTTGCTTTTATAAAGTGATGTTAAGTACTTTGTTGCTGCATTGCTTTCTATCTCAGTCGGGTTTTTCGGATTCGTGGATCCTTCCTTTTCTCCCCCTACATTACGCTGAAGTTCTGGTTCAGAACCATCAGCTGACAGCATTGCTCTGCTACGCTTGCTAAACTCACAGCATGCTATCTGCTAAGATTTAGTTTACGCTATTACTTCATAGAGGGCGCTAACGTCGTTTATTCGACGAGCGACAAGCAGCAGTAAGCGGAGAAATCATTTTATGGATGCGAAAACCTCTCCCTAGGCTCGTTTTAATCCGCGAGATGTACTAATGTCGAGGTTTTTTTTTCTTCCCTTTCTCTCTCTTGTGGATAAACAAACGCCCGAAGGAACTTGCTTTCCGCTTTTCTACATCACCACACAGCATCGTCTGGAACGTGTGCTATCACTCACGACGTCACTGGTATTGCCGCTAAACTTCGACAGCGTACCGCCCGGCGTGCCCGCTTCACTTTCCCCGTTCGCAGCGACCGTCGCCATCGGCCCACCGTGCAGGGATCCGTTTCCGGTACCGATTTCACCGTAATGCTGTTGCTGCGCGTGGTGCCGATTGTTGAGATGTGGCGAGCCGTGCTGCGGATGGTGCAGATGATGGTGATGCTGCAGATCGTTCGATACGAGCGACAGTTCCAGGGGCGTACCGGAACTGGCACCGTTCGGTGTTGTGGAACCATTGCCCGTGCCGTTACCGATGCTGCCCGCCAGGCTTGGGGCGGTACCGCTGAGCAGGGAACCGTTTTCCGGGCTAACGCTGGAGCGATTCTGTGATCGGTGTTTCTTCAGATCGGCCAGCGTTCCTGCGACAGAGGGATCTTAGGTTTTATTGGTTTTGTATCGAATTTTTATCGTTGCAGGAGGGGAAGTGTGTGTGTGTGTGTGTGTGTTTGTGTGGATTTTTGTTTCAAGGAAGCCATATTTTGTTGTATTTGTTTGCATACAAAATTTTAGAAAAAACATACAAAAATCATATAAAGGAAGGCAGGACAGGAAGGAATACAATGGTGCAAAATAATGGTCGTAAAACAAAAATTGTGCCAAATTGTGTTTAGAAAACGGGAAAGTGTGTAGAAAGAGAGAGAAAGAGAGAAAGAGAGAAGAAAAGTGAAGGTTAAGATATAGTACACGAAAGGTATTGGTGTAGAAAAACATTCAATGACAAATATGGTTCCGTGCGTACGGTAACGTCCGAAGGAAATGGCACGCTGATGTGGATGGACCAAGGAATTTCAAAAGCATCACAAATCACGATGTCGCCTTTTTCCATTACACTTCTCTGCTTTCTGACTGTGTCTTAATCATTAAAAAAAACTCAATGAAATCAATGGCAAAACACTTTTTTCTCCTGAATTTGTTTGCACGTGCACTTAATTAGATGCCATTTTTTTATTAAAAAAAAAACCCACACTTTCGGGTTTCCTCTTCATGGGCAGAAAAAAAATTAACGCATCAGGAAACCGAAAAGTATGAGTTAAAAAACAATATTCCACAACAGAAACGTAACTCATTTTTTTCTTTTTTCTATTATGTATAAAAAGGTGGAAAAAGGATGCGGCAAATAAAAGTTTTTAATGTTTGCTTCCGGTGCGGTCAGAAGAGAGCAAAAACCCGTCCGGAAACTGTTATGTGACCACTTGTGGAAAACTCAATTTAATGGATGATTTGTAGTGAACAGAAAAAGAACAAGAAACCTTCGTAAAATCGATAGGTCATGAAAGAAAAATACAGTAATTTACAAAAAACAAACTAAAGTTTTATGAAAAATATGAAAAAACTGTTCATATTTTTTCAGATTCAACATGATGAAATTCTCAAGCGAATGAGTTAAAATAATGCTCAACCGTTTTATTTCAATAAAAAAAAACAGAAAAATAAAGAAATAAAGCACTATCGCAAGTCAATTAAAACATGACAATAAGAAAACCTAAACGGACATTTTTATTCTTCCTTAGGAAAAAAAACCGTGACGGAATTTAACTGAACGTATAAAACTGAAGCCCAAAGATATAAATAAATCTCCAATCCGAAAGGCACTCAACCGCAAGTGTGAAACAGAAATGAAAGTGAAAGCTTCCCTTTTACGGGATACTGATGGAGACGCCTAGCCTTTGGTAGAAAATAAAAAATGGGTTAAAACTCCAAACACATCTTTATGGCTGGTTTTCGTTTGGAGTGTGGGATCAATACAACAAGGCTGTTAAATTGAAGGCCAAAGTCGTTTTTTTTTTTTGGTACGTTGTCATAAATTTAGACGTTTCCTTGTCGGGCGTTTTTTTTTTGGTACGCCAAGAACCGGAGAATCCTTTTCTATCGTTTGAAGCGTGGATGAAAAAAAGGCAGAGTTTGCTTTTTAATCTCTTTACGCGGGGATCAAACAGAATCACTTTATGAGGAAGAATTCATCAGCGTAATTTGGCAACTATCGCAGAGGATTCCGAAATGGAAAGACCATGCGGCAACTCCTACCATCTCTTCATTAGTTACAATTTCAATTCGAAAGTTCGGGGATTATTTTGTCAGAAAGTCAATCCAAATCTTGGCATGACGCTGATGACATAAATATCGTTGGTTTGAGGCTCTCCTATGTAGCACAAGGTTATCAAAGGATCGAGAAGACTCCTCAAAACCTCGGGTAAGAGCAAAGGGAAACTACCTGAAAGTACGAAGTGGACTCTGTCCAAAAGCGACGAGACCCTCTCTGAGCCGTGTTCGAGATGAAGATGTTCAGAAGGATTTTTGGATTCTTAATGGAGAGGATTCGCTACACTGAAGAGCTCTCTCATTACTCAGTTGGGCTGTCATAAGAATGGCACCAAACAATCCAGAGAGAACGATTTACGGGAAATTGATATGAAGTGTTGGCATTGAAGCGTCCGGTAAAACAACTGCAATAATGGACTGAACGACAACGGTACTGGAGACTGTGAGCGGTATCGAGGATTATTGCAGCAGACCAAGACCGTGAAGCGGTTCTAGCGCCTGATAAGTAAGTAAGTAAGCTTGTGAAAATGATCTTGTGCATAGGAAAAATCGCTGAAAGCAGCACAACAAATACATGATACACAAACAAACACGCACACAAACAAACAAACAAACCATTTTGGCGAGTGCAATGGGAAGGACATGGAATGGAAGGATGAATTGCAGGATGACGTGGACGATGACGATGGGTAAAGCATAATGAACGATACGTACCGACTAGGACCGTCACCTGGACGTTGATCTTGCCGTTCTCGCTGTTGGACGTGGAGTACACCTCGGCGGCGGTGGCGGTGGCTGCAACGGCGGCCGTCGTACCCCCACCACTACCACCCCCGGTAACAGTGGCCGCCGACAGGGCGCCTCCTCCTCCTGCTGGAATGTTAACCGAACCGTGATGGTGCAGATGATGATGGCCACCTCCCATACCACCATTGCTACTGTTATGATTGCTGACTAGACCACCGACACCAACACCACCCGTGCCGGGACCGCCCGACCCGATCCCCGATCCCTTCGACTCGATCAGGTACGTCTCATCATTATCCTTACCGTCCGGCGACCGCCTATCGTACTGATTGAGCGTGGGCGAACCGCCACCACCGCTCACAGGCGAGCCCGTATTCTTGCCCCGATGATGGTGCCGCTGCAGGCTGCTACTTTGGTTGTTGTTGATGCTGTTCATGTGGCGCACATTGTTGCTTAGTCCACCGCCACCACCACCACCGCTGCCGCCGTTCACGATCGGTCCACCGTTCGGGAGACTGTTGTTATTTACACTGTTCATCAGCAGATGGGTGGTGGCAACACCGTTGCCGTTGTGATGGTTGTGATGCAGGAGGTTGTGATTGTGGGGAAGGTTATTGTTATTGCTACTGCCATTGCTGATGATGGTGGTAGTGCTGCTGCTGCTGGTGGTGGTTGTGCTGTTGGACGTGCTTGTATTGGAGGTGGATGTGGTGCTGGTGGTGGTGGTGGAAGATGCGGAGGAGTTGTTGGCATGCTGGGAGGATGCGTTAGTGCGCACGGAGGAGGATGAAACCGAGGCGGTGGACGATGACTGATTGTTATTGTCACCGTTTGCTGTCGCGGGTGCGGTTGCGATCGTTGTCGCGGTTGCCGTTGCTGCTGCCACACCGTCCGGGGTTGTGTAGCCCTACAGAACAGAACAAGAACGGAACAGAGAAGAACAGAAAAATGGAGGATTTATTAGTGAAATGTGAAATGCTGCAACTATCGGTTTAGGTTGGATTCTGCGCAATTTTCGACACAGTGAGCAGCTCTTCGGGCAAATTTACATGTAAAACATTTAATAATAAATTTCGATGATTCCAAAGGCATGAATATGCTATTTACAGTTGTTTTAAAACTAGATAAAATTAATAGGTTTGAAGTACTTCCGGCCGAATAAACTGATGCGACCCATCCTCCAAAGGAAGCAACATTCAAATACTTTTTGATACGGTTTGGATTGTAAAACGGTTGCCAGATGAATATTGTCGCTTAGTTTTACCCTCCTAAAGATAAGGAAGATTAACTATCGCTTTTTCGCCTTAGGGCTCGTCCACATGAGCCCCTTTAAGTTTGGATAGCAACGCGCAGTGAAGTTTTTTGCTGTAGATTTGCAATAAGAGCCCCGCAAAGATAACGGCGCCTGTCTTCGCACGACAGAACCGTGGCTCAAATCCTATCCGGACCGTTCCTCCATAGTGAGAACTGACAGTCCAAGTAAAGGGCTCCAGCAAGTCTAATAAGCCTTTAGAGATCGCCTCAAAATAGGTGTTCTATTCTGGTGATTTCATTTCAGTGAGCATTCTCTTGAAACTTTGCAACATACAGGTCAGATTCGTGCGTGGGTAACATTCATCAAGCTTAGTTTGAACTGTTTTCTTCTGATTAGAAAGTCAATAGCATAGCTCATTATAGTACCCTAATTCATAGACCTATTTTCTGACAGATGTCAAATGAACTAATAGAAAATCGTATTTATTAAATCTTAGTGGCATCATCTATGCATATAAGAACCACATCTTATTAACCTACCTTTCAAAAATATGCTTTGATTTTTATTGCTTAAAATTTGAATTTGTAGTTTTTTTTTTGGACATAAATATGTTTTAATAAGAAACTCAAAGGTATTTATAATTTAAAAATCAAGACTAAACTGCGACGCGTTGTCAAAACGTGTCCTTGAAATCTGAAAGCTTAGAGCTTTTTTAGATAAATTTTAAATTATAAGGTAGAGCTTTTAAAAAGTCAATTTTTCAAAAATTGTTGCTGCACAACAGTTACGCAAATATTTTTAACTGTTGACATAAGTTTCAATAATTTTAATAAAATTTTCATTCAATGTTATTTCCAAAATGCCAATCGTAGGCGATTTTTTTCAAAAATTTACAAAATACAAACATGCATAAGTTTAAATCTTTAAAACGTAACACGACTTAGCTTTTAGCTCGCAAAATGAACAATGTGCACTCCTTGGCAACTTTGGGCAAGTGAATCGGATTCGAAGACTGTACCAGTAAACACTTGAAATATAATTACAAATTTATAATTACACCTCAAAACCTGTGCGAACGCTTCCGAAAGCTGCACCTAGCTGACGGCATCTTTACTGTGTAATGAGTTTTGTTTGAAGGGCTCAAACTAAAGCCATTGCTTGGCAGGAGAAAACAATAAAGGCGCTTCTCGCTAGTCCAGTCATCTATTATTAAATTGAAGGGCTTTTATCTATTGTTTCACTCGCGGACGGACAGGTGAGCTTGTTCCTTTTTTCTAGATCGTATTGTACAGAACAAAGAAGAGCTCTTAAAAGGAAAAAAAACAACAAAACGATGATAATTCACGATCAGCAAGACGAAAAGGAAACGAACGGGAAAGAAAGGATATTTTTATACGTAATTAATTATATTTAGAACATCTCGTGGAACACCGGACTATGACTATTCTGCTTCCTTTCCCGTGTACCTACCCTGTACCGTAAACCGATTATGGTATCGTCCAGCGTGGAGTCCCGTTTCTTGTCTCGCTCCAGATAAAAGACGCGTCTCATTTTGGACTTAATTGTGAGGGCTTCCTTACGGCACACAACACAGAGCACGCTTAAAAAAGCAATACTCTTGTTCACGCACACACTTACACAAATTCAATCACTGTTGTTAAAATGCACAAAGTTTCAGCAAACCACAGATGCTACGAACGAAGCTTTCTTCTGCACAAATGGCGCGGAGTAGGGAAGAAAATCGTATTTTTTTAAAGAATTGTTTTTCTCTCTTTTGAGTACACGACCAAACAACTGAGCACTGGTGGATTGGTTCATGGAGGAGCTCGTGGAGAAGCTAAAGTTTTTCGTCCTGCTTGGAAAACTCCCAATATTCTGGTGGTTGGCGCGACGCATACGGATTAGTGAGAATTTTATGCATGTATGGATTATGTCGTGTGCGAAATGTTTCAAGTTTTCGTTCATTGCGTTTCGTTGTTTGACTTTCAAAAATTCTTCAAAATTCTCCTCCTCAAAAAGTCCTCAAAGCTTGGAAGAGGTTTTTTTCTCGTACAAACACACACAGATAGAAAAGCAGTTAAAGCAGCGAAGATTACAAGTTATTGACCGAGAACGGGTAGTTCGATCCAATATTTGTTTGGTAAGAAAACACAATCAAACATTCAAAGAATGGGAATGAAGATGCAGAATCCTAACTTTGCTATTCTTCTCCGTTCATCAAAATTCTCCAACAAACAATGCTTCGTTTGGGGCGGACGAATGAATGTCAGCGGTATTGAATGCGGTGGTTGACGGAGTTGTTAATAAGAAAAACTGGCACGTTTGGTGTAATTTTTACTTAACGCTTAGTAATGAAGCCGACTGCCGAACCAAAGCAAAAGTAAAAGAGGAGAAGAAGCAAAAAACTTCTTTTCCGTTGCACCACCAAAAGAAATACCACAACAAATCCCAAGGAAGTAACTGATCCGTGGTAAAGCAGATTTTCTACACCTGGTGGTGGTACACAATGGTAGCTCCGGATGCTTGCGGATGATAATGGAATTTGATAAACTCCCTCGCTCGCTTGACTGTCCTGTTTTTGTTTACTTTTAGCATTCTTATCTTATATTTTTGCATTGAATATTTTGACATTTAATATGGTTTGCTACGAATTTAAAAGGATTGATGGCCGGTTTAATTAGAAGTTCCTGTAGGCCGTTTGTCACAGTAGTTGCTGCTTAATTTTGCCTTGAAAGGTCACACATTTTTGACAGCGTTCATCAATTTTTATCTGTAAGATATTCATTTTTTATGGAGCGTTGCAATTTTTAAGCTTTAAGGCACCAAATTTTGACTCAGTGAACAGCCAGTAGTCCGTAATAAATTTGTGAATTACTTCTAAAACTGGATGCCTTACAGTTAACAATTGATGAGCGCCATCAGAAGCTGAAAACTAAGGACCAAACTTTGTACAGCAACTTTAGCAACCGAAACGATTTGATTAGAAGGTTTGAACATTTGGTCAGAGATTTAAGGGATTTTTAGTTGATTTCATAAAGATAACAATATCTTAAAGAGCAAAAGTACATGCTTAGACAACAGGAATCAGTTTATTTATTTACAATTGATTATGACGGTCCAATGCCGTATTGTCCAGGAATTAGTTTAATTTGGCTTCTTTTTGGCTTAACGACCTTTTAAGTTACGCCGGGCATCGATCATCTTATTAGTTAGTCCCTTCTACGTCAGAGGCTACGGGGGAACGATCCGATTCGGGTTGAACCCCATTCCAGCCGTATGAAAACTGCAGCAATGATGTCTTATTTAGAACAAAGTCATCAGACAATATGTCAATATCAGAATATAATATTCTGATATTCTGATCGTTATCCGTAATAACGAGTAAAATAAATAAAATCTGCCTAACTGTGCAACGAAGTAAAATAAGTGTAAAGAACAAATTTTATGCAAGTTCGATGAGATATCGTCTGAGAATTTTGCCCTTAATGTGAGAGTTTTCTGATATCTACTGATACTCTTGTGCTGTCATGTGCTGTCGTTGCCTGCAAGGTTGATTATACTTGTGAAACTATCTGCAAAGTTTAACGACTTAAACTTTAACCTTCAACGATTAATATGAACTTCTTCTAAAGTCAATTGAAACATATTTTAAAATCATCTTTATGTCTCATAACTCTACTTCCACTGAGCAACTCCAATGTCAATTCAAAATTGCTACGAAAAAAATGCCTTTTTTTAACTCGAGTAAACAAGTACTATTGCGAAGTCGGTCAATCTGTTTCCTGTGCAAATTGTTGATACATGTCCTTCCGATCAGAGCATCGACAGTGGAACGTCTGGGTTGTTTTTTTTTTTCTTTAACAATACACAAGTGAATGCCCTACTTTATTAGTACCCAATCAGCACAGAAAACAAACCATGAGAAGGAAGCGTTGCTGTCCGAAGGATGATCACAGGGGTGGAAAAAAGCTTCCCCTTCGGGCACGCACACCGTTGTTCCGTGGAAAGAAAAAAGGTTTCGCACATCACGCTTTACGGTTGAAAGCTCGTTCGTATCGCCGCCCGGAAGTGAGCCGTAAGCCGTGGACTACCGTATGACCTTCTAGCGCGTTTCGGGTGGCGTATGAGGAATTGAATGGAATTTAAAATCATGCTGGAAAGTGTGAAACGGTTAACAGCTCACTTCAAGTGTTTGACGACTTCCGAAACGTCCTCCAGAAGGTCATACGGTTGGTACGTGTGTGTATGGTTGTATAAAAATAAGGAAATAAACGCAAAATGACGAATCGATTGTTTCTTCTTAGAACTGCAATTACAAGATTTTTTTGAGTAAATATTTATGATGGGTAGAAAAATAGGAATTCAATCATCTCCTGTTGTTGTTAATCAAATGTTGTTAAGCAAGCTGTATAATGTTCATACTGTACTAGTACATTGGAAAAGAAATTAATGCCTCCTCCAAAAAGGGTAAATTACGAGAAAAGCCTATTAGAAAAAAACCCCCTCTAAACATAAGGTAACACACACGGATACGCGAATTGAAAGTGAAATCAACAAACGCACGATGCGTGACTCAGTGCCATGCGATCTTGAGCGAGCCAACCTTTTGGGGGGTGTTGGGCGTCGATAGACACTTTCAGCGCCATGTGGCGTTGTGTTTGTTGTTTACGAGCAACCGGAACAATCGAGACTGTCTTGATCTTGGGCTTGTTATCGAAAGAATGGTTATGAGCAAAGAAGAGTTCGATGCTCAGGTACTTAGTACTTATAATTTGATAATTGGACTTAACTAAGTTAGAAAGATTTAGTAGCAAGCTTTAGCGCCAAAAGAGAGGATGTAAACTGTGTGGTAAAACGATGAAAAACGCCCACTTCCACCCTGTAATGCGTGGATGCGTACGTTAAACACAATTACGTTACATCCGATGCAACTCACGGGCGTTTGGGATGGGTGGACGAGCAACATGGTAATGTTTTCGGTGTGTTCAACTCTGCATCGACCATCGGTACACACACCGTACGCGCTGTACGGTGTACAGGGAGTGGTCAATTGAAAGTGATTGATTTTCCCAGCCGTGGGCCCCGGATGAAAAAAGCGGGTCGATGTACGTGTACTACGGTTAAACGCAACAATTTCAATAAGCGAAATTTAATGACCGGTGCGTTATTGGGTAGCTTGTTGGAAGCTTATTAAGCATGATAACAGAACAGTTTAATCCTGTGCAGTAATTAAAATCCAATTTTGTTTTCGTTGCTTTCGCTAAGACATGCAAGCTTGGTAAGGAATAGGAAGCTATTCTTTCGCCGCAAATAAAGCCCGAGGACTTCAAATGATGACGAAAAAGAGATGACAAGCAGAGGAAGGAAAACATCAACCCCTTCAGGACGTTAATTGTTGGCACACATAAAAAGCGGACGGATAAAAACAGCTGCTTCTCAACAGGGAAAATCAGGACTAGGCGGCTTCACTCTTTTGCTCGCGGAAGCAAAGAAAAACATCGTTAGATGATGATGGACAAAGCTTCAGTTATAATTAAAACTTGACTTAATCAAGGATGGTGCGCTACTATATTGGGTTTACGGGCTTATACTGCTGCTGTGTCTCGTGTCTGTCCTTTTCGGCACCCATATTCGTCACAATAAATTGTCGACTTTTGTGGACACTAAATATTGCTTAATTAATTTCCTCTCTCATCTTCGCTTTCGTGTGCATCGTGGAGCGTTATGTGAATGTTTTTGATCATATTGAAATTTTGTCTCCAAGATTAATGAGCTTCAAAACCCAAAATACCTTCATATCTAATGTTTTTTTTTGCGTAAGAGAAAATAATTTTTCGATCCCGATTTCGTAACCCAATGGACGTTTGAACCACGAAAGAATAGACAATCGCGAAGTAATGGTGGGTATTGCGATGAAATGAATCAATGATCCATAACCGGCTCCGGGTACGGATACGGATTGCTGACATTCAATTCAATTGACATTGATTTTTGCTGTGTGTGTTTTTTTTTAGCACCAATGGTGTGGATCCGATTTTGGGCGCTGCTCACGTGGAATCTAATTTGGTTGATGAAGCAAAAAATGGATGGCAGAAAATAGAATACATCGACATACAGAGGGGCGCATGTTTTGCTTGTAGAGCGTTGGTGAAAATGGTGGCTTTTTCACAGAAAAATGTAACAATTATTTGGAGTTTTTTTTAGTAGCAAGTAATTTAACTTTATAAGCAAAACAAAAAAAGCTTTGAGCTTTGAAACATTTTTTTTCAAATTTATTCTTCATCATCTGTTCTAAAGCAATCATCCAGTTATGTTAACAACTGTAATGAAATTCAGCTTTTGCTACAGTAAACAGCCAGTTTGATCCACTTAATTTATAACGAATTAAAATAAAGCAATTTTATCACACGTTCTGCTCTCATTTCTTCACACAATTATGGACCTTCCTTTCCACAAAATGATTTGCACTAGCAGCTTGGCACACGTATGATTGCTTATTCACCACCAAAAACTCAATCCACCAGTACAGCAGCTCAATAGACGGTTAATTTTGTGCACACACGAAGATCACATTTAGGACGTGACGCCCTCACGTCCTCACGTCATCCACACCAACACTTTAAAAGCTGATCCTCACTTAAGCTTTGCTGCCCACTGCTTCGTGCTTGCAATTTTTCAATAACAGAAACACTCCTAATAATGCTACCAAAATGAGGCGGAATCGTGCGCCTAAAAATCTGCACGGGACAACACGCGAAACTAAACAAATCGAGTAGCAAAAACCCTTTTTCGCGCGATCGCACACGTGTGCGCACGTGCGATGGACCGTTGCTGGAACTGAACTGAGCGCTACTTGCCGGATCAAACGCGTTTAGGCGGTGGCGCACGTTTCGGGAGCGAATTTCGGTTGGCGATGGAAAACGTTTTCCTTCTCCGGCCGACCCTGCATGCGTTCGTGGATCCGATACCGAGACGGTGAGCGCGGGTGGATCTTTGTGTGTGAGTGGAGCTCCTTTTGTTGCATGTGAGTGTGTAACAGGGACGACCACTTAATAATGATGCGGTGGTTCGTAATGTAATGCAAAGTGAAGCGTTGTTTTCAAAAAATCACTTAAAAACGCGCGCACCAGACTAACGCTAGCCATCACACACGAACGTGGCTTGGGGTGGGTGCTATCGCCGAAAAACAATCCCCTCCCCCCCCCCTCTCCCCGAATGCATCGTCGTAATCACTGCAGAGTGCGGATAAAGGCCGACGTGAGTTCGATGTGCGCCACCATGGCGTTTAAGGGTGTGTTTTTGTTACTCCCGTCGTCTCGCTACGCCTGAACAAGTGTGGGTGCGTGCCGGGTTGCACTTGCGTCGCTGTTAACACAGGTGCATTCGGTTTGTGGAATATTTAGTGAGAAGAAACGAAAAAAATAAAAACGGACATAGACCCTTTGAGGCGTGTTTCCTTGGCGTGATTTTTGTTGTTGTTGTTGTTGCTGTTGGTTGGTTACATATGATAAAGCGTTTAACGAGATGGCACGTTTCCTCGCCCGGAGAAAATGGAAAATATGGATGGCGATGGCGACGATGGTGGCGAGAAGCATATTTGTTTATTTATGATTTGTTACATTTTTGTTTTCGGTTGATAGTGTTTGATTATTAATTGCTTTTGTAACGTTATGCAATAAAACGACATTACACGCATTTTTTAGAGGGTCTAGCAGGGTTTAAAAACAAAATGAACCCTTTTTCCGAAAACTACAGTGTTGCGAACGTGTGCACAACATTGTCCACTTGAATTAAACAACTGTCGCAGTTACAAAAACATAAACACACAAAAAAATGCAAATTTGTTTCAGACATCCAGATTCAGACTAAATTTGGTTTGGCCTGAAATAATTCATCCCTTCCAGCCCGATTCTCGGAACCGATTCAACAACGTGGTATCAATAAGACTATAATAAACCATTCGATGGCCAGCGTGACCGTAGTAGGTCGTTCAGTCAAGATGAAACATAAAGCAGCTTTTTCCATTTATACCCACTTTAATGCCCCTGTCACGCCATTTTAAAACGACTACAAAACAAACTTTTTAATTAGTCAAGAAACTATCGATCAAAGATTCTTTACCACGGGGCCGTTCGATAGTGCAATGAACGCTTCCCGACTAGAGAAAACCCGGAATATCAAGCACCGGAAGTGGTGTGCGTGTGTGTGTGTGTGTGCATAAATGCAAACTCTAACGACCAACGCAACGGTACACCCTTTAGCTGTGCGTCGTGATGCAATTATAAACTGCAGCTAAAGTAATGAGAGAAAGTTTCGGCATTGCGTTGCGCGGCAGAAGGTTCTAGGGTTGGGCAAACCGACCACAGCCAGCTTGCACAAAGTTTGCCAATCAACGGAAGTGACACTCGTGGTTTGGCGCGGGGACGCTACTGTGTTGGGGCGTGATTGCACAAGTAGCGTAAATAAAGACGAGAGTAGTACGATTAACGGGTGTGCAACACGATACGTTAGCTTATAATAAGGTTTTTGAAGGAAACCTTGGTGAAAATATCTTTCTATTTGTTTAATTAAATGGAAATGGCGTTAAAGTAGTTATCCTTTGCTAGGTTTCATAGTAGAATTGAAAAAATAGTTAAAAAAAATACTATAACGCAGGTTAAAAACCTTGTGAGGGCCCCAAAATATGTAAAAGAGTCAATGAAGTTTATTGCCAACAAACCAACAAAAAAAAAAAGCCAGTAAGGAATCCCAAAAACTTAATCGGATCTTTCATGTCTTGTTTTGCTACATCGTTGACTGATGTATCGCTCACAATGTATTACCGCCATGACTTTCCAACGCCATATTGGTACAACGCGTGCAACAATGTTAATATGAAGCGAATGTTGGCCCTGTATAATAGCTTAAAGCATCGTTTGATGGCATATTTGTAAAAAAAAAGGTAACTATCCCTATCTTTCTGCCTATACCCGGTGCGATAATTAAAGAGCTTGAAGCCAATACACTAATAGCACGTACCCGGTACAGTCTGCCAACACCACGTACCATACAATCCCATTTCATTTCCTACTTTCAATCCATCGGACAAGAAAAATTCACCTAACATTCCGTATGTTAACCTTGGCTTCCCTACAGCCTGAAGTGAACCGATCGAATCGATCAATCCCCAGGTTTTGTAGGAAAATCGTCATCATCAATCATGCATTGGTTGGTGCAGTGAAGCGTACTCGACACACAGCACTGCGGCCGACGCCGCCATTTTCAGGTTCCGCGTCAAAGTTCACAAAATGTCTGCTCAGCTGGAACCGTGCACACCATCGAACCCGGTTCGGGGGTAGTTGGGAGAAACCCTTTTTCAAATGTTCGCTCATCATTAACATTCCGATTTGTAGTATAAAAAGGTAGGCGGATGAATTTAAAAAATGAGAGGAAGTACAGGGAAGCATGTGGGTGTGTGTGTGGAGTAGCAATTAAAATAATATTGCTTTTTACGGATTTGTAAATATTGTTTTGTACTACAACGTGCTTGATAAATTGTATGTATTATAGTAAACGTTATCAGTTATATTCATCCCGTCGCAAAAAGCATTATTCCATCTTGGAGTGACATGAATATCAAAAACAGGTTTCCTGTCAATCGCAGACTCCAATTAAACATTGTCTGATGCAGTAAGTTTGGCAGGGTTTGCAAAACAAGAAAAACAATCCTTTTCATTGACATCATCAAACGCTGCTTTCACAAGGAAAAGATTAACTTGCATTCCATTGGAGAACACAAAAATAAACCTCGCCCATCAGATCGAAACATTTTGCCGTAAAATAATAACTACGAAAGGAGGAAGTCTCTGGTCGCCTGTGGCAATCAAAAGGAACGCAGCACCATCGATTGAAAGTGATAAATTAATTAACCCAACCATTCAAAACGGAAAAAGGCCGTAGGTCGATCGGTTTTGTTAATTTCTTTTGTAGTAGAATTCATCCCGCTGATGTTTTCAATGAAACGTATTGGAGCGGTGTTGTTTTGTACCGCGGATTTAATTATGTCTATTTGAATTGAATAATTGTCGATTTTTTGTTTACCTTAACTTTTTTTAACGGTTGAAATGTTTCGATTCCGCCATAAAGAAATAAATAGATTGAAACTTCACCTAAAACCGATCATAAATTCTGCACCAATTTCTGGCACCTTCCCCCATGCTCATGTCGTTTGCATCATAATTCAAAAACTTTTGATTGCCTTTCGTCTAAGCCACCAACAATGCGCTTCTCGCTAACCACACTGCTCGGTTCGGCAAAGCGTTGAGCCAGCACTTTTTTTGTCTAAACTTTGCTTCCGGTCCGAATACGATAAAGAGCAGACAATTTCAATGTTTCCATCCACCTGTGCTCACAACCTCCAGCCAGATGAGGCCACAGTTTAGCAATCAAAAATGGAAAAAAAATGTGTGGGAACGTTTGTTAAGGTAAGAATGATGGGTACCATGTTACCTTTAAGCGCTCGATTAAGGTGTACATTTGATGTAGTTGTTCAATTGAAGTCTATTAATAAAAAAAAACGTTCCAAAGTCAAATCTATAGCAAAAAGTCGAAACTAGCAGCACATCACAAGCAAAGCTGGAAAAGTTCCCCTGGAGCACTTCTGGACATGCTGATGACAGTACGGTCTATCGATTGCCAACTCCAAGCCTATCAACACTAGGGTGTCGGCTCGCTTGGACACTTCCATTTCCGATGTATGCACAAGAGATCAAGTTCCAAATTTCCTGATTTCTATCACCTTCCCCCCAAAAAAAAACAGGTGCTTCTGTTACTCGTCCACTGCTTCTAATCTGCCATAAATATTCAACGTCCATTTGACAGGACACAGGCGTCCACAGTTATTGAAGGCTTAGTTATCGGTGCACCAAGCTCGACAGCAGGCACTCCTTCTGCTGTGAGTGGGTTCAATACATTCCATTTTGAAATTGAACAGTTCTTTTCTCATGGCCATCACAGATGCAGTTTTGCACACTCCATCATCATCAACATCATCAGCAGGGATTGCTAGTCGAGAAGGAAGGCATGTTGGATGTCCATTTGTTTGCTGTGAGTCTTTCATTGGCTTGCACATTGGATTGTCACGTGCAGTGCTGCAAATTGAATTTTGGGATAGCGAGGAAAAAAGACTGACGTTCGATGATACTTTGTTACGGATTTTGCTGTGTTCCGTTTTGGAATATCATTAGTACGTCAAATGGCGATGTGAAAGTTTGCAAATTGCTATGAAAACATTCATCAATTTCATGCCTATTTTTTGAGGCACATGAGGTCCTTACGCGATACGGTATCAATCTACCCAAAACGTGCAACGTATTCATTTTTGGTGTTTAATATTGCTTTAAATAGGGAGCTTATTGCCGTTCTAAAATGAGCCAAGTTTTATTGCAAACAGTGAAAAGTTTTCAAAGGTATTCTCGTTTTACCACACCAACGGCCCATGCCAGAGAAATTGAATCAGCATTGCCGCCATTCGGAAAACTTTCGTGCCAGGCTTATGAACTTTTAAGTTACCCGCAGTTAACGTTTCCTTTTGCGGAAAAAGCAGCATTTGCCAACAAAAGTGTTGATGGTGCAGAGTATTTTGTGTTGAGAAAATTAAAATTTAATTACTACTGTCTGAGCTCCAAACGGAACCGAGGCCGAAGTATCATTCGAAACGGTTTGAGATTCACAACAGAGATTAAATTGCTGGCAGTGTAATGCCAAGTTCTTCTGCTGTCTTTAATTTTACACCATATCACGAGCTAGGTTTAATGTTTCGCAGTACTCAGCGGCGTGTGCCTAAAAACCTAAAATCCGAAACTTTATCACTACGAAACTTACCTCTTGCGCTTGTAGTCGGAAACGGGCCTCCTCCACCGCATCCTTCTTGGTAGTTAGGCCCTTATCACGCAGTGATGTTCGTCTCACCGATTGTGCCCTGTATTGGTGCAAGAGAAATGGAGCAACGGTTAGACGTGGTGGTTTAGAACTGGGACTAACACACAACCGGCTAGCGTTTTCCAATTTAGTTTTGTGGTTTTCATAGTACCAGCGAAAGGATTACGACGTCAACTTCTCAAGTCGGCTGTTGGGAAGCGCAGACAATACACCGACGTGGTGTGAACATGATATCTTAACTTAGCTCACCGCAGACTAAGTTCTCTGGGGAGTCTTACACTTTCCACCGGTTCGGTCTCGTAAAGGAAAACTTTATCCAAACAATTTGCTTAGTTTGTAATCGGATTATCTATCGAGGGACTACAACAATTCAGATGTTTCGCTGGGCTGCCTATGTAAAATCTTAATTCTACTTCAAATGATCCCAAGGGAATCGTTCGTTTGATTCGATTCACAATTAGAAGAATGAAGAATGCCGTTGCGAATTATCACTTAGCATGAAAGCAAGTATTTGTACACGCGGGGGCGTTTGTCCACTGACCTCGTGTTGTTACTCTGCGACCGCCGGACACGCTTGCGTTGCGCTTCTGCTAACCGTTTGCTCTCCTGTTCCGTCTTCAGCTGCTCTATTCGTTCTCGTATTTCTGGATCTTCGCAAATATCTAAAATGAGTGATAAAACAAAACGCACTCATCAATAATTATTAAAGAAGAGTTTTCGAATGGTGCAAATTGGCGAAGGATAAAGTTACTCACCGGAAGGTGTTTCGTCGTTCTTATTTTTGGCATTCAAATCGGCTCCACTTTGGGCAAGCATTTCAAGGACTTCCAGCTGCAAAGTTTAACGATACGGTTAGTTCCAAATTTCTAAACATAGTTGGTAACTGTGCGACGGAGAAACTTACGTGACCCCAACAGGCAGCTGCATGTACCGGTGTCCAGAGATCGTTATCGACAGCATCGGTCGATGTGTGATGCTCCAGTAGGAACTCGACGACCCGTGTGTACCCGTTGGCGGATGCTATGTGAAGCTGCGAAGAATAAAACCAAAAAACCGGCATTAGCTACTATCGAGCATTCTTGCATCGTCGCACGGATTATTGGGCCACTTACTGGTGTTGCACCTTGTGGATCCGGTATTTCTAGATCACCACCCTGCAGCGCAATGTCTTGCAGGTCGTGCAGCATCTGAGTTTCGGTAGCCGCCCGCGTCTCGTCGATCAGCTCCTGCGTTACGCCCCGCTTGGACATTTCCGCCTCGATGTAATCGAGCGCTTCCTCGTCGTCACAGATGTCATACGGCATGTTACCGTCCGCATTAACCGCCAGCAGGTTCGCACCACGTGCTATCAATATCTTCACCAGATTCAGATGCCCGCAGGTGGCAGCGGCGTGCAGTGGTGTCCACCGTTCACTATCCTGTGCGTTTACGTTCGCACCGTAATCGAGAAGCAGATTCAACATTTCCGCATTGTCGTCGATGCAGCACTGATGCAGTGCTGTCAGTCCATCCATGTTCGTTGCATCCGGTGTGACACCCTTCTGGAGGAGTTTTGCCACCTGAGGGGGAAAGAGTAAGATGGATAGAAGTAGACGTTATAATAAGAAGCAAAAAGGAAAGACAAAGAAGAGAAAGTTCTAGTCCCTCCGCCAAGCTCAACCCTATCGCTCTTTTACGGAAGTAATCAAGAAAAGCGTGGGAGACCGGAAACGGATGCAAGTATCATTTCCCACAGTCGATAATGACCACTCATCAGCTGCTCATGTTTCAATAGGTCTATTCCTTTGCAAGAAAAATGCTCTTACTAACCGACATTACATCATCATCATCATCAACACTATTATAGTTTGTTGGAATTCTCTTCGCCTCATGCCCATACACTGCAACCTACATACAATGTTTCGCTTGAGGTTATGTCCAGCTTTCTCGACTATTTCCCAACCTTCAGTGCAAGGACAAACTAACCCTTCAACGAAGGTCATACGGGAGTTGGTTTCCAAAGTCAAGAATGTTTGCTTTAACTTAGTCTACTCAAGACAGCGTAAGAATCCGTACGTACAGTTTACTAGCCGAACGAAACAGCAACATCAGAATCCAGTTACGCTCGGATGCGTATATTTGTTCTTCTTTGTCAAGTGTGTTTGTTCGTTTGTCCGTTTGCTAGTCTTTGCAAAAGAAAAGAATTGCTCTAACGAAAGGGTTTGCCAGGAGATGCTCGACTGTCGGCTGTCAGCCGTCTTATATTTCATGTGAGAATATGGACTCATTTCGTATGGTGCAAGCGTGAAGCAGTTTTATTTGTCTAGAGAGCTTTATTTTCTCATCGCTGCCGTGCCGGGACAAAACTTTGCAGTTGAGAAAAATGTGCTTCTTAGAAAAAGGTTTCCCATCAGGGAGCTACGCTTATGCAAGAGTCAATTGAAATGAACTAGAGTGTGGTGTTGGGAGAAGGGACTAAAGGAAGGATAGCTTTAAAGCCTAATTGTAAATTATCTTCCAGATATCTTAAGAGATAAGAAAAAGAGACACTAAATTATGGCAAGAGATTTGTAACCTTTTCAAATTCAGCAACCGATAGGTTATAAAGATAATGTTCCCTTCTAAAGAGACATCAATTTACCCTCATCACCGCCTTTCAGTCCACTGCAAAAAACAACACCTAAATCTCATCGAATGCGATAATTAATAGTTGAGTCACACTCATCCCATAAGCTTATCCGATTAAACGTCCAATCTTTTGTCGATATGTGTGTGTGGGAGTTTGCGAATGGATAAAACGGCTCGGACGCGGAGATGAGCGTCGCATTCGAAGGATTTAATAGGATGCTGGGAAATTGCAAAATTCAGCCCTTGACCTGACACACCGGCTATTTCTGCAGCAGAGATCAGTCGGCCGACGGATAGTCCCAAGCGTCGGAATGCTGCAGAATTGATCCCAGCGGGAGTTGATGAAACGAAGCGAAAGTAATTTATTTTCCATCCTGTAAATTTAGCCCCTGCGGACCCGTCTTCTACGGTACACTGTCCCTTGTCCGTTGCGCCAACCCTGGTGGCGCTCATGTTGGAGGTATTCCAGGATCATCTTTTAACGGCACTTGCACACCGATGGTGATGGAGCTACGAATTGTATCGTGTCGGCGAGTGAGATGGAGATGGAGTGATGTATTGTGTGGTTTTGAAGTGTTGTTTGTGAGTTTATTGATTTCTTGCTAACGAATGAAGGACCAGGTTTGTCTGTCGAGTTTCAGCCATGTTTGGATTACTTTTTTCTTCGCTCATACACCATGCTTGCAACGGTTGTGGTTGGTCAAGGATGATGTATTTCAAGGTCAGGTTGGTATGGATGGTTGACCTGTGAATACTGGCCAATCTGGATGCAATCTGGATAATTTTATTTACGTTCGAGGAACACTGTACATGGTCCTTACTTCGAACTCAAAAATTGAGAAAGATTCATAAAATGCATTCCTATCTGCAAGTCGTATCTCCATCACATATCCAACCATCCATCATCAAGTATCAAATTTGAATGTAATTAACTACACACAAATCTAACCTAACAAAGTGCACACTTGAATGGACTTGGTTTATGACTACACTAGAAAGCCGAAGGCCACAAATATTCATTCGCTACGGCTATCCACAACTCGGTTTAATGCCCGTTACTTTGCAGTTTTATGACACCACAGATTATCAACCCAATGTGTAGCTATGTGTAAAGGGGATGATACAGAGTGGGTAGTAAAATTTCGTAAATAAACATCTTCTTTGTGGTAAGAAGGAAGCAAATCGACCTTCGCTTTTATATGTGGCGGTGTGGTGGTACAAAAATGACTTGGTTTCACAAAAGGGGCAAAGAATATAGGTTGTAGGGAATACGTTCAAGTAGTGTTTGAAAAAGACCACACACGGGCGGCAAAAATGAAGCTGTTTGCCTTCCGCGGTCGAGTTTGTCTATTAGTAGTTGCTGCACGTATGCTTTGAATTACCGAGCTTAACGGTCGATTAGCATTGCGAATTGTATTTAAATGAGGTCCTTCGTCGGAATGTATCTTCCAGACACAGTGGAGGAAATGGGTCGGTGTGCAATTCTCTGTTCTGAAGTATTCTCGTATGTAAATGAGCTTTGATTCTCTTAAGTATCGCAATCCTTGGCGCGGTTGGCCTCATTTCAGCCTAAAGATATGCAATGCTTATACATTTTCCAAACATATGGCAATGCAAAGAACCAAAAAAAAAACTACCCCTCAGTTTAGCTTAAAGGACAACGATTGCTTCCTGGCACACATTAATTTCATCGGGAAGTCGGTCCCGGAACAGTCGAGTGACAAAGAGAAAACGTTTCGATGAAAGTGCTTGAGCGCGCCTGAAACTATGCAAACGTATGCAGCCGAATTACATCATTTAGTCACGGCGCTAGCACTTTGCGTGACAAGTGAACAAAACTGTGTGC
This sequence comes from Anopheles maculipalpis, assembly GCF_943734695.1. Taxonomy (NCBI): domain Eukaryota; kingdom Metazoa; phylum Arthropoda; class Insecta; order Diptera; family Culicidae; genus Anopheles; species Anopheles maculipalpis. The sequence goes on from NC_064871.1 coordinate 89,079,837, forward strand.
GGCGGCTCCTTTCGGACCGGAAATGGTCATTTTTCTTTCAACTGCAGCACCAACTAAAAGACTGGGCAGAAAATGCAGCCAACGGATGATAGATCATTCGTAGATTTGCGACCCAACTAACCTAGAAAATGTACTCACTCATTAGTACTTACACGATTTGGGCACTGTTTTCAAAACGGCGTATGTGTGGCAAACACGTAGCCCAACGTCAACCCAAGTGCAAACGATGCAACTGCCACGTGTTTGGCTTTAGTGCATTTTTGCAAAAGCCAAGAAATCATGGTCAACGCGGCCTGACTAATAGCAACCGGAAGTGACCGGGAACTGTTTGCAGTTGAAATGGGCTTATGGTAGGAAAATCGGCACAGAGCAAAAATGATTCAGTGACCTCATTCTGAAGGATATAGAGTAGGTCCGATACTCATCTGTTTCCCGTTTATTCCCCGTGTACAGCTAGGGCCTAGTTCCGGGTGTAAGTTGAATTGTAAAAAAAAACAGGGAAGAATTCGTTACAGAAAAAGTCACTTAGAACGGCTTAGGATGTGAAGAAAGCTCACGTATGGCCATCAAAAAAGGCTGCTAATGGTGATAGGCTTTTAGCACAAGGATAACAGGGCACTGTGGGAAAGATATCTACTATTGCCATATAACGATGGATTGACCCAGTATGCGTCGCGGAAGTTTCATTTTCGGTATCTATTTTTGTCTTTCAAGAAGCAATCGAATTTTTTCCCGTAGCATGAAGGGAAAAAAGTTTTCCCACCAGCGAAATCAATTAAGACAAAAGCTTTTCGCTTGGGATTATAAGCAGTTTAAGAAGTTTTACTTTGACTCTTGTAATGTATTCAATAAGTTGGCGTGAAGTGGCGTGAGAAACGTTGCGCGATATAAGCTTGAGCATTTTTGCAATTGTAAGTTTTTTGGTACGGCTTGGGATTTTACGATGCCGGTCCTTCAAACAGCCGCAAGATCAGATATTAAAATCTGGCTGCAGGATTGAATATTCAGTTATCCTGTTATCTTCAATTAAAATAGCTAGAAATGCCGGGCCCAATACCTCTCATGTTGTAATTCCCTCACAGTCACTGCCACGGTTGCATCAAAAGGATAATTTTCGTAGACTAAACCTTCATCAATTCGTGATTGGTCAGCTTTAAAAATTCCATCAAAATGCTATCGAAACCCTTCTTCCAACCTTTGCGCGCGTAAGGTGTATCCAAACCAGTATTAAAATATACAAACCTCTGCTATGTCATTTCGTGCCGCAGCCTCCAACAGGACGACACTGTCCTCGAACGTGATGTGCCGTTTGTATGAGGATGTCTGTGTCCCCATCCGATCTCGACTTCGCTGTGCTTTTAGCCATTCTTTTTCCTTCTGTTTTGCAACCTTTAACTGCTGTGCTCGACGCCTGCAAAGAGAAAGCATAAACAAAAATGAAACCAAATGGAATACATTAAACTTGTGTGGAGGATTTAATATAAAATATGTTGCAAAGTGTCATGCAGGATGGTATCATGCAGAAGAAAAAAATCCACTTTACTTCCCGACCCCCTTTCCTGTTTTCATGCTGCTTTGCCCACATCGGGAAAAAGTATCGCAGCAAGAACGGCAAAGGACAACAACTGCAAGACCATTGAACTAACATCGCATCACTGTGTGGTCAGTTACAAGTTGACGGTCAACTTGGGCGGGTTAATTACACGTTCAACCTTTGAAGGAAAACACTGAAAGGCAACTGCGGACGGTGACCGTTTAAAGCCTTGACTTCAGACCATTCGATAGCCGACGACATGCAACATCAATGGTAAGGTAGTAAAGCGACCACAGTGGAAATCCTTTCGTGCTGCCTTCCATTTTCCAGTTCCAATCCAATTCGTAACACGTACCGGTGGACAGATAATCGGCCCCGAAGCTAGTGGTGTTAGGTGCACCACGAAACTGTTCCACTTTGGGCACCGTAAGGCAAGCTTTTCGCGTGAAAAAATGAAGCAGCTAAAAATAAAGAAGGAGCTCCATTTACGCCATCAGGCTTGGGGCCAAGGTTTTGTGTGAAGTGCGGTCAAGAATTTCGGTCCTTCGTGCTTTGGGTTTTGTCATGAAAAGCTCTGGAAGTGCGCGTGTGTGTTTCTTATTAATGAAGCTGTGGGCATGGTGGTCATTAGTATCCACGTTGGCCGGGTATGGACATAGCTCTCTGTCGGCTGGAAGGATAGGATGATTTCGTTTATCCTTGTGCCTTCTTGGAGGAGTAATTTTCCGTCTTACTGCCGACCGTTTGACCAGGGGTAAGGACACTGTTTACTGCATTTGGAATGAACTAAACTTGATCGTGCTGCGTCGTAAAAGCTTGACAAGAATTCGCATAAGGTTCTCTTGTCGTATTTTGCCAGCTCCATAAATACCATGGAAGGTCACAGTAATGATAGAAAATCCCGGGAACTTCTGCTACTGGAAAATGACTTTTTTAATGACATTTCCGTACATAACTCGAAGTAGCACACGAGACTGTTCATCTGTTTTTTTAATTTGTTTTGTACAAAAAAATGTGATTAAACTGCAGTCAACTCAAGGGTGAAGTAATTGGCAAACGTATCCACTGCAACGTATGTTCCAACTCATGCTTAATGTTTCCGCTCCGATGATGGAAAAGGTTAAACGATGAAAACGATGGTGTCAAATTAAATTGTGATTATTTAACATAACGTGGTAAAAAAGAACGAAAATTGAACAATTTAAAGTTGCTCCCAACGATTCCCCGTTGCCTCAATGGTGTACGAAAAATGGACACACAAATAAATGGAAGAAAAATATGCTTTGAGCGAGAAGCAGCAGAGCTTTTTTGATTTTGTTTCTTCCTTTGTTTGTTTTTCTTTTTTGCCAATTTCATTTGAATAGCATTTGCATAAATTGTTACAATTTTATAAAATACTGCTAACGACGAGGTTTTATGGCCAGTTTTGCAAAATGGAACATTAAACATAATGTTTCTCTGATGAGATACGATTCCCAGAAGGATAAGGTTTACACATTGAAGTAGAAAATATGCAGATTTAGTGCACATCATTGATGCAATAATGTGACCTAACTGGAGAATGGAAGTATATTATTAAATTAAAGCGATTAGTATCGTATACCAGAAGAAACGATTTTCAAGAAGTTTTGGTACCTCTAATGAAAATTTTTAATCCAATAGTACGTGCAAATGATTTAATTTTTCATTTAATAGTAATTGATTGCCTCTAGAGCATCTTCTTCGTCTTCTTGATCCGCTCAGGGTTGAATAAGTAGTGATGATATGGCCAGGTCGCCAACCCGTTTCCAAGAAACTCGGTTTAGGGCAGCAATCCTTCATCATAGAACGAGCTCGCTTTGCTACGTTACGCCTCGTGTCGAACGGGTCGCTGACGAACACCTTGCTGATGGGGCATGAATTCGGCATACTCAGCACGTGCCTCACTCATCGTATCCTTCGAACTTTGACTATCGACAGGAAATCTGCACCACCAAACAACTCAGCTAGATCGTGGTTCATTCTCCTGCTCCACACACCCTCCTAGCGCACACACGGCCTAAGATGATCTTTAGCAGTCTTTCGTAAGCATAGGCAGGGACTCGTATTCGTGGAGAACTATCGAGCGTATTTGTTTGCGATGAATCGCGAAATTCGTGTGTTTTTGAAATCTTCTTGATCGATCTTCTGGATTTTACAGGTTCTTCTTGGTGTTGGGGCTTGCCAAAACGCTCAGGATAAATAGGTCAAATGTCTCACATACTACAGAAAACATGTGGCAATATTTATTCTCCGCCCTTTTTAGGAGATTCAGTAATTTTATGTTTACATCGAAAAATGAATATGATATCACTATTTGACAATGCTTATTTGGTAACTCAGAAAATATCACAGTTCATAGAACCAATGTTTCGTTTATCTGTGTGGTCGAGATAACCAGAGAAAAATCCGGAATAAAAAATTAAAATATTCCAAGCAGACCAAGACCAAATGGTAATGTATAACCATTTTGAGGAAGCAATCTCTCTCTACATTATTCAATCTACAACCTATTGCACATTGTCACCGTTGCCTGGCAGTTGGATGATTGATTGCACATCAAATGCACGCCACACCACCATTGACGGTGATTTTCTACACGATCCAACCATTCCAGCCAGTGAGATAAAGCACAAATGGATAAATATTTCATAAACACACCAACCAATAATAATGGCTGAACGGCTTTAAAGCAAAAACCCCGACTATCAGTAGGTTTCGAGCGATCAGACGAGGAAGAATTCTAGCGTACCTAGAATCACGCCACGGAATGATGGAAAACGTCCATTGAATGCGAAAACGATTCCCCCACTTTCATACCATAGAATTCCCAGCGGAGAGCGGGCGACCTGACAATAAGAGTGCTTCCTGCAAAAGCTTCCACATCTTCCTGCTCGTCAGTCTATTTATCAGACGCATTAGCGCACCGCAATAATGGAATGGACAAATTCATCATTTAACACGTTCCAGTAAGCGTACTGTACACCACCGATCAACACTCTCGGACTCTCCCCACACGCGTTAGTGCGACAGATTTTCCATAATTTCAACACCCGCTTCGTTAAGTAGTTCCTCCTTTCCCTGATGTTGATGGGTTTTGTCGTGGGGACACTTTACTCGGCACGACCGGCATGCTTTTCAATCGACCTGCACCAAGAACCGTGGTGCAATTTATCGATCGATCGATTTCAGCGGCCGGTGCTGTACCGCAGGTCGGGCAGACTGCGAACGAGTGGAGCAATGTACACTTGTGATTGAATTTCATTTGAAGTTTTCGTACGACCACTTGCATTAGGTTCACCGTGTTGGACAGATTGTTCGGAAAAGATGGGAAAATTGCTACTTTCACGCGTTGCACCTTTGAGGTTGAAAGCTTTTTGCATACATTTAGGAATTTTGAATTGAACACGTTTAGAAATCGTTAATGATTAGTTTAGGAGAAATTATTATTTTGCAAAACAAAAAAAAAACAATTATGAAAACGTTTCAATAATGAAAAATCAACTAAATTGATATCTATCGAACTTGTTTCGCCACTTAAAAATTGTAAATTTTATCAAACAACTTCTAAACTCCCGATGGTACCGTAGCAAAACACATTCATCTCAATTAAACAATGGATGCCTTTTGCAACAGTGACCGTGACCGACTGGCGAAAAAACAATCGAAAACGGATCGTTTCGGAGGGATGTGCACACATTCAATGCGGTATAGCGCTGACCGGTAGCGCGGGAATGCACCGAACCAACACTAATTGCAATCATAAACACCCAACCCCCGTCAGCCGTGATAAATGAATGGGAAAACCGACACCACTCTCCCGTGGTTTAGCATCTCTATTCTATTGTAATTAGAATCTACAGCTTCTTCTACTACTACTACGAGCAAATGTTCCAGTAGTACCGACGGAATACGTGTGTCCCAGTCAGCTGACTATTATCAATATACAAACACACCAGGAGTGGAGGATGTTCAGCAGCGAACAACAATCAACAATCGTTACCCCAATCCGACCAACGCGATACCGTGTCGATGATCCAATTGTTCAAACGTACGGCTAGCAGCACAACAACGGGTCGGTCAGTCGGGTAGAAAATAAATTCAACAAATATATATACAGGCAACAACTAGCAAATAATGCACCGAAGAAGCTGGTGGCACAACAACACACAGTTCACTAAATAATCAACAAACGGCGCAGTAGTTTTTTTTTTTTTTTTCACCGCTTTTTTTTACAGCTGTGTTTGTGTTGGAAGTTTGGGGGCCTGAAGTTTTTCCTTTTCTATATTTATTAGAAATGAAACGGAACGGAAGCGTAATGAAACGAATCGAACCGTAACGGGGACATTTCTCGCACAAAAAGATGAACGCTGGCTGTAGCCTGCTAGAAAGTGGAAAAAGGGGAAAAAACAATCGATGGGATGAACTTTTGTGGAAATTTTTTTTTATGTCAAAGCAATAGCGTAAAAGGAACAAAAGCATGTGCTTTTTTAAGAGCTTTTTTTGGTTGTTGAGCTTTATGTTTGTTTGAATTAAACAACACGAAAATAAGAACACACAATACAATAAATAACAACGTGAAAAATTTTTTTTAAATATTTTTCTTAATGACAAATGCAAAGTGAAACATGTTTTTAAAACAATGTTTACGGGCAAATCAAAAACAATAAACAGGACAAAATGGACATCAATGCATCAACTCACATTAAGCGAAATTGATGACCTTCCACAGTTCGTTGCACGCAAAGTTCTTCTCCATTTTTCACTGCCAGCTAACCAGGCGAAGACATCTTAACCAACGGCACACAGCGTTGCGTTCACAGATTCTTAATCCGGCGATAAAGTAGATGTTGATGACTTGTTTAACTTTGGCAACATCGTCGGATGACCTTAGGACCCGCTAGGCGCTAACAAATCTTCTTTTACCACCACCGACAAGAGCACGGATCTGAGATCCCGAGAGCACATAGTTTGTTTATGATTTTAAACTTCATCAACATCCTTTACGGCGAAGCCAGCTGCACTAGGCGACTGTAGATGAAATGCGCTTTTTTATACCTTTCTTTACCCAATCCACCAGCTTCAACAGCATTAACGTGCCGTTTCGGGGCCTTGTGGTAGGGCGACAACGGCGCCGGTCTACAAACGACAGGGTAGGGGTTCAAATTCTATCCGGACCGTTCCCCCGTAATAAGGATTTTACTTATCCAATGTTTTTCAAAGGTTATGTGTATAAGCAAGTCAAGCCAGGTCGTTAAGTCAAGAAGAATAAAAACGTGTCTATTATCTTCCAGTGTGATTATTAATATAATTCTTACATTTTCGTTTTAAAAAATATAATAAAAAAATACCTTCAACCAACCAAAGACAATAAATTAAGCGTATCCATCCCTTGGTTTTCACACGTTTCCAGCGTTAAATAACTTTACATCTCTTTCGACCCGTCCGGTTCACCCCGTGAAGGGTTAAAGCTTTATGGCTGCCCCTAATGGGGAACATTTATGTGCATCATCATAATTTTTCTGCTGATGGAACGAAATTGAGCATCGATAACTGACAGATGTAACGCCGTTCATCATGTCCGTCACCCCTTTTGGCCGTTTATCAATCGATTGAACTAAAGGCACGACGGAAACGGAATGTTCGAGCGAGGCAAGCGCATTTCATAACAGCAACAACCAGTACAATAACCGTTTTAAATACTTCACTATTTCATAATGAACATTGATAATCGATTTTTCCGATTGCATGAGATAGCGGGCGATAAATAACGGATGAAAGAGTGTCGAAAAATGAAACAAGAAAAAAAAGCACTATTTGCATCCATTCCTCGAGTGCGCTTCTCCATTACCATCTTCGAGTAATTTTCTTCAACAAGCGAAGAACCGGCACATGTGGAAGCATGTACTGCTCCAGGGAACAGGTGTTGGTTGTTTACATTTAATTACGCTAATAACAAGCGTACAGGAAAGGCGGATACGCCTTCGCGTAAGTTTTGCTTGCAAGCAGTATGCATTCTTGATGCTCTCAACTGGATTTCTTGCTCGGAACTGCTGAGATTGAAGCTAAGAGAATCGATTGGATGCAGTGGAAACCTTTTTTGGCTACATAATAGAAGTGAAAAATGTTAAATAAATCATCTTACAGCTTTCTCTGTACCATAAATACTGTATCTTTTGAGCACAGTATATCGTTAGATGTCGATAGTGTTCAAGGTTGATTTGATATCTTTATGTTCGTCGTTTGTCTCTAGCCTGTAGCCAACAAAACAAACTGAGAAAGTTTTATCACAATACTAATTGAAGGTAAACTCAATAAAAACATCGTTTTAGTTGGAGTACAAAATATTTTTTAACTCTTCGACAACGTGCTATAAAAATGCTATAAAAATTGGATGAATGCTTGCATTCACTTCTAGTGGTTGTTTTGTTGTATTTCCAATATTTTTACTTGAATTTTACAAAGTTTTTCTCTTAAGTTAAACCAAAAACAGCTATGAATAAGGGTTAGCTTTTTTTCTACCCTTAATCATCCATTTACACCAAGAAAGCCAATTGATAAGCGTACGGCGACAACAGTTGTTCAACCAATAAAGAAGATACACATCTAGGAGATAACTAAACGTACCAAACATCCATCATACTAAGCGCGAGGAGATAACAACGCTCGTCCTCCGTCTGTTTCCACCATCAACACCACCAACAGCTACCACATGGACACTTAATATCGTTCTCAAACAACAACCACTACTTCCACTTCAGCATTAGGTTCGTTAGGGTCGGGTGGAGTAGATATCACCTAATTGTGCTTATGGAATGGGCCGCCGAGTGAATGCAACTTGGAACAAAATTAATTGCATCGCTGATAAGCGAAATATCACGTGCAGTACACCAAAAACGAAAAACTGGAAAACGTCTGCCAACTGTGGAGGCATAGGATGTGATGTGATGGAAAAGTGAGAGCAAATTATGCACAAATTTGAAGCTACAAAACGTATTGGGTCGAGAGCGAGTGGGTAGCGAATGGTCACTTGGTTCCAAGAAATTTCATCTGCTAATGATCGCAGAATTTAGAACACGTAAAAAAAATCGCAACACCCCCGTCTCGTGTCGCGTCCAGACAGAGTTCGTGCAAACAAACCCCCCTGTGGACAGTCCTTGAGCTGTCATGTCCGACAGCACAACTTGCGACGATTGCAAATTATGAAGATGGGGCGGTTTTTTTTTTTGGACCAGCTCCACGATCTTCACAGAAGGGCACGGACCCAGACAGAGCACATGTTGGGTCGATGGGTCATTATCTTCACGATAAATGCATCACGTTTCGTACGTTTCGTAGAAGTGAAATGGAAAATTGTACCTTGGCGAGACCAGCTGTGACAGAGAGCTGAAGATGTGCAATTGAATTCTTAGATTCGTTATTAAACAGTGTCAAGATTTTAATACTTTTGAAAGAAAGTTGCTTTTGGAGATGACTATTTGAAAGATCTCCTTTCAAGATATCTTTAAACCATAAAATGTTATCTTCGCCTACGCCAAACCACGATTGCCTGGCTACAATTATACAAACTTGCCGACAATAAATACAACATTTTAACAATTGCTTTATAGCTTCTTTTAACGCCCATATCTCACTTCTCTACCAAACTCCCGGATACGGCTTTATTGATGTACATCTTTCACGACGCGTCACAGAAGTTTAATGTGTGTACTACAAATAAATCTCCAGGCGAGTGAAACAGCGAGGGAGAGTTTTTGCCATAAAAGTTATTAGACGCTGCCTTCTCCTTCGGTATGTGATGAAGACACCAGGAGGATAAAAGCGATACTTCACGGTACCGTAGCAAAAAAACCCCCCTATGCAGAGGCGAAAAATGGGCAAACAAGGAAAGCGTACGACGACATTGATCCGTTACCGTACCGGACCCTACGCTTGTGGGAGGAAGATCGGCAAAAGCAAACGGTAGGTAGAAACATCAAGCAAAATAGCAGTAGTAGCAACAGCAAGGAACCATCTTGACTTGCTACGGTTCACAACATACGAACAAGCTGTTGTATAGATAGTTCACCGGAAAAAGGGAAAACACCGTTCGGAAATAGTTGCCACACCGATAGCAAAACAGAAAAGGGATGCTTTTGCTACATCGATCGGAAGCTGGCCTACACTTGCTGTCCAATTGTGCTGAAGGCACACGATAGTCTTTGGAAAAAAAAAACATAATAGTTCAAACGCTTCTCCAATGTGAAGGATACAAGGACAGAGAGAACCGGAACTAACCTACATACACAAAAAAAATTCCTAGTGGGAATAACTTTCATCCTGACGGGTCCGGACATCGGGAAGCTGCAGTTTGCAGCTGGTCATGAAGGATGAAGGCACGGATTTTTATGAGTTCCTCCGCTAGCCCTCTGGTCTACGGTGTGGTTGTGTGTTACATAGCAGTTGTAAGGTAGTCTCACTATTCCTGCTTCCATTCTGCTCGACCATGATGGATGGGATAATAATGATTTTACGAGCTGTTAAATTCAGCTTCATAAATAATTCCCAGTTCCGCTTACATGTTATTCTCACAAGAGAATAACATACATAATGTTTAAATATTAAGCACCAGAGACGTACGCTGGACGTTTTAATTTTGTTCCCAGAATGGCTATAAAGCGGTTTGATAAATTTAAAATTAATTTTAAATAAAACTTTATAATATACGACCACAGCAATTTCCCCTTTCGACAGACTAAGGCGACCAAAGAATGAAAAGTTATTTTAACCAATCAAAGACTCATCTGACGGACACGTGACAGTTTCTACCGTTTGAAGAGGGTTTGTTATTCATACGGCAAGTTTAGGATGGATGGAAAGCAACATCCCAGAAAGAAAGAGATCGAATGATAGACCGTAACATGTAACACACACGGTGGTCAAGGGATTTGATATATTTTTGGCTCTAACAAGCCGATGATAATTGCTTGGATAGACACATTCTACGCTTTGACGTGTGTGTATTGTGTTGTTAATATAAAAAAAACACACGCTTGGGACACCCCAACCAACACGTAGTTGACGGAGTTGAGAGTATGATTATGTCAATCATTGGAAAATTTGAGGTGGATAAGATCAGATATTGACACCTTTTGCTACAGAGATTTTGAGGCGCTACATGACGAGGATTACAATCCCATATAAGAAGGAAACATTCGTAAGCTATTAGCAAGTTCAAGTTAAGGAATTCTTGACTAATTAGACAAGGATTCTCGAACTTATAATGTCAAAGAAGGAGTTTTTCAAGATCAAATACAAAATATTGGTATTCGATCATAAAAAAGGATTCTAAAGCAAACAACAAAGACAGTCCCGGTGGTTGAAGCGACAACGGACAAGACGTAGTAGGCCAAGAAGAAGATTTTACTTATCAATATTGCAGAGTTTTTCAGATTTTTTAGTGAATTTTAAAGTATTCATGAGGAATTGTGGAGAAATTCTGCATTTGTCGATAAATTGCAGGATAAAATAAACACTCCTTCCACTCATCCCAATGGCTTCCAGTAGCTACGATCTAATAATAATCAACAGCACTCTGGGGTGATATTAAATTAAATTATAAAGCCTCTTCCAGTTTTCAGGCTAACAGAATCCCGCAAGATGCGAGATCCCCAAACAAAAAGTGTGATCTTTTCCGTAACGTTACGTACACGTCTTGCTAGTCAATTTGGTTCATAATTAAAAATTCGTAACACACACAAAAAAAAGCGTACGCACAAAATAAACACTCCAACAAAGCGAGCTCCTTTCTTGGGAACAGGATTAAACAAATACCGGGAAAATGGGATGAGTTAGTGGGAAAATTCGCCATTCCTTTCTTATTTACACGTCTTTTTGTTTATTATTCAATGTCTAGAAGAAGAAAAAGCGTTAAAAAATGCGTCCCCTATAGTAAGGCTACGATGGTTGTACGGGAATCCCAGCGCACCGACGCTGGCTGAAGCCATTAAACATTCAATGTAGATTAGGACAAGGAGACGGTTTTCTCTATGTCCATGTGCTCCGCTTGATTCACACAAACATCCACACGTATTAACATGAGCATGTGCCACATAATGGCTATACCATGCGCATCAGGTGAACGTTAGACAGGCAATGAGCGATGGCAACGAATTAGCATAATTATGCTTCATCACAGGAAACGCCAAGGAAGCGAGAGAGAGGGCGAACAAAGGATGTGCTCGTAAGTAGTTAAATTAAATACTGCTGCTCGTGCTGCTTCTGCTACTGCTCGTCTCACAATCCCCTCCACCGGTGCGTATCATCATAGCAAGAAACCATCAAATCTGACTCAAAATGGAATGTTTTGTGTTGACATTTTCACACAATAATGTGAAGCGGGGGCAGGACATCTTCTTGCGGGTCACCAGTAATAACTTAATGAGCGATGCTTAATTAGAAGAGTGCACCAAGCACAGAGATCGAAGGTTTGGGTTGTTAGAGAAAAAGGAATCTCGACAGTTTTTGTTTGTTTACTTGTATCGTTGGCAGGTTTTGCCCCGTTGATGTTTGGAGCGACTGCGGCCACCGCTTGTAGTGCCACCAACGCCATTCTGACTCTCCGGTAGACGGTACTGCATTTTCGGAGGAATATCTCGATCGTGTACTTTGAGAGTTTTTCAAGACAAAAAAAGCTCAGCTACTCCTAATTTCCTGCTCTCCGTATTCTACGCGATGTGCTTCGTAGTTACAGGGTTCGCATCTCACATTCTTTTCTCATCGACAATTCGAATCGATTAAGCCAATATGATATGCTTTATTATGTTTTTAATCAACTTTTGTCACTTTTCACTTTATGTTACCGAATTCAACTTTTGTAGCTGTTGTTGTGTGCAAAGTCACTTTTAGCGGACACAAAAACCGATAAGGAAAAATGCAAAACAACTTAAAACCTTCACCAACTAATGCACCGGACTGTTGCACTGGGAGAGATTTATGATCGGCTCGAATGAAAAAAAAACTACACACACACACACACACACAGACACATGCAAAGAGATGCGATTTTGTCACACCGGTCAGTTTTATCAATCTCGTCCGTCTGGGTCGCAAACTCACTATCACGCGCTGCCAAAATTCGTGTTGAGCCTACCGAACCCGGACCCGGATCGTACTGCACTGAACCGGATGCGCGGACCCCGCTAACCGACCCAAGGGAGTGACTTTTTTTTCTCTTCGTAATGAGTCAATTTTCACGATTTTACCACGACCGAAAACTGACCGGCCGAGCAGTAGTGTGTTTGACGAGCGAGTTTCAACCCGGGGGAGGTTTGGTTCGGCATCAGCAGCTTTAGGAGCAGAAGCAGGGCACGATAGCCGAAGCGTTCGACCCTCTCAGTACAGGAAGGGGGTGGGAAGAGAGAAAGGCCACTTTAGGGTGCCGACCATCTTCGGGTGATCGTGAGTTTGGGAGAAAAAGCTACCGAAAACTAACATCTTCATTGCGTTCGTAAGCAGCAGTAGTATAGCGAGGGAAGGAGGAAAAAAAAGCACAAATCGTTCATCACCAACAAAAGTAGAAAGACCTTTCCCCACCTGATGAAAACATCCGCATAAAAATATGAAAGCTATAGCACTATTGGGGGGAAAAAAGTGTTAGCGATTAAGCGAAAAACAGCAAGCTACCTTCCAAATGATAAGCGCAATGCTCGAAAACGAGACGAGCAGCAAGTAGATTGTTGCGGTGAGTGAAGCCATGAAGGGTGGAAAAGAAACCACTAACACACACACACACGCATATGAATGAATGGATGAGCGCACGTGGTGCGAAAGATGGCGGAAGAAAGATTCCCTACGCATCGTCGGGTAATGTGTGGCAACACGACGATCGTGGTAAGAGGAAGAAAAAACACGAACAGCACGGCACATGATGAAGAAAGTAAGCAACAAACCACTTGGTGTGCAAGCTTTAAGACGGGCGTAGGGTTGTGCAAAAAGGGAAGCAAAAGAAATGAACGGAAGTGCAAAGGAAGAAAGGGGACCGAATCGAAAGCCAACAACAAACCGACGCACACTGCACTTTACGGGGCTCGTATGATTTAAGCTCCCCCACCAGGCACACAACAACCCGAATAAATAAATCAGCTAACGGAGCGGGTAAGCCACAACCGGAGCCAACTTAAGTCCGAGATGATAAAACACACCAAACCAAACAACAAGAGCACATAAGCGAATTAACGAAAGCTTCACCTGCATGACTTTTCCAACCCACTGTACGTATGGTGGCTATGTTTGTGTGTGTGTGTGTTGTTGGTGGCACGAATTGCAAATACGTTTCGCTCGCACTAAACGAATTAATGACACCACTTAGAGACGCTTTGGGCGTTAGTTGCGGCAGAAGATTTAACAAAAAAAAACACACACACAAACACACAAAATCGTAGACCCTCGCTGAAGCGTAGAAATGAAACACACGCACACTATTATATTCCGTTCACTAAACTAAACAGAAAACCCCCAAAATAATGGACTACTTACATGCGCGCGAGATGCAGCCGGTCCTGCGTGGAGAGATGCTCGACCTGAGCCATCTCGGCGACTAAATCGGCGTGCTCCATCTTGCCGATGTTGAAGCTCAGCTTACGGCTCCCGCCACCGGGGGCGCTGGTGGTGGTGCCGGAGCTTGTGGAGGAATGGAAGCGGCTGCCGGGGGCCGCTGTTGCGGTTACGATGATGTTCGCCGCCGTTGCTGCACCACTTACCACCCACTGTGTGCTTTACCGGACGTTTCACATACACACACACATCGACACGTACTGACACACATTTAACACACGGGTTTACACGTTTATTCGGACATTGGGACTACAGTTACAGGGTGGTTTGTTTTTACGTTCTTAGAGGACCTGCTGATAGGCAACTGGAAACAATAGAAAGACATAATCATCTTGTGTGCATTTCACTACTTATGCGCTAATATTTGATTAAATTTTCTTCATAGAACAAACATCACAAGACAAGACATCTTTCGTGGCATTTCGGTAAGCTGAGGAAGAGTCATGGTCACCAATACACTGCTGCACCACTGCACAGTCGTACGCAATGGAGCGTGGATAATGTGATAATTAGGTGACCTCGCTATCCTCTTCACACAAAGACACACGCACTCGGTACTACGGTATTGTACGTGAAAACTGTGATAACACGATCTTGAACTTGATCTCACGAATATTGCATTATTGTGTTTATTTAACTAACAACACTTGAAGATCGTAAAAAAAAACAAACACACTCACTTCCGTCGGATTCATATTTACACACAGTGATCGTAAGGAGATCATGCGACCAATTGACACTTTTCTGTTGAATAATTTTGGAACAGTACACAATAAGTATAGCACAAACGTACGCAATAAAAAAATCACATGATCCACACAAGTCTTCACACAAACGATTTTTTGAAATAAATTATAAGTTTTCGATGCTTTGGATCGGTTCGATTACTTTAACATATCGAATAGATCTGTTGTTCGAGTCCGGTAGAATCATCTAAAATGAAAAGAAATATAAAGAATTATTAGTAACCATGTAAGCTTTATATTTTACATTATCTTTATTTTAACTTTCATAATCGTCATCATCGCCTTCTTATCTGTTTTGTTTTCTTCTTTATTTTTTATTATTTTATTTTAATTCCGTATCTCTATACTCTTTTTTTACATTTTATTTCTCTATTATTTTTCTCTTTACGTTTTTCCTATTTTTTCATCTTCTTTCTTTTATGTTGTGTATAATTTTTCTAATTAATTCGTCCTCTTTTGGATTTTTTTTACATGTTTCTTCTATTAATTATTGATAAAAGAGCCCATTATTTTTTTCGTTTTGCAGTTTCAAGTTCATTTTTTTCTCATTTTTTGTCTAACTAATGTATTCTCTTTATGTAAAACATATTCTCAACAAATTAAAATCGAATTTGAAGCTATTTTAATTTATTCAACGCACAAATATATTTAAATTGCATATTTATACATCAATTAGGAGCTTATTAGATGCGTTTCTCAAAACTAACGCATCAAAGCATTTTCCACGCCACTAGTAATCGTTTTCTACGCCTTGGAAAATTGGTAATGTTCATTTAGTGTAACAGTAAATATAACATTTTTAAACTCCACTTTTCTTCGCGTTAATGATTGCTGCTGCTGCTGCTGCTGCAGCTAAGCTTGCGTGCAACACACATCCCTCCTCCCCATCTAGGAGGCGGTAATTTAATTCTCAGCTCATCACCATTATCAAAGCACTTGCTTGAAAATGCCGCCAGACACGAAGTAACTGACACACGCCACAGCAAAACTACCACACTGTTGAGCATGAGTTCCGTAAAAAAAATAGTATCGGAAAAAGAAAATGGAAGACCTAGTCCGGGTAAGAGATACATTCCTACTCCGGCTAAGTGCGATCAATCATCTCGAAACTCTCATCTTCGGGTGTGGTTTTCAACGTTCACGAATTAACGATATTTTGCTCCATCGGAAAATGGGTAGGGAAAACTGTTAGCTCCGTTGAAAGATCCCACGGTTTGTGAATTTCTGTACCGATGAATCGATGTGCAGAAATGGAGGGATGTTTTGCAGTCCTTGCCACCTTTTTTTTTGTTTTGTTTTGTTTTGCAGTCGTGTGGAAAGGTCTGCTCCGGCCACTACTAACGAGCGTTTGCCGTTTATTTCGTTCACGTGTTTACTTCTCGCACGACAGAAACTGATACGAGTGTGTGTTGCTCTTTATCACTCTTACGGGATACCACACACGAAATGCGGGAGAAAAAATGGAAAAGCTCAAGAGAAAAACAAACTTTAAAAAGACATTGCCCAGGTATAAGCCTGAAAGGTATACCGAAGCGCACACATATTGTCAGTGGCAGTCAGTGCAGCTTAGGGGTTCGACCCCCTCCGAGAGCTTAACGCTTCCCGAGCAGCCGGGTAACCAGGGTAAGTGCGGTGATACGATTAAGGTGAATTAAATAAAAAAAAAACAAAATCAACGGTACACACCGGTCAAATCAAATCGAATTTTGAACAAATGGAACAGCAAAAGAAAGCATCGTTTCGAGCCAATTAGTGAACAAAACGTGGCGTACCCTGGTGAAATAAATAGCACTTGACCTCGCGAGGAAAAATCTGTGTTATTAGGTAGAAATAGGTCTAGCGGAAATCCGCCGTAGTAAAAGCTCAATACATTAAATAGAAGATATTATTTGAGCGCTTATGAAGCTCAAAGTGATACGATAAAGTGATTCCGTTAATACACAGGTAGCAAAAATTAAATTACCGGTGCGCAGCAAATGGGCGAGGAAAATTGATTGCACACTTTGCATCCAATCAAAAAGCCGGCCACGTTGTGAAGCGTTGCGTAAGCGCACCAAATCACGTTCCAACCGTTCCAGCCAGCGTTGATGAAAGGGCAAAATAGCAAAAATGCGAAATGTGTAATCAAATTTAATCGTCCTTAACAGGTGACGACGACACAGCTACTGCTTGAATAATTTTATTGCGACGTTTATGGGGCGTCTTTAAGATGTTTCTTTCCTTATTGCCGCGACAAGCGACAAATGTAAAGATGTGAAACAATATGTTTCGTTCAAAGTTTATAACTACGTAAAGATGTTCTTTTAGCACTTGCAACCCATAAACGTTTAATTTGTCCTGATGTGCGTGTTGTTTACATTTAGTTTGCTAATTTATTTACACTGTTGCATTTGCACCAGACTGCCTCGGATATCTGCCCGGGGTCGTTTTTCTTCAGATAAGTAAACATTTTCCCCCCCGAACTGGAATCCCGTGTGGGGCATATATTAATCTTACGGAAGCCGACCGTAAGACCTGGAAACAATTTGCTTGGCTAAATACTTGGCATTGCTTTTAGCACTCATGCCTGGCGGAAGATATTTTACAATAGACTGAGAATGAGGTGAGGTTAAAGCTGTACGAGCTATTATAGCTGGTTTTACGACAAATTTTTGCTCTGCGATTTTCATAATGACTGAACATAAGAAGCCACTGAGGAAAGGGAATGTAGCAAAAGCATTATGAATATCTTATGAATACGGAAGAAACAAATTTATCTTATTAAAGGAAAACAGCTTCAATTTGCATCAAAGGCCTATTGAGGGTTTCGAATTATTTTTTTTTCGATCAGAACTAAAAAGTGTCGAGTACACGAGACCCGGTCAGTCCGGTGGTAAGGCGGCAATAAAGCTAGGCTTCACACGACAGAACCAGGGCTCAATTCTCGTCCTTACCGTTACCCCGTAGAGGGGTTTTAATGTCCAACTACGTGAAATCAGTGAGTCCAGTAATCCTTGACTTTGGAGGACGTTAGTCCAAGTGCAAAGCTCATTCTTATGAGCTTGCTCTTTTGTACAGACTCAAAGCCTTTTAATTTACTTCATTTTGCATATTAAAAACCATAAATGAGTTTTGCAATTATTTCCCACAAAGGTTTATCAATTTAACACGTATAACATAATCAAAATTATCAATTCATCAAACGATTTATAAATCTACATCCGGAACTCGTAATGTAAATCAAACATCAGGTACGCTAAGCTGCGGAAAATGCATTTGCCTCCCCCTTGATATCAACACCCACCTCCAAGCACCGTGATTTAGTTGTTTCCGATTGATTTCCATCTACAGAACGCATCAAACATTCATGGAACACAAATTGGAGCACCGGCAAACCATGCAACAAATTCATGCCGCGTACTCTACCGGAATATTAATCATTCGATAGTATTTCGCTTCATCGAAAATCGTTCCACGAATCGTACACTCTTTTCACGCATGCCTAGATTTAAATATCGTGCGGCCGCATCAAACTCAACAGTAGCAAACGCCTAGACGGCACCTGACAGGACAACATTATAAGCGGTGCAAGTAAAGTACCGGCCGTTATATAACTTTACCGATTTCGACGATGTACGTGAGAAAAATGTTCAATCTGTTAAAGCTGCTACGATGATAAACGATCAATATTTCCCAAAGGGACCGTGCAACGCTTTAAGGAACATTTATTTTCCCACCACAGCCCACTCCCTAGACCACAAAAAAATCCGGCTGTGTTTAAATTTTCATTTGATGCAATAAATAAAACTTTTCTCCATTTGCTACGGTTTTGATAAATTGGATTTATTCTACAAAAATCAATCATCTTTAACGGCAACCCACTGGTGTTTCGGGTCTTCGTTCATTCGGCGGTACATTATAATGAGTGCGTCGATTTACGAGCGGCAGCGCCGCATTAAACGGCCCATAAAAGGTACGAAAGGATCAGGTGTTTGTCTGTTCGCATCGAGTGACAAGTTCAGGGGAACCTCTACAAACCAGAAAAGGAAGCGTGGGTGGGTTAAGATTTTAATTGGCACGGTTCATGGATAAAGTGGAGGTAGATTTATCGATGTTCATCCACACCGTCGTTGTTCGTCGAGCGAAATTGCTTTAGTGTTACGCTTCATGGGAACATTGGCTGGCTGGTTGCGTTTTCATACCGTAGAAGGATAAAACCACAGAGAGAAAGAGTTTAAGTGGAATGAAATAAACTTAAGACGTGTCAAATGAGGAACGAAAGTATGAAAGATTTAGTTTGCGTGCTTGTTGGCACAGTACGCAGCCAGTTAGGTCGAGTGAACCACCAGGCGTCTCCATTAAGAAATGCTTTTGTTGAAAATCATGTACACTTTGGGAGTTTTTTGATTATAAAATTCAATGTTTTTGTTGCATAAACATACGTTACAAATACGTTCCAATTCTAACAAAAATATACATCTCTATAAATGATGAATAATCATTTTGGTAGCAACGTTTACAATTTACGACACTAAACATCATTAGCGAATTTATCAAACATTTCGATGCTACAATCATGCGAGCGTGTGCGTAAATGAAGAACATTAATAAATTAACATCATTTTCATCTCGCTATCGTCACCGCCATTGACAGTTGCCTAAGTATCCTAACAAGATTCTCGACAATGAATCCTTAGACCTGTCCATCAATCGAGCTTATTGAGCGAACGAACGAACGTTTCCCGCCACCATTCATGAAATAATTTGACCGAAACAGGCAAACATCTCGCTGTCCCCAGGATGCCATCCTAACCAGCTGCCCTCAATCAGAGCGCTTTAGTTGATCAGCGGAACGCCGACGCACTACTAGAAGCAACACGAGCGAGATATAGGGAAAGAGAGACAGAGAGAGAGATTAATTGCCGACGGCTGACACGTCGACTTTCAATCCCATTAGATGATGCTAAAACGTTCGCAAATAATCCAGCTACCGAACGGTCAAGGTTCGTTTGCATCGAACGGTTCTCAGCAATAATTTCACTGCCAAACGACTCACCGTACGTTTCGAATCTGATTTTGCAGCCGGGAAAAACTCCACCGGGAGAAGTGTTAATTACGATCGATTCTGTGGAGCATTTGAAAACTGCTGAGCAAATAACCAACGCTATTATTCGTCCTTCTGTACGCGGAACACACTGGCATGTGGTGGGGTGTGGAGAATGGAGAATTGAATGAATTGAGCGTGAATCCATCGCACACGACTCATTAGAATTCACCAAACCAGAAGTTCAAAATTTATAGTTTGCATGCCAAACCGGATTCCATTATTCTCTTTCGCGTGCTGTAAATGATTGTGTTTGTAAAATGAGTCCTAAAGCGCATTACAATCGCGGAATTATAAATTCTCACAACAAATAGGCAACCCTTTGCCGCAAATCAAACATCAATTGTGTGAAACTCATAGCGTATCTGTATGCAAATGAACGACTGGTGATGGATATTTGGTTTATATTGATTTGGGGATTACGTTGACCGAGTTCTGACTGTCTCGTTTGTAAGGATTTCAGTTGAACTATTTTTATGAAGATGTTTATAATTTTAATTTTAATTAAAGTTTGCTTCACCACAAACAATTTTAAATTACGATAATCTGATGAAATTCACAGCTGGTCCGTTCCCACAGTTTCCTGACAGTCGCCTTAAGTTTTCACCATGACCCAGAAATAGACTTCCGACTATTTTTATCCACATTTCAATCGCTCTGAAACTTGCACGAGTGTTCCTTCCTGCTCCCGACTTTTCGACCGTTTCCAGAATGTGTTCCCCTCCAGAACATCGAAATGAGGTTAAGCTTCCCGGGGTCCTTGAGTACGATAGAGCGACAAAAAGGATAGAGAAGCAGTAGCACATAACAACAACAACAAAAAAGTCCCATGTAAACAAACCGGGCAAGGTTGCCGGAATGCAATGAACTTCCATGGTTTTACGATGTTGTATTCCTTTCTCCGTTTTGCGACACGCAACGCTTGCCTTCGGTCGATTTATAACGCTAATCTTACGGGTTGCAACACCACCAACACCTGCCCCAGCTTTGTTCTATCGGTTAGTTAAGCAGGTGCGCTCACATTGGACGTGTATCCCTACATATGTTCGACTATTGCACAAAAGCATCTAGGTTAATAGACGAAACACACGCGATAAAGTGCAGCTTCGGTACGGAAAACACCACCAAGGAGGAACGGGAAATGCGCCCACATACCCTCCAAAAAGCGACAGGGAGTTCAACATTCCAAGAAAATGAGGCCACCATTGGTTTAATGCGGAACGCGTTTCGCGTCCTGCCACCGAAGTTGACGGGAGTGCATAGTCCGAAAACAAAGGTGGACAGCCGGTTCCTACTATCCTTGGAAAGCTATTGCACCGGAAGCGAACGATATAAAATGGTAGCAACCTGGAAGAGGAACACACCGTGTGAAACTCGCCATGGCACAGAGGTTAGGTAAGTATTGCGACCTACGCTTTCTGGGTTAGTGCGATGTTGATGTGGGTGGGGAGGGGGTTAAGAAGGAAGGTGCGGGAATAATCTACAGAGAGAAAAGGTGTTTACAACTTATGTGCTTGTGCTTGATTGTTTGCTATTATGATGAGTGAATTCACGTAAAACTAGGCGGATTTCGGCGAAAGAAAGAGTGTTACGTAAGATTGTAGTTTCATCGTTTTGGGTTGCAATAAGAACTAAAAAAAATGAAACAAGCTTAAAGCGTTTTTAATTTTGTTTTTTTATTTTTTAAAACACAAGCGGTGTTGACAATACGGCACTGGACCGTCATTATTAATTATAAATAAATAAAAAATAAGCTTAAAGCGTTTTTCTTAAATCTAAATATTTTTGTTCAGATGAAACATGGAAATAAGAAATTCAATTTTCATTTGGAAGACGAAAAATGATTGATCCGTTTTACTTCAAACATTTTTCACGAGAAAACGAAACGTTGTACTTGGACTGTAACTGTATCTATGACTGTAGAAAAAAAAATTACATAACGAAGCATAGCTGTTGAATAAAACAGTTCTATTCAATGGTAAACTTTGTAGAAATTACGAAAAACGGATTAATAAAAAAAAACAACATAATACAAACAATGGGAAACAAAAGAAGAAACAACATAACAAAAACAAAACAAACAATAATTAAATATAGTAATGAATACAGAACTATACCAACAGCAATGCGGTCAGGCCATTCTAACGGAATAAAAAATATACAACCAAATGCTGGAAAAAAAACAAACAAACTGCTCTTTAAGCAAAGAAACAAACCACTAATCGTTAGTGCAAAACAAAACCATTTGCCACAAAAGAAAAAATATCCTCAGGCACACACATCATTCGGGGTCGTCAAAAGCACCGTTCGGCATTGTCCATGTTGATTTTATTTATTCCTCGAGTCCTGGCTAAAACCGAAGCAGTCCCAACTGAGACCCACGCGAACAAAAGTCTACCCGAATGGTAAAACAACCGGAAGTCACCGGAAGAAGGGACAAAGCAAAACCTCCCAAAAGTTCCATCCCTTTTTCGAACTTCTGTTTAAATATGTACACTTGTTGGCGTTCAATTTCCGTTCCGAATGTAACGGAAAGGAGAAAAAATGTTTTTTTGCACCACAATCTGCAGCAGTCCAAATGCTCGCAAAAGCACATTCGGTGTCGGTTAGCCACGCCAACACACACAGTCCCAGAAACCTCCTAAATAATAATAAAAAAAAGAAGCAAAGTAGCCAAAAACTCCAAACAAACAAACAAACCGAAAAAAGGTTTCTTTTTTTTCTCCACTGCCGTCGTGCCTATTTTTCATTCGTCCTAGGTTGAACATGCTGGGTGCGGGTGGATATTGTGCTTTATGACAGATTTGGAAATGTAGGCGATTTTTGTTTTCTTCGCAGTCAGAAGTCGCTGTAAGGACATTAGTTGGGACGTTTGGAGTAGCAGTAGAAAGCGTGTTCCTTCCGGGCGTATGTTTGCCAGCACTTTCATCAGACTATTGACACTTGGCAAAAGCGAAACTTATGGAGGTTGTGTTGAAGCATTGCATACAGTTCATGCTATGTAAAGTAGCTCTTATTAAAAAGGAGAGGTCAGCTGCTCACTAAAATGGGAGAGGTTAGGCCACTCGCTAACTCCACGCTCATTTAGGGCGAAGAGCTTGAAAAGAGCAAAGAGCTATCTGAGGAAGAAGAGCTTGATGATCACAAAGAGCTACCTCGGGGGCGAAGAGCTACCTTGTGAGGGCGAAGAGCGCTTCGTTTCTGTCTTGCCAATGTTGAAAGGGGAATGTAGACGAGGAGTTTTTCCACTAGTGAAATATACTTTGAATTTGAGAAGAGGCTTCCAAACTTTACCTTTTTATAAATAAAAGAGCGCACTCAGAGTCTTCAGTTTATTGAGTTGAGGCCTCCTGGTAGCTCTTGAGCTCCCAACACTACATACCATTTTAAAATGGGTTGTTTCTTTTCAGATAACTGCTAAACAGGGTTAAACTGACACTTCACAAACAAATAAAATATTTTTCTAATATTAAAGATTCTTCCAAAATTTTAAAACCCAAAAGATTTTGGGTTGTTTCGTTTATCTATAGAGGCTTCTAGTCTCTGAGACTGCATTCGCCTCTACCCCAGGGATTGGAGAGTACAACGCCAACTAAATTTCTGTAATCACGTACACAGTGTATTTTACTAAAAAGGGTTCGAGCGCGTAACATGCTTTGGTGTGCGTTTCCAAGAACGACACTGCCGGTATGTTACGTTCATTTAATTATATATGCTGACTTTTGTCGCGGTAACGGCGTTCTCCCAAGTGAAGTCTTTGCCAACGAAAGCACTAGCGCACCGCGAGATAATTTCTACGTGGTTGACAGTACGGTAGACACAACACGGGAAGAGTAACTACATTGAATTACCGGCAGAGAAGGCAAAATAATGGAAGCGACACACACCCTTCGGTTCATGCCAACTAAATCATATTACAGTGCAATTACTTTCCAAGAAATAACATACGAACTGAGCTGTAAAAAAAAAAAATACAATTTCCAACAATTTATACGCTACCTATAATTTTACAGCGAAGTAAAGAGGTACGGAATAAGGATTTCGAAATATTCTCCTCTCCTCAATTGCTTGCTTGCTGCATATTTTGCCATTAAATTTTCCGTAGTTTTCCTGATGCCTGCAGCATTTGCGTAAAACGAAACGCAATATTGCATCTGAAAACAGGAATGCCTCCCATGTGTTGTGGTTCGTGCGGGTAACTTCACTTCATCGTCCCTGTTTAAGCATGGAACAGCGTAATGAGTTGAGACTGAGCATCGTACCGTACCGTAATGGTTTAGACGCCACAACTCTTGGCGGGATAATAATTACACAATAGCTCATCTGCTGGCAGCCTGGTGTATGATCGGCATCGCATGCAACTCCCTAGCCGCTCACTCATCGTTGGGTTTGTCAGCTTTTATACCAACGTACACCACACCGCAACATCCTTTTTTTGTCGCGCATAGTCACAAGCTTATCAAACTTGTTTCATCAACGCAGTGTGTGATGGATTTGGTTGCTGTGGAGCGATCCATTGGCAGCCTCCAGGACATTGGTTAAACGCAACAGACAAAGACAACCTTATTGGAAAGAAGGTTTTTTTTACAACCAAAATGGCTGCTCTTCATGGTATTATATACACCTTTACTAACCGATTTTGCGACTGCAATATATCACAACGCATTTATAGCCTTCCGCAACATTCGTCTCAATCACAACATCTGTCAAATTTTGTAATTTATATCCATAGTGTACACACCATATGGTTCAATATCTTGCACCGAGCGACGCCTATCCGCAAGCCGAATGTCACCGCATTAAAGCCCACATACATTATCGAACATTATCGATGGGACCAATCAAAACTTCCCACTGCCCCGTTGGATGCTCCATTAGAAGCGTCCGATAATGCAGAAAGGTCTATAAATTAATAAATATTCATGCGTGATAACGATAAACGATCCACGCCAATCTATCTTGGCTCGAGGCTTGAAGCGAGTTCGGGGAAAATGGACGATATGATCGCATCCATAAATGGGGCAAGGCGAAAACAAGCAAATGTACAAACATGGCAGCAGAAATGATGTATTCTACTTAGCTGGAAGCCATATTTTCGGTAGAGTTTGTATTCTTGTTTCTGTTTGGAAAACGTGATAAACAAGCACATAAATAACAGGTAGCAGCGGAAAATGTACGATTAACTGAAAAGAAAGGTATTTGCTATCTTTTTTAATGATAGCCATTTTTATAAAAGTTAAATGTCAGTGATTTTTTAGAAATTCCCTGTGACATAGACAACAACGCCAACGGTCCTTCACACGACAGAACACAACGTCGCAGGTCTTCACACGACCGGATCAGTGTTCAAATCCCATCCGTTCCGTATTCCCGTAGCGAGGTCTGACTATCAAACTACGTGGTAGCAGCAAGTCTAGTAAACTATTCGATGGCCAACGTGACCTCGTTGAACCAAAATGAAAAATATATTACAAAAATTAAATCCAAAAATCGCGTTACTTTTGTGTTAAAGCTTAGCTTGTTGGACTGTTATTGGTTATGTTGTGTTTTAGTCGGATATAGTTTTTAGGGACGGTCGAGAAGAAGAGGCTTATGTGGCGCCGGTCTTCACATAAAGTCGAGTCCTCTGGCTATTGTAGCGCCAAAGCAGAAGCAGCTAGCTTCCAGGGTGGTGATCTTCGTACAGAGTTAGTGGCACGATTTTCCACACGACAGGAACCGCATCAAGTCTGATTCAAATTGTTAAAGCTCTAGCTACTCATCTGTACGTATCATAAATAATTTGTATAAAGAACTATTATATGACCTAGAATGTTGTGTTTCATCTTCATGCCCGTTTTCTAATGGCTTACTAAACTTTTTGATACGACGTTCGGTAAACGTTCCGTATGGGATTCGATCACCGGTCTTGTCTCGTGTGAGTCCTGAAATCATTTTCGGCCTAGGTCATCGGACCGCCCTGAGAAGGAAATGAAGGATTTGAACTCTCGCCCTCTAGAGTATTACCCGCTGCTTTATCAAACTGTACTGTTTTACACCCCATTTTGCCAGCGTTAATATCCAATCTGCAATCTGCTGTCTCATAATAAACTTTTATGCTCTTGCAAGCAAATCTTCAATCGCTTGGATTATAAAAAATTGCTTCAGCATCAGCATCATGCAGATCATCTCATCCGCTAAGTACAGTGTCATTCTAGGATAAGAACATCACCATTTTCCTGGAAATATTTTTCCATCAATATCTGCCCGAATGGAAACCCTTCCATTCAGTGAACTGTAAATGGCCGTCTATTCATTTCATTTATAAACCCTTTTCCCTACCTCGATGACTTGGTTTGACATATGTAGATGGCAGAAAACTTTCAATCAACTTTTTTCGCGAACTAACAATTAACTCCAGTAAAAGTGGGAACAATTTTACCGACAAAACTCTACCAAAGCAGCTGTGTAACTATTCTTCGTTATGTTACTGCTTCTTCAGTCCCCACTTCAACATTCTTCCCACCAATTTGGATGCTTCCGTCCGTTACCGGAAGGCTAAACCGAAAAGGAGGGAAAACGGTAAAGGAAAAACAAAAACAACAGTCCGTACGCTTAACTTACAACATAATGTTGTCTTTTCTAACGATTACAAACGACAGTCGGAAGAGTAGGGAACGGTTCGCGATTGCGGCAACAACGGCAATGTCGATTGTTGCGTGGGATCGACTCACCGAACGCCGAGATTACAACCGAACAGTAACGCCGTATGGAAGTGCGGAAACGCGTCGCGAAGCGTGCGAGGTAGAAAATTGGACTTTTCCTCCACCGATGGGGGAATCATGACGATGATGATGATGATGTCGTCGTTGCGTCGATGCTGCCCGAACCTGATGACGAGATGACAACGATACCATTACCGTTCGCATTTCGGATAACCAAAGAGGGAGGAAAGAAAGGAAAGCACCACAAACAATGCAATCAAGTGAAAGACAAATGGTACAAAATGGGAGTTCACAAGAAAAGCCTCCAGGCGAGAGAGAAAAAAAAGGGACGCTACACCAAAGAGAGAAAAACGAAACATATCGAACCATGAAAATAAAAACAAACAATTTATTCATGCGAACATCGTTCGAAAGCGGATCGGATCGGTGACTGTCCGGGAACAGTTAGGTATGACTATAGACGGTGTTTTATCGGCTGTCTAGTGCGTTCAATTCATCGCAAACGATCAAGAGATGCTAGCCAGCCAGCAGAAGGGAAGAAAAAACATCTCAAGAAAACGGCGCGACAGTACTCTTAGACGGCGCGTTATGCTGCGAGACACATTATTAGCGCCTCGGGTCGCCCGAGTTTCTTCACCGACCAGTTTCCTTTCGCTACGGCCAGAAGAAAAAACACAAACTCCTTGGTAGGTGGAACGCAAAACTTGGGATGCAGCAAAAGTTGAAGAAGACGCTTGTCTGGAGAAGGGTGAAAGAGACGGATAAAATCCTATGATTCAGTGATTTTCTCATGTAAAAGCATGTCGTTACGCTTCGTGTTTGTTTTGCCCCTGCTCTTGGCGCCCCTTTTCCCCCCGGTTTTCCTGCTTCGGCGATGATTGCTCCCGATTGCAAACGAAAGTACCCTTTAACTAAGGATTTCATACTTCGGTTGGTTTTTGCTTGCCGGCTAGTCATGTTTTCCACATCAACTGGAAAAGGTTCGTGCTTCGCTTCCTGGGTGGGTTGAGCTCTGCGTGAATGATGGGATGCAAATCTTTTTTTTTTTGCGCACTTTACTTGACACAAATTTGACTTACCGTGCTCAAAACGGTATGTGAATTGACAAACCGCTCGATACGAAGGAAAAAACACGTAATCATACCAAGTGGGATTGAAATTGAGACAGTTTTTTTTCTAGCGGGAATTGGAAGCCAACTTTAGTGAACGTAGAGGGAAGTCGAAAACAGTAAAAGAAGCAATAAATAACAATATGAGTTGATACTGGGTTACAACTGATATGGAAATTTGGGAAGAGACTGAAGTAATTAAAAGAAGTAGGAATATTCACGAAAACACTGATACCTCTCCATATCTCCTCGATTTAAGTCATTGATATGAGTCATATCTTACAAAGATGTTACTGTTATGTCACCATAAAATGTCAATTATTATTTTACAGGCTGTTAGCTCTTCTCATGAGCTTCCTTTTTATATTCCTCGACTTTAAACAGCTTCGTTTTATAATAAAAGTCCACCTCCAATTGATAAAAACCTAAAACCTATATTCTGACTTATCAAGTTATTCTAGACGAAAAGATGACAAGGAAATATGAAAGCCAAAATGTTTCAGCAAGGAATTCAAAGTGAACCTATGAACAGTAAGATGAATTTTTCCGAGAGCCATTGGGACATACTTAGTCCAGGATATCTGCAGATGCTCGATGTGAATGATAAGGATCTTCCACGGCGGGGACCGGGATCAGAACGTCAACTATGAGATTAACGTATTACTTATTCTTCTTCTTCTTCTTCTTGGATTAACGACCTCGGAGGTGGCCACACTGGCCTTACACTTATTGACATCCACGTATTTGACTAGTCAGTTTTCACTAAGAGGGATCGGTAGTGATTCAGATGAGTTCAGATTCGGATAGGAGCTGACGTTATGGTCCTCTGGTGTCACTTTTGCCTTTGAAACCTGCCGTGTGTCTGTGTCAACCACAAAACTGCCCCAGTGCATTACTAATTGCAGTCATTTAGGCGCCAACACGCTTTAATTTTATCACGCTTTAAAGTCTACTTATATCATTAATTTTATTGATAAAAACATGAAATTAAAAAGCAAAACGTATAAATGTTTTCGCATGTAAAATAAATAACAAAACAGGAAGTGACATACAATGTAGATAGTGCCTTTAGGCAAGGATTCAAAAATGCTTCTTCTTGGCTTAACGACCTTCTATAGCTCACGCCAGCCATCGGTTGGCTTACTAAACTCGCCGATACCACGTAGTTGGATTGTAAGTCCTTACTACGGGGGGTACTGTCCGGATGGAATTTGAACCCCGGTCGTGCCCTATAAAACCGGCGTTGCTGTCGCATACACCACCGGGATGCTCCTACATTGATTCGTACATTGGCATCGTACACCGGGCGATTCCGTACACTGAAATTATCAAAATACTATTCACAGCCAGTTTCTATCTTACACCAATTGTACGGGCAATGCCGCGTGCAATGATTTATCACGGGTCGAAATTCCACCATACTATTCTACCTTTATTCTTGCAGCCATTACACTCAGTCGTTGCACACTTCCGGGTTTGAACACCTCTTCTGTTCATTCTTCTAACTCAATCACGCAAACCACCACCCGCGAGAGAGGTAAACGGAAAAATCCATTCATCTCAACGCACAAACGGAAACAGCAAACGGAAGGATCACTCGTGTGCGCCCGTATCTGGCAGCTAAATCTGCTTTTTTCCATCGCTGATCGATTTATGCAAATATCGCATAAATCATTCCGAATTCATACAGGGAAAACGATGGCAGTGATCGAACAAAAAGTTCAAAAAAAAAAAAAAAAAGCCACAATGGAAAATAAAGGCTGTATAGAAAGTCAGACCGTCCAAAAATAGAATATGCTACGATAAAATAAATTGGCGAAATGATGTTCTCCAGCTTAGCGCCAACGGTAGTGCATTTGTGGATTGCTTTTTGTAGCGTTTTTCGCGTTTGTCCATTCACAGCCAGAACAGCCAAAGAGGACTTGAAATTTGTTATATTTTTATTTGAATTTTTCGATTAGAAGAGTGACAAATCGAAACAGTACTGAAAACAGGATTTCATCGAAATAGATTGATGCGTTCGCAACAGTAATAAATACACAAAAAATGGATGCTCACAAATCGTGAACATATTGCACCCATTCCTGTGACATATGTGTAAGGAAATAGTTGAATTTATTAAACAAAATTTCAAAGTAAAGGTATTAACAACGTTCGAAGGTCGTTTCGTTCTGACTGTCGATACGCGAATGTCTTATCCTACTGCGCGCCTCCTAGTATATTCTTTCCGCTCTCTCTCCCTCTCTCTTTCTCTCGCTCTTCCACACTGCTCCCTATCCTCTTAGACAGTCCGCTCAGTTTTTCATTTGCTCTCTTTCTCTTCCTTATCTGTTCCCACACGGCCTTTCCTGATAACAATCAATCCGATTGTGACCAATTTTTCAACATATCTCCTGCCGTGGTCGTTAGAAGAGGCCCTTCATCTTCTTCGTTTATTTTGCGAACCTCATATCTATCATTCGGCAGTGTTCTTTGGATTTCATATGGACCCAAGTATCGTTTTTTGACCTTTCCTCCTGTCCTGAATTGGGTAAATGGCAACGCTACCAAATCACCCACCTTGTACATTCGTGTTTTCTTACGGCGAAGATTGTAGTATTTTCTATTTTCCTCTTGCATCTTAACAATGTTTTGCCGCGCGTGCTGTCGTAATTCGTCTCGTCCATCATTAAAGATTTTCTGCATTTCTTCCTTCAATATTTGCGCCAACATAACATCATCCTTCGTTTTCATTTTCACGCCAATGAACAACTCGAATGGAGTCATTCCAATTGCCTTTTGCCAGCTGTTGTTTATGACCGTTTGTACCCTATCAACGTGCTTAAACCACTCGTCTGACTTTTCCACAGATAATTTAGTTAAGATCGGAATTATTACGCCGTGGATTCGTTCGACTTGCCCGTTCCCTCGCGGTACTCCTGTAACAATCTTATGCGATTCTATATTATTTTCCATACAATAGTTTTCGAACGCTTTCGAAGTGAACGCCGTTGCTCTATCGGATATAATTCTTTTTGGATGTCCAAACGTATTTGCAACTATCTTTAACTTTTTAATTGCTTCTTCTGCCGTTGTAGATTTTACCGGAAATAGCCAAACAAATTTGGTGAACGCATCTATTATCGTAAAGATATGATTGTAGGACTTCCTAGTTGAGGGCATAGGTCCCATATGGTCAATATGAAATGTGTCCAAAGGAACGCTTCCCTTTGGGATGGAGTGAAGTTCTCCTTCCATCTTACCCCGCTTTCTTTCTCCTACTATGCATCTCACGCACGACGCGATAACTTTTGCGATCTTATTATCAACATTGGGAATAAAATAATCTGTCGCGATTCGTTCTTTCGTCTTTTTTACACCGAAATGTCCTTGCTCATGTGCGCTTCGTATTATTTGACTTTGCATTTCGCTCGGTACGTACAACTTCTCTGCCCCCACGCTGCCCTTATGAAGAACACCATCCACTACCGTGAATTCATCATAGCTTCCTTCATGTTCGATTCTGCGTATTATCTCTGCTATAGTCGAATCAGCACGCTGCGCTGCGGCTATTCGCGCACACACCACTGACGTTACCACCATAACGTTCGCTCGTGATAAGGCATCCACGTGTCGCATCCTGTCTGCTGAACGATGTTCCACCGCGTATTCGAATTCAGCTAGCACATCTAGCCATCTGCTGGTTCTCGCGTTCGGATTCTTCTTCACCAAGGACTGCTTAAACGCGATGCAGTCCGTTATTATCTTAAACCGTTGTCCAAGCAAGTAACACCGGAACTTCTTCACAGACTCAACCACTGCCAAAGATTCCAAGTCAAAAGAATGATAATTCTTTTCTGCCTGATTTGTTAACCGGCTATAATAATAGCAAGGATGGAACTGTCCGTCGTCTTCCGCCCGCTGCATTAAAATGCCTGCCAACGCTTCCTTGCTTGCGTCAGTATGGATTTCCGTTTCAAGCCCTGATTTGAAAATCCGAAGCACTGGATATTGACTTAATATTGTTTTTATATGATCAAACGCTTTCTTTACATCATCGGTTACTTCAAATCTTTCGTCTTTTCTTAGTAATGTCGATAATGGACGCATCACTTCCGCAAAATTCACTACAAATTTCCGAAAGTAACTCGCCAATCCGTAAAACCGCTGCAATTGTTTCGTCGTAGTTGGCATCGGAAATCTCTTCACCTTCTCTACTTTCAACTGCGATGGTTCTATGCGTCCTTCGTATATTGTGTATCCGAGGTACTCAATACGTCTTTGCAAGAACCTGCACTTCTTCCAATTAAATTGCAGTCCTGCTTTCTCAGCATTACTCAACAACCGTTTTACCGATTTTAAACCCGCTTCTTCATCCTTCGCTGGCACTATTATATCATCCACGAATGCTAATACGGTTCCATCGTTAATCAACTCACGCAATACCGAATTTATAAACCTGCCAAACGCACTGCCACTGAGACACAATCCGAATGGAGCTCTGCAGAACTCATATTGTCCTTCTTGGGTGACAAATGACGTGTACTTACGACTATCTTCAGCGATCGGCACATGGAAGTAAGAATTTTTTAAGTCTAACGTCGAATACACTCGAGCACTTTCTAATTGATCGATTTGATCTTCTACGATAGGCATGGGATACGAATCGCGTATGATTTTTCGGTTAATTTCCCGATAGTCCACACACACTCTACGCGACCCGTCTTTCTTCGGTACGACCACGATTGCACTAGCGTATGGACTGTTTGATGGACGCACCACACCATCACGTAGCCACTCGTCTACCTGCGATTTTACCACCTTCCTTTCCAGCGGCGCAAGACGTCTTGGGTGCGCACGCACCGGGATATCATCACTCACTTGAATTTTCAATTCATTGTCTTCATGCGGACAATCTTTCGGCTTGTAATTTCGAATACACTCTGAAATTGCGTCCTTGTATTTTACGGGTGCTTCCACTTCTTCCTCTTCAACATTAATATTGAAAATAAAGTTCCCTGGGGATGTTTCTACGTCTGCGTAAATATTAACTTTCCTTTTCAACATAACACCGTTAGTGGTCACACTCACATCAAAATGTTCTAGGGATGCCGTTCCTAGTACAGCCTCGAATGGCATGCTTTCGTTTGTCACCACATAGAATTGCACTTCCCGGTAATGTTCGTTCTCGATAGTCACATCTACTGTACAAACCCCTTGTGCCGCGATTTCTGTTCCACCGAAACCCGTAAATTTCACTGTGGTAGCGTCGAGACCCGGCTGTCCGATTTTCTTGTAAGTACGATATGTCATCAGGTTTAAGGAACTACCGGTATCGAAGAGTGTTTCTATGGCGATTGCTCCTATCTTCATGGTTATCATTGTTTTCTTTCCTGTTAGTTTCGTAGACTGCTTCGTCACAATTTCGTCTTCTCGGTTAACAGGAATTGGCTGGGAGCGCACACAATGACTTTGTTGTTCGCTGCACATCGATACATTTTGTTTACCACTTTTGCTACTGGTACTGCCCTTTTTACAGTCGCGTGCCCGATGACCGAACATATTGCACGAGAAGCACTTCGGTCCCTCGTTCTTTTGTGGGCATTCCGACAAAATGTGCGACGTTTCGCCACAGTTGAAACAATTCTGCCTTTTGATCTGTTTATTATTTGCCTTTTCGTTCGGTCGTAGCTTATCTTCCTTTTTTGTGAACTCTTCACGCTTCGTCTTACTCTTTGCAGTCTTCGTTACCTTTTCGAAATTCAACAACTTTTTCTTTAGTCGCTCGATGCTTTGAGCTTCTAATAATATCGACTGATGATGCTCATCGTCGGTTATTCCACTCACTATATACTCACATAGGCTTGGCTCATCCAGATCGATCGGTATCGCAAGCCGTTGCATTTCGTAAATATAATCTCGGATAGATTCACTTGTCTTTTTCTTCCGGTTGGTTAATGCACGATGCACATCACTCGCTCTTATGCGTGGAGCGAATTCTTTGATCAGCGCCTTCTCCAACTTCGCAAAACTACTGAAACTGGTCCGAAGGGAGAATACGAATCGTCTAGCCGTACCGGCTAGTTTCTTACGGCACATAATCAGCTGCTGTTCGTCGTCCCATCGCGCTGCTTTGCATACACTCTTTAGCTGCTTCAGCCACATCCTCACATCTTCTCCTTCCTCGGCACCGAAAGATTCGATGCTATCTTCCATGTCTCTAAAAGAATACACTTTCAGTAGTTTCGGTGCATGTTGTCGTGGATTTTTGGGTGTTGATGTAGCTTTAATTGCTGTCTGAAATATTGAATCGGAATCTCCTTCATCAATATTATCGTCCTCGTCGTCATCTTCGTCATCAGTGCTTGGGCCATCGTCTTCATCACGTTCCTCGTTGCCAGAGTGTTGTGAGTCGTCTTTCTCACAGTTACCGTCGTCCGAACAACGATCATCATCCTTTTCGCCTTCTAAAGCATCACCGTTTTCACTATTGGAGCTCGTCTTACTCCGATGTTTGATGATCTTTTCGGCAATTTCCATCTTTCCACCAGTGGTTGGCAAACCAAGCTTTTCGCACTCGCGTATCAAACCGATCTTCGTAAAATTCTCACACAGCTCTTCAACCGTCGTCATATTATCGTCTTTGGTTATCACACGTTTCAAACTGACACCAACTTATCCTTTTGTTTTAAACTCACTCACTATCCCGGTTGAGCCCCCATGTAAGGAAATAGTTGAATTTATTAAACAAAATTTCAAAGTAAAGGTATTAACAACGTTCGAAGGTCGTTTCGTTCTGACTGTCGATACGCGAATGTCTTATCCTACTGCGCGCCTCCTAGTATATTCTTTCCGCTCTCTCTCCCTCTCTCTTTCTCTCGCTCTTCCACACTGCTCCCTATCCTCTTAGACAGTCCGCTCAGTTTTTCATTTGCTCTCTTTCTCTTCCTTATCTGTTCCCACATATGTTTCGTTCTTCAACAAAAAACCCGAACGCTGCAGCGCTAAGATAAAAGAATCGTGTAAATGCATTTTTAATAAATCGAATTCTGCCATTCTGCGCGCTCTGCAACCATTTGTACCATTCGGTTACGCTTTTTATGCCAGTTCAAAAAGCACACATTTCAAATGGCAGTGGCGTGCGTTTCCCCACCGACAGAGGAGAGGAGTTTGCCGGCATGCTCTGTTTGCACTGGTATGGAGCGCGAAAATCGATTTACGTTTTTTCTTTTACAAGATCAATATCGATGGGAAATCGAAATCTGCGTTCTTTTTGTTTGAAAAAACACACATTTTACATTGTACTTTACAATCGAATTGTACATCGATACTTTTGTGATTTTTTTCACGCTTATTTCCCTCTTTACTGAATCAAAATATAAAACGTTCCAAGAACAAAAGCTGCAGCGAGCACATACAAGCAATTTATAGTTTAACCACCGTCTCCCTAAGGATTAAGTAACAATATAAATTTACCTACAAATCCCAAGAAATAATGAAAGTAAACACAATTTTCTAGCCCACTTTATCTCGCATTATAAATCTGCTGCTTCACACAAGGATTTCCCAACGCATGAGTTGGATGCCAACATGACGCATGATTTTCGCTGCTGTGAACGCCACGGGATCAGCTACTTAGGACAAGATATCCGCCCTGCTGCTTCCCTGGACGCTTGATGAGGATTTATTCCACACTGCAGATATTTATGAGGTTTCGCCTACATCGCAGAGAAAAGTGCTCGCTTTGTTATGTGGAATGTGGTATTCTGCTTGCTTTTATTTTTGTGCTTCTTTCTAGCGCACTTTCTTACAGAAGATACACCGACAAATTGACTATTGCGAAGCATATTTTTTCTTTGCTTACGCAAGTAGAAAAATCACGTGAAGGTTCGTGACGAGACCCACGAGAGTATAAAGTGGAGAAAAAATACACATTCCATATGAGGCTCGCACACGTGTGCGTGGAGCACTGTGGTGAGATTTGTGTGGAGATTGATGTTTATCATTGAAGTTTTGTACGATGACAGGCTTGACAAATACGTAAGCCTTACTCGGGACGATAGTGGACGATGCATTGGTTGATATAGGGATCATTTTGTACATCCCAATCCTATTCAGTTTTATGACTTACAAAGCCGGAGACGTTACTAAATTTAACATTATTTCATTTACGACCATATTTCTCACCAACTGTTCTTCCTGGGCATGGTTGCATAAAACATTTATGGTATCAAAAATTACACGATTTACAGTGCACAATGGAAAGAAACACGTCCGTCGAACACTACGCGGCATATCTTTACTACCTTGGGACCAAACGACAATGTATCTTCATTGCTTTTAAAAGATCTAATTGTTTCCGAGGAAAATATGCTTTCTTTGTAACCATTTTCTACAATGATTCATCTATTTGTAAATGTATCTATTGAGCGCGGGTTTAACGGTGGAAACAGAGCAACAAAATAACAGTCAACGCCACCATGGCGTACATTTCATTCGACGTAACCGTGAAACGATGACTATTTTGTCTTTTCCCTTTGTATTTATCGGCCACATTCAGTCTTTCTTTTTACTAATATTTCGTGCCGTAGGATCTCACGAGGTCCGGCCGTACTTTATGCCTTAAATTTCTTCGTTAAAGCGTTACTAACAACCAAAAAAGCAAAAAAAAAGTCAATGTACGCAATATAAATAATAAAAAGAAGATGAACTAAAGTAAAAACGACCTTTATACAAAAGATAACGGTCGATGAATTTATAAAAATTTTAGACGAAGTGAAACATTGGTACATATATAAATTGTAACGAGAGAAAAAATCAAGAAACCAGAGTTTTACAATGCACATAACACACACACAAAATCTGACATTTTCAGCTAACATTAAATCAGAAATATAAACAAAAAATAGCTCAACATGAGAAATAATAGCATGTAGAGCCGTCATACTAAAATAAGTTAATAAAAATGAGAAACAAAATAAATAAATAAAATTTAAAATTCACGAAAAAAATGCGAAACCAAAAAATGTAGTAAGAGAAAATATAAATAAGAAAAAAGTAATTCGAGAAAACATAAAGAACAAAAAAATATTATATAAAAGGGTGAGAGGGAAAGTGTAGAAGAAACACAAAACTAATATTGAGAAGAAGAACAGATAAAACAAAACAGATAATGAACAAAAAGAAAATATAAGTCTAGTAACGTACGATGAAAAAAATGTAAAAAAAAACATGCAGAACACAAAAAGAAACGAAAAAGAGCACAAAAATGTTTAACTATTGTAAAACTAGGAATGAAAACTTAAAAAAAATATGCTAAAATTACCTTCAAGTGCCTTACGAACGTTTGACGCCATAAAGAGAGACAAGAAAAATTAAATTCATGCTAAAGATAGATCAATCAAACAGCATGAAAATCCTGACATTCCCAGACGACGCGCATCAGTTTTCACGAAACCACATCCAATAGTCGTTACGATCAATGATTGGAAAATCATATGACCATAGAAGCATTGCCATTATGCTACGTGCAAACTTACACAAAGAAGCAGTGCCTCATCACGAAGTGATTGCATTCCACCGACGGATCTCAGCAATACGATCGAAACAAGCGCACCGTTGCAGCGTTAGGTGTTTCATTAATTAAACGATTCGAACGAACGAGCCCAGCAATGAGCTGTTTTTGAATACGCAGTCCTGTACGCAGTGCACCGCCGACACGTGCGTTCCGCAACGTGCACACGATATGCACCAATTTGCTCGAAAGCGATATAAATTTGATTGACGAAACCGAAAACGAGTACCTTCCAACATGCCTATCCTTTCCAACCGTCGTACCGCTTATTGCATTTATGCGCTCAGTTATGATGCGATTAACGATATACACACACACACATACACACGTACACACCACGGCTCAATTCTGCAATTTTCCTTTTCGAGCGAATACAGCAACAAAAAATCGAGGCGAAAGGAGCGGGAAAAATCATTCGATAGAAGCGCGTTGCTCAATTGATTGCCAATTTTCAATTCTATAAATGTGTATTTCGTTACCTTCCACGCACGGATTCCGATACCATCCACCCACCTCTCACACCCCCTTCAGCCTAGTCTTTACAGCATTTGGACGGCCCACTTCTCGCACAAATGGTATCGGCGAATGGGAAAAGGTTGGAAAATTATTCCGGTGGCAGGCAGAGCCACGTGCACGGCAAGTGAGAAAATGGTTTGCAGGAACGCATTTTTTGCATTTTCATGATGATGATGATGGTTTTGGGGTTTCTACGGATTTTTCTCTTCATCTCACTGGTTCGCGAAATGGAAGAATTTATTATGGAAGCATTTTATGATCATTTAGTTTGCGGTAATGTGGTGAGTTATGCATGCATACACGCACGAACGCAGCGCTGCAATGCTGCAATTTAAATCACAGAAGGTGAAACTGAAGCCACATATCTTTATAGCTAGTTGGATACCTGCAGAGCTCATCTTATCGAAATTTTATCCAGTTTTATGTGCAAAAAGTTATTAAAACACAATTAATCTATCTAACCCGTCACACCGACTCCAAAGTGACCGTCCTACTGGACGATTCGCATAATCCACTTGGTAAATATATTTAGCGATTGCCATTATCAATATCCCTAAATAGAATTTCCAACATATTTCTTCTCCACTATCCCGGTGGAATACTGTTTCCAAATTTTGTTTATTTATTTTTTCGAAACCAACGAACGAACGGGAGCATTGGGTGTACCAATAAATGAAACTTACGACGATAAATTCACTTCGGTCCCTGGGCATTGGCTTTGGGAG
Source organism: Anopheles maculipalpis (assembly GCF_943734695.1). Taxonomy (NCBI): domain Eukaryota; kingdom Metazoa; phylum Arthropoda; class Insecta; order Diptera; family Culicidae; genus Anopheles; species Anopheles maculipalpis. The sequence continues at coordinate 89,118,419 of NC_064871.1, forward strand.
GGGATGGTTTTGTGCTTTAGATTTATCGGCCAAAGTTTCGATCGAGATAAAGTTCGTGACTGCTGTGCAGTAATGGCAGTTATGGGGGCAGGAATCAAGTGTAAAAACTGCTCGAAGTAAATAAAATTTATCTTGTGAAGAGAGTCTATCGAATGCTTTGAAATGTTGTAAAATAATAGAGCGAGTGTTACATTTATGTAGACGAATCAAACGTTGGTCAAAGTCTCTGAGTTTGGTGTCTTTTTTTCTGCTGTAACGACATCAGACATTTCTTTTCGACATGCACGTTCGAAATGATTGTTGCTGACAATATCTCCGGTACGATTTCGTATTCAAAATCACACATATCAGCGATACTGTGTAGTGCTCAACCTTCAATCAATCATCGATCGAGGACTCCATTACCATCGATCGTTAGCATTCACCTTCCGTTTAAGTAGAAAAGATTTTTGAATCCATATCATTACAACAAGACTCGTACATTAAGAGTACAGTTCATGACATAATGATGGGGACTATGATGACTTCAGGTGGCTATGGGGTGGTGATAGGATGCCCCGGGCTTCACACGGCAGGATCGAATTTCAAATCCCATCCGGACCGTTCCCCAGGAGTGGTGAGGATTGAATATCCAATTACATGGTATCAACAAGTCTAGTAAGCCATTCGATGACCGGCGTGACCTATAGAAGGTCGTTAAGCTAATAAGAAGACCACAATCTCATGATTCGATGTACGGAGATGCCACTGCAATTAATCTGAACACATCTAAAGGGTGCCCCCGAAAGTGTAAGCATGATTTCTAAATGACGCTCCTAGTAAACGGATGACTTAAAACTACTGATTCTTAATATGCTTGATTGTTTACATTCAAAGCTACTAGCTAGTGCATTGAAACTATTTCTTTCAATAGCGTCTGTTTAAATGCGAGGCATTTCCGTCGAAAAGCGCAAAAGCATTGTACACAAATGGTGCTCGTCTCCTAACATTTCGCTAAGTCAGTTAGCGGAATTCGAAGGTGTGATCCGAATGTTTTGTGGGGAGCCCAGCTTCGAGGATGCACCGCAAAGTGGCCAAAATCCTGGTCCTGTCGATCAACAGTTGGACCGGGAAATAGCGTTCAACCAAAGAAAGGAAGAGCTGAAAGAGTTCAAGCAAAGCGCTGCTGTGTCGCCAATCCTTTTGCATCGTGATGGACGATGAGTCGTACGTAAATTTTGACTGCAAAACTCTTCTAGGTAGTCAATACTACACCCTGCCTGAAAGCCAGGATGTCGAAGAAGCCGACAAATCTATGTGTCTCGAAAAATTCAGAAAAAAAATACGATGGTTTGGCAAGCCATTTGCGAATGCGGGATGATGTCCGAACTGCTTCATGACAACGGAGACGATGAGGACCGATACCTTCATCCGGGAGTGTTTGAATCGATGTTTGCTGCCCATGATACGAACACATGCAGGTCCAGTGTTGTTTTGGGCCGGATTTGGCCTCTGTTCACTATGCCAAAGACACGATCGCATGGTATGAAGAAAATGAGGTACGGTACGTGCCGAAAGAAATGAATCCCGCGAACTGCCCTGCCAGACCGATTGAGTTGTTTTGGGCGCTAACCAAGGCACACTTGAGAAAGCATTTCAAAGCTACGGAGAGCATCGACAGTTTTCAAAAAACCTGGAAGAAAGTGTCAAAAATCGTTCGGGACAATTCTGTGCTGATCTGGATGGGAGGCGTCAGATGAAAAGTGCGATCATTAGCATACGATTGAATTTTTTATTATTTTTTTTTTTTTTGGGAATTAGTCCAGAACACACCACAAACACTGTTTATCAAATAAATGTTCAGTTTCTGGAAAAGGTTTTATTTTTTGTTTAATTTTTTAATCATGCTTACACTTTCGGGGGTACCCTTTATACCTCTATGCCAACTGCCCTTTAACAAGAAATCACAAACAACAGATTTTCGACTTGCAAGTTATATCCAGCAATCGACAAATAATGTCCATCGGTGTCCAAATTTGAAAGATGATGCCTCACTTTGCCTCAACCATATAAGCGAAGCTCTTATTCCAACAGTCTGCTAATTCTTCACCAGACACAAATAATGGCTTCCATGTATCTGCGGCTCTGCCCGGGTAGTGGATTGAGTCATATTAATTTGAAACTGTGGCATTAGCGTGCCTTGGTTGTTGGTCCAACCATCTATTTAATCATCCAACCAGAACCGAGCCGAACACTAGCGCGCACACACACACACACACACACATCGTGGGTTAGGGAAGGGAAAATGTCAGCTTCCAGCCGCCAGACCAGAATCGTTCGGCTGAATGCACTTTCGATCACAACCAAACGGGAGACTCTGACGATGATGGTGGCGAGAAATAGAAGCAGCAGTCATCGAGCCGTACACGCTCCATCCAATTCCCACTGGCGGTGATGGTGAGACCAGTAGATCATATGGCGAAGGTTTTACACTCAACTTCACTTTCCGCATAGCTAATCCCCATTTGCTGGCCATGCTGCCACGACATATGTGTGTGTGTGAATGGCTGGTTGCCTGCCTGCCTGGCTGCCTTGCGGTAACGTACGGCTGTAATACACTCATTTACATTCCAATCAAGCGAGGACTCGCATCGAGCGAAAAGCTGAAACCGCAAGATGGATTGTGGGATGGAAGTTGATGAAAGGATGGAGAAGAGAGAGAAAAATCAAGCCCCATATAGGTGGCCGTACAATAAATATGCAACAAAAAAAAATTATGCTTCTTCACCACATAAGTTACTCGCACTAGAAACCTAGATATTCGCTTGAGCAGAGATCAAAACTAGCTGACGTGAGTGAATATCGTACAGAGAATGAGTACCCGCCCGTGTATAGTGTCGGGTGGATACTTTTAATTTCGTATTTCACGTAAAATCCAACCTCACCCCATCACGGATAGCAGCATAACCGGTACATCGCACCATCCGCTGATGCGGTTGGTGGTCTTTATCGCTAACGGTTCATGGACGCCTCCAACAAGTCAGCTCGTTGCCAGCTCAGTCAAGAACAACAAGATGTGCCGTTGCTTCCGCCCGGGACACCTTCCATCTAGCGTTTTTTTTTTTGCACTTGAGGCACAACGGGCGATAACAACATGCTGATAAAATTGTTACACTATGGAGCGATTGATACAGGCCCTCTTACGCTCTCTTTCGCATTCGCGTTCCTGCCAGATGGAACCTGAGTACCTGTACCCTTGCATGTGCCGCTCTCTACGGTGCTTTACCGGTGTTGGACCACGCATATGCTTACTACGCTGGTACCGTTGCAGAGGCAGAATCTCCACATCTCGACACTGCTAACCCAACGGATGGGTAGGAAAAGAGTTGGCAAAAAGAACCCCTTTTGGCGCACGAACAGGAACTAGACGCTGGTTCCGCTAGTTTCCGTAATGAAGCGGGCTTTTTTCATTGTACCATTTGTTGGAAATAGTCGCAGAATTCTGAACTAAATTAAATCCATCTTAATTATCCACCAATGCGTATCGGACCTTTTACCTTTTCGAGAATCGAGAATCACACCAAAACACAGCTGTATAATGAAGTTTACAAACTAGCGCACGAGGTAAGGACAAATCCCTCGGCTAATCAAAATTCCGTTCACAATCGAATGCGACTGAAATCCAATTGAAGTGTACCCGGTAGGTCTTGTAAGGGATCAACACACTACTACCACACCTGGAAGGGTTTTGTCGGCAGCCGGAAAGCAAACGGTTGGGTTATCCCGCCAAACGAGTGTGCATTAGATCCGCCAGCACTATTGCGGCATCGTGCCGCACAGAAAACTGATGGAGTATTGGTCGGTACAAGTAGAATGAGGTTTTTTTTTTCTCCTCCATCACTCGGCCACCCATATTACATGCGCAATAACGCGCAGCCAGAGGTGTCGATAAGACTTATTACCCCGGTTCGTTTCTGGTGTTTGTGTTTTATATGGGGCCCTCCTAACCAACAACACGGGTACTGATAAACACCGTGCCGAACACAAACACCAGCTGTGCCTCAGGGAACAGCCATTTGTTTCGGGTTCGATCAATCGACCACTCTTCGGGTGAAAACTCTTTTCAGATTAATCCTTCACAGGGAGAGGGGCCGGGTGTGAACCTTATTTTACGATTACGCTTCGAATTTGTACTGCAAAGTCGAAGCTACTGCAAAACGCAACCCGCACCGAGTTGCGAAGAAAAAGGCAACCAACTATGTCAATGACTTCTGGTATCATGTATCAGCACCGCCAGCAGCAGCCGCAAGCCAGACGCGAAAACTTAGAAACGTCATCCACCAAAACCACCTGCGCGGTCGCAGACCAAAGTCGAATCGAAATCCAGTTTCAACATGCCCGGACTGGTTGCGTGTGCAACCATTTTCCCGGGGCCCCTCCGTCCTGGTGGGGACCGTCCTTATCGAAATGGTTGGAATGTTGTATCATGTTGCTACTACGGTTACTTCTATTACCCAGACCTCGACCCAGACGGCTAGCAAACCGGAGGTTTCGGTTTTGTGATGAATCAGTGAGGCTTGGGGAGGGGGAGGGGGGGAGGTGTTCGACGACCGGCTGTGATAAGATAGCATTCAATATGTCCTACGCTGAGAAGAAGGCCGAGTTCAAACGCTCAAGCAAGATTCATTCCATTAATGAATGGGTAGAAATAAATATCCAGCAGACGCAAAGGTGTAGGGCGTCATCTTAGCGTAAATAAAATTTGATTTTATTGAAAAGAAAACGTGTCAACAGACACGTTGTTCAAGAGCGTCAAATGAACTCTTAAAATAAAGTCTTCACATATAGGTTTCATAATAATAAAAACGAGAACGAGAAGGGTACGTTTTCTGTCTCAATTTTTTGACTTGAACATATCACCCTATCTAATGACATTACAAATTTGACTGCCGAGTCTGAGTCAGACTCGCATGTTGTTATTGAGCGTCAAACTGCTCTACACCCTCGGAATGATTGTTCTCATTCCGATGCAAACAATCGATTTAATTGACTTTTCGAACGATCTCTTTAATGTCGCTTAATCACAGACAGCTACTACCGTCCCAAGGACTGCCTACTATAGCAAGGCCAAGGCATACACACACACACACATCGGCTGTTCAATCTGGGATGGGGCTCAACGAATCAATGATAATAAATAACTCCAGAATCGCACCCACCCAATCGGATGGCAGTGTTGCCCAACGATAAGGGGAGACACTTCAAAGCTTCTACGCTCGTAGCCCGAAAGACGCAAGCTCCTTGAAGATTGAGCTACGATTCATTTGAAATGTGACACCGAAATCACTTGACCACAGCGTGAGCAAATGGACACTGGATGGGTGTAATAAATTGATCAAATTGTTTTCGGCCGGATACAAATGAGACCAATTGTGCTGGTAACGAGTATCGATGGCACACTGCTTGTGTTATGTGTTTTAATTCTAATAGAAAGAAAGGGAAAAAAAGCATCTTTAAAACATGTGGCCTGGTCCATTTTGCAATTTTTCACAAGCGTACAAAAGCGTAAGCTCATCACATAATCATCCGAAAGTAATACACCCACATGACAAAGCAGTTACAAAGGAAATAGGGAACCGCTGAATCAGCTACAAATTTTGAAACAACAGCAAGAATTTGCGCATTACCATATTTGCTTCCTGTTGTGCTTTTTGTTTTCATCTCACACAGTCCTTCCTTAACTCTGCACTCATCCTTTCGCCAAGTTTACATCACCAAACAAAGGGTAAACGTGCTTCTGACTTTATCTAACGCTTAAGGCTTTCCTAAGATTACCACACATTCGGATCAGGTGTCGGGCTTGAGAGTATTTTCCTCTTGATCGTCTTCGAGCATACCTGCAAGGGAAGAAAACAGATAAAGAACGTGTTAGATTTGCATACACAGCACATCACACGTCTTGTTTCGGGCATTTTTTTATGTGTATTTTAAATATTAAAATAAAATTTGAAGTTAAATTTGATTGACACAACACACTGCACCTGTGCACAGATTAGAGATGGGAGAATTTATCATACGGCAAGGGGAACTTTTTTCACATAATTCCACACCAAAAAACAGAACCAATTCCGACAGGTAGGTGTAATCCGGAACCGTTGGAACCATCCGAACGGCTTAGTCGATCAGTATGAGCATAAGTATACGCCCGGTTCCAGCAAAAGTGTTTGGGCTACCTTTACCACCAGTATCAGTGCATTAAATTCAGAGACTCTTCTAAACGATTTCGAACTTAAGTCATTGTAAAAAAAATTTGGAATCCATTGGATACTTTAAGGCATTTCGTCTGTGTAATAAAAATGAACTCAAAAACTACAATGTAATTGTGTTATTAAAATCATAGCCGAATACGATTCCATTTCTCGCCGATTCCATCGGTACTGACAGTTTCGAACGTTTCCGGACAATTCCGATGATTCCGACGGTTCCAACGATCTCAAGGGTTACGACGGTTCCGGACAGTTCTGATAATTTTGACTTTTCTAACAGTACTGTTGATTTTAAACGATTCTTAACGTTTTCGAAAGAAACCGTCGATTCAATTTCTTCGGAATCGGAGCTGAAATCACACTGGGCTGGAACCGGACGGGAACCATGGGTTCACTCCAGATAACCCATCACTAGCACACGTATATGAGGAGATTTAAAACAATTATAGAATTTTGTAATATGCTTTACATTAAAAGATTAAAATATTCTACCATTCTTTAGGATTTCTTTATTTAACAGTTTTTCTTCTTGTTGGCTTGGCAACCTGCTAGGTCATGCTGGCCGTATAATAGGTTGCTAGCCTTACAGATACTACTTAATTGGATAGTCAGTCCTCACTATTACTCTTCAGTCCTTTATGTTTAATAAAATATATTTATCTTTTTGCATATTTTTCACCGCCTTTGGATACAATTGTTACCTTTTTAGGTTAGTTTTATTCCTATTTTTCTTCATTTAGCAATTGTTTATTAATATGTTTTAATTCTATTCAACTCTTAACATTTTTTTAACTCATCATTAAAATCCTTGAGGTATCATTAAAAAGAGACCGATTCTCTGACATTTTTTAATGATAGACAATTTGCGAGTTTTTAAAATGATTCTTTATGATTTTAATGATTATTAATAATGAGTTTAAAAAAAATGTTAAGAGTTGAACGAAAACTGTAGTCAATAATTATAAATAAATGAGTTTATAATGACTTTTTTTCCTCGCTACATTAAACACTAACATATTTTAATATTTCTTAAACAATTGTAAATGTCCTCAAAGCTTTCACACAAAAAACTCACTTTGCTTTTCGGCTCTGAAAAGATTATGCCGTCGGCGAGGTGCCATTGTACTTAATATTTGAGGTGTTGAAAACAGCTTTAACACGATCAACGACACGACTTTTTTTTACATAACTTACAAAGAAGCATTGCCACGGATCACGCAATTACGAGACAGGCCTGACGCCCGGGAAAGAGTACGTTGCAAACAAATAAAGCATCAAATTTACCGTCGGCAAACCAAGAGCTTAACCATTCATTGCACCAGGAAATGCTCAAATCGGATCAACCCCAGCACCCGAACCCGGACTGTCAATGCATTCGAATGTGGTGTGTTCATGCACACACACCCAAGAACGACCTGCAGAAGCTCGAAAAGTATACCGGGAAAAAATGGAAAGCGACATAAAAAGCTGGCGGCAACACCGTACCGGATCCGGCAGTCGGATTAAGATCAAACAACGGTCAGATGGGGTACGCCGCACAAAAAAAAGTCTTTGCTCCCACGCGCCAATGGATGTTTGTTCCAACACGGAGGAAGAGAGCTTAACGTCAAACTAAATAGCGAAAAATGGTTCAAAACATACACAAAAAAAACCATCCGGGAAAACAAACAGAGTTGGAAAACCAAGCATTCGTAAAAAACAAAGGCATCAAAATGGCCGACAAACGCCGGCGTCATAACAAGCCATTAGCCGTAAGGGCAAACTTCCAAATGTAACAAGCACCAAAACTGTGTGCAATTACACTCACACATACGCACTACTGCTGCTGCTGCAAAAAAAAAAAAACCAGCCACCCCGCCCAAGCTGCACTTACGCAACTTAGAAACCTTTAATTCCGGTTTTTCTGCTCACGCCAGAGAGAAGAAAAAAAAAACGGCACAGCGCAGCCACACCAATGAATCATTGAACCCTCGGCTTACTGCCTTTTGCTTTCGTACTTTTTCTACAGGTTTCGTGCGCTCGAAAGACATCCAAAAATGGGATACCCAACGAGGGAGAATGGGGGAGAGACATGCACACAAGGCTTTGTGCACCGTGTTCCGTTTCACTTTCGCTTTCTGGCGTGGCATGCAATCGACGCGGGGGTGACACTGATCAAAAGTACGCAACGGTACAACGGGCAAATGTGTTATAATTTCGCAGCTCACACCGACGCATCTTGAGCGCCGGGGTCGCCTGCGAGTGCAGCGGGGGGTTCATGGAACACTCCCACAACAACCCATACACAACTCAACCAGGGGGACTGCACATGTCACCCCCCATTGCGAACCAAAATCTGCGAAAAACGGGCAGCTCCGGGGGAAGCCATACGCGAGGACAAATTTGCACCCTCTCCCGAACACGGCAGATCCAACTTCTGCTGGATAATGGCCACAGACAGACAGTGGTAGAAGGAACCCACCATTTTCTCCAACCCTTCTTACGTAATCCAATACGCCACATACGCGACGCTCACATGTGACCGGAAATGGGACTAATTCTCCCGTCGAACAGAATTAACCAGACACCAACAGGTAAGGTGGTTCGAACAACGTGCCCGCTGCGAGCTACGTAACTACCGCGTAGTAATCGAAGACACAGTGGATATCAGGAGGTCATCGAAAATGTGTGCCCCAGTGTCGGTTTTCGCTTGGTTTGTAAATGGAATAAGCATCCAGTAGAGATGGAGTACGGTGAGAGAAAAACAAAAAACATCGCAGCACCGAAACTGCTTCTGCTCAGTCAAATGGAAAAGGCCAACGTACGCAGTCTTGCGTGGGAGGGTTCGAGGATGAAAAACGAATAGGAGAAACAAAACAAAAAAAGGAAAACCTACATGAAACGAGACACTAAACGGAAATGCGATTGCAACACACACACGCTGCGTTGCTCTTGTTTCGGTATCTTCATTTTTCACCGGTTCGTTGGTGTCATGGTCAGGCTGCTGCCACTACGGTACTAATCTTCTTTAATAACTCAATCGTTTCCCATCCGCTGTCGTCGACCGATTTGACCTTCTCATCGTTGCAAAGCGATTTGTTTTTTACACAACCTGGCACAATATGGTAAGAAGGATGTTTCTTAATTTTGTATGTTACAAAAAAAAGAAACAAACATATGTACAACGCTCGGGACGTTTGAGTGACAAGAGATTTGTCATCGTCCTAAGCTATCCAAACGGCCACCTGTCGGCAGGGGTTGTATAGTGAGAAAATGCAAACAAAAATGCTGTGCTGTGCTGACATACCACCGGCAAACGGATATGATATTCGACTTGTAACGTTTAGCACTAGCTCGGGTTTGATAATTTAAAAAAATTCTCGCATTCATTTTGTTAAAATATGAAATACGATAATAAGAAAGGCACAACCAAATGAAAACAACTGGGAACGATGAAAAGTAACAGAATTAGTGAAATAAAACCAATATACTAAAATAAAACGAGACAAAACCTACATCGATAATAATAAAAAACGAATAATAAAATAACAATAAATGAAATAAAACATAAATATAATAATGTTTCAATATAATAAAATCGAAAATACTGCATGAATAGTATACAGAAATAAAAATCAAAACAATAAAAATGTGCGAAATTGATAAAGATAATTAAATAAACCAAACCAACATGACAAGTTCTGCTAAAATACAATAAAACAGAAAAATATATTTCAAAAATAGGAAAACAAAGGGAAACGAAATGCTTAAACATGAAACATAAGTGACTAATCAAACAGATCGTAAAAAGAGTAAAAAGGTGGAAAACGAAGTAACAAAAAAAACGTATCGATATATTCGATAATGAAGCCGACCATTAAACAACCGCCAAAAGTGCACTCACGACCCAAGAGAGATAAAAAAAAAACAGTAAACCATCAACAAATTTCTAACCAAGGTCAGGACCACCAAAACACACAAACGCGCGACCACGCTTATAAATAAACAAACCGATACTGTTACCGTGAAGGAGAAAAAAAAACGAGATAAAACTTGTAGATGACGCGTGGCAGAGTGTGAGATGAGCGCGCTGCTGACCGACTAAATCTGCTGACACTCTGTGCAGCTTGGGAAAGTGACCGGAATAGCCGGAAAGTACACACTTACTGTACACGTGCATAAACATATGATATTAGTGTGTAAGCTATGTAAAATCACTGTAACCGTCATTCGCGGAGTTTCGAGTTTCCGTGGATAAGTTGTGGTCGATTTCGGGCGGAAAGATAACAATGGAGAAAAATAATTTGGACAAAACCACATGGACAGTGTCAAGGCGTAGCTAAGATTTGGTTAAAATATTTCAACAAATCGAATCTGGATTTACAAAAAGCTCTTTCGACACCTCTGAAGTAAACACTTGCTAAAAATGCTCTCCAAGCCGAACACGGAACGCGTAAATGAGGATGGAAAGATATGCCCCTCCTAAATACTAAAACAAAAAAAGAAAATTGTTGGATACTGATCAGTAATAGGCGCACCGAAGAAACTTTTTGCTCGTTTTGGGGTGATACTACTGGGGAATGATTTATCTCTTTCCGCTCACCAAGGAAAACTCGGACTCGGAAGATGCGTACGTTACGCGAATCTCGTTTGATTTCCCTACCGCCTTCATTCGACCGACTAACCTCAATATGGACGCACATCTCCCGCGAACCCGCACCATTTACGCGGTCTGCAAAAACTGAAGGGAAATCTTTTTATAAACCTAACGACGGAGGCAAGTGGTCCGCTGTGCCGTCGTGACAAACGAGTGTACAGACGCGTTTCATTTTCGTTGAGGAATTTTCCCATCTCCGCAAGGGCGACGTGCAAGGGTTTATTTCAACACTTGACAATCAATCGGCATCCACTTGACAGTTGTAGGAGAATGCTGGAGTGATAGTGATGCTCGGCCAACTGGCAGGGAAAATGTAGACAAATACTTCGTCGACTATGGGGCGGATCGTTTGAATCGTTCCTTTGGATCGATCGATCGTTTGGATCTGGATTGTTGCCTCGTCGTGAGGACTCGCATTAGCCAACTACGTAATTATCAATAAGTGTCATAAGACTCCTCCGACTTTAAAATTTCAGTTTCAAAAATTCTCCCGATGATAAGTCATTTCTATTTGACGATTAAATTACACAGCAGGCTAATTTTCACATGCAATCACAATACAAACAACCAACAGCACTCTATGAAGCTCCGAAGGTAATATGTGTACATAACTTTCACAAACAAACATGTCAAACAGCTAACAATGCCGATAAGAGATAATCAATATTGGAAAACGATGCTCACAACACTGTTCACCGCCGGGGTATAGATTGATTCATTGTGCTGAACCTTTTCATTATCACTTAACCGTGTCACAATTCGCACAACACTATCACAAGTGTCTCGGTAGTGTCTGGTAATGCATGCGAGCAGCTAATTTTCACAACGCGCTAATGAGGTTAGGTAAACAAGCGAAGCTATTTAGCACATCTGCTTTATACTAAGCGATGAGCTGCTGGTCAGCTGGCTTTGTGAGCAAGCGGATGCGATACTTTTCAGTGGTAGGATTAATACACGCAGAGAAATCTCCCATTAGGAGACAGAGCGTTTATAGACACAGGTTATTGTTAGGTTGATTTGATACTAAAAATTTACTACTCATGAAAAATCCTCGGTTTTGACGTTTTAAAATCCCCAACAAAAATAAACCCTGCCGGATGAGCTTTAAACAACCTACGCTCACCAGGAGTCCTACTGTCTAATCAACCCTGTAATTGCTCTTCATCATCTACCGTCGTGTCGATTTAATCCAATTGATTCAACAAATAAAACCCATATTGACTATCGCGAATCATCCATCCAATCGTTGTTTCTCCACCCCGTATCATGCTCAGGACCTGTGCCCGTCTGTCTAGACCTGTTTTTTTTTTCTTCGTCTCAATATCACCAACAATTTCGAACCATTGTTCGGATCTTGAATGCGTGTTCGAATTTAACGCCCTATAGGTTTTATGTAAGCGCGTGCAGTAAACCTGTCACCGGCCAATTAATGCCAATCCACTGGCTGTTGGCACTGATTTGTGCCCCATATAAATGAGCTGATTGATTTTGACACCGTCGACAACGAGAGCCGTGTTCATTCGCCTACTTCTGCTCAGTACCTCTTAAGCATGTACGTTTTATTTTTGTTGGTAAAATCGTACTAAAACAAAAGTAAAACAAACTATTCCAAATATGCCGAAACATGCTGTTTTTTCTGTTTTTTTAGGGGTGTGCTTTTGGCACGGTTTAGCGCACGAAAGACAAGGGCAATTTGTTTCGTCCGTTCTGGCCAGTGGCAGCCGCTCAGCCGCCGCACACAACTGAACATGAAAATACGACCGGAGGTCAAATTTAATTGGAGCGAAACTGAGATTTAGTCATCCGGCCGAACTACCAGAGAATCAGAAATCGATGAGAAGTGGAGGAGTGCAGTAGAACGTGCATGAGGGTGGTTGAAAATTTAGCAAACATGTGAATGTTTTGAAGGGCACAAATGACCAAAATCAGACATGTGGACGCATATGGTTAAAGACACTTCACAGGTTCAGTGATCCGGTGCCAAAATCATGGCAGCATCATCATGGAGATCTTATTCGGCAAGGAGAGCGAGGATTTTAAATAGAGGTAAATGAGAAGTGCTGTACTTAAGAATGTCGGAACAGGAAAACCTAGCTGTCAATATAATTTAATACAAGGTTGCAGCTTCGAGAGCTTTCCAAAGAAAAACGACATATGGAAATACTTATATACTTAAACACATGTGCGACATCTATCGGAATTTGCAAGTACTAAGATTTATTCTCCGTTGAAATACGTTCGCAAGTTTTGTTTACCTACAGTTAAACTAGTTTTGCCGAATGCTTGAGCATCAGAATTACATAAGACGTGACAAATATCAAGCTCCGTTCATCAGAAGCGTTGCGAAACGTATAAAAATCAATCAAACCACCAATCATACGTCCAACTCGATAGATTGATACTAAGTGAGCTATCATGCTACCACCAACGAACCATGAGCAAGGATTTTAGAGAAGGGAGACGCGTTCGATGAAGTTCCTGGAATTCGGATATACTATTGAATTGGCAGATTCATTCGTTCATCAAGTGTTACGTGTACGTGTCATCTTGAAGCAAATTGTGGCAATGATCTTGAAGCAGACACCGTACACTCTCTACCGTACCAATGCTCAATGGGAGTGCTTTCTTCCGAGAAAATATAAATAGCAACGATAACATGACAGCATGAGATGGGGAAAAACATTGTACCTTACGTTAATCTTACCATGGAAAAGCGAGAAAACTTTTGAGAAGGTGCTGCATATTTCGAAAAAAAATAGTCCAATAGAGCTTTGCTGTTTGTCTTACTCAAACAAAGCCTTCATCAGTTAACAAAATCACAAACAGGACACTTAAATTTGATCCTTTTGTACACTGAAATAACAAAGGTACATCATTAATAAACCACCCTCGAACATACGGCGATTTTCATCGTCAGGTAACCACTTTACACCTGAATACATCCGTAACATCGATTCGATCTAGCACTTTGAATAATTAAACAGAGCGCGTACAATCGATTCGCAACGATGAACTCAACCAGGGTGGATGGATTGTATAATTAGGATTATGGAGCATTTCCAGCGCACCTACCTTGAGTGGCCACTGTGTAAATAAAGCTTTGCCGTATGCAAACTAGAGCATTTACGGTTGAGCTTCTTTAGTGCGGTGTGGCTTCGACCACTAAACAAACCTAAAATCGATTACTTTCCCCTAAAACCCAACGATTGAACTTTAAAACCATGGACTACGCGCACGGTCGGCCATTTGTTGCGCCTCGTCTTGCAAACGTGCTGGGAAATTAGTAATTACATGATTCCAATAACACACACACACGCACATACGAAACTCTCCCGAACACCCGATACTACGTACGAACATGTGCACAATGTTCCCACGATGTCGCTTCTTCATCAAAGTTCCAAAAGAAGCGCAACGTCGGAACACATCGGTAGCGTGCAAAAGGGTTCGTCTGCAATCGGACAATTTTCTCCGTGGGAGGTACAAATCTCGCACGGTCCAGAGGGCCAACATTACATTACCCTCCCATCGGCCATCACACCACACACAAAATGCATCGGCACAGACCTGAACTTCTGGACCACACTACGCGTACCGAAGGGAGTAGTATAAGGTTTACATGCTGAAATATGTAATAACCCCGAACTACGCCAACCACCCGCCGTATCATGCGTTGCAAAATGGAAAACGCTTGTCTTTTTCTTTTCAAAGGGATGAAAAATTACAACCAAATGGGTAGTGTACGGGGCGGGTGAAGGTGACGTAAAAGGGGATTGGGAACTGTGTGTGTGTGTGTGTTCATATTTTTCTTTTATTATTACTGAGGCTACTAGCTACTAGCGACAGTCGAAGAGAAAGGGAAAGTTTCCATAATGTTACGTACGTCGTACGACGGCACACAACCGTAGGAAAAACAAAACGAATCGCGCGGAAAAATGTGTGAAATGGTGCGTAAAAGCTTTCAATTTGGGTAGGAATTTTTTTGCTTGCGAGTTTGGTACTGTCGGGTTTTGGCATGACAAAACCGATTTATTTAAAAGCCTGCTTTTTCCATAACTAGTTCGTATATGCCTAGGAAATGCTTTAATCTGTACTGACAAGTAATACCATTTGACGCAGAGGTAATGTGGGGCAAATAATCACACCTTCGAAGTCTTCCAAAACTTGACCAGATAGAAGTCAGAAAACAGCGCCATCAACAACATTGTGGTTGAGAAATGAGAAATGGTGTTGACTCTCAAACTTTCATACGATCCTGAGTAAACTACCAGAAGCTGAGACTGTAAAAAAAATATAATTTCAGTGCACTAGTACGCCTCTAAAATATGGACTTTATCGAAATCTGACGAAATCTTCTTAATCGCGTTCGAGCGGAACATGTTCAGAAGCAGGTCTCGAGTGTGTGGAACGGCAATGGAAGAAACAGTACGATGACGGTCTCTCTTAGCTGCACAGTGATAAGTACTGCAAATAAGACTCGTCAGGCTCCGGTGGGATGATCCCGGACATGGGAAATATACCGGACAACCCCCATATTTCATAAGGGGGAGGGTTGTCATGGAAGGTTGGCGTTAATTAATGGAGTTGATATGTTAACAACTGGACCGTGGACAATTTCGAGGATTGCTAATAGCTCAATTAGCCACGTTCGTGAGGAATATTTTCGGGTCTTGTATGTTTGGAAGTACATTGCAGGAGTCTAGGAGACTCTAATATATGAAGTCTGTCCAAAGGGTGGCCAGATACCGTAGGCCTTCACACGGTAGGACCCGGAATCATATCCCATCCGGACTATTACACCGTAGTGAGGACTGACTGTCTATCTAAGTGGTACCGGTAAGTCTAATAAGCCATTCAATGTCCAGCGTGACATGGTAGATCGTTAAGTCAAGAAGAACTCCGTGCAAAATTGAATTAGAGATTCTAGAGGATTTGTGAATGAGCAATGGAGGAGTCACACAATCTTCAATATTCTTCGGCTCCGGTGTGTTGGTCATGTCATGAGCATGATTCCAGATCCATCGCAAAAATTGTCCTATGGACAGAAGGAGAAGTAGTAATGGGGTCGATAGTTGGTTCAGAAAAGTCGTGATGTTTGAGAGAAAGATGACAGCATATGCGATTAAACGAACTTCCATATTGTAAAACAAACGTCATCTACATAAGAGAAAAAAATTGTATGGCGAAACGGAAGAATTACTCTAATGCAACTCTCCAAACTGCCTCGGGCATTAAATAATGTAAAATAAATCTACGCTTGCAATGCTCACACCGGACACATCCGATTGATGTCACATGTTGTGTCATCTCTTCCTGCACAAACAAAACGCTCATTTTAACACGTGTCACCAATGTCGAAAAATTAATTTGTTCCACTCACCTTTTTTAGTGCTTCGAAACCCGCATACACGCACACAAATCAACGTTAGAAGAGTGTTCGAATGGCAGACACACAAAACCGGCGCACCGTTGAATCAGCTACACACATCAAGAGCTCCACCACTTTGGCCCATCATTGCTCTACCACCGATGTCCGGTGTGCACAATTTTTGCTCACGCTAACGCTTCTTCTGTCGCTTGTTGCAGCAACATCAAGGTCAAGTACTCTCACGATCGAGCACAACGGTGTCAGCACGAGCAAATCCCGTAGCGAAGGCTGAACGTGTTTATGCGCTTCCGATGCGCCAGAACAACCAGACAGTACCAAAAAACCATCATCCAACCCACCACAAGGGGGTTAGAAGCGGATATTTAACCGAGGGATAATCATCACCACACAACACACACAGTGGTTCATGGGACTCAGCAGCAAATTCATTAAGCCAACACGAGGGTAAAGATGGAACAGACACGGACAAAACCCATCCCAACACTGCGATGTCACCGATTTAGAATCTCACTGTGGAGTGCACACGACAAAATATAACCACATACAAACACAAGGGAGGTTTTGGGGGGGTGTTGCATTCGTAACGAATTTTCGGATCGGTGTGAAGATGTCACGATGGTCACGATCACTTGCCGCGGAGCACGAGCTTTACCACAGAGGAAAAAAAAACCTAAACACACAAGAAACTGACAGCCTTGACTTGGATTTGGTAGAACATATTTTGTATGTTTCGCGTGCAAATCAATATTCGCCAAATTGGAGATTTTGAAGCTGACATGCAAATGTTAAACTAAAATTTACACTCAAACGGCTAGGAATGATTGTCATGTAGGAAGTACATAAATTAGCAAATGTTTCGATAATACACGTTGGGAATATTGAGCACCAATAATTTTAAAATCGTAGCTTATTTTTCTTCTTGGCTTAACGACCCCTTTCTAAGGTGGCCATTGCTAATGGCTAACAAGACTTGCCGATACCACGTAGTTGGATAGTCACTCCTCACTACGGGTGGACGCGGTCCGGATGGGATTTGAACCCCGGTCCTGCCGTTTGAAGACCGGCTCCCTCTGTCGCCTTCACCAACGGGGATGCCCCACATCGTTGCACATAAACCACCATATAAACAAGAAACTTCTTCAAGGCACATTATAATGAAAAATCACTTAATCCTACCTTAATCACTTAACTTTAAAGAGGTATGAAAACTATTCCCTCTTTTCACTCTTAAAATAAAAATAAACTAACTGAAAACGGATTTAAACACGCACAAAACCACCATTTAATAATTGCAAACTGTAACCGAACTGAGATCTTACCGGAGACGCGCTATACACAAAATATCAGCAAAAACACGCGCACTAAAATAAACAGAAACCCCCGAGAGAGAGAGGTAAGGAACCGACCGGTTCGGTATCCAAAAAAAAGTCGCGTAGTTACAAAATCGCGCGCCGAACCACTTGCGATCACCACAACGCCGTAGATTTTTTTTTAAATGGCTTCAGCACCACGAACACGTGCATGCGAACGCGCTGAATTCTCATTCACAACTAACGACACTGACGCCCCGGTGTACTAAAACAACATCGAACATCGGACCACTTGTGCGATGGTTGTGGGAGGGGGTGCGGCTTGGTAGGGTATGAAGCGGTGCTGGTGCAATGATACACCCCCCAGGCGTGAGGTGAGGATGGATGTTTTGGTGGTAGCACTCTCTGCAAAAACATTGCTGACCAAAACCCCAAAAAGGCCCCACCGGCATGGTGGTGAACAAAAACACACCACTGACAGCATAGATTGGAGAGCACGGAGAGCAGCATAGAGCGATGCGATGTTTTTCGATGTTTCATTACCCGTGGCGCTTATGCTCCCGGTTCTTGCGAGGTGCGCGCTCTTTGCTCCACCGTTTTGTGCTCTTTGTGAGGAATTTTCTGACTTTTAGATATTTTGTATGCACCTTCTCTTACTTTTTCTCCCCTCATTTTGTTGGTAAAAAAATTTCCCACCACATAAAACGCGTGAGAAGCAAGAATGTTGTGGTACACACTTCAGATGTTTCTTCCTTCAACATATCTCTTGTATTTACTATTTCTTATTTACCCATGTTCTGAAGACTCTTTCTCTCCCTCGCTCTCTCAGAGCATGGAGCATAAACGTGTTGTTTTTCTATTTATTTTTCCTCATTTTAACCGCCACTTCGGGAACATCCAAACAAAATCCTAACCCAACAATATATCACACACAGCTGTTCGATTTTCTTCCCCCTCTTTGTTCTGGGGGAAACTTTCCAAACACGGCCCAGCTCACTCTCGCTCCCTTATATGCCGACACAAGAATGCCAATGTGCGTGTGCAAAGGCAACACACGGTTAAACTTCATCAATGAACTCAAATACGCAGCCAGCCGGCTTTCAACGCCAAGAGGGGAGAGACTATGCTACTAGAAATAAACGCGCAAAGAAAGCCGGCTGCCTGCCAGTGTCTGCAGCAAACACACGCGGGCGAAATTCCGATGTGGCAGTACTAGTAGTAGTAGTAGTAGTAGTGCCGACGCCTCTGAGCCTTTTCTTTAGACGACACGACGTGACGGTGTCATCGCCGGCCCAAAGAAAGGTGCCACTTTCTTTTCCTTTCGGTGCGGTCGGTCCGCCTGTCTGGGAGCGCATTCTTTGCCGATGTAGCCGATATGTTCGACCTCGGTCACATCGTTGGCGATGCCACACACGCACGCGATACGCATTAATCGCGGTGCGCGTTCATTATTCAAAGAAATCTGTGAAACAAACAGCTGATATGGAGGCCCACACGAAGGGGAATGTAAGTGTTGTGTCTATTAATGAAACGATTAATGTACAGATTATGCCGTATCTTGTTGGTGAGAGACGTAATAGACGTAGACGTGACGAAAATATTTAAAAAAAAACCCAATTAATTCCGGTAATACAAACGGATAAAATAATTTTATTATTTTACTAAAACGATGATTGTATGAAAAAATCCTTATTTAAACAAAGGTTAAAGGTTAAGAAAAGTTTTGATAAATATTTTAAGTAAGTTGTGATGAAAACAACAATAAACAGCTTTCGTAATATTTTCTACAGTGTGTGTCAATAAAATAAGATTACCATCCCTGCCTTTGAATTAATTGGAAAAAAATAAACTAAACATGTTAGTTTTTTTTAATTCAACACTTTACACTTCTTCTTCTAAACGTCCTCTATGGTCATGCCGGCCATCGAAATGGCTTATTAGACAACCGATACCACGTAGTTGGTTAGTCCGACCTCACTACGGAGGGACGGTCTGGATGGGATTTGAATAAAACCTTAGTCCTTAGAAAATAACACATTATAAATTAAAAAAAAAGTTATTGCTGCACATTTTCCATTTCTTCTTCTAATTTTAGGCTAAAAAAGATAATTCTTTCTATTTACATGAGCATGACTGTTTGATATGAGGCTTAACTGTTCAAGATGGGTCTGGAGAGGCTTGACGCTTGACTATAAGATCACGTCTCGAATGAGTATTCTGCAGTTTTCGTCCGAATCTACCAAGCTGGATTTGTTGGATGCAAATTGACAACCGAAATCTTTACTCTGTGGCATATCCTTCAAAAATGCCGAATGCACCAGATCCCTACGCACCACCTGTTTATTGACTTTAAGGCGGCCTATGATACAATGGAACGGAGCGAACTATAGAACACCATACAGCAGGTACAGATTTCCTGGGAAGCTGGTACGGCTGGAAAAGGCCACTATGGACGGGGTGCATTGCAAGGTGAGAGTTTCGAGCATACTGTGGCAAGGAAACGAACTCTGCTGTTTGTTGTTCAACATCGCTGTGGAGAGTGTCATGCAAAGCGCAGGCTTCGTCATCCGGGGCACGATTTTCACCTGATCTCTTCAATTCCTTGGCTTTGCGGATGACATCGACATCATCGGACGGACATCTGCGGCGGTGTGCGAGGCGTATAACCGACTGAAACGTGACGCCGATAAAATTGGATTGAGGATCAATGAGACGAAGACAAAATACCTGCTTGCCGGAGGCTCTGACCGTGATAATGCCCGACTCGGAAGCAGAGTATCAGTTGTCGGAGACGATCTCGAGGTGGTAGAGGAGTTTTGCTACCTTGGTACGATCGTAACTTCGGATTGTTCAGTGGAATCGTGCCTACTACGGAGTCCACAAACTCCTGCAATCCAGAAGACTCCAACAACACACGAAATGCACGATTTACCGCACCTTGATACATCCGGTAGTCCTCTACGGGTACGAGACTTGGACTATACTGACGGAGGACGCCAATGCACTCGCCATTTTCGAACGAAGGGTGATAAGGACTATCGTGGTCGTCAGCGACCCGTTCGACACGAGTCGTAGAGGAGCACAACAAACTCGTTGGCTGGATCCAATGGAGTTAAACCTGTCGGAGATCGGATACAGTCGTTGATGGAGGACTGTAGCAGCCCTCGACCGAGTTTCCTGGCGAAATGGTCATGTCTAGGCGACATGTTCAATCCTGAGCAGGCTTAAAAGAAGAAGAAGAACAAGTAAAAGAAGAACGTAATTGTTTACCTTTTTAATTACGTTTCTTTTGACAGTTTAGGGCTACCTTCATCCAGAGTATTGGGTGCGTATTTCAACTGGGTGAACCTGTTTTCTTTCAAAATTGTGTTGGAATATAATTTTTGTCAAAAAATATTATTAAGAAGCAAACCCGTTGGAATACACGCACGCCGAAATGTCACCCATGACGAACAATGCCTTTTGATTATCCTACATGAAAGCGCGTAAAGCAAGAACTTGTTTTGAAACTGCTTCTATTTCTATACTACAATCGAATCGGTATTACTACATCGAAAAGATATTATGTTTAACCAATTTAAACTTCAACGAACTGCAAATTAAAATATTACTTTAAAAAAACGCATTGAAAACATGATAAATGGCCTTATTGTCATAGCCACCACTGTACTAACGACTAGTTTCGCTTGACCTTAAACTTTAAACGATGACAAATGAAGAAGGAGCGATTAGAGTTGCGTAATGAGCGTAAATAAGCACTAAAAATTGCCATAACATCTAATCTTTCCAACCCCAAACCAAATCTAAAAAGACCAAACGATTAACAAAGAAAGCAAACACCGTTTTAATTTGTGTGTGTTTCAGGCTTCATTCATCGTCGTGCAATTTATAGCTCCCGCCGGCTTGATTTTCCTCTGTTCGCATATTCCTGTTGCGGTGTTCGCGCGCTTTCCCTTCCCTTCCGACCGTAATGAACGATCGGCTTCCATGACCCCTTCAGTGGGGGGTTTGCCCACCCGGCAGAGCTTCAAAGCTCCGTTAGCGCACCCCAGTTGCCTGCCAAAAATAGCTTCCCCACTAGATAGCACAGCAGCCTAATTTGGGAACGATTTAGGTGATGGTAACATCCAAAACAGGTGAACTACTTGCTTTTCATCATTAAAAAGCACTAAAAGCACGGGGCGGCGTTGAATCGGGCGGGGATTGCAAGATAACAACACCACACAACAAAGCACAAACCAACGGTACGATCAGTAGATATTTGTGAGCTTCTTTTTTCTTTCGTTAGTAGGTGAAGAAAAGCAGGAACACGGGGATGAATGTACAGTTTAGAGCGATGATCCACTTCAGCTTAGCACGGCGTAATGATTCGCGTTTCATGCCTGTTTTTGTTGTTGGAAAAGGAGAAAATAAACATTCATCAAATCCGATCCGGACATTCAAGCGGCGGTGATTCAGCGCTCAAGAGGTTAAGCACTTAGGTTCTCGCATAGATCATTGCTACGATCCGTTCTAAAGTGTTTCTCACAGTGTCAGATCTTTAACAGACTGCAAAGTTGAATGTGTTAAGCAGGGAAGGGCGAATAGATAACAACCCTAGAAAAATCATAGACAATCATGTAGCAAAAACAAATTTTCCTATCGTACGAGTAAGGTAGGGATTTCTTATGCTCCAAGTGGTGAAGTGCTTGAATGCATGAACGCTTACAGCTGATCAGTCAACCATAGTCATGCACACGGTTTCAATGAAAACGAAACGTCCAGCAATCAGTGATATAAATCACGCCAAAAAGTCTCTAAAATTAATTAAAACAAACGCATGTTTTTTTTCTCCACTTTTTCCGCCATATTCAATCCATATCTAAGGAGGTAAGTGCAATTTTCCCCTATTAAAAACTTCTCATCCTCAAACTGCCACCCAACAACGCTCGAGGAAAGTAAATTAAATTCCTACAAAGCACTTCGCCTAACTTCGCTGCTTAAAGAACCATAACGGCACGAAAGAATCTTAACAAATTGCTTTTCGCGTGGCGTGATCTATCCAGCAGCCTTGAACGAAATGCCTACGAGCGTTGGCTGGGTGGCAAATTGGCAGAGACAATGTAACGAGCGTAGGAAGCCAATCGAGCCAAATGATTGTGTGATTTTTTCAGTAGCAGTGGCGAATTAATTGAATGGCATGCATTATAGCACCTTTAGTGCAATGTAAATATGTAATCTAATGACAAAAAGAGAGAGCGAGAGAAAGGGATTACTGGAGAGGAAGAGTGAGAAAGTAAATAAGTAAAAACTTTCTGTTTGCTTGCATTTTTCAACGCATTCTCAGGATTGGTAATGGAAATAAATTTACATTTGTTTTATTTATCTCCCTCAATGTTCGCTTTAGAATAAAAAATTGAAAAAAAAAAATTAAAAATACGTTCTTGATAAAAAGTAATACTCCAAAATATTAAAGAAAAAACAACACAATATCAACATAATCAATCCAACCAATTTTAAAATTAAAATTAAGGATAAACTGAAAAGAATTAAAAAAATAAGAAAAGTAAAGTGTAAAGGCACAGAGGAAAATAAAAAATGAAAACGCAGATACCTGACATAATATACAATGCATTACATTTTTATACACTAAATCACTTGTATTAAACAAAGCAAACGTAAATAAACTTCATGATGAAATAATAATACAAAAAACTAATTAAAAAATTCAAAATTAAAAAAAATAAACAAATAAAACAAAAAAAGATAAATAAAAAATGAACGTCTTCTGTACAAAAAGAAAAAGATAAATGAGAAAAAACAAGAGATCAAACAAACCAAATAATTCATGATGAACAAACGATAAAAAAAGATTACCAAATCGCTTCAAATTGTAAAATTGTTGACTTGAGAATTTAATCACATGAAAAATTAATAAAATACAATTAAGAACACAAACATGAAAACATCATAACCCCACTGTGCGCGTAGCATAACTTTTCCCGGGGCGCAAGAAATAGGGAGCAAGGTGGATGCAAAAACTGGGACACGACGATCGCATCTCCGGAACGGTAAACCAACGAAGAAGGAAACACCACAGACACTAAAGAAGCCGGTGGTTCGAGAGCCGGACAGCAAAAGGAGACGATGATGTTGAAGTGAAGTCTCGGGAGGCTTGTTTGCAAAAGCGGGATGATGTGTGTGCTGCTGCGGTTGAAGCAGCAGGTCAACACAACACAGGCTCGATCGAACTATAGCTAGTTTTGAGATTTTCGCCAACAAGCCAGTTCCGTTACGGTTGGCGTGTCTCTCGCCGAGTTGGGGAGGGTTTGTGTTTTTGCGCAGCCTTTTCGCTAGGTATCTCGATAACCACCTCACAAAAGGTGGTGAACATAGAAACGCGCACACACACAAACACAAACCTGGACAAGGTCATAAAACTTAGATGCGATCGAGAGCAAGGGCGAGAGGATCAGCGATAGAAACCCGATGATGATGACGATGTTGTGTGCTGGTGAAATGTGAACTTCAAACATGAGGTGGCAAAACCGGACGAAAAACGTGTTTCTTTTGAAGTTTTCTGTTTAACCTCCCGGCATGCAATGTCCCGACCGGACCAAACGAAACGAAACAGAGTTGCGCATGCGAATTTTGTTATGTTCGAATGCGGATTTTTATTCAACCTCCGAATGAAAATGAACATTGAAAAAATGCATGCATGGGGTAGTCTTCTTCATTTAAGCGTGTGTGTGTGTTTGTTTGAAACATGTTTTTTGTCTGTTTTGTCTGTTTGGTGTTCCTCTGCTACAATGAAACATCACCTCACTGTTGTACCGCATACGGAGCATTGTACGAATAACACATACGCAACATGAACGGTCTCTGGTCAGTTAAGCGGACGAGTTCCCGTCTGTACATTTCCATCCCTTATCCATCCTTCATGGGGCTGGTTGTTTTTTTTTTTTTTTGTAAATTCCAAGAAAAGGGAAGCAAATGAGACAAGGTGTGGTTGGCAATCAGCAAAACATCACCGGACAGCAGGGCAAAGACCGGTTAAACGGTCGCCAGTAGGAAAAGTGGTGTGCTTAGTTCAATATAGTTGTAATCAAGCAACAGAATGTAGCATTAATATGTCTTCTATGAGCTTCTGGGAGAAGAGAAATTGATATTTTGTAACAAAATTGTAGAGGTTCTATTTTCCATTCTCTTTTCAAACGAAAAACGACGAAAGAAATACAAAACTGGCTACAAACTTTTAATCATTTTAAAGGAGCAATGAGGAAAGAGTCTAGCTAGCATAGTGCTAGCGGTGCTAGATGCTAACACGAAGGTAAAAGTATCAAATCCGAGAGTGCCAGTCATAGATAGGACTTTGTTGTTTGATTTTTCTAACTATATGGGGTGGGGTTTTATGATGGCTTTAAAGCCGGAATATCTTAAGGAGAAGAGCTACTTGTCGAGTTTTAGTTATTGTTTTGTTCGAGAAAAATCTATCTTTTGACAAATGGCTAGTTTTGACTGACAGTTTGTATGGATATCAAGCAGCATTTTAGCCTCCAAATGTCATAGCACACATAGAAAAAACAGACTAACGTCTCCATAGACATCTGTGGTAAAATTAAGAGAAAGAAAGAAATGAGAATAGTAAAAAGACTTATTAAGGAAAAATAAAGAAGATGTTTTAAAAAACAAAAGATAAAAATAAAGTTGTAACATATAAAAAATAAAGACAAACAAGAAAACATTCACAGATAACAATAAAATTAATAACGATTCATCAAAGAGGATAAATATAAAAGATTATTTTTAAGTTGATCTGATGAGCACTAAAAAAGGATAAGATAACAATAGACAAAATTGAAGATTAAATGAATTTAAAGTTTCAAGCAACAGAAATTAAAAAAATTTCATTTTCTTGCGAGTTTCAATGTTTTTCCTCACATTCTTTCAAACCACGCCGGAGTGTGGACCGAGTGCAATTGCACATTAAAACGTAAAAAAAGCATCCACGTGCCCGCAACCTTACTCCGAAAATCCATCGGACTGTAAACGAAGCCATGTTGTTGTCCACTGCTCTCCCGGGGGACCTTTGCTTTGATAAACAATCCCTTTTATTCCCCCCATGTGGTGTGCTCGAAACAAGCTCCCGTCGAATTGTGTGTGGTGGCGGCGGCGATGCGCTTTGCCAAGCATGAAACCGTCGCCCACCTGACCCCAACGGATGCATCTCGCTCTCGCTCTCTCTGCCACACGACTTTTGCACAAGAACAGCATACGAAAACGGTTTCCAGAACCTGTAAACTGGACACACAGCCGGCAAGGCGCAACTCGAAACAAGTATTAGAAGGGGTCTAATTCGGAGCAACGCCACCGGGGAAGGTTTGCGCGTGTTGGGCAAGATAAGTAATTAAAAATAAATTTGAAAATAACCATCACCCGCTTGGCAAACAGTGGCATGTACTAGTGAAATAGGAAGGGAGGAAGGGTGATAGGAAAAAATGGAAGAAACCTCAACATAATTATGAACGATTCGTAGCAAACGCTTTTTCTATTACTTCAACATACAAGCAGAGCCTTCGTTAGCATAGGGCTCGTGTGTGTGCATGAAACTGGAACCAATTTGATTAATCTTCTTCTTGTGATTGCTCTATTTTGTCCGTTGGATGCATTCGTTTTCGCTCCTGAGGAACCTGAGGAACCATCGTTTAATCTAATACGCAAATTAACTCGACGTAAAAATCACGCAGCAATGAGCTACAAGCGGAAATGAATGTCAAAAGTAAATGAACTATAAAAAAAATATCTAAAGAAGCTAGGGAAAGCACAGGGAGAGAGAGAGCTAAAATATTAATCTAAATTTGATGGCAAATTGATTACTTTCAAACGCCGGAAGTATCGGTTGCCTTTAAAAAAACCAAGCGAGATAGAAGAGACTGGCATGCGGTTTTATATCGCAAATCAAATCAGGGGAAAAACACCAAATGTCCTCACATACACACACACAACACAGCGGATAGATAAACTTAACCACTGAGAACTGACTTATCTCTTCCGTTGACCGAGACCACACAATGTGACACATTCCGATGACATTATCGAAAGATTTACATGCAAAGATAAAGGTAACGAATGCTTACCGACATGTTTTCACACGAAACGCACCAAATTTTGCCACTTCATTCATTCAAGATCAGAGATGTCAAGCTTGATGAGCTGTGATGAAGTCTAGATACAAGCATTTGCGCGACCAAGAGCTGACGCTCGTGCTCTAGACCAAGAGTCTCCAAACGTTTAGTTCAGGACCCTATCGAAGAATTCTGAATACGAAGTAGTATGTGGCCTGATCAATCTCTTCTATCTTTGAACTTTGTTTCAAGGGTCTATTTTGTGTTGAGTTTTACTTAACATAGCCCAAATGGAGCAATGCAAGCCCAGTAGGACCGCAATTTATATTACATCCGGGGCGTTCCTTCGTAGTGAAGGACTGACTATCCAATTACGTGGTATCAATAGGTCCAGTATGTCGTTACATGGCCGGCATGACCTAACAGGTCGTTTTCAAGCCGCAGTGATCCAATAGTGGCAGCCAGTTTGTCACGATTAGAAGTAAGTAATTTCTCAGATCCAATAGATGGAAAATTCACCTTAAATGAAGGCTATGGAAGGTCCCGGGATGGAACGACCTATTTGACCCTATTGAAACTTGAAGAATCTTAACTAGGTTAATCAAGAACACAGAGCATTTTCTCAATTTCTACTAATTCTAAATAAGTCACCAAAAACGACAGGTGTGCACAGAAACCAACTTCACTTCTTCACCCATCCCTGTCTTGTGATTCCCTCGTTAAAATCTCTCAAATGAGATGTAGTGTCGTAATCTTCCTCCCTTATTTTGATTCCTGCCAACATCGCCAACAAGTGTGTGTTTAATTTCTATTTTTTTTTTCAACAATTCATCAACCAAAAGCCAAAATGATCATGTTCGTTGGTCCACTATTGTCATGTTTTTGAAGGGAATGGAGATGGAGGGTCACAAACCGCTTTCAACAGCGAGTTGACGAATTAATGTTTTCCCACAAGTGCGACATGAAAACCGCGCACAGCCCCCAAAAAGCAAAGCACTAGGGAAAAAGGAAACAAAAATTGAGGTGAAGGGAAGAAAAACATAATAAAATTCCTTCACTTCATCTTTCTCCATCCGGACCGGAAGGAGCTGTGGGCCGGGTGGCTGAAAGAAGGGTGACAAATGGTGGATTTGTTACAGCAGAATTGGTGACCCCGGAGTGAAGTGGATGGTGATTTGGTTGCTTTTCTCTCTGGTCATAACTCATTGCTTGAAAAAGGGGTTTCGGAACCAAAAGTAACAGCAAAATTGATATTAAATAAGAGTGTCGTTAGGGATCGCATCCTCGTGCATCAAAGTGACCAATGTATTTGTTAACCTTACAGATAGAGATTTTACATACCTTGTTTTGTGACTCAACTGTTATGCCAGCGCTGTTCGATGTCTTCTTTTTCGAATGCAGGGAAAACTTTCCAACAAAACAATCGACAAATAGACAGCCTCTCAGGGGGGTTGAATTATGCTCTGCTAACGGTATCACCTCACCCAACACCGAACCAGATTTAAAAGAACTGTTTAACCTTTCCCAAGACTCCCCCCGGACACACTCTGCTGGCCCTACTCTTCTTCGGCTGCTGCTGTTGCCGTGCCGGAAAAGATCATCAATCTCGCTCGATAATTTAATTACACTGTTGGCCAAACCACACACACACAAACAAACGCACACTTTAGGGCATTAAAATTGAGGTTGAATTTTTATCAAACTTTACTGTTATGAGAGCACAAGTACACTGGATTTAAGGCACGCAAACAAAGCTGCTCTCTTTTTCATCGAACTGCATTCAACTACACATGGCAATTTATTATTCACGCCCTTTCAATCAGGAGGGAAGCAACATTATGCTTCGCCCAGGGAGTTATACTTCACTTTTTCCACATTCCATTCTTCGGCCACACTACACACTGCACACGCGGAACACAAAGCCTTATTAACTGTGCACGTGCAGTACACGTTGATTCCCATTTAGCCCTTCGGTTGCCCTGGCAACCGATCGACAAGCAATAGCGGATATCCTTTGCCTACTGTCAAAAAGACTTCAAGGGCTAAGCACCAGACGAACCGACGCGTCTGGAAGGTGGTACAGCTAAAAGCAAACATACTAACAAAACAGAACCAACCTTGCCCCCGCACGGGGGATTTGACCAGTATAAACAACAAGGGGGCCGTAAATCTAAATTCCGCACGCACGCACCGAGCCGTGGCGTTACATAGTTTCTTCAAAACCCGAGAATTGCCACCCAACCTGCCCAACTAGAACTGTGAAAGGGTTTTTTCCCCGTTAAACTCCGGCGGAACGGTGGACTGAAAACAGGGATGTAAGAAGAGGAAAATAAAAAATACGGAAAGGTTCACTTTTCTTGTCTTTACTGGCGCCTTTCACTTTACCGATCACTAGGAGGGGTTCCTTTCTGGTGCTCGCGTTTGGTTCGGCGATTCTACGGCGTACCCTAGTTTAAAAGTGGATCTTTTTCACAACTTAAAAACAGTTTTATAAAACCGTACTTTACATAAAACATAAACACTTCGCGAAATCCGACCTACCCGGTGACTTTCGGTGAGGGTTTCGTTTGGTACAACAACGACAACAACACAAACAGCACCCGCTTCACTTATTTTATCTTATCGTTTGCTGTTTACAGGTAGGGGAGCGCGTTTGACGTTGGGAAACAATTATGCGATAGCCACGAACAGGCACAACGTATCACATAATGCGGGACTGTTTGATTGATCACTATTCTTTGCGGAATATGCTGCACAATGCTGTTTCGTTTCTTTTCGAAGCGTGCTTGTAAAATATCGACTCCAGGAACGCGACTGCCAGGAACACAAAACAACACGATGACGGTTGATCCGTGTGCGATCATCATCACCGCACGGATAATCGAGTATTGGATGGGTTGTGGTTTTCGCTTCGTCCGTGGCAATTATGCGATCGATGTGAGGTAAATTTTGAAGCGAGTTTTAACATAAATAATGCTCTTATAATGTGTTTTTGGGGTGTAACTGCACTTAATTGAACTACTTTCACGTGATATTTATCACATTAACCTGTCCATATTACCGCCCCAATTTGAATTATATCTATCAACCTTGGTTGCACCTGTCATCCTGTTAAAATGTCAACACTCGCACACACATTCCGTCCGTCTCGTTACCTTCTGTCATCGCAGCCAGAGGAAACTCAACAGAACACAACAAAGCATATATTTCACCTAATTGTGCCGTGATTCTGTAATCCTTTCAGCACCGAGTCAAGTGCAGCTGAAACGGACTAATCTCCTCGCCATCGTCCCCGGACAGACGACACCTGCTGTCCGTGATCGATTACCGTTTAACCACGACCCGCCGGCCTTTACGACCCAGCACCGGAACCGTGCGTGAGCAGTGCTTGCCACGAAGCACCGAAATACACCTGCACGACGTATCACGGAACACGCCAGGATGTCGGCAGCTGCCTGTACAGCGGTACTGAAGCAAGAATTCCCATCCATCGATGGGGAGCTGCTGTCGTACGTGGAAACTGTCCTGCAGAGCAGTGCGGACGAGTTCGAAAATGGTGCGGAGGTGTACGAAGCGGTCGGGGAAATTTTGCACGAGGTGGCACAGGACAAATCCGAGGACGATGTGCGTGAGATTTGTGACAAATTCCTGCGGCTGCTGAAACCCACCAATGGTACTGCGGGCATTAATGGGGACGGTGATGGGGGAGGTGGCGGTGGTGGCGGGGAGAAGCACAAGAAAATTCTGTCCGCCCCGATCAATCTGGGCGAGATGGCGGCCACGCAGGAGATTGCGAACGATGAGATGCACAGCATTTGGGTGGTACAGCGCGACGACAGCCTGAAGGTGGACAGTAAAAAGCTCGAAAAGGCTGAAGCGAAGCGTCAACAGAAGCTGGAAAAGCGACAGGAGGTAAAGGCGGCAGCGGCTGCGACTGCGGCCACCGTGCCGGTTCTGCAGACAGCCACAGCATCGCAGGTGATCAGTAAAAAGGACAACAAGATGGAATCGAAGGGTACGAACCGTTCGATGGACATCCGGATCGATAACTTTGATGTGTCGTTCGGGGACAAAACGTTGCTGCAGAATGCGGATTTGCTGTTGGCGTCCGGACGAAGGTATGGGTTCGTTGGTAGGAATGGGCTGGGTAAGACGACACTGCTGAAGATGATTTCGGGCAAGCAGCTGCAAATTCCCAGCCACATATCGGTGCTGCACGTCGAGCAGGAGGTAGTTGGAGATGATACGACGGCGCTGGACAGTGTGCTCGAGGTGGACACGGTACGGACGCATCTGCTCGAGCGAGAGCGCGAACTGAATCAGCTCGTATCGGCCGGCTCAACCGAACCTAACCTTGGGAACGAGCTGTCCGAGGTGTACAATCAGCTGCAGACAATCGAAGCGGATAAAGCACCGGCCCGTGCCTCCATCATACTGAATGGGTTAGGTTTCACGAAAGAGATGCAAGCCCGCGCCACCCGTACCTTTTCTGGTGGTTGGCGTATGCGATTGGCACTGGCACGTGCACTGTTCTCCAAACCTGACCTGCTGTTGCTTGATGAACCGACGAACATGTTGGACATTAAGGCAATCATTTGGTTGGAAAATTATCTACAGAATTGGCCTACCACGCTGCTGGTGGTGTCTCACGACCGGAACTTCCTCGACACGGTGCCGACGGACATTCTGTATCTACACTCGATGCGGATCGAAACGTTCAAGGGAAACTACGAACAGTTCGATAAAACGCGCACCGAACGGCATAAGGCACAGAGACGGGAGTACGAGGCACAGCTGGCACATCGGAACCACGTGCAGGAGTTTATCGATCGGTTCCGGTACAATGCGAACCGGGCAGCAAGCGTACAGTCGAAGATTAAGATGTTGGAGAAGCTGTAAGTATGAAGTAGTGAAGGGAGAATAGTTAAAAAAAACCTTCTTTTCAATTACTTTTTTAATCTTTTTCCTTTTTTTCAGGCCTGAACTGAAACCGGTGGAAAAAGAGATCGAAGTGACGCTGAAATTCCCCGAGGTAGAACCACTCAATCCACCCGTCATGACGCTGAACGAGGTGCAGTTTAAGTACAGCGCGGATAAGGTGATATTTACCAGCGTAAATTTGGGTGCCAACCTAGACTCGAGAATATGTATCGTAAGTAATACATTGACAGCGGCATGTCTGAAGACTCTCTTGAAAAATATCTGGCAAAGTGTCCGAAAAGCATCAGAATATCATCCTGCACAACTAACCCCTCTAATCTAATGCTCTACCTACCCACCCACCCAGGTCGGTGAAAATGGTGCCGGTAAGACAACGCTGCTAAAGATTGTCGTGGGCCTACTCCAACCGACGGGCGGTTTGGTCCATCTACATCGTGGCCTTCGACTCGGATACTTTTCCCAGCATCACGTCGACCAGCTCGATATGACGGTAAACAGTGTGGAACTGCTGCAGAACGCGTACCCGGGCAAACTGATCGAAGAGTATCGCCGTGTGCTGGGAAGTTTCGGTGTTTCGGGCGACCTCGCGCTACAGGTCGTGGCAAGTCTTTCCGGTGGGCAAAAGTCACGTGTTGCGTTTGCGAAAATGTGTATGGGCCGGCCAAACTTCCTCGTGCTGGACGAACCGACCAATCATTTGGACATCGAAACGATCGAAGCACTGGGGAAAGCGATCAACAAGTACACCGTGAGTGTGAATTTATTTGCTTCTATTGCGCTTTCTGTTTTATAAAATTACAATTTTCTTTTTCATTTACTAAAAAAAATCATCAGGGCGGTGTGATCCTTGTGTCCCACGACGAACGCTTGATTCGCATGATCTGCAAGGAACTGTGGGTATGCGGGGAAGGTACGGTAAAGAGCATCGAGGGAGGCTTTGACGAGTACCGGAAGATTGTTGAGCGTGAGCTGGAAGCACTTGCTGCCTAAAATCATTAATCATTAATCCACTCGCGCGTCCTAGCTCATCCGTACTATATAACTCCCGTTCGTTCGTACCGGAAAGGAAATCGATACCGAACTCACATTTGCATAGCAAAATCGGTGTGAGCTTTAAATTAATTATTTCCTCTTTGTTTTCCGTAGTCCAATACCCATTCTAGTTTACCGTTTTTCCTTCTACCAACGAACAAACCTAACCTACTCTCCGCACAGACACTCGAGGTAATTTTTGTTCGTCTCTCGGCCTACTTAAAGTGTTATATAAAGCGACTCTCGTGTGCTCTTTGTTGGTGGGGGGATATATATATTTAAACCCGTGCTGCAATAGATGGGCGGGTTTAAGAGAAACTGGATGCCACATACTAGATCAAAAACAAAAACAGCGTAATACAAAATTGTTTATATAAACAAAACACTTCGAAAAAGATGATAAGAAAAGCTATCCTCAACTTGGAAAGAACAAACCTCCGAAAAAAAATTTACAACACATTATTACCAAAAATTCACACTCATTACACCTTCGGGTCGTTCAATGCGGCCCTCGGTTAGAATTTTCCCTATCAAACCCTCCAACCGTGCCTTCGGTCCACCGGTATCAATGCGGTTCAGCGCCGTCATGTAATCACCCCGAAGAACCTGCAAAACCTTGATAAACTGATTCCCATACACTGCGTGCAGATCCGAACCGGCCGTCTGCAGAAACTCCAGTATGAGTGTCGCACAGATGTCGGGTTGCGGGAAACGGTTCAAAATGTTTGTCAGCCATCGCCAACCGTACTCGATCCCGTGTGGATGGGGCGTTGGGTCATCTTTCCGCGGGATGGTTATGATGACTGCCGCATACAACCGTGCCAGTCCGGACATACGCTTCAGATACTGATCCTGCTTCTCCAGCACACCACCATCAGCGAACCGATAGCCGAGTGTTTTAAGGAACTCTTCCTGGCTTTGCCCTTCTAGCTGGGGCAGATAGTACGGCACCAGATAGGGACATTCGCGGTGTAGATAGGCGAGAAAGAAGCGACCAAAGTCGGGAAACCTTTGCCAAAGTGCAACGGCAATGGCGGCCACCGGGAAAGCGGCACTCGCATTGCTCGAAATACTTGTATCGGCTTGACTCTGCAGAGAAAAAAAGAAGGCTTTTTAATACATCAGGTAAGGTAGGAAGTATAATTTTTAAGTCCGCTTGCCGCCCAATTTTTCCTCTAAATTATGATTTTTTTTTTATATGTGTTAAAAGTTGATGCCTAAGAGCCCAAAAGTGGCTTTCAGCGAAAATTCATGCCTTCTAGACATAAATTCCTGATTTAGGACCGATGGATTCCACGGCATCGACTGTAATCAAACTTACCACAAACTTTTTCGCCAACAGCATCGTACAATACGTTCGTCCGAGTGGATGCCCATTAATAGACACCACTCCATCGCCTGCCTTTACATTCTGTCCGCTAAGCAGCGCTGCGAGTTTGTTATACTTGTCGATGAAATGTTCCCTATTTACAGCCGAAATAGCATTGACCGGTACATTGATTGCTTTTTGGCAGTTAAAGCGATACGTTTTCATGGAAGGATCATCCATCAGTTGCTTCACAGCTGTTTGGTGCTGTTCGTAGAAGGTTTTAATTTCGTTATAAAACTGTAAGCACTCGGGAGAGACTGGCTGGAAGAATGGTTCATTTTCGGTGGTCTGTATGGCCGGCACAGCGGCTGTCTCGGACGCACCACCGGCACCGACACTATCCGTACTATCGGTTGGTTTCGTATCAGTCTGTTGCACCGGTTGGTCCTGAGCTGCTGGCACTTCCGAGGCTTTCGCTTGCTCTAGCTTTTCCTGCTCCTGCTGCTTTTGACTGGTTTCGATTTGTGCCAAAATTTCCGTCACCTCAGCATTTACTTGGTCGAGCAGCTTACAAAAATCGGCTGCCTGATCCACTTCCGTCTGACTAACTTCCTGGTTGGCGTTAACCGTTTGCAGCAACAGCTCGAAATCTTTCTGCAGCATGCGCACAGCTTTCTTTTGGTTCGTGAATTTCGTTGCATGCTGCACACCGATCACAGTCAGTGCTTTCGTAAACGTTTCCGTCCCGACACGAAACTGTCCAATGTAGGTGCGTAACGTTTCTAGCAGCTGGGCCCGCCTTCGCATCTCTTCCTGGCGCCGTTTTAGTTGTGCTTGGATATCATTTAATCTTCTATATTCCTGCTCAATTTCAGCCTGTCTTCGGGCGGACGCTTCTTGAGCTAGCTGTTCCTGCTCTTTGATTGCATTGAGCAAACGTTGCTCCGTATCCTTTTCCTTGCGGGCGGCATTTAGGACTGCTTCTTGTAGGTTTTTCGCAAGCTGTGCTTCACGCTCCTCGTCCGCTAGACGAATTTTCGTCTGACGCTCGGCCAGTGTCTTCTGCACACTGGCTAACCTTTGCCGTTCGATATCCTGCTGGTGCAGTTTTAGCTGTACTGCTGCACAGTCTGTTGCATCGTTGTGTACGCTGGCGGTAAATTGTGTCACGGTGGCTTTCTTCTTTTCCACTGATTTTGGTGTACCGTGTGTGGTTGGTACTTCGTTCGAAACGTTCGGATTATTCTCTTTCGTCGCATCATTGGTTTCCACTTTACCGGGTGATGGTGTCGGTTCGATGATTTTCTTCTGCGAGAGATCAACACAATCCGGCCCAATCGTACGCTCCTTTATCAGGGGAGACAGTTTAGCAGCATTTCTTAGGGCCGATATTTTCATCGAATCAAATCCGGACAGTAACTCTTCGACGTTGAACTGCAGCAAAGCAAGAGAGTGTAAACAAAACATGAAACCAACACATATTATGGCTGGATTGGGTAAAGAGAGGGATAAAATGCTTCACCGTTGAATTGTGTTTAGAAGCCATGGTGGAATATCGAGTGGAAATAACTATTTTTAAGGAATTTCTAATTTAAAAACACAACGTTAGCACTAAAACTGTAAATAACAAGCAGCTTGTTTTGTTGTGTACGCGGTTTCCCTTTTGACAACTAACTGCGCTTACGCGAATGTTAAATCGAGTCGACTTCGGTCGACATACGGATTTTGTATGCATGTGAGCGACACCTTGCCATATACTCCTTGGTATTGTTTACATTCATCGTACGTTGACATTTCGTTGTGCTTTCAATTTAGAAAAACAGAACGTGTGCGCGCGCGTACGAAAGCCGGCAAATTTTGTGTTTTTGCTTGCTACTAGATAATAAGAACTATGGCACAACAACAAGAAATTTACGACTATCTTCGATCGGTCGACTGCTGTAAGGTATGCTGTTTGCGGTTCCTGAAAGCCACAAAGGAGGACTTTATGGACATCGATGCCGCATTGCTGAAGGTTTGTTTACCGTCTACACATTTGTGATGGGTTCTCTGTAACGCGCCTACGGTTCCGTTCTAGTTCTGGCACGTTTCCGAACGGTTGTAGACGGTTCCGAAAGGATTGGTGGCACCTACCTTATGTAACTGGTTCCGATGTTTTGTGAAATCGTCCGAAACCAGTTCCGCCTTTTTGCTATTTTTCCCTATATCTAGTGCACATTTGTTTGGGCAAAGTTTTTCCTTTTTCTAAAGAAATTATCTTCTCTCATTACAGCGTGGTCTGGAACCAAAAAGTGAGCATCAACAAGCGAAAAAGTTGAAGGAAAATGTTTGCATTGCATGTCTGGGACTATTCGACCTGGACCGCATTGCCACGTTAGCCTGCGAAGTGAAAGAGAACGAGACCTACCAGCAATATCAGTGTGAAGCAGGATTTCTTACCTCTATTTCACTGCCGATTGTGCTTCATCTGCGACAGCTTGCACTGTGGCTGGATATGTTGGACCGATTTCCACAAGTATTTTCTGCCACAAATCCGCCCGACATAGCGGTGAAAGATGCGCTCAAGATGATCATTATACACCAGCTCGAAAAGACACTCGGCAAACCATTTTCCGTGGATGGTGTGATGATAAACGTTCCGTACAGTTACGTCAACGAGCAAGAAGAGCTAAGCACGCTGGAGCTAGTAAGTCCGGGTGTGTTTGCTAGTCGGAAAAGCAACAAACATACCAAGAAAGAATTCATTTCACGCAATGCTTTTGAAAAACACTTCACACCGGATGTTATCAACAAGGAACGTTTCCGGAAACACTACTCGGTGCCACCCGTTTCCAAGGAGGAGGTTGGTTTGGTGCGTGGGGAGCTTTCGTTTACCGGGCCAACCATTTTCCTAGCCGGTCGGTACAATAAGTTTTCCCGCGAGCTTAGCCAAACACCGTGGATGATTGACGGGAAGCGCAAGATGGAGGGCAGTGTGCAGGAAACGATTGCGGCCAGCATTGCACCACACTTTGGTGTTTCTGAGGAGCAGCTGATTTTTTCCTCCAGCGGACGGGAAGACGTCGATGTGCGCTGTCTCGGCGAAGGTCGGCCGTTTGTGTTGGAGATAATCGATGCGAAAATGGACCAGTTACCGGAGGAAGTAGCGATCCGGATGGAGCAACAGGTAGGAACTTCGAAAACGGTAGCGATAAGAGATGTTCAGCTGGTGAAGCGTGATGATCTGGTACACATAAGGGGTGGGGAAGAGGACAAGCGTAAGTTTTACCGTGCTCTGTGCGTCACGACGAATGAACCAGTCACGCAGGCAATGGTTCAAAAGTTACGCATAGACGAACCGTTCGTAATGCAACAGGTTACGCCGTTAAGGGTGCTTCATAGGAGAACGCTACTGGCACGACCGAGGACAGTGTACAGCGTGCGGGCGTTTGCATGCCGGGAGAATCCTTACGCAATGGTGGTGGACATTGTTTCACAGGCTGGTACGTACATCAAGGAGCTGGTGCACAGTGATTTCGGACGCACGGGACCAAGCTTTCGAAGCATCATAGGGACAGCAATCGATATTCATGCGCTGGACGTGATGGCGATTGATTTGGATTGGCCCAAGAAGTTGAGACGGCCAGGGGAAGGAGAAAATTAAACGCTAATGAATAAATATGAACACAGCTTTAGATAATTCTTTAGTAAAATAATTGTACATGAAAGAAAAAGGGTCAGTTCGTCAATCCGTTCCAGAAAACTTGATCTAGGACTGCACCGTTCCAAATTCTAGGCAACGAATCTCCAAGATGTCCGACTCCACTTCACTCTGTCAACAACGGTCTCGATCTAATCTCTATCCTGTTCTTGAAAATGATGTAATTATTAGCTTCCTTCAGAGGCGAATGTAGTCTCTAAGACTCAAAGCCTCTATAAATAAACGAAAAAAATTGCATCCTTCGACAGCAAATTCCAGGACTCATCCCAGTAGAAGAAGATTTGTATACGGTTCGTGCGAGCATCCATATTACCTCTCCGAATAGTTGATTGTAACAAGTTAATAGAATGCTGGTAGCTGGTGCTTTACACTTTACCACCAATTTGGACGCTATTCTGTGTAGCGACCTCGAAACACAGATACTTCCATCATCTACGATGATTTGCGTTCAAATGCCAAATTCATCCTTCTTTTTCTTGGCTTAACGACCTCTAAGGTCATGCCGGTCATTGAAATGGCTCTTTCTAGACTGCCGAAACCACGTAGTTGGTTAGTTAGTCCTCACTACGGAGAGACGGTCCGGATGGGGTTTGAACCACGGTCCTGCCGTTTGAAGACCGGCGTCGCTGTCGCTTACACCAACGGGCAGCCCCAATTCCCACGAATTCATCCGAATTCATCCACGAAGTCCAATTATTGTATATGTCGTGCCAGTTTACAAAAAGTATTACACATCTTAAAATAACTCAAGTTATGTCGTAAATAGTACTTCTCTAATATTACCTCTATGCTTAATGATTTTACAGAATTATTTTCCTCTTTAATCATCCTTATTGGATTAGTTATTGAAAACCACACCACACTGCTTAGTTAGAAATAAGGAGAAAACCCTTCTCCATATGCACAAACACACCCAAGGGCAGCTTCAGCTATGATACTTTACACTTTATCGTGATTAATTAAGAGTCTATTGAACGGGTTAAGCATTGATCCGGTAGGGACACAGCCCACAGGGCTTACCCGGGAACCATCCATATCGGTCCTAAACAATCAGACCCCACTGGGTGCGGTTAGAAGTTAAGCTAGTCCCTGTACCCATACGCACGTCTTCTCTGACACTTGTTTCCCTGTTACCATTGTTTAATCGGTTAGACAAACACAACTGGCGCGAATATCCCGCTGGATGATGTGTCCGTAGACCGAACACCCCTCCTGCTTAATGGTATTTAATGATTTGCAAGACTTGGCAAAGGCTTTCCGAAGGTCGAGCCCACCGGACCCGTCTTTCCAGCGATTCAAAATCAACCATTTCCAGCTGTAAAAAGAAGTAGAGCGATGGGATACAGATTTCCCAACGGAAAACCCAACTTATACCTCGTCACAAGGATCCTGCTCGCGGTCAAGCGTGTTGATGAAGCGTTCCGAAAACGCAACTATTCCACACCACGTTCTGAAATCGATGTGCAGCTCGTTGAACGGGTCGTAGTTTAGTTCCAACAGCTCCCGAATAGCCGCAATCCTTTCAGGTGTCCCATGAAAGCCAAGTGCTTCGTGCAGCGCCTTGTCGAAACAATTCATCGGGATGTATCGGGTCACGTCCGCCAGCAGATTTCGCGTAACATCTACCTCGATCGGTCCCGTTTCCGTTTCGGGCAGTGAGTCACTGTCAATGCTTTCCAGCACACCGGACGCTTTCGGTTCCTCTCGAGGTAGATTGCGTGCGAAGATCCGATGGTAGAGCTGCTTCCGGTCATCGCTTAGCACAACGTAATCGTGTAGATACTCGATCGGGGTCATTCCTGCAAAAGTATAAACACGCGTGTCAAATGAGTCTAGGGTCCTACGGGAAGAGGACTTCTTCTTGGAGGCAATTCTTGAAGATTTAGAAGAAGTAAGTAAGACGATTCTCATCACGATACAATACGGGTTAGTTTGCGGGTATCTATTGGCAGCTCAAACCGGGCCGAAGATCTCGAGTACTTCCGGGGCAGATCGATCCACTTCTCGTAGTCAACGTCACTGAGCTGTTTCGCCGATCGTTGCAAAGTTCTGACAGCTTCCGTTTGGAAGTTTAGCTTGTCCATCGTCGCCGTTCGAAAGGCTTCCCGAATTGCGCGTCCTTTCTGCAAATAACCAATTAGCAGTTAGAGTTATCTCACGAGTACCATTTTTTAGGGGATTCATTTCTACTAACGTAACGCTCAAAGATCATCTCCACAAAGTCAATGTTCAGTCCGCGGCGTAGCAACCCCAACGACTCATCGTCCAGAAAGCAATCCTCCTCGGCGGGCTGCCCCACCCCATCCTGAGTGCCACCCGCACCGAAACCGGCCGGAGGTGTTAGGTCCTGCGCTAGGCAGAGCAGATTCTTTCCCGTCGGCACCAGCGACGGACGGGCGGAGTAGTTCGGCGAGTCCGGGTCAATTTTGGCGATTTGCGTTTCCGGATCCTGGTTCGGCACAAAGCTGATCGTTTGCGTGAGCTGTTTGGACTTTTTGCGCCGCTTACCGCGCCGCCTCGGTGGGTCCTCCTCCCCATCGTCCATCGCGTTGATACAGGTCATCGGTTGGGGCGGTGCCCGGCCAGACGATCCGGGCTCGGTATCGGATTCCCCACGCAGCAGCTTCATCTCGTCCGCACCGCCGACTCCCGCACTTCGTCCGGTATCGTCCGCGACGGCCGACTGGGCTACGGTCCCACCTGCTCCCACACCACCACCAATGCCACCGCCGGTAGGTCCGGTCGTTCCCCGTTCGCCGGTACCGCCGTACCCGAGCGCTAAGCCTCCACCACCACCACCACCGTCGTGCAGCTGGCTCGGGCTCAGCTCGGAAGACGCGTTCCAGTAGAGCGTCTCCTGGCTGTGGCTGCGGCGCAGGTCCAGTATCAGCTGCTTGCGCTCCTGCCCGTTGGCGGTCTGCGGTTCCGGCGTGACGCACCGGCGCGCCAGATGCGAACCGCCCACACTGGCACGCGTTCGACCGCTGGCCACCGTCGGTGTCGGCGTCAGCGGTCTCGAATCCGTGTCCGTGTAGCGGCGGAAAAATTCTTCCGGCACGTGATCCGGCAGCTCGGTGCCATCGCCCGGCAGCGCCTTACCGTCCGCATCGACCAACGTCGCACCGGTACGATCGATCAGGGCCGCTGTGGCCGTGCCCGCCGGTCCACCACCAACATGTCCGTGCAAATTAGCCACCTTGGCCTCCGTGATCCAGGCGTCCTTTGCCAGTCGGACCACATTTTTCACCTCCTGGGCCGCCGGATGATTGCACAGCACCGAGCAGCCCTTCGAGTAGGGGTTGTACAAACCGCCGAAGGGTCGCAGCGCCAGCGGGACCTGGCGCGTGATGGCACACGGGGCCAGCACGGCCGGATCGAACTCTTTCTTCGGGCGCACGATACGCTTCCGGGGGGAAGCGATCAGTCCCGTCTTTGTGGTGATGTTCATCTGCAAAGTTAAGGGTAAGTTAGTGGAGTTTCTTGAGTGTAAAAACAAAAAATCCGGTTGAACACGGTGCAGGTCGATGTGGTTCGTTCGAATGTGGCGTTGCTTTTGAAAAAGCGAACGAAAAGTGACTGTTTACCCTTGCTCAATTTCCGTCGCTATTGACTACCGAGTACGCGTTGCCATTGGAGATGAACTGTGGAATCGAGGCGCACTAACGCTTTATACTAACAACTGTATCACCGAATCTGACGTATAACAACCGGATTCAACTAAGGAAAATATCCATTATTTGCTCCGGAGTTGAATCCGAAGGTGAGGATTTATCTTCGGATTCAATTTCATTACTCCTGTGTCGACACACAGGAGTAATTCCTGTGTCGCTGCATCCGCATTCTACCAAACAAAAAAAGTATTTGTCCTGTAATACAACCATTGGTTGGAAATAAGTCTTAACCTATAATTTG
Organism: Anopheles maculipalpis; assembly: GCF_943734695.1. NCBI lineage: Eukaryota > Metazoa > Arthropoda > Insecta > Diptera > Culicidae > Anopheles > Anopheles maculipalpis. The sequence goes on from NC_064871.1 coordinate 89,159,997, forward strand.
AATTATATTTTTGCTTAATAATGACTTCTCTTTTATTGAGATGAGATTTATAATTTTAAATAAAACAATTACTTAATCTTTATTGTGTTTTTATTGTCCCTTTGATAGGCAATTTCATTATATTTAAACAAAAAAAAAAAAAAGAATATGAGAAAGAGTGCGAGAGCAATCAATCTAAATCTGGTGCCAGTGTTGATGTGCACCAGAACCACACAAAGCATGGGACAGATTCATAACAACATTGGGCCAGTAGGACCAGCGAAAAAAGGGGGTAATAATAGCTTAAAGATGATGAATCGCCTCCTTCGAAAACAACCCCACCCAACCCCCCTAAGGGGAAAGCAAGAAAGCGTCAACCGGCACCCGGAATCAATCAAAAACGGATAATCCAATTCTGACGACGCGCTAAATCACGATTAATCCCCTCCGTGAGTGAGCAAGAGCTACAGAAAGGCGCGAAGAATATGAGCTCTTTGGTGGGCGTTTTAAAATTGCCCATAAAACCCGACCGATGGGTTTTCGTTTTTATAATGTTATCCTTTAGAAAAGGAGGGAAACAACTTCATTCAGCAACAACTTTCACTTTTCCCGCGTGTAGGGGTTATCCCTGCCCGCCTGGATAAAAAGGACGTCTTCCGGGCTTTTTTTCCACCCTCTTCCTTCGGTGGTTTAATTTTGAACGCAATTAATCTTCATTATGTCTTCGCGACTGAAATCTGGTCCGCGTCAACCCAGCCAGTAGTGGTACTAAAAGTAGTGTGGTAGTAGTGGCAACAAGCAACATCAAAATCCAAACGTCATCGCTGGCCATAAAACGTCTAGAGCAAACAGAAAAGGGGTAGCTCCGCAAATTTAAATGTAATGGTTAGTATAAAGCCCGGGAGTAAAATAACGAGTCGGATTGATGAAGTGTGCTTTATTGGAAGTTTTTGTGTGGTTTTAGCTGGAGAAGGAAGCTGTGAAGGATTTGTACGCGAGGCTACGGCTTAACCCTTAAATTAATTTACATTCACCCTATTTTTGGTGAAGAGAGAGAGAGAGAGGAATAGAGAGCGAGTAAGAATGAACGTAAAAACAACAAACTTTATTTGCTAAAGAGGAGCTAAGCTCACTGAGAAGGTGTAAACAATGTGACGGAAATCAATTTTCATAGGATTACAATACTAGATTCACCCCCGTAGTTAGACGCCTTTGACGCGTGCCACGTTGACACATGCATACTACTTGTAGGAGTTAATGGTCGGCACACTCAGCGGGAGCACCACGGTACCGTATCAAAATTGCTATCGAGACACAATAAATGACCATATCGGTGTAAGAACAAATTCGATAAGATAGGGCAAATAATGCTCAGAAAAGGGGAGATTGAAGGCAGGATTTGCAGCTAAGCAAAGTCTGCTAACGTTAACTACCCACGTGGTTTGCTTCCGGTAGCCATGACGACGCTGTGACAGCATGGCCAGACAGCTTGCTAGATGGTTTGGTTTGAGTTTCGAGGGAAGTTTCTGTTTATCTTACGGTCGTTTAACGATTCGGCTCGGATCATCAATCGAGATGAAGATTGTGACTGATATGTTTGAAATGATAGCGATAAGCAATTTGTATAGCAAATGCAATAAATGCCACAATTAGCTATTTCTTGTGTCAATTTCTGGACAGAGTGATATCTGTTTTTTATTTTATATCTTGAGAACAGCAGGTCGATCGTCACAATAGCAACAAATCAGGATATGTCACACCGTCGGGAGAGCATCCATCCCAACTTAGCGTCTTCTCTTTTCAAGAGCATCGGGAGTTCCCCTACCCAAGGTAAGGTTTCGATGTTTCCAACTTTCCAGTATGAGAAATCTCCTCGAGATTTCTATGATCACTTTGACGATCAACAAACATGAAACTGCTACGTATTGAGTATGCACTCGGAAAGTATTGGATCGTTTGTACTTCCGAATCCGCAACAAAAAGTAAGTGCACGCGATCGCACGCGATTACATTGGTTTGAAGACATTTCCTACATCGAACCGTAAAAAGGCGCATCTTATCACGGGTGAGCTCTGTTGGTTCATTATCGAATGCCAGAGTCCTTTTCATAGCGAGGGACTTTATAGTGGGAAGACACCTTCTCCTGGTTGTACTCCTTGAGAGAAATCCTCTCCAAAGCGAGCGTCTTAACCGTGATCCATACCGATTGTATCACTTCTTGGAGCCCAATTTCCCAGTGCCCGGAACTGCGCCCAATAAAGTGGGTCCTCGCAGTCCTGTACTTTACAACAAGACCGTAGAAGATGATCTACGCTCATGGTATCCGAGACCGTAGCCACAAAATCATAAAACCTAAGCCTAGATAACATTCGAATAAACGTGCGCTCTCTCCTGAGATGCCGTGGACCCAAGGCCCTCCTCAAGGATACTTGGGAAGTAATCGAATGTTCGAGAGAAACTTCAAATGTCATTTGATTTTGTAAGATATTTTTGTTGTGTGAACCAAACATACCTAATGACCTTCGATCACTATCACCGCATTACACGCCTAATTTTAGGTGACAAAACGCACCTTCCACAAAGACCAATCAATCTCAACGTACAAAACGCACATCACACTTGGTTATTATCCCGCCGTCGGAAGATCATTTCTCTTCTGGTGGCTCAAGAAAAACGCCCTAAAAACCTTCCGTTCGTTTCGTTGCTTGTTTTCGTGTTGTAATTGCCGGCGCAACAATAAAAGACCGGCAAGGGCCAAGCAAACCTTACGACCATTGCGGCCACGTCCGCAGGGACCCAGTTACATCATATACCATTGTGTACCAGAGGCTGTCCGACACCGTTTCATTCGCTTTTGTTTGCCCAGCTTTACCCAGCCCTGGGGTTTGATACTTTCACATGTTCTCCCTCGACGGAGAACCGTCAATCGGCGGTATTTAATGTCCGGTGGGATGTATGGGATATTCGGGGTTTAGAAATGCGCAACAATGGTCAACAGAAGCGAGCTCAATTTGTCAGCCCATACTTTTAGGTGAATGATTGCGAAAACAGGGAACACGGAAGTGATTGTTTTGTCATGTAAAAGGAAGAAAGTGAACAACGCCTTCAGATTTGTCCCTGATGCTGTTTTATTAGTGTAAAGGAAAGCTTAATTTGATATTATAGAAATAAATACGAAAAGTGAAAGAAAACATGATTAGCAACAGTTAAAAATGTTAATGATAATGCATAAAGTAAAAGGAAAAAGAAGGAAGGGAAGGAAGGAGTAAAGTAAAAGGAAAAGGAAGTAAAGTAAGGAAGCAGAAGATAGTAAGAAATTAATATGTAAAACACGCAAACAAACAATATTTTTACTGGTTATCCGGAGGATTGTTGACGCTTTCCTGATTGTGTTTTCATCTCGCAGTATTTTGATTGTTTCCCTGATATTTTTGATGTTATGATAATTTTTAAATGACATTAAGGCGCAAGCTGTCATACTTAAAATACATTAAAAAAATATATTTTAAAATCCAGTTTTTTCGGATAGTACTTATTTCTTATTTTCGACATACAAGCAGTATTATCCCAACTATCTAAAAAAAAAACTGTTACAAGAATGTGTTTAAAATATTTAAGAATAATAAATATATTTTAAAAAAACGTACGAAAAACCCTAGGATGTCTTATAATAAAAACACAAATTTAAGAAAATTAAATAAGCAGGAACAAAAACCAAAAACTTATAGAGCTCAATAAATCAAACAAGAAAAAAATAAATCAACGAAAAGAAAACAGAAAAAAGGAATGTTTAATGTACTGTAACACCGTCACAGAATCGTTTACGCTCCTTGTCCGTGTCGCAAAACAAAGCAAAAAGTTTCAACCAACCGTGGCCACGTGCACAGGCACTCAAAGAAATTGAATCGGATCGATGACCAACAAATACACTCGCAAGCCCTTATTCCCTTTTGCAAAAGGGTTATCCGATTGCTAGCTATTTCCCATTTGTTTTCCCTTGAGCAATAACAAGCGGACTGGAGAGACGGTTCAAGGGAATTCCCCTTCCGATTTTGGTGCACTGTGTGTCCAGCGTTCTGGTTGGATTACTGCTAAAAATCTGCCCATTTTGCTTAATTTATTCGATGTTTCTAATTCACTGATCCGACTTTATTGAGTATTTACGAATCCGTATCTGGGAGTAAAAATCCGCATTCAAAGCTTGAATACAGCAACAAAAATAAACGATTCCTGATCATGTGCGACTGGAGGTCCTTTCCGTTAGAATCACGCAAAAAAAAGAGGAATAGCCCGTCGTCTTTGGTGCTGGATTTGTATCGTGGAAATTCCGAAACGAACCACGATTCCTTCAAACCATCAAACCACCCAAACGCCCGCATGTTTGTACAGGTTCCCAAAGCCATTGAACTCGGGTAGTTCGTGCCAGCTCTAGACCTGCGAATGTCTCGTCTCCTTCCTGTGTCTCTTTTGCGCCCACACTGAAGAACCTTTGAAGAATCCACTGACGACAAGCTGTCTGGCTCGTCCAGACCCCAGATCTCTTTCAGACCGTTTCGCACCACTCATTATGCAGTAAAGGTGTAAAAATCCTTGGCATTACACAGGCCTAAAATGGGAAGAGGATCGCCGCCGGCAGGCCTCCAGCCGAGGTCAGCTCGGCAGAATGGAAACTTAAGAAGTTTATGCTTTGTTTACTTTCGCTCATTAACGATGCCCCTGACCCTGGCTTTACTTCCTCGACGGTCGGTACTTTCCCGGTTACCCCGGTTAGGCGATCGCACCCAGTTTAAGCCGCTGGTACTTATGCGAAAAAGGAGCTTCTCGTACTGAGGTAGTTGAGCGGACGTGTGTAAGTGGCGTCCCGTACTGATTACCCATTTCTCTGGGGACATAGGGATTAGTGGGGAAATTTGTGTCTCAACATCTCGGAACGCTCGAACGATCAAAAGATCAACCATGGAAATTCCGATCGAAAGCTGAACCATGAGGCTCTTTTTTTTTTGTACATAGATATTTGGTCTGAAAAGAAGTTACTTATGTCTGTCCAAATTCATCCAAAAAATGTGTTCTTCTTGTTAAAAAAAATAAGAGGTTTGTTTGCCAACAAGACACTCTTTCATTCAAGTTTTTGCTAAGATTTTTAACTGTGTTGATGTGTATTGTGCACAATACATTTACACCAAAAATGTCCTATTTGGAAAAAGTAAGATCAAAATCATTCGATCATACCTTTTCCGCTTTATTCCGATTCATGACCGAAAAATGATCATTTCCTTTCTAATAATCGATCGATTCGACTGTATCTCTTCCATAAACACTCATCAAAGTAGCAAGCGACATTAACACACTCTTTCTACACCGTCGCCTAGCAACCCTGGTCATGGTAGATTTGATTCGAACTCTCTTCTCTCGAAGAACAGTCGCTTTTTACCTTTTATGTTCAATTCTTTCTACCATTTCTAATGCGCTTCCTTCCGGTTCGGCTTCAACCCGGAGCTTTCCCGGCATTGTCCGCGCCCCGATGTCTGCTGGAATGTTCTTCAATCCATTCCTTCCATTGGGCAGAACTATGTACGGTGCAATAAATAACCAAAAAAAAACGGCATCCATCCTTAAAACTGGAAAAAAGATGCAATGAAGTTCCTGCTGCGTTTCGGTATTCTTTCCCACTGGCAGCACCTTTGTTACCGGGCGAGAGATATAAGTTGAAACTCTTTGGCTCTTCCTGCTTCCTTTCGAACGCTTTAAAGGAGGCTCACAGTATTGTGTCCTCTCTTTATGATTCCGGTCTATCTTTACCTTTTTTTTCTGTCCAAGGTCCAGAGTCCAGTGTTGCATTGTGTACGATCAGGGAAGAGCGCAACCGGATCTGGTAGGCAGTGTCAATGGATGATGTAATTGATGAGACACGCATACACACGCCGAAACCGGACATAAAGGTTTTTCTTCCGACGGAATTCTTCCAAACGGGCGGATACAACACACAAGAGCGACTTTTCGGAAGTCATCATCCCGCCAAACGTTAGGAAGTACAAGAAAAGGTACAAGACACTCGGATTGACCTTTGAGGCGTTACCTCAGCCGGGTATGGGTAAGCCACAATGTCAATGCAGTAGAATCGGTGACGGAAGTCTTCGGTAAGTCGCCGTAAGGCGAAAGCTATCACAATGTTATTCGGTAGGGCGGTAAAATTGCTGATCACCGGGTATGGCAATCAATTACCATCAACTACCAGATGCCAGATTCGCTTGCTTCTTTAACTAGGGATCAGGGATTCTTTAGCTTCACAGCGATCCTCTGAACACCTTTTGCGACAAAGAAAAGGCAAGAAGTTGTGGCCCTCAAACCGGGCGACGTTGCAACTGCAAAACGAAACGATTATCTTCCTAAATCAACTTACCAGGAAACATTGAGCAAACAAAAGAAAACAGACACAGAAGAAAGAGGCGTGCAAGATTAGTAATAAATATTGAATTGAAGGTAACACAAGCTGTATTTGGAGTTGCTGATATCCTTACCAGAAAGTACATCACTCGAAGGTCTCTCTGCAATCAATATTACCACTCTCACTGACGTCCTTGCAAGCTGTCGATGCTTGTACAAACATTTACCTTCCAAAGCTGGTGCCCTCACTATCTGCGTACATTAATCGACAACATGGCGTGGTAATGACAATCGTCTGCATTTAAAAGCTCCACTTCATCAAACTGACCCCAACGCACACGACAATGGCGCACCGTTAATTAGCTCTTATCGCTTAGAAGTGGAGCATGGATTGATGAACAGTTGACCGACGCTGATTTGTGTGTCCTTCGCGCGTCCGGACAATAACGAAATGGATTCTTCCTTATAACTGTCCAACCCAACCCTTAATGCCTTACCCTGAAAGCTGATGGAAACGGCCCCGTGTCGGGTTTTATCATTGTTATTTTGCTGTGGTTGTCCTGTTGTCTCATTAGCTCGTCCATCGTTTGTCAATTTTACTTCCACTCTAATGAAGCCCTTCCCAGCTAACTTTGCGCCGGGAAGCGAGTTTTATACATATATTTACTGCATGGTTCAAAATCGTAATATTCCACAAGGAAATAAAAGGAGCAGAGAATGAGTTTAACACAAGAGACACGTAAATAACGAAACACGCCATTATACGTCCGTCCGTTTTCCAACGGCACCATATTATCGATCCTGCGGGGTGCTTCTCTAAGTAAACGCAATATACTAACCATTGTTTGCCTTCTCTGTCTCGCCCTCTTTCCCTCTCTCTCTCTTTCTCTCTCCCTTTCTTGGAGATCGATCGATGAAAATGACACTGTAAAAATTGCTATGAAGGAGCAACAAAATATACAATGGCGTCGTCCCCAACGTTGCTCGGTTCGTTTGGAAAGTCCTGCCCAGCAACCCAGAACCAAACGCTTAATTGAGTTTCACGTATAGTGCTTTTCAGCGTGATCCTGTGCATTCTCCACTCCTGCCGTACGCTTCTTAATCTAAAGTACTTTTGATGCCAAAAATGGCTTCTCGAGGGTTTGAAGTTTAACGGGACGTGCGAGGGGAGACGGTATTAGCCTCCATATACTTTTTTTTTAACGATATAATACTTAACCAGTGTACATTGTTGTATACACTGCACACGAGTAGCGTGGGGAAGTCACTTTGCTCCCAAAAAACGAACACACTCATCTGCTCATGTACACTCTGCTAAAGTTTTCCTTTCGAGTAGGCCATGGGATGTGATGGGGAGTACGGGGGGGGGGGGGGGGGGGTTACTCGAATGCATGAAATAGAGTCCACACAAACACACACACACACACGCACACAGCGCATGGGTTTTTTTTCGTCTCGTTGTATGCCCAGAGTGGTCCCTGTCGAGTGGTCGCACGCTTCACGCCGCTCGCTCTCATGCCTCGAGGGCTCCAAACGAAGAGGACTTTTAGGGATGATGATCCTTGAAAAAACAGATCCTTGCGACCACCACCATTCCTTGCGAGCAGATGCGTGAGCGAGAGAGCGTGATACAAAATGGCTTCACGTAGAACTCGCTCACTCTCTCTCTCTCTTGTAGCCACGCCCTCCTTCAAGAGCGCGCCCCTTTCACGCATGGGGTACACTCGAAACGAGAGAAGCAGCAACAACAAAACACTCATACACTCACACAGGATCCTCTCGTGTTATCCTTTGCGTTTGTTTAGAGATTTTCCATCTGGCCGGCAGAGTGGCTGGACTCTCACCGCTTGTGAGGTGTGCTTGAAAAGCGGATGCGCGCTCTCGGACTTTCGGGACGGGCAGCGCAGCTATCGAAGCGTGGTGCTGGTAGTGTTGCGGGGCAACAAAAGGACTTAATATGTTGCCTGCATTTTTTTGTTGTTGCCGTTGTCCCTAAACTTTTCTTTTGGCCCACGGCCAATACAGACGGTGAATGGTGCGAGCGAGACGTGCACAGTGACGCACGGTGCAAAAGAGAGCTAGAAAAGTGCTCCTTTTTTTTTCGTGCCGTGCCCTTTGGGTTCCCTTTTCGAGCTGGATTTCGAGTGCCCGTGCACAACGACGATGACGACGACGAGTGGGCACTTACCTTCTCAAGTGAAAACATAATTTAGTTACAGTCAAGCACAGCTTCAGCCCGGGACGGACGTCAATGCTCTGGCGTGGTTTGCAAACTGTACTGCCGCGACTCGGGTGTTTTTCGTTATATGTATGCGCGTGTTCTTGTGTGTGTGTGTGTGGTTGTAGTGGACATCTTATGGGTTTTTCTTCCTATCCCCAAAACCATTTTGGGCGGAAAGTTGTGCAGAGCTTCGTGTGGCCATACTTTAAAAGTGTAACTTTGTATCACAATTAATGGTGGGAACGATTGGCCGGTCCCCCGATTGCGCCCGACTTTGCAAAGTGTTGTACCGATGAAGTGAATAGGCGTTGAAAATATAGTTCACCAGTGAGTGTTACCAAATAATAACTAGCAAAAGTTGAAAAGCCATTTTACAAGTGACCAACGTGCTACGAGCATCCTTCAAAGTGGCCACCGAAAAGAACGAACCCGTGGCAAACGCCACCGGTGGACGAGCGAGTCGTTCGCCCTCATCTACCGGGACGGTGGATCCACAATCTTCGCCCCAGTCACCCCCGGTACGGTCGTCGGTGAATACGGTCGGTGCTGGTGCACCGCCGCCCGGCAGTCCCAGTGAGACGGCATCCAGCCCGAGCCAAACCGTACTGCCGGACGGACCCACAGTTATGGCTGGTCCGACGGCAACGGCACCAGTCCTTACCTGGTCGCCATTGCTTTTTCCACCGTGGAATACGGCACTGCTGCCAGCCGCGTTTTATCCCGTTGCAGCACTACGATCACTGCCTGGGTAGGTGGAAAATTATTGAATTTATTAATTATTTATTAAAAAGGAAGCAAATGGATTTATATTATCCATTATAATTATATTTGGATATTTATACTTCAAGAAAGCGCATATTTTTAATTGTTATGTGTGATACTGTTTTATTGTAATTCGAATTTTAAAAATTTTCGAATTAAAATTCTAATTCGAATTTAAAAAAAATGTTTGAAAATGGATCATGTATCTTAAAACAACTTTATATCATCACATTTCACATTATAATCCTCATAGTTTTAACTCCTAGTTTCGTTATGTGATGCCTGTTGCATACTAACAGGCGCTGATAGCATTCGTTTTGATATTTTTTATGCAACACCCGAATTTATTGACAAATTTAATTGTTTTCATAAACATTGTTAAGCGAAAGTTCCTTAGACTTGCTGTACACAATTAATCCCAAAAATTCTAGCAAAGGTTTATTTAAATAGTTTATTTATATAATTTACAATTAAATTTAGTAACTCCAACAAACAGTAAAACTATTTGCCTTAGAAACTTTTTTACCTCTTCTGACAAATTCCTCACAAGTTTCTTCTATTGAAAAGAAGCATCGCATTGTATTTGGTCAAGCATTTATCTCTCCCACAAAGGGAGAACAAGCTCCGTTAATGCTTTTCTTCCGACTCCATTTCTTTATGGGGTTTTTAATCCATTTGTATCAGAAAAATAAGATCCAATTATAACGACATAAATCGTACGACATGGCGACCAGGTACGGGTACGCTAAACGGTTCCGTAAATGGTCCGTCAGCGCATTTCCACTGACCGGAAGTATCCTAAACATCGTTAATGGGCCATTACCGAAGGCATCTTTCCTGGTTGGTCTCTATTTTTATTCTTATGATTTCGTGGATAAAAAAAAAACAACAACCCAGTTCGGGGTGGGAAAGAGGTTGTGTATAATGGCATTATTTACTGCATCCGCCCGATTACCGATCGGATGCAATCGAACGGTGTCCTCGTGTCCGTCGCATCCGGTCGGTGCCCGTTGGGTGAGTGCCACTTCTGGGCGACCGGGAGCTATTTGTTCCGGACACACGGTAGGAGGTCCTTTTTTCACCAAATCCTAGAATTGTACTTTTTTTAGTGTGTGAGATGCAACTTTTTTTCAAATGTTCGGGCATTGAAAAATGGCTGCCAGATGGAGTTTACCAGATGGCAGCTTAAACTACAGAAAAGGAAGCAGGAAATTATCGCTATAAATATGGATTAAAAATGAAGTGAAGTGCACTTTATATGATTGCGCGTATAAATTCGTCTTTCAAATCGAATTTCTCAGTTGCACGTTAGACGATCGTTTGCCGAAAGATGGTTGAAAATAAAATAAAGCTCACCTTTTCTTACCGTCCTCTTTCTCTTTCCTTTAAAACCGACTTTTTCACCTTTTGAAAATTAGCATAATCAGCTTTCGGTGATGATTTTCACGCTTGTCCATTGACGATCCCCCGATATCCGGATGATTTTGACACATACACCGACCTACTTGGATGCTGTTTACTTTGACGCTCAAAAACGCTCTCCATTTCAAACGATCCCGAGCCCATGGCTTGCTTGCCTAGTTGAGGATGAAATCGAAGTTGAAAGCCTCACACATCCGGGGGATGATGGTCACCTTTCGAGGGTTATGAGATCAGTGACGCTTGAAATAATAATATTTTGCTCCTTAGCCGTCTTAAAGTGTTGTTTTAGTGTTATTTTACATGTGTGTGTGTGTGAGAGAACGTGTGGTTTTCTCAATGTAGAGAGGACGATCAGCGAAGGCTGCAAAAGGTGCGAAGAAGAAGGACTGGAATTTCCCAAAAATCCTATCGCAATACTGCCACTTGTGTCCTTCTATCGAGCGAGAGATTTAAATCGATTTCTGTGGAGAGAATAGTGACACACACCAGTGAGATGAGCAGCAGCTTCACGGTGCAGCTTCACACCTGACCTGTCCGTGTGCATTTCTCACTAGGAAACCGATCAAACGAGGACACTGTACAGTACAGAGGATAATTTATGCCGAATGCCTCCCATAATCATTATAAATGCAAATCAGCACACCAACCACCGGTGTCGATCGGATCGGTGCTTGTTTTACTGAAGCTTCAAAAACACCCGCATCGTACGGGAAGGACACTGGCTGGTACCGTGTTTGCTGGAAGGGAAAGCAACAGCAACAACAACAAAAAGTGAAGATCTTCAACGTTTACTATCGGGAATTCCGACACTTTACGTGGCGATCGTTATTAGGGGCCTATTGTTGCGGATCACGTTTCATCGCTACGGTAGAAGGGCAGGTGACGGCTGAAGTTATACCGAAAAGGACCTGCAACTTTTGACATCAAGGCATCGACAGCCACCAAGAAAAAGAGAGAGAGAGAGAGAGAGAGAGAGAGAGAGAGAGAGAGAGAGCGAAGGACACAAGAAATGTACAAAAAGTTTGGAAAATTTACATAAATTTAGTTTTGCCTTAAATGTAATTTTCTTGCAACAAATTTGGAAGGTGTTCGGTGCCGTTTTGGGAAGGATGAAAAGAAATAGCACCACCGCCTGGTTTGCTTCGTAAAAACTCGATGGAAAACACGTTCTCCGTCTCACCCGTTACCCCGAAATCCGCATGGGGGAACTCCGGAAATGCCGGAATTTCCCACCAAAAAAGGTCTCCCATCTACCGCCACACACTCTGCCACGCTGCTGCGCGGTAAGGAAAGGTGGCTGTAAAAGTCTTTTTGGGCCAAAGCCTAGAGGGATGGCAAAGGCACTGTGCGGCCTAGATAAATTGAATGAACAGGGCCACTCGAGACGGAGCACTTGGAGCCGGGTAGCGAACGGCAAAAAGGGAGGTTTGCTGGGAGGTACACAAGGAACGTAACGCGCTGCAAACGGCGCTGTACGAACCGGGTTTGCAATCTTAAGATGGTCGAAAAACCAACAGTGTTTTACTGGACGATCAAGGGTACCCAGGGTGAAGGATCTCGATCGGTTGTGGCGAGTGTTTGATTGGTAGAAGTTATGTATATATTTTTTAAGAGAGCAGAAACCCTGAAAAATGTTAGGCGGTGTTGTTGATTTTGGGAAATTCCAACACTACACCGCAAGGACTTGTTCTGAAGAGGTACTCTCTCAAGTAACACGGGTACGTCTACGAACCTTCCGATATTACCTACAATTGAGATTGTTTTAATTATTTGCTGCTTGCTAGAGATGATGATGAAAGTTACCTCCATTCGTGCGCAAAAGCACTGATCAATTGTCAACACAACCAGGGCTGAAATTGATCCCATTCTTCCGGTTTTTCTCCTTAATAATTTCCAATAAATTTACGACCATCCATCGTCGTCTATAAATCATTGAATGAATTCTAAATTAAAAGCAACCAACTCACCTGAAAGGCTGTCATGACAACCATTGTCAAGCTGGTGGGGAGAGATGAAGCTTAAATTAAAATCCAATCAAGCTACCGGTTGCCCCGGGAACGACGTGGCTGGGAACGATTATCGAAGCGTACACGAGCATTACGCCCACCACGAAAGAAAGGGAAGGATTCTTTCCTTGCGTTGTGCGCGCGCCAGCAACTAATTCCACTGAAGAAGAATAGGCCGCCATCTTTCATCACGTAATCAGGTTTTTATTGTGGGATGGTTGGGCTTCCTCTGGATCAGCATCGCCGAAGAAAACGGGCCCGATAAAAGAATCATCCGAGCGAGCAGATTGGGTCAGAGATTATGTTGTCCTCGCTGTCCTCGGCCAACAAGAAACACCCTGAACATTGGAGGAACGGAAAAGAATCGGTTGAATGGAGGTGGTTTTTGACAACGGTTAATAAATCATAATTCGTTTTTGGATGCCTCCATGTGTCCTCCCCACCGCTTGTCTTCGCGGTTTGGTGGAGGTGCCTTAAGAGGAAGGATTTTAATGATTTCTCGGCCCAAAACCGAAAAACCCTCAATTTGACGTGCTGTTGGTGTTGGTGAGCTGATTAAAAAAGTAGGACGATCAGGCCGAAGCGCATGGCGATCAGCGAACCTTTTTTAGTTTCTGATCAGATTAATCGAAAGTGATGAAATTTAGGGTTCTTTCTGGTGCGCATTGATTGACAGTTTTGATTGGAGCAACAAAAGAAAAAGGGAAATTTGATTTCTTTCTGTCTCTATCCATCGGGTCCTTCCTTAGAGCTTTTAATCTACGCTACAATGGAAGTAGCGTGGAAGTCTTTACCATGCTGTGCGTTATAAAAGTTTAACGCACCTTTTATACCATGTTTCATGATGTTCTCTACAACACTGTTTTCTTTCCTCAGATTTCTTGACAGCATGAAACTCCCCCAATCGCAGCGAACAACCAGCACCGGGGCTGGCTTTCGTATCTGCAACCTGCTCGAACTGGACAACGATAAGAAACAGCATGCGAAGAAGCGGAAAAGCTCCAGCTCGCTAGATGAACCCGTGCCGCTCCATCGAGGTTCCCGCGACCAGGATGCTGACGAGGCGGACGATGAAGATGATTCCGGTGCCGTTGATGCGAACGGTCCAGATGGATCGCTAACGCGGCGCAGTGGCACGACAACGCTTTCCCAGGAGGACACCAGCAGCAATCCGGATCTGCACGGTTGCAGCGTTATCAACAGTGATGATGATAGTAGTAGACCGGAAGCTCGCACCGACGGTAGAGGTACGAGCCGTGGGCAGGACGATCGGACAAGTCCTTCGGCGACGAGTGGTGATGAAGGTGGTGGTAAGCCTACGTTTGGACTGCGAACTGCGAGCCTGGCGGAAGATTTGCAGGCCCGGTTTGGGTATTCGGCGCTGCATCCTGGTTCGCATCTTCCCCATCTACCTTCGCACCCGCACCACCACCACCACCATCATCATCATCAGCATCATCCGACACATCTGCATCATCCGCACCATACGCTGGCAAGTACACCACCGAGCCACGCACTGTTTGGTGGACGATCCTGGCCGTACGATAGCTGCAATACATTGAATGGTAAGTGTGTAAACTATTAGCAGAATACTCAACAACTTAGTAGATTGTTTTGCTAAATTATCGTCCCGTTCTGATCTTTTGTAACTCTTAATGAATGCTTACTGAAGTAGAAAACCAACTTTAAGCTTTGCTTAATTTAAGACAGATCCTTCTTCATCTTCATATGGAAGAAATAACTGAGAAACATTGGTGGCTATCCAAAAACGATCACCCAGGCAGTTAGTTAGCTCTTCATGTCACCTTAGAAGAGTTAAAGAATCTGTAGATAATTTAAATTAAATGTCCAAAAATAGAATCATTTTGGACATACCACGGGAATCAAAAGAACCACGGAAAATGTTGGGATAAAGTCTAAGGGAACAAACTTCTTCTAGACTTAACGACCTTCTAGGGATCACGCTGACCATCGATTGGCTTAAGTGACTTGCTGATAGCATTTAGTTGGATAGTTAGTCCTCAATACGGAGGAACGGTCTCGATGGGATTTGAACCACTACGCTCAAGAACAATAACCAGAGGGTGACCGATCGGAATTATGGGTGTCCCGGCTTTTGATAAACGAATTCTTTTTACTGCATTTAGAAGCTTTTTAGTCGACATAGAAGGGTTTGAAGCCTTTATATCTATCGGGCCTCTTTGGAGATTCGGATAGACCTCTAACGCCTGCCACTTCAGCAACAACTTTTATCAGGCTTACTTTCCATGGAGATCCCATTTCCATGTACAAATTTCTAAGAAAAACAAATACCTTTTCTACTGTAACCAACGAATCGTTCCCAATCTCTCTCATTGTTATTGAACTACATTAGAGGGTATCCATATCAAACAATCTCGAACGTGGATTAACCTACGAACAACGAGACTGATCGGGGGTCCTAAAGTAATTATTGATGTAGTCCCTTGTGGCGACGTGTGACTTCGCACACCGTACGGAATGGGCCAGCAGCAGCTGTTGGTCGGCAAAACGTTTAGCTGACCAGCTGGACTCTTCTACAGGACCTTGTAGAGAGGGAGAGCGAGGGCACATGCCAGGGTGGACAAAAGTGCCAGGGGAAACAATTAGGTTCCACACCTAAACAACACACCAACCCAACATTTAACAGCGCAACACAATCGATTCGTAATCGTTCACCGGGCGCATCGTTACATCCAAACCGAAGACCATCATCATTCGGTGGGTTGATTTACAACTTCCGGTACGTTCAATACATTCTGCCACACAATATCAATTAGAAATCAATCACCGTTCAATGCACAACGACCGGCTACGTTACATAACCTCATCCGAAAGGAATTCCCGTGCCCTGATTGGACAATCCAGCAAACAAACCGGAACTGTGTCAAGCGAAACGAAACGCTTCTACGTCCCTCGCCTTCCAAGCGGCCTATTTTCCTAACCGAAAAATTGGGAAAATGACAGTTAAATTGAGGTGTGAGTCCTCGTTGTTACTTTGTGGCCCATTATTCGCTAGTTTCGGGCCTATCAGTGTGACACCCATGACACACGGAGTTCGGGATAAATGGGAAGAGACGCGAGCGGACTAACGAATTTACCACATCGGGAAGGGATTTTTTTTTTGTTCGAGCAACCGAACAGCTGCACACTTCCGTGCCTTCATTGTAGTTTAGTTCTACACACACACACACAAAAGGCTTGAAAACAACAAATCTTAGCCTGAGCTTAAAGCCCACACGGTGTTAACATAACGTTCCTTTTTCGCGTTCCATTTCAATTCTACCCTTATTGAAGGGATGTTTTTCATGCTGCATAATACTGCAATTGCTGGTACTGTGCATGCGAACAGGGAGCCAGCGAGTTGATAAAACAGTACCATTCAAACCGTTGGAACATGCTGCGACACAACCCTTCGAGGGCTCACTTTCGCGTGAGCTTCAGCTTCGTGTCGAAAACGAATCTATAAAGCCCTTCCATACCCGGAGTGGTTTGTTTGTTTAGGGATACATGGGCATGATCGGCAATAACAAAAAAAAAAAATCGGATCCTACTGCTACTAGTACTCGACAAAGGACACTTATGAAAGGACAAGCATTACGCTGGCAGCCATTTTGGAATGCAAATACATCAAATCCTTACAAAGACAGACCCTAAAGGGGCACCCTTTTCAGGAGAAGTATTTGTGTCATTCGCTGACTCGCTTTCGATTGCATTTTGGACAGGATTGGTTTCGAGTTCGAGCATCTAAGCTCAGGAACGAAAGGCTCGTTAAATGTCGTTAGCTGACAAATTACTGCCTACGGTTTTGAATTCCGGTTTTGATTAACATTTTATGGATTTACAGTGTCCTCTCCAGCCAAAAAAAGGGGTGTCAATTTCGACACTTAATGACTGTTTCGTCAATTTTGTGACATTAGCTATGCTTGATACGCCATATCTCATAAAGTAATGTGTACGGAAAATATTAAAATTAATATTAATGCATGCCGTAAAAGGTGTCCTTCAGTCGACTAAACGTAGTGCAGACGAGCAAGGAATTGTTTGGAGCACTGGTTCAAGCACACTCACGGCTTGCATTTGGACCCAAGCGACGCTCAAAAGCGTATCCTTTTTTTTCCCCCGGGACACTCACGGCTAGCCAGCAGCCACTCATCTCGAAAGCGGTGAGAGCGCTAAAAGCAAGCAGCAAGAGAGCGAGAAGAATGGGAAAACTAAAACAGGCGGAGTAGAAAAAGGGCGTGATCTACGCTGTCTCCTCTTTTGTCCGAAAGGGATTTTCCCTTTGTTTTCTCCTCTCACTGCGCCTGGTTGTACGCACTCGCTGGTACATTTGTATGAGTGGCCCGGGTGGGAAAATGGGAATGAAAAAGTGGTTCCCGGATGTGATCAATTTATTTGCTGAAGGATTTTCTGTTTTCCGTGCTCCCGTGGCACGTAGTAAAAAGAGTTAAAGTGCGGTGAAGCAGTGCGCAGTAATGCCCACTTCCGCGCCAGTACATTAATAATAAACTCGAATGTCATTTATCAACACAGTCGTCCCTCTTGCCGCGTTTGTTTGGTTTGGGAGGTAGAAGAATGGGCCCGATTAATAGGCAGACACATCATCCAATAGACCCAATCTGGCCAATAGCATACAAAAGCCTGCACGGACAATGTTAAAGGACACGCCACAAACGTTGGAGTGAGGAAGTGCTGGTCGTAAATTATTTTCCCTGATATTCCCTGAGAGGTCGTACAGTGTGCACGCACCGAGCGAGGAATTTCCATTTCCGGTATCTATTTCCTATTGTTCCGCTGCAGCTTTGCTTTATCGAGGTCACCGGTACACACCGGGTCTTGTAATGTGTCGTGCTGTGCGCGTTGCACACCTTGCAGGCGCACAGCACGCCACCAAAGAATACGATTGTTGTCGATGCAAATCACACAGAGACAAACAGGAAGTAACACACGCACACACACGCACTAATTGACCATATCGTTTGTCTCTTTCTTTTTTTTTTGCAGCATGCCATCAGCAAGCGGCCCAGCAAGCCCACCAACGGTTGTTCGCCCAGCAGGTCAGCCCAGCGGACAGTACCTCGCCGGTGCACTCGGAACGTTCGTACATCGGCAGCACCAGCCTAGCGACACTGGCGGCAGCCGGCACCACACCCGGTGATCTTTCGATCGGTGCCCATCTGGGCACGGGCCGTACCGGTTCCGGGATGCGCACACCAAGCCCATCCGACTCGGAACGTGGCGGTGATTCGCACCATCTGCACGGTGATACACACACCGAAAACTCGGACGACGTCGATATCGAGGAGGGCTGTGACGAGGAGATTGACATGATCGATGACACGGACGACGGCAGTATGCCAACGGAGCGGGGCCACCAATCGAACGGGATGGGGCACAAGAAGCGCAAACGGCGTGTCCTATTCTCCAAAGCGCAAACGTACGAGCTGGAGCGTCGGTTTCGTCAGCAGCGCTATCTGTCCGCTCCGGAACGGGAGCATCTGGCGTCGTTGATCCGGCTCACGCCGACACAGGTGAAGATATGGTTCCAGAACCATCGGTACAAAACGAAACGGGCCGCCCACGAGAAGGGCGCACTGGATCATCACGGTGGCCATGGAGGGGGAGGGAACGGTGCGGGGGGTTTACCATCACCAAGGCGAGTCGCTGTGCCGGTGCTGGTGCGCGACGGGAAACCTTGTCTCGGGGGAAGTAAGCAACCGCACGACCTTCTGACAGCGGTTCCCGGTGCGGCTCATCTGCAGCTACCGCCCGGATTCCAGCATGCCAGCCTGCTGCATCATGCGGCGGCCGCTGCTGGCCGATGGTGGTCGTAGACGAGCCGTGTAAAGGTACACAAGCGGGCACGGGATCCCGGCGCCACCTTTCCGTTCAGAAGGTGGTGTAGCGTGAGCGCGAGAAGACGGCAGCTCTGAACGAAACAGTCACGTGGTCATGGGGAGTAGGTGTGTTTGATGTTTTACGTAGGGCAATATATGTAAAAAGTAAGCATGCGGACGCGTAAAGGAACTCTTCTGGTACATCTCCGGACATTTTACGAGTCCTCCTCCGCGGGAGAGTTAGTCCTGAGGTATGGCATAGGTAGCTGATAGGTGTAGCTAACAAAAAGAAGGAGCAAGAGATTATTGTATTTAAATACGTTTATAGTTAATTTATGTAAACCTTAGTTTCCCACCTCCAAAAAACAGAAAATGTGTTTATCGATAGAAGGAAAAGAAATGAAAATACTTACAGCAGCTACAAAAAAAAAACACAAAAATAAAATAACTAATCTAAAAAACTACTTTCCTGATGCTTTTCTTCTCAAAAAATGTCTCCCAGCAAATAACAATAAAAATACACACAAGAGCACTTGTCACTCATCTCCAACATCGAAGTTACCAGCGTATCTCCAACAGCAACCGTTCCAAAAAGGGTCCACAGCATTGTTTGCTTTGATTTATGATCGTTTCCCCGCAAGAAGTAATTTGCTTCGCCCAAGCAGCGCAACAAACGGGTTTTGAAGTTTGAGCCGGAAATCAATAGGATTTTCGATCGGAAACTCGTTCGGACAAAGTTCTTCCGCTTGGAGGACAATTGATGACGTGCGTGTGTAGCTCTTCTTTCTTTAACTGCTAAAAAGGACACATACACACAAAAAAGGGATCCGAATGAGAAACGGAAAGGAGCAAGCAGCAGCAAACACAATGGGTGGACCTTTTTTTCTGGACACGAAGCAAAGACCGGAAACGGAACACTAGCCTCCTTGTGTCCTTTGCAATTGGATAAGAGATGAAAAGAGAGGACCATAGTTTTCTGTCGCATTGTCCATTGACACAGAAGTGTCCCGAAAAGTCAAAGAGTCGATAAACCGGATATTATTGCGGAGATCAAGGTTGGGAGAGTTTTAGCGCTAAACCAATCTAAAATTAAAAACGACAACCATTTTTACTTCCAAATGTTACATATCCTCCTAAAAAAAAGACTACTTCAATGGACAAAAGAACAGCGGGCGTTCGTGAACCGTACCGTAAGGTGTTCCTCAAAAGTCCTCGATTTCGTTTTGCACTTACCTTATGTGTGACAACGCTCCTACAAAAGCTGTCATAAAGCAGGTCAATAGGCACAACTCAAGGATAGGTGCCGCATCCACTTGTGGATGCCTCGTGTAGAGAAAATCCTTCAAGTGCATTATCCTGTGTTTAGAAAACAGGTCCCAACGTCCGGATGTTGCACACAAAGTCATTCATCGATCAAGTCATTCTGGAATCAGGTCCTTCTTTTTGGCACGAAGATATGTGGGAAAATGTTAGTACTTCGTTAAAGGAATTGGCAGATAAAATGCTACTTGCTTCGTCATGTGGCTTTCGGTTCCGTCCGCTTTCACACTGATTAGCTGAGAAGACTTTGAATTGTTGGTCATCATCGCCGAGATTGGTATCGTTGGCTGGGTGATGTCCATTCCATCTAGCATACGGTAGGGATCGAAACGACATCGCCTATCGATGACTTTCACTTCCGGAAGCATGTGTCCAGCCTCATGAGCGCTCGTCGAATTGTTGATGAGTTTAATCCAGTTAAGGATTTTACTAACAATTATTATCCCTTTTAGGAAAAGATGTACAAACTTTCAATGCACACTAAACCTTAATATATGCAAAAATCGTACTAGCAAAAATACTAAACGGTTCGTTCAATCCCCGCCGATTCCACCTCTTTTTTTCGAAAATATCGAGCAGACGAAGATGCTTCTATCCTACCCAACATCCAGCAACACCTACCCACACCGTGTGTCCGCATGCCCGTTACCCGGTCACATAAATTCACATTATGTTTATGATACCGTTTGGTCCTTCGGTCCGGAAACGGAAAGAAATTCGCTTGAATTCGTACGTACGGACCGTTGCTTCACAGGATGGATAAAGGGAAGAAGACGGAGAGGAGGACCGGGTTCACAATGTGGACAACAAAAGGGCCCATATCCTCGAAGTGCGTTCCGTCCACTCCACACCGCAGCGCCTATCTCACGCTTCGGTCTACGCTTCGGTTGGTTTTTATGACTTATGACCTTCCATTCCATTAGGACTATTATTTTTACTATCATCTCCTCGCGGCTCGCGCGCTCTGCCTGTCTACCGCTCACTGGCCGGCGCAATTCGCACACCGTTATTCGTCTTCATTCGCTCCTTATCCGACGGGGGTTTTGTAACAATGAAAAATGATCGGAAAAATATGCTTTGCCTTCCTTTTTTTTCTGCCCTGTGTGTATCATTTTGGGTACGATCCTTGCACATTTCTTTCCAGTTCAGCGAAACATCACAACAGGCAAATGGGTGTTTTTACGTGGAGGGGTTGGGGGTTAACAAATCGCTCCCAAACACGGACACGGATGGTACCTTTTTTTGGTCCTACACTCCTAAACTGTCCAACGGGAAGATAATTCTCGCTGTTTTTCCGTCTCGCTTGTTGGGTGTGCTCGTCCTATTCATGGTACGGAGCATAAGGCAGCCTCTTATCTTGTACGTCGAGCGTGACCAACGGTGGCGTAGGGGTCGGATGACGCTCGGCCATTCGGTGCATAACTTCACACTACAAGCATGAGGGATTAGGGAGATATTCCTGTGCTATACGTTCGTCATATCCGTCTATCTATTTAGAGTTTCTGTAGTGGAACGACACTTCACCAATGAACTTGGTTCATAGATGCTTTGCTCCAATCGAAATTGGAGCGAGACCGAGTACCCCCAGAGGCGGATTTAGCCCGTCGGTGGTCCCCTATCACATTGAGAACGTTAATTGAGAGAGAAAATTCTTTGTAGATTCGGGGCTCCTTATGAACTTCCACGTCCGTTTAATCCGTGTATCGTAAAACCCATCACTGAGTACCAGAGCCTTAAGGCAGCAGGTACCTTGTTTTCTCCGGCTGATCGTCTCTGCTGTGATGTGAGGTCGTCCACCACAAACGCCTGCTTCCTTCCTAGGACTATAAACGAGCTGGTTCGGGCCTGAGAAAACCCTGCCTTTCGATTAATATTTCTTTCATCAAAATGCTAAAATAAAGGATATCTAAAGATTTAAGCATTGATCTATTACCACACCTTGGTGCTCCACGCACAACGCCACTTAAGATCACTCGAAAACGTGAACTACGTGAGCGAAATAATTTTTGCCCTATTTGCTATCCATTCACCAAACTCGATCAGTGTCGGATGTCGTACATTAGCTTTCTGGTTAACCCATTCTAGCTGAAAATCCTCCGGCAGTTTCTGAACCAACGCCTCCAATGTTTGGAAATCATTCAAATACTCCACGTGTCCCGCTGCACTGATGGCACGGCATATACCCTCTACGGCCAGTCCAAAATCCATCACCGTCGTCCATTCGTCCCCCTTCGGTGCCGGAAGGTCACACATTTTGTTCAGCAAAGACATACAAATAAGTCTCGTGGTGCCGAATCGCATTTCTAGCTTCGCGATCGCCAATTCCAAGGTGGACGGGTGCAGCAGCAAGTAACGTACCGCCTCGTAAGCTTTACCGTGCAGATGTTTACGCAAGCGAAGCACATTCTCCGCTTGCGTGTAGCCGCAGGAGATCGTCGAGGTGCGGAACAGCTCGATGAACAGGGGCCACTCTTCGGGGGTACCGTCGAAGCGGGGCAGCAACTGTCCACGACCCGCTACACGTGCATCTATCTCCGCTTGGCTAAGCTGGTGCATTTCATCCGACGGGGAAGACTTTTCATGCGACATGTTTTGGTTATGGCACTACAGGAACGAACGGAATCTTTATCAATGCGGTGTATCACACTTGACTGTAAAACTTACCTTTTTAAATCAATCTTTCGAATGTCCGTTTGATCTGTTTACCTTCTTTCAAAATAGTGGCAACTTCTGGAGGCCTTGCGATCGTGATTTTAACACTAACGAGCTTTTAATTTATGATTTAGAAGAGCAAAACACCACTAACAACGGTCACGAGGAGTTAATGAATTCTAGAAGCTCTTGCACAAGTAGTAAACAATGTGAAATTAGACAAATGTCATCAGTGAATCACAGTGGTCACCATCCATGTTATCAGAACTGCAATAAAATTGAATTTTTTTTTTTTAGTAACTTTAGTAAATTAGTAGTTGAGTATAAAATAATATGCTTTACTTTATTTTTGCTATCAGTGGCCTAATCGCTGTCTATCCAGCGCAATCCTAGATATTTGGTCATCCTATGTTCACGCCAGCTTAAATAGATATTCTTCTACTTTCTGTGGCTTAATGATTGGTTAGTTAAAACCAGCCACCTAATGGCTTACGAGACTTATTGATAGCACGTAGTTGAACAATCCTGACAGCAGTCAAAGCCGGTATGGTAGACTTCTGCCCCAACAAGAAGGTGCTCGTCAGCGACCCGTTCGACACAAGGCGTAGAGGAGCAAAGCGAGCCCGTTGGCTGGATCAAATGGAGTCAAACTTGTCGGAGATCGGATGCAGCCATGGATGGAAAACTGCAGCCCTTGGACCGAGTTTCCTTCGCAGGCCAAAAAGACGAAGAATAAGAAGAAGAAGAAGAGGAAGAAGTTGAATAATCAACCCTCACTACGGTGGAACGGTCCGGATTAGATTTTATCTGTACGGGGTATTAGAAACCCTCTTAAAGGGTTTAAGGGTCAAAAGCCTCTAAAATGCTAGATGCACTATTGTGGGCATCATGCTTTAGTACACAGCAGGAGTAACTGAATTGTGTGATAATTTAGGAAGACAAGGTCTATCAGAGATGTTTGAGGAACCCAGGACACACCCAAAAACAATAATATCATTGGTATTTGTTTTTGCTAAACAGTCTTAATCGTCGCTTGTGTTAATCATAATTGGAGTCTAATGCAACATCGCAACGCATGTGATTTTTTTCTTATCGCATCAATTAAAGCCATGCAATAGATGTGATTTACATGCTTCATTCACTATCACACCATTTGCGGCTGACAAAACCCAGATCTGTGTGTGGTAAGAATCCGCTCAGCGATAACGAGTGTAAATTAGTCGAACCGTTTATAAGTAGCTACGCATCGCACTACGAAGCACAGTCTAATTTTCGCTAGTGTCGAGTAAAATGGGCCTCTGGTACTTAGTGTTTCAGTGCGCAATCATCGCGGTGGTTGCACAAGATAACAGTCTTCCGATCAATCGAATATATGCTTTAGAAGCGGCCATGACATTAACCGAATCACGAATACTGGAGCGTATAGAGCTGTTGGGTGATAAAATAAATAAGTTTAACGAACGTGTCGATGAGCTGAAGCGTGACATTAGCAGCATACAGCTCGGGCTAAGTGAACCGAAAGATCAAACGATTCCGTCTAAAACCATCTCATCTTCATGCACGCAACGAAAAGCAGATGAAATGTTTAATACAACACAACAACTGTTCCGGAATCTTTCCGATCAGTTACAACACCTTTCCACGTCAACCGAAAAACGGATGATCAATCTAGAGCACCAGCTCGTAAGACTTCCCGAAGACACGGGCGTGTACTTCATGCGGCCAAATACAAATTTCCTGCTAAACTTTACCGTATCACGTGACTGGACGAATAATCATGGCTTCGGCGGCAATTGGATCGTGTTCCAGCGACGGCAGAACGGATCGCTTAACTTCTATCGCAACTGGACCGAGTACCGGGAGGGCTTCGGCGATGTACGCGGTGACCATTGGTTAGGTTTGGACAAGCTGCACGCGATCGTGAAGGTGCGTCAGCATGAGCTGCTGATCGTGCTGGAAGATTTCGACGGTGTGATTGCGTACGCCCATTACGACGATTTTAAAATTGGAAATGAAACTGAAAAGTATGTAATAAAATCGGTCGGACGGTATAAGGGTACGGCCGGTGATTCGTTTTCTTCGCACAAGGATGAACTGTTCTCTACGTACGATCAGGATAATGACAAGCATACGGCGAACTGTGCCGAGTGGACCAGTGGAGCTTGGTGGTTCTACAAGTGTCATCAGTGGTACTAAGCATCCTCAGCTGCTAGTGGATGATGATTACACTTCTCTAATCTATTGTTAATCTATCTATTTCTTCTCTTTGCAGTCATTTGAATGGGGAATATTTTACTGGAAATCTTGACCGTCCAGCTGGTATTATGTGGTATGGCTTTCGAGTCAAAAAATCACTGAAGAGCTCCAGAATGATGGTACGACCAGCCGAGTGAAAACACATTTCAGTTAACCGGGGAGCTTAAGTTGAGAAACATTGTCAACTTTTAGGAAGCTTGTAAATTAAAATCTAGCTTGTTAATAGTTTGTAACGATAGAATAAAGATTCATCATGCAATGTTGTTTGCAATCGTATTTATCCTTCTAACAGTCCTTCTTTGATCGTGTCTAGTCCTGTGATATTCAAACTCTATAAAGAATCGAATCGAATTAGACCCGAATTGACAGTGTTGCTGACGGGAACAAAATCGGATGCGAAGCTTCCGCCGTTGGGTTGGGACCGATCAGGCGAAGAACTGACCAGATCCTGAACCCTCGCGCAGTTCCTTGTGCGTTGCCAAATTTACCCGGATCAGGCTTGACGGGCGTTACCAGCTTTCCTAAGGTGAAGCGGGTTAATTCCTCTGATTCTTCCGACGGAGTGGGGAAGCACTACTGGAGTACGAGACCACCATTTGGAGGGAAGGCTTGCCGGTCGGCGCCAGCTTTGCCAAGTCAGGCGAGATAGCCTTTTTTTGCTGGAATCGCCAGGAAAAGTACCTAACTGCGGACGAAGGCGCTGCCGGTAATACCTTCTCCTAATTCTTCCGACTGCTGGAGTGCTGGACCAACATCTGTAGGGAAGGTACAGGTAAAAGAGCTTACCCGTCCTTGAACGTTCCTCCCAAAGACCTACAAGTTATGTGGGATGAGTTTCAGAAGTAAGTCTCTTTATTCAAAAACTCTTCGTTCTTATGTACTAACTTCGATCCCATGATCGATGTTGTCAAAAAGAGAAAGAGTTATCTTTTCCGATCTTATTCGACACGTCGTTGGGACGTAGAATTTTTATTTCACAATGCAATAATTTCGAAATGCGTACTTTACTCTTGCGCTTGCGCTTTTTTTCTTTATTTTGGTTTTCGAATTTTGGTTTCGACAAACAGATTTGAATATACGAATATACTTTATCCGTTTTAATACGATAGAGATTCGGTTAGGGTTAGGATTCGGACTCGATTGGGGTTCGATTGAGATTCTTTACGATTAGCATTCTCAAGCTTATTTGGATGAGATTGGAGCTGAAATCAACATCATTTACATCGTTAAATAGTCCTATCAACAAAACAAAAGGATGACTTTTAATTCTTTTTATAAAAATCACAGCTATGATGGTGAAACGATGTACCTTCCGCTACCAATGCTGTGTAGCTTATCCTTACCGGAAATGGAACACAATACGGACCCCAACCGTGTAGGTAGGTAGGCCGACACACATAATCTATGGGTAATTGAGTTTTAAAGTTGAGTTTTTTGTTCAATTGATTGCACCCGGATGGTCCGGATGGCTTCGGCACGTGGCCGGCATTATGCAAACACCGAGCTGACTCAACGATTACTGACTAATAGAGCGTACGGGGGTGAAGAATTTTCGATCCGGAAGAGACACAAACGGATGGTATCGGTGAGGAAAAAAGGGGTAATTTTCATCCTACTTCAAACTCATATGTGATTTGTTGTGCTGTTGAAGCATAATTGAATGTGAAACGAGTGTCGTTCTAGCCTCTTCTAACCTATCCATATTGAAACGATCATCGACAATCCGATTTCGTAATGCACCTGGACTAATCCACACGCATTGCCAGACTCTTCTAATTGATCAAAGAGGGTGTAAGTTTTCACTTTTCCAGCTGGTAGAAAACACACACACACACACCACATATAGTCCTCACCGTAAAGGGCCATATAACTGAAAAGGATCCATCGTCACCAAACGCTTTAATTATTACTTCCCTGTCCCGATTAAAAAAGTCAATTCATGGATCGTTGAATCATCGTTCGTTCGTTCATCCTTTCCCGGAAGTCCAGCTAGCTGGGTGCAGCGCACGCTAATTGACATCGCCCAAAAACCTCCACCTAGCCCTTGTTTTTCTTCAGCTTTTACCAGCCAAAGGATCGTAGAGAAAAAGGGGTGTCAAACTTATTGTTTGCTGTGTCGTCGTGTGGTTTCAGGATGTATCATCATGTCCACTGACAGGGCTAAAACCAAGGGGCCAGAAGATTGAGATAGCTAGAAAGGGGAAATTATATCAACGTCATCATTACCGAGCGCGTGGTCGGCGCGGGAGGCAGTAAGTGCTTGAACACCCTCGCCCTGGGCACGTGACGGGCGACTGTCTTGACTGTTTTGACTGGGGTGCGCAAGTGTCTGGAGCATGGACATTGGTTGGTAGTGATAAAATTACAACCAGAACAGATCATCATTGCGTTGTGCATTTGCATGTTTCGAAGCTATTCTGGTGGCCATTGTGCCCATGTGATGAATAATGATGCCACCACCAGTAGTAGTGGCAATAAGTGGTATACGAGTTTGTGCACGAGCGATTTCAGGAAATCTCAGTTCAATAGGTTAGTTTTGGGCTGATATTCTGATAGCGGTTCCCACGGCAAGAGAGAGAGAGAGAGAGAGAAATTTGATTGTTTTGTTGTGCCGAAAAGTCACGTGTTCAAGATACATGACATGACATCATGGAGTGGCACTTACAGGATTTAACAGCCCATAGAACAGCCATTGGAATAGAACAAACAACGCGGAACTCGAGATAAACAATCTTTTTCGACTTGAACACACATTAGATCAGTTTAGCTACGCTGTTTCAATTAATAACACAATTTTCGATTCTTTTAGAACATTTTATATTTATTTTGGTTGACAATCACCACTCTTAACTGAAAGAGCTAATGAGACCCTTCCAGTGCTGAACGGTGATCTTCTGCTTGTGGCGATAGCACACTTATCCATAGAAGTACTAGCTAGCGCTACAGTATAAAGCCGGAGCACCTGGACTGGTCTGTGTCAGGGACCTTGGAGTGCTTTTTGATGATAAGTTGAACCAGTATGTCCAATTGGAGAACATAGTCACCATCCTCTTGGCCTACTGAAGCATCTGGCGCAAGATCTAGGTGATCCGACTTCGATAGAAACGCTCTACTGCCCGCTTCTCTGATCTGCTCGATGAACTCTATCCAGCGAAAATTCCGAAAATTCGCTTTAGATACGTTGCAACAGCATGAGTGTAAAAAGCTTCCTTTACCATATGTCTGACCATGGTCAGGACGAGTCGCCATTTAGCCAACGATTGCAAGAACCTAGCCTAAACAAATCTTCGAGTAAAGTGATCCTGGACTTTCTGGCTGTTTTTTTGTTAAATCTCTAAAACAAGCCTCACAGTTGCACAACACCACCACAAACTCCTAAAGATCGTACGCTACCGTAGCACGAATCAATTGATCGCACGATCGTATCCTTCTCAGCAGCCACTCGATCACGTTCATCCGCTCTGCCAAAGCTCAACATTCCACATTCGATACGCACACGCAACAAGGAAACTCAATACCAGCTTTCGCGCCCTGTGTGGCCTCACACTATCCAGCCCACACCGACCTGCACCACCTGCAAATACTTCTGCACAAAGAAAATCAAATTATCCTAATCCACCGGTGTGCTACCGGTCTCCGCGCGGACTGTCAGATCTTTCGGCCTGCGAAAACAAGCTACGAATGGGCAAATAATAAAAGGCTTCTCCGGTCCGGACGTCCGGGAGGGCAAGCGGTGTCTTACACACACGCACGCAGGATGGAAAGGAGCAACATTTGCATAGCTTTTTTTTCGGTTTGGTTTTGGAACGTACACGCCGAAGTAATTACGACCGACCGAGCGGTGACAATGGCGGCTTAAGGTAAATATCAATTTGGTCGTTAAAATGGGCCTTAGATTGGTGGACCATTGTTTGTGTTGGTTTGTCTTGTCCTTTACCACGCCAACCGCAATGGATCGGAAGTGGGTTTTTCCTTGTGTTGTCTACGTTGAGATGAGGCAAGCAATTAAAGCGTAAATTATTAGCTACTTTAAGGATCTGTACCGTAGAGAGGCTGTATAATGGCAATGTTCTATAAAGTGGAGTCGGCATTGAAAAAATAAAATAAAATAAATAAAATAAGAAGTATGATGTATAGCAGCAAGGATAAGAGAAAAGATATGATTTAAGAAGAACATTAAAACAGTTAAGTTTAAAACAGCTAAAAAGCTTTTTAGGGCAAAGAATTTTTGCAATAGAAAAAGGGCTTCGAATTTCCGCTAAAAAGTATTGATTTTTGTAAAAGTTGTGTTAACTCAAAGCGTTATTAACTAGAGTTATTATCTAGAAAGTTTTCTCCTAACGCAAGGGAAACTTTTTACAGCGTTTGCAGTTGATTTAGAACGATTGAAGGATCGGTAAGTAAAGATTCATCACAAGTTTTATTACTGGACAACAAAAAGCTGCAGCTAGTGAGACACATCCTGAAGACTACCTCTCAGATCTTGGCCACCCAACAGGGATGAAGGAACCATAAAAGCTTTACTTATAACTGGGGTCTATTTAAAAAATGGGGGACTCAAGATCAAAAACTGAACTTAAGTGAATTTTAAATACACTAAAATGGTATAAATATATTTTTATTTCATCTTATTATAGTTTAAGTATAACGGCTTGCTGCCGTATTCTTAGCTCGCCTCGAGCTGATTTTGTACAAATTTCTCTACTAAAAATAATTCATAAAAATTTTCATGGTCTAAAAACTTGAGTACTTGAAAAACTTGTTACGGAAGTTACTAATTAGTTACAAAATAAATTTATTAAAAAAAATGGTAAAATGAAAAGAACAAACCCCATTTTGTTCCAACCTACTTCAACAACTCAATTTATTGATAATCAAGCCATAAAGCACGTATTCCTAAACCTAACCCAAGTCTAAACTATTCCAGATACTTACCAAAAAGGCTCGAGAGCCATCCTTATTCTCAAAACCCCTCAGTCATCATCCTACTAAAGCTGCCAACACACACACACACACACAGTTCCTGCCCGCATCCTTTTGTGCTATTGATATCTATTATTCATCATTAGTTATTTCACTAATCACGTTCGTTAACACGCGCTACGTTCCATCACCTCGCGCTTTTGTTCCGACCCTTGCGTGAACACCGAATGCATGAATGAGTAAAAACGAGAGGCCCAAAAACACCCCGACGGCAAACAGTAACAACATAAGAAAAAAATCACCATCTGCCCCCGCCTGACCTTTTCTTTCCCCCGGTGACCTTTTGAATGTTGGACCGAAACGTGGGTGAATCGTTCGTTTGCCCTAGCACCCGGCACAAGAGCACGTCCGAGAGTGTGCGACGGGATGGCCACGGTAAAAAGGCGAAAACCCCCTGCGGGGATAATGATGATGATAACTTTATTTTCGCTCCCGGTCTAGGATTGGCTCATATCCGGTTCCGGGCTCGGTTCGGCTCCATTCATCCTGTCATATCCGAAAAACGTATCAAAACGGCATTCAACAACGCGCGCACTCGCGCTAGGATCGTCGCTTTGTCCTGGTCGTCGTCCCCGACGGTCGTCATTTCACTCTCGCTCTTGGCTGATCCCTCGTTCGCTTGCGATCCGTTTGATTGCTTTATGTAATGCTTCTCCTTTTTCCTTCCCGGAGCGTGGAAAAATTCAATCACCAAAAATCACCCTCTCTACGACCAATCACAGCCCTCGGAGCTGGGTGGAATTCGGAACACACACACACGGATCTGTGCACGATTTGCGATTGTGCAATAGAGAAAGTTCGGCATCCGGAACATGGGGGAAATGTGGTTCGAGAAATGGTCACACAGGAAGGATAGTGAGCTGTTTTCTTCTAGTCTGCATTCAAATCGGACACACGTTACAGCTTGTCCGGCGGCTAGAAGGATGCGAGAACTGTTGAGCTTAAATAGAGCAGAGAGAGAAGCTCGATCAAGACGCTTCTTTTTGTCAATATATTTAAATTAAGTGTCCCTTCCAGAAGGGAAGCAGATTGACCGATTGACACAAGGACAAAAAATGGCCCCGGAAGCTGAAATGGCAAGTGATCGAACCTTCGCAACGAGACAGCAACTTAATTTGAATACACTGCTGCTGACGACTCTCTATCGGTCCTTTACTTTCTTTTCCCCTTGCTCAATGTCAAGACGATGTTGTGAGGATTTTAGCTTTAGTAGCTGGAGCGCTTGCCTTACAAGCTTGCCTATTACCAAGGAGGAACGGGTGCTCAAGCGGAGAGTGGGGTTATCGCTGTCGATCTGTTTGCCGAGCCCGAGTTAATGGTTTTCTAATTGCGTGTTTATTTTCTCAATCGCACCCCGCATTTGTTTGGTCAGAACGAACAAGGAAGGAAATTGAGCTGACATGGATAGCAGGAAGTTTTCGGTTGGTCTAGATAAAATCGAATCAGATAGCATTAGAATGGTAAGAAACGGCTTAAGAGGCGATTAAGTGTTTTTGAGAGGAAAACTTGTCAAGCTCTTGTCGACCATTTTTACATTTTTTTTGTGAAAGAACTAGGAATAACATAATATCTAATTTGCCTAAAAGAAAATTATCCTCTGAGCATATCGTGGATCTGTAGAAGATGCCTTACCAAACTTTTTCGTACGACATAGTTGGATAGTCAGCTCTCGAAGGAACGGTCCGGATGGGATTTGATATTAGATATTGCCCTGTGAAGACCGGCGTCAATATCGCATAGGTCACCGGACCGGAGAGTTAGACATTTTATAGGCTTAGACTTTCTCCATGGCACTCCATAGCGATTTTGGCACGAGCAGCAAATAAATATATTTTAAAATTGTGTAAATGATTGTCCTTTGATGTTAAGGTGAAAGGTATCTCAGGGTGAGGATTGCACGTGACGATATTACGTCCTGAGCTGTAGGACGAATTCGAAGTCGTCTAAAAATTCGCCTATCTTTGATGAGAGATCAATAACGAAAATAGCATTACAATTTTAATATACATTACACTAACAACAGCCATCAGAACGTGCTTTGATTGCAGTTAAATTCGCTACTAAAATCCTCATCTGTGAAAATTTCAGTCACGATCATGTCGTGAGAAAGACACCGAACCATGCAATAGGTTAAAACGGTTCTTGGACCGTCTCTATGGACCGAGTCGGCAACGGAGTTAATGCATACATTCTTTAGACACACACTGGTTTAAAAATTTCAGTCAGTTTGGTCTGCTAATTCAAATCCCGTCTAGACACCCGTTTTTTCATAGTAAAGCCTGACTATTCAACTACGAGGTATCAATAATTCTAGTAAGCTCTTCGCTTCCCGGCTATCCTTGGAAGGTCGACAAGCCAAGAAGGAATCGGTTTTTAATATTAACAGATTCAATTTATTCGTTTTAATACAAAGGTTTTAAAATAAATCATTGTCAAATATTTAATAATCATACCAGCAGTGAAGAAAAATACACCAAACAAACTGTATAATCGATATTTAATCGGATTTAATAAAAATCTATCACACCATTTCTCCGTCCGTGTCTTGAATTAAAAGAAAAAAAAAAACGGAGTAAAAACTAATCCTTCTTGCTAAAACTATTCCCAACGAATAGAAGTTCATAAAGGAAAGGTGCGAAAAAAATCCACCCTCGCACAAATAGCAATTCCCAATTCCCAACATTGTGTTTGATTGCTTTCTAACAGGCATTGTACAGATTGTTTTTCGATTATCGTTTTGCGGGTAGAATTCTCCTGTGCTGAGGTTCTGTTGTAATTTGTGTTACTGTTGTGTCACTTTTCTGGTTTATCCCTTGTCCATTGTCAAGCCTGAAGGAGGGGGCAATATAGCAAACTTTTCTGCCGGACGGAAAATTTTCCTTCGTCTTCGGTTCCGCTTTAGCTTAAGAAACGGCAATGGTGTCAGTTTAACGGGAAAAAGAAAAACAAATTGAGTCTTCTCTCGACCTGCGTTCTCGACAGCATCCTTATCCGATACGGGTACTGTGGGTGAGTTAATTGAATCCTGTTTGCTTTTGTTTGCTGCTGATGGCAGGACATGTTTTGTGATTGAGTTTAGATCGATTATTTTGATCTTTTTTGGAATTTTTTTTTCTACTAGTTTCTAAAACATTTTCACACAATTTCCCTTGTTTATTCGCTCTACAAAGAGGTGTTAATCAACCCCTAAATATTTAACGCTTTTCCCACCACGTTTAAACGCATCAAAACCCCCGGAAAAACGAGGTTCACAGTCGATCAAACATTCATAACACCTTTTAATGATGCTATTAAACGGTTCCTTGCCTCAAAAACAACATTACATCCTCCCACAGTCCACAATTTTCCACAAGCGGCATTTGTTCTGTGAATTGTTCGCTCGGACGAATTCAATTTCTTTCCACAACACACACACACACGCGCGACCTTTACAGTGGCTGCAAAGTGACGTACCGTGTTGCGGTAATAAAATTCCTTCCCCCTTCCGCTCTAGCTAAGCGGGTCGTATTTGTACAAACCACACGGGGGAGGAAAACTCCGAGCAAACAATATGTTTCCCATCGGTGCTAATGGGCAATGGGGTGGCCGGGTTGGGTGAGTTTATCGATGCCCAACGAACCCTTCCCCCTTTTGGTAAGGCGCAGCATCGAAGCAACACAATCAAACAACCAGATTGCGGTTGCAAACGGTTGCCACCAGCAACCGTCCGTAAGCAACGCCCACTAGACCAATGATTCCCCCAAAGGCGGATATGGGTAATGAAATTTATTTTAATTTCAAAACCAATTTTTCACCACCACCAACCAGATCAACCACAGGGAGGGGGGGGGGGGGGGGTTTGTCCCCTTGCGAAGTCAATTGTCACGGGCGAACAATAAGAGTTGCCCATCCATTAAAGCAGTGATTGATGAAGAGTTATGTCTTTTTGTGTTTCTTGCTGTACTAAACTTTATTAAAAAATGTAATAAAAATGAAAACAAAAACCCCTGCAAGCCTCGCTTTAATCTTGAACGGCATGTCAAATTTAAAAAGTTCTAAATTAACTGTCATATTAGTGAAAGATGCTAACAGAAGTAGGAGGAACGCGTGCTCGTGGTACAAGATAGAGAAGGCATCTTCACAAGCAGCACAAGTTTGATCGTATATTGGGGGGGAGAGAAAGTCAAAGTTTTGCCTTTGGATTCCGGTTCCACTCCTTCTTAAGGGATGATGAAGACGTTGGAATGCAATAAGCAAAATGGTGGAGAACGTTTATGGTGGGAGCACGATGCACGATTCGGTGAAGATTTGATGCTTATTAGATTTGTTTTCTCAATCATCAACAACCGGGAGAGCCGGAAACGGTTGACGTGGGTTTGAGTGAAGGAAGAGCTGACTTAAATCCTTTCCGTCTAGAGTGAAGCGTTGGCCACGAGGAGATCGGCGGAAATATTAAGCAAGAGAAGATTGTCTTACATGCTGTAACGGAAATTGGCAGAGGAAATAGATTTGGGTGATCAAACGTACTATTAAAAAGTTTGTTCGAGAGTTTCAAGTTCTCCATTTGCGTCTCGTTTTGCATCAATTTTCTTAAACATTATTTCAAAACTATCTTAACGATTATCTTTTCTCTTCACAGCTTCCCCGTTGGAAACTGAAAAAGTCTTTAACCATTCATGCTCACTGATCGCTATCTAATACCGAGCTTTTGAGCAGGACTTTTTGACTAACTGCTCCATGGGCCCAAAAAGCGATAAGCAAATTATCTTTCCTTATCCCCGAAGGGACGGCACCCCTTGCCGTCCACACACTGTGCTAAATAATTAACCAAACACTGAGACCAAGGGGCAGAGAGAAACCACAGAAAATCTACGATTATTACCGATTATAACAGCTTACGGTAATAGGCTGCTAATAACAAAACAAGAAACCCGATTTATTGCTTCCGTTTCTTCCGATCCAATTGGCCGATCGGTGGCAATTCTGCTTTAAACATTACAGTACTGCAAACAACAAGCTGTAGTAAAACAATGCCGCTTACCACACGAAAACGAAAATTGCCACCGAACGATTATTTGGTCCTGTGCTGGTCCTGTTAAGCTTCTCCCGGAGTCTCTTGGCTAAATCCGCTGCTAAGAAGCCACTGATCCTTTATTACATGACCCCTTCATCATCCTTCGACTGGTCGTCTCGCAACGATTAGCCTGAATGGGTGTGTGTGTGTGTGTGTGGTTTTGATGGCCCGAAAGGGAGACAAACCTTACGGATGGATCGGAATAGCAAAAACAAAAAAAAAACAAAACACAGTGCAATTATCGGATCGAATTTCCCAAACGCAAACACACCGACACACCGGTGACCGCACGCCGATTGGTCCCGATCGTATCAAAAGAATCGCCACGAAAAAAAAGGTAAGAAAAATCGGCCCGAAAACTCCGTGCAGAATAGAAAAATAATTCCAAGTGACAAAAACAGACGACCGAAACCAAGGTGGACCAAGGAGAAGATCGGTTTGGTTCTGTTTTTTTTCTTTTCCCCCGATGGAGGAAACTTTAACACCGGTTGATTGGTTTTTATTTTCTATCTTTGTACCTTTTTTACTCTTCGTGTGTGTTGTTTTTAAATGTCTTTTGTTCATTCCCTTTCCCTGCACTGTTACATCAATCTAACCGAAACAAGACCATCACTGGCAAACGAAAACAAATACAGTTGATAAGCCGCAAATTGATCCTATTAGAGTGTTTTTGTGTGCTTTTTTATTCACAATTACATTGTTTTGGACACTGTTTTTTTTTCTTTCGAAATTGGTTTCTTCCCACTGTGTGTGTGTATAATGTGCACGCTTACAAGGAGAAGTAGAAAAATAATAATAAAAACCTTGAAAAGTAACGAAAGAAATTATAAAAAGAAATTTGTGTTTAAGAAAAAGAAAATACAAATGTTCTCCGAATAAATGCAAAATTTCGCTGTATGTTTGCAAAGCTTCACAAATGAGAATTCAATGGTACCTATTCCGGCCTCGTCTACCACGCCTACTCTGTCCATAGGAACGGGCGAAAAGGACTTTTGTGGACTAGGTCGTCCGGTGCCATTCTCGTGACATTACCAACTAGCTCTCTATTTGATGGTGGGATCACCGAACAGCATAAGGAGCTAGCCATCGTAGCGACTTCTCCATTTTCCTTCCACACAAGCGGGGCCAAAATATTTTCTGAGTATTCCTCTCGAACACGGCTAAGAGGGTTTCCTCAGTTTTGAACATAGTCTAACGATTCAAAAAATTATGTTAGTACTTGAACTATAGTATTCCAGAAGAAGTTGTTCCACAGTTTCTAACATTGTTATCAGTATTTCACCCCATTGTAAATCAGTAACTTGGTTTTTGTCTCGTTAATCTTCAAACCGAGGTTTTGTGCCGAATGCTCGGATCCTTTGATAAGCTTCTGACACACAGGAGGGCCTTGGAATAGAAATTTGGAATATTTCTCTATAAAGCTCATATCCACAATACATAAAAATGGTCCAAAGGACTCTAATGGAAATAAGTATTCCATTGCTTCCTGTAAAAAACCTCTTTTTTTCGTTTATTCATAGAGGCTTTGAGTCTTAGAGACTAGATTTTGACTAGATGAATCTATTTTATCTCCGAAATTTTTAGAAAAAGGCTGAAAATATAGAGATCTCTTATAATTGTGCAAAAATTGTTTTTCGATTGGATATTTAAATTGGAAACAATTATTCCATTAACCCATTAGGTTTTTATTTGTGCAAACCCAGTACAGTTTCCATTGAATATGTTTAAATGTGTTAATATTTTAAGGGAATTATCCGAATAAGTTCTACAACGATAACAAGGTTAAGGAATAGTAGTATCTCTATATGTACAAAATATATAATTAAGAAAATACTTAGAAAGGGGCGAAACCTTGTCTCCAATTTTACCTCTCTCTTCAAGTAACCTTCGATAGCTCAGTTGGTAGAGCGGTGGACTGTAGAGAGTGAAAAGCAACAGAGAGAAATCCATAGGTCACTGGTTCAAATCCGGTTCGAAGGATGAAATTTAAAATTGATCTCTTTTTATTTTCATCGTGATCGTATTTTAATGATCAATTTTTTTTATTACAACTTTTACATAATTAAAGGTAAATAACGAGTTAAGATCTTCTTTGCTGCTTAAGAATAATTTGTGGGACAAAAAAGTGATAGAAAACTCCTGTAGCTAAAACCTGCACCTAAAGCATTATACTTATCGGTCATCTTTTCATCAACTTATGCACACGTTTATAGGCTGCATAAAGCACCATTTACACTCATTTGATTTGGATGATAAAAACCAAAAACCTCACCAATAGAAATCATCATTCGCAATGGAACCTTTGTGATGCGCTCAGCCATGCTATGAAAGAAGGCAAATGAGAAAGAAATCCTTAGTGGGCGAGAAAACACCGAAGCTCATTTCGTATGCCATAATGCGACGGCTCACATGACGGCCTGCGCCCCCGAAAAACCAAATTCTTCCACCGGTGGCAGGCAAGATTTATCTCGCTCTAGTTTATCACTTAATTAACACGCTAACACGTGTAAATGATCTGCTTGTTGATAATTAATTGACACCAGCCAACCGTTCGTTCCCGTTGGACGTTCGTTCGCTCACGCCAGAAATCTGTGTCCATCCACCATCACCTTCTGTGTATTTAGCTGCGTGGAATATAAATCGGCTAAAGGTCTAAAGCTAGAAGAATGAGGTACAGTGCGTACCAAAATTATAAGTTGCAGAGGAGAAAAGGGGCTGAAACTGATTTTAAAAATTTGTTGGGGAAATTGAAAGGATATAGTTCTTTTTTTTTTTAATTGATAAAGGACGGCCAGGCCGTATTGCTTGAAAGGATATAGTAATTTATCATAAAATATTTGCTTCAAAACACATTCAAGTAAATTAAAAAAATAGTTTCATAATTATACCTGCACTGTAAATAATAGTTTCGTTCAGTTCTAACCCTCCGAAAAATTGTCTTCGCCATCTCGACCAACAATCTCGGCTCTACTTGGCAGCGAAAACTCCGTGTCCGTGTCAGGGGCGTTGTTGTATCAAACTCACCCCCGATGGTTCACGGGGTGGTAACGCACACTATTAGCCTTCGGGCGGCCCGTCCTTCACACTCCCTTCCCAAATCCAACCATCCACTACCAGCGTTCGTAACAACTTTATTAAATTTGTAGCAAATCCCTTTCGCACCAGAAGAGCCCCCTCTGTAGCCAAAGCGGACGGCATGGAATGGAGGTGTGTATTTTCATCAAAACCACAAAATGAATATATAAATAATCCCCGAACGACGATGGCTGCATGTGTACACGCACACACACACACACACCCTACATCCCAATCTCGCTGTCTTCTCCGAAACGAAAACTGTGGCCAGGATGGAAGAAGGATGCAAGTCCCTCTAAAAGCAGGAAAGAAACGTAGACGACGAACACAACGCACCAACGATAATAGAGTGAAAGGATGCTTGAGCTGTTGAAAAGGTGGCCACTCCAAAGGTGGCCGGGAAAGCAAGACGGCAGGTGCTACGGAGTGTCTTTCGGTGCGATGGTGGAAAAGAAAATGGCTGGCTGGCTTTGGCTGGGCGGTTTTTTTTTTTTGTTGATGTTTGTATAAAACCACTCGGCAAACCACCCTCGGAGCTAAGGGTAGTTAGGGAGCTTGTGTTGGAGCAAATGGAACCGGAAGGAAGTCAGCCATTTTTGGGACGTTTCACTTTTACTTTCGGCCTGAGGGGAATATCGTAATATCCACAGTATAAGAGAGCTTCAAGCTCCAGGTTAGTTGGAAACAAAATTTGCAACAGAAAATAAATAAATCGATACATGAAGTATTTTCTTTTGGGAAAAGTTTTTCATTCAGTCACTCTAGTTGGGGGCTATAAGGCTTGCAGGGGATCCAGAGTTTTTTTTAAGCTTTCTCAAATATTTCTGCTTTGTAAATATGTTTGAAATATGCCGATAAAATGCACCCTGAACTCGAAACGCTTGTTCGTAGTTATGTTACAAAACATGGAGTTATTTTTGTCTAATATAAGAAAATAATTATCTAGAATATAAAACCATAATTTGAATTTGAATAATATTAGCTAAGTTCAAAACTTTCCATCCATACTGTGAATAATTTTACTGCAGCATCGATGTCTCGTTGTTTAAAAATAATATTCAACTAAAATTGATTGAACAAAATGCTTGGTAATGGTTTGTAATGGTTAAATGACCAAAAAAGATATAGACACAAATTTT
The DNA here is from genome assembly GCF_943734695.1 of Anopheles maculipalpis. Classification (NCBI taxonomy): domain Eukaryota; kingdom Metazoa; phylum Arthropoda; class Insecta; order Diptera; family Culicidae; genus Anopheles; species Anopheles maculipalpis. The sequence continues at coordinate 89,199,107 of NC_064871.1, forward strand.
ACTTGCCAAAAATTTTACTAATTCTATCAGTAACTCTAAAAAATGCAGAGAAAAATGTGTTTAGAAGTCCAGTAAATGTAGCAAAAATAAATCATTAAACACATACGAAATATATAAATGAACTTTGCCAAACTTTTTGCTACGGTATTTCGTGTGGGGCGCGGTGGAACGGGACACCAACAGAACCTCCAGCAACACCAAGGCGGAGCTGATGGTGAAAATCAGGTTAGTTTTCGCGGTCTTACCCCGCGAAACTGTCGCCAGGGCTTGTTCCCAGTTCCGAAGACGGGTGGAGGCCGTAATAGAAGCCGAGGGCGGATATTTTGAATAAAATGAATAAAATACGTGGTAAGCTACTATTTCTAAAACAAAAAAATTCCCCGATGATTAATTTTGCCATAAAACAATTTTTTTCTTTCTCCGTAGGTGACTGTCAAAATTATCCCGAACGCCCAGGGTTGGAATTAGGAAGCAAAATAAAAATAGGATAATATAAGATAAAGTAGGCATTAGATAGGATTAAGGATATAACAGATTACACAAAAATAATTGTCGGGTTTTTTTGTCAATCTCTCTCTACGGTATACTTCATTAATTCGCTTTAGAAAGAATTAGAATAATGTCCACCGCAAATTAAGCTTATAATTATTGTTTTAAGCTAAAGATAGGAAACCAATGTCAATGAAATTTATAACATGTATTCGAAAACGCAGCAGTTAAACAAATATTCAACAAACTAACTATCGGTTGACAATACGGCATTGTAGCATCATAATTATTTATATATAAATAAAACAAATAAATGAATGTAAGAAGATATTATACAACATTTAAAAACATGGCAACGTGTTTTACCTGTGTTTTTATTAAGGAATAAAAAGCAAAAAATTCATTCAAAGGTCTTTACACTAAATAATGTTTAAATACTTCAACTTTTCAGGCAAAAAACTTGATAAAAAAAAAACAACCTAAAACAAACTTATAGATACGAATCTGGAGTTGCACAGTAAAACTTAATAGAAAAATTGTCAACCAATTTTTGGTAAGAAAGATTGAGGCGTTGGAAAGGGAGCTGCATCGAGGACTTCTGCAGTAAACCTGCAGCAACAGGTTCATAATAATGGAACCCACTTAAGGGCCAAAAATGTCGACAAAATTACAGAAGTAACAGAAATTAACCGAGATGTTAGCAGTCGTTGCATCACTCAACATTTAAACGATGGTCAATACAGAACTAACCGCCAGTCCATTTCCACAGAGTGTGTAATTTGGTGGGACTCGAATGAAAAGATGTATTATGAGTTGTTCGAGTACAGCAAATATACTAACTTCAGACCCCTACTATCAACATGATGAACCGTTTGGAAGCTAACAATTGACCCGAAACGGTCAGATTGTTTTCCCACAATCGAATATTTACAACGCGTACCAAACAATTTTATGACAACTCATCATGGCTCATACTGAGAGGGATAAATTGTGCCTTTCATACCTGTTTATCGTTCATATTTTATTCCATTTCGCTGGCCAAAAATTTCTCACGCCTTTCCAAGCACACAAAGTGTCATCGAAATCAATTTCCACGAGACATATGTTTTATCGCTGCTCTTAAAAAATAAGTTCCCATTTCATCCCCTAAAACAAAACAAAAATACAGCAGGACAACAGACGAAATCAATTTGTTGCCTCGTAAAGCAGGTCAATATTTACTGTCACACGGCACACCGAGCAGCCGGAGAAGCTGGGTGGGCCATCGACAGGACTACATTTTGTTCTCCCCCATTCGCCGCTTTTCGACTACTATCGCAATTTGATCGCGATCAAACATCGGCACCGGTTCGCGACCGACGCGTGTTAAGGCGAGTTAAAACAAACCAATTTTCCTAATGTACCTCAAACACACAGACCAGGGAAGAGAGGAGCGACTCGTCTATCTTTTTTTTTTTGGTTATTGTTTGTTTTTTCCACGCGAGGTCAAGGGATGGTTTTGACCAGGTTCGGGATAAACAAGCGAAACAAACAGTACGGCAACACCGAAGGGCAAACAAGTGTGCGATCACAAAATACACAATCAAAAGTGAGAATCGAAAAAAAAAACAACGAACAAAAGTATGCAATCTGCATGACGTTGGATGTGTTTGAACGAACCGAACCGAACAGTATTTTGGGTGACACAAAGCGGTTCAATGGACAGCCGGAACAACCAACGGTGTAGCTGTTTGCGTTATGGATGGCACGCGTCACCGACATTAACTTCTGCTGCTGTCCACTTCTGAGACAGATTTGTCTGGTGTCTTGTCGTACCTAGTTCGGCAGAACAATGTGCTTTATTCTTGTGAGCGGAAGTAAAGTGAAGTGAGAAGTATAAAAAGTCCGAAATTTTGTATTATATTTCAGTTTGTAGTATACTAATTTTCGTATTTTAAACGTTATAAGTATTCGTCGAATAGATTTGAGACGATTTTCATATTCATTTTCTTTCCAGTTGAGTTTTAATCTAAACATTTTCCCTTCTGCTTTGTTTAGTGTTTGTGTCTAGTTAATAAACCATTTTATTTTATATAAAAATTTATTAGTTTATTGGTGTTTTCATATTTATTTTTCCTCTCTTTAGCAAATTTTATTACTCATGTCGGTTGCTTATTCTATGCTTGCAATTATTTTTACATTGTTTTACTTTGTTGTTTTTTTACATTATTTTTTTCCATTTTTCTCATTTATTCTATTCCATTCAGTCGTATTTATTTTATAACATTTTCATGTTAAATTTTTACCCTTTTTTGTTGCTTTATTATTTCATGTGTTATCAGTTACACATCGCCATCAGTTTACAATGTATTGTTTTGTTCAATTTAAGTTTTCATGTGTGTTTTCATTTTTATATTCTTTTTACGTTTTAGTTGGTTGTATTCATATGTTTCGTTTATTGTTCATTTTGCTCTTCTATTCATTGGATTATTAAGAACAAGAAATTAAGCACTAGTTTACTATTCCTGTATTGGGATATATTTTAGTTGTTGGATTTCTTATTTTTATATTTATTTTTCTTATATTAAGGTATTCTTCTATTCTTTTCTCCTCCTTCTATTCTTTCGTTCTTTTATTCATACAACAGGTACTAATCGTTGGCTCATTTCTTACTTCCATTTTTATCTTTTGTCGATTCCTTTTTTCTGTTTCGCCAGCTAATTAATCAATCTAAACATTTTTCTTGAGAAAAACATATTTTTTGCTTTTTTTCTCTCATTATAAGTTTATTCTTTCATTCCTTGGAATATTGAGATGTTCAGGATGTTTTTGCTAATTTTTTGACAAATTTTCATTACCTACAAAGTTCTTCTTCCGTTATCCCTTTACTCTTCTCATTGACTTCCACCGCTTTATGCTGCTTAATATCTCTTATCTTCTTAACGATAGAACGATACAGACAAACATTGGCAATAATCGTTTCTACTAGATATAAACCATAACAATGCTTACCGTTGAAGGAAACCCGAAAAAAAACCCCAGCAAAAAAACGCAGATACAAAACGACAATCAAACGACCGTTCGACCATAACCGCCTGGCCAACGCAACAACCGGCACACAGGATGGAACCGCTCACATGATTAGACCGTCAATGAAACGGGGGATCGTAATTTATGGGCCATCACCGGAGCAAAACCGGACCGATGTGTACGATCTAAAGTGCCTTTGTCAGCGGCTGTCGAAGCCCGGGCCAGATATGTTGCTGGACTGGAATTTATCGTTGACCGGGTGATTGGGTGCGTTCACGTGCAGAACATTGAAGGACGCGCCAAAAGAAGTGCAAGAGAAAAAAAAACACAACTGGGGGACATAAAAAAGAGGAACATACGGACATAGGAGACGCTGATCATGCTGAATGTTGAGCGCTACATCGGACACCGATGTACCGATGAGCAGCAATCACCTCTTTCCGGTCTATTTGGTCAACACATACTAATATGTCGCCGGTGAGATCCGTTCCTGCCTGCAAGGGACGGACAAGCACTTAAGCATCATCGGGGTCATCGACGCACAATAGCGAACGATAGCGATCGGGATGATGGATTCCTTATGGCTGTAATATCGTGGTCACGTTGAGGAAGATGTGCAGGAGAGTTCTTTGCACTCTTAGTAAAAAATTTTTATAATACAATATTGTTTCCTTTAAAAAAGCTAGTAATTCTGACCTAATGCTATGTATTTGTTTGTTACAAAACACCTTCACCCTTCACTCAATTATTTCACCCTTGCTGGTCACCCCATTTTTTTGCACACAAGGCCAACAAAAAAAAAACTCCATTCAAAGCAATTGAGTGAATTGATTTTTTGGGTAAGTTCTTTTTACACGCCCTCATAGTTTTCTTGGTAGTGCAAAAAGAGAGGAAAGAGAAAAAAAAGCTGGACCACATTTTCCTCGCAAACGAGTCAATTTCCCTCCCTCTGTTTTGTCCCTGTTTGGCTGTTTTTTTTTTATTGTGATAGTGCCCTTAATGCTCATTAGTCAATTTATTTCGTTCACTGTTGACAGTGAGCATATTTTACTATTTGCTTGATTTGCTGGTTGTTGTCCGTTTCTTTTTTCTTCCTTCTGAAGTAATCTTGTTTTAGTCATTTGTCTGCTTTCCTTGTTGGCCTTACCATAATAAGGGCTAGGAGTGTGTATGTGCGCGTATGTTTGGGATAGTACTGAAGGACTGCCGGACTGCGGATTTTCCGAACCAAGAGCTGCTGAATGCATAATTTATGGTACATTTACTCCGGTGGTACGCATGAATGATAATAAAATTGTGCCGACGGTTTGAACGATTGTGATACAGTGGCAGCGGCTTGCGCTGTGATTTGTGATACTAGTCAATGGCTTTTTGCTTTTCGTGACATCTTCGCAAGACGCTACTATTGTTCAGCAATGGAAGGGTTTTTGCTTATCTTATCTGCGTCCATTATTACTGTATTGAACATTTTATTGAATAACATTTTGTTTGAAATATGTGCAATATTTTTTTCAAGGTTTTAACCACTAATATCTGAACTGCGAAAAAAATATAAAACGCTTATTCAGCTTTGGCCATCAAATAATAGGTTTCATGGGGAAAAAACGCACTAATTTTTGGGCGTAAAGCGCCATGCTCTTGAAGCTTTGGCCTGTGTCGTATACTAGCCATACTAGCCGTTGATCCTGCACTATAACCGGGAATGGACAACATCCTTTTAGAACTGTTTCGCTGTTTTGGTCTGCTAAAACGTCCTTGATACCGCTCACGGTCTAGCGGTCAATATCCTGGATAAGTAATTTGTTAATTTCGTTAATTCATCCAATTTCATCGAACCATTAGACCCTCTTGATGAGGCTTAAAGTTCAAACACAAAGAACTGGTGACGATTTGGGCACCAACGAATACAAGAACTAATACATTAGGTATTCTCCTAGCACTGAGCGTTCTCTCCGGGACTTACCGATCGTGGAGTCGGGATCCGATTGTCAATGGAATTTCCTCTGGATTAACTCCAGAGATGGGCTAGGGATCGAACAGCCGTAGGTCACCAAGCTGCAGATGCGTAACTTTAGCTACAGATCGAGCAAGCGAGGATCTCCTAGATCTTAGCGAAATGCTTCAGCAGGGCGACGAAGGGTTTGCCCCTGGTGACAATTTATTCCAGCTCAAGGTATCATCTAAGAGGATTCTATGGTCTTCGGTTTACATTCGATCCCCGGTTCGAATATCCAGGCTCTTCTAGCTGGTTGTATAACACAAGGAGGCCCTAAGCTTAATGGTAGTTGGGGGCCCTTATCACCGAGATGGAAGATTTTTTGTGGATTCGGCGGACTGGTAAGCTTACATGATAACCCAGTAGTGGATTAACCTAGGGGCGGATTTTGCGGTCACCGGGGTCCTCACCGGTAAGGGGTTTCTCATCCACTAGTGTGATAACCCACGTGAATGTGGGAACTCTTACTCTAACTGCTAGATAGCGAGATCATCATGTAGTTCATATATGTAGCTCGCCATTCTAGCAACCTTTCCCCTCTCGACATTCCCATCGACAGCAGCATGTCGATGGCTCTGAGGGCACTGTGAGTATTCGAGGGTACTGTAAGGGAGGAATTTTGCATCATAACTTGCTTGTTGCTTTGGTAAGCACCAAAACATCTCGTAGGAGATGGCTTCGTACTTTACATCTTCGATTCTCTCCCTGTTGAGCTAGATTGAGCAGAAGACAGTTTTCAAATTGATTTCAGTTTTTACATCCCATATAAAAATGCATCCTTTGACTAAAAAAGCCTCAACGAAGCTTTCAGGATATCCTTGCTCTTGGTAGAGCTTTCCGCAGTAGAGAAGATTTCCATCGAAAAAAGCCTATACTTTGACACGCCTGCATTTTGACAGCTGCCGTCAGCTGTTTTGTTGCATTGTTTACATCAAGTCGCGGCGTGCACCATTAACCGAATAATACACTTTTTGTTTTGTGCTGTTTTAATCCGGTTGGCGTCGTCCTTATTACGTCCTTATATTAATTATGAGTGCTACCGAAACATCCGCCAACGTACCCAGCGATGCACCAGAGCACTGTCCCGGCACACAGAGTGAAGATGCTGGGAAAGCATCGGCGTGTGCCGGATGTCCGAATCAACAACTGTGTGCCACCGGTCCAAAAGGACCCGATCCAGCAATAGCACTGGTGAGGGAAAAGTTAGCCGATGTACGCAATAAACTGTTGGTCCTGTCCGGCAAAGGTGGCGTAGGTAAGAGTACTGTAACGGCACTACTTTCCCGTGCGATGGCCCATCGCAACCAGGAGCAGAACTTTGGTGTGCTCGATATCGATATATGTGGACCGTCGCAACCGCGCGTACTGGGTGTGCTGGGTGAACAGGTACATCAATCCGGATCGGGCTGGTCACCGGTGTACATTGAGGACAATCTTAGCCTGATGTCGATCGGGTTTTTGCTCGGCAGTCCGGATGATGCAATCATATGGCGCGGCCCGAAGAAGAACGGCATGATTCGACAGTTTCTAACCGAGGTGGACTGGGGTCAGCTGGACTATCTGCTGCTGGACACACCGCCGGGCACATCGGATGAACATCTGTCCGCCACGACGTTTCTCAAGGGTACGGATGGTTCCTGGGGAGCAATTTTGGTCACGACACCGCAGGAAGTTGCATTGCTCGATGTACGGAAGGAAATTTCTTTCTGCAAAAAACTGGCCATACCGGTGGTGGGTGTTGTTGAGAATATGACCGCCTTCGTGTGCCCAAAATGCACAACGAAAACGCGAATTTTCCCCGCCCGAACTGGTGGGGGCGCCGAACAGATGTGCACGGAAATGGAAGTACCGTACCTGGGGAAACTCCCACTCGATCCACGGTTGACGAAGTGCTGTGATGAGGGTAAAGATTTCATCACCGAGTTCCCGAACAGTCCGGCTGTGCAAGCGTTGGATGAAATTGTTACTAAAGTGAGACTGTTTTTTGGAGACGGAAAAGGCGACCAATAAAGAAGGCACCGTTTAAAGTTGGCCTCCTGTAATTACTTCTTGCACTCAGTGGGATTCTTCGTATTCATTGGTAGATTTGTTGTTTTATTACTTGGTTATACGTGTGTGTGTTTTCTCTCTTTTTGCATGCATCCCTCCTAAGCCTGCATCCTCCCGATCCGCAAAAAGACGACCTTATGTCCATTTTCCCCCACTCGGTTCGTTCTACGAGTCTACTACAATTGCTTACAAAAATCTGTCCACTTTTGAAGGGAAGGATGATGAAGATGGATGAGTCAGGAATGATGTGAATGGGTAGACCCGACCGCAAAGAGCATTACAAGATCGGTGATTGTAGTAAGCAAACACGTCCTCCCTATCGCTTCTTATCTGCGTCTGCGTGACCGTGATGCGTGTGACAAAGACCTAACGTTTGAGGTTTAATTCGTTTCAAAAAAGGAAAAATCATGTTAACTAGAGGATGAGGATTATTTAAAATAAAATGTTGTTAGAATTCAACTAGTGAAACCACTCCAATACACTCACACCCTCAAACGACGGTTTGTTGCGGTCTGTTATCTCTATTAACCTTTGTTTCGATATAAAAATAATAATATACACCGTTACTTCTATGTAACCACCTACCCGGGAGATGGTTATTGAAAATAGGGATATAAATTGAAAACCAAAATTAAAAATATATTTTAAAAAATACCAAAAAATCTGTGTTTTTTGCTGTGATGAAAAACATGTTTTTCTATCCATTCCAAAAGTTTCAAGATGTCTACTTCATTATATTAAATGTTATGGCAAAATAAATAGGCAAAACGGGTAAGTGGTCATTGAAATAAAGGTCAACGAGGCGTCGTTTTATCGTAATACAAGTCTGTGGGCCTTCTTTTATCACGATAAGATTGCAATTCTCATCTGTACTCAGTGTACCACACTAGTGTCTTCTGCTCCCAAGCACACTTGCTTATCTAAAACTAGCATTCAATCATTTCATAGGAACTAATTGGGATCCTTCTCTACTCAGCAAGAAGTACACAACAAAGCAGTTGCTCACTTAAAAAGTCCAGCAACGTACAAAGACTGGCCCGATGATGTTCGACTGCTGCTGTACGGTTAGTGTTTGGTGTAAACGATCCATCTTGGGAATTTAACAGCTTTAGGGCGCGCCCAAATTTATTCGATGTTCGGAAAACAACTAAATCGGGATACACAAAACTTAAAATTAAACTCACATTCAAACTAAAGAACAAAACTACGGAACATGATACTAAGTTGTGTATTATGTATACTGGGAAAGGTGTAACCGAGAAAATACCATACCGGGTGGAATAGTGTAAATAAAAAGATGTTTTTTTGCTTATAAAAAATATGGCTATTTTGGGTTTTGGTAGGAAAATAGATTGATAGACCAAAAAGGATAAAATAAAATGATAATTAGTTTCGATCGGAAAAGAATACTTCACTTGCTCCACTGCTAATGCTTAACTCGATGGTACGATTAATAATATTAATAATGAACTTAGCATCCATAATTACAATTGCAAATAATTACACTTGCACTCGCTACAAAACCCACCCTTTACTAAGAAGTAAATTGAATTTCTACTAAATTCTTTACCTACACGCGCGGTCGTATTCGCGTTTGCTTGGCCATTTTTTAAATGATTCTTCCTGCTTTTTTGGTTTGGTTGCTTATTTTCATTTATAAAAAAATCTTCTTTTCTATATACCAACACGTGGATAGTATCATAAAATTCTAAGCAAAAAGAAAAACAAAATCCTCCTAATAAAGCCTTGCTGCGGCTTGTGTTTAACTGAACCAGAAGAACGGCAAACAAAGGAAGGAAGTTGTTGTATGTTGTATGAAGGGGGGAAGGTCGAAAAACGGGGCATAGCGATATTTTATCGCATTAAAACAAAACGGAAACAAACGAAACCACTTTAAACTCAACATATTTGCATTTTTTTTTGCTACGACGTAAGCACAAATCAATACCAGCCATCTGTTGGTTCTACTGCTGCTGTTCTTTGCAAGCTACCTTGACGTATTTGGGAATAGCGAATTAAAAAAAAAACCGGTAACCGAATGCACGCGACGCGACAATCTTCCTCACAAGACAGGACATTTTTTTCGATACCAAAACAGATCAGATGAACGAAACGGAACGAACGGAAATAAACCCCAAACTTAATGTGGTTTGTTCCGGATTAGGTATTGCAGAGAAAAAGGAGAGAAAGAATTTGCTTACGGATGAATTAGGTAGTTAGGCTTTGTGACGACACGGGCCGCACGACACACGACGGTTTGCGCTTTTCTTCTTCATTTTGAATTCCCATTTTCTGTCCCCAATTGCTTTACACGGTGGACACCGTAGCAGCAGTCGGTAGTAGTCCTCCCACCGCTGATGGATGGACACCCGCCAGAACGGTGGCCTGTGCACCGACGGACGCGGCGGTACTGGCGGTTGGAACCGGTGACACACCACCAACGCCGGACACCGACGCTAGCGAGGACGTGGACGAGGATGCTGGTAGAGTTTGTGCTTTTAATTGTCACTTTTCCGTCGCTACCGGTTGATAGCGGGGCTTACTATGGGTGAACGGCAGGTATCGGTATTTAATCATATGCTGAAAAACGAGAGGGAGAACATGGACGAATTTAGTATTGGAGCATAAGGTTAAGCCTGTTGATGGCGGTTGCATTTTTAAATAATATTTTTAGGGGATTTTTCATTCGATAGTTCTATCTCCGAGGGATACAACGAGCTGAATTATGTATTTTTTATAATGTATTTTAAGAGTTGATAAAATCTAAGTGCGTTATCACTTGCTTTGGAACAGTCAAGGGACTAATTTAAAGACTGGGGAAACCCGAGGCCGTTCTTCTCATAGAAAACATTCTATCAATTACTTTGTGATCAAATCGTTACAACAACTGAGTCAACACCCTCAAAGAAGAAGCAAAAAATGCGTAATATTACCCCCAACCTACCTTTATCTGCCGCTTCATCGTAATGCAGAACAGCGTGATGAAGTAAAGCACCAGTATTGGCCAAAAGACCGGCACATCGAACATGTCGAAAAACGTACAGATGATACCGATCACCGTACTTTTGCTGATGGCGTACCAAAACTTAAACTCCGGTAACCGCCGGATGAATGGTCGAAACTCTTCGTTTGCCTTCGTCGGCAGCTCGGGACCTTGGTCATCTGCGGTGTGCGCCGGGGGAAAGAAATGTTAAAATTGCGCTACTAAACAGTAAAAAATGGGTCACCCGATGCCTTACCGTCCAAATCGAATGCCGGATCGATTTTCGGCGTCAGGAAAGCGATAAATAGATTTAGATGATAAATGCCGAGCGCGTACGTTACAATGTACCAGCCCTGTTTGGTGAATACCCGCAGGAGAAAGAGACCGATCAAGCCGAGGGCGGCCGCCCACCGTACCTTCGTGTGCGGTGTCCATTTGTCCAGCTGAAGCTGATAAATCTGTAACGGAGATACCAGCGGAAAAAGGGGTTGCAGGGTAAAGCACTGACGGCAGTGACTACGAAGCGCATCGCATCGCCATTTCTTACCTGTCCTAATCGCTTAAAGAATTGTGCTACCACATTACTGCTAGCGGGCGATGAAGATTCTTCGTTCATCATCTTGCGTGATGATACACCGTGTGGCCGTTAGTGTAAAGCTACCGACCACGCCAATGTTGCTGCTGCTTGACCACGTCAAGGAGAAAATTCAATTCGACCTACAGTGGTAGTGCACGGTGGCATAAATAACCATGCAATGCTGCTGGTTCAATTTACTGGCCCACTCGCTTCCCCAACCCACTGTATCGTGCCACTGTAATCCAATTATGTTTTGTGACGTTTCGAGAAGGGTGTCCCTACCGAAAGCGATCTGAAATCCGACAGAGCAAACGAAAAAAAGGGAATGAATGAATTTATGTATCCGATGGATTAATTTCACCTCAAACTTACCTGCACACACGGCACAAAGTGTTGTAAATTGTGTAGATTCGAGAACGAAGATTGTAAAACGTCTCAGAAATCCAAATCCAGCAGTCTCAGTTAAAATCAGAACGAAAAGAACAGATCACAACAAAAGGGGCTACGAGGCACAATTATCAATCGGCCCTTTTCTACTATCAAAACAGGTATGTAACACAAACCACGAGATCGGAGCGGTGGGGGGCGCAAAAATAAATGTTCCGAAGCTGATTAAATGTCGGTATTCGGAGGGGTGTGAGACAGGAAAAAAAAATATCCGTACACCCAGAGGCTGCCTTCTTCACGACCACTTGCGAGTTTGCGAGCTGGCGAGCTGTTGTTACATAGCGCGATGTGTTTTTTTTCTTCCGCTGGTAAGGAACGTTTTCCCTTCCCTGCTCGCCAAGAACGGTCCTTTCAATAATTGATTTCTGTTATTCTTTCCTACCGTCCAAATGTTGGCGGGGGCGAGCTATTTTGCAAAACAATTTCACTGATAATTTGCTTGATATGCTGGGAATGACGAAAAAGTGATGACCGTCGCAACCACGTCAATCTTGCCGGAGCGCTACTACGGTGGCTGTCAGTGCGTATGTTTGCCGCTGATATATGTCTGTTCTGAGTGCCGTTTGTAGGGAGGCGGTGCAACGTTGCGTGCGTTTGCTGCTAAGAACAGACATGCTGGTTAATCAACTGTTCAACACTTCAACTTTTGTGGGCCTGTCAACCTGATGACGTGCGTGGAGCACGCTCGCACAGTACAAACAGATTGTTTTGGTTTTTTATTTGCATAATTTTGTAATTTTTATTTTTTTGTGGTGAAAAAGTTTGTTATTTTAGTTCATAAAATTTTGTCATGTATGAAATGAAGTGGCAATTTTATCTGGCAAATTGTCTTAAAAACATAGCCAAAAAGCAACAGGAAAAAGCGAGCAACTGCCATTTGCTGGCGCTCTCTGTGTGCGACACGATTTTGCGTATTGTCAAACCGTACCGTTGACAGTGACGCTGTCAAAAGGAAAATTGGGCAGAAAAGAATCGAAGCGATGAAAAAACACGCAGAAAAGTGAAGGTGGTTCTGCGAAAAGAGTGTCCGTATAGTTTGGTAATTAGCATTTTCCATTCCGCTTTTGTGTCCCTAACTAACCGAAAAACGGACGGCAATCGTGATACGGTGAAGTTTGGTGAAGAAAACTAGGCGACAAAATTCGTGTCGTGTGTGGGGGAATGAATCCGTTCTTTCGGAACGAGGGCCGCCCTGGGATATGGTGGTTTTGTCTCAAGCTGCGGGAAGCAAGCGTCGGTAGCTTGAGCACATTATGGTGATTTTATGGAACAAACGGATAGGAAATGTTAGTGTATCAGTTTGAAAATGTGAAATAATGTTGCATCAAATGCAAAATTGAGTGTTTTTGGCTGGGTTTTTTTTATTGAAAGAACGCGGCCAAAGAAGAGGGTGCTCGGGAACGTTGGTCAAAAAAGGAAGAAAGTGTAATTGAACCCGAGAAGCGAGAAAAAAGAAAAAGAAGAAGGGTCCGCGCATAGGCATGTGTTGGAGCGGTGTGTGCTGGTTGTTCCGAAGGGGGGTGTTGTGAAGTGGATATGCGGGGGAAAAAACGGTGCAAAACGGATCGATGCGCGTGCCAAAGGTAGAGAAAGGGAAGAAGGATATCTTCCATTATAGCGCCGGAGGGCACAAATACGGAGGAAGCGGGCAAGCGTTTGCAATTACAATTGGCGCCATCCCCTTAGGGGTGACACCATACATGGGTTTAAAACAATGGAAACTTGGTACAAAAGTTCCATCTTTTAAAAAAACGGGCAAAATTGGTCTCAAAATCAATTCGCGTTTGTCAATGTTTTCCGAAGCAACTACCAAGTAATAATACAAAAGAAGAGAAAAAAAAACGAGAGAGCGAATGATGTTTGTAGAGCGAGAAAGAGATGAATATAGAGAGAGGGAAGCATTCGTGTGCGTGTGTTGTGTGTTTGGTATGTGAAGGAAGCTAGGTGGTGAGAAAAAAAGAGAAAAATCGTTTATTGCGTGTTGGTGTGTGTGTGTGCAAGCGAGTGTTTACATGTGTATGTTTTATTAGCGGAAAATATGATTGCTTGAAGAGAGAGAACATTCGTAGCTCGTGCTCTCACTCTCGCGTGTTCCGTTCTGCGCGTTTGAAATTGGTGTGCGTTAATTCGACGAGATGATGATTTTTGAACAATAGGTTTTCCTGCTCGCGTTCTCTCGCTCTCTTTCTATGCTGATGGCGTTTTTGGAATCACTTCCAATTTCCATTCTTTACTCATTAATTTGTTATGCGTTTGTGGGTAGAATGGCGTTGCAAATGAATCGTGCAGATTATCTCGTTTGTCGTAATTTAATCTCGTACTAAAAAATACAGAAGGTAGTGTACAGAAAATATGTGCGGGAAAAGTATCGCGAAGCGATAAAGTTATCAGATTATTGAAGCATTCTTGTGTTTTTTATTTCGTTGCTCAACTAAAATTTGTCAGGCGTAGTAGGGTGCTATTACAATGTTAATCCGAATCCGTATGTAAAAAAAAGCGAGAATGAGCGAGTGAGAGAGAGAAAGAGCATTGCGCGTATTGTGTAGTAGTGAGATGACGACGACACGAAGTAGCGCAATATTATACCATCCATCTCGCACAGTGTGTGTGCGTGCGTGCGGAAACGCATCGAGTGCGTGTGCGTGCGTTTTACTTCGTCCAGTGTGCCGTGTTTTCATTCTTTTCTCTGTCGAAGGGAATAATTGAAGTTTTATTGTTTGTTGTGTTCTTGTTCGTTGTGTCACGTAGTTATAGGGCGGCGGAAAAATATAAGCAGAAAAGAAAGCGCGTTACTTAGGGCCGAGCGCGGTCCTTACACACATACACGCAGAAGAGCAAATAAGCCAGCAAAATAATATGAAAAAAGAATGGTAAAAAATGGTAAAATTCTTACGCTAAATCAAGCAAACGGACCGATCATTAATGCGTCGTGTGTTTTTTCTTTTAGAAGACGTGAAGCAATAAGTAAAAATTCTTTTTTAAGTGAAGTCAGTGAAAAATGGTTCCATCCCAGTGTGCAGCCACATCTCCCGTCAGCATGGAAACGTAGTGTGAAACAAAACGGAAGATTTGAGTGAATAACAAAGCAAAAGAAAAACAGTGTCCCCACAACCCAACCCTTCCCATCCTCCCCCCTCATGTGGGTGGCATTTTCGCCTATTTCCACGTTCTAGTGCGGGGTTTCTTTTTATCCCTCCGGTTGGTGAAAAACAAAGCCACCACCGCCACGCATTTCTCCCACCCGCCTCCGAAAACCATTCCTCTCTATTTGTGTTGCTGGAGTGCCATCCTGCCATTTGAGGGGGTGGTGTGAGGAGGGAGCCAGCGTGCGTGTGTGTGTGTAGTGTCCCACCCGTTGGATTTTCTTTCTTCTGTCTGTTCGACCCCAACTCCGATAGCTCCGGGCAAATGTTCTGCGGTCGTCGTGGACGGTGTTTCACTACTACCATCACTACATCGCTGGTAAGTATGCTGCGTTTGTGTTGTTGTCACTTTGTTGCCGCGTCATTTCATTGCATATGTTTCATGGCTTCCTATGGTCTTTTTTTTGTTGAATTGGGGTGGTTTGGGATGGAAAATATGGAGAAGGGAGCAGCAATCCTCCATTGACCAGCGACCGTGGCTTGCTTTGATTTTTAAATATGTTTTCGGTACCACTTTGTGTTACATACTTTCTATGCTCTGTGGATGATGGACGCTGGAACGGTTGGTTTGTTGAGGAATTACGCAAGAATTACCGGTGTTCCCTACAACAGGAAGGGATTGTTCGTTGGAGCTATTAGATTAACTCGTAAATACGTTGTCCGCAGATGGGCATTCACTTTGAGATAAAATGTTGTCCTATTTGTTCCTTTGTATGCGATTAAGTGACAAATATTCACGAAGACTTGAGTTTAGATATTTAAATTTTAATACTAATTAGAATGCATTTTTTCGTGCGGGAAAAAATGAAAAAATCTTGGAATTTTTTGAGTAAATTTAAATTTAGTAATCAATCATTGCCTTGTTAAAAATTACTTTAAAATTTTCACTCTGCTCTGCTCTGTACTCTGACACCATTTTTTTGGGTCGAAATTTGAAATAAAGATGGAAAAACTTAATGCGTAACAAATTATACTAAACACACTAACACGTGGCACACGTCGATATGTAATTGCGCCATTGCGTGCGTTTCAAACAGAAATTTTGCGTGTTAGAATTTTTTCTTCTTTCAAATATGCGGTTTAGAATTACCGAAAACTAACGAATAGGACAAACCGGAGTTTGAGAGCTGAGGGACAGCTTTAAACCATACCCTTCTCATCTTTTCTGATCTGTGAAAAATGTTTTCCTAATCAGTTTTTAGTTAACTTTGGTGTTTTATCACTTAAAACAAGTTGCAACGAGTGTGAAAAGTCCAATAAAAGGCTCTGTTGCGTCCTGCAGTCGTCTTTCTTTCGATCGCTTTTAACAGCTTCTTTTAACGAACTACAGAGTTATCCTTATGGTACCTAGCGACGACCGCCTTGAACCGTTCTTATCAGGTTCCATAAAATGTGCTTCAGAACTATCGCTTTTGAAAACAAATTCTATCTAAAAGTGCTAAAAAATCTATTCACATCATGTAAAGTGCCGTTTTTTCAACTATGATGGATGATTTTCAAAATAATTTTGATGGTCTGTCTCTGTGGAACGGCAGGAGGGTTTGATCTTTGTCCTAGCTAAGAAAAAATCCGATTTTTTAATTTCCTTCGAATGGCCAGGGCGTTGGTCTTTGTAAACTATAATAGTCGATTAAATCTATTTTATTCATCTAAACAGTTGCCTTCAAGAGCCACATAGCAATTACAAAGATCGTAGAAGTTATTAATATAATATTTAAAATATGATTTGTTTTCAGTCTCAAAAAAATGGCTTCGGTTTTGAGAATTTCTTTTCAAGGAACATTTTCTAGATACTTTTGAACAGAAAAGTTTGATGCTCAAGCATGGGTAATATTTATCAAACCGTTTGCACTGTATTTTTTCCCATCATAAGGCAGTGATCAAACTGGAATCACAAGAAATCTGTAATTAAACAGTTCTGTAATCTCATCGATTCATCTCATCGATCGATTTCATCGATCTGATAGTTGTCTAATGTATAGATGTGTCTTTTGGATGCTTTGGATGTTAGTTACACCAACTATTCATTAAGATAAAGACTTATCAATCAACTCCGCCTGTTGGTGCATCGCCTGGATGCCTTGGGCTACCATTTTTGACTTCCTTGGCTTCTTATCAAACAGTTACCGGCCAGTATTAATCCTGAGAACGATTTTTCAGGAATAGAAAGTATGATTTTTCAGTCAAAACTGCTAAAAAACGCTAAGGAGGATGTATTAAGTTGTATTGTAAAGGGTTTTATGTTTAGGCTTTTTTATCATTCATATTTGGCATCGATAAACAACATCGATCGATATCTAACAGACCTCCGGGACGGCCCGGTGGTGTAGGTGACAGTGGCGACAGTCTTCAAATGGCAGGACAGCATTTCAAATCCTATCCGGATCGGGCTGTAATCCTATTTTCTCGGGCTGTAATTATTAATTTGACCACTGCAACCTCCAATTCGTATTCCATTTTAATTGACGTGTTTCGTGTGAAATTTTTGTGATAAAAAATGCGAATAAGCGCCCGTCTCTTTCAATGATTTTTTTTTAAATTATGTCATTTTACAATGAAAATTTTAAATTGTTTATCTTTTTAAGCTAACTTTGCGTATGGTTTATCTCACCAAATTATGGTAATTTGTCTCGTTTCCTTTGCCTTTTCCGTTCGCGTCTTGGACTCCTGGAAGAGGTCCTCTAAAGGCAGCAAACACATGCTGATGTCCCCTATCCATGGGTGGTGGTGTTGTTGTTCTGTCCGTCCTTGTTACGACGTTCGGTGGCATGATGCTCGAAACGGTGACTTCCTTTTTACATCACCTCCCTCGGCTTGATTGTAATGAACATCCTTTAGCTCATGAAAAAAAAGGATGCACGTGTGTTCACGAATTTTCTGTTGCTCTTCCCTCCCAACCTAGGCAGGTGTTGCGTCCGCTAAGGGTTATTGGGACTTTCTTTTGAGAAGGTTAAGAATTTAATGGAACGTTTTCCATTACCTTGCTTTATCGAGAAGAAAGTTATCAGCATGGGGGAAGAACATTTCAAGGTAGCTGCTTCTTTGTATAGGTTTAGGTAATTTCTTGCTCACTGCTATTTAGGCTCGAAAATAGGATTTAAATAAAATAATTAATTAACCTTTACTTGTGAGAGGAAACCATTTAAAAGAAACAGCTTTTTTAAGCAAAATTAAGCTAACAGCAAAGATTTTTCATTACCATTGCTTCGGTGCATGTTGGCTCACCCATTTCGTTCGATCTTAACTTAATGGAATGTACAGTATTGCACAAAACAAGTGCAACTCTAATTCGAAATAGAAAACGAGACACTTACTGCAGTTGACGGTTCAGGAGTATAAATGTTTGCTACATGTTTACTGCAACAATCAGCTGTCATATTGACAGAACACAGCGAGTGATTTGTGGACAAGAACCATTTTGTGCTGGTCTAAATAACTGCAACTTCTCGCTTTTTTGAACTATTCCCTCTACCAGCATCTTTTAAGAATTTTGTTCTACGTTGAAAAAATATTCGTTTGCTGAAAGAAGGTGTTCTTTTTGCATTATTGTACAAGATAGACACATTTTGTAATTATTGAGGAAGGTCAGTACTGAGGCGCGAAGAGCGGAATGTCACGATCGAATCACAAATGGACGATTAGACGACGTGCCGTTGAAACCAGATTGTGTGCTCGACGTCCTTGTGAAGAAATCTCTGATTTCACTTAGGAACCGGAATAAAATATTTCTGGTTGCTGAATCTCATATTGACTGGGATGTGCAGAAATGGCGGACGGTTCTGTTCAAGACAACCATTCCAAGCACACCACCGAAGTAGCCAAAATGTGGTTTAAGGATAAGGAAATCATGGTGATGAACTGACCGCCCCAATCTCCGGATCTGAACCCTATAGAGAACCTGTGGGAGATACTGAATCAGCGTGAAGGTGTTCGACGCAAGGATCAGTTGTTTGCGCAATTTAAATTTGGCAAACAACACGCGAAGTTGCACTCGTTATGTCCAGGAGGAAAACGTTGTTTTTTCATATTTATTTATTTATTTATTTATTTATTTATTTATAATAAAGTTTTTGTTATAATAAACAAGAAAAGGGATTTTTCAATCAGCTAAAAAACATCTTTCTCACAATTGACTTATTTTGAACCTTAAATGTAGGGTTTAATGATTGGGATTGATTGATTGCACTTGTTTTGTCCAATACTGTAGTCATGCCTTCTTCCAAAAAAGTGCATACGATGAGAATCTTTAAGATAGCGAAAATAAAGCATGTGCGCGCGCACTCATGTTTTTTTTATTTGGTCTAATTTATTCATCCTCTTGCCCATTCGCCGTCGTTGTAGTCTTTCTTCCGGTTTCAAGAGTAATTTCCATCGTAGCAGTTTTTGTTCTACACATTTGAAAATGTATAATTATTGCAAAACCATAGGCCAGTTTCAAAAAGAACACCACCTTATATGTGAAAAACTGTTATCGTATATAAATGAGTTAAATCATGTCCAAGGTGCATTGATTGTGCATGCTGTTGGAATTTTACGGAGCAAACAAGAGCCCTTGAAGCAGTAGTAGTATCTGTTCGTTCGTCATTATTAACTGGTGGTGTTTCTTCAATTCCTCCCTAACTGAACGACGGCGATGATCGAATAAAGAAAAGTATGCCTTGAGAGAAAGAGCGAGCGCGCAGCACTTGGTAAAAGAAAGCAGAACAGAGAAGGACCAAAGAATGAGACAGAAACGTACCAATGGAAAAGGAAATCAAACAGGGGTAAGGAAAACTGATGAAAACTCGTGCGTGTAAGCAGCATGCACAGGTGTATTTCCTTTCTTCTGTTGTGATGTGTATGTGTGTGTGTGTGTGTTCGTCAAAAGAAATTAAAGTAAAGGATGTGCATCTTGAGAGGGCGCTCCCTCCCGTGTGCTTTTTTCTCTTTTCTTTACTTCCCTTCCTCAGCTGGAAGGGCGGCTTCTTAAGATGGTGTGTGTTGCGAAATCGCTCTAAGATAGAGGAAGTAAGATTTTCCTCCCAATTACAGGGGTTTTACGATTTAGTTTGTACGGGGGCTGGCTATATTGTTTTTTAATGGAAAATAATTTGATTTTACAGCTGCATTTTTATAAACTCCATGATGAAAGGTTCAATTGAATATTGAACCTTAACGCCATATGGCATGAAGTTTTTTTTTTTAGTTGCTGGAAAGATTTTTCTGTAAAATATTCGATAAATTTTATTCAAGTGAATCAGAGAAAAGGGGATCTGTCACGAGGGAGCATAGATAGAAATTAAGAAAAGGAGAGCGGGAACATCCAGGATGCTAGAGTTGCGCATTCTTATAGATTCAAGACTAAGTAATTTCCATTGGATAGGACACGAAGAAATTGCATTTGACAAGGCAAGAATATTACGCACATCGACACGGGTGAATTTTTGCTGAATTCGTTCGATCCTATCCTAGTCACTGTTAGTCCGACAGGCTATTAAACTATCGACGCATTCTCCAGTATAGAACGAAGACAAGGGATCAAAAATCAGAGGAATGTGCATGTGAACCGGGTTCTTCTAGGTTAAATTGACTTACTAGTCCACGCCGGACATCAAATGGCTTGCTAGACTTATTGGTACCATGTAATTTGACAGTTGCCAATACAAGAGAACGATTCGGGTGGGATTTGAACCCCAGCCCTGCCGTCTGATGATCGGTTATGATTAAAAGCTTTCATTAAAGTGTGCAAAAAAAAATACACCCAGCTATTCCAAAGTAAATCGTAAAACCCTGCATCACTCTCGCTGCATCTGCAGGAGAGCAAGATGGCGTGTGAGTGAGCATAAAAATGCACACCGCGGCGTACATACCATCGTGTTTTGTGAGTAAATGCAATTGAATATTCGCATAGGAACACAGTGCCGGACACACACGTGTACACAAGACACACTCTCTCTCTCTCTCTCTCTCTCTCTCTCTCTCTCTCTCTCTCGGGTTTGGTTTCTTGGTGCGAGAAAGTGCATCACAGCGCGTGCCACACACACACATATATATGTGTGTGCAATTGCAATTTGCAAAAGGTTTGTGAAGTGTGAAATGTGCATAGAGAAGCAAAAGAAATGGGTTGTGTGTTCGTTACAGAGAATGCATTATAATTTCCTTTTTGGCTGTGATGTATGTTGGGATTGATTGGGTGAAGTGGTGTTAAATTGATCGTAAGGATTATTAAATTAGGCTGTGCAACGGTGTGAAGAGTGTGTGATGTGTATCGCTTTTTAAGACTAATTTACAACTGTACGAGTGGACGGATTTTTTTTGGAGAAGAATCACGCACTGAAGGACTGACTGACTATCTCACTGACTAGTCGTCCTACGGGGAATATCAAGCCAAGCAAGCTCAGAATCTCTGGTCAAGCCATCCCGAAGTTGTAACTTCCCTTCAAAATATGTCTCCAGTGTGACCAATTTTCACCTTTTTAAAACGGATGTCTCCGATGTTCCCTCTTTCTTTGAGTGAATTTTATTTCTCTTATCCATATTTATATTCTCTCTGTAATTCGGGAGAAATATTTTCTTTTGCATGCTGCGGTTGCCAAAAAGCATCTGTCAAATTTGCTTTCTCTCTTTATATTTGCTACAGGATACAAAATAAAAAAACATCTCGAGAGAATAAAATGAATACACCGAGAGGTCGTTGTGCGCTTTGCATGATGTGTGCGTGTGTACGAAACGCAGAGCGTATTGGTATGCGTAAAATCGCGCACATACGTTTGACAGTTGCGTCGAAAAGCCGGCAAACGAATGACAGCATAAATTCTCCTTGATCCTAGTGGCCCTTTGCAGTTTTTTTTTTCACAGAGGAATTGCAAATTTTGCAACACTTGTCACTAGAGAAGAAAGAAGGGAAAATGGAGCTAAACTGCTAAAACTGAACGTTAAAAAATATTGCTGTAGTTCTACACCATCGGAGTCCTTCCAAACGTTGCGTGTAAATCAAATGGGACATTAGCGTAGTGTATGGTTTGTGTATTTCATTTGTACTAATATTCCTCCTCTTTTTTTCTGTTCCTTTTTAGAAAAGTGCATCTAACAATGGAATGCGATGTGTCGCCCGTTCCATCAGTGCAGGCGAACCGTCCGACGATACAGCAGCAACAACAACACATCGGAACAGTGGTAGTAGCGACAGGAGCAAAAGGACCCACTAACAATGGCAACAGCACTAGCGGTAGTAGCAGTGCCACAACCGCATTGTCCACCACACTCATCACCTCCACTACGACTACGGGTAGTCCGGACATTGGTACCGCCGACGAAACGGTGGCGGCATTCACCACCATGGAACCAACGACGACGACGTCGGAAGAGGACGATGCGACACCATCCTCCTCGTCAGTGGCGGTGGTTACGACCGGTGCGACGATGCCCACTACTGCAGCAGAAGTCGGACTTACCATCAGCAGCAATAACACTAGTAACAATAACAGCCGAAAGACGACGATGTTGATGCCCTCGGAACCGGTGGCAGTGATTGAAATTAGCGATCACAGCACGGCGGACGACATTAGCTATCCGGAGCTGGTCTCCTGCGTTGATTCCGACCTCAACTGTGTAGTCCTGTCGGATGAGTACGATTCGTCGGTACCGCTCAGGGAGGACGACCCACTAAACGTGTCGACCGGTTCGATCGATATACTGTCTTCGTCCCAGTGCAGTACACCGGTCCCACAATCGATCAGCATTGTTGGTTCAGTAGAGGCTAATACGTCCGGTCGGACAAGGATAGCGACACCATCCACCACCAGCAACAGTGCAACAACACCGAAACATAATCATCATTTACGGCGGAATTTACCCCGCATGGCGACCAACAGACAGCAGCAAACGGTAGTAAAACAACCGCAATCAGGTGCTGGCAGTCGGGGTGGTGCATCTACGGCATCGTCGGAAAAACGTCAACTACGGCAGACAACGTCGGAAGGAAGCAGTTCCAGTGGTGGTGCAGCCTCAACGATGCGTGAAGTTCTTGCCTCTATTCCGGGGTTTAGCATTAAGCCACGGAGACGCACGAACAAAAAGCTCTCCACAGCGGCACAGCTAGAACAAACGCGCGAAGGTTGTGTCGATCTGGAAACGCCCGATTCCATACTGATCCACACGAATCTGCGCGCCCTGTTGAACAGGGAAACGTTTCAGCTGCTACCGCCACTGTATCAGTACAAACTCGTGCAGCTTTTGCCACCCGTCGATCGGCCCCCACTGCCCGAAGCGTCCCAGTGCGAGCGTAACGGCATCCGGTTGAATCCGTCCGGTTTAAACAACGAATTCTTTGCCCGCGCCTGTCACGAATGGCGCGACCGGTTAGCGGAGGGTGAATTTACACCGGAAGCCCAGCTAAAGATACGTTCGGAGGCGGAGCGCGAAAAGAGTAAGCTCGATCCGTGGAAGCTGAAACACTTTGAACCGATGTGGGGCGACAGGAAGTATGCGTCGACGTTTTTCGGTGCGGCAGGTACGGTGGCAAATCCAGCGCCACCGACACCACCACCAGCGACGGTATCGTTGGCGGATGAACAGCCGCCGAGCCAGTCTTCACAACCACCTGTAGTAGCAGTAGCACCGGCGCAACAATCGATACCGGTACAGCTACCGCTCCAGACTCCAGTGGGGGGTGCGAGTAGTTCTATCGCTCCGACAGTTTCCATCGTACCGATGTCGAAAGGTAGTACAATTGTTACTGTCGCACGGCCAGCTCCTCAACCGGTAACGTTCGCCGCTCATGCGACTCGAGTAGTAAATCCCGCCGTTACGGCAAAGATTGATCCAAGTTCGCGAACGTTGGGGAAAATGCAGGCAATCACATTTTCCACTGCGGCCGGTGTGGTACGACCAACGGCGAACGTTGCTAGCAGTAGCAGCAGTAACACAATTATTACGTCCTCCACCGGTACCATTATACTACCCTCGCGGACGACAATAACGGTCACTTCTGGCGGTGCGCCTAAAAGTGGAAATTGTGGAACCGGTGTGACGGGTGTGACTGTTGGATCGAATAGCGGGTTAACGGTGGTACCGATTAATATGCTGACGGCAAGCGGTAGTAATAGTAGCAGCAATAACAGACCCGCCCTCAAAACTACGATAAAGCTACGGCCAACGACAGCCATTGCAACGAGTACTACGGCCGCATCCGCAACCGGCGGCAACGGTAGCAAACAGCCTCCATATTCCATTGGTTCCTCAACGAATTCCGCAGTTGTGATTGGAACAACGACGGCAACGGCTACTGTTGGAGGAACCAAGCGTATTCTACCATCCACCTCCATGAGTGTTAGCAGCAGCAGTAGTAACAGCAGTTCCGCTATCAGCAGTACTAATTGCGTTGATCAGAGTGGAACCACCGCCAGTAGTTCGCAGCCAATGTCTCCTAAACGCCTTCGTACCGTTGGTGCGGTGACGAGATCGGCATTAGCTGGCACAGGAACGCAACAGCTACCACCACCACAACACAATCCCCTGCCGACTACAACTACCACCTCTGCTGCAATGGCTGCTGGATCAACGATAACGCTCGGATCGCGTCCGGTTGTTGTAAAAGTGGTCGAACCGTATCGTCCTTCTGCGATGGTTCGTGCCGTCCCGGTTGATCCGACGGTGTTGCAGGCCGGCTCAAGCTTAAAACGAACCCGCCCACTAACACCCGAACTCAGTAGCATTAAAATGGCGTCGAAACGGAAAGCGGACGGCGAACAGCAACCGTTCGGCAGCAGTTTGCCGCACAATAATCCGCGTCGTATGGTAGCCGTTGTAACCGGAAACGCAACAAACAGTGGCGGAGAAGGGAACAGCGTCAGCATCAACACTAGCAATGCAGCAATGTACATAAGCAGTAATAGTAGTATCAATCGCCTTATCACCGCCACCAGCAGCACAACTATGCAGGCCACCTCGACGGACAGCAGAAGCAGCAAAAGAGGTGTCACTGGTGGCACTAGCAATAGCAATAGTAGTAGAATAAATATTAGCTGTAGTAGCATCACTAGTGGTAGTAGTAGCACTACCACTACTGTCAGAAGCAACACGTCGGAAGGTTTACTAATTGTTAATCCCACCACTACAAATACCACCAGTACCACTACCACCACAACCAGCCATGCCGGAGCTGGTACAACTATCGGCCATTTATTGAAGTCGTCAGGTGGGAAAAAGCCACACAAACAGGTGTTGGTGGAATGTGATACGCGAAACACGACGCCACCGATCGACACGACCACCAATCGGATGATGTTGCTGGACGGTGGTGTCAACGAGAAGCGTCGGCGAGGGCTTCTAGTGAATGAAGCAGTTGTTCCACCTGTTCCGGTTGTTGTTGGTCCGTCTAAGCGACGAGTACCACGACAAGGGCTGAAACCGAACCGGAGTAGAACATCCTCGATGATACCAACGACGACGATAACGATAGTGGATGACGATGTGGATGGGCCGTCAACGAACGTTGGACTAGAGGACGCAGCTGATAGTCAGGAGCTGGACGAAACGGGCGAGAATCCGGACGTTTTACGAAGAAGAATCGTAGGACCAATGGTAAATGGTGATGTGATTGAAGTAAGCGAACGACGAACTTCTTCACCACCGCTCGTACCTTCGTCGGATATTATTCTGGAGGAGGCTATCGACTGTGGGGATGTGGTAGATAGTGGAGAGCATCGGTTAAAGAGCGATTTAATGGATGCGAATTGCTCCCCGCATTTACAAGATACGATCGAGCAGCAAAGATTGAATGCACGCGGCGATCGAGTTATGAATCTTAACCATCTCCACACGATCAACGATAGTGGCGGTACGACACAGATGATCTACGATCAAAACACTGGCCAGGTGTATAGTGTCATGTGTTTACCGCAACCGAACAATTCTAATCTCGGTGCCAGTGGGTTAAGCCTCCGATCACTCCCATCCTCGTTGACCGTAACGGCTTTACCGCAGCAACCGCAACAGCCGCCTCAGCAACCGCCACCGCAGCTATCGATTTCCAACGATAGTAGCAATAGTAGCAGCGTATCGACTACCGCCATGATGGCAGCGAGCGACAATCATCTGGATGGCGGGGCAGGCGTGGTAGGAGGTGGAGCTGCGGGACCGGGCTTAAGTACGTTTGAGAACGTACTGCGCCAGAATGTGTTGGATGGGTCGGAACTGGTGATCATTAACGATCAGACACGCCAGGACGAGGAAGTGATTCGGTTGAAGGAAGAGGATGAGGAGGATGAAGAGGAAGACGATGAGGGCGATGGAGAGCAGGTGCATACCACAACCACAACAACCAACACTGCCGACGAAGAGGAAGAGGAGGACGAGGAAGACGAAGAAGAAGGAGAGGGAGATGAAATCGGAGAGGAGAATGGTGAGGAAGATCCGGATTTAAATGAGCAAGAGATCCTAAGGCATGGATTACAGCTGCACGAAGAATTAGCTGGGACTTGTGAAGATGATGAAGAGCATCAGGCTCCAGGGGAGTGTTTTAATGGTGAACTGATAAGAACCGCTGCTGGTGTAACAATCGGCAACAAGTTGGGTAACTATAGTCAAGGGAACCTACAGAAACAGCTTCATCTGCATCAGCAGCAGCAGCAGCAGCACAATAATCATCTTCATGGTCAGCACCATCACCACCGGCAGGGAGCGATAGCCGGCGTTGGCGGTGGTATGATGAATATGAATTTAACCGGATTTCATCACGATCACGAACTTCTGCACCAGCAGCAGCAGCAGCAACTGCAGCAGCTTCAAAACGCTACCACTAGTTCACCGTGCTCCGTGTCTTCGGATCAGCCGGGACTCATGATGATGGTGACGACAACTACGGACGGTCACGAGGACGATCCGGCTGGACTGTCGTCAAACAGCGGTGACGTGATGGTGATGACGACGAGCAACTACTGTGATAATCTGTCCGCCGCCGACGAAGCTGACGGTGAGGACGAAGAAGAGGAGGAAGAGGATGCGGATGTTCACGAGCGACGACGACATTTGCACGAGGAGGAGGATGGTGAGCAGCGCGATGACGAGCACGATCAGCTGCTGTTGGACGGTGGTAGTAGTGTGGGATTGGAGGAGGAAGCTGTCGGTACGATCGTGGATCAGTACGGCAATCATCACCATCCGGGTCATCTGAACCATCACGGATCAGAGGAGGAGGAGGAGGATGATGAAGATGTGGAAGAGGCCAGTTTTGTGCTGGATCAGATGCAACAGTTGCAGCAACAGTTTCATCTTGCCGGGGCACAAAACCATCACCAGCAGCAACAACAGCAGCAGCACGGTTTGCTTCACAATCATCAATCGATGGTGACGTCTTCCGAAAGTATTGCTGGAGAAGGATCGGAAATGCATCTGTATCCAGGTGTCAGTGGTATGTTGCTGGAAGGCGTTGATGGTGCTGGATGTGTGGAGGAGAGTTGTGAGGATGAAGAGGTAGCAGTACATCAGCAACAGCAGCATCAGCATCTGGCCGATGATGAGACACAAGATGATCAACAGTTGTTGCAACAGCATCAACAGCAAACGCCATCTGTCCAACAGCAACAGTACGCCAACAATGAACATCATCAGCTAGTGCAGAAGTACATCGACGAGATGGACACTATCGGTGGAGATGGGGCAAGTGTTGTGGGCGATGGAAGTGATCCTGGCGCTGGATACGTCATGGACACGAGCAGTGGCGAAATGATTCGGACAGAAAGTGAGTACAATGTGGTTAGCTTGCTAAGAATTTTTGGGGGCAACATTATTTAATGGTTTTTGGAGTTGCAAGAATTACTGATGAAGATGATTTGGGGAAAATCTTTGGATTTTTTTTCTGGAGATTGGTGATAATTTGAGACTTCAGGCTGAGGCTGAATGTAGCAGCTTCCAGATGTTATGGTTGGATAGATATTATTCGGTGTGCGTCCAGTAGAATCCTTCCATATTGAGTTATATGGCACTGTAAATATTTGAAAATTTGATAATGATAAGGAATTAGAAACGTGCATTACGAACCTTGTTATACCTTGCCATCATTAAGGACTCATCATTGCAGTAGAGGTCTTGTCCCAATTTAGATTTCAACAACTAGAAGATAAAATGGAACTCTTCAACTGCTAAACCTGATAAAGTTAAAACAGTGAATGAAGTATGTTGGTCCAATAAATTTGCTCCTAAATGGTTCTGAAGCACTATAAATTAGATAGTTCAAAGCATCCAAATCTCACGCTGTTGCGATATACTGGCCTTGCAAAAACCCAGTCAATAAACTTGATGAATTATGAAACAAATTAATTGTCCAGAAGCATTTGGTAGCAGCTTTGTTGGAGTTAACTAAAACCCAACCCCGTTTTTGAAGGGATATCATTCTCAACGTACAATTATTCCTGCTTATCATTTTTTGCAATACTAACCAAAGCCAATTTCTTCATTGTTTGCACTTGGTATTGAATACTAACCGCGCGCCGATCAACCCGAATATTTGCACCATAAATATGAGCTTAGTTGTGGAACACAATCACCACGATCATGGGACGCTAATGTTCGATCAGGTGGGCACTGTTGCGCAAGAACGACACGATGGCAAACCGGTATGCACTACGGACGTGAATATGGGCGATGGAAGGGATGCTCCTTCTTCGGTGTTTGAAGATCAGTACGTATCGCATGATGTTGGTCCAATCGTTGAAGTTTCGGACGACATACTGCACAGCAAAGCACACGAATCGGATACATCCGAAGGGAAAGAGATACTCGATGAACGGCGCATTGTTGACGTAATTCAGGAGGAGACGTATGCCGAGCTCGGGATGATACAGTCGGAACAGCGAGATCATATGTCACAGCAGCACAGTATGCGATCGTTGATGGTACCGGGTGTCGTTAATGTGTCGACAACACACTCAACCGAACGTTCGTTTGCTTCAACGATGAGTAGCGGTGGTGGCATGCCTGTGCTGGCCACGAAACGTACCACCATTTTGGTGGTGGAAGATTGCATATCAACGAATGGTTTGCATAGCCCGTTCGAGCCGGGACGGTTTGGCAGGAGACGCTCACTGAACGGTGTCGATAATGTGCTCTCTTCCATACCGATGTTAAAGTTCGCACCCAAAGAAGCCACGGATTCGCCTCTAGGGAGGAAATGTAACAACGATCTCTTTCACGGCAAAGAGGATGGTTCATGTGCACCGGAAGTCGAAGAAGTAGTTGTTGGAGGACACGAACATAAGGGCGACCATGTTGAGGGCGGCGTCGTCGAGGAAGTGCTCGCATCCTCCTGTGGTGGTAAGTTTGGTTGAGAAGTGCCGAGAACTGCTAACTGCGGTGATCAAGTGCGCGCGCGGGTACCTTCTCTATTCTCTCTATAATCTTTCTGTGCATACGTCACTTGTTGTTTGTGCTGCGATCTCTTTACCCTTTTGAAATAATTTGGATCAAATTTTTCGAAGGTTGGATGGGAGTTACAATTTGTGTGTGCTTTTGGGTGGTTGTATCCATTTTCTGTTATTTATCATGTTTGCCTGTTATGTTTTTTTTTTGTTGCTTTAGAGATATGAATGATGGATATGTCTTAATTGTGGCAAGGGAATATATGTATGTACATTAATTATTTGCATTTATTATTTAGATATGCAACATTTTGTGCTCTTTTTTGCTTTTTAAGTTTTATTTATAAGCGCAAAGGGAGCATGAAACATCAGTATTTACAGTGTCCACTGATAAAATAAGACCATCTGCTATTGTACATCAAGCAAAAATGAAATTTTGAAGCATATTTCAATAAACCTATTTCTTTGTTACAATTACCCTTTTATTTGAAAAGATAAGCGTGCACATTAAAAAGATAGATATCTTTTATGAAATTTTGGACAAAAATCAAGTAGTAAAAGTATCGTAATGGGCTTTTTAAAAAGCAGAGTAAAATCTGGTCTTATATTTTTGGTGGTCACTGATTGTGTCTGTGAGATTGGTTTTACTCGGTTTGATAATTTTTTTTAATGGGAATAATGTTGCTTATTATAATTTAATTAAGTATGAAGATTTGTTAGAAGCTAGGAAAATCGTATGCTTATCATTAAAATTCTTTTTCGTATTACCCTATATTTTTAGATTGGCCACAGTATAAGATGGAAATGATGGATGCAACGAAGATGATGGTAGTAGATCATCATCAACTCGTTGATGGCAATAACAGTATTATCATTTCACCAATCGGTACGCCAGGATCGGCCACGATGATACCTTCTCCCGGTGCAACAACACTCCAGCAACAGCAGCAACAGTCGCAGCAACAACAACAACAACTTCATAATTCTCAATCGCTTCATCAACACATAGCGACAGTGAATCAACAGCAACGCACAATACAGCCACAACAGTCAACACCCATATCGATGGCAACCAATACCGCAACACTCGTACAACAAATAGCCAGCCACAATTCTCTCCAGCAACAACATCAGCGTCCGCAGCAGCAACAACAGCAACCACAACTGCATTCATCCGAGGGCAGTAACGCTTCTACGACAGGGATAAGTTTTTTAGCTCATCATACTCAGCCCACCGTACAAACCATGACTCCCGGAACGCCAACAACCGTGCTTAACTCATCACAACAACAGCCACAACCTCCGCAGCAAGGTTTAAGCATATTTCAACTACACCCTCAGCAGCAGCAACAGCAACACCATAGTCCTCAGCCAGTTTTAGGATGCGGCAACAGCACGATTCAGCTTACAACAGAGGCGAGTCCGGTCATATAAATTTATTTACTGTTTTTTTTTTAATATTCCCGAAGAACTTTTTTTTTCTTATCTCCATTCATGTAAGATTTCTCTTCGACCACGGATTGTATGTTTTTCGCGCTGCCCTATTACTTTTTCCTACTCCCTGTCCAATTCTCAGATGACACAATTTTTACAGTCTTTTTTAATCTAGAGCCTTGGTATGTGGCTTGACTCAGGTCTTATCATTCGCCCGCACATTGATTCTCTTGTCAGATCAGCTCGCAAAGTCCTCGGCTTGCTTGAATTACCAATGCTACAAACTGTTAGGCTGGTCTTTAAGCCTAATTATTTAACCTTCAATTGTTATAGTTAATATTAAGTAAAGCTTATGTTGCATGAAAGTAGACAAACTCATGGAAAAAATGTGTCTTTTATTAATAAATGGTTTTCGTTCTTTCATTACAGATTAAAGACGGTATTCGCAGCAATATGTTGAAGACGGAACCAGGCGTTAGTTACACCACAATTCGTCAAGGCAATCAGCTCGTAACGCGCATCAAGCTGGAAAGTGAAGATACTCAGCAACTACAGTCTCAGCAGCAACAGCAACAACAACAGCAGGTCCAACCGAGCTCACAAACATTTCAACCCCAACTGTCCAAAGTAAACGTCGTCACGTCCTCTCCACTCATTTCAATCGGCCCAAGCAGCCAAGACAATTTGTCCCGCGTGATAGAAAGTGTTGCTGGGAACTATTCCTCCACAAACGCTGCTGTAGGTGGTGGTCAACAGCAGCAACAACAGATTATCACACATCAGCAGCAGCAGCAGCAATTAATTCAGCACGTACAGACTGCTGCCGGACATCAACTCCGTTACGAAATGGATCCGACGACCGTTCTCCAGCAACAGCAACAACCACAATCTGCATCTCCCTCACCACAACAGCAACATCTCATTGCACAACAGCAACAGCCAAAGTTCATTATAACATCTCGCCCGCTCGGTACAGTGAATGCTGCGTCAGCAACCGGTACGAAGCTGCCACTCACCGTTCAAGCGACCAATGTGATACCTCATATTCAAAATCCGCAACAATTCATTCAGACGCAAGATCAGCAGTTGCAGCTTACCAATCAGCCCACCGTTACGACGCTGCAGAAACCGATCCAACTGCAAAAGATCATTATGGCAACGCCAGCTATTAATCAGCACCAGCAACAACAGCAACAAAGACCCCGATTGCCTCTACAGCGTACCCAGTACAGTGTGCAAGCCATTCCGCAGCAACAGCAGCCACCACAACCACATCAGTTCCAACAAGCACCGAAGGTACCGCCACAGACTGCTGCTGCTACTCCTCCAACTCAATCGCAACAGCGCTTTCAACAAAAATATGTCACAAATCAGCTGATTCGTGGACAGAATGCATTTCTAATGAACAATGTGCACCATTTGCAGCAACAGCAAACGCAACAGCAACAGGTCGCAAATACTGTAGGAGCGAATGTGATCGTTGGAGCGACAAGCATCAGCCGAAGTAAACGATCGAATGATGTCAGTTCTACCGGAACGCTTGCTACAATCTCCACGGGCAATGGAAGCGCCACCACGGGCGGTAATGGTGGAAGTGGTGGCAATAGCAGCGGCGGATCCAGCTCATCGTCTGGCGGTAGTAAGCGAGGAGGGCGAACGAGCAGTTCACGGTTACCGCCTGGTGCAGTAAACCTCGAACGAAGCTATCAGATCTGTCAGGCCGTGATACAGAACAGTCCAAACAGACATCAGCTGAAGGCGCAGCTTAAGTCACCGCAAGCTTTCCTAGCTGCTTCGAACAGCAATTCTAACAGCAGCATCAGCAGCATTGGTAGTACGGGGAGTAGTAGTAGCAGCAGCAGTAGCAGTAGTAGCAGCAGTAGTGGTGTCTCTGCGAGCAGTATTATTGGCAACAATACCAAAGAGGATGCAAACAGCAACAGCAGTGGTGCTGGCATTAGCAGTGCCTTTGGCGGAGTGTTAGGTATTGGAGGAAGCAAGGTAAGCCAATTTATAATCCTAAAATAATCTAGAAAGATGATCCTCGTCGCTCATGTTTTCAGATCGTTCAATTACTTTTATTCTCCCTTTGGTTTTAGTTCCTCATTTATTTCCTTGCCTAACGGAGGGATTCTCCGTTAGGCAAGGAAATTCTTGCCTAGTACGGAGGGATTCTCCGTACTTTCTCACTTTGAGCTGTTAATGTTTTTTTTTTGCTCTAAAATGTTAAATTAATACGTTAAGACTATTGTAACTTTCAGTCTTCAAGGCAGAAATTGCTAGGAAATAAATATAAATGTATAATAATATGCATGTGCTATAATGAACCGTTTTTATTCAACTTCTAGGTATCCCGTTTGGTCAACTCATCAAAGCGTACCGTTTCGGCAGGTGGCGTAAGACCACAATCATCCATCGTAGTCCGTCAGGTGTACACGGGTGGGTCCGGCACAACAACTGCGCCAGTAGTTGCTGCCTCCGGTCAGTCAAATCCAATCAGTATTATTTCGGCGACACAATCGCAACACCAACAGCTCCATGCGCTCGGCGGGGATCAACTGCAACAGGTGCCCGGACAGATCATCAGTGTGAGTGCTGCTCCGACGATCGTGCATGCTGCTTCCGCTGCAAGTAACAACAATGGGACAAATGTAGCTGCTGGTGGTGGTGGTGGAGTT
Source organism: Anopheles maculipalpis (assembly GCF_943734695.1). Taxonomy (NCBI): domain Eukaryota; kingdom Metazoa; phylum Arthropoda; class Insecta; order Diptera; family Culicidae; genus Anopheles; species Anopheles maculipalpis. The sequence continues at coordinate 89,232,248 of NC_064871.1, forward strand.
CCAGTCGCCGGTGCTGGAGGGAATTTCACTGCTGGTGGGAAGTATTTGCTAGTGCAGCGTACAGCGGCCCATATTGGTGATATCGTAACGCCACGGGCAGCCAGTGCTCCACCGACGCATAATCAGGTAAGGCGAAAGCGACGGCATAGAAATTTGGAGTCCACATGTGTTTGGTCTAACAAGACTTTATAAGATGTGTTGTCCGGTTTCCATTTTTTGATAGGGTATAAGGTGGCCTGGCGAATGTAATTCGCTTGACGGTGGTGACGTGGGGCCAACAAAAACTTTTTATTATCTTTCTTTTGAACACGACTCTTCCTGGCGAGAACTTACTGAATTTTGGACAGAGTTCGTGTCTCCCCCGTAGTAGTGATAGCGGCGACAAAAGCGTCGGCCACCGTTATTTGTTTCTTGACGTGGCGAACACCGTTTTGCTCTCCGTCGAGCCGTCAATGTGTTCTGCGCATGACAGCGTTCTACGCCGCTTCTACATTACTTGGGAATGCGCAGCTCTCCACGCTCGGTTACTAGTTTTTATTCCTAAACGAACCCGTCAGACGTGGTGAGAGTTTAGTACAGGAACATTTAATATTTTTAAGAGCGTCCCTTCTTTCACCCATTGAACTGCAGTCAGTGGGTAGTATAGCTAATAGACCTTCCCTCAAAGTAGTTTCGAATATCTGTGTTAGCTGGCGAGAGTATCCAACGTCCAACGTCCATTCGAGATATTCTGTGGATCCCATAGATTTAGTGTTGTCTACGATGGCTTATCAACACTTGATCTATCTGGTTAGAAGTAGCTCCACACAATTTGCATAGCTAAAATTATATCTCTTCTTCACTTTCATTTACCAGATCCAAATTCACCAGGTTCCTGCACCACAAGCGCAACAACAGCAACCGCAACTTCACCAGCAAATGGCCGCCGTGCAGCAACAGCAGCAACATATTTCCCACCAGGTGCAGCATCATCTCCAACAGCAGCAGCAGCAGCATCAGCACCAGTTGCAGCAGCAGCAGCAGTTAGCGGTCGGTGCGAATGCCGTTGCGCCCGCCACCACCAGCCTACCGGCGGCAATCACCCGCCGAATACCGTCCACCCACGGTGAGTATTATCCGCCGGGAGGTGGTATACTTCGGTGAGCGTGAACGATATGCGTGTGGGTGTTTGTGGGGGGTGGGTGGGTGTGTGTGTTGTGTGTGTTAACAGGGAAACATTCGGAACATATGATACCGATAGCGTTACGTTCGCTTGGCCGTTCTTTTCCGATCTTATTTGATGAAGCATATCAGGCTGGTCCTTCCTCTAATATCCCTCCTGTACAGTGATTACTACTACTACCACCACCACCATGAACAACAGCCTCACTTCTTCCTACGGTCAAGAGGATGCTCATCCGATCGATCCAACGGTAATGGCGTCCGGCGGTGGTGCTGAAGGAGAAGGTACGACAACGGACGATGGACCATCTGCAGGTTCGAGTGGTTCGATCGTTTACGTGAATAATGCCTCCACGTCCAATGCACACCAGCAACGACAAGAAGGTCTTCTGGAAAGCTGTGGAAGTGAAGCAGTGAACGGAGAAGCAATGGTGGCTGTTGCAGGGAACGAGCTGGATGTTACGCAGTTTTCCGATCAGTTGATTGGTGGCCATACTGCTCAAAACGATAACAGAATGGCGCTAGACGGAGTTAACGTGCTTGTTGATGGATTCATCAATAATGATGATGCAGGCAATCATCTTACTACTACTGCTGGGATTGAGTCGTCACAACAACAGGACGCCATTACTATCAGCACGACAGAAAATGGTATCGAAACTTCTTACTCGCCGCAACTTGCGAACGAGTCCTCCCGGGACGATGAAGATGATCGCGATGGCACGGCGGAACCAGTCGATGGGCATGACGTGCAGGACGACGGTTGTTCCTGTTCGCTTAATGCGATGGTTATCTGCCAGCAGTGTGGTGCCTTCTGCCACGATGACTGCATCAGTGCAACGAAGCTGTGTGTGTCCTGCGTAGTACGCTAGGGCGGTGACTGGCTTTAGAGCTAGCTTGCTGAGTAGGAGGAAAAAGAAAATGAAACAATTAATATTGAGAAACTTCTTTGGGACATTTGGGACACGCATACACAGATACACGGGGTATACGTTATGCGGGCAGAATTAACTCAGCTTCAGGAAAGTGTAGAGCATCGTGCAGGTGTACATAATGTTTTTTTTTTTCTCCAAATTTGAATCTGAAATAGGCAAAACACATTATTTTTCCACTCGTATGGGAAATAGTTTTTTTTCTTATGCATTTTATTTTTATTTTGCAAATTGTGTAATGCCCGATGGAAACTCGTTATACAAATTACACGCTGCATTCGAAACAGGGTCAGGTAGTAGTAACAGCACAAAGCGTAATTTTGTGTTTAAAGAAAGGTCTACCAATTGTGTATGGTAACAAAAAGGAAGGAATTTATTTGAATTATTTGACCGTAAGCTTTTTGTTTTATGAATGGATGAATCTTATTTCATTTTTATGTAGATTATTTTTTCATAGAAGAGCATATCACCAAGCGAGTGAAGAAGAGTAAATCGGGTCTCTAGTGTGATGAAGGGCGTCAACTAGAAGATTAGTTGAACATTCCCGAGCAAGTAGAACCACTTGGGTCGTGAATGATGGACTCTCCTTACATAATTTCATGTGCTTAGAAGATGAGATTTTGCGCACCGTCATGATGAATTCAAAGATTAATCGAACAGTTAATTTAAAGAACTTTTTGTATTTATTGCTCTAACACAGATCTATCTTATAAGTTCTTATCGTTCGTTGCATTGTGAAAGAGCTCGTCGATGATGAACCAATTTATGAACTTTATTTTTTGTACTTGCTTATTAAGATACGGAGCTTTATGTGATCTACCGGAGGAAGAAACAAAAAGGCAAATATATGGGACACGGGAACGAAAGGGACCCGAGCGAGGGGATTATCGTTGATATATGTATATCTTCTTCAGTTAATGTTTGCAAAGTTAATACTATGCCCTTACATACACACACACGCACACAAAGAGAAACACACATACAGACATACTCATCCATCCCTCCCCTTTGTATGATAGTAGGAAAATTGTGTTTCCATGTACATTTACCCATTTAAAACTCACAACATGAATCTTTCGCCTTGTTGAAGAATAAGGCAGAGCGGGAAGATTAATCATTTGTTTAGAATTACTTAAAGATTACGATTAACTAGGAGTATAGAGGTTAAAAGAGCAAAACGCAAAAGCAAAAACAGAAAGAACAACAAAGACAAGTAAAAAGATTAGATGGGAAAGGGAGAGAGGGAGAGAGAGAGAGAGAGAGAGAGAGAGAGAGAGAGAGAGAGAACGACGTGTGGATGAATGCTAGAAATCTGTGCTACACAGCGATAAAGCAATTTAGAAATGAAAGTATGCGGCTCCACCTGCACAAAGAGATAAAAACAAATGGAAGTAGTAGAGATTACGTATGTAACATGGAAATAAGATGCAAAATAATGCTAAAACGACACGATAAGGTAATTTATTATCACACTAATATGTGCAAACAGAAGGAAAAAAAAAGTAAAGCCACAAACAATACAACAACAAAAACGGCACAATAAGAAATGAAGAAGACGCTCCTCGTGGTAAAGAAGTAAGGAAGGAAGAGTGTGCGAATAAGAAAACTGATAATAAAATTCGTAAAGAATGATGAATACAAGAAAAAAGCAAGAAAACCACATGAAGTAACAAACAAAAAAAAAAAATAGAGAAAAGAAGGAGCTACAATTGTGGTAGCACGAAGAAGACAACAAGAAGAGATTCATAAAGAAAATATGTAAAAAAGAAAGTGTAACCATTTCTCCAATCAATTAACGAACAATTGAAAGAACTGGCCGAAGTTTGGTATGTTTAGTTTGAAAACATTTTCTTATATTAAAAAAAATCATCTCTGTGCTAATAACGTTTCACGGATCGTATCGACGATCGTATCCACCTCAGCCATCGCTCCCAATCCCGTATCACCGCACATGAGCGTTTTCGCGATACAGGGTATCTCCCGGTGGCCCCAAGATTTTAGTGTCGCTATCTGCGATGCGGTAATTGGATGTTCCCACATGCGTGTGTTCATGGCCGGACAGAACAGTAAGGGTTTGACCGGATCCCAGGCACGAGTCGTACAGAGGAGCAGATTGTCGCACAGTCCGTTAGCCATTTTGGCGAGACTGTTAGCATCGAGTGGTGCAATCACGAGCAAATCGGCCCATTTACCAAGTTCGATGTGCAGCACCGGGTCGCCACGCTTTTGCCAGCAGGTCCATTCCTCTTCGTCGGTGTGCAGGGTGACCGTAGCGGGAAGTTCATCCGGTGAGAAGAAATGTCTGGCATGTTCGGTTACTATTACGTGCAGTTCCAGCTCAAAGCCGGACAGCTGGTGTAATTTTTCCACCAGCAGGGGTAGCTTAATCGTTGCCACACTGCCCGTACATCCGATGAGAATGTTTTTCTTTGCTTTCATTGCGGGTTTATAAGTACGTTTCTAGCGTGGAATATTTAAACTTTAGGTGCATCAATTGGTGCGGATTAGGATTGTTCGGATTTCTGCTTGTCCGACTCACTGTAACCTAGTTTAGCAAAATCTTCCTTTGCCATCAGGTCGTGATCCATACGGCACTGCAGGTAGGCTTTTGATTCTTCGCGGCAGGCAGAGTTATCGTCGGCGTTCTCTCGCAAACAGCGCATGTAGAACAGCATCAGCTTACGGCACTGGCCGCCGTGATCTAGCGGGAAACTTCCCTTTTCCGGTGCAGTTGGAATGAACTTTTTCTGCCCGAATGTCATAGACGTCATCGTTACTGTGTGGCCGGAAATGCTGAAAGTAGTACAATTATAAGCCGTTTTAATTGAAACACAGCAAATGGAACTTGGAGCCTGAAGGTGGAGTATGGTGGAGGCAAAGCGGAACGTGTGTAGCGGGTGAGACACCCTGTGGGAAGGTTTGTTTGGGGTTATTTTGATGGCGAAATGAAGTTCAATATGTGGAGCATTTTTTTTTTGCAATTATACGTCGCAGGTCGATAAAAGTCTTGCAAACGTTGAAAAATAGATAGATTTAACTAAAAACAGCAACAAAAATGATACGAAAGCTTCAGCAAATATTTACTTACAACGTGCTTTCCAATCGGCTGTTGCGTTACATAAACTGCATTGTTTTGCTTCTGTTTTGTAGTGGAATCAGGCGCTTTTCAGCAATTTTTATCACAACCAACGAAGAAAGGCTCACTCTCAGCTGCTTAACTATCCTGGAAACTAGTTTAAATACAAATTACCACAAAACTTTCGATTTTATTCACTGAAATACAAGCTGCGGGGATGTTTCGTGTTTGTGGGTGCCTGTGTGACAGCTGAAAATATCCCTTCTGCACGAGTGCGAGCAGGAGAGCGATAACGACAAACGGAGAGAAAATTCAAACGTCTGACATTGTCACATCGTGGTGCATTCGTCTGCCCGTCTAACGTCACCTGTCAGATTGTGTTTTATTCTACGCCGTCGGTCGTGTATTTTGTTGTGCGCGTGTTTATTCTTTTTTAAGTTTTGTGCATGCTTAATGGTTCCGGCGCTTTTTTTTGTTCTGCGTTATTCGGAAGGTATTACAGTGTGCCGTAGTTAATGCGTGTGTAGGCCACTGGATTAAATCGTAATCGAGCAGGCAAAAGACGCCACAACGCCAGCCCATCGTCAACGAATCGGTGGATGTGTTGTCGATCGTGTACGCGGTGCAGCGTTGAGCGCGAACAGATTGCATTTACTCGCTTTGTGGAGTGCACAATCTTGATTGGATTTCGGTTCCCGGTGTGTTACGGTACAAATTTCGGTGCGTTTCCGGTTTTTGCTGCAACTCGCGTGTGCACGGCCGTGTGACGCATTGGTGGCGTGCGTGTGTATGCGCGTACAGTTTTTGGTGAGAGTACCGTTTGATCGTTGTCCGTGTTGCATACGTAGTTGAGCAAGGTGTCACTGTGTGTGGGTAGGTAGTGGCTTTTGTTTACACTAGTGACCACGGTCTCTGGTCGTTCGGATAAGAGGGAATGTGAAGTGTGATAAAGGGCAGCAGTGGTCCAGGAGTGGTCATCGTTTTTTTTTTTTTTTGGGAGTGTGTGTGGAGTTAGTGTGTCCAAAATTTGGTTGGCGTAAAATAAAACGACCTAATTGTGGGACGTGATACAGCAGCAGTATTTTTGCTTTGTGATCTCCAGCCTTAAACAAACGTCACAAGCACATCACGACGCTTGGAAAATTAGTCTAGTTGTCTGTTTGTAAAATGTACACCAATGCCGGTGGGTTGAGCAGTACGTTATTGACCACCTGTTAAACTCATCCGAACGCAAGCGGTGTGACGTCATCCGGCAGAACTTAGTTCAAGTGGTAGGTAATCGTCATCTTCTTAATAAAAACAGACATGAACAGCTAACTACACATCAAGAGGGCAGAAGACATTTCTTATGGGTCAGTCCATGCCGTTCCGGTACACGATCAACGCCTACTACCATTCGAAGACGTTGTACGATGAGCTTTTCTTTGTGTGTGTATTGGTGTTGAGATTCATTACAACACGCCTCTCACAATGGTTTGTTGTGATCGATGATGAGTCACAAATGGCATGAAATTATACGGAAGCAGGAAAAAGGTTGATCGATATGATCGATAGCGAGCTGCAGGTTTTCTGTTTGATGATAATTGGAAGGAAACGATGCGACTCTGGAAGCGACGCCGGCTTTCACACGGCAGATCCACACATCGAATCCCGCACGGGGAGCGTCTCTCCGTGGGCAAAAATGACTATCCAGCTTCGGGTAAAATCATGCCAAGGCAGTCAGAAATAGTTTCAAAAGACCTGTTGAGGCTGACAGAGCCAAACAAGAAAACATTTTGCAATTTATAAAATGCCTTTTTAGGTTCCAAAAACGCTAAAGGAACTACCTCTGAAGATTTGATCATACTATCAATTTTAAATTCATTGAAAAATGAGAGGTATTTAAGGTATTTGAGCCACTTTTTATATAACATTCACTCCCGAAGGAGATCAGGTCTCGATCAGTCTTATAAGTCTGCAAAATGCATCAGAAGCTGTTCAGAAAATCTAAAAGAAACCAAGTTCAAGGTTCATAGCATTCGTCCAAACGCTAATCTCGATTCTCAGCAAGATGAGAACTGTTACGCAAAATTCAGCGCCGAAAAGGGCTGATCAACACTCAGAATCGACAGAGCACGACTGCCGATTTCGTGCCGATCCTGAAGAGAACATTGGATGATCTTTTCCAATTTTTCTATTGCCAGGAATCAACTGATTGCCCAGGCTCCTACATGTGCGAAGACATGATTAAATCCCGTCTAACTGCCGTAAGGTTCTCCGAATAGGAGTGACTGGAGTTTTGTAGAATTCTTCTCCAGCTTTGTCCTCTATATCATCAAGAATTTCATCAAGAAATTCAATAGTTAGATCCCTTAGATATCCTCTAGTCTTCCTTCAGTCACAAAATCACCATCATACGGGTTACTTTTCGATTTCTCACTCGACACTCGTCTAGATCGCATGTCACCGTGCAACCATATCCAATGCACATTAGCTGCTAAAGGTTACAAATGGCACACATTTGTTGGAAGTCAATGGGTAAGACACTTCCTCTATGAATCGCCCCTACTTGCGCAGCTTGTACAGTGCAGGAAGTGTATTTTTTTTTTTTTGCTGCTAGTCTACATACATTCATGTGCACCATACAAACATATATATGCTAGCGCTCTGTGCCCCAAACGAATACAGACAAAAGTGGGGATGAAGTGCAAATAGAAAGAAGCCACGCAAAACACAGAATGAAACGTAAAGTACCGGTACACGATACTGGCTGGGGCCAGATACTGCGGCAATCGCAACCACTCCGGCGCGTACGCGTTCATCGGATGTTCGGATGGAAGGGAGGGGTGGGCGTTATATTGACCCGGCAAAGAAAGATAGTTCTTCTTGTTGCCGATGGTTTTCATCGCACATTTTGTTATTGGTTTTACTCACACTCACACACACATTCAGGCAGCGTTCTTGCTACAGTGGCCGTTGGAAAGCGTTAGAATATAAATTCTTGGCGATGGGAAAAGAGCCAACGGGGTGGGGTGAAGTGGGTGCCCATAATTAGTATCCCGTTTTACAGCAGACCACAAGTCCAAATTTTTCTGCTGGTAATGTTAGCTAACCCTTGGATGGACTAGTAGCTCTTTCGGTCGAGCTGGTTGCAAATAAATGTGAGCTAGTGAGCATCTCAGCTCGTTTAAAGTGAGTTGAGTCGTCTCTCAACTCTCAATCTCAATGTTTGTTCAACTTAAAGTCTTTATGTGCATGTCAAAAAATATATAATATAATAGAGGGTATAATAATTCTATGTAGAAAGCTACGTAGATTTTTATAATAGTCATCATGATGATTCGATTCTTTTCATCATCATCATAATTTTGTTAGCCTGTTCTCTTACAACAATAGATCTCCAAGAAACTCGACCCTGGCAGCATCTTCCCATCCATGTAGGTCCTGCCGGTCTTTGCCACCGTCAGGACGTCCGGTTCTTCGTATAGCTCAGCAAGCTCGTGATTAATCCTTCTCCTCCACACTCCATGCTCGAACACACCGCCAAAGATGGTCTGAAGGATGCAATGCTCAAACACGCCAAGAGCATTTGCATCTTCCGCTCGGATGGTCCAAGACTCGTGGCCATATAGGACCACCGGACGATTCTGTGTGCGATATATCTCACATTTTGTGCGGTCTCGGAGACTTCTGGATCTCAGCAGACGGTGAAGGCCATAGTAGGCACGATTCCCCTGCACAATGCGTCTCCGGATTTCTCTGCTGACATCGTTATCCGAAGTTACGATCGTACCAAGCTAGCAGAACTTCTCTACCATCTCGAGGTGGTCGCCGTTGACTAACACGCTGCTTCCCACTTGGGCTCTATCACGATCAGAGCCTCCGGCAAGCAGATATTTCGTCTTCGTCGCATTGATCATCAATCCAATTCTTGCTTCGATTCTTTTGGCTTAGCGACCATACTTACTAGACTTGTTGATGCCACAGAGTTGGGTAGTCAGCCCCCCCCCCCCCCCCCTACGGAGATACGGGTCTCCGGATGTGATTTCAACCATGGTTCTAGTGTGTAAAAACCGGCATCGCTGTCGCCTGTACCACCGGAGCGCCCTTAAGCCAGTCCTCAATTTTTAAAACAGCTTCAAACCTGGAGGCGATTGTGCGACTTCACTTCAATTCATGAAGGGATACCTGAAGAGGCTCAAAATAAAATTGAGACAGTTAATAAATACAGAGGTTCCAGGGGCAGGGGCATAGAGGTTCCAGGGGCAGGTCTTAGGCAAGTTCAGCTACTAAACTAAAAGGTCTTGTGTTCGAGATATCTTCAGGACCTTCGTCGCGCAGATGTCGAGGTTACTATCCAACTAGCAAGAGTAAATGAAGACTTAGAAACCAAAAATAGTTGGTTAAGTCCACAAAACATTGTAGTTACTGTCAATAACGCACCAAGAAGTTGTTACAATCCAGTGCAACACCAGATATCTCCAGAAATCGAATATATACCTAATACAAAATCTTTTGTACCTATTAAAAAATTCTTTAGAAACAACATTTAAGGGTTAGCTATTCGGTTATCTGTAACGTTATTCACCGTTTTGCCGAGACCATTCCAACGCAACATGTTTGGAAATGTTCGCCCGTTCTGGGAATAGCAATTCACGGTTATCATTTGTTGGTTTAGTACGCAAATTTTTTGTTTCATTTACGACCACACCATGCCGCTTCTACTGGTGGTGATGGTGGTTGGTATCGCCATGCCGGCAGCAAATGAGAGATTCACCCTTAAAAAGCAAATGTACACGCTTTTACCGTACTACATTTTGTACGCAACTTCTGCGAATGATGGTCCATGATGAAAGTGTCTAATTTTAGCAAGGCAAGCTTTATGGAGGCGTATTTTTGGACTAAGGTTATCAAAGCTCTTCAGTGTTACGTACTCTGGGCATGATTCATTGCAGTATGAAACGATCCGTAACGGCAAAACTCGTTTGTCGAGAAGAAACAGAACACAACAATTAACATTCTGGTGTTAAACTACCTTATTGACGATCACTCTTCTTTACTCGTTGAATATTATTTACGAAATGTCTAACTCAATTTCCGTACTTTCTTTTCCTTTGTCATTGTAGCCTTTTCTACCGGAACTTCAGAAGACTTCACCACTTCAACCTTCGTTAGATAAGAGTGACCGTGTGTCATTTTTCTGTCTGCGCAACAACGAAGGGAACGGCGAATGTGATTATAGAACAACGCACCTGTTGGACCTGGTATTTGCACAGTTGCGTAACTCTTGACACTGTTTGATGTATCGTTGATTGAACAGAGACACTGAGGAAAACCATACCCAGAGCAACAAAAAACGATATAACACGTTTTGAATTCTTACTCACAGCATTAGTAATGTTACCGAAACTGTGCAAAAGCTATTGAATACACATTTACACACACACAAACATCTCTAGAAGCAATTACAACCCGATAAGAGTAACACTCTGTACAGTTTATCGTGAGCGTCGCAAGCGGAAAGGCTACGAATTTGCCACCACGATGCCGATTCAAATTGCCAACGAGAGCAACAACAGTGGTGGTGGTGGAGGCGGTGGGCACGAGATCAAGGTGAAGATCGCCTACAACGGTGAGGTGATGATCACCTACATCGATGAAAGCATTTCGTACGAGGGCCTCTGCCGGGAGATGCGTGAAATTTGTCGCTTTTCGTCGGATCAGGTAAGGCGATTATTGGAGAGTAAAAGGTTGGAAGGTGATGAATGATTAAAAATGCTTCTTACGCTTGTCTCCCTATACGTGCAGGTGTTTACGATGAAATGGGTTGATGAGGAAAATGATCCGTGCACTATCCAGTCGGATATCGAGCTGGATGAAGCGATCCGACTGTATGAGGTGAATCGTGACTCGGAGCTGGTTATTCACGGTGAGTGTGTTGCGGTTTGATTTATTCGTGGGAATTTTGTGACTAGTTTGGGATAGTATTTTATGGAAGCTCTCATACTGATTGTGTGAAGCCTATCTGAAACACCTTGTAACAATTTAAGGCGAAGGCTTAGGTAACACAAAACAAATCAAACGCCGTGCTGCGGTCCTTACACGACAGGAGCAGATATCAAATAAGGTTCGGTCCGTTCATCCTCATGCAGAATTGACTATCAAGCTATGAGTGAAACAAAGACTAGAAAAGCATTTAATGGCTGACCAATAACTCTCGAAGTTGTAGAGCAAAATAAAACGAAGAAGGAGCTTGAGCTAAATGAAATTTGAGTATTCGCGAAGTAAACGAAGTTTAACGAAGTTACTTTAAAAGAAGGTTTTATCCTAAAATCCTGATCCAATGTTTTTCTCATAAACGATCAAAATAAACAGTCTTTCGCTGTAGCACATCAACACAATGTCAATGCATTTCGTTCGTTGTTGTACGTACAAAAATGGTGCCAGAAAACAGCAGTCTACTGACAGCCCGGGACCTCATAAAATCCTCCCGAACACAGCTCACACCCATGCCACAAATGACATAAATGGGTGGAAAATTCGGAATGGAAAATTGCTCGTTTATTTGCTGTATGAAAATCATCCGGGTCTCGTTGTTTTACGCTGTCGTATCGTGTTGCTTATGAAGTACCGGCAAAAGCTCAGGAAGCGACGTTGCTATGAATAAATATGAACGATAAAGCCAGACACAACAGGATCACAAAAGCGAGGACCGAAACCGACCGTGAACCGAGATCCCGAGAAGCAAGACGCCAAGCAACCAACCGCCCATCCCGTATTTATATACATTTATTGTACATAGTACAACATTGAAGTTCGTTTTTTTTTTGCATTCCCGGCCGGATATGGGTCTCCTGGGTGCGCGCTGGTGCTGCTCCACTTTTTTTTGTAGACCGGGGGTGCGCCCACCGGTTTAGTTTTATCCCTTTTTTTCTAAACTGTAACAACCAACCAAAAGGCATCTTTTAGTGTCCACAACAGTCCACATGGATTACGGTGTGTCCAACAACCAGAGAATGGGGAGGGGACAATAGTTGTTCATGAGCGGTACACGTACATATGTCGATCCTTGGTGGGTCTTGCAGCCCGAGACTGGTTCACCTTGTTGACCATTTATAATCTCTTGATCCCTTTTTGGGATGTGCATATTTTGCATATTTTGCCTTTGCCATTTGAATGCCTAGGAATTGTCGGTGGTATGAAGACTTGTTGTGTAGGGTGGCTTCGTTTTCCGGCGACTGTAGAGAAGCTTTTCTTTGTTTTGTTTTAGAATTAAATTTTATTTTGCTGTTCTATTTTTGCAGTATGGTGCTATTCACAATTCTTTTCTTCTTTACCCTCAATTCTTCCCACATAGAAAAGAAATCCAGCAAAGAGAATAAAAGAAAGAATACAATCCATTAAATGGCGCTGATGTAGAAATAGTATGGTATTTCTCTTAGCTTTTCCTATTAAACTTGTGGGATTTATCTCAACTTGGAGGGAGTAGTTTAGCTTGAACAATCTAAAACACAGCGAATCGACGGTAGATTACGTATAATGGTTTTGAGTTCAGGTCACCGTAGAATGATGTTCCGGATTAATAATTTAACCTGGTCCTGCTGGTCTGGAAAAAGACTGAAAACCATTATAATACGAACATAAGATAGATTTTCTATTTAATTTTTCGGTTGTGTCGCCTGAAACATGCTGGTGGCAGAAAGTGAGGTGTAGAATGTTTATCCTTTTCCATGCCTTTAGTGTCTGGCAGTATCCAAACATACTCTGATGTCATTTTTTAACGGAGAACGCTCTAAAAAGTCGGTGTAGTACCTACGTTATAGAAGATCGAGTTTCGTTCATATAATCGAGTTTTATTTTCGGATGCAATTCTAATCTAATCGACAATTTCTAATTCAAAATTTTCCGAAATGTTTCTCTAACAACTAAATTCAACAAAAGGCGCAAAAGTGTGTGCAAATTTTTTGAGCTCGCGTTTTCCTGTTTGCCGTCTGTTGCTTAAGCATCGCTTCCACATATCCAACTTCAACAGTGTCGTTTGGGGGATAACTTATTGCGATGCGGCACGTTTCCGCTAAAATGTTTATGGTTCACAAAATACGTTTAAAAAATATGTTTTCGAATAAGTCAGAGATAAAACAGACCGAAAATCTGTTGGTGTGATTTTAATTCAAAAGATTAATCAATCCATTCAATTAATTTGGCTTTAATTGCAGTGATGTGATTGGTCAATCTAGATTCTCCTTTCCATTATTTCCCGTGCCGTCCGATCGATAGTATGATTCAGAAGAAGAAGCATGTTACGATAAGACATCTTACCGGTCTTATCTACAGCTTAAGCTAGACAAACCGAAGCGCATTTGCTATCGCCCAGGATCTAGGCTAAAGAAACATTTACCCGGTGCGTTCGATAAGCTGCGCTGAACTTATCTCAGGGCAACACACTTGGCTCACAACGCGATGTAACGCCAGACTAGCGTACCCAACTCAGTTAGTCGCCGCTGTACCAAGGCAAAGAGAGCAATCGTTACAATGCCAACGCTGCGACGAAAAGACGTTACGTGATCATCGAGCCAAAGCCGGGCCTGCTGGTGAGCTTCACGCTTGTGTCGATTTTCGCATGCAGATGCAATCGTTAGTATAGCGGCGCATTATACGGTCGTTCCTGGGCCAGTACCCGAGAGTCCGGGAAGGTTCATGTTTGTAGCATTGTAAAATGGTCTGAATTTGCATCACAATTTCGAGTGTTCCGTGTGAAGACGTATTTTGAGATGGAAAAAAGGTGGAAATGTGTAAAATTTTCCAACGTTTTTTTTGAAGCTTGTGAGTGCGTCTGAAATGTGAAATATTCAATAGCATTTTTGTGTGTTGTGGTTGCGAATTTGTGTCTTACCATGTAATGCTCTCTCCGGTTTGTGCATCTTCTTCCAATGTTTAAAGTTATTTTAAATGAAGTATTAGTGTTGTTATAACGAAAGAAAATCGATATTAAAAAACTGTGCGCTCTACATCAACTAGCAGCACGAAGTAACGATGGCTGCTATCTATAGTCTTATAGGCGAAGTTAAGCTGATAAAAAATCTCCAAATGCAACAGGCAGAAGGCGAGTAAATGTGTTATTTTATAGTTGTTTTTGGGTTTGCTGTTATAAAAAGTGTTTGGCTTTATTTCGGCGGCATTTCCATGAGTGTTTAAATAACTCTTCATTGATCATTCAGATTTTTGCGAATTGAGGTCGCCATTAGAAGCCAAAAATTGTCCTGCACAATCTCTTTCTTATTCTGCTTTGATGCCATTCCTCCATAATAAATTCAACTGTCTGGATATAGTTTTCAGTAGCTTGTACTTTGCCTAGCTGCTTTACGTGTGGTGCACGTTAAGCGTGTTTCTCTATCAAGTGGATAAATTCAACTCGCAAAGACAAGAAAAAAATACACAAAATTCCCTCCCGGAGCATTAAAGACCCGCACCAACTATACGGAAATTTCGCTGGTGGCACACCGGTTTATGGTTTTGATTTCTTTTCCATTTGGATGATAATTTAAGGATTTTATTTTCCGGATTATCCTCACTACGCCGACCAGCGGCGCCCGTCCCCGACCGACGGTGGTGACGTATTTTGCTTTCATTTTGCGGTTGCCTTAGGGAGGTTTAATGTTGTCGCGCTGTGTCGCTCGGTTTCTTCTGCGAAGTGTTTTCTTTTTTTTATTATTTTTTACAACAGTTTGTTGTTTTCTACTATTATATCACTAGCGCTTCGTCGCTAAACTGATGGTGCGCTAGCCTGAGGAAATTTCATTTCCGTTTTTTTGTTATTCTTTTAAAATTTGTTGTATGTGCTTTTTTGTACTGTGAAAAATTGTATTTTAACGTGGATTTTATCCATATTGTTGGTTGTGATTTGTGGTTTTCTATTTTGAAGAGTTTCTTTTGTTGTGCTTGTTTTGTATTAGGTTGTTGTTCAGTACAGTTTAATAGCAAATTATTTTTCTTAAGATTTTTATCTGTGTTCAACTCATTTCATTATACAGTTTTTTCTGATCAAGTTTTACTAACCTGCAACGATAATTCAACCTATTTACCAATACCTATCATTTAGGTTTATGAAGACCTGGAGCAATTTTACAGGCATCTTTTAACGTTTTTAGATTAAAAAGCTGCTGGCTCTCCATAAAAATTGGCAATCTATGACTAGGTAGCGTCAAAAGCGATTTATTTGATCGAGCAAAACATCAAAATTAAATTCGAGCAGCAGCTCTGCCTGGTGTTCTAGGCGACAGTTAAGTCAGTCTTCACGCGGCAGGACCGGGAACGAAATCTTTTTTGGATCGCGTTCCCCCGTAGTGAAAGACTGACTGTCCAGTCACGTGGTATTGGCAGGTCTTGGTAAGCCATTAGATGGCCGGCGCGGCCTTTAGTAGGTACTAATGCCAAAAGGATGAAGATTAAGTAAAAATTAGATGGCTTACATGAACAAAGGGCGCCCCGATGGTATATGCGACAGCGGCGCCAGACTTTAAACGGCTGGACCGAGATTCAAATCCCATCCGGATCGTTCCTCCGTAGTTGGACTGACTATCCAACAACGTAGTATCGGCAGTCTATTGATGGGTTTTCGTAACCGCATCAAACGGTTCCAACGGCTCCTACGGCTCTGGCTGCCGTCTAGCATCTCTGAACGGCTCCGGACGGCTCCGAAAAAGGTTTGATAGTTTGGTACATCAGTCCCAAAAATGCGTAAGATATTGGCTGTGCAACACATGAGGCACGTTGATTGCTGAACGTACGTTCAGGCATGTAACCATGCTGATGAGTGCTGCTTTTTAGCTGAACAACAATTCTCAGTAATGCTCAGTAATGGAAAAGCTCAGTAATGCCCTGTTTTTAGGGTCGGCTCGATCTTCATGATCGTAAAACTAGCTGCAATATGGCGAGAAATTCCTTATGCTTTCGCTCGATTCCCGTTGACGCTGTACCTTTCTACAACGGGGAGGGTTTTTATCCCCCTAAAACGAGGACTATCTTTTGCGTTTCATGACACTGTTTTTACAGCGAGAGATGTGTGCAAAAAAATTCAGAAGGGAAGAATATTTTTAGAATTAATGGAGAGGAAAGAACTACTCGCTCTCGACGTAAATAAAGTACGTCTTTAGTTGTAGTTTTAGAATGTCCCAAAAACCGTCTTACTTGATGCTTACAGAAAAAAGAATGATGCGATGATGGAATGAAGGAAAATGCATTGAAACCCATATTCGCGGTTGTCATTTCAACCGCAGGTATGTTCCGATGGCAAGTATGCCTAGTATGAATATCAGGAAAAATATAAAATACCAACATAGCGAACGAACCCACAGATAGTACATGCACCAGTGCCGGGAACATTATGAAGGTATTTAAATAAGTTCTCGCCACCTTTGAATATGCAGAATTCGAAGCCGGGTATGCTTGGTGCAAATTTCCACATCATTTGTGGCACGTGGCTTTTTTTGTTTGGCTGCTTTGGGTTTGCAACTTTTAGAAAAACGAACCTTCTGTTCCCAGCTCTCAACGGGAGTTTCGGTGTATGCAGGTGCTACTACTGCTGCTGCTTGTCCAAAACCGTTTAGTGAACCCATGAAGCCTGACGCAATGCACACCAGCACCGTGTTGGAATGTCAGCATCTACACGGGTGTGACAATCGATGAAAATGTCCCTAAGGGGGGAGACTTCGCTCCGGTGTCGCGTGGAGATAAAGTCCCACCCAAGCTAATATTGTTGCCGACTCGTTTTGTGAGGTCTCGTTTTGCCACAAAAATGTGCTTCCCAAACTTCACGACGTGTGAGCGCTCGGGATAGTTTTATCAAGGTGCATCAAGGGGTTGCGAAGTTTGAAGAAGTTGGCTCGCGCTTGTCGCTAAACTGTCACCAGCAACATTACCTTTGTGAGCTTTCTTTTGCATTCCATCGGGACTTGACCTTCTTTTCGCGCCTAGACGGGAAAGGAGAAAAGCGAGTGGCTTACAGGGGGAATGGACCGGCAGTAGACATCATCGGTATCGAACTGTGAAAATTCGTTCTGTATGTAAATTTGTGCCAACACTCTTCTGGTCGATAGGGATCTTTTGTACCTTTTTTTTTTGCACGGTGCTGGTGTTAAGCAAAAGGTGATGATGATCGTTACGTTTCTAACAGGCGAACGAAGGAGATGTGTCTTTGTCTACCTCTCTCTCTCTCTCTATGTGTGCATACGTCTAGTCCGTCGTGTCCTTTGCACGTTACACAATTTCTGGTCGATTTGCGTCGATGTAACAAACAATCTAGAACAAAACAAAATAGACCAGCCCAAGGAGTGGTGGAACTGCATTCGCTAAACTGGTAGAGAAAGTAGAATAGAAGACAAACACATCACAGCAAGAAAAATAAATAGAACAGGAATGTATGCAACGTTCTTTTGGGTTGAGCTAAAATTTTTTGTGGTCTGCATTTTTGGCTTGGAAGGACAGTTTAGTTCGCTATCGTAGCGTTTCGACGACGAAGAATTTTCGCAATGCAGAGTAGAGATTTTAGTAAATTCTTCTTTTTTAAGACTCCTTTTAAAATCCACGTATTTACTTCTTTATTTGTTGCTCTGTGTATTTTTTGTTTTATAATTTCTTTTATGTATCATTTTTATGAAATATTTTATTTTAAATTTGTTTGTATTGAGTTTGCTAATGATACACGTGTTTAAATCTCCATTTTCCTTGCTATATCTTATCTCTTTCCCTCTCTGTTGCCTTCTATTTGGCATTTATGCGTAGTATTAAAAAAAAACTTCCGTTGAAAACTCGTATCACGCTGTTTAGTTGGATGAAAGGAAAAAATAAAACCTGTGCGAATAGTATTATCCGTCGCATCGCCCCCATCAGAAATAAATTGAAAATGCGCAGTGCCAAATTGAACGATGCTTTTGGGGATTATGTAAAATATTTTCATGCCCCTTACCCGGTTGGACGTGTGAAGAAGGTGGTTTATTTTTGTTGTTGTTGCAAACCAGCAAGTGAGAATGAAATTGAAGTGTGAATTTGAAATAAAGCTAGGCTTGACATTGTAGCAAAAGGAAATCAATTTGAAGTAAAGCATTATGATGGTGAAATCGTTGATAACAATCGGGCAGAACGATAAGAATAGCAGCGGGGAGCGTAAATAGTTTGAATCGTTACAATACAGTGGTTAACGAAAGTGTAAGAAATAAGTAAAATCTTAACTGCTTTGTAAATTATATTCCAGTCAGCGTGAAAGAGCTGAAAAATATATTATTTATTTTAGTATGACGTATCTACGCTTTATAGTCAGCTGAAATATATTATAAATAATTGTTTTAAATATTTTGCTGTTTCTTTCACGTGCTTTTCACCCAGAACTTTTATGAATCGTTTTTTCGTCTATCAAACGTTTGGAAACGTAGGATCTGGATAATGATTCTAGAGATCTGATCTGGAGAAATATTTGTGCTTTCTTTTTTTGCCACACGTCCTGCTAAACAAAGAAAAATAAAATTTAAATTACATTAAGGTTGGGTGCAGGGAGAAATATTATAATAATGTTTACCAGTCAAAAAATATATTTTAATAAAATACAGCAAAATTACGTCCATTTCCTCATAGGTGGCCAATTTGGTCGATCAACTTACAAGAATAAATGTTTTTTTTGTTTCCCTAGCTATTTTTTCCCCTTTAATCATAATTCAACGTTCGTATAGTCACGTCCAGCACTGTAGGTGCTTGTGTTATTTTCTTTATCTTCTCTTTAACATTTTATTGTTATAGCGTATAAATGGTAATCAAATATATCCTTTCGATAATATTTTATGCAAATACGAACCGCTTCATAATTCATACAGTCACATTTAGTCGTGCTCTAATCCCGGTGCATGCTTCACCCAGTAAAATGCAACGATACTGCCATTTCTGTACCCGTTCGGCAGCGAAAGTTTTCCGAAATCTTGTGCCGGAAAAGGTAAAAATGAAAAGCAAACAGCAACAGTTGCTATTCATCTGTGCTAGCCTTTTCACTTTGTGAAAGTTGTGTATTTTGTTCCCCATCGGTCGGCAGCAAAGGCAAGGTAAGAACTGCCGGGATACGTCACCAAGTGTGGCACAAACGGGATGAAAACCTATACAGTGGTACAGTAGTGAATTAAGCTCAGCTTTATCCCTGAATGAAAAGTTAGCATCGTTAGTACGATAAGCTGGCATTTATTTCGGAGAAAAGTCAACCTCTCTCCGTCAACGCGCTCCCTGACCGGCTGACTCGTTTTGGGATATTAATTTAAACGTCAACGATTGGTGCTAATTTGACGGATAAATATTAGTGTGCAATAAATTAGGCGATGGGAAAGGCTAGCGGGGCGTTTGAGTTAAGCATTCGGAAAGTCGGATAAATGTTTCCTATTTCGATATAGAACCTTAGGTAAAGAGTTAGGGACTTTGTATGACTTTGCACTCGTTTGATGCAGTTGATGGGAGAAAGGGGAAACTAAACGTTCCTAACTCCATCCTACATTGTGCCTGCATTTAATATGTCCACGAGAAATTGTACTGTATTCAACTCATCGTCATCCATCCAGACTAGCTCATTGCAATTCAACCGATAAATAAAGAAAAGATTGTAAGGCTTTGATCGATTCTCACCATTTTCGCCTGGAGTTCTCGCTTTCTATCGCAGTACGGAGGACTACGGAATAGTTTGCTTTACATTATCATCTCATCATCACCTGTGGAACCGAGCGGATCCGACTATGTGTATGTGCTTCTTTTTTACTGTTTTTCCCCCTTCTGATTGAGCAATTGGCTTCACGCCGTTGGGTTGCGAGATGGGCGAGGAATTGTCATCCTCATTGTACAAACATAGCATTTTCAATGTAATGCAAAGTTGTCCGACATGCTGCTCTGCACCGTAATGATGGTTGAGTGCACGAATGGATGCTATTTTATTGCGTCTTGGAAGGACAATTTTGTTGCAACAACCGACGGTTAAGATCCAGCTGCTTGATAATTCTATTACTTGGAAATTATAGAAGAAAAAGTTCTGGAACCATTATGTCCAAGCGTAGACGATCTAGACATTAGGTCTTCTCTGTATGTCGTCCAGAGCAGGCCTAAGCTGATTGTGACGATAATACGCACCAGGGTCAGGGCTGTCGTTCTCGGTAAGTTATTCGAAAAACCTGAGAACGAAAAAGGGGCCTTAAGTTCGCTTTAGACCAGCAAGTCCACTGGCCCGGTTGGTTTGTTGGTTGATAAATATTGCATGCCTTCATTTCGCTTATCTCGCCCATGTTACATGGACAGCAGAATACTCTACCGTTGTCTCTGTATTCTTTCGATCATCGTAGGAAACTCCTCGGCACGCAGTTCCCCATGCTCTTGCGCTTCACAGCTCACAGTGCTATTCCATGTTCGGCACATCATTTCCAGGCACATATCCTCCCCCCTTTGGTCTACCTTGCTTGCCGGCGAAGGGCCAACGATGCAAAGCTAGTGTTACCTCGGGACAAACTGAATTCTGATGTCTTAGATTGAATTCAAATGACTCTCTGTGCCGGGTCGGATCCTTTGCAGTGCTTGTGCTGCAATAAGGATTTTTTTCCGGCGAACCGGAAACGATTGGCGTACCTCGTAGGATCTTACTCACTCAGTGGCGTAGGACGTCCTATCAAGGCTTTTTATCTCTCTCCCTCTCTGGTGTGGCATATCAGGAAGCACTGATCGGAATGGTTCGTGGAAACCGATTACTTCAATTTTTCGATGTTTGCACCGATAAAACCAGCATCCAGTTAAGGGTAGTAGTAGTACCTTGAACGTACCCTAGCTTCACCATCACTTCATATCTGGTTTGCGTCTGTAAATGTACGTCCGATAAGCTTTTTTTTCGCCTCCCCATTACCATGTCCAGGGACTTTACTGTGTCTTGTAGATTGTAATGCGCTCCATCATCGCACCAAAAGTGAGGAGCCGGCCGGTGCGCTACTCGGACTCGGAGCTTCTTCGGAACCCATTCCGGGCTTAAGTAAATAAATAATTCATTTGGTAATTTCTTGGTTCGTTTCGTTTTCGTGCCATCCGCACGATGGCTGAGCTTAGTGCATTGGTGTTTGTATGGATGTAGGTGTTCGGTTCCGTCCCTTGCAGCGAGACAGTGTAAAAACTTTGGAATGGGTGATTTGATAAGGTTTGAAACAGAGAAGAAAAACGGGAAAAAACAACCTAGACAGAGACATCAGCCGGCCGGCAAAGGATCTAGGATGCAGGATGGGTGAACTTTGTCGGAATTAGAGTCGTTCTAGTTCGAAGAGGATGAAAAAGATGGTGGCCAAATTTTGTACCCGTACCATGGTGCTTCCAACGTATCTGTTTTAGTAACTTTATTTTTATCTCCCATCACTGCTGTACAGGAGCAGACGAAGACTGCCTTACGGCTGCCTCTTATCCTTCTTCGTGAGCTCATTTTGTTCATCGGGCTGGTAATCTATTTTTGGGCAAGGTAAAATTAAGGGAAATGCATTCTTGGAAAGATATTTTAAGGTGCAGATGGAATCTACTTTCATATTAAAAGAATGGAATTTTCCAGACACGTGATAAATGGCTTCTTTTTTGTTCTTGAGCCATCATCAACTTAGTGTCTAATTTTAACATGGTGGCTTGGCTATTTTGTTACTGTCTTTTTTGTTGCACTTTTCTCTCTAGATCGTGCTCCCTCTTCACCTTAACTATCTAATAAGTTAATTCTGGTCGTATAAATGGCTTCCTTATACTTGTTTATACCTTGTAGCTGGGCAGGGCAGGTGACAGTGGTGTCGGTCTTCACACGGCAGGACCGGAACTCGAATCCCATCCGGACCGCCCTCGGTAGTGAGGATTACTGTCCAAGTACGTGGTTTATCAGCAAGTCTAGTAAACCATTCGATGGCCGGTGTGACCTTAGAGGTGCCAAGAAGAAGACCCTTAGAAGACAGTAGCTAGACGAGATTCGATAGCTGGTTCTGTCGTATGGACTACGGTCATTGCATATCTATCTATAAGGTGTTTCTAGCTGACAGAATTTCATTTCTCTTTCAACAATTTCAATCTCCAAAAGCGTACCTTGCCGCCAACACATGTGCGCCGAAACCTTGCGCTATCGAATCTAGAAGTAAAAGTTTCTATTCGTCCCTGCCGTTTGTTTTTTGTTCCTTCGGTTCAAACAATTCCTTGCCCGGTGTGCTCCAGCGCCAAACGTACGCTCACACACTGGAGTTCGCGTTGATCGTTGACACTTCAGGAAACTTTGGGGGCCAGATTTCTATCATCGTTTCTCGAGCGCCTGACACCTCGTGCCCGTGCCAAAATTCATCCACCCAATTTGAACCGAACGAGCAGCAACGAAAGCCGACGACGGCAACAACGATGTGTTCGCCGTAGCAGCAGCAAACCGTTGTCATTGCATCCTGCCCAAAAGAGTGGTGAGGCACGGTAGGGCGGTGGTGGGTAAGTGGATGATATCCTGCAGCGAAAACCCTGCTCCAAAAGGACAACACCGGACGACCGGATGTACAAGCATCACCCCGGGGGCAAGTTACCGTGACACGGGGGTGTGGGCTGCACTGCACACAACCGGAAACGCAAATGCTACACATCCGGTCCGATCCGAAAATTGTTCTTTTATTTGTTGTTTGGTGCGGGACGAGTTTTTGCGGGACATCATCGGGCTTTTTGGTGCGCTGTGTCGCGCTGTTTGTATCCTACCGTCGGTCGCTTCTTTCCTGCTGCTTGTGTGTTTGTATGCGCGGTGCTTGCCTTTGCCGGGATTTTCACAGATTTTCAACTTCTCGCCCGATTCAAAGCAAAGCGCGAATGCAACTCTGTGAGGGTTTGCTTCATTGTGCCTGCCGTTGTCGAAATTTGTAACGCATACGGCGAAGAATTTTCAATCTGGGGTAAAAAAAAATATGGATAAAACGTTTTGTATGAGTTAGAAAACGATTGGGCTTTCGTTTGAATTTTTACAATAAATATTTTCTGAAGATTTAATCATTGTTTTCCTTCACTGGTTCATGGAATCAGCTAGGGTCTTCTCTAACTTTTTTTTTTGTTTTTGGTAGTAAAAAAATAGATTGGTTTCGAGTGCTGTTAAAATCAAGTTATTATTAAAATAAACTAAGAATTTGCGGTTCGTATTTGTCCTGCCTAAAAGAAGATCATCTCAAAAAGACTTTCAACATCCATCTCGAATTGAGAGGAGTAAAAAAAAAAAATTGAACCACTCAAGCCTGGTGACGCGCTTTTCGTCTATTTATTTGTTTAACCAGCGGCTTATGCGGCTTACCCTAGCAATCGTGAAGGAATAAAAAGGAAAACTCTTACCCACACGAATATGAAACCGGTTCTGGCACGCGGAAAGCTTAACACGTTTATCTTGCCGAGGTTTCTTTTGCAGCATTCTCAATTTCCTGCACGGCGTCCAAGGGCGTCCTCTCCATCGTAACACTGGCCCTCACCAGTAGTGTGTGTCGCTGCAACGGCTGCCTCGAACGAGAAATATATTTATCTTTCCGCAGCACTTTTTTGCGTGTATGTGTGTGTGTGTGTGGTATGGCCAGCCAGCCGTTGTGCTAGTTCCCTGGTGCCTGCAATGTTCGTATGACGTAGCGCTACTGTTGTGCTGCAGTTAGTTGCTTTCCGCTTTCTGGAGAAGGAGTCCTGAGCGTATCGCGTTTCTTCTTTTTTTCGTTGATTCTTTCTTATTCCTCCCCCTTTGGGTGTCCGCTGTATATCCCGGGTGTCCGCAATCCCGGAGGGCAGTGAAGAGACTTAATTTTCCGCACAAATATTAGTATTCGTGAGCGTGTTTGAACTTTCTCCACAGGCCGGCTGTGGTATCCCGGTGCGGGATGGAAATCCTCCTTTGGGGCGCGCTTAGTTTGGTTGGGTGGAAGGCTTAGAATGGGCCGCCTTTTTTTTCTTGTTCCTTCGTTTGCAACCAATGCGGGTATATTGTGGCACATGTTTGTGTGTGAGCTTCGGTGGATTGAAGAAGAGATTTCCTTGAAAGCAGGGATTGCTTGTTGTATATAATGCGAGAGCAAATTGGAGATATGATGCAATTCGCATCATAAGCGCATTATGGGAAAAAGGTTCAATTGGATCTCGGTGACGGGGTTAATACGGCGACCGTAAGTGAAGTGTAATTGGAGCTTTAGCGCTGGAGATCCTTAGGCGAAAAAAGGGCGAATTGCGCTTGATTACCATTTGATTGTAACGACAATTTTATAAATATTTGTTCACTTCTGTGCAATGTGAAAATAAGGTTGATATTGAAACGCATCGATTGGCTTACTAGACTTGCTGACCCTACGTAGTTAAATAGTCAGCCCTCATTACCGCAGAACAGTCCAGATGAGATATGAAGACCGGTGCCATTGTCGACTCTGTCACCTGATCCAGACCCTGCGATCAAGACGGGCCGGGTCATCTCAATTACGAAGAGTCCTGGTATTTGAAGGAGCCTTATCTATTAACAAACTTCGTCTTACGAATCTTATTTACAAAGGGATCTCGTTTTCTTTTTCTTCTTGGTTGAACAGCCTGAGGTCATGGTCATACCGACCATGACCTCCGATCATAAGATATAAGAAAGAGATCTTATGATCGGAGATGCCTCATCGACCAAGAAGACTCGTATTTACAATACTTTTCTACCAAGAGAACTTTGAGTCCGAGATTCGTGGAGCATCTTCAACGGGGTTTCCTAATGGAAGAGGCATTATTGATCTTGAGTTCATGTTTACCATGTCATATGCCTCATATGTAAGAATTTTGTCGCCCAGGAATCATCTTAAATTAGTGGTCGAATGGGTCTTGTGGCTCAAACCTTGTGTATCAAGGGACCTTGTAGTTGTAGAGGATCACTCTAGCTTATCGATTTTTATTGATCACGAAGCTTTAAAATGCCCAAATAATCATCTACCATATGATGTTGTTATCGTAAAGATCTCATACTCAAAAATTCCTTGCCTTGTGAGGAGGGGTCTTGCTGGCCGCGATGTGGAAAAGGTTCCAAAAGTCATTATCAAGTTCATCACAAATGTTTCAATGCCCTTGTGTAGGACCATTAGGACGAAGCTATCATCCGTTAGTAATTGATAAGCTTATATTTATACTTTGTAGTCTCACTAAAGCTAGTTTAATTTTATGTAAAAAGGTCCTTAAAGAAATCCTTAAACTAAGACACATAATTAGTAGCTGTCTAGAAAACTATACGCCAAATAGAACATAAATTTGTTAATTTCTCAGGCGTGCCCGTGTATCTAATATCCTATGCGGTTCTTGCCAAAAGTATAAGACATTCCGACTGTTCGTTAAGTTAGCCACAAATGTAAAGCCCGAAGCCACATCGCATTTGTCTTCCACTTCACTCATTCCATCCACGCTCTCCGCCGTGTTAAAGGTAATCAGTAGAATCCGTTTCAAGCACTGTCGCTACGCTAGCTCCGATCCGCTATCCGATTGCCGCACGGTTTCGGAACCAACCAGCTTCTTGAGCACTTTTAGCACGGGCGGAACTCTCGTCATCACCCTTGATGATCATAATCATCATTTACGGTCGACAAAAACCGAACGAAGGAAGGTGTTTTTCTTTTCGTCCGTTCGGAACTCTCGATCCATTTTCCGGCCTCCCCTCTCCCCCAAAAAACCACGGGCAGTGTGCGTGAGCGTGGGTGGTTTGGGGCGTCAACACGTATATACAACAGTGCACGGGGAGACCTATTTGGGGTGGAGGGATGATAGCGTTTTGTTACAATAATGGTGGAGGCGACCTCTTGCCGAGCCCGGGACGGTTCCAAAAGCTGTTCGCGTGGTTGCTTTGGCAAAGAATGACCACGTACGCGCCATAAACGCAAATTTATGACCGAAATACATGTCATAATCTGTCCGGTGTTGCTGCTAGGTTCAGGTAAGGGTTTTTTTTTTTGCTAGAGCGATGCAGACGTCGTGTGTACGTTGTCTAAGGGAAAAAAGGTGTAAAAATGGGGTGGAAATGGGCCGTGCAAAGCAAGGACAGGAAAGTGATACATTTTTGATTTCGAGTCAAAAACCGAAGGTCAACCTGTTATTGGTGTTTTTCGAGGGGAAAATTTGCATTTTTTGTGGAAAAGATTTAGCAAAAAATTCATTTGGTTTATTGGAAATCTGTCGTAAGCGCTCATAAACCATTTTAAATGTTTTATGAGGAAAAAAAATTGTAAAAGAGTTTTTTTTTCACAACGTCGATGTATTGGATTTGGAATTTTTAATGCTAATATATAAACTTTTGAATTATAACTGATTTTTTTTTGTACTACACACGTGTCAAATTTGAATATTTCATACCTAAGTGACACTGAATATCAATGTCCAAACAGCACTCCTCACATACAAAATACAACAGCCGGAAGGATCGCCGAAAGGATTATGCGCAAAGACACAATGGCGTTTTATTATCGAAACCACCACCATCATCTCGAGATTAAACACTTTCGCCCCAATTTGCTTCGATGGAAAGCTTGTCAAAAGGATTCTTGGTAAGGTTATTTTATAGCTCTCTCGTTGACGACGACGACGATCGGGTCGGGGAAAATCTTAGCGCAAATCGTTAACGGCTTTTCCTTTTGTGAAGCGCGGTGCGTAACTCGCTACGGCGCTTGGGGAGGAATTGACTGCGAAATTGATTCAACGTTTGGGGGCTCGAATAGTACACTGCAGGATATATAAGTTTCATCGTTTGTTTTGATTTGTACTAGGCTGGTCGTGACACGGCTATCTAGAAGTGTGATTCGAGTAACTGTTATTTTGTTTTATTCTTTTCGTTACAGGTGAGTGTTTTTTCTTGGAAAAAATGAAGGTATGGCTAAGTAAATAAGATGTGTACGATGGTCCTTACAGGTGAGTATGCATAAACTGGTTTAGCATTATTTGTTTTCGAATGTGATTTTATTTCGTAAAGAGATTTGCATTTTACAACACGCTTTTGTAACGTAACAAGCTCAATTAAACTTAATTTCACACGATGGAGACGCATGGTCGCTCACGTGAAGCTTGTGTGCCATTGCTTTGCAACGAAAGTTAAAAGAACTTTGAACTATAAAATGAAAGACAAGCTATCTTGTTAGTTAAGTCCTTTTTTTTTGGACAAAATGAATCAAACCGAAAAGAAAAAAAGACATTTAAAACTTTACCATTTTCGCTTAAGAGTAGGCGCAGTGTACGAAACGAGAAAACCCAACACTCTTTCTCGTACACAGCGATAGAACAATGTCCCACAATCCCTAAATGCATCGGACCGAAACAATTGGACCTGGGTTGCTCGGGCTCGATGGTGTCCAGCCGAGAGCTGACCAGCAAGTTGCAAAAATGTCAAGCAGAATACTGCCGAAACTTTCGCTATAAAGTCGTTTGATTAAAAAAGTTCTACAGTTGTAGCCCTTCGCTGAGCTAAGCATCGTCTTCAAAACTAGCCGGCAGTAGTGGGTGTTTTGGCTGATGCAGACCGCTTTGGGAAATTGCAAATCGATTGCAATTTAAAGTAAAACTATATGGATTTAATTGTTTAATGGAAATTGTGTGAAATTTTTTATTTTGTTTACATTAAAAGAAGCGGAAATATTGCTGAAGAGATTTAACAATTAGTTTTAATTTTAGATATGTTTGAAAATTCATTCTGAAATCCTCATAGATACAACCCTTCGTCCTTCAGTTTTGTTAAACTAAATACTAAACGAACCGTTTCAGTGTGAATTGTTCCTTTTATGATCCAATAAATATCATCGATGGGAAAAGTTGTCGATCATTCGTGGCAATTCAAACCATTTCGAGTCTTCCGACCGACCTTTGGTGACGCAAAATGTATTCGAAAAGTTTTCGTTTAAACAATCGTAATGCTAACAGCCGGCAACGGTCTGGAATGCAATAATGTACTTTGAAATATTTAACCTTTCGCAAGCGATTCCTACGCACCGGGAAGCTTTAATCGTAGCATGGAGGTTGACGTTGTACTGTTGTTTAAATATTTTGAAAACCAACGTACGAAACATTCCCTATTTAAATAGCTCTTGTGGAACGATTCAACGCTTGATTTGGTAAAATGGTTTCCTAGAACGTAGCATAATTTTGACGCAATCGACCTTTTAGACATGTCTTGTTTACCGGCAGCATTGTGTGCACAGTTAAGCTTTATATGTAAAATAAAATTAAATTTATTTGAGAAAAATCTTGTCGGATTGAGTATTAAAAATTGCATTTGTTCTGCATATCATTCTCGTTAGAAGAAAAAAAAGGGTAATACCGATTGCCTAAGTAAATAGCTCCAATAAGACACATTTAGCGGGTATGGAAAGGAATGCAAATGTGTTAGTAGTTTGTCACCTGCAGCTCCTTTCCACGCGGTAAAGATTTTTTTTTATGTGCGGTGTGTAATGCTATCTCTTGGTGATAAAGTTAGAACGAAAAGCTCTCTCGCTCTCATCTCTATCACGCATCGCGATTCATATTCTCTCCTCCGATCAGTTATGACGCAAACCAGGTAACCGCAGGATTGAATGACAGATAGTAAACTCTGCCCGCTCACTGTCCGCGAACAGCTGAACTGTCAAAGGTTGTGCTATACACGGCGATTGAGCGTATGTATGTGTGGTGCAAAAAAAAGGAGCTTTCAGCAACTCCTGGTAACACTGCGCAGTCACACACTCAGTAGCGCTCTCACAACTCTGGTTTGTATTGCAGCCATCTGGTGGCCGGTACTGCAAACATCGCAGCCTTTCAACCACCGTCATAGGATAAAACTCCTTCTCTCTCTGTCTCACATGTGTGCGTAGAGTTTCCTGATTACGGGGAACTTCACCAGATCTAGGTAGGATCTTTGCTCTCTCTTATTCTCTCTCTTATTCTCTCTCTTTATTCTCAAATAAAAAAAAATGGTTGTACCACCAACACAAACTCAACCCGGATTCGTATCCTTGCTCCCAGTCAAAAGCAGCATGCCCGCAACGTGTACTACACGAATAGCAGTGTGTTTGTGTGGTGGTGTAACTTGATGGGAAAAGTTTCAAAGCACCCCGTGCGTAGCAGCAAAAGCCACAGTCTCTCAGCGACACAGTCTCGGGCCAGTTGTCAATATATCTCGGAAAACTGGGAAAACCTTGGTCCCACAGTTAGCCAAAAAAAAAAAAAACTCCTACCCAGCCTACCCAAGCCAGCCAGTCGTTGCCATCGGACGGAGTTTAAAGTCCAGAGCCTTCCCAAAAGTTTAGCTCCATCCAAGAAAGTGTTAAGGTGTGCAGGGTTTTTGTGTCTCAAAGTGATCCCGGTTCTTCCTTTTGAGAGATATAATACCTGCTACCTGCCGCTGGTCTGTGGTGCTCTTATCACGCGGATATCTATTCTTACTCCGTGTCAGTGCTTACGGTCCTCCGGTTTTTTTTTTTGACATAAATTGAAAGTAAAAAGCCCAACACAAGTGCTTTTTCCCATCTGTGCTGGTGGTGTGTCTGTTTCGCTTGTATTAGCTCTAGCGTGTAGATAGTGTCGGTTGTGTTGCGTGTGGGCCCCAGTCGAGAAGTAAGTGTGTGCTTTTAGTGGTGGTGTGTGCTTTAAGTTTATAACAAAAAAACCAACAAAAAATCAGTTGTCAAAAAGAAGTTTTTTCATACCAATAAGCTCCAAGATCTTGAGGACTCATTTTTGGGAAATCGGTAAAAATTGTAAAGAAATAGTGCCCTGCTTGTGATGTGATCTCAGCAATGAAACGTTTACCCTAGTGTCATATAGAATAGGGAATTTTCTTCCCTCAAACGGATAGACGACTTCAACCAGTCCCTACCCCACCACGCAACTCTCACATCTCTGCGCCCGCACCATGAGTCCTCGTAGCTTTGCTCCAAAAAAATTCGGCAATACGGCACACACACACCGTTTCTTCCTTCCATGGACGTGGACGACGGGGTGTGG
Source organism: Anopheles maculipalpis (assembly GCF_943734695.1). Classification (NCBI taxonomy): domain Eukaryota; kingdom Metazoa; phylum Arthropoda; class Insecta; order Diptera; family Culicidae; genus Anopheles; species Anopheles maculipalpis. Next base: position 89,262,377 of record NC_064871.1, read on the forward strand.
TACGCTTGGATGTGAGATGATCTGTCCTGTGTTGTGTGTGACCTGTCAAAACTGGAGCTCGCGCTTGTGTTTGTGTGTGTGTAGATGCGTTCATGAGGGCAAAGAGAAAGAGTGAGAAAATGTGAGAGAAAATTGGGAAACCAAACAATTCCCCGAAATCTGCGTGCAAAATGAGGCATCTCCCCAATGAACGAGAAACCCTGAGAAAGAGTCGTGATGACGGGTGTGAGCCCTGTAAGGAGGAGTTTGGGAGCAGTGAGTTCTGTTTTTTTTTTGGTCGTGACTAACTCTGTGTTGCGTTGCAAAAGTGTCTTGAGTTGGTACCGATTATGCTGTTGTGTGTGAATTGTTTCCTTGGATTTCTTGACAGCTTAGTAATGGTAGCGTGTGCTTGTTGGATGAAAAAGAATTTTATAAGCACAATTCTAGTGGTTTTCTAGTCTAATATAACTAGAAAAATAACAACGCATCCTGGCAGTTGCAACAAATATTGGAGAAAATGTGTTTTTCTGCAGAAAATAATTCAAGTTTAACCCCTTTTCGCCAAGTTTTCGCCTCTTTTGGTCCAATGCTTTTTGGCGGGATGGTAAAACAGTTACCAGCCCGTCCATACAGAAGATTGGCTGTTGTTTCCTTCCAAGAAATCGGAAATGAATATTTATTTTAGGAAACGGGTCTTAGATATTTCGCTCGCTCAAGACGATGCGGCGAACAGTTTTTCCACTACCGTAGGTAAACGCTACAATTTCTCATCTCGAAGGGAGGGAAGAAAAGCCCCAAAGCTAGTTGGTGCTGGTGGAAAATTCAAACATTTGTGGTGAGTAAGGGAAGCGAACGCGTTTTTGTTTGCGTTCTAGAAATGGTGTTAATTCAACAGTTTCCGAGAAGAGCACCGTGGCAAAACACGACAAATCTTGCCTGCTGCTTATGTTTACGCGTGCAAACCTCCAAGCCAAGCCTCTCCCTCGCCAAGTAGCGCGTTTGTTTGATGCCCTGTACCACAGTCCCGCAGTGCGCCAAAAATCAACTTTCCTTTTTTTTTGGAGGGGCAGTGGGGTGGATTTTTCTTCCAACGAAGAAATCAAATATTGATCGTACAGCAAATAATCAACTAATAAGTTATGTGCTCCGGATGTGTGTGTGTGTTTTTTGGTGCCAAATTGTGGTGAAGCATGTAACACGGCTTCATCATCTAATTAATTTATACAAAGCATTCCAAATCTTCCAAAGGCTTCGCAGCTAAAGGAACAAAAGTATAACAAACCAAACTTAATTTAACTAAAGATTAGTAAACCTGTCTCACACGCCCGACCCTTGCAAACAGTGTGCAATTTTCCGCTTCGCATGAAAAACCTTCCTTCTTCCGGTTTGTGGCGATTGTGGCTATTTGTTTGTTTTGTGTGATTTCTAGGATCCGCGAAAATAAATCATTAATTTTCCGGATGAGTCAACCAAAACTGAATGAGTAAGTGGGTCCATATTTTCTTACCCCCTTAGGGCGGACGAGGAAACCGGTCGCATACCGCAATTTGGGGCGAATGAAAGAGCGGAAAACCTACGAGCAGGAGCGAAGGTCATTCTTTGACCTTATGGTGGTTGAAGTTGTGTGCGAAGAACCCCTAACCGTGAACTGTTGTACTGTTGCCATTCCTTCTGCTGTTTCATTCAACCGGAAAATGTCATTCCATTTTCCACCATCGAGGGGAGGGGAGGTTGTACCCAGCATAATGCAGTCACACAGGCCCAGCACAGAAAGGGGTCAATCGTTTACTGGCCTTGTGAAGCGATTCTTTTACGGTGGACTTGAGGGTTTTAGAAGAGTTCTTAACCATGACATCACTACGGGTGTGCGGGTTGTTTTGCTGTTGTGCCCGGTTGCTTTTTAACGGCTTCCGGAAGTAGCAGTAGGGTGCCGCAACGACTGTGTACGAACTTGCGCTTCTTTAAAACTGTGACCAATTTTACCAACGTTGGAGCAAAAAGAGGAATAATAATTATCCGGAGAGAAGAAATACGTTTTAGTCATGTTTGCTTGCTTGCTTGCTTGCTTGCTTCTTTTTGGTAAGGATTTCAGATAAATTCAGAAGCTGTCAACAGCTGGTAAAAGAATGCCTCAAAGAAAAGCCTTTAAAAATGAATCCCTTGTAAAAAAGGATGTTTTTCTTTAAATCCGTCGTGTATTAAATTACACGTTAGAAGACGAAAAAACCAGCGAGAGTTTTCCTCGAGATGAAATTCTCATGTTACTTGGCCTCCTCCATGTTGTTCTATTTCTTTCTTCTGTTCTCCCATGTGCTTTTCTGGTGGATTTTCTTTTTCCCACATAGATTTTCTTAGCTATTTCAGTTTGGTTGTATTTTTGCTCCGAAACGTTGTTAGTCGACTGGGTTGATTTCTTTTGCTTGCGTTTCTGAAAACGGTTCTTACTTTTCTTCTTATATTTCCCACCACAGGGCACCTTTACTCGGCAGAATTTTTCAACATTTCTTTAGTGGAAATTTTTCTTTTCGCTCCACCCGGGGTGAGAAAAAAAGTTGTTTTGTTGTGGTAAAAGCATTTGCTTTTTTTTGAAACGTTTTTTCTCGCCGCTTTCTTTAAATTTTATTTACTCTTTATCCTCAACCACATGCCTGCCTTTTGCTCCCTTTCTATGTGAAAGTTTTTCACACCACACATACAGGGCACAGTTTCATTTTCAACCACAATCGTGCGCCATACTTTCTTCCATCTTCGTACCCAACCTCCGGGGGGAAATCTTAAAGCTTTCTCTCATCCATCGCCCCAGTGAAAATATGAAACATCTATTAGTGTGTGTGTGAGAGAGAGTGCTTGCCTGGCCCCGCGCACAAAAAGGCGACGCCAAAGGGTTATTAATTTTGAACTTTATTAACCAACTTTTGCTCAAGATAAATGGTTTTCGTTTGTGTGGCTTTGGGGCTGTATTTGGGTGCTTCTAGCTGCTTTGGGTGGGGTGGCGCTTTTCTATCGGTTAGTTGGGAAGGATATTTAGTATTTCAAACCTGCTGTCGCCTATGTGACGCTTTTGTTTGGGAGAATTTAAATTTAATCGTCCGCATCACAATTGCTTGCAATGAATGCGTGTCGTTTTTTTTTTGTTCAGTTAAAGGGGTGTCTGTTTTATTCACCCACGAAAAGGTCAATTAAAAGAGAAGTCTGTTTCAGGTCGAGGCAGCATACTTTGTCCTCTTTGTGCACCTGGGAGGCTTCAAATAAAATTAAATTGTGGAAAAAAACTATATACTGTTGCCATTTGAAATGGTAAACTATCGTTCAATAGCGCTGTATTTGCGTTGGAATAAGCTCATTGAAATACGGATTATTAAAGTGCGTAATATAAAAGGGGGGGTTGGTCTTTGCTGGAGCATGGAAGCGTAGTTTGGTTAGTAGCAAACGGAATGAACTGGAACCGTGAATTAGACGGTGAATGATTTATTCGATGCGAGGCAGTATATGTTAATATTGATGAGTGATTATTTGCGAAAGTGGTTCCCGTGACTCTCTGATGCTGCACTTAATCCTGCACGGTGGTGCATGCGTGCCTGCATATGGGCCAAATTTGTGGCAATAATTGTGTAAATGTGTGAACAAGCTGCCAACTATTGTAGATTTTACGTGTGGCTGAACGTACTGCTAAGTGACGATGAATGTGGTGCGTGGATTTTCGTTACGGTTTGTTGGTGATTAAAGCGTACATTTAATATGCAATCAAATGGTTTCCCAGCAATCAGTAATGAAGTGAAGTATATTATTATATTTTTTTACGAACTGTAATGCATACCATGATTTACATAATTGAGTAGCTAGCATTACAGTTTGAAGGTGTTATTTTTATTGCTTACGTTGTTTGCCATTTCGGAATAACACACTGAATTTTTGCGGAAAATATAGATGTTTTTTGTCGACAAGCATTTGTAGAAAACTCTTCGCTCCCGATTAGCTTTGTAAAGTGGAAAGAAGATTTAAATGTATCTTGATTTATTTAAAAAAACGACATGAAGAAGAACTTTTTTTTTTGGTGTCTGGTCAGAAATACGATTGTTGCCGTTCTAGGGCAGAGAAGAGCAGTCCACTGCGCCTCTAATGGATCGGCTAAACAGCAGCATTACCTTTGCACGTTTACGATTTAGGTAAGGGTTAAGGGATCATTTCGGATGCCTCTCGCTTCTCCTGTCATGCGTTCTTTGTAGCATTCGAAATTGATTCCCTATAGTTTCCGGAAGCTTTCACAACCGATTTTACCCATGCATCCGTTCTACTTCCGGGGATCACTCGAATGTGAGGGCACATACATTTTAGCCCTTCCTTCCTTTTCGGGCACCCACTATCCTTCCGTCACGTACAGCGCAGTGAAAAGATTTTGCCTCCCCATCTTCGGAGTTTGGATATAAAATCGAAATGTGTATGGAGATTGTATCTTGTACCGTTTTTTATGGAGGTTTTTTTTTTAGGCAGAAGAACGACTTGGCTGTGTTGGAGGAAAGGATTTTTTAATGTTCCTTTTGTATTGTTGGAATTCTTTTCACAAGAGCGTTCTTTAGCTGGTTTATGAGCTGTGAAAGAAAATGCTTACGGTATGCATGTTGCATTTTGATCATCTCAATAAGTGTTTTGAAATCAAAATTGAAGGGCAAACGAGTAAAAAAAAGGGTTAATCCTTCTCCATGGAGGCGCCTGGTCACTCGTGCAACCTTGTTGCTAGTGTTTTGCTATTTAGATTTTTTCTCTCTCGCTTAAGTAGAGATAAAAAATGCTGTACAAAACCACACTTCAAATCATAAGCTTTTCTAAATACGTACACGTCCCGAGCTATTTTTATGTCGATGTGATGAGTAGTGCATGGGCCCAAACTATTGTGGTGTGGTTTGCTGTTTTGCCATAACAAGCGCCTGGCCTCGCCAAGCCTTGCTGTGGGTTGGCAGTTCCAGCGAAGCAAAAGCACCACTGCTCGCTGGTAGGAAGAACCAGCAGTAGTGGCACAGCACAACTAGGTCAAGTGTGTTTTCCCCATTCCCGGCTGCTGCTGCTGACACGGGCAGAGTGAATAGTTTCTGTGCAGGTGAGTTCGAACACAGAAAACAACGCTCGGAAAGTGCTGACTTTTCGATGCCAAATCGATGACTGTTTGGGCGATAACATTGGCACACATCGCAAGCATCGCAAGGACACCACCATCCTTTCTCCCTTTCCCACCCCCCCCGCGCCCAACACAAATTTGGTACGTGGAAGAACTAAAGCTATTGCTTCGCACTTGTGCTTGCTTGTTGACCGCGGTCGCTCCAGTCTTGTGGAAATATGAAACGGTAAAAAAGTTTCTCCCGGGCGGAACACTGTTGCCAAACGAAACGAGGAGCGAATTACATAAAGATGCAAAATAAAATAAACAATGGGGTAACGAAAATCGAACTGGAAAAATTGTTACATCGAGCGATGGTGTTGCGGTTTTGTGGCCACTAGCGTTGAAGGAAACGGGATTGAGAAGGAGGCAAACTGCTGAAAATTGTTGCCAAACGGTTTTTTGTTGTTGTGATTTATGGGTGGAAGCTATCTCTTCGCACACAATTTTCTGTTTAAATAAGGATTATACTTGTAGGTAAGACGTGATGCTAATTTATTACGTTTTATTTGTTAATGAGTGTTTGCCTAGTGACTTTACTAGGTAAACATTCAAAATCAAAATCAAACAAATGAGACAATTAGTTAAAGGAGGATAATGTACGCAGCAGAGCATCATCGCGATCAACCGAGGTACGAAGTATAAGTATGATTAAGGGAGGACGTTTACGAATACATAAACAACATAAAAAGGGGATCGAGCACAGTACGGAGCACGAAGAATCAATACGATCAATTAAGATAGAAGCAATAAAAATGGTCTGGGAATGGTCAGATAGCCAGGGAGAGTGAAAGAGAGTCCACCAAGGATTCAAGGACCGCATCGACCAGAAAACCTGGTCGATGCGGTCAATTTGGACGGGAGTCGTGGGGCACCAGATAACAGAGCAATACACCAGCAGACCACAGACACACGTTTGACTAGGACCAGGAAGGAAATAACTTGACAATTATTGGGGCAGAGTGTGAGGGAATTGATCGCACACCAAGAGGAAAATCGGTCAAGAACATCTTGAAGAAACGCACGATCTACAACGGACAAAATTGGAGGGTAGAATTTTCATATTATCGGTGTAACAGAGAATAATGGACTTAAGAACAGGACAATTTATATAATTTAAATGAATACAATTTTACAGTTAACATACGGTGTTTTAAGCTCTATAATGTAGCTTTCTTTATCTGGAAAATTATCAGAAAGATTTAAATGTACCATTTACGAATAGCAAAAACTTTTACTGCAATGCCGTCATTCCGTATGTTTGTTCAAGTTATGCTTCCGGCACACTTTTGTGTGCGATAATTCTGCTTACGAAAGCCTCGTTGGACACTTTTCCTTGGGTCATTCATTGAAGATTTAGGCTATGGGTTGGTTCATTCGAAGGGTTAGTTTTTTCTTTGTCCGTAGTGTGCCCAAGTCGATCGCAATGCGGTTGAACCATTTGTGGATACAATAAACCTTCATCTACAATTTGCTTTCCTCAAATTGCTCGAGATGTTTCGAGCTGATTAAGAAGAAGGAACCTTTTTGAGTGTGATGAGTCTTTTTGGACGCGATAACTTATTTATTTTAAGTATGACGGGTTGCGCCGTATTGTCAGGACGAGATAGCTATAAAATAATGTATTTATCGATTGCTTTTCTTGTCTGAACTTTCTAACAGCAAGATTACATTAGGCACTTTTATGGTGGTCAATTGGAAAACAAATGTCTTAATACCAAAAATAGAAACATACAAATCAGGAGGTAAAAATGCTAATTTACTTATTTTAGAAGATCTCCATTTTCGTTGCAATCTCCTTTTTGCTCTTATTTTGTCGTCAAACATCAGAATTTCGATCTTAAAGAGAAAAACACCAATCCTACCACCACATACCGCCAAAGGTTTTGCAACGAAAAAATAACATCTGGTCTGGTGGTAGGGAATGAGATAAACACCGTATGCTTGAGCAGATAAAAACTTTTAGAAAATTCATGAGTATTTGTAGGTGGCCAACCAGTGTAGCAGGGAACACGGGAGAAGGAAAATTTTGCCAGCTCATGCTACTGTGCGCCGACAAGTCGGCGGTCCATTAGTGTATTTTGCTCCCGGGTTTTCAGTTTTTTGGCCGGATTGTGAAGTAGAAATAAAAAAGGCAAATGGTGTTGTAATTAATTCTGCAACATAACCTCTACGCGCCCGCGAGACCATCGACTCTGGTGGCCGTCGTTGGCGTTCGCCGGTCCATTGCATATCTCGATACGAGCTAACCTAGAGCTAGCTGATTAAACTTTGTGGTTCGCTTTCACCTCGCTTTCAAAACTCTACCAAAAACCGTAAAACTGTTGAACTCGACAGGCAGTGTAGGTTGGGAAAAAATTTCCACAATTAGGGAGACAGTTGTTCTGTTTGTTTTTGGTGTAGTTTTTTTTTCGTGTATGTGTTATACACAAAAATATGTTTTCAAAATACATTGAACGGATGTCTACAAGAAATCATGCGATAAATCAGGCGGTTGGTTTTCGTAATGTAATTAATTCGAAAAAAATAAAAAACAATATGGAACACTAATATGGATAAGGATTTGGGACGATGATTTCCAGTGAAATTGACCAGGAAAAGCATACCGCATCAGAACTGCTCTAATTTTCGCTTTAATTCATTCCCATCTAGACTTACTTTCCCCTCCATGTTCAATGCGCAAAGAAGGTTAGTTCGCTTTTTGTTCGCAAACGAGAAAGCTTCACTTAAGGGTCGTTTTAAGAATGGCGGGAGGTTTGAGGGCAAATTCCTCCTCAAACACGAAATCTGCTTGAGTTTTAACACCTGCCCACAGACACTCACACACACTCAGAAACCATTATTATCGCCCTCAGTGTCAGCGCGCGGTACTTTGCGCCATGCCGCTAATCACTAATGGTATTGAATGGTAGTTATTTAGTGAGAGGAAGGGTTGTTTGAGGAAAAGAACCCTCCCCCCTCCCCCGCATCCACATTTCTCCCGAATGAGGAAGCTTGTTAGTATGCTTTTCATCAATCGATCGAGTTAAGCTTTGTGCAAAAATGGTACAGGTTTCGACGAAAAGAGCTGCTGCTGCTGAACAGATTCATCCGCAACTAAAGCTAACTGTTAGATGGATGGGAATCGGGGGCGGAAGTGGAAGGAAGGGTGGAGTTAGCTACTACGAGGCGCTAAAGAAGGCGGAGGTGACAAGAGATTGCCTTTTTGCGGGAGTAAAGCTATGGTAAAGCTCATTCCGCCACTAATTAGTATCCCGGCCGGTTTCCCGGTCGTCTGTCTGGGTGATGAAGATGATGTTGATCAGGTTGACGGTTTGTTAGCACGGTGTGTACGGTGGGTGTGTGTGTGTGCGCACACTATGAATGTCGGAAAATTCATCGGAACAGATAAACTGCTGGGGCGCTGGACGTGAATTGGTTAGAATTTCTCGTGGGGATGTAATTAATTACGTGTACCAGCACTAACAACGGCCATTGTGGTTCAGGTGGAATACTACTTGCGGTGAAGAATGATCTCCGGGACAGAGTGGTTTTGCAGGTGACAGGGAAGGGTGAAACCTAGGGTGCTGCGCGGTGATGAATCGATTTTGCATCACTGTAATCTCTATCTCTTTCTCTCTCTGGTGTCGGTAAAGTGCGAGCCTGGGATCGAGGGAGTTAGAGTGCTTTACCTGTGTCTGTGTGGAAACTCCCTGTCCGTTTATCTAAAACCACTGCGAAAAGCATTCATCTATCGATCGAGCAGGGTTGGGTGGGAATACGGTTCAATTATTTGTTAATTGAAATTGAATGAAATTAAATCTATCGATCGGAAATATGCTCGTTTTGTGTCTCTTTGGCTTTGATTTGTTTTTGTTTTTAGCAAAAATCTCAACAGATTTCTCTTTTTTTGTGGAGAAAATTCAGATATTTTAACAACAGTAGTTGGTGCTGCTGTGTTTGCAAAAATATAGTTTTGTATAATACAAAATGGCTCAGTTGTGATTGATTAATCCATTTATTTTATGCACTTTGTGTCTAACATATGACGGCATGAGAGCAAACTCGTTTTCAATGTTGAAAAACTAGCGGAAAGCAGGCATGGAACGTACAATTAACTGTTTCATATTCAATTTTTGCGACAACGTATTGTTTGCGCCTCAAAGTATGCAACTGACAGCACAGAAGCGCTATTGCGTGGATTTGAATTTAGAAATAATTTCTTGAGGGCTATGATTACTTCAGTCTAGAATGGTAAAAGATTCTAAAAAGTAAGGTAATTTTACCACTTATTTAATTAGAATAACTTTACGTATGCGGAATGGGGTGAGGATGAATCTCTGTTCGAAAAAACCTTCCTGCTAGCCGCCGGCTGACATTCAGGAGAAGCATTCATTATTTGGAGTCTGTAAAAATTCTTCAATATTTTATGATTCACACGCCCATAAGCTCGAAAAGCTCGAGAAGAGTAAGTGTACGTCCTCAATTGCTAATTTGCGCAAATGAACTGCTTGTCTGTCGTGCAAGATACATAAAAAGAAGGAGGAATGCTGTGACTTTGCATCTTTCGGTGGAGGGTTAGCAAGTTTCCGGTGTCTTGATTCGCTAGCCCTTGCCGTCCTCCCGAATTACCAGCCAACGAAGCGTACAACCAAAAACAGGGCACTTGAGGCGTTTCATATTTTATGCTCACTCTCACTCTTACGAGACACAGTGCTTGATTGGAAGTGGAACGGCCTCTTCATGGTGTTCCATTGTGTTTTCCGGCTTGTTGAAGTTACTGTAAGCGTAAGGGAGCTGTGCGTGTGAGTGTGTGTTGTCTGGCGAAGGATTAAATTGTGCAAGTGTTACAGTAGCCGAATGTATGAGAAGATTACAGATGTTGACTGTCTGAATGCTTTCCAAACGCCGTTGTTGTGGAGATGTTATTTGTTATATGCACTTAACTATTTAGCAGTAGAATTCTGATGAAGCCTTCTTGTGTGGCATCGTTATAGACTTAAATAATCCCTGCTTTAGTAAGGTATTAGGTATAACAATTTTAGCTGATGAATACTCAAACACTATTGCGCCACTACAAGCACGAATACGGCTTTTCCAGGCAAAATGATTATCAAAGACTTCGGGCCCAACGTACAGCTCACTACTTCACATCGTGCGCCTACACACACACACTGAGGCTCTCCCTTGCATGTGTTCGACAAAAAGCTCATCCAGTCGCATTTCGGTTGAATGACAAGGCCATTGGGAGACCCATTATGGGGTGCAAATGGCACTGTAGGATGCCGCCATATATCCTTTGTCGAGCATACTGAAAGAGGAGGCGCAAAGCTTGTGATAGAGCACCTCGGTGCGGCACCGAGTGCGTTCTATTTTTGCAAACACACCAGCCTAGCTGCACGCTGAAGTATAAATAAACAACCTTTTTTTTTTGTTTGGAGATTGATTTTTCTTGCACAACCCCGGTTTGTACCCCTTCACCGCAAACAACTTCCTTTGTGTGTGTACGCTACCGGTGTTAGAGCCGAGTCAAAAAGTCGTTTCACTGCGGGCGTTCCTTTCTTTCATAATTTTTGAGTCTCCGTCGTCGGTGTTGTGCGAGTCTAATGGAGCCAGTTAGTGGTCCCGCTTAAAACTGCACACAAAGCACCTTCAAACCCCCTTTTACTCACCGAGCACGTGTTGCAGACGTTCCTGTGTAGCATCGGGCAAGCAGCTTGATATTCACACGAAAACAGACCCCGAAGTTGCTATTTTATTTCGTTGGTTTGAAGGATGGATAGAGATGTAAATTATGTTACACCGCTTCCTTTTGCCATTCGCTGCAGTATCGGGGACAACAAGGACGAACCATTCCAGTGGAGAATGTGTGTGTGTGTGTGTGTGTGTGTGTGTGTGTGTGTGTGTGTGTGTGTGTGTGTGTGTGTGTGTGTGGTATGTGTTGTGGCTTTTGGGGCGAGGTTAAAGAGAGCGAGCGAAGGGAGATTGTTGGGATTGTTGGAATCGTTGAAATTCGTCGTGTCTTGTCGAGCGTTTGTGAGCGCACCCAGAACAAGGCAAGGACAAATGAACGAGAGTGACTTTGAAGTTGTGGAGTGGTTCAACTGCATGCATGCAATTGAATGCCAGGACACGGGTGCAGTCGGTGAATCAACATCAGACGGAGGCGTAGGAGCGGAGCAATGTTCGGAATGGTGAAGTGGAAATTTGTAAAGTCTTAAGAGGATCACCACGGGTACGTAGCGGTGGAGAAGTTTGATGAAAAGAATGTTGCGCAAATTATTAACTAGTTGCAAATGGGTTTGGAAAGCAACGGGCGTTGCGTTGTACCGCGGGCGCTCGTTGTTGCCGGGACGTTGTGATGTTCCTGGGTGGAAATATTAATGATTCACTTTGTTATGACTGGCAAATGGAATGCTGTTGTTCGGTGCTTAAGGAATTCATGGAATGAAAGTGAACATGAATGATGCACTTGATTGCACTGTTGGTACGCACACATTTTAAATGTATGGCTTAAGAGTATTTTATTCAATGGATAAAAAGATTGACTTTCACAAACACACATCAAGAAATTCAGTTTACATTAGGTGTATCAATTAGTAATGTTGATTTTGAAGGTCGCTTTATTTTTAAAGGATGGTCCTTTTCATGGTTACCGTTGAGGTTTCATCCGCTGCAGTTGTAATAATATGCATTTGTGTTATTCAATCGTATAAATAAACCTTCTACCTAACATATGAAATATTGGAAATAATTTGAAAATTTAAGCTCCCATTTTCAAAGCAAGGGAAAGCCAAAGATGGTGCAAGATGGTACGAGTAATGTAAATCTAGTGATTTTTCCTTAGTGTTACCTTCTTGAGATGGCACCTTCTGCAAGTGGAGTAGTGGTGAGATTACCCATCTCTAAACTGTCCAACTTTGCCAGACTATTGCTTAGAAAATCCTTAAAAAACTGTTATAAAGTATTGAAAAAGAAGCCGCTAGCATCCTGCACGCGGCGATAGAACGCAACATGCATATGGTTATCGTACAAGAAAAGAACAGCGGTTTTATAAAAATCATTGTTACATAGCTGCTGAAGTTAGGATTAAAAGCTATTTCGACCCTGGAAAACAAGTTTCAATGCTATTTATGATGAACTTCCACGAAACCATATATTTTTGCAACTATTGCTGCAATTTACCTCAGCTATGACACTCAATTTATTATCAATAATCTAAAAGTTGACGTACATTGTTGCAGTAAAAAGGACTAGGATCGATCGATCGACGGATCATGTATTTTACTTTACTTTGTTCTTTGTACTTTGTTATAATGAAAAATATCACATTTTAAATTGCAATCACATACTGTCTGTAGTAGATTTCTTAAAAAAATAATCTGTGGTACGATGTAAAGCAAAGCCGAAATACAAAATTTGAAATAAATCACACTTACGAAGAAACCTAACATATTTGAATTATGGTGCATTCATGTTGATTCTACTAGTGTGCGAAGACTTGGAGTATTTTCAATTTACGCTTTATTTTCCCCAACACTGTTCGGATTTCTTTTCAATGCGCTAGACATCTTTTATCCGTGGGATGGCAGATACCGCCCACCACGGTCGTGAAAATGTGTCTTCCCAACAGTAGCATTATGGGCACGCGGTTAAGGTCAATAACCTTCATCATATCACCGGTACGGTTCGAAACTGTATCTCCGCAAACCCGGAGCTGCGTGTCCCAACTGGCGATATGGTGCGCGCCGAGCGCTTCGTTGTTGCGCCTGAAAGGGCTGCAATACACAAACACATTAGCTCGGTTACAGTGAGGGCGAAGAAAGAAGCGACGAACACACCAAGCACCATATAACAAGCGAACGCATTCACGATGAATAGTGTGCCAAGCGTGTGTAATGTCGTCTGGCCCCGGTGGGGTTTCCGTTTTCCAACGGACCTATTTACGTGCTTTCCTGGCTCCTGGTATATGTCGGTGTGTTTCAGGTCCTCCTTTTTTTAGCCTTGAGCTTGAGATGTGATCTGATGTGCGTGTTAAAAAAAAATGTGAGGTGGAAAATATCAAGAGGAAAAGAACGGGGAAAAATGGGTGAGGGGAAGCAGACTCCATGGGGTGTGCGGTGGTACATTCCACATTTGATGATGTGTGGCTAAAGTCACTATTTCAGTACGTTCCATTGCATAGCTGTGTAGACGACGGTGCTCTGGTGCTTTCATCACCCGACAAGGATTCGCTTTTGATGATGCGTTGCAAATAAGGACGCCTGGTGATGCTGCTGGAATGAGTGGGTGCTGCATGCCTGCCTGCCTGCCTGCCTGCCCGGCTGCATACGAGATGCACATCATTATTGCAATATTTATTATTCACGTCGGCGTCTGTGTGTTCTCAGTGGTTCACTGTTGAGCGAGCGACGAACGTTAACTTCCCGCTCTCGTCCGGATCCTTTTTGTTCAGCGCAGCGTTTTGTTTCTGATGCACAATATGTATTCTTATTGCTATTTCTTTGGCGCATATATTCCTGCAAACAGGGCGGGCGTCCACAAGAGTTATACAAGAGGTAGCGGTGTTATTAAATTTACTCAGCTCACCAGTTGCGACGCTTGTTACTGTTGGCGAACACAGATTGGGATAGGGGAGGGAAAGTAATTTCCAGCAGGTGTTTCGAGGTTGTCGGTTAAAGCTGTGCGCAGCACAATTGTGAAAATGTTGGTGGTAGAATTGAGACATGTGCGATTAAAGACGAATGCTTGAAGACTAACTACCGTAAATCGTGTGCTTTTCTTATGCAAGTCCTGATAAAGATGCCGATTTTAGACGAACTTAGAGATCTTTGAAGCAAATGTGACATGTTGTTAAAACCTATGCGTTTTTGTCCTCGTAGGTTGAGTGTGTGCCTGTGCTTTAGCAAGTGTGGTTTACATTTTTCTAACAAGTGTCGTGGAAATTTGAAAGAAGGCTTCCTAAAGGTGTGAAAGTGTTTCAAGAAAGCGTTAATTAAAGTGTTGCAGTGTTGAGTGGGCAAGTGTGTGTGTGAACCGGTAAAAACGCATTACCAAAAATGGCCTGGGGATACTGGAGCGCAACGGCGGTCGATCGTGGTCGATCACCGCGCCGCAATACACAGCTACCGCAGACCCAGTACCATACCCAGGGCTATCAGCAGCCAGTACAGCAGCAGCAGCAGCAACAACAACACCAGCAATACAGCCTGGCGTCGAGCCAATCGCAGCAACCGTCGATGCACTGCAGTGCCCTGTCGCTCAATACCTGTCCGCAGGCGGTCGAGCTACCGTCGATCCAGCAGCAGCAGCTCATCTGCAGCAACGGTTCACAGCCGCAGCTGCACCAGCAGCAACAGCAACAGCAGCAAATCTGCTCGAGCCCGTGCCACAGTCCCTGTCACAGTCCGCAGTTTATCGAGCAGCTCCCGCCGGAGCTGCCCTGCACACCCTGTACCTTCTCGCGTAGACAGTCACTTGATAGTCCACAGGTAGATCGATGCCAATCGCTAGCACTTCTGGGGCGTGCCGAGGTTTGTTACACGTTCGTGACGCGCTGGGGGGTTTTTTTTTAGCTTCTTAACCACTGTAGCAATGCTTGGTGCACCTTACACAGCATCGTTGGTATTCAATTGAAGCTACACAGAAAACACGATGTGCACAGAAGCCTGTTAGAATAGTATATGAAGTTTCACTCGGTGGCAAAGATCGTCAGGCATTGGTGCTACGGTTGTGGTGCGTGATTTCCAAGAAGTAATGCAAGGTATTAAGGATATTTGTGTGAGTTGAATTCTTGGCTTAGTTGACTTATTAGTACCACGAAGTTGGATAGTCAGTCCTCACTACGAGGGAACGGACTGATTGAAGTTGAAATCATGTATGGGCTAGTTGATTGTGACGGAGAACGCTCCAGGAATAGTGGTCTTCAGAGTTAAAACGATTGTTTACTATTCATAAATAATCCTAAGAACAGTTTGGATGAAATGTAGTTATTCTTGTCCACTGTGGCTATGGAAAAATCGTTGGAAATATATGTCAGACGATATAACAAGATAATATTCCAGTTTTAGATATAGTTATTGTGTTCTTTAAATGTCCAAGGACTCTTCCCAATTTTTTTTCGATGAAGAGACAATGCTTAATCATCTAACTCTTTTCTAAATTATTACTACTTTTGATTCGCTCGCCTGTAGGTAAAATTATATCTTGCTATTCAATTCATTCTACTACTCATCTCCATCGATGATGGTACACTGTTCTGGAGACCGATCTTTGCCTTTTGGTTCAGAATCTGATGCCGATTCTCTGACGTCAATAATCTTAGATTATGCAATCTGTGCTTACAAACATGTTTATCTACCGTCTGTTTTGTACTTGAGAGCTTCAGCTGGTCGGTCTTTTTCGTATAAAAACAAGCAAATTCAAACCTCCCACTTGTGTTTCTCGATCGTTCATCAATGTCTAACGGTTGGACGAAAAAGCAATACATCACTTGAGCTCAGAAACCCGGCACTTAAATCGAACCATAGGTTTTAGTGCGAAAACCGATGCAATCACGCACTGTTACCGTGGCAAGGCCCAGCGACCAGACCTATTCCTACTTCATCGTATTCTATCTACTCCCGCAACCAATTTGCTGCCAGTAAGGCACGGCTTGCGAGAAGATGAAGCAGACAGATTATGTAGAGAAACGATGGAGTAGGTTCTTGGGAATGTCTGATGATCTCTTGCCTGCTCCCGCATTCATTTATCCTTGGACTATAGCAATGGCTCCCTTCAGTGGGCTTCCTATTTTTTGTATGTACGAATTTCCCGCTCCCCATTTTAATGTTCTCCTATTTGTATGATGGTTTCTCGACAATATCCACCCGACATTTCCTCGTTTTCCTTTCCTTTGTTCTTTTTGAATCCATCTTACCTACAAACCATTGATGACCTTTTTTCTTTCGAGTTCATACTTGTTCTGTTGGGTGCGTTCTTTTATTATCATTCCCTTGGTCCCGATCATGATCCCTCCGGGGGTTGAAAGTTGCTGCTGTTGCTGTTGCTACCAATACGTTCACGTTATTTGTGTCTCCCTCTGTATATGTGCGTATTTGTGCGTGTGTGAACCTGAACCATCTTCAGGCGAATCAGCTTTCGGATATCATCTGTCGAGCGACGCAGCCTTCGATCCAGTCGGCCGGTAACACTTTGACGCGCGGGACGTCATTGCGTGACACTGGCGATTATGCGGTACCTCATCCACACCCGCACACACACCACTACATGTCCACCTCGGCGACACCGCCCTCGCTGAGCCGCGTTGGGTCCTGTCCGGGTTCCACTGGTGGATCGGGTTCGGGCCACGGGTCCGGTTCCGGTTCCAGTCCGGGCGGAGGTCCCGGGAGTGGCGGAGGAGGCAGTGGCAGTGTTGGTGGTGGTGGTGTAGGCAGTGGGGTTGGGATCTGCGGCGGAAGTATACTGGGTGGTAGTCAGGGCCGGCTGGAGTACATCGAATGTTCACACTACGATCGGATGCCGTTGCCGATACCGGTGCAGATACCGATCGTACCACCGCCGCAGCTACATTCGGAGGATGAAATCGAACCGGCTTATGCTACAGGTAAGAAGCGTAATTAGAATGAGATTTGATTTTTAAGTTGATACCTTAGGATAGGATAGTTGCTCATTGGCAATTTATATCAGTTTTATTTTCAATGAGACACATGCATGATCTCAAATGGATGATCTTACTAGAATTTCATCCGGATAACAAGGAACTCGAGTTCTTCTTAGTCGATTGTTTATTGCCGATTTAAATTTAAGAACCCCTCCTCCATTTTGAAGATAGGCAAAATCTGTCGAATCCGGTTTTCCAGTTGCGTGCGTGCGTACGAATTGTTGAGGGAAACTTAGGGCATAAGGACCTGCCAATACAATCGTTCCTCTCAACATTGTATCTGGGGTATTATTTCAAAACCGGTGCCGTTATCAAGGCACTCTAATCTATTTTCGAGATCTATTTTCTAACAATTTCTGTGTTGACTCTCCAAAAATTGCTGGTAGACAACTAAATATGGCTTTTTAATTTCTTAACGAACTCTCAAAAAAGCAAAAAAAATCTTTTATATAATATCATCCAGAGTTACACGAATACCTTCACACTTTTTTTTGCACTTTGAGTGCATCGTTTCGGATCATCAAAAAGGGTTCCATTCCGACTAACCGGACGAAGTACAGATGAATTTATAGCTGCGTTTTGCCATCTCCAGTGTTTATTCGGCAAGGATAGATTGCTTTCGAATTTGTGGGACCAATCGTACGGTATGTTTCTTTTCCATCTCCCGCACAAAATGCTCTTTGATTGCGAGTAAAAATGAAAGCGAAACGCGCTAGCGGGTAGCGCGAACATGTGCGGATGCCGAGGAAATTTGTTGAATGTTTCTGTAGCGAAAATCGTGACGCCAAGGATAGCACAGTCGAATGGGTAGTTCGAGGATGCGTTTCACGCCAGTACCCACAGCATCGTGGCTGGGACATGTTAATGTCGGTCGGTGTTGTTGCGCTGCAAACTGTGGAGGGAACGTTTACGCTCTAGTGGAGCGTAATCCTCTAGTACGCTCGTCTGTGTCCAGTATAATGGGAACGTGGTTCGCGCGATTCGTTATGTAAGGGTCGTTTGGTTGCAAACGTACAGAAAAATAGTCGCAGCTTTAGGATCAGCCGTACTGCGCGTACCGTGCTAGCACGTGTTGTTCAATTAAATTTTTGTTTTCCTTCCACACACGCGAATAATTCTAGATAAATCGTTTTTACATGTGACCGCTAATTGGGAATGGTATTGGTAACTGAGTTATCTAATGGTATTACATTAAATGTGAGCATAAGTTCCGTTTCCATCGTTATGCATACAGTGGTGTTACGCTAGCTGATTCGCTAGCAAAAAAGATTAAAGTTATAATTTTGACGAACAATAACGTTTCCTGCTGAAGTAATACTAAATTGTGAAAGTTCTTTCATGTTACTCTTCTCTACGTCTGATCAGGTATGGGGCTTGCTTAAAATATTTCGCAATCGTTCTCTACACGAGAGTAATCTTCATTGTTCATTTCGTACGCTGCGTGTGATTAAAAAGAGGTAACGTTTGATATTAAGTCGATTGAAAAGCTTTCGCAGCAGCAACAAGAGGCGGAGGGTTTATCGTATCCTACGTGGCATCAAGTACTTTGTGCGTTCCGAAAATTGCGATAGCATTCAGGTAGTGTGCAAGGCAACGTAGTAAAGGCAAAGAGATTTATATGAACAAGCAAAGGAACATAGGTGAACACATTGCTTTCATATTGTTGTGTCGTGGTACGTGGAACAAGTTTCAGTGACATACTCTAGAACATTTAAAAGTTTTTGTCTTTTGTGTTTGTTTTTGTCTTTTCTCCGATTTTGTTTTGTACTTTGTGCCATTTTCCCATACTTTAAGAGCTGTTAAGCTCTGTAAGTTGGTGTACGATACCTTAGGATGTTAAGCATCAATTTAAGCTATTATTGGTGAAAAAAGCCATCAGCTTTTGAGTTGTGTATAGAAACGAGGCTGTGTCGAGCTGAATAAAATTGAATATATTGTTTCGCAAAAAGAAAACTATCCAAAAATCATATGTTTTAGTTAATCTTTTGTAAAATAATTATTTCTTTTGATTCTATGATGGCATTAGGTAATTTTTTGTATGTGTTTTGACGTTTCAAGACAGAAATTCAGACTCGATCTTTATCTTTTATCTTTCGTTTCATAACACACATACAAATTATCAATAGCGAAATGAGTTTACGTATTTCTTGTGTTAGCTCTGAACAGCTGCTCTTTCCTTGTACGAATATTTCATTATTCTTCTTCTTTAGCAATGCTACTTGGAGAGGTCTCCTAACCTTTAAATTGTCTAGGTTTTCCTTTGACTATGTTTTACCTATCTTAGAAAAGTTCCAATCCTGCGTACGGGGAGACGATTTGAGCGGGACTCGATATCTGATCCAATCCTCAGATTTGACATGAGCTCTATGCTTGAAGGATGCTTAATAAAAAACCTTTGTTTTTGAGTTTAAGTCATTATATGTAAATTCTTATTTTTGATTTTTCCTGTCAAAAAGCCCAGTCTTGTTGATAATATTTGTTATGCACATGAATAACAGGCCCCATAATTATACTATAGTCCACGTTAAGATATTATTCGAGCAGGAGCTCGAACGTCTTTTTGAACCATTTTTTCATAATAAAAAATAACAGTCGGTGCTCTGTAGGCAAAGCTAAAAAACACACAAAAAATACATAGATAACGTATCGATAAACATCAGCATTTCAATAAATTATTTGCTTTAGTCACACGTGTTCGAATTCTTCCATTTTTTACAAGAATTCATACCAACCCTTCACAGAGGCCTTGCAAATTAATGATCACTCACCTGGGTAAGCCCCATTTTTCCAGGAAAAAGAAAAACTTCCGACAGGGAAAGCTGATGATTGTTTCGCTTGCCAAAAAAAAAAAGGAAACATTCTCCTGTGCCGAATCGGAGTAAAAATAAATATTTCAACATGACGCAGGCTTGCTTCCGACCGGTTTCCACATTTTCACGGGTACCAATTGTCGCATCGTTAGGTTCCATCGGCGGGGTGCCCTTTCATTCCGATTTGTGTGTTGATGGATTGAAATATTGGCAGTTTTGATGGTTCCCTTAGCGGTGTTTCTTTTTTCCATTGCTTCTGTGTGTTTTGTTTGTCTGATAAGCACAACACATGACATGACGTTGGGTGTATGGAGGTGTTTTTTTTTTTGCTTCAATCTCGGAACATCTCAATTCCGAGAGGAGTGGGGGAGGGAGAGAGATATTCAAATTTTATTGATGGTATTTGTTTCCTTTCACTTGGGTGAGCTGTTTTTTGGCCGAAGCGTAAATGGATCCTCCGGTAAACTGTGTGGCGCGGAACGGAGGTGGTCCGGAAATGGAGGTATAACGTGGGACATTTTTATTCGTTACAGTCAATTTCTTCGGCGAAAATGGAGATAAAGAGAATAAAAGCATTGCGCTGAGGAAACCGGTTTGAAGAAGCTTTTGCTTTTCTTTTGCCCTCAATATTGATGGTTCTCATTCTCGCTACTTTAGCTATTTGCTCCCACGGTGTCTTCAACTGAAATGTACACATCCTTTTTTTTTGCCAACGTGTGGGTGGCAACAGAATTTGGCCGATTTCGGCTTCCCACACTGACAGCTTCAGCGTTTCTCCGGGCTAAATTACATAGTAACCTTCTTGCCTGCGACTTGCCCATAATGTCCTTCAGCATAAACATGAGAAATTTGATCCAAATTGTAGCCCATGGCATACACACGCACTCACACATAAACCGTTGACAAGCGCTTGTAGGGCCCACACGTAGTTTCGGTCTGTTTGGTCCCGTTTAGTAAAGCTACTTGTTCCTTACCGTTAGGGCAAGCAAAATGATGATGCGAAGCAAAAAAAACCTACAATCGTGCTCGCTTAATAGCGATACGGAAGTGTGGGCGAGTCTTGGAAAAGCTTACCTCCCGAGGGCTGTTTCTTTTGAGCTTTTGGGGGTTCGATTTGGGAGAACCCTGGAGAAGATAAATCGTTCGGTGTGCTGCCCATTTACGTCGGGCTCAGCGTAAAGTTTTTCCGCTTTGAAATATGAGATGGTTGGCCTGTTCGGACGGTGATACGGTCAACCGGGATGATGGTGGAAGATGTTACGTGCAGCGAGGGAAACCGAAGGCAACAAACTCCATTTTCAAGGGTAAGGTTTTTCGCTTTTTGAATGGGGAGTTGTACTTTTTTGGGCCCGGCAAAGTTTTGTTTGAAAGATAGTAAAACGTGGATGTTTGCCTAGCAGCAGCAGCAGCAGCAGTAAAGCAATCCTGTTTTGCTGTTATTATTGCCGTCTGTATAATGATCATGACCGAACCGTGCTAGAGATGGAGCGTAATTGGTTAAAAAAAGGATGTTGGAACATTGTTTTACTTTTTTGTAAATCCTCCGACAGTCGACTTGTCGGAGGAGCGGATTGCGGCACACAAAAGATTGTTGTTGTGGTGATGGCAAGGGAACCAACTGTTCCTCAAAAGACAATAAATAGGGGGCGAAAAGGCTTTTTGCGCTCTCTCCATTTTCAAAAGCGAATCAACTGGTAACTATTAGCTGCGACAAACAAAACTTATCCGAAATTAAATCCGCGAAAGAACATTGGTGCCGTGACCAGGATATTTACAACCCGAATACTCGCGATTTTTTCGATAAGTTTAGCATAATCCACGCGCGCGCATTTCGGTATTTAGCTCGCATTTTTGTACACTACACTCGAGTACGCAACTTTCGCACCGTTTAACAAAATGCCCACTCAAACAATTTTGGCTTCACGAAGGACGATTTTGCTCACTACTTTGGTGCGACACGAACAGTTTTTACGGGAATTTGATCCCGAGCGAGACTCCAATGCCGTGGAAATACGACTTAATAAAGTCCAGCAGTTGGCCAACGATTTGGAGAACATTCAACAACAGCTGGAAGATGCATCAACCACTGTTGAAGAATCCGAGCATAACGACGCGTTGAGGCAGGATTTCGAGCCACGCTTAATCTACGTGGAAGGCGAATTGAAAGCGAAAATGAAGGAAATTTCGCGTAATGAGGCCGCGCAGCAAAAGGCTGGCAACAGCTCCCTGCAGGGAATAAAATTGCCCACCATCACACTCCCGGAATTCAATGGTGACTACATGCAATGGTTGACCTTTAGGGACACTTTCGAGTGTCTTATACACGACAACGTAGATTTGCCCGCCATACAAAAATTTCACTACTTGCGTGCAGCGCTGAAGGGTGAAGCGGCGCAAGTTATCGAGGCGATTACAATAAGTGCGGCAAATTATGACCAAGCTTGGAAAATGGTCACTGCAAGATATTCCAATGAATATTTGCTAAAAAAGCGTCACCTGCAGGCCATGTTTAGCATGAAGCCGATCAGGCACGAAGGTGCGTTGACCCTTCATCAGCTGGTTGACGAATTTGAGCGCCACAAAAATACGCTTCACCACTTGGGTGAAGATACTGACGCTTGGAGCAGTATTTTGGAGCATTTATTGTGCACCAAGCTGCCAACAATCACGCTCCGTGATTGGGAAGAGCACGCTTCCAATGACGAAAATCCAAGCTACGAGAATCTTGTAATTTTCTTACAACGTCGAATGCGAGTACTCGAAACATTGTTAGTAAACAAACCAGATACGTCACTCGCGGAGCCTATCACACACACGCGACGTCCAAATTTACTGCGCGCTACGAGCTTTGCGACCGCCGATAGAGAACCTCACAGTTGCCCTGTATGCAATATGCCTCACGCCGTTACGCGATGCCAGCGATTCCTTGCTATGGATCCTGCACAACGATACCGAACAGCTTTAGACACACGAATTTGCCTAAATTGCTTGCGGGACAATCACCGAGCGCGTGATTGCTCCTCGCAATACAAGTGTCGACACTGCCATTTAGCGCACCACACACTACTACACGCACAAGTTTCACACGGCACATTTCCCACTGCACCCACCACGCCAGCTGCGCGAAATGCTCCCGTAAATGCACCACACAGCACTAACGATCACATGGCGAATACACAAGCACACTACGTAGCAGCACACGCGAGCAAGCAAACGTACGATCACGTTTTTCTCCAAACTGCCGTAGTTCGGATAGTTGACGCGCACGGTGTCGCTCATCCTGCGCGAGCACTTTTAGATAGTGCGTCTCAGCCTGATCTTATGAGCCGCCGGCTTGCTCATAGATTAGCGCTTAAATGCGATGCGATTAACATCGCACTTATCGGAGCGGGAAATTCGAACACTCCGGTGACAAAATCGGTGCGTGCCAACATTTCATCACGAACGAGCCCGTATGAGTTGAGCGCCGACTTTTTGATAGTAGACAACTTGATAGGGAATCTGCCAGCACATGACGTGAACGCGAATGATTGGCAAATACCCTCGAATTTTATGCTTGCTGACCCCCAGTTTCATAAGTCGGCACCGCTAGATCTCATCCTCGGTGCCCGGCATTACCACGAATTCTTTCAAAGTGGGGCACAACATAAAATCTCGTCAGGGCTTCCCGTCCTCATCGAAAGTGTGTTCGGATGGGTCGTGAGCGGCTCAGCATCGTCTTTGAATCCTGCTGAGGAAAACTCGAATGCAACATCCATCGTTTGCATGAGCACTCTAGAGGAATCGCTCGAACGATTCTGGAATGTAGAAGAGTTGCAGGTTAGAGATTGCTATTCACCTGAAGAGCAACTTTGCGAAACACTTTTTAAAGAAACCACCCAACGCGACGATTCGGGTCGGTATATCGTCCGTTTACCTCGACAGCCTGACTTTAACGTGAAGTTCGGCCAGTCCAAGGCAACAGCATTGAGACGCTTCGAATTGCTGGAAAGGAGGCTGGAACGCGATCCACAACTAAAAGCGGACTATCATCAATTCATGAAGGAGTATTTGGATCTCGGTCACATGTCGCCGATAAATGTTGGTAGAGAAGAGGAACAGGCCTACTATTTACCACATCATCCCGTTTTTAAATCATCCAGCTCAACAACGAAACTGAGAGTAGTGTTCGATGGATCTGCAAAAATGAATTCTGGTTATTCATTGAACGAGATATTATGCACCGGTCCTATCGTGCAAGACGATCTGCTGGACATAATCTTACGATTCCGTACTTACAAGGTTGCGCTTGTGGGTGACATAGCGAAAATGTATCGACAAATCTTGTTGCATCCTGATGATCGTCGATTGGTTCGAATCTTTTTCCGTTTTTCACCACAAGCCCCGATGCAGATTTTCGAACTCAACACCGTTACGTATGGACTTTCGCCTTCATCGTTCCTAGCTACGCGCACCTTGCTTCAGCTCGCAGATGATGAAGGTGCTCACTATTCGAATGCACAAGCTGCCCTGAAACGGAACTTTTATGTAGATGACTTCATTGGTGGTGCCAGTACAGTAGAAGATACTGTCCGTCTTCGCCAGGAGCTATCGGATCTGCTTGCGAAAGGTGGATTCGAATTGCGCAAGTGGACATCGAATCATCTAAGTGTTCTCAGCGGTTTAAGTGCTGATCAGATCGGCACCCAGTCATCGTTGAAGTTCATTCCCAATGAAAAGGTGAAAACACTCGGTATCTCCTGGCAACCAGAATCTGATGAGCTGTGTTTTGATTCGAACGTTTGTGTTGAATCAACATCCTCAACGAAGCGATCCATACTATCAGGCATCGCGAAGATGTATGATCCGCTTGGGCTGATTGCACCTGTATTGGTCCGTGCAAAGTTGCTAATGCAGGAATTATGGCTGCTAAAATCCGGCTGGGATGATCCCGTTCCCGAACAGATCTACAACAAATGGACAACGATTAGTGATGAATGGCAATCTCTAGCTACGTATAAAACTAATCGTCATGTTCTTTTACCTAATTCACAAGTAGAGCTCCACACGTTCACCGATGCCTCCGAAGCAGCCTACGGAGCCTGTATCTACGCGCGTTGTGAAAACGAGGAAGGAGAAATACGGATCAGCTTACTAGCATCGAAGTCCCGAGTAGCACCTCTTAAACGCGTCACATTGCCGAGACTCGAACTCAACGCAGCTGTTTTGGGAGCCCATCTCCATCACCGGGTCCAGAAGGCCATGCAGATCGATAGCGTCGAGTCCTTCTTCTGGTCCGATTCAACTGTAACGCTGAAGTGGATAGCATCTCCACCCAATACGTGGAAAACATTCGTGGCGAACCGTGTTGCTGAAGTGCAGCGCTTTTCTCATCCGCGGCAATGGCGACACGTTCCTGGTTCCAGCAATCCGGCCGATTTGGTCTCTCGCGGCATGTCGGCAGCGAATTTCATCAAAAGTCGACAGTGGCACTCCGGTCCGGATTGGCTAGCTTTTCCTTCATCGTCATGGCCCAGCTCAAAGCCTGATTCCATCGACGGAGTGGATCTAGAAATCCGGCAGGTGAGTGCAAATATCGCTTCCACATCGACTCATCCATGGTTCGATATTTCATCGTCGTATTCCAGATTGGTGCGTATAATTGGGTACTGCGTACGTTTTACGCGTAATACTCAACTGAAGGCGCGCACACAACCATCATTACACCACAACGTAGCACCACTAAGCATCACGCCAGAACACTTGGAAGCAGCTAAAATTGTGCTTTGCAGATTAGCACAGCAGGATGCCTTCGCTCACGAAATCAAGCACTTGACAAAGGGAGAAGCCTTATGGAAGCAGTCATCGATACGCAAGTTAAGCCCCTTCATCGACGAGACGGGCGTAATACGAGTGGGAGGACGATTAAAGCTCTCGCAGTTGCCGTACCAATCGAAACATCCCGTGGTGCTTCCTAAACAGCATAAGTTTACCCGTCTCATGGCTGAACATTACCACGAACAACTCATGCATGCTGGCGGAAGACTTCTACTATCCCAGATGAGAGAGCAGTATTGGCCACTAGACGGACGTCGACTGGTGAAAAGCATCGTGCGGAATTGCTTTCGCTGTATTCGCCAAGATCCCGCATTGGCACAGCAACCCATTGGTCAACTCCCATCATCACGCATTACACCGAGCCGGCCTTTCTCCATCACTGGAGTGGATTACGCCGGACCGTTCTACTTAAAGCCTGCGCATCGAAGGGCCGCAGCTACTAAGAGCTACCTGTGCGTATTTGTTTGTTTCACCACGAAGGCTGTTCATCTTGAACTCGTGGGAGACCTCACAACCGCAGGATTCTTAGCCGCACTACGACGTTTTACTTCGCGCCGCGGCCTACCGTCCCACATCCATTCCGACAACGGTAAAAATTTTGAAGGAGCCGAACGCGAGCTCAGGGAGCTTTTTCAGATGTTCGACGACGAGCAGCAACGGAACGTCATTGTTGCTGATTGTGCGAATAAGGGCATCACGTGGCACTTCACTCCACCGAAAGCTCCAAACTTCGGTGGATTATGGGAAGCAGCAGTCAAAACCGCGAAAAGACATCTCTACCGGCACCTAGGCGGCACGAGGCTGTCTTACGAAGGCTACTGTACCGTGCTCCAACAAATAGAGGCAGCAATGAATTCCCGACCATTGTTACCACTATCCGATGATCCCGACGAACTAGCTGCACTAACACCGGCACACTTTCTAATCGGCACATCGATGCATGCTGTTCCCGAGCCGGACTACACTCACCTGAAATCGTGCACCCTGGATGATCTTCAGAAGTGGCAGCTGCTAGTGCAACGTTTTTGGAAACATTGGGCCACCGAATACCTACAAGAGATGCAGAAAAGTTACACACGGCCGGGCAGCAACAACAACAACATACTTACCGGCAGGTTGGTGATACTAATGGACGAATCTTTACCTACTACTCGTTGGCCTCTAGCTCGCATCATACACACTCACCCCGGAGAGGATCAGATCGTGCGCGTGGTAACACTGAAAACCGCGAAGGGAATAATAAAGCGTTCGATCACGAAAATTTGCATCTTGCCGCTGCGCACCGACAACGAGGACAACACATGCTGATAGGATCACGGTTTTGACATCCGTCAAGGTGGGGGAGGATGTTGGAACATTGTTTTACTTTTTTGTAAATCCTCCGACAGTCGACTTGTCGGAGGAGCGGATTGCGGCACACAAAAGATTGTTGTTGTGGTGATGGCAAGGGAACCAACTGTTCCTCAAAAGACAATAAATAGGGGGCGAAAAGGCTTTTTGCGCTCTCTCCATTTTCAAAAGCGAATCAACCGGTAACTATTAGCTGCGACAAACAAAACTTATCCGAAATTAAATCCGCGAAAGAACAAAGGATATACCAAATACTCTTACAATGAGTTAAAACAAACTAGCGACAGATCAAAACAAATGGAACCTTCCAATCCCCAAAAAAGTAGGTCCTAAAAAATTGAAGAAAAGTTTCGAAATTTGTCACGGCAGCAATCATTTGTTAACGTTTCTGTCAGAAATTGGCGTAATGTTTTCGCTTCCCGGTCTCAGTTTTTGCCTGTCTTTGTTTACAATCGTTTCTTCCACGCACACAGTTGTGCTAATTCCAACACATTTTAACACGCACAATACCACTGCGAGAGCAGGGGAACCGGTGCGCGCGGTATATTATGATTTGCGAGCAGCGGTTGGTGTGTAAATCATAACGCGGTAAACCGCGGGGAACGTTTTGGAATTTATAATAAATATTATTTATTTCCTTGCTGCATGAGTTGTTTTGTTAGGTTTTTGTTTTAACTATTTATGCTCATTCAGTGCCATAAAAGATGGCACGGATTAGCGGGTTTATTTCTCCTAATATTTTTAGACGATGAAAGAAACGAAAAGCTAGTGGGAAATTTTCATTGTTTTTGCTGTACTTGTTTTCCCTAAATTGCTCGAGTAGTATTGCACCTTAATTCCTTTTTAGAAAATTATACTAAAACGAGCTCAGAAATTTCAGTACTTGCCATGTGCTCTTTACTTTTTGAATAATTGATTTATATTATTTTTTTTCTATGGCGGTTGGTTTACGTATTGTCAGCACTGTTAATGCCGAGATAGTACAGTACTTACAAGGCATTTCATCCTTTTTTTTTACTTTTTCGTTTAATAGACCAAAAAACCTTCTCGATTACAATACTAAGCTAAACGTATAATTATAGTTATTGTAAGTACATAAGTTAATGGCACGTTTGAAAGAAAGGGATAGTGAACTGGGTGGTGGTAGGTTAGCAATTAGATTCGCATAGAATAGATCCAGTCCTCCAAAACGTGTACGGCCCCTTTGACAATCTGATCCCGAGAACGAAGCTGTTTGTCAGGGTCGTGCAGCTGAATTGAATGAAGCAATTCAGGAAAATCGATGTGGAAGTTTAGCAAGTTAGCGATCAAGACACATTGAGCGTTCCGGTAGCGATCACGAAGAGGCTCGAAGCCGAGCAATGGCGTGGAGCGCGTCGTGTGGCTTTGCGCTGTACCGCTTCAAGTCGCGATATTATTTTCTTTTTCCCGTTATTTATTCATCCCTTGTTTATTCTCTTAATTATTCTTTTGGTTCTATTTTTTTGGAATATTATTTCATTCAAGAAAAATATTGTTAAGCATTCTATCTCACCTAAAAAATCATCATCATAAAGACGTACAAAATTTGGTTTGTAAGTTAAGAAATCCTTCGGTTATGCAGCCAAACATTTTTGTAAATATTCTAATTAATTTTTCAACATTCACAATATTGAATTAAATTAAAATCATTATTTAATAGATAATTTCATGAATTCAATCCAACCAAGGTGGAAACATTATAACGTAAAATACTGTTGTTAAAGCTTCCTTCTGAAAAAAAGGAATGCCACGAAGCTGAAAATAATAATAAAATTAATCACAAACGGTGCTCTTAACTACACACCATCGAACCATCGCTCATACGTACACCACGCCCTACCGGTTTGATTAATACCAATTGGCCCATTAATTATATTGTAGCATAATTTTTATTATATTATCGACGATCACTCATCGATCTTCGCTAGCACCAACGATGGGGGCGTGTGTCCTTCCAATAAAGCGAAAAGAACCGAAACGAAGAAGAGCGGCATAATTTCAGCATCCCTTTTATAAAGTGGCAAAAAAGGAAACCAGAAAAAAAAACAATTCCGATTGCTAGAGGCACCGCCATTGGGCGCATCATGGGAAATACATTTTATCCGATGATTCTCCGGGTCCGGTTCATTTATAACGATTGGACAGTAATAATTCGTTTGTTGGGAGCAAATAATTCACGTCGCGGTGATCAGATGGTTAATGTACAAGTGGCTTTTTTCTCCACTCTTCTTACGCTTGTGTGCGTGCCTTTGTTGCCTTCACGTGCTGGAGCGCATTTGCTTTTGAAGAAGTTCATTATTAAATAACAATACACTAGGATGCCTTTTTTTTAAAGGTTGGCGAACGTGTTCTGGCTCTGTAAACGTTTCTTTTAACCTTATTTAATGCTCATCGTGTTCAATTTTTTATGGGAGGAAAAAAAAATTCTCAAAGTTGTTAGACAAATTCTCGGAAATGTTCTTGCATTGGCATCATAAATTTTTTATCATTATTACGGTTGTACGATCGCTGCAAGGCAAGTCTTTTGTTTAGTGGTTTTTCATTTTCTTACAGTCTTGTTACTGTCTCCTGTGTACCGCACTGTAAAGATATTCATCAGCATTAAATCAACCGAGCCATCGACCGGTCAGACTCACACAAAAGTGTCTCCCGTTAACAAACAATATGCGCGTCTTTCTCCATTTTGTTATGAGCAGAACATAATTGATGGGCCATTGGGATGACTTTTTTTTGTTGTATTTGCTCACGTTAGCAGCAATCAATTTAGCTGCATTATGGTTAAAATCGGTCTGCTCTTTAGCTTTTGTCTTGGGGTTGTCGTGGTCAAACGGAGTCTATCGATAATAACACCTTGCAACATTGTTCGTGACAAAACACGTTGGAGAGTGAAAAGAACAATCAGAAGGACTTTGAGAAACGAAGAGCGTTGATTTCCTTTATGCTGTGGAGTTAAAACAAAAAAGAATTTCTTGTTGCAACTCGTTTTGATTATTAATTTGATAAATGCAAAAAAATGGAAAACAAACAATGTGAACAATGTAGCAAACAATTTAATATTTTCCATGTAGAATCAACAACCAAGAATGAAATAAACACACTATGACGCGTGACCAACAACAGGCATAAGGGTGTTGTCCGCGAGGAAAAAAAAAAACCCACCGAGAAAATGTAATTTATTTCCCATTCTTTTCAGCAGGACAGCTGCCCCATCCGTGCTGCTTCACGTCCGAGTGACATGATGTGCCGGCAAAAGCTAGCTGATTGTTCGTTCCTCTATCCAACCAAACCTCAACCGAGGATGGGTTACTGTTGTTGTGTGCTTTTGGCACGTGGCTTCTTCGCACGTACACCACATCCTTGGTTTATTGTTGCAATTTTCTCATCCTTTCTTACCTTTACACCGTCCCTGCTAGGTGTATCTGTGCAGGTAGACATAGACGCCAAACGTAGTGGGCCCTTTTTGCAGCTTCGAAATGTGATCGTGGTCACGTTATGGGTGTACATTTTCTCACAACCCGAACCCGTGTCCCACACCGTTCAATGCTGTTGTAAAATGAAGCGTCCGGTGGTGGACTAATAAAAAAAAAAAAAATAATAAACGAAAGTTTTTCCCACCAACGATCACCTAGATGGCCAGAGAAAGGCGAAACGTATTCATCTCGCAATTGCACACTGATTTATGGCAATTTTTTTCCTTCTCTCCGCCCGAGACATGCCCGCTCATATTCAACGTCCGTTTTCTTCTGTCGGAGTTGGCTCGATCGAATGTGAAAAAAGGGAAAAACGGGTGTGAAAACTCTTTCGCACCATCCCGATGGGTTTGTTTGCGTGTTGCTGGTGTATGGAGATCTTATAGCGTGAACGCGTCACCGTAGTTTAATTATGAGAATAGCGTGTAAGCGAGAAAATAAGATCAAATTCAATGGCCGAGGGAAAACCCGAGAATGATGCATTGTTTGTAGTGAAGGGATGAATTTCCACAACAGCTTTTTTTGTTAAACTAAAACCTCCGTCACGTTTGCAACAGACTCTCTCTTTTGAACCACAATACAGAATATTCGAAGTTTTCAGCAAATAGAGTAAAAATGGAGTTTTCCTTTGTCAAGTTTTCCTTTCTCCAGGAGGTAAGAAATGAAAAATTGTTGTAGAAATGCTCTAGCAAAAAAAAAAAAATGAAACAAGCGCTTCACTATTTTTATGATGGATTTTTGTTTTACACCGCTGGGTGCGCGATGGAACGCGAAGAGCACAATATCATCGTTTGGCGATGGAGGCGCCTGGTCGTTGTAACGATGTTAGCTGTAAAAATGATCGCGGTAAGCACAACGATTCACTTAGCGGCACGGCACAAAGAATTCGTTTTCCGGCAAGTCAATTCGTTTCGTGTTGAAGTCAATTTTGAAACGATTAATTTCGTTGATGATGTTGTTTTAGCTGTTTTGCTTTAGTTTGCCCTTTCGCTTCGATACGAAAGAGTGGTTTTGTGTGCTTTGTTTTTGTTTAGATTTAGCTTGGCTGGTTTACAGGTTGTTATATGCAAATGTTGCTCCAGTTTGTCACTCGCTGATGCTGCCATTACGGAACTATCTTGACGATGTAGCTCTTTCATAATGGCCATTTTTATATGGCAGTTTCCAGCTCGATTCTTCCACCTGGAAGATCTGTTTTTTCACCCAGGAAATGTATTTGTATTTGAATTCTAATTTACCTTTCGCTTCATCATTGAAAGTGAACCTACTGTGCCAGTTGCTTTTATTCACACGACGGTAGCAGGCATAAATTTACCCTCCCCAAACTACACAGCTTCACTCATTCTGTTCATTTGTCTTTTAGAAATGGCGCTCCATAATGCTTCTTTTGCATTACGGACCTGGGTCCGTTTTTCCATGTGGTGATGCATTTTCATTTACCTTCACACCTTTGCTCGTCTTATTGGCTACGGTACCGTGTGGTCAGTGCTTCATTCTCACCAGGCATCACTGGGACCGCAAAAAAAAAAAAAAACGACTGTAGGATACGTTACAGTTTAGCACCCTTAGCTTTCCAGCTTATTGCACCGGGTATTGTTTTTGTTTCGTTTTGTGCATTGTCGTTTCTCCTTTCGCTATCCGTGCACGTCGTGATAAAGATCGATTGCGAAGGGAGTAAGAGCAATAAACTAGCCTTTCTTTCACACCATCTCTTTCACGCCACTTAGACAGCATTGTAAAGTGCTGCTAGAAAAACGGTCTTTAGTTGATGTAGACTGTGACGTAGACCGACGGTACACACACCTTTTAGAAAAATTACTTCAACAGCGACTGGAATAGTAAATAAATCGTACACGGAGGTCATAAATTATTAGCTCAACAAATGGAAGGAAACGGGCTGGTTTTGGAGTTTGTATCATGCACCGCAAGGGTGGCTGTGGATTCGCTTCATTCCAATTCCAATCATTCTTGGTGCATAATGATGATTAGTCACCGTGACTGATGGCTTCATAGGTGCTCTAAATCAATGGGGCTCTTAAATGATTAGTTCTTAGTTATTCGAAGTCATTTTTTAGTCTTTTTTTTGGCCTGGTCTATCCTGGTTGAGTTATTAATCAATGTTAAGATTTATGGGTTTTGGTATTTTTTTTTAATTTAACCACAAAATTTCTCGATTTAAATTTTAATTTCTTTCCCTTTTCTTTCCAGGTATGTTAAAATGGGTCAGAAAATTGACGAACGGAATCATGTCATATGCAAGTATTGTTAACAAATGATTTGAGCTGTTAATAATCATTTTATTTAACCTATAAAATAAAAAAAACACTCCTTTGTCTTATGTTGGGTTTTATCGTAATTCTTAAGGTCTGAATTTATGATGTGAGTTGAATGATTTTGAATTACAAAGTTACAGTTTGACTCACTCCAATAGATCTGTCAAATAATAGACGTTATCAAAAGGTAAACCATCTCTTAAACAACTCACCCAAACAGTTCTGTATTCTCCTACTTCCTTGTTCTCTTTTTAAATTCGTCTAGTCGAGAAATTCTCTGTGACAATTTCCTACAGGCCGTTGATGACCGTGAAAACACACAATTGAATACGGTTTCGATTGCTCATTTTACTGTCGCAAACGGACCCGGAAAATGGTTAAACACTTGAAACGATACTGCCACCCAAGTTAGCATCTTACAAGCCTGTTGGCAAGATGAAGTGGTGTTGATATTATTACATCCGGTCAGTGCATAAACACACAAAGAGGATGTGAAGATTTGGAACAGTGATATGAAGCGAAAACGAAGTTTCCCGGGAATGTTGTGATACCGAAAATGTAGCAACATTTCCCGGTTATGTAGCAACATCCCATGGATGGTTCTTGTTAATTTGATTGGTCATTAAGAGCCGAACGTTGTTGAGTGAAGTGCCCGGTCGAGTAGTTACAAGAGATGTAGATATCGATCGAGTTGTGTCTTATCGAGCGTCTTTAAATATCTGTTCTATGTATATAAAATATCTCTGGCAGCATAATGACACCAATTCGATAAAGTATTCGTTCCTGGGCTCGAGGTTCGCGCTCGCGGTATTATTGCAAATCATTAACATCTACAAAGACTGAAGCATCAATAGTTGTCTCTTTTGTATATCCATTTCTTTGCCGATCTCTCATCCCGATAAGGCAGGATGCTATCGACCGACATTCTCCTAGATTTGTTTTAATTATACTTTCCCTTTAATCTCACCATCGTTAGCAGTTTTTCTCTGAGCTGGAAGTAGAAATAAAGGATAGTTTTCTTCTTCTGTGTGTTCGTGTTCATCTGGAAATACAATCTACACGAGATCCTTGCGGAGTCATCATTCGTTTTCTTCCTAATGGCGGCACAAAATGACGATAATTGCATCCAGCTGTAGATTGCATTCGGTCCATTGATTTTTCTCACCGTCTGATCTTTGTTCCGGTGCATATTTCCCTGTTCCTGTTTTATAAATTGTAGACCAGACGTCGTCTCATATTAACTTGTCTGGGAATGGGAAGGAAACAAGCTTTAACGGTGAAGAGCATACTGGGATAATGGTTGTAAAGTTCAAGATATTTTTTCTGCGTTGGCGCTTCGATGACTTCCATGGTTTGATTCCAATCTAATTTATTTTCCA
Source organism: Anopheles maculipalpis (assembly GCF_943734695.1). Lineage (NCBI taxonomy): Eukaryota > Metazoa > Arthropoda > Insecta > Diptera > Culicidae > Anopheles > Anopheles maculipalpis. The sequence goes on from NC_064871.1 coordinate 89,296,272, forward strand.
AATAAGACAATGACCTGTACAGAAAATTAAGAAAAAGAACAAACTCCTCGAAAAGGTTTTTTTCTACTTTCGTAAGCTTTTGGTTGTGGTAAGGCAGAATTACCAATGATTTCAGCTTAACCCATCACTCAATTCAAGATGTATCTTCAGTTATTTGATGCTCTAAGGTTCTGCACCGCAGAAGATCAATCAGCGAGCAATACCATTGTGTGTGTGTGTGTGTGTGTGTGTGTGTGTGTGTGTGTGTGTGTCTACTTTGTTCACCCATAGCTAGAAGTGAGTCTTTCGCCACTTTGAGTAGCTTCGAGTGTAATTATATTCAATTTCATTAAGTCAAGCGCCACAGTGTCGTCGGCGAAACCTATAACCCAAGCTGAAGGATACTGGAGCTTGCTCTTTTACGGTTCCGTTTTTGTTTTTTTCGCAAACGAATCGATCAAGTCCTGACACTTGAGAGCGAGGCGAGCGTTGATACGATATATGGTCCCTTGATACTGTTTGGCGTGTTATATGGTCTGCCCAAGCGCATCCATCCTCTAGAGAGATAATCAATAGGGGTAAAGTTGTTCGCCCCTGTACGATGGGCGCGCTTTTGTGTGCGTGTTGCTTGCGTTTGGAGGGGGTTTTCGTTCCACTCGAAGCGCGCGACAACATCATTCAACCTCAATTTTCTGTCACACTTAAGAATGGCTTCTATAGAGACCAGTGGGGGGAACATAAAATAGCTCAACATGTTCCTTTTCCGTGTTGCCGCCTGCCATATGCCTTTTATCAATATTTCTTACATCAGCTAGCCATAATAAAGCCAATATGGGAGAGCGAGAGGGTTGCTGAGCACACTGAGGAATGCATAGAACGTTGAAGCTTATTTATTGTTGGTGAGATCACTTTTACACTCATTAAATATGTGTCGCTTGTCTTTCATTCGGGGGCTTCCTGAAGAAGTTGGCAAGTTTGAACCGTTTTATTTAGTTAGTGTTTCGGTTCGCTTAGAAAGGATCGTTGTTTTCGTCTACAGGCTTAAACTGGCCCCGTTTGACCTCGTCGTCGCTTTTGGGCTCTTCTTCTGGTGGCGGAACTGGGCAGCCATTACTTGGCATCAATTTATGGGCCAATAACACACATGTATGAATGTTTGCCCTCCGGTGGTGTGTGGTTATAAGTTTGCGTACCTCGTTTTATGTTTTCGCCTGTGGTGGTTTGATTTTTAATAGGTTTCTTTTGTGCCTCCTCCAGGCAGAGAGAAGCCGATAAAAAGGGGGAGTGAGGAAGCGTGTAAGTAAGTGTGGTTATGGCACGCATTTCCTGTTGGCAAGGAACATGTGTATGGTTTTTGTTGCCGTATCAATGGACGTTTTAAATTGACTCTCGTCCTGGAAAAAGGGTAGTTTTGCCTCAGCTAGAGAGTATAAAGATTAGTATAAAGTAAAGTGCAAAGGCGTTTGATTTGGGTTTAAAATTCAATAGAACGTCTTGGTAGGCAAAATTTTTGTACCGTAGGTTCCTCGTACAGTGAAGTGCAAGCGTTGGAATCAGTATTAAATCAGCTGTATCAGCCATCGAATGTCTTGCTCTGTGCTCACTTCTGAGGTACGGTCCGGATGGGATTTGATCCACGGTCTTACCAAGTAAAGGATCGACGCTGCTGTCGCATGAACCACTGTAATGCCTCACATTGAACGTGCTACACGTTAAATTGTGTCTGTGACAATTACTTTATAAATTTCTTTAGTGAGCGTATTTTTCATAGTATTAAGTGTCTATTTGTTTGTAAAATTAGTCATGCTTCATTTTTTTAAAGGTTTTATAATTATATCGATTTATTTTATGGTTAGAATAATTTCTTTTTCTTGTTCCGTTTTGTACGTGAAGTGTTCTTTTTTTTCATGCAAATTTTTATCTCATTTCCGCCATTCATCTGTACCTCTCAAGCTGTCAATTTTTATCCCCAGTTTCAATGTTAAACATCAGTTGTGCTCTAATTTCAGTACTTTCCACCCACCTCACGAGCAAGCTAGGGGGGAAAAAACGGAACATACTACACTTGAAACCTGTAATGAAAAATGATATAAGGCGGCATGCCGATGGTAAATGTAAAATATCAAACCACCTCTGCACCGTGTACAGGGAGACTCTTCAGTGGGCGAGCAAAAAGCGTAACAGGAGTGTGGTGCACACAGCAGCAGCAGTCGAAAACTTTTCCCATTAAAAACGTACCTTTCAAACTTCCTTTTATTTTTCTCTCCCTTGGTGCGTTTTTAGTCGATGCTTTTGGAAATGTGTGCGTGTTATGGTTGCGGAGGGGGAGGGTTTTTTTTTCACGTTCTTAATTTCCCAATGAAATTTCTCCCAAAAACGAACGGACCGGAGTCGGCCTCGAGAGGAACGGGATGCAAGAAGTTTAAGCAAGCTCTTGAAGGTTCGGGATGGAAAATGTGGTTTTTGAGCGTTTCGAATATAGAAGCGGGCGGTTGGAATGTGCAGAGTGCATCAATGAATATGGTTAGCAGTAGGTTTTTTTTTTTTGTTCTGAAGGTTTGGTGCGTTGAAGGGAACGGAAATGGTCTCATTAATGTTTTTTTTTTGTATCATTTTTAGTCGAGGTGGATTGTTGTAGGAATGTTGATAGACTTAGCAAGATGGTGGAATGTAAATGCTATCTAGATGGAGGGTCTAATAGTTCAGACTTTTTTTTTCGAGTTATCACGGTGCTTTTGCTGAAGTGCTTGTTTCAGAAGGGAGTTAATAAGCGAACCTTATAGAATTACTCGGGCGAAAAGAAAAATAAAAGAAGTATTATTCTTCAAGTAAGTTGATTTGACAGACTGGACTATGTTGCAATAAAATAGTATACTATAAATTGAGAAAAATTAGAATTAATTATGAGTAAAAGATACTTTGCAAAATAAGTATAAACATCACGCAAAGTTTCGTGTTCTTCAAGTCTTTTACCATAAGGCTATAAATAGTAAAAATTGGATTGATTAGAGACATTTTTGACAAGATGCTATTTTTTATTGTTTTTAGTGAATTTGGCAAGCTAATAGGATAATAATGAGTAATTACTTGAAGGTATAATAAGGATAATAAGGATTGCTAAATTCAGCGAAAATTACTAATGAGTACAAATTTTAATTTCTATCGCAGGGGAAGCCATTCGTGGGCGTTTTTCGCCGAGCATAAACCTTCAGTCACGCAAAAATTAGATTAAACATTTTTTTTTGCTTGTAGCAGTTGTGATGAATCGCTAATCGTAGTAATTAATTTGTTCAAATTGTTTATCGAGAGTAAGAAAATCTTTGACTCAGATGTAACATGCTGAAGGGGTTCTCACTTGCGAGTGCTGAGCTAGGCACCAATGTATGGATGATTAATTAAATAACGAAGATCCATTAAATCACCATTCGGCAATTTCGATAGTTAAGCTAGTTAAGGTTGTGAACATGGGAACATTGGAGTTGGTAGTGTCACCAAATTTCGTTCTACAAATCAGTAATTGGGTCTATGGAATTTGATAGCTAATGCAGCTCTGCTTTAGTCGTCGACGCGCTCGGTGTTTATGAATTATCAATCAAATATTGCTAAGAAACTAATATAATATAGATTTTCATTTCGAATAAGTTAAGGAGATTGAAAGAAGTTGGCTAAAATTCTCAGGTTATCAGGCTGAAGTTATTACAGATCCCAGTAATAGCTTGAAATCATTTTGATGGTTGATTATAGATATTAGCATCAATTATTTGGATGATTTATTAGAGCTCTTGGCATCTTGAATATCTTGGCTTACTGGCGTTCTTTGTCGTTATTTTTAGCTGAATTGTCAGTTCGGTGTACGAGGAGACGATCCAAATCGGGATTCGTTATCCGGAACAATCGTAACATTTGTATATCAAATGTGCCCCAAAAACTGTGAAAAGGCACGTTTTGCCAAAAACTGGAGTGAACGGATCTATGATCACATATAGTAGTTAAGCTTGTTCGAAGTAAATTATCCTTTTTTTGCAGAATTTTTGGACGTCTATCGACTGGCTAGTCTGCTAACTTTTGCTAACGATTCTGCTATTCTGGGTTTGATCAAATGATTTTATCCATCAATTTCGTCCACCCGGTGCAATTTCGCGATACCGCACGAGTGTTCGAGTTCTCATCATCATCCTACCTTACAAATGACCACGGTAGAACTTCTGCATGAATTAATTCATTTGCATACATCAATATTGAATGTGGTTACTCTCTACCTATCTTTTCCGATACGGATCAATATAACACCTAACGCTTAGCCGGATGGACAGCAAATGAAACTCTGGTCCCACCCCGAACGAAAGACTGGGACACTGTTTGAATGATTAGAAAATTACAGCTTTTGTCACTGGAGAGTTAGCTGTAACACTCTTTTTTTTTCATGGTGTTTCACGTGCGTGTCTGAGGGCGTACACGAACATCCTATCTCACTTTCCCACGGGACGTCTAGTAATGGCGCACGTGCGTGTGTATGTGTGAACATGACCAAGCCATCACCTGGTGTGTACTTAACCTGCTCTGCCTCTCCAGGGTTGATAAAATCCTGCATATATTTCCCCTTTCGGAGTCACACATTTTGAACGAATTTCCGTTGCTGGTGCGAATATACGGTGGAAGTGTTTAATTTGTCGTCCGTGCTGGGGTAACCCTGTTGCTTCTTGTATTGCGAGGCTTTCCGATCTTTATCGGAGGCGTATGCACCTATGGCAGCTTGTTTTTAGCAGCCCCAGTGTTGGGCATCGCTGCTACACACAACATAGGCTGATGGGCGAGCAGAGAGCATCGGACGATATGAGCTAGATTGACATTAAGGGTGAAGATGGGTGGATGATGGTGTCACGAATGCTTCCCGGGTGTTGGATTGGACGGTTACAAATTGCTACACGACGTAATTGGCCCCGAAAAAGGTGACACCTAACAAATGTTCACTAACCCGGTCCATGGTATGCCATTTTGTTTGGATGCGGTGTGTGGAGTTATGGTAAGTTTTGTTCGGATGATGGCCGACGACATAAGCGGCACCGGTGTTGCTGCTATGAGAAACACTTTTTGGGAGCTAATCTGTTCAACGCTTCTGATATGGAATGTTTCCCAGGTTGGTGAAGGTTCGATTACGGCGATGCCTACCGACAAGATGAACCTTTTTACCTTGAAATAATGACCTGATATCAAGTTATTCATGCCTCTAAATGTTTCATTTTTAATAATGTAAGTTGATAAAAATATTGTGGTTAATTTTATTTGAAAAAAAAAATACTGAAAATTCTGTTAAATTCACAAAAAACTTGAAAAAGTAAATTCAATAAATAAATATCATCGGATTGGTCTTGCAGAAAAGTAAATTTCTGTAACAATTTATTAATTGAATAATGCTATAATTTTAACAAACAGCTTAGGAAAAAAATTAAACCCACTCTTCTGAAATGAATTTAATGACCTCGACTCGTGTCCGCAAGATTTACTGGCAGGAGAGCAGAATCAATAATTGCAATTAGTAAATAAAATATTGCAACAGCAATGCTAGAACATTGCTGTTGATTAATATCTTATAAGCTACAAAGCTGTCACAAGCTTTGTCTCTTAGTTAAAAATGATTGCCTTTACAAAACCGATAAAGGCAATGTAAAAGTGTATGGGTTTTTACAAAATTATTATTACCATAAAAATAGCTGAAAACAACACTTTAATTTTCTTTCTATATTTATTACACTGACTATTCCTTATGATGCCTCAAAACAGTCCGAAGTCTAAGTCTGCCAGAAACGAATGCACACAAGCATAAGCGGCACAAACCGACGCAAGCTTTAAGTAGTGATTTCGATAATATAATGATTGTTCCATCCATCTCTTTCCCATTTGCCGCCTTTCGCTGAAGCCTTCCGTTCATGTCAATCCATTTTTAACTGCATGCACACTGCGCCCAGTTGTACCCGCACCGTTTAGGAGACCAATTCTATTCTCGTTGACTGACGTGGTTGCCAATCGTTAGGAAATCTAATTTAAATTCTTAATTACGTGGTACGGGTGTCGCGGGAAAAGCGTTCCCTTGTCGCAATGGTGGTGTGCGCGGGTTGTGGTGGGTCACATGTCAGTTTGGGAGCATTGAATTGTGTCAGCTCGCAAAGGGCAATGGTGTGTAATTTGGTTGACTCACGTCGGGACGCATTAGTGAGCAGCATGACCCGTAACTTTGTGACCTCGTGGGCGCCCAGCAGTGGGTGCGAATGGTGTGGATGGTTTAGCTGCAGCCATGTAGCCAGTTTAATAGAATTCACATTTGATGCAGAGAAGAGGTCAGTGTTGGGGGGGGGGGGGGGGGGGTGGTCGGGAAAAGTAGCGCAAATTTGATTGTTTATACGCAATGCATAGAAATTGGGCGATTGATGAAAAGCTCTTTGTACAATCAGTAAGGGTTTAATTTTATTATGTTTATACTAGCGCTTCAAGCTGTTCGTTACAATTATGGCCATATAATGAGCCTCTTTAGAGTGTTTACATTGCTAATAAAAATAGATATAAAACAAAAAAAAACCTGGTTATTACAAACATCTTGGAGGCAGTAATTTTTACATAGATCTAGGTGACCTTTCTCTGTAAAAATGCGCCATTTGAGCAGTCGTTACAAAATTTCATCATCATAACGAAGCTCAGCGGTAGTAAAGATGTGCACCAAATTGGAAGTTTGGCGCGTTTTTCTAACAACACCTGGACCTGGCAGCATCGTTTAGCACACGTCCTTCTCAGACAGACAGTGGTTGACTGTTGTTGTTTCACGTCCCGTGAGTGATGATGATGCTTTCGTTTTTGGCTGTCTCGGTGTCGGGCACATCAGATCGGTTTTACATTGGCATGAGCCGGAAATTGCATCAGCAGATCATCCTGCACACTGCCAACGACACTGTGGTGCGTCGTTACGAACGTCCGCGAATGATTTTTCCTAGGAACGTCAAACGATAGCAGCGCAACCCGCAACGCAACAGGAGCGACCAAAAAGGACATCGAAAACTGTTGTTTTCTCTCTTTAGATGTTGATAAATTTCCGGCCGAATAGACACGTTGTCTAAATAACCTTTCATTGCGTATGCGTTGCGCTGCGTTGTGTGCCTGATCGGAGTGAATTTTTTTTTCTGGTTTGTTGGTCGAAAAAGTGATCAACGCAAAATTGAAGATGTGTGCTTTCGGGATGGACTGACGACTTCTAGCTAAACGGATAAATGAAACGAATAGTCATCGAAAGTTATGCACTTTGAAAACCTTTTACCGAGTCATTGTGAGTGTTCATGGTGGTTAGAAATGGTAGCAAATGCGTTTGGTTCATTTTTATAGCACATTTTGTTTTGTCTGCTATAGTTTTTTTTAGAAAACTTTTGTTTTCGAGGATTTTGGGAAGGTAATAACAGTCTATTGGTGTTCAATACTATCGAAAAAGTGGACCTTCAAACATAATTTAGCTTGATAATTAATGCATTAGACAACTTCTGGCTAGACAGCGGTGCTCGATGCTATAAATTCATCTGAACGAAAGCAGGAAGTTGAACTTTGATTTTTGCAACGCATTCCATAGAACTTTAAGGAAGGACACAGGAAGCTACAAGAAACAACTTTTCGCAAAGAAATATTGTTGTGAACGGACGTGCACACCGGAACTGGGACTCAACGCGCTGTCATTTTATGCCTCGTTCTCTTTCAATTCAGCCTCTGGTCGGCAGGAATTTGTACTAGCCGGGGGAGTACATGAATCTCTTGCTGCTTTTCTGAATACTCCTGTCCAGCTAGGGCCAGCTTTACTCGAAAAACACTTACCAGTTCGCGTTCCGAAACTTTTCGTTTTGACGAAAGCGAGCAAGAAAGAGCGAGTGATTCTTGCAAATTATGTTACTCCATGTACCAAGTAGACGGTACAATTGTCACCGTGAGCCAATAAGTCTGGCAGCCAGACAGGTGGGAAACTTCGTAGCAATATCCACAAGCTTGGGGGGTAGTAAAGTTTACGTCGGGAAAAAGAATATGTAAATGGTCCGGTAGGGCTTATTCAAAACTTTCCCTTCACTTCTGTTCAACTTCCTTGAGGGAAGGGGGTTTGAATGGGAGCGAGCGACAAAGTTGATTTTTCATATTAATTTCTGTCAGCAGGAGCAGGGGTACCAGCAGCCTACGTGCGATGGAGGGCGTTGGTCGATGGACAGCAGGATAAAGATAAGACATAACGAGAAAATACTAATGTACATGCTCCGTTGCTATTTTTTGAACGCCTTGTGGAGTGGAGTAATGAATACAAACCCGGAAGAGGGAATGATAAATGAATTATACCAGATTAAAACTTACTTTCATAATTCTCTGTGGGGTTTTGAATCTTATCTAGCAGATAATGCTGCAAAAGCAGGAGGATATTTCTTTATGAAATGACGATTACTACAGCCAAGAGGAATTTGCGAGCTACGATCGTAACTGTACGGGGATTACATGTTTTTTCAGTGTCAGTTTAGTTGAATAGCTGCGTAAGGAATGTGTACACCTTGGAAGAATTGACATTCCTTCAGCCTTCAACCAAGGTCCAGTGTTGGTGAATCGAACAATAAAGATAAAATGCAAACGCTGAGCGCATCCTCTTGAAATGTTTTTATTAGTCCAAAAGCCTTCCCTCCAGCTGCACTAACACTTGATCGTTGCCTCAGGTTGCAGGGTTTCAGGGTCTTGATAATTTCGGCCCATAAACAGCTTTCAAAGTCGGCCAACAAGAAGCCGGTGTTGGCGCGTCAATTAACCGATCAAACGGTTCAACAGACAGCAACTGCTCCCCGGTCCTCATACTCGCCGCTTACCTCTCCGAGTCTGATGCGCCTATCGCGATGCATGCAAGCCACTGGACGTCAGTCCAGTGTCAATCCACTGCTTTCGTCCGTGGTACAGTAGACCTTCGTGTACGAGCCGTCAGTACACTTGAACAACTGATCTCGTCGCCACTCACACTCTCGACACTCACTTTTGGCGGGTGTCCGCTGCAGTACGATCATCTCAAGCGCAATGAGAAGAAAACAAGTGGGATGGGAGGTTGCCAAAATAATGAGTGATTCCCCTTCCCCAACTCGGGACTGCTCTTGGCCCTGGTCGAAGAGGAAAGTGCTTTTGTAGAGCAATGTGCTCGAACCACGGCCGTACCAAATTGGCGGGCAATAATTTCTTCTACCTCAAAAAAGTTCCCTCTTCCGTCCCGATGATTTGGGCTCAATTTTTGGGTGGTTTTGTTTTGTTTCGAACTTCTTAAATTCGCCTAACAACTGTAACCTTGAAAACAAAAAATTCGATATGAAGAGTTGGGCGCGAATGGCGTCGAGCGGTGGTGGATCGTTTCTCAAAGCGTGGCGTGTAAAACAACGTTCAACAATAAAGACGGAAGCGGCGGCTTGATCGAGCGGCACACGTGCAGTGGAGCACAAATTAGTTACTTTACATGGGACGTGTCTTAGGGTGTCTTCCTATCAAAAAACCAGTTTCAATCTAATCCGGCCGATGTGCAGACGAGCCCGAAAAACCTGAAAAGGTTCAAACGAATCAGCGCTAGCAGATATATTCTAGGGCTCGGATTAATAAGCCAGTGTTTAGCATATCAAGCGTGTACCGAAATGAAGTGGATCCAAATTGAGGAAATCATCTCGCTTCAGAAATTAGAATAGATTTATTGCAACGTCGTCGTGTGACGTTTGATCGACTTTAGAATGTTTGCGTAAACAGTTTCCTGTGTTTTCGGGCTTCGGTAGAAATCCCGATGATTGAATCCCTTGTACAGTGTCTTCTGCAGTTCCGCCACTTTTGGCAGCTTTCGGGCGAGCATTTCGACGCCCCGCCAATCCACCGTTTTGTCCTTGTTGCCGTAGTGCAGCGCTACCCGTGCCGTTACGTCCCACAGACAGTAGTCTGGCGGTGGATCACGCTTGTAGCGATGCAGGTTAGCCGCGTACCCGTAATTGAATTGCTGGAATCGGCCGCTAGCGATGATTTGACGGTAATGTTCGAGTTGTTTTAGCGAGATATCTTCCAGATCGAAGCAACCGTCCCGTGGGCGGTTTGCAGCTCCCGGCGAGCGTAGCGTACGTGTCGTGTTGCCGGTTCCATTGTCATTCATCTGGCCAAACAGTGAACAGCACTCGTTGCGGAACAGTGTACAGATTTGGGTCGGTAGAGCGTCGCGGGTGTAGTAAACGCTCCAGGGGAATAGCTTTCGAATCGGTTCTACCATACGTGCGATCCAGGAAAACTGTCCATACTGCATGAAGGCTGGTGGTGCTATCAATTCTACACTTGCCACTTTCTTGTTGTATTCCGGTAGCTCCGACAGGAGAGCCAGTAGTGCAGATCCAGCCTCAGAATATCCGACAAAATGTAGCGTCTTTCGGTCGGTCGCGGCTAGTATGTAATCGATCACTGCCGACAGATCCTCGATACCGATCTCGTGGAAGCTAAAGTCCCAATAGTGATCACTATCCCGATCGAGCCGCTCGTGTCCCTCGGATTCGGGTGAGGCACGTGAATTACTCAACCACACGTCATATCCAGCTTCGTACAGTTGATAGGCAAGGGATCGCTTTGGTCCGAGAAACATCCACATATCACTGGACTGACGTATGCCGTGGTGTAAGAGAACCACTCCTAGTCGTGACTTTTTGGGCTGCATACGATACACCGTCAGCAGATATCCGTCGTCAGTGCGCACTTGCAGTCGGTCCGATGTGTAGCCATCATTTTGCAGCAGTATAGCCTACAACATTAACGACAATGAGGAATTTGAGGCACGAACTTTTCCAGTAGAATTGTTCACTTACAGTTTGATTTCTAATCACGTCCCTACTGTCACGTATCCAGTTAAATGTGATCTCCTTTCGCACTTGATAAGCGTCCGCTTGTGGGGCTTTCGAAAGCAAAACGATCACCAGTAACGCCGATACGATCATGGCTAGGAATTTACAATTCTCACTCGCTACCGTTTCCTATCCGTGGGTCGAATCGAGCCGCAACGTCCGCACCGGTACGGTTTACTAACGCAACTAACAGGACGATCGGTCACCACAGTCATCGACACGGATGAGCTCTTCTTGTGTACATCTTGTGTGTCGCTTCTTCTTCGGCACCGACTCAGAACGACAACTGGTCTTGCCGCGGTGAATGACGCTGAACCGGTGCGATTGGGTATGCGATATATCGCACGTCACTAGCACGGTGGAATGTGCCTGTGCTGGACACAGCGTTGGTTCGTGCAGGGTGGGACAGGGTTGTAAAACATAATTTAAACAATATATCTCGATAAAGTCAACTATTCAAAATCTTATTTAATTTAAGACATTATTTATGGAGAAATACTCTTTTTTCTGAAGATAAAAATGTATAGATTTATAATATGTTAAGACACCTTAAGCAGCTTGGATTGTGTAACGCTGCGTTCATCAATCACTGTAAATCGCACTAGCAATTCACACGGATGATGGGCCTCATTCGCGCTACGTCACAAAACTGGTTATTGCCGATGTACCGTCACACGGAACGCGGACCGATCAAAATGAATGTTTTCGATCGATGAATGCGTTGCAATGTAAAGGAGAATGAATTCCCGCCACCTTCTCTTCTCTTGACTTCCTCAAGCTAGCGTCTGATGCTTGATCCACCGGGATCTGCCAGCCGGACAATGTGCCAAGTAATCCTCTTCTTACCATGCTTCCTCACTTACGAAACTTACATTCAGGAACAATGTGGGAACCTACGACCTTGAAGCAAAATGGAGCGAAATACTACATCTTCAACGATTCGCGTGCGCGGCTAAATCCAATTACACCACCGGCTGCGGCTCCGCTAGAGCCGGATGACTTTCCAGTTTCCAGCAGATCGCAGATCTGGCATCAATCGCTGTCCTGCAAGATCGTTCTTTTCGTGTTACATACGATTGATGCCAATGAAGAAGTCAGATATTATGTTATTGCATCATTATATGGGTTCCGAAGGCTTGTTTGAATTATCGTCATAACAATAGCAAAAGTGCGTCAAAGAGTTGTGAATTGTTGCGATTAATCAACAGGATATCGCACTCTCGCATTCTGTGATGAGTAGGTTTGATAAAAATTATAGCTTGAAGTAAAGAAAAACAAGATTTTTTGCATTAAAGCTTACGATTGTATCTTCATTTGCGTTTTGTATACAAATAGAAGATTATAGTTGATGAAGAGTCATTTACTGTCTTGATCAGGAAGAACCACAAAATATGAGAATGTTTGAAAAGAACCAGTTTTTTTTTGGAGGTAAATCCCACACTCGCTAGCCAACATCTGAAGGCTTTCGAAATGTAGAGTAGGGATGTGAATAGTCGAAGAAAAAAAAAACATTTTACGAACGATAAAGATCATGCTAGAGATGGCATGATTCGTGTGATACAGTAACGGAACGAATTTGAAATGTCATGACGGTGAATAGAATATTTATGTTTGCAAGGTGCCGTTAAAATATTGGATTATATCTATCGTTTTTGCTACGAAACATTCAGTTATCTTCTTTTTCTTGGCTTGAGCATATACTAGGTGGTCAGACCGAGCTAAATGGGATTCGAACCTCGGTCCTGCCATGTGAGAACCTGCGACTTTGTTGTACTTATAACCGGGCCGCCTTTAAGTTATCTTAAGTAATTAATTTATTGATTTATGAACTAGGATTCCTTTTTTAAAAGATGAATAGCATTGTCCTTGAGATTACTTTTTGATTTAAATCATCAGCAGTTTTAGCATGGCGTTGAGGGCTGTTCTTCTTCAACAAAGAGTGAAATCATCAACAGCGTTTGTTTGACATTTCCCTTTCCGGCATGGAATAAAATTTCAAACGATTTGATTGAAATGCTACTGATCGATGTTTGTAAATTAATTTATTCCGTCAATGAGACTGATTGTGACCGATGTATATAAATTAAGAGCATTGATAATTTATGTACAAACGTGGGTTTATTCAACCTTGGCTGTAAATATCACATTCTTAGGTACAATGTTTCCACACCTAGCTCAATCTTCTGGTGCAGTATTTTCTAGCGCTTATAGCTTATAATGTCACCATTACTTTTACCATAAGATCACGTTAACGCAGCGTTGCTTAAGGCGGTAGATTTTCCGCAAATTGTGCCCATTCCAGGAGCGGCAGTTCATAATCGTTTCGATAAGTCATACATCTTTTTGCATCATTTGAGTGAGCTGATGGGCCTTGGTAGCACTTTCTAGAGCACGGATGGATGGGGGCAGCAACGCGTCCGCGCGGTAGCTGAAATGATGATTTATTTAGTAGCAAAATCCTTTCAGGCCCAGTTTACAATGGTGGACGCCAGCATTCTAAGCATTATCATAAATCTTAGTTTGGGTTTTGATTTAGGGGCGAAAAATGTTGCCATGAACGAAAAAATTGGCTAGAAGCAACAGAGTAGAGCAACTGTTACAGTAATGTTGGCTAGTTGTTATTTAATGATAGTGCTTGATGGCAGTGTAATGTTTGTCTTAGTACTCCACTTAGTATCCGGGTTATACTAATTATTTAAAAAATTTGTTGCTGGTTTTTTTGGTAATACAATAAGGTATGAAATATTCTATGTGAAATACAGCGGTTCGGTAGTAGATGCGACAGCCTTCTAACGACAGGTCGTGGATTCTAATCCTATCCAGACCGTTCCTCCGTAGTGAAGACTGACTATCCAACAACAAGGTTTCAGCTAGTCTAGAAAGTCCTTAGGTGGCCGGCGTGACCTTTCCGGTCATTAAACCAAGATGAATGTGAAACAAGCTTGGAATCTCGATCCGATTCCGCGCTTCACACCCGTAATGCAACTCTTGAGCGTCAACACTCATCACATAAGTGTTTAAATCTTCACTTCCCGCATTGATCGGGGTGTTGTTTTGATGATAACCGTTTTATCAGAGCTGAGCTATACTTCTGTTCATCAGTGAAAGTGTATGTGGACGACGCGTTTCTAATGCTATCGGAACAGTAATGGTAATGGTGTAATGGTAGAGAGTATCTTAACACTTTGACACCTGTCCACACCTTTGCGTTCACTTTCATTAAATCTGTGTTGGGTAATTGTTGCCTTATCTCTCTTTTTTTTTTACAATACGTTTGCTTCGATCGGTGCAAAGTGTGACAGCACATTGCAAGTTGCTTTTGGGGACTGTTATGGGCAGTTTGGTGATAACGACCACACGGACATAATGCTTCACCATGCTCTGAATGTTTAACTGTGTATTGGTTTGGGGCCGGTTAGAAACATGTTCAACAATGTTAGTGAGATTTGCGAGGCCTAGGGTATTAGATGTGAACCTACACGTCTGGGATTGACTTATCCAGAGTTTTGTTGCTTCAGTAATGCCTTTGCCTTGTGCAATCGAGCTGATAAACGATGATGGTTAGTCGTTTAAGGTGCGGGGCCGCCTTTAAATAGTTTACAGTGTTTGTGTGTTTTATTTTGCCTCTACGTGACGCCTTACATCGTAGCTATAGTTTAGTTTCATCAGTTTGTTTAGATTTTTTTCAAACCTACATCGTGAAAGAAATGTAACACTCGAGAGGCTCGAGCTTTTTTTTCGCCCTGGTACCATGAATCATCCGTGAGAAATCGCGAATATTGTTCATAATCGTGAAAACCATAGCGATAAGTGTGAAATCGATATCGTCTCGTGTTGATAAATAGTTTTATTGTTGTTGGTGCATCATCAACTTGGTGGAAGTGAATGATGTGGAACCTCATGGACGCTAGTCTTTACTATGGTTCGTCGTACTTTGTTGCTGCCGTGACACCTTCGCCGGTCGTTGCTGCTGGAGAGTGTTAGTATACGTAGCGTTATGTACTAAACATTGTTCGTCTGTACTAATTCGTTAATATAATTGCATACTTTAAGGCGCATCAGGAAATAATCATCAGTAAGCAAAGTTAGAGCAGTGGAAAATGCTACAAATTTGGAAAAAATTCCCTTCGTTGCGCAAGCCTCTTGGTTGCTCACACGAAAGGTCAAATCCCATCCGCGTCTCTGACTATCAAGCTACGGGTTAAATGAAGTCTTCAGACATGGAAGAACAAAAACTCTTGAAGTTAGCATTTGCAAAGAAGATCAATCAATCAATCAAACATTTGCTTTTAACCAACATGAACACATGAGGCATCGTATGTAAAATTAAATTGTCTGCGAGGCAAACACCAACACACAAAGTTCGGGATTTAGTTTTAGTAAACCTACGCCAACAACCATTGCGAGTAGTGAGCGAATACTTCTTCCTCGCAACGTTCTTGTTGCGAAGCATCTGACAGAAATCAAATTACCACCGAAACGATTAGATGAAGTGATCCGATTAGAAGCAGAAAGTGTTGCCAGCCCGGAGTGTGTAAGATCTCAATTATAATTCCCTTTGCTTACATTGATCGAAGCTCTCTAACCGGTCCGTTTTCCGCTGGTAAGGTTTTGCAATGTAATGAAGTACTAGCTTAAACTACTGCTCTCCCTCTCTCGATCGAGGTTTCGAACCAAATTTCGGCTCTAATTATCCACCGACACTAGCAAGTGACGACGCTGGTAGCAGCAGCAGCAGCTCGATAGTCGTTACCGTCTCGCGCGCTCTATTGACTCCAAATTGATGGTAATCAATCATCTTTCCGAGCCAATGTGTTTATGTACATACGGTCGTTCCGGGGCAATCGACACCATCCGAGGGCATACGGGTGAGGTGTGTGTGTGGCACGACGGCCTGGGCGTGTTAGATTGAGCTAATAGCTAACAGTTTGATGGGATTTATTTACCGATCAAATTATCGTCTATGTGAGTAACGACATGTTTAACAGTTACGTTTTTGTTCGGATATATTTTTAGAAGTAAATGCAAAATTGTTTAATATGATCGTCACATAATTTGGATGTAACATAGCATTAATGAAATGAAATAAATAATTACGTGCTAAAGTGCAAAGCTATTTTTTTTATTCATTTTCTTTTCGTTTTAGGTATGTGGACGCATTAACTATTCTGTGCTTGGTGTACTACTGTGCTTGGTGTAAATCCAATATGAACACCGTTTTGCAAACATCAATCGATAAGTATACACTATCTGTACGCTGGTTTGTTTGCAGTGAATACAGCTATCAAAGACGCCCAGTCCGGACTGGTTAGAATTAAAGTAAACAAGAGCTAGATTATTCTTGTATGTTGTTGGACCAGCGATATCACTCGTGTTGTAGAAACTAGTAATTTAGCAGTGGGATCTGTTGCATGTGACGGTCGGGTAAGCCTTTGATGGATGTTCCTGCTGTATTGTGCTTGTTGTGCATCCGCTAACAACGTTTACTAATAGATGAATTTAAATTTTTAGTGTACCATATATGCTACGACTGCTCGATTGTGGTACCGTGTCACATTTACTTGGCAAATTGAAGCAGAATTGTCAACAAAGAGTAACTTTTCTGCATTAACTGGGCGAACCGTTCCATGGAAATGCCGCCAAGCCCTCCGTATGAACATTGGAATCCTTTCTGCGAACGGCCAATGACGAGCATTAGCGTATGCCGTGCGGTTACATACTGTTTGCGAAAGCGTGCATTGTATCGTAATAATTCAGGCCAGTTGAAACCTGCGTACAGCACGTGGCCGATGCCTTCATTCTGAAATTGTTGAAGGTGTTACGAATTGATGGACAACAACTTTTAACAGGAACTCGTAAAAGAAACTTACCAGATCGTTTATCTTTTCGATTCCGCGACAGATGATGAACGATTGAAACACCATCACGGTGACAAATATAAAGTAGATCATGCCATTTTTCGAGATTCCTTCTATTGACAGGATAAAGGCACAGTCGGCCATCAGTGCAAGCGTCCCGTAATACTGAACGAACGAGAATGGACCAATGATCGTGCTGAATTCCTTGAGATTGCTAGAGAATGTAAAGTAAGCAGGAACGTAGACATGTAGAATAAGCATACACATGTCAGAGGTAAAATTACTTACTCTAGCAAATCGACATGCCGTGAGATGTGCCTGTTCAATTCTGGTTGCAAAATGTCCCAGAACACTAGCTGCTGCATGTGTGTTGAATGTCCGGATGCTGCCAAAGAGGCAATTTTTCGCTCTGCTCGCTCCACGATCGTTGACTGGACGCTCGTAATACCATCCAGCAATAACTTCATCTCCAGTTGCAAGGTGTTCAAAATGATGAAGAAAATTGCAAACGAAAGCACATAGATCATGCCCCAAACGTTGCACAGCAACCCGTAAACAATTTGCACTGAAGCACTTTCCACTACGTGGCCATTAATTTGCAGCATAAACGCATCTCTACCGAATAGTTGTGTGGTCATGAACCAGGCCGCTATTATCAGCATCGTTGCGACGAGTGTAAGCTGGATGCGATTGTTTTCAACAAATAGGGCAGCTCGTTGCTGACGTACCAGGGCATCTTGTTGCCGGTAGGAACGATCGTTCAAAAACGTCATAATTTTGTACAGTTTGTCGTACCAGATTTCGATGATACCGATGCGCAGCGTACCTTCAGTGAAGCCCCATATCGAGGCTACAATTACGGCTGCCGATGTGCTGTCTGCTGGGTTTATGATGAGCCGGTAGGCTTTATAGAAGTAGGATATATTTACCAAAACTGGCAGGAATCGATAGACGATCCAGAGTGATCGATCGATCCAGCAATGTGCGTCGTAATGGATGGCTGAGATCGTTGCCAGAGTTTTGTACAGCTCGAAATAGTCTGATTTATCGGTGAATGTAATGTATCGGTGGAACAGAATTTGAAAAACATTCCGAATCCATTGGTGGCACATCTTGAACTGTGCTAGGTAGAAGTTGTTAACTAACTTCAGGCAGGCTAGTGCAGTTGCAGGGTATATATTACTTTACAACGGTTAGCCTCATTAATGGGGAATAATTATCCCGACGAATAATAGATCAAAACAGTGAAGAATAAATGGTGAACTGCAATACAAATATAAGTTGCAATGCGGATAGCAAAAATTATTTCCAAATGTGCACTAACATCAATGCATATGTGCAGCAAGTGTTTTACTTTGATGAACTAATCAAACTGCGCAAGGAATGTTATCAGCGAGTAAATGTGTTGGATCAATACACCAAATCGATGCATCGAAAGGGAACTGTACTCGCCATATCCGAGGCCTAATGGTTGCTGGCACCGGTGTAACACAATCAGCATGCTGCGTCGGAAAGCTCGTTGATCGTTCATCGATAAACCCCTGTCGGCAAATCGAAACATTGCTGGCCAATATATACTGTAGACTGTTTCGCCAACGGCGTTATTCTAAAAAAAAAGGCCGTAAAAGTGTGTAATAAAATATTAGATGTAAGACAAAATAGTGTCTCCCTTACCAGATCGTAGACATTATCGATGCGTTTGCAAAACAGTAGTGTATCAATCATTAGGGACAAAGCAAAAATGACAAAGCACACGGTAATAGATGAAAATTGATTATGCATCACAAAAAAGCAGGTGCAGGTCACTATCATCAGTGTGCCATAGTACACGAAGACGCCGAACAGGTTGAATATCCTTGCGAACATCGAAAACATGCTAAAATTAGACAGGAAAATTATTTTTTAATTAGCCCTTTCTGTCCCGCAAAAGAAGCTATAGTAAGTAAATATCTAGAAAGACCTACTCTAATAGGAGTGCATGTCGACGTACGTTGCCGTAAAATTGTGCGCAAAATAAAGAGTACGCTTGTTGGACGTTGCGTACTTCGAGTATTTGCTGGTGTTCCACATCGAGGGCTTGCTTAAAACTTCGGACCAAAATCGTCATCTCAGTTTGAAACAATTCCACTATAATGTGCATCAAACTGGATGCAGCAAACCAACTTAACGGAATGTAACTACTAAACCATTCGATAATAATTCGAATTGTGGTCCTATCCACAGTAACACCTCGAAACTGAAGTTGAAAATCTTCATTGTTCCAGTTGGTGTGCATGAATATGCATTGATTAACGCTAATCGCTACAATGATGCAGATGATCGTCCAGTTCCATCGACGGTAAACACCCGCACGATACCGATGGGCCCAATCATATTTCTCGCCGTACGTTCGATCGTTAAAAAATGAGCGCAGTGCATCTATAACCCGACCGAACTGATTAAGCATACACAGGCGAACAATCGTTAATGTAAACAGCAGCGCAGATCCGATAGTTATAACTGATGCAGCAAAACTTGAACCTTGAGACAGTTGCCAGTACGCTCTGTACGCGAAAGAGCCGTACGATAGCAGGACGAAGAAATGAATAAGTTGCACTAGTACTCCACCAACTGTTCCAATTCGTTCGAAACACTGCACGGGATTTTCAAACAGATGCAGCAGTTTGAAGAGAGCTTGGATCAGCGCGAAGTAGTCAGCATCCGGGGCTAACTTAAACGTACTAAGGAACCACACACGGACGATCGTTGTCCAACGATCTACGCAAGACATCTTCCTCGTGTGGTTCACCGACCAACAATTGGAACGATCTCGGATTGTAAAGCTTCCAATGCGTGGACGTTTTCAAACTAAATTGGTTGATAGAAATCTAATACCGATACACCATTGGGAGAAGTTGTCCATGATGCGAATTCAATCTATTGGTATATGCCATAAGCCACGAATGCTTCTTTGTTTGGTTCAATGCTGATGTAATTTACTCATCACCTGTCCCAGCAGTCTTTAATTAACAGAGTCTCCGATAGTATTTTAAATTTCCCTGTGTCTCGGAATGAATTCTTTCACTATACCTTCTGCCTACGTGTGTACTGTTTTGACGCAGGTTAAGCCATAAGAAATATCCTTTTTCCTAGAGGTTTACCATCAACATGTGCATTAATTTCCATGTGAATTCAAGACGATACAGCGTTGTTGAGGGTTGCAAGTTCATCATTTCACTCATTTGTTGCTTTTTCATCTATATTAGTTTGTTTGTAGTGTAGAGTCGTTCTGGTCGTGAAATGGCATATATTTTCAAAAGAAAAATTAGAATAGAAGTGATGCTTATAATTTAATTAAGTTGGTCCTTAGTCAAACGAAACGAAAAACAACGATGAAATTTATTACCAAAATCTTTGCCTTTGGCTTTGGAAGCTTAAAACTGCTTCCGAATGCATTCTTGGTCCAAATTTGTCAAATAGACAACAAATGACGATGATCTATCGATGGGATTTGTAGCTCCGAATAAATCGTTTTTAAGTTTTTCCCCACAGGAGCAACAAAGTGTTGATCACAAGAAATTTAATGTAAAAAATGTTCTTTTTTTATTTGGATTGAGTTGATAATAGAACGGCGAAGGACGGGTACCGGTGCGATGAATTGCCGGCAATTTGTTATAGAAGCTTTTAAGCTTCATTTATGTCTTCGCTCTATCAGTGCGCATCGAAAATCGTTTCCTCTGTGTCAAGAGAGAAAAATGGAACGGAATTGACCTTTTTATAAAAAAAAAGTTACAGAAAGATTTTTTGGATCATTTTTATATTCTTCAAAAACCCATTGACATGATGTCGGTGGAGTGAATTCACCTTAAAAGAAATCATAATAATTTCATTGTACTCTACATCCTTGGAGACTTAATTACATAAGCACAAAACTGTGGTGCTGGTGCCGTGGTGGCATGGGTTTCAACGAATATCTCACAAAACTCATTCCTCGTGGGATATTTTCTCGTACCCCTTGAGTACTGAAAGGTCAAACAGGTAAAGTGGGTAATGAAACATTTCGTGGGCAAAGTTTCGCACCAAACGAACCGCGACTCGGAACGATGCTGTTCCCCCATCTCCCCCCAAGAGCCCAACGTGACTTAGAATGAAGCTGAGCTCACAGTCAGTCGTGAGGACGAAACCAATTTCGCAAAGTATTATTTACCGCAAGCCGTATCTCCTTTGCCGGACAGGGTGAGGAACGGCGAGGCGGGTCGAAGAATGTCGCAAAAGAATGGTGGCAGGAAATAATAATTTTTGTGGAGATATTTCAAGTGTGCTCAGTGAAAACTTCGGAATGAAATTGTTGAGCGACTCGCAATATAAAAGATTCCTGAAGCTGTTGATGATGCACTTAAAGTGTTTTTTAAAAATATTATTTATACCCTAGTTAATAAAATCCTTAAATAAATTTTAATGATACCGAAATAAATCTCTATCCTTTTGATATTATGGTTGGGGGATATTACAAAAAAGGTCTCCAAACCAATCAGCTAAATAAACACTAAAACGTTCTTTCCATATTGTTTCTTTCCAGTATTTCCAAATGTGCCGTCTGCTCCGGGGTTGTCCTGCGTCGGTGAAGACCGTAAGTATAGTCCCGTTCCACGGAACCGTTTAATAATAATCGTTTGTTAACAGTGCTCCGTAGACACAGAGCATCGTGGTCCTCTATAGTCTCTGCTTTTTTTTGTTTGGACGCTCGTTTTATCTACACTTGTCCGACTCCATTCACTTGGTAGTAGTTACTTAACATTCCGCCAGTTGCTGGTCCGAACAACGGCAGGATGCTGGCGGAAATTGAAACGATTCTTGGCTAAAACCACGCGCCCCTGCTAGAGCATCTGTGTCATCTCGACCCAAAAAATAATGGTCAACTGCAATCGCTGCTGCACACAGCCATTCGAAGGTTTCGAAGGTTGTGCTGCGGGGTTTTTCGAGCGCAAAATGCGTTCCAAATATTGCGCTCCGCTTGCTATCTACCGCCTAGCACGAAATATGGCAACTTTGGTTTCGTGTCGCTAGTAGTGCACACCATCTTCCGCGTCCCAGTTCTGGCACTTTTGCCATCAAATTTCTGGAACGCTGCCGCCGGTCATAATCATAAAATAGTCAACTGCAACTGTTACTACACAACCGTGTCCCGGCCGGCGGGGCTTTGTGCGAATGGCGAAGCGAAGAATAACGACCGACAAGGGCTCATAACTAGCTTCATGATCTTCATTAGGGTGAAGAAAATAAGCTTTTTACCAAGAAAATAAGGTACGGGCCGCTGATGGGTTTGGATGTTCGTATCCAAACCGTGGGGTGTGTGGATTTGCCCGACCGAGTAATCGTGGTGAGATGTCGCAGGGATTTTCCTTCTCCAGCAGCCTCCAACCAACTATGTCCTTTCGTGTGTATGTGTGTGAAAAGCTTCGCTTTTCGATAGCATATCGGCAGCAGTACGCTTCACGGCGAAACTACGCCAAAATGCTGCGACATTTTACGAACCGCCTGTGCCAGGTGGAAGGGTGTTTTCTGTTGCACCCGGCAGTCTGGAGCTATAAATTTTAGTTCCGGAATAAATCATAGCAGTGCATACCCCGGAGCACCCTTTCGTTCCTGAGGCAGTGATCGGTGCAGCTGCCATCCAGACTGGTTAGAAAAAGGCAGGTGTAGTAAGAAAAAAAAAATGCTGCAGCTAAAATTTCGAGCGTCTTGACGCAATCGCGCAATCGGTTTTGTGTGAAAATAGGGATTTCTTTCAGAAAATGGGGAACGATTTTCCACCATGCCAACAAATAGTTGGAAAAAGGATAATGCATGGAGGTGTTATTTGCACGAACACATCGCCACGCAAGGTGACGTGATTCATCGTCTATTTTCTGCTTTCGATTAACGCCAACAGCTTGCGCCAGTGCTGTCTAGGGTGGGTGAGTTGCCACTGTGCACTGGAACTGGGGTGTTTGTGGATATAAATCTTATTTACCGTTTCTAGGTGCGTCCCAGAGACCGGTGATGAATTTTATAAATGTGATAAAAAGTGGATAACATGTAAGGCAAGTAAAATTTGAGTATGATTTACTACAAGGGAAAGAGCGGCTATAAACATTTTCAAACCGAACAAGCTGTTCGTGGTTTTTGCAGAACTCTTTATTACAAAATTCTAGTAAATAACTAAGTACTCTCCTAAAGATGTTTATTCTATTAGCTCCACAGTTCCGTGCGACTACTTGCCATTCTATCGTTGATCTTGTCTTCATGAACAGTGTTGGCTGTGTGTGTTTTGTGCTCCATTTTTGTACAATAAATGTCGCTCTGAGGATTTTTTTTCACCATCTTCTTGATGCTCTGAGAAATCATATTTATTATTTTTTGTTGCTGTAAGCAGTTCAACCCCAGAAGATCCTGGGACCTGCATCTCTTCTTCTTATCTTTGTAAGGATATAACACGGTCCAGTAACTGAGTACTGGGCTTCCTGGGCCTTCGACTTCTAGTCCGTCATCTGGCACTGATTCTACAAGAGGCAACTAGAGGCGATATGTACATATATGAGGACCTGTAGACAGAAATTAAAATTATTCATATACTGTTACAAGGATTGAGATATTACTGATTTTGATGAAGTTTCTTCTTCTGTCACCAGGCATTGGGTATCTCAACCAACTATATAAGCCATAGTCAGAGATAAGGATAAGGACGATAAGGAAATGAGGTCCTGAATTCAGAGGTCTTAGCTCGCCTGACCGGTACACGATATGAAGGCAAATTAGGTGTAGCTGCGCCCATCAAACGAAGTATCGTTAACAATTTTAGTTTTGATTGTACAAATCTTTAAAAAATCTAGACTCTGCACAGAATTACAAGAAACCGTACCCTACTCTGAAGGGCACTTTTCAACAACAGCCAGAAAAGTTATTTCGGAAACGGTTATTGATTTAGTGCATTTGATATTACCTCGAATCGTTGATGTTGTTCTTTTATTTCTTCTGGTGCTAAGGCCCTAATAATCGATCATCCAACACCATACGCAATTACGGCGAACGACAATGGCAGGAAGCATCTTAATTGCGTTTGCTGGTGGTAAGCGTCAACTAACGCATGCCGCATTAGTGTACCTTACCGGATGGCGGAAGGCTAGTGTTAATCTCACGCGAATCGCTACGAACTGAAAACGGGGAAATTCGCTACCACTGTGGTATAGTTGTGCACGCCTCAATTAACCTCGTTTTCTACGTCGTGGCTCAAGGGTAAGGGTGAAAAAGGAAATTCCTGCCCTTGTGTCGTACGGAATGCGTAGACTTCGTAGATTCCTTAACGCACCTGGTCGCACCACAAACGTGACGGGTAAGCGCACGCAATGCAAATGAAACGCAACGCACCGGAATTGGAATATTATCTGCAATTTTGTGCGATACTGTGGTTCGGTAGATCGGACTAGAATGGAATTTATCGATTTTCAACAAAAGAAAAATATATGAAAATTATAAATTGTATTTTTCTATACGAGTTTCCTTCACTGTCACGGCAATAAAAAATGGTAGTTAAATTTGGTAGACAGTGCAGTTGGTTGTCGAAGTTGTAGCAATACGAATTTCTCCCAGGACTTCAGTGTTTGGCCGGCTGTTTTTCATTCTCAGGTGAAGTGGTCAATAGCCGGTACAATAGCCACCAAAGGATGGTCAAAGTTGCAGAGACGATATCGATCATTGCATCCTTTGAAGTTGGATGCCAAACGATAACGATGACTTCGGGCCATTCTCGTATGGTGCGAGTCTTGTGCCAACCTTCCCACACAATCCTTGGCTCTCCTTTCGAACGGTTGCGATTGCGGGATCCGATTGAATCCCGGTATGTGAGCTTCCTGTAGGCAAGCGCTTGTATGCGTATGATTCCATCGCAAGACTTAATGGACACGCAACTGAATAGGCGCTTCCCGGTGTGTGGTGCAGTGTGTACGCAGTACGTATAATCTGCACTCTATGCGCGTACGTGCGTGTATCCATTGCGATATATCCCCGACAGGGGATTTTCCAGCTGATTAAACCGATTCCTTTCCAACGCGCTAACGAGCCTCACTGTCTGTCTGTGGCGACACAATGGAAAATCAGTGGCGCAATCACAGCCGAGCCCACCTTGTTTTCCGCTTGCTCTCAGGAGACACCGTACAGTCACGAGGGGAGAGGGGACGAAGACTCTCTCGAGCGATAGTTTATTCATTTCTTAGGCTTTCGATGCTTGGGGCGGTAGGCAAACGCAGAATCTGCCGGCCGTACTGTGTACGTGGTATGGGAGCAGCAGAGCTTGCCGATTGTGTGTATTCGTTGATTTACATTGACGTTGATTGGTATCGCGCACATGTCTGCTTGTACATTCGCTTCAATTATGAAACGGTTTGGTAACACGTGATATCTCCGCGAGGACCAGTGATCCAGTTAACGGATTCAACGTTCCATGAATGTCCTGGTCGGGTTTTCGCGGTGGGCTTGAAGTGGGCTTTAACTGGAAGAAAGTTGCTGGAGAGAGCGGTATGATGGTTGCACAGGTGCACGGTACACGGAAGCAGCCATTTGAACCACTTAAAGAGCTTCCAGCTGTCCCCTTTGGTGGTGCTATTGTTTGGCGAAACAATACACCGTGTGTTGTTACGCCTTCGAGTGACTTCTTGAGGGATTGGTTTGATGCGGTAGGAAAATTACATCTGGGATTTCTCGTCGGTGTACACCCATGTTACAGTTCCGATTCAGCTACAATGGTAGATAGATAGAAAGTTAATTTATTGACTATACTTGCGAGCAGGCAAAAGGGTACCTTGAGATAGATAGGTTCTAAAATTCTATGCATCTGTCAAAATTTTGACGCAGACTATTACTGAGGGTGTTTTCGTTGGAGAGGCAACGGGTCAACTGGGTTAATTTTAGTTTCATTTGATGGACTTTCAGTGTTTGCGCAACGTTTATGCAGTAGGTGTCGAGCCGAACCGAACCAGGGGAAGGTACCATTTGTGAAATAGGCTTGAAATTGTAATTAAATCATCTCTTCTTGGCAAGCGAAGCATACACTGGATTATGCTGACCAATTTTCCGGGTTGCCTGTGGGAATGCGGAATCAAAACTGACTAAAGCAACACGAAGATAAGCTGCTCTACCGTGTACGTACATGGATGCGACTGTGGTACTGGACTGGACCCCCTCTGGCCTGGTAAAAGCCAACGAACGTCTCCTAGTCTAAACAAGCAGACAACTCTGCTAGCGGAAGGAAGTAATCTGCGCATTGTCTAAGGCAGATTGACGAAGGTAGGCTTCTTGGTCGAGATTCGTGTCCTGGAGCCATTTTGTGCTGTGTCGTCGATATCGTTCTCTAGGACTGGAGCGGTGTAAAATTACAGGAAATTTAGTGGGCCATTTTGTGGGTTTGGGCAACCGAGTAGAAACGATGTTTATTCATCTGATCTTAATTGGCATATAGTAATTATATGGATACATGCCATTGTAGGGGTTTGTTTAGTAGCAAGAGCAATGAAATATTAAGTTTAACAATTACGAAATATAGTAAGTGTAAAAATATGTTGAAAGTTAATACGGTGATTATCTGCCGATATTTGCCATGAGGCTTTGAAGGATTGCATACGATTTCTTGCGTACTTTTCCACCAGGCAAATTTTTTGCGACAATTCTCATGTAGTGAGGATTTACTATCCAACTATGTCGTATCAATAAGTCACCAATTGTAGACTCTTGATGCTAAAAATTAACAACTTTTTCCTTAAAAATGGTATAATCTACAAGTAAAAATAGATATAAGTTGACGCACATGTGATGTAAATTGTTCTTCGTGGGTCACTGTCACTGTCACTCACCATGGTCAAGAAAAACGTAAAACTCAACACTACTTTTATTCCAAAACGTAATGAAAGAAATAATATCAATTAAATAAATAAAACATAGCCAGAATCGAAAATATGCTGCATTTTTTTTATTGCTCGACGCAAAGTCTCCCCAGTGTTATCTGCAGCAGCCGCGCACGAACGTGCAAATTAAACATGTCGCATATTGATTTTAATTCGTTTACCATGTTTGAACTCCGAACGCTGCGTGCCTTTCGGATCCTGTTGGCGCGGACAGAAAAAAAAAATAATCAAACAACAAACCGAAATTGCCCTGAGGGAGAACACTATTGCAGGGCGGGTACTGTTGTTGTTTCTCGTAAGCCGTCACAAATTGCAAAGAATTACGCTTCTTTTTTCCTGCCCGGACATGATCGATAATTTGTTTTGTGTGTTGGAAGGGAGGATAGTGAAACAATGATAACATTGAACCATCACTCTTCTAATAAATGGATGTTTTCTTTCATGTTTCGAAAATTCTTTCACACAGTTTTTCTTCCTGTTTTGAGTTTGGAGCCAAAATATGACTTTATATGCTTTTTTGTTTTGTTTTTAAAATGGCTAACTTTCGCTACCATTTTTGTGTATAGTAAGCTTTCGTGAAGCTTTCAGCCATTATTTTTAGCACTCACTACTATGCACCGTGTCAAATATGAGTCAAAGTGCTTAGGTTGTGTTCTATGTGCAGATAAAAACGAACATTTTGTACCACCATTTTCTCCATACGCTTGTATGCAAATTGTGCCGCCGTGGAAAAGTTCCCCGAGCATAAACGAACGATGAAAGGTTATCTTCCTGTGGTGTGTGTGTGTGCGCGCGCTCGCTTTTTTGTTTTGTGGCACGTATAAAAATGTGTGAAAAATTACGAAAGGGGTCGAAAATAATAATTTTGAAAAAAATAGGTTGATTTTTTTTCTAATCGTCCCAGCAAGAGGCTTGGAAATATGTATAACGGTTAGTGGAATAGGGTTCTGCAAGCATGAGGGATTTTTTTTTCAAATTGCTACTTACCACCTGCCCTCCCTTTCTTCACTATCTGCAAAACTCTTTCACCCACATCTCATCTCATCGGTTGCTGGTTGGCCTAGGGCCAGTCGGTACGATTTCCTACCCCGACCGCCGTACAAAATGGGACAAAGTTTCGCAATAAAGTGGGCGGCATAAAGGGGGCACATGAGAGGATGCGCACACACACACATGCCGCAAAAAAAAAATTTTGCGAGCTTTTGCCTAGGATAAAGTCGAAAAAACTGAGAAGGTGACAAAAAATGCCCTAAAAGATTATCTCTAGCTCTGGCCATTCGTTCCAATATGTTTATCATCCATTAGGGTAAAATGTGCGAATATGTGAAGAAGAGAGCTGCGTGTGGCTGGGTGTGTGATTTTTGTGCAACTTTGCAGATTTTGTTTTTTTGTGTGTAGATGTGTGTCATAGCTACATCCTGTGTACTAACACTACTTATGCCCGTAGGCGCGGAGCATATAAATTGCAGTGGAAATTTGTTTATGACACTTTATTCGCCGGAAAGGCGATTCCTCGGCAGTCGTCCCCATATATGATGTGTGAGAATGAGAGAAAGGTCCCATATGAGAGAGAAGCAGTGGATCCATGTAGATAAATCAAATAAAGTGGTTTCTACAATTGATGTGCCTAGTGCCCGTAATTTTTTGTTCTTGTTGCAGCTTTACTATACCTTTAGTAGAACGTGACAGTGTCGAGAAGCTAATCGTCCGTAAAGCTAAAAAGGGCACTTTTTTATGCTTTTCGTTACATGATATGATTTTGTTGTGAGCAGCAAAGCGAAGCTTTACTTTATAAATTGCATCAAAAACGTGAGCATCGAGTAACTCTTTTCCAAGAGCTGCGCAAAGCTGTTCATAGAGATTTCCCCAATGCCGGCGAACGTGAAGCTAGTGGTTTGATCTGATTGGGCCGTAAGCAACAGAAACGTGCGCCTAACGTGACGATATTGCGACGCAAGCTGTTGGTCGGTTGGGTGCATCCGTAGCATCCAGTCGAAATCGTACACTACGGAGGCAACGCGTGGTTTCTGTCGATGGAAGAGAAGTTCATATATGACCACGCGCTTGCTTTTCTGCGAATATTTGGTTCATAAATGAACACTTACCAAATTCCTCAAGTTTTCCACACTTCGACAAAGAAAGAAGAACTCCGTTAGGAACACCGTCATGGAGATGAGGTACACGATGGAATAGCTGGACAGTCCATGCGAGACCAGAATGAAGCAGCAGTCCGCAATGACAAGATATGTGCTGTAGTACTGGACGTAAGCAATTGGTCCAATAACTTCCTTAAGGTGTTGAAGATTGCTAGTGACAAGGAGACTGCTGAAAGTTCTCTGTAGCCTTCCCATTACCGCTTCAAATTACTTACGCCGATATGTCCTCGAGCCGGTACATGTGTGGTCTCAACCGATCGATAATATTGTCCCAAAAGGCATCGCTCTCGTGCTCAGGACGAAGATGCCTACCAACCTCTTCCAACGACTGTACCAGGATGTCGATTTCTAGCTGAAAGATGCACATCAGCAGATAGCACACCATAAAGCCCATACAGTACGTTCCTCCCCAGAACATCGTTAGCACACCGTACACCACCTGTACCGGCCAACCACCAACAGTTGCGCCCCGGTACTGTAGCATAAAGTCTTCCAGCGTCATCACGTTCGTTGCCGTAAAGCAGACAATCTCGAAAAAGTTGATGCCCATAACGGCCAGCACAAGTCGATTCGTTCGGCGATAGAATTGTGCCCTCTTCGCTACGATGTCCGGATGTTCTCGCTGGTACGTGTGATCGTTCAGAAAGGTTTGCAAGCGTCGCATCAGTGGATAGTGCCATTCGAGGATTGCCACGCGCAGTATAACTGCACTAAAGAACCACAGCACACCGAATACGATCGCACTGCTTAGGCTGTCCTGCCAGTGGTGCAACACCCAGTGGGTTTTGTAGATGTAGCTCAGATAGATCAGCACGTACAGTGCTCGATACAGATACCAGAGGGTACGATCGCGCCAGCTGCTTGCCTCGTAATGGAGTGCGTATATTTTTTCGAAATATCTCTGTATGATGAAATAATCGGAGGACTCGGTGTAGTGAGAAATGCGGTGCAGGAAGCTTTTGAACCACACGAAGTTCATCTTGTTCACCTCTTTATGACACTGGTAGTGAGTTGTGGATAACGTATCGGCTATATAAGGGAAGAGTTGAATCTGTTTATCTGCTACTATAGTAACCACTTCGGTGTGCATAATTAAAACCAATAGTGGAAGGTAACAAATGTCACACTTTGTTTTATTGCTGGCTAAATTAATTGCCATGAGAGTCTAATGAATGCCTGTGCAAAACGGTCACAAACTTCACACGATGGTGGTTATAATTAAAACGGTCAGCTGTATGCTTTGATCTTCTGATCGATTGATCTTTGGTGTTAATTATAGCGCGTTGATAGCACACCCCCGCTGTTCTGGGTATTTGTTTTCCCACTTTGATACGCTTAAATATCCTAGTTTTACGTGATATAGAGGCAACACGTCAGTTTCATTATAAATTTAAAGACAATTGTTGAATTTGTGATGCAAAAAAAAAACTTTAAATCGATCCTGTAACAGCTGGTTCCGTTGTGATTTCTTCATGCAAAGTCATTATCCTTAATGTTTTAATTTAATAAAGCATCCGTTTTAGCAGGAAAATCGTTCATATTCAGCAAAAGATAAATCAACACAAAAGTTCGCGGGAACAAGAGAATCTCTTATACAAACCAAACTAAATGGACGAAGTAATAATCGAATTTAATTCCTTTTTTTTCTACGCTCCATTTATTAGTTCAGGAATTGTTGAGCCACATGCCAGATTTCGCTCGACCACGCATGCATGAAGCTTGAAAGATGGCACGAAATTGCTGGTTTACTTGTTGCTCTGCCTTCAGCGCACGACGAGAGCGAGAAAAATCAATTGAACAAATTTGGTTTTCACTTCACCCGAAAAAAGCAAATTAATCAGCTAGCACAAACATGCGGAATACACTTTCACGATATTCCTCAAAAACCATATCCACCAGTGAACGAATCCTGGCAGACTAAATCTGCTTTTTTTTTCTCCGCTCAAATCGGACCACCAACTGTTCTACGGCTCCAAAGACAAACACAATAAGCTGCCGAAAAGTTTCTGCCATCCCCAAGGTTCCCGAGGTTGAAGCTATCTGCCGAAAATGGATTTCGCCGTACAGACCGGCCGTTCGTTGTGACGAGGAGATGATGGATGGGTGGATGGATAGGTTTTTGGCCTAGCCCGGATCGACCTTTTGGCGCCTGTAGGCCGCTGTTGCATCTGTGTTCCGATGGATTTTTCTATGTAAATTTGAACACAATCGCAATTTGAACCAGAGTCCGGGCCTTGGTCCCTAACGCTGCTTCTGCGAAGTCTTGTGCCGCGTAGAGTAGGTTGTTGATGTTTGATTTTTCAGCCGTGGATGGTTAAGTCCTGCCAAAGATGGTTTCGCCTAGTAGCAGACGCATGTAGCGCTAGCCAGACCTGCTTGTAGCGCTAGCTGTACCATCAACTGGTGGTCCTAGGTGTCGAAAAGACGATTGTTTTGAAATTTATTTGCGGGGAATCAGAGTCGTGTTCGATGACTTCAAATCGGAGAAGCGGAGACTCTCCTCGGTGCTTTGTACATCTGCAACTTCCAACAGGCGAAGGAACAGCAATCGGATTCTGCAGAAGTTATCGATCGATGGTTGGCTGTTAAGGTGTAGGTGTTTCTAATTTGTCTGTTTGGCTTTGGCAGGTTTAGGTTTAGAAGTTGTATGTGTGTGTGTGTTTTTTTTGCCTCATCAAACACTATTCATTCGCAAAACTTTATCATACCCAAGTAGCGTGCAGTTTATTGAAGTTGTTCCAGTAGAATAAATACACGACTAGTTTAGTGATGTAATAAAGCATACAAGGGTTCCAAGAAAGCTCTCATTCTCTATTAAATGTTGTGTCCAGAAAGTTTGAACAATTTGACGAATGTTGGATTTCCTAGATTTCAAAAATTTCGCTCTCAGAAACTGGAGTTCATTAGGGGTTGTTGATTGTTTGAAACTGTCCATCAGTTAGCCTATACATTTAGAAGCATTCGTTGGAAGCGAATAAAAACACCTTCGCATTTCTTTGCAGAGCTATGCGAATTGTTTCCTGTGAGGCATTGTTAGCTTCATGGCATCCCAAGACATGACTATGGCTCAGAATACGGAAAGAAGATATATGCTAGAATGGAGATGAATTATTTAATGTGCCTTGAAGCATTTTGTGCAATTAAATTGTACTTCAAGCCCCCCAGGTCTTAGTATCAAACCAAGAAGATTGGGATGAGAGATTTTTCCTCAGCAAAAATAAAAAAGAGATGCTATCAAACAAGGCTCATACGCCTTTGACATTCACATCTGCTTCTGTTACTGTGTTGAAAGTGCAATGCTTTGTGTCAACTTTCTCATCAAAAAATCCTTGCAAATGTTAGAATGAGTTTCTTGATGTACTATAAATGCTACTTATACGGTAAAGGATGTAATCAAAACTTCAACAACAGATACGATCCCGTTTGTTCCCTGTTTCATGCTCCGTTTGCACGTTAAAGTTGTACATGGCTTAGTTCATGAGTATTTCATTGTTGAGCATTCGTCAAAAGGGGGTATATATCGCAAGCATTGAAGCATATGCTTTCCTTTTCCACACGTCTGTAATGTGTATTCATGTGTATTAAAGAGCTTTTTCTGTCTAAAAAGCACGTCGTCCAGAGATGGAGTTGGAGTTTACTTCTCGATAGCCCGAATGCTAGAGATCCATACAGACAAAGTATGGTTGGTGTGAGGCTTTAGCTTCGCTGTACCTCATAAAGTAAGGGCAGTAAAAGTTGGTTTAGTTGTGCAGATATGATGATAAATTAATTTTTCCTTTTCTTTTTCGCGCTCCGTTTAATTGTAATCCCCACTGGCAGATGGAACCCATCCTCAAATCAACGCAAAACTGCTCGTTGGCTCGACGATTGTCGGTGACGATGGAAAAGTGAGCATGTATAATTTATGCACATAATACTTTCACCCAAGGTGGAGGTTCGGGGTGGCGGACTGAAAAGCTCAACTGAAACCACACGCAGAACGAGCAAAAAGTGTTTGCTCTGTGTTTTAGCGATTTGATTGTGGCATTCGCTGAAGGAAACCCCATTAAAGAGATGAATTACCCGTCGACGGACGCCAGATGGCGTCTCTCGTGCAACTATTGAAGTTGAAGCAAAAATGCAAAAGCGTCAAATTTCTCCACCACCCCCAAAAACTTGCCAGCTCAGTGCGGCTCACCTAACGGCACAAGGTCAGCAGGAAATCCGTTTAACCCGTTCGTCAGGTTTTGTCGTTGGCTTGCTGACGGCCAAACCATATGCTACGGTTGAACGTTTTCCTTAAGAGTAAGCTATAATGTGGATTTGTGACGAACTGTTACACTGTAAAGAGCGAACTCCTCCTGAGCGGAGCTCTGCATTAAGAAGTTGTCCTTTTTTATGGTGGCGAACCGGCAGCAGCCGCCGATGGTACACTTAATCCGCATCCCGCAAGGAAAAAGGGATTATGAATTTAGTACCTGCCATCAAACGAAAAGAAACTTTCGACTCGACCCCGCTCGGAATCCCTCCCTCACAGCAAAGCTAACGAACTTTGTGTGTGTGTGTGTGTGTGTGTTTGTTGGAAAGGGCACAATCTCACCCCGTCCTTTGCCGAACTAGGTTTAGGTTTTGAATTTTTAATGCATAATGTACTTAACACACGGATCGCTAGAGAGCGCGCACAAGCACAATTTTCATCCGAGCGAGAATGACGATCTCCTGACTTTTTTTCCATTTTATTCGGAAGACCCTTGAGTAATATCATACCGGGGCGGGATGTATCATTCTCGCAATTTTCGTTGTGAAGTGTTGTGGTAGGGAAAAGGTCGCTAAATCTTGTTATCAGTTTGTGAAACTAAAACAGTTTTGACCGGGTAGTACACTGGTGGAAAGTTTGGCCGGGAAAGTAGAGCATAGCGAGATGAAATTTAAACGAGTTATAAGCACAGAACGATTAAATGCGGCCATCGACAGGGGGTTTTTTTTTTGTTGATCAGGGAAAAATGGGTTGATCCGAGGGGGAAAATGATGGAAATTTTTAAGGGGTTTGTTGTAGTTGGGGAACCATTTTGTTTTACTAGTACGTAAAACTTTACATTCGATAAAGTTTTAGGACGAAACTGCGATCAAAGCACAGTGGGCAACGCATATTAAATATTCGGTTGAAAAATCGTGTAAGTTCGAACAGAAAACTATCGAAAAATACGGTTTTGATAAATTTAAGGTTTAGAAAATAAAATTTCCTTATTGAAAAATGCGTTTAGTAACTAAAGGGGGAGATTTGGGAGATAATTTATGTATTGCCAGTTGGAGGGCAAATGGGAAAATACTGATTTTCTATCACCTTCAGTAATTAATTCATATTTTGTAATTTTAAAGTTATACGGTACTAAAGTATTACTTTATACAGTTTTTTAATAGATAAAAAATAAATTTTTATAATGGGACTTGAAAGGCACAAAAGCATAAAACCTAATGGTATGATAAATTGATAAGATTTTGTCATCTTTATCCTTTTTTCTCCTTCACTTGTTCTGCTCTTTTTTAACTTTTTATTTAATAAATTTATTAGTCGTTCGGGCTTGGATTTGAGAAACTTTGAGTCACTCGGGTCGTTTATCCTTGAATGTTATCTTGCCCTTCTGTAGTTTTTGTTTAAATGTTTTGTAATTGTAAAACAAAAATTGTAAATAATTAAAAAATAAAATTCTTAAATTTGGGACAAACTGCCCATTATCCATTCAACAAACGCTACCATAGATTCAAAAGCCTCCGAGCTTCAGTTTACTTCGGACGATGAGATGATGGTATGTGTTTCATACGGCAGTTCCTTCATCAACACGAGGCAATGTAGTCTGTGTGTACAAACAATTATTTAAATGTGTATCATATTTGAGAGCCTTTTTTTATTGGTTATATGTATAGTTAAGTGTAATGTTTACAGACATAGACAGCTCTGTACATCAATCTTTCCAGGATAATCTGTGTATTTTTATGTGTACCCAAACGATTCGTAACTAGCCGGGCCACACTATGGTGTCTCGTGCATTTCTGACTAAAATCCTTTTCCTTGAAACAAGATGCAAAGCCTAATCCTGTGGTATAATTAAGCTTCAATGCAAACACCCGGACCCGGCTGTGTTTCATAATGCTTCTAACGAGAGCCTGCAGGAAAAGTTTTATCAGTTCAGTAATTTTGTGTTTGTCTTGTGCCCCCATTTACAGGCGTGATTTTATCTGCTCACTGTCGCGTGTTTGTATAATATGGACGGAATGCAATAAATTCGAGGAAACGCTTTATCACTGCACTGAACAATTTAATATTACATTTACACGTCTCTTAACTGTACACACACAGTACTCCCAAATTGGATGCACATACGAGTTGCTTGCCTACCATGGAACAGAAATCCCTTTGCTCCTCCGGAGCATACACTTTCCAGTTTATGCTTCCGATAGAAATTCGCAATCGCAGGCTTTAAGCGCGTATGCTGGGAGCATTTTCAACATGAGGAAATAATAAAGCGCGGCAAGCAGAGAGGATCACCGTCGGGGTAACGAATGGATAACAGTAATGGAATATTAATTTTTGCCTTTAGCTCCACTACAACCACACTCTGTCCATAGCGGTATCCTCAACATTTGGTTGGTGGTGTTTTTCATGCCCAGCACCCAAATACCGGCCGAGTAAAGGAGACGCAAAACGCATCCCGGAAGATGGAAATTGTAATCAGTGTGTGGGGAAATGGGAACGTAAAATGTTAAATATCACCACCCAGAATGTACATTTTGATCGCGGATAACGAAACGTGTATGTGCAGCGTCCGGACAGGAGAGCGCTTTAGGGGTTAGCCACGGGCATCAATTTTTGAAAATTAATACCACAACCCCGGGTGAGATTTAAAATGAATTTGAGTTGAGTTAAGTTTTTTGAATTTTGTTCTCTATTTTACAAGTGCATACAGCTATGGTCGTTACAGTATCCAAAAAGAGGGACACTGAGATCCAGGAAATGGGGCTTATAAATGCGTGTGTAATTAATAGAATAAATTGTATGCGTTATCGGAACTGGTTTAGGACACCCCCAAAAAGTTTCAGCACGATTTCGATGCACTGTCATTACTAAAAGAAGACGTTTTTACATCTAATGATCAACACTTATGTGTGTTGCTGTTAACATATCAATATTCTTGGATAAGAAAAAGAGATGAGCAAGGTTTCCCGGAGACAGTAAAAAAAAATCAATTCTAGACGTAATTTTTGCCTTAATTACGAAAAAAAAACTGGATACAAAATAGTAGAAATAGTAGTAGAATAGTCAGTTCTCACTATGGGGGAATGTTTCGAAAAGGATTTGATCCGCGTCGCCTCTACCACCTTTTAACACCCTGCAATTTTAATTTTAAAGACACTTTTGGATAATCAGTTATTCACGGTCCAGACATGGCAAAGTATTGAAGATGACTTTCAGTCTAATTATGCGAGAAAAAATGATCGGTAAAAAGACAAAAGTTTGACTCGAAATGCTTAATGTGTGACTGCATTGATTCCTACTTCCTAAGATCCGCAAGTCTCATCCGACCATTGCTGTTTATCCCGGAAGAGATACAGCCAGATCTCTGCAATGAATTCAATAAGTAATAAATATTCGACAATATAATGGAGAGAAGTGTAAACTAATCTAATTGAATATATGCGGAACTACTTTAACAGAAAAACTGTATAACATTTTGTAAAACAGTTTACATGCAAAATGGTTTTCAATTATATGTTTAAACATTTTATTCGTATCGATTATCACCCAGCGTAGATATAGCATCCCGTATGTATGTAGCTCACCACCAACAGTAACTGCTCCATGAAAGTCAGATATCATCAATCATTTAATTTACTTTCTACATTCACTTCTACCATCGCTCCACCATACTACCCATTGGAACTCGTTTTTCAATCGGAGGGAAAATATTCCTTGATCGGGAGCCGAGAGAGATAGAGAGACCGTCATCCCATCATTTGCTATGTTTGCATGCGTCTCTCTAGGCAGTTAACAGCTTAATTGACTTAATCCAATTATCCTTCCCCATGGCACTGGGGATGCTGTTGGTGAGTCTGATACGCGGTATCCATCGGTGCGGTTTACAGTGAAGCAGCAGCAGTAGCCTGAGATGCGCATTAAGCCCCGGTGTACATTCTACCCCGGAAGGCTCGGATCTTCGTGGTGCTCTATGTGTGTGTGTGTTTTTTTTTTGTGTGTGTTGGCAACCTTTCCTTTAGCACCTTTTACTCATCGTGCTAAATGGCTTGGGTGGTGTTGATGGTCAAGCCCGGACTATGTCTCGAGAGTTCCCGGGGCAATGGAGAGCGTTTTACGGTCTAGCAGATTTGCCCGACCGACTAGTTTGCGTTTATTGGATTTTCCAGACGTAAGTGAATGAGAGATACGACGTAGATATGTGTGTGCGTGTCTGCGGTTGTAAGAGTAGTTGAAGTTAACTTCTCTTGTAAGCTCTGTACCGGAGAATGGTGAATGGGATAAGCTTAAGAGGATATGGAGAGGGAATGTTTTTAGTTGTTGGAAGGAACATATTTTCTGTGAAGAAATTCAGTATAAGAAATCGAGAGAGTCATACTTTTTTAAAAATATTTATTGCAAAATCCCTTGTTGGCGAGCTAGAAGAGCCATTCTTTATGTCAAGCAAATGGATTTTATTAAACTTTTTATTTACATCCTGGTTATCTTTTTTAAGTGGAATTATTTGGATACAAGTCCCTTCGTCCAACAGAATATTGCCACCAGTGAAACCAGTAACAATAAACGAATCCCTCATCCTCCTTAAAAGCTTTCCCCCTTTTCAATACACTTAACTGCGGCTTCTCAGCCCAGCATCCTTTTAAGGACGCGACCAACCGGCCTGTTGCTTACAGCTCCCCAGTAAAATCCCGCGTTCTGGTTAAGTTACATCGCCTTGGTTTTAGCACCGGCAGACAGGCGGATGTGTGACCGAATCTAATTTTATTACG
Organism: Anopheles maculipalpis; assembly: GCF_943734695.1. Classification (NCBI taxonomy): domain Eukaryota; kingdom Metazoa; phylum Arthropoda; class Insecta; order Diptera; family Culicidae; genus Anopheles; species Anopheles maculipalpis. The sequence goes on from NC_064871.1 coordinate 89,334,077, forward strand.
TTGTATGTCTTGTGTACACAATGCCCTGTAAATTCTGCTTCAAAAGGCAAATATTAGCATCTGCACCTTTGTCGACGTCAAATTTGGTACCGAAGTGGGGAACACACCGAGTTCGCGCTGTTGCGTGTCCGTGGTTTTGTGACATCCCTGTGTTGTGTGGTGTTTCAGGTGCGTCTATTGAAGAATCTTGGCTGTAACTTTCAGCTCAGGAAGGATCCCTTTTGAAGCAACAAACTTTTGAACTTGCTTTGTAATAAAAACAGGACTGAATGCAAACGATTCTTGGTGCTTCTGGAGCATTGCATTTACATAGAATTAGAAAGTTGACGTGACGAGAACTCGTGGTAATGTCAATTCTTGAAAATAGAACGTTACCAGATGAACTTTCAATATAGCAAGTGAATGGTGCGAAACCTGAGAGCTGTGTTAAGTTTGTTGCTACATGAACTTTATGCCTTCAACTTCAAATCTTGGTATGCAATGTTGTTCTCTACTGTACATCATATGTTTCGTAAACATCCAACCATGCTATGTTACACCCTAAATTTGTTGTGAATAAAATATTCTATATGAAATTATTTCTCAATTTCCCTCCATGTTTGTTTCCATTTCTTGCAGGTAGCATCTACCGAAGAGGAGCTCGAAGATGGCGTAAACTGTACCGAATAAATGGACACATCTTCCAAGCGAAGCGATTCAATCGAGTAAGTATATAGACAACCACCGACAATCTTCCTTTAGCCTTGGATCGTTCCAGCATATCGGAAAAGCTGTTCCAGTAGCAACTTAATCCTATCAGCAGCAGCAATAGGTTAGGTTTCTGATGCACGGCGACGAAGCAGCAGCAGCAGCAGCAGCAGCAGCAGCAGCAGCAGCAGCAGCAGCAGCAGCAGCAGCAGCAGCAGCAGCAGCAAGTACCTGTTCCGTTCCGGACTATTGAATTTTCTTCATTAGACCTTGCCCGGTTAATGTTCAACATCAAGCAGCAGTACTCTGTATGTATGTGAGTGTGTGCGCGGTTGCACGCGTGCCGATAACGGTTCCGAAGATGAAATTTAACGAGCAACAAAATGGGCAAGAAAAAGCATTTTCCACCGCTACTCTCTGCTGTTCTGCGCACTGTTCTGTGAAGGTGTCTATAGGTGCCTCACATACATAGAGCCGAGGGTAAAACCTCATTAGTCCGTTAATTTAAAGCCGTCAAATTTAATTTTTATCCTCCTGCTAAAGCGGTTCATTTTTTACTCCCTTTACGCCATTTTACATGTTCTTGCACTGGTTCTCCTGTCCCTCTCGTTCACAGAAAGCCTTCTGCGCCTTTTGCCATGACCGTATCTGGGGTCTGGGTCGGCAGGGATTCAAGTGCATTCAATGCAAGCTGCTGGTGCACAAAAAGTGCCACAAGCTTGGCAATAAACCGTGCAGCAACGAGCATGTCGAACCAGTCTACAAGGAGCGAGATGTAAGTAATCCTGGACAAATGGGGGGATGTTTTAGTATATGCAAGCGGTATAGGTGTTATTACTTCCTACCAGATATGAGGAATATAGGAATACCTTAGACTAAAAACATTAAAACATTCGGTTTTATCGTTATCGTGCAGTTTTTACTGAGCTAGTACTAGTTTCGCATTACATCTGCACAATTCTCGAGGGAAAAGAAATACAAGGAACATGAGTACCACACCGGAATTGCTTCAGAGCAGTGGCAGAAATGCCCAAGGTGCATAGTAACACGTTTGTGGTGGGTTGGATGAATTAAATTAAATTCATCGTCTTCCTAACCGTGTCCTGCCCACTGACTCCACCCGGCTATCGCATCTGTCAACGGGGACAGACCGAAATGTAGCCGTGCGATGAAGTTCTATGTCCATAAAAAAAAGGAGAAATGATGCTGGACGTTACTGGAATGTTATTAAGGTTTACTTTTACCTTCTTTTCACGACGCTCTGTAGCACCATGATCCGAATGATGAATCCAGCACCGGTGACGTCATCCAAGCTCCGTTGGATTATCCGTCCGAGCTGCATTCGAGTGACGGTTGCGATCAGGTACCGGTGGAGGTGAACGACAACGTCGAGGAACCGCTGGAACCGGTCACTCAGCGGCAATACTCGCTGAATGATTTCGAATTGATCCGGTAGGAATAGTTGTGCGGAGCATGTTCGTGCAGTGGAATGTTTTCTGATTACTTCATGTTTATCCTTCTCCCCCGGCAAACACACACAGAGTCATCGGTCGCGGCAGTTACGCCAAGGTGTTGATGGTAGAGTTGAAGAAGACACGCCGGATCTACGCGATGAAGGTAATCAAGAAGGCGCTGGTTACCGACGACGAGGACATCGATTGGGTGCAGACGGAGAAACACGTCTTCGAGACCGCTTCGAACCATCCGTTCCTGGTTGGTTTACATTCGTGCTTCCAGACGCCATCGCGGTAAGAGACCGTTGCGAACAAACCGCATCGTGCCCCGGTCCGGTTGGTTGGCTGTGTGCCGGAATGTCTTAATTTGTGGCCTTACTGTGTGTTACCACTCCCTCCAGGCTGTTCTTCGTGATTGAGTTTGTGCGTGGTGGAGATCTGATGTTTCACATGCAGCGACAGCGCCGCCTGCCCGAGGAACACGCACGGTTCTATGCGGCCGAAATTAGTCTTGCGCTTAACTTCCTGCACGAGAAGGGCATCATCTATCGTGATTTAAAGCTGGACAACGTGTTGCTAGACCACGAGGGTCACATCAAGCTGACGGATTACGGCATGTGCAAGGAGGGCATCAGACCGGGCGACACGACATCCACGTTCTGCGGTACGCCTAACTACATCGCGCCGGAAATCTTACGCGGCGAGGACTACGGTACGTTGTGTTTTTGCTAAGGTGGCGAACGGTTTGAAGATAGGTAAACGAATAATATCGTAACGTTGCGGGGGCGACGTGTCTTTGTTGTAGGTTTCTCCGTCGATTGGTGGGCACTGGGAGTGCTGCTGTACGAGATGTTGGCAGGACGCAGTCCGTTTGACATTGCCGGTGCTTCCGAGAATCCGGATCAGGTACGGTGACCCGGAAACAAAAGCATCCAATAACGCGAACCATAAATTCTTAACACAGAGATTCTTTATTTTTTTCGTTTCCTGTTTTTTTTCTCCTAACCGTCGTATCTGTCTGACGTTCACCTGACAGAACACCGAAGACTATCTGTTCCAGGTAATTCTGGAGAAGACGATCCGTATACCGCGTTCGCTCAGTGTGAAGGCCGCTTCCGTGCTGAAAGGTTTCCTGAACAAAAACCCGGCCGATCGTTTGGGCTGCAATCGCGACTCCGCATTCCTGGACATAATGAATCATTCGTTCTTCAAGAGCATTGACTGGGAGATGGTATGTAGGGTGGAGGATTGTGCCAAGGATACATTCGGTCCTTCCGGGGACATCTCAGTCTTTCTTTCTCTTTCTCCCTGGAGGGTAACAATTCCAAAAAAAAACAGTAGAGTTCCCTTATTCATTTTCGTACACAGTCGAAAATTAATAAGTGACCAGGAAACATAAAAAATCATACAGAACAGAATACTTCCCAACAATTGGATTGACAGCAGATAGTAACATTTCCCCTCCCAAGGGGCGACATATCATCATTTCATGTGCACGGTTGCTTTTGCGCTATTGAGTTTTCTTCATTTTTGCGGATCTTTGTATTCACCATTCGTTCATTCATTAGTGCTGGTTTATGGTTTCGTTTTCATCAGGGTTTGATGCTTTATTTTTATTGTTTCGTTTGTGTATTGATTTCGGTTTGAGAGTTAAGGAAGGTTCCGTCCGTCAATTTACCATTTTCTACCATCCACTCATTAATATTCTCACCCATTTGCAGCCATTAAGTAGTCAATTTCCGGCGTTTCCTTTATTTATTGGCGACGCTTGCTCGTAGTGTCGTTGAATGACAGAATGTAAAAACGTTAAAAAACAGACACAGCGAATGCAACGGTGTTTAAATGTATTTTTCATCGAGAAAAACTCAAAATTATTTCCATCATTGATCTCTTTCCACGCTGAATGGTTGATCATGCTGGCGGACCATATGGTGGTCCGACAGCAATTGAATATGTGGCGGTGCGAGTAATGTAGGAAATCGTGTGCTGAGCTGAGACCAAATCTGGGCAATTTTAATCCATCGCTCAAGCTTTTCGCATGTGATGCCAGTAGTGTGCGGTCGTGTGATGTAAAAGGATTTGTGGTTGCGATATTAAATACATAACGTTATCCATGTACGGGCGCTGACTTATGGGTTATGCATTCATTTTTAATTGAACATCCATCCAACATGACACATGGTTGGTGGGTTTTTTTTGGAATGTGCTTTTGTTGCCTATTTGTGACCGCATGCGGCTGGTGTCCATTTCTGTCGGTAAATCTCGTCTGTGTCGGTTACCAGTAGAATTCATTTAACATTTGTTTTTGCGTTATCGACGAGCTAGAGAATAGTAGTTGATAACGAATTCTTGTTGTATTGTTAGTATTTTTTATTAGGATCTTTGCAGAAGAATTTCAGGTTATTTACAAGATTCCTCGAACGTGTGACAGATATCGGCTTAACATTTTTCAACAGAAGTCCTCCTAGACTTCGTATTTGGTAATTATTGTGGAACCATCTGAACATTCTTGTATGCTGATGCGTATCAACGATGAGCAATGTATAAACTATATTCAGTATTATTTGTTTTGAGCAATTAAATGTTACAATACAATGCTTCGCTTAGCTGTTTAACGTTAAATGTCGAAATGATTTGCGTTAAACTTGCATAAAATGACAAGGGTTATTAAACCCCAAAAGGAAAATAGCTGTCAAAGATAAGTTGACGACCATAACGCCTCTTTTCCCACCACAGTACGGTAATACCAAAAAATCATATTGCTGACAGTTTTGAAGGGATGAAAAAAGAAAGAAGGGATGATTCCGTCTAGTACCAGCTGCAGGCTTGAATTTTTTGTTTGTTACTTTGTGTGTGTGGTAAAATATTCGCTAAAGTGCTCACCATTAGTTTGATTGTTACCGTTAATGGAGGTGGTATTTTGATACGCACCAAACAACATTAGCAGCAGCAGCAGCACCAGTGCGCAATAGCTTATGGCGCGCGTACGATATTAATTTTGTTATTTTCTCGCGTACCGAGAAATCTATGAGTTTGGGTGGGTATGTACGCCCAAAGGCGCCAGCCAAAAACCTGTGCGTGTGTATCTGTCTGTGTGTACAGCATTTTGCACCAAGATAAAAAAAGGACGAAGTAAAGCGCACTCTTTTGCTGGTTGTAGAAAACCATAAGCTAACCGCAAATGTCGAAAAGGAGCGCAGATATAATTGGATTATGGCAGGCTATTTATGTTGGGTAGGTTGTATGTGTTTCTTTTTTGCTCTCCATGAAGTATATTGAGATTTTCTCAACTGGTCCGGGGTGTAGGACCTAGCATAACTAGCTTACCGGCGCCACCAAAACCGCAACCACACTGCTTAGGGTGGTTTTGTGGTGAAGTATTTAATTGAATCGGGTGATATGACAACAGAAGGACACACAACATGGCAGCTTTCGAAGATGGAACTTGACTCAAAACTTGTCTTGTGCGGGAGAATTCCCTTCTTCAATATTCGTGGAGGATGTATTGTTTTTGGATAATATTTTTGTGGCAGCATTCGTTCGTTATGAGGGAAAGAGGGATGTAGAAGATGGTAATGGACAGCTGATTTAGGATGTAGTTTGAAGTTTAAAAACTTTCATATTTTTCATTATTTTCTCCCATTGATTTTTATTTAATAATTTGTTTTAGTAAATTAGTTCCAGATATCCTCTAAATCATATTCATACCGCATCATGCAACACGTATAACATAGAGCATAAATATTGGTACACAATTAGCAGCTTCTATCAGTATCTATCCACGTATTAGTATATCGTATACTTGCAAACATTAACAGTACATAGAACACCTTAATATTTCCTCCGAGACGGAATAATAGTTTACTCACACAAAATCGTTGGAACCGGCTTATATAGAAAAAAACCGAAACTAACCGCAGGTCTTAATTTTTACGAAACATTATTAAACCGCTAGTTAAACTTCGCGCGCCCTGTATCATCCTATATGTGTAACTGTTTATTTGTTTTCTTCGCTAACAATAACAATTCAATTCGAAACTCCGTTATCCTATGGGCACTGGTGTGATTTAACCGGGCAATCAATCCGCACAGCTTGCACAAAAGGAAGTGACGCCACCGTACATCCCTTCGTTTGACGGGTGCGATCAGGATATAACCTGTCACTTCGATCCGCAGTTTACGCGCGAACCGGCCGAGCTAACACCGGACGATCCGTAAGTTGCGCTGGGAGATTTGCAATAGGAAGCCAAGGACCAATATAACAAAGGCTAACGTTGCCGGATCCTCCTGCGGCGGACGAAACACTTCAATAGTTCATCGTGAATATGTATATGGAAGCATCGTGTGTTACTGTTAATTTCGGATTGTAGTCGATCCTTGCAATCTGTGTAATTTTAGTGCATGCTGCTCACAATCCTCATTATTACTTAAGCTTGGTGATGGTTTTACTATATTTGCTGCATGTTTGACATGGATGTAAATTTGTATATTAATATTTTTTCTCTTAATATTTATCAATAATTATTTAGTATATTGTAGTAACAACTATTACCTATAACAACAACATTTTAACATTGCAAAAACTATAGCTCTTTATTTTGTTACAGCTGGTTAATCAAATGTTTATTTTCCTTTTTTATTGATTGTAATATTTTATGTATGCTTTTAATTGCTTTCCTTTTTGTTTTTTTGTGTATTGTCCTTTTTTGGAATCCTTTTTTTTACAAAATGTGTGCTTACAGATGTTTCTGCTTGTCCCGTTAATCCTTTTGCTTTCCGCTTCTGTATTTATTTGGACGCTTTGCACAGTTAACAATGGGAATCGCTCAACCGCTTGCAATATAATAGCAGCTACAATAAATATACTGGCACTCTGTTTTCGATCCATTGTTTGGAAGATCCGTTCACTCGATGATGTAAACGAACAGTTTCCCAACTGATTATTCGATACCTTCCTTCCACAAAATGTGGCGTGCTTATTTCGATTTTTATTTATACATTTTTCTTCTCTCCTTCTGTTTCCTTTTTTTTCTCTTTTTCGTTGGAATGTTTTCCTTTCATATTCGTGTTTGCCTTCTCTTTTTCACTTAACTCTACTACTCGGTTTATTTAAATGCCGTGCATACTTATCGGGGTTTAGCTTGAGCAAAAGCAAATTACGCCACCGTTCCGCCCGCGGCTAGACTCGGACCGTGATTTGGCAAACTTCCCGCCCGAGTTCACCGACGAACCGGTCCATCTAACGCCGGATGATGAGTGAGTATTTAGCATATTGCAGTACACGACCCGGTATGGCCGGGAGGATCCAGCAACGTTTCCTCTGTTGTTCCTGTGTGCCTTTGGTTTTCTTTTTTCGATCACAAAAGGCATTGTTTTTTTTGGAGGAAAAAGTTTGCCACATTATGCTTACAGCAAATAAGTAATCGTGTGTTTTTATCTCATTTTAGTCGCGTCATCGATAAAATCGATCAATCGGAGTTCGAAGGATTCGAGTATGTGAACCCGTTGCTGATGTCGCTGGAAGACTGCGTTTGACATCACGCATCCTGCGAGCTGCATCCATACAACATGCAGGTATGTTCCGGTATCGCTTTTATGCGGTATAAAAAGCAAGATACATTACACTTCCATTTACACCATATCCTGCACAGATAGACAGAGAGTGATCGAGCATCCATTACACGATTATCATACATTTTTTTGGCACAACACTTAAACTAGAATTGAATATTAGGTAACTTGTCAATTGGGTGTATCTTTTATTTTAACGAATGTTAACATAAATCCAATGATTACGAGGAAATTCATCTTCTTGTTTCTCATGTTTCACTAAGATGCATCTAAAATATTAATTCTTCAATCAAAAAAAAAAACCTTCAATCAATCATCAAACTTCCGATTGTACGTCGACTCACCTTTGAGTTGCTATCCTTGCTGTGTAAATTTTTTTACCTTTTCTTTCTCTCTGTGTTTGTCTTTTTGCTCTCCGGTGTTGTTTCATCTTGTATCATCACCAACCATCTCTCCACCACCAAAACCATACCACCATTCACTACTACTGCCTACCAACCTGTTACGTTGCCGGTAGTTTTGAGTGCCGATAGTTGGTCACAGAACCTTTTCGGTTGTACCGCGCAGAACGGAATTTGTCGAAGCGGAGAAACCTCACAGTCTAAATTCAGTTAAAGTTTCACAGTTGAGTCTAATATGTCTAAAAAACTAAAACAATAATGTACGGAAATGAGTAACAAAACAAAACGACTGTAAACACAAACAAATGCAGTAAAATCAACAACATAAGACCTCAAGACGAATGAGACTAGTAGTTACCGATCTACCCCGATGCGAAGTGGTTACGTTTTTTTCTGTGTGTTAATTTTGTTTTGTAGTTCACTTAAGAAAATCACTTAAGAACGGCAAACAATTCGCTGCTGACAAACCATAACTACTATACTGTGAGTAAGTAGTGCGCATAGTTTTGTTTTGTTTTTTTTTTTATTGGTTATCAAATCATTTAGTCAACTTTACAGTTGTTTCAAATGTGTTTAATTTCACTAGTATTTAACAATCACCAATACCTTGTATTGCTTCGAACTATCCGTAATCTGATACACTTTCTTCCCTTCTACTAACTTTGTTTGTTAACGTTTGTTAACGGTTTCTTGAAGCAGGGCAGCATTTTCATTATATCATTATTTCATTACTTCATAGTTTCAATTAAAGATAATTTTAAGCTGTCTCTGTTTAATGTTGTTTCTTATGTTTTTTTTTTTTTACGTTGATCCACTTTCTCTCACAATATCTACAATATGTGATGAAACAGTTTGATCGAGAGATGGGCTTAGTTTCCATCGTACATGACGAGTAGTGAACGAGATATAAAGTAAGTGTTTCTGTTTCTGTACAATGATTTTCATATGTTTTCTTATTTATCTCATACGGCCGTGCCTTCGTTGAAGTTGCGTTTTTATGTGTGATTTGGTTCGGTTGGGTTTTACATTCAATTATATTATTTTTATTTTTTAGTCTTGTTGCATTGAATATTGCAGTATTTCTTTGTTAATAAATGTTTTTTTCATAACTTATGTTATGAAACTATTGAATTATTATTTTTTGTTAGTGTGGTTAATTATTTTTTGTATTATTGTTGCATACTATTTATTTTTGCATTTTATTCTATTATAAAAATTGAGTTTGCATTCTTGTATTTTTGTTTTTTTTTTTAATATCATATGGTGTTGGTCAGCCTTGCGTATTCAAGCAACCATCTATGCGTCTATCGAATAAATGAAACCCTTGGCTTAGCAAAACAAAACTGATTTATCACAGCTTGGACATAAATTACACGGTTTGTTAAAGTTGTTCCGAATTCAAAACTATTCACTGCTGCATGTACTAATATCCTCTTGCTCTTGTTTTAAGTTAGCTAACCGGAAAGTTCCATTGTAAATGTATCACCCACACAATATACAAACAAATCAAAGCTTTTATTTCGGTTCGGTGTGGCGCTAAACGTTTTTTTGCACCTAAAGTGTTTCGGTTGTGTGTTGGTATGCAAAAATATTGTGCATCCGTTTTTTTTTCCGATGTTTGCAACCGATTTATTACTTAATGTCCGCACCGTTTTCAATGTTCTATCTGCTCGGTAAACCATTTCTCTCTCATATGTACTACCAATCTACCGTAAATGTGTTGCTCGTGTTTTTCTTCTCGCGTTTGCGTTTGTTACCACAGTTTATACTATTGCTACGATCAATACCTACTTATAAACTATACCACCTTAGAGCTACCTCTAACTCAATCCTTCCGATTTCGAATGCATAGGCGTACACTCTCTCCAATCGATATTTTAAGGCGAAAACTACGTTAACTAATACACGTGTGTGTGTTTATGTTTATTCACATCTTTTGCAGCTATATGGTGACGATTCGAGCGATTACGATTCCGTTGTGGATGAGCTAAGCATTCTTCAATTACCTCCACCACCATCGAAGAGTCTACTGCAGCACATGTTTTGCCTTCCATTGAACTAGCCACAAGTATAGCCGCAGCAAACTGCAAACACACTACTAGCGTGAGTGAGAACGAGAGACAGCGTACAGCGAAGACAACGGGGAGGAAAAATGACACTTTGCATATTGCAACTGGCTGATCGATGACGATCGATCGACAGGATTAGCCCTATTTCAGTGGTTCTACTTTCCAAATAGTTTTGTTATGAAATGTTCAATTTGTACTTAAAATTTGTTTGTTGGAAAAAGTTTTGCGAAACAAAATTTCAAATGTAATTGTATTTAAAATGTAATTTCATATATTTTTTTCATGTTTGTAAAACGAATTAGAGAGATGGTAGAGGTTTGACTAAAAAAAAAAAAAACATTACGCAGTTTTTCCAGGCAGAGTATGAACATGGTACGCTATTAAGAGAAAAAGCAGTATGCTTCAGGATATAAAAGTCATCATATACCAGCAACACAATGAAGCTAGTTATGATGGCTAATTAAACTGCCGCTGGTTCGATGACGCTTAAAAGGAAATGGCTCCTCATTTCCTACTTTCCTACCCTTTCTCTCTCTTTCTTTCTATTTGTTTATTTTCTTCTTGTATTTGCATATTCTAGAGTAACAAACGTTCCAGTATAAGCATTTATATGCAGAATGATTTTTTACATTTGTTTGTTTGTTTTGTTCAACGTTTAAATATTCATTTCGAACAGAAACAAAACAGTTTGCAAGTGTCGAGAGAAACAATATAGCAAGACAAGACTCACTGAAAAATCCGTGAATGATCCGTGACAGCAGCTCATTTAATAGTGGCTAACAGAAAGTGGTGGACAGTTAGAAGAAACTTTAATCTAGCATATATGATACTAGACATATTTAACAACAAAAAACTTATCATGCAACGTAAAAGAGAGTTTCAAAAAAAAAAAAAAAACAAACACAAAATCAAACAGGCCCTACACCATTGTATTTGAAAAAAAGAAACGTTAAAAAACAACCCCAAAAAAAAAGGGATTATGTAGAAATTTGCTGAAAATACTTTTAGAAGATGCAAAAGCGACAAAAAAACAAGACAAACAAACATAAAAACTGGTTAAAACAATTTAAAAAACATTCCGCAGCTACCCTTAATAAGCAAAAGCCCCGATTAGCAACGTGCTCCGCAACCATTCCACGCGCAAGCGTTTTGTGTTTCATTTGTTTCTTCCACAGATGAGCGACAAAACACACGTATATGAGCATCAACTTACATTAAGCAAAAGTTAGTTAAATAACAAATCAGAGGCAGCAATGTTATAAAGTGAAAAACAAAACTTACATATACACAAACACAAAAATTGCACAGTATCGTTAACAAAAAAATAAAAAAAAAATAGTAGTGAGAAAGGAATGGGTATGCAAGAGTGTGTGTGTGTGGACCGTGATAATTAACGGACGCAAGGCTTATGCAAACAAACAAACAAAACCAAACCGCGATTGAAGAATCAAAATTGAACGAATGCACGCTATTGCCTACTCAAATAGGAGAAGAGTGTTGTTGGATAGTGATGAATGGGAAGAGGATGTGTTTAGGTAACAAATTTATTATTAAGAATTACTAATGGGGTTTTGCGATAAATGAATGTAGTTGAATTGATAGGCAAAACGCGCGCAAAAAAAAACATGTTTCGCAACTTTAAACGTTCAACGTTCAAGGAAAAAAGGGACAACAACAAAAACACACACACACACATTAAACCACACGCATACCGGGAAGCACATTAAATGTAGGATGAGCAAATGGTGGAAATTTTAAATATTTTAGAACAGAAACAAAAAGTGTTAGAACGACAGTGTGCGCGTGTTGCTGCTCCTATAGTATAGAGCCAGAGTTTGTGCACTGCACACTCATTGATCGGTTTGTTTTTGGCAATGGCAGAAAGGAAGATAAAATTGATAAAATCTGGAATGATCGAAACCTCTCGCAGATAGTGTCGAGCAGCGTGAGCAAAAGCGAGTAAAGCGTATATCGAAAAGCGTCACAAAATAGTGGACAATTTTTGTACATGAGTTCAGGAAGTATAATAGCAAAAAAAAAATGAGATGAAGAAGGAAAATCACGATATGAATGAATACTTAAAACTGCAACAAAAAAAAAAAAGCAAAACTCGTAGTAGCGCACTGGTAAAAGTAAACGCAGAACAAACAAAAAAAACGAAACAAACATAACAAACAAATCACTTAAAAGGACTGGTTGGAGATAGAACATTTGGAAGCAAAAAAAAAAAGGGGTTGAAAAAGTTGCAGAAGCTTGGTGTGATGTTTTAATCTTGTTTTTGTTTGCCCTTCCTACATCTTGTTACACTTTGTGCTTCAATTAAATCGACTAACGCGGGATTTTTAAGCGGAAACTGTTCGTTAAATGTACCTTGTAATTGTTCGTAAACTTTGAGCTCTATTTAACGTACTTTGTTTTAAGCAAACAAAGCATAAACAAATAATAAGCGAACGTATCTAAAATTGACACCCATTTAAATTCGGTTGTATATTTTGATAATTGTTGGTTGGTGATAATGTACAGGTTATGAGTTTTCTTGTGTCGGTATTTTTCTCAGTATAAGAATACACGGTCAGGCACGAATAACAGGCAAGGGAATGAATTCAATGAAAGCGCTTTTCTAAGGAGAAAACTTAAGCAAAAAAAATCCCGTCAAAGAGAACCGTGGCAAAGCCTTTTTTGAGGAGAAAAAATCTTTAAAAAATTAAACAAAATAATACTTTTTTTGTTGCAACACGTGGCCGATGCTGGTGTCTACAGAGCGTAAAGTGCTGCGAGTGCGTAGTGAGATAAAAGCGATCGAACGAGATGTGTGTGCGCGTGGTTTTGAATTTTGTGTTTTATATTGACTCCCTACATTATTTAACGTTTACTTATTTTATTTTCTGACCTATTTTGAACCCGTATTCCTGTTTCGCATAAGAATAGATTTCCGAACGTTCTTCTTTCTTTCCATTACATCATTCCTGTTTAGCATTTCAACGTCTTTTTAGTTTTTTAATATTAAAGTATTAGCAACTTTATATAAAACAGACACACACACAAACATGCAAGAATTAGTATGAGTTTTTGTTTTGCTTTTGCGCACTTAGGTGAATAGTTTATTATTATTAACCTTAAATTTATTTCTCCTTAGTATTCGTTTCGTTTCTTCGATCCCGCCCCAAAAAAAAAAGCATCGCCTCATCAGCCCTCAGCAAACATAGATTGTTTAGTTTTTTCCTTGTTCGTTGAAAACTCAAAAGCAAAGAAAAGAGAATACAAAAATACGATTAACTTAATAAACACTGACACTAAGCAGTATCGAGGCAATGAAACTTTAAACAAAAAGAAACCGAACAGGATCGCTGAAATTGAAACTATTTCAAATAAAAAATTATAAAATCATTTTTATTTTTTTTTTTGGACGTGGTTATAGTAGTAGTAGTAACGTCCGAAAGGCGAGCGAAGAGGTTTTAGATCATCGTTCCGGAATCGAAAACATCCGTACCGTTGACGGTCAACCGGTGGATGATACCTTCCCGCTTGTTGCCGCTCGTACGGGCGCTCAGCACGAACGTGTTGCCATCCTCAATGAACGTTGTGTCGGTGCCACCGTCGACGAACTCGCCCTAGAATGATAGGATGAACGGATGATATTACGTGTGTCGCTTCGAATAAATATCCTAAACGGGTACGTACATTCTCTTCAATAAGCTTTCCGTTAACATATATGTTTAAGGTATTCTTTTCTGTAAATAATAGTAAAGTTTGATTTGCTTATTATTGATTTGCTTAGTTTGACACCTGCCCTTACCCAGCACAATCCGGTAGAAATTATCGCCCAGCTTCGCTTCCCACGTTTTGAGCGCTTTTGCCTGACTTTCCGTAAACTGTTCGTACGATTTGCCGTCCACGAACAGGGAGTAGCTGTACCGAAAGCCGGGCAACGGATCGACCCGTATGATGCAGCGTTTATCCTCCAGCTTAAACATATCCTCCCCGACCAGCTTGAACATCCAGTCGCGCCGGAATATTTCCTGCTTGTCGATCCAAAGTACACGCTTCCCGCTCGCGGTGCCGTGCTCGAACTCGATCTCGTACACTTTGCCGTACATCGGAACGCGCCAGCGGGCGACCACTTCCCGGTGTTGGGGTGGGTCCTTTCCACCGAGCGGTGGCATGCTGGACAGGATGTCGGTATTGTTTAGCATCGTAAGTTTACTCATTTGTCTCTTGTACTGTGTGCGCGTGTTTGTTGATTCGTTAGAAAAGCTATAGACTTTCCATTGTATCTGTTTGGGAAAGGATAGTAAGAACAGGTGGAGGGTTTGCTCAAAAAACTTTCGTACATAAACTATTTTCTGCATTCGTGTTCCGTATGTTTTTCAAAATATATTTTATGGTTTAATTCGTAAATTAGATGCAAATGCACTGTTCTGCCTTCAACTCCTTTGAAGACTTTTGAAGATTTTTGAGGCGCTTTGATCTACAGAGCTTTGATCCATATAATCCTTTGAGAAGAATTTTCCACTTGAGTTTTTCAAATGAATAGTGGAATATTTACAAGAAATAGTGAAATTCCGGCTCTTTTCTCAAAGCTAATATTACTTAGCAAAGTTCTTTCTATTATTCCTTGTTTGACTCGTTAGCTAGTTGCAAAATTTGACAGCGGCGTTGCAAAGTTTCCCCAGTTCAAAGTTTGCAAAGTTTGAAACATTTCCCTAAGCAATTCTACATTGCCATTTCATGGATTGTAGGATTGCAGGATTTTCAAAAGAATGCTGACAACTTTTTATAACTGGGATTTAATATAATATGAGAACATTCTTTTACGAGCAAAAGTTTTGAAACAGTTGTTTCAAGCACAAATAACACCTTTTCTGCAACGTCGATACGAAACAATAATTAAAATTTTGTCTATTAACACTGGATTTAGAGCTAAAGTGTGGGGAGATTAGCATTAGCTGGTTAAATGAGAATGTTTGTGGAGTTGTTTAAAGCCTCTAAGAATAATCCTGCTAGGTTTATAATACGCTCTACAGCCGAGATCTCTCTCGACGACAACAACACCCGTAAACTATAAAAAGAACTTGGAACCCTAGCGTTCGCCCACGTAAATAAACACTTTTTTTTCGTTCTTCGGTAAATTCTCTATTAACTACAGCTCCGATTTCTTGTAGGGAATATTGTAGAAAACCTCCCTGTAGTTCCAAAGAAAATGAGAAAGCAGGAGATGATGTCTTGTAAATTCCATTATTTCTTAGGCAGTGATTCACCTTGTATGGGTATCAAAAACGGTCTCTACAATTTTAGATAAAAGAAGAGTGCTTTTAGCGTCCACGACATGCCATTACAATTTGTTTTCCCTCAAAGCGAATACACGACACACTATCGATTTGGATTTTAGTTTATCGTACGTGTTATGGCAATTTATAGCCCATGTCGAACTTGTGTAGAATAAATACGTACGGCTCATAGTATAACCCACCAACGAACACGACCTTGCATGACAGTCAAATAAATTTGCACCGCTAGCAAGGCAGCAGGCAGCACCATGTGTAGTGCAAATATGGTCGATGATTGAAAGGCTCCCACTTTTTGCAAGTAAATGGCACCCACTTCAGAGCTTTCGTGTGCTGTGTTTATGGTGGCCACTTGTGTATCCAATCTAGGTGGAGTAGAACCACAAGAAGACGCAGCCAGCCAGTGAAAGTGATGATGATACGAAATGCAGCCACGTCAATCCGTTTGTTGAAAGCGAAAATTATTACGATTGTGGCGATACACGCATGTTAGCATGCATGTTGTGTGGAAAGTTCTTTTTTGTTTGCACAAGACTTGTGGCGATTGCTTTTTGACGAATAAATGACGTATCTCAACAAGAAAACACATGTGCTAACCATCAGGAAACTCCACTCCGCGAAACTCCACTTGCAATGGGTAGATTAATGAAATTTCATGCCCCAGTGTAATAATAAATTACTCCACTCGACACACGGAACCGAACATCGGAAATATAGTCTCCATATCGAATCGTACAGCTACACGGACATTGTAATCGTCCGGATTTCACGCATTACAAATCAAAGTAATTTTTTTTTGCGTGCGCAGTGTTGTTCGACCCCAATCAGCAAACATGCGTTAAGCGACGGAGCACCATCGAAGCAGTCGTGGCCGAGTGGTTAAGGCGTCTGACTCGAAATCAGATTCCCTCTGGGAGCGTAGGTTCGAATCCTACCGGCTGCGGAGTACTTTTTTTTGTCTTTTATTTAGTTTTTTTTGTCTGTACTATACGATTATTTTTAGCTCGCTTTTGTATTCCGATGTGTTACTTGAAGGTTTTTGTAGATAATTCTTCTTTTTTTCTTCATTAACACTCTTTAACATTTTTTCACTGCACTTCCAATGTTTACGAGGCCAGATTTCCCTTCCTTTGGTCCTGAGCAGGCTCAAGCTCATTTACCATTCCCACACCTTGAACTTGACGCCCCCCCCCCCCCCCCCCTCCCTAATTTTTTTCCCCAGAACAAGAACAAAACAGCGAATAAATCCGTACAGTTGGACGCACTTTTGTACTTTTAGAGCAAACCTTTAATACAAAACAATCCTTTCGAGAAATCTAGTGTCCCCGTGGGTCGCGAAACAAACTGCTGCTGGTGGTTGTTGGTTCGTTCGCGTACCACCGACCAACTGAGCGTGGTGGCTTCCGAAGTTTAAGGTCCAGCCAGTGTAGCAGTGTGCCCCCCCTGTGCCGGTGGTCGTTTCGCTATCGTGTGCCCGACCAAACGCGACCGGAAACTAGGGAAACACCGCTTGGTGGTGCCCAACACAGTAAACTGGGTGGATGGCGTGGGTGTTGTGGGTTGGTGGGTGAGCGGTTTTTTATGTTTGGTGTTATGGGGAGCAGAGCCTGAAAACAGGATCGATTCCACTATCAGCAACGTGTTTGGGTTGGGGTTTTTGGTGAGACGCGTCCGACCTACGCGAAGTTTCAAAAGCAAAGCAACTTACAGCGGTTGCGCCATATTTTGAACGTCGAGAAATTGTAGCTTAAAGATTAATAATAAATAAATCGTTGAAAATATTAATTTCACTTCTATTGATTGATTTAACAGGTTGGCTGATAAGTCCCCGGTCTAACAAAGAAAAACACATTTTTTTGTCAAAATTCGTTTTTATTATTCAACATAGTTCCCTTCAAGAGCGGTACAACGATTATAACGACCTTCCATTTTTTTGATACCATTTTGGTAGTACTCCTTCGGTTTTGCCTCAAAATAGGCCTCAGTTTCGGCGACCACCTCTTCATTGCAGCCAAAATTTTTTCCCTGCGAGCATCCTTTTGAGGTCCGAGAACAAGAAAAAGTCGCTGGGGGCCAGATCTGGAGATTACGGTGGGTGGGGAAGCAATTCGAAGCCCAATTCATGAATTTTTGCCATCGTTCTCAATGACTTGTGGCACGGTGCGTTGTCTTGGTGGAACAACACTTTTTTCTTCTTCGTTCTTTTTTCGTTCGTCAAGCAACCAAAAGTTGCTTGACAAAAGACGCGCTGTCTCACAAACTAATTGACATACAGACGTCAAATTTTGACACGAATCATTTGAAGGTTGGTGCTATATAAAAATAATATGCATTTAATACTAGCGGCGCCATCTATGTGTCAGACCGGGGACTTATCAGCCAACCTGTTAGTGTTTTCAAATATTTCATGTTCCTTACTGATTTACTAGTGTGTTGGATGTCTTTTCTGTGTTGTTTGCTTATTTCTGTACATTTTTAGTATTTAATAGAAGTAGAGCAAACATATCTGTACTGCACTGTCCTTTTAGTAGTCACACACTCTCACACACACATGAGTCTGCCGATGTTTGAACCGTGTCACGGTATCGAAAAAATAGGCAGTAGGGAACCCCGTACCCGGTTCAAAATGCCTAAGGTCCCTGTCCCGCCTGCCTCAATCTCTTTCTCTCTCTCTCTCCTTAAAATGGAATTGGGTAATAGCAGTCGAAGTTCGGAAGCATATTTTGGTACGTTAGGGTCGTGCGGCGAAGGTGGTATGTACCTTGAGCTGGTCCTATTTATGGCAGCGTGGCAGATGTAAACACGGCCGTTTGGGACACCTTCAACAATGCAGTTTGACAGAAACAATGCAGGCTAACGTTGGTACAGGAAGTAGCCTCTTTAAGGAAGAAGCTTGTCTTTAATATTACCTAAAACGATAGAGAAATTCCTTTCAATTATTATATAATTCTTCTTCGTAAAATTAGCATTAAATTTTCAAATGTTTTTCCTACCCTTTGTGAGTGCATTTTTGTTGTGGCCCACTTTCGTCGCCATGGCGCTTGCACTCGACTCGACAATTACAGGGTGAAGGCCACGTGGTGTGTGAGTGTGTGTATCGATTGTAGTGTCGAAAGCTTCTGAACTTGGCCCGATATGTGTGCTGAATTCCTAAATTGTAATTTAATTTAATATTAATTTTTGTTTTTTCTCGTAGAAAATACAGCAAATTGCATATTAATGGTAAAAATAAACTAGCAAATAAAGAGCTGGCCTCCCTAATAAACCCATAGTGGTGTAAGCTAATTAAAACATTCAATCGGGAAACTAACTAAAAAGAGCAACTAAAACCCCATAGGAGGGAGCAGTTTTCTGCTGATAGATAGAAGGCCGGATGGCCACAAGACTGTGGTTTTTTTAACCGTAAAGAAGCTACCGCACGCCAACCTAACAGAACGGGGCACACGCCAAGAATGTCATCGCGTGCCGTTGTTCAATTTTGTTTGCCTGGGAAAAGAAGAAGGGAAGTTAATTGTGAAATAGTTTCTACTCGCTTCTCGATGGATGGCTTTTTTTTATTTTTACTATCGAGTCGCGATTTACCGTACGGATGCTCGTTTGCCGAACGAAATAGTTTTATCGTTCGTTGGCGCTGTCGAACTGATGGATAATGTAATGTCCTTGTTTGAGGACCAACTGTCAAAGTGGGTTGTGGATTTTGGTATTGCATATTGCGTTGATCATTGGAAGTTATCGCCGTCGGACAAGACAAGACACTAGACAGAAAGCATGTCAGGCAGGTGCCACGGACAGCCTGTTGAAGTAGTAGCAAACTTTAGCTTCACCTCATCGCATAGTGGCCGAGCTAAAGGTACAAACATTTCATGAGCAACAGCCACTCTACCAACTATGTAAGAGGACTTAAGGAAGGAAAGTTCCCTTATTTTGTATCTCTATTTTGTCGAAAAATGCTCTTTTTAGGTGAAAATTTACAATTATTTTTCGGATCTATAAAATCAGGCTACCAGAGTGGGGCCAGCAGGACTTTGCAATGCGTAATCCAATATCGTTGCACTGCTCTGATGAACGTTAAACCAACGTTTCTTCTTTACACTGATGTCAATATGAAGTCTCTATTTTAAATAGTTTACTAGTTATGGTTGTTTCAAGTTTACAAGCTTTTTCTTCCTAAAAAATCTTTAAAATACTTCTTATGGTGGGTGGAACTTTAAATCTTGGGCCTAATTTAATCTTTTCGGTTACTAATCGGTGTTACTAGTACTGTAAAATGCTTTTCGCTATCGTTGGTTTGATGTTTTACCTTCTTTTATTATTTTTTGTACTGTTTTGGAAAGATTACAACAGTTTGAAATAGTTGTAGAGCTTCAAAATTAAATTTGAATGTTTTAAGCACGATACTACTAACCTCGTCGACTGGAATCTCTCCTGTCGCTCCCCACGCCTTGATCGGACCAAAAACTAACCAGTTATTGCCGATTTATCAGAGAAAACCCCCTTCTTCGTAGATTAACTAGATGGGTGGTGGATGAATCGAGGTGGGATGTTCCACAAAATGATCCGCAGCCCAAAGGCGCAACCAACGGCATGCTGAAGGCCTCGATAGGACCAAAACTAAGCGAGTTATCGCTGGTTTCTCACGGGAATGTTGTTATTTTCATCAAGAACTGGGCTATTGTGGTGGAAGGGGGTGGAGGGATCGGGTTGAGGTGTTCTACAAAAAGGTACGTGGTCTAAAGTCACCTCCAATGGTATGCCGGACGCCTGGATCGGACAAGGAATGACCGAGTTATCGCCGATTTTCCACGGGAATGTTTTGGTTTTTCCGTAATAACTTGGCGGGGGTGGAGAGATCGGGTTGGGGTGTTCTTCAAAAAGGTGCGTGGCTCAAAGACGCATCCAACGGTATGCCGGAAGCCAGGATCGGACCAGGAATGACCGAGTTATCGCCGATTTTCCACGGGAATGTTTTGGTTTTTCCGCAATAACTGGGTGAGGGGATGGATGGATCGGGTTGAGGTGTTCTACAAAAAGGTGGGCGGCTCCAAGACGCATCCAACGGTATGCCGGAAGCCAGGATCGGACAAGGAATGACCGAGTTATCGCCGATTTTCCACGGGAATGTTTTGGTTTTTCCCCAATAACTTGGCGGGGGGCGGAGGGATCGAGTTGAGGTGTTCTACAAAAAGGTGCGCGTCCCAAAGACGCATCCAACGGTATGCCGGACGCCAGGATCGGATCAGGAATGACCGAGTTATAGCCGGTTTTCCATGGGAATGTTTTGGATTTTTCCGTAATAACTTGGCGGGGGTGGAGGGATCGGGTTGGGGTGTTCTTCAAAAAGGTGCGTGGCTCAAAGACGCATCCAACGGTATGCCGGAAGCCAGGATCGGACCAGGAATGACCGAGTTATCGCCGATTTTCCACGGGAATGTTTTGGTTTTTCCGCAATAACTGGGTGAGGGGATGGATGGATCGGGTTGAGGTGTTCTACAAAAAGGTGGGCGGCTCCAAGACGCATCCAACGGTATGCCGGAAGCCAGGATCGGACAAGGAATGACCGAGTTATCGCCGATTTTCCACGGGAATGTTTTGGGTTTTCCGTAATAACTTGGCGGGGGGCGGAGGGATCGAGTTGAGGTGTTCTACAAAAAGGTGCGCGGCCCAAAGACGCATCCAACGGTATGCCGGACGCCAGGATCGGACAAGGAATGACCGAGTTATCGCCGATTTTCCACGGGAATGTTTTGGGTTTTCCGTAATAACTTGGCGGGGGGTGGATGGATCGGGTTGAGATGTTCTACAAAAAGGTGCGCGGCCCAAAGACGCATCCAACGGTATGCCGGACGCCAGGATCGGACAAGGAATGACCGAGTTATCGCAGATTTTCCACAGGAATGTTTTGGTTTTTCCCCAATAACTGGGTGAGGGGATGGAGGGATCGGGTTGAGGTGTTCTACAAAAAGGTGCGCGGTCCAAAGACGCATCCAACGGTATGCCCGACGCCAGAATCGAACCAAGAATGGCTGAGTTATCACCGATTTTCCACGGGAATGCTGCTGGTGGAATTTCCCGGGAGTACCTGGAAAATCCTCTTTAATCCCCTTCGATATCAAAAATCTCGTTTTGGAGGTGTTTTTAAAAAATTTTTAAGGAAAGAAATAAAAATTAGAGGAAATTACTTAAAATTGTGGAAAAAGTTAAAATTGTGCCGGAAAATATTTGTCTTGTCGGAAAGAAATTATTTTCCAATCGGTTTTTAAAACTTCCATTTGCTACCTCCTCGGATTCATGCTCTCCTGTTACTCCTGGTCGGATTTTGCCGCATCGAAATTGACCAAATTTCGGCCGAAAATCTGCCACCGGGAGCGACTTGTAGTAACAGGAGAACATGTTTCCGAGGAGGTAGCTCGGGTCGGTCGAAAAATCGAAAATCCAATCTTAAAATCCAAAATCAGTTTTAAAATTCCGAGGCAAAAATTTTAGTTGAATTCCAAACTTAAAATTTCCAACCCAAATTTAAAACTGACTTTGGATTTTAAAACTGATTTTGGAAATTTTTGGCCGACCCGAGCTACCTCCACGAAATCATGCTCTCCTGTTACTCCTGGTCCGATTTTTGTGGCAAAAATCTGGAAATTTTGGGCAAAAATCCGGAAATTTTTATGCGGCAAAATCCGACCCGGAGTAACAGGAGAACATGAATCCGAGGAGGTAGCAAATGGAAGTTATAAAAACCGATTGGAAAATAATTTCTTTCCGACAAGACAAATATTTGGCGGCACAATTTAAACTTTTTCCACAATTTTAAGTAATTTCCTCTCATTTTTATTTCTTTCCTTAAAAATGTGTTAAATAGACCTCCGCAACGTGATTTTTATTATCGAAGGGGAAAAAAGGAGGATTTTCCACAAACTCCCGGGAAATTCCGCCAACGGCATTCCCGTGGAAAATCGACGACAACTCGGCCATTCCTGGTCCGATCCTGGCGTCCGGCATACTGTTGGATGCGTCTTTGGGCCACGCATCTTTTTGTAGAATACCTCAACCCGATCCCTCCATCCCCTCACCCAGTTATTGCGGAAAAACCAAAACATTCCCGTGGAAAATCGGCGATAACTCGGCCATTCCTGGTCCGATCCAGGCGTCCGGCATACTGTTGGATGCGTATTTGAGCCGCGCACCTTTTTGCAGAACACCTCAACCCGATCCCTCCATCCCCTCACCCAGTTATTGCGGAAAACCCAAAACATTCCCGTGGAAAATCGGCGATAACTCGGTCATTCCTTGTCTGATCCTGGCGTCCGGCATACTGTTGGATGGGTCTTTGAGCAACGCACCTTTTTGTAGAACACCTCAACTCGATCCCTCCACCCCCCGCCCAGTTATTGCGGAAAAACCAAACCCTTCCCGTGGAAAATCGGTGATAACATGGTCATTTATTATTTTTTTCAATGAAAATTACCAACACTTTTAGTATAAAAAGACTGGTTTTGGTTTTTATTGTTCATTTCCAGATAAATATAAATTATTCTTAACACATAAAGCCTTGTTACACATATTTTAGTATTTTTTGAAACGCACATCCGCATTAGTTTTATATTGGTATATATATATAATTAGTAAATATGAGTATTTTCCATACAGTAGAGAGGCGACTTTTGTATAAAACTGATTGCAAAAAGATATATTCTTAAATGAAGCTATTATTTTGGCTGCGTTTGCACTTCAAATCAAACGGTTACGGATGCAGCCAACGTTATTACGCACGCAGCCGAATTGACTGCTGTCTTGCTCTGTTCTATTGTACGCTGCACGCTGTGTGCTCAGAAGTAAAAGTAGGCGGAGCTATAAAATCGCACACGTAGATTTTGAATGGACATACGTATTTCGACGTTGAAAGCTTTTTTACAAAAATATTGAATTAATTTAATAATTTCGTTCCTTTTCCTAACTGATATTAGCCTTATTTTACTGCAATTCTATAGAGCGTATTGGTACTTCATTTCAAATGTCGTCATACGAAAGAAATTATCATTAAATTTCCGTTTGTAGAATATTTTTATAAAATTTCCTATCGGAAAGACCGAACCACACCGAAAATAAAGCCTACGGAAACTCCGGCAAAGGTGTGAAATGTCAATAAACAATAAATCAATAAAAACTACACAAACACAGTCCGTTTTTCGTGTGTGAGACACAGTTCAATCTAGCCCGAAAAAAAAAAAAATCATCTCACGCCGGCGCAACTATGGCGGGAAATTTTTCAACGCCCTTCTGCCCTTCTGCTTTCTGGTTGTCCTTCCTCTTGTGCATTGGCCTGGCGCATGGTAATTATGGAAATCCGTACAGGAATGACCCAGCATCCAGTCCTGTCGGTGGTGCTTCCTCCCCCAGCGGTCGATCGCAGGTAGGTGGTGGTGTAGAACCAAAAAAAAAAAAATACCGGACCGGGAAAAGCCGGCGCTTCCTGTGTCAACAGAGGCACACAAATTACATATGCAAAAATCACTCCCATCCCATCTTCCGAGTGCTGATGAGGACGAGGTCGTAGCACGCTCGATAGACGGCATGTCTGTTGTTAAAAGCGGCAGCAAAGAGTGAGGATGATGAGGATTTTGGCAACAGTTCCAGGAATGCTCTGTGGGTGTGTTACTTCCTGCAGGACGAGCGTTCCTGACCTTCGTCGGTCTGTAGTCCCGGTGGGATAACCCGGATCTTGGGTAGGCGCGGGTAACAGGATCTTGCGCTTTATCATTCAGCTCTTATCCAACCGTTGATATGGTCTGTCCCGTTGCGGTGATGCTGTTACGAAACCAAACCACATCTGGTTGTGTTCTGAAAAAGAAGAGAAAGAAAAGCGAAAAAGTTTTAATAAAATTGAACAACCAGCATCCGGAACAAGAAAATAAAAGCTCTTAGCTTTTGAGCTGAGAAAATTTTAAATATTGTAGATGATAAAAAGGAATTAATCGACAACTAAACGTCGAACAAACAGGGTGGCTCATTTGAATGCGATTAAAAAAATAATTTATGTTCTTTTAAAATTCAACATTGGTTAGGTCGTCCTTCGTAATTCGTGAAAAATAAACCAAATTTAACATTGAAATGTTCATTGTAAGAAGGTTTATTCAACTTTTTAAATGTTGTTTTTTTTTCATAGTAAACTAACAGAAAACTGATAATTATTGCAAGAATAATTTCTTCTTCTTCTTGGGGCTTAACGACCGTAAATTCATGCCAATACCACGTAGCTGGATAGTAAATCCTCACTACTGGGTCTCTACGGTTCGGATGGGATTTGAACCTCGGTCCTGCCGTTTGAAGACCGGCACCGCTGTCGCCCATACCTACCCCAGCAAAAATAATAGCAATGAGACGACAATACGGCGTAGAGCCGTCATACTGTATTGAATAAATAATAGTAATGAGGCTAGATTTTTGGCACAAAAAAGTATGTTGAAACCTCTGAAGGTTTGCAAATTTACTGCAGTCGACAGGTTTGATTTATGGAGCTTTTGCTGTCATCATAGGTCAGAATTGGTCTTTTGTCTTCTTCTATTTAAAAAAATTCTTTTCTAGCAATAAAATTTTTGAAGCCGAATCATGAGTAATATTTTCTAGTTATAGAATTTTGAAGCATTGGTGCAATTTAAAATTAATATTGAACAGAGAGAAAGAATGTTAAAGGCTTTTGTGTAACATAAAGAGAAAATAAAATTAATTGACTCTCTCTCTCTCTCTCTCTCTCTCTCTCTCTTTATGTCTCTCTCTCTTTCTCGCACTCTCTCTCTTTCTCTGAACAACTAAAATGTTTAAAAACCATTGGGGCCACCCTGTACTGTTTCTATGCGGTTCTATGCAAGGCATGTCGTATGTTTAATCAAAGTTTTATTCCTTAATATCACATAAGAGTCATAGTTTGAATACTTACGGCGTATGAAAATGAAGCAAACAGCGAGGCGCCTATCTTTCCCCACAACAGTACTGGGTTCGATTGTCCTCGGTCTGGTTGCTTGTTAGCAGCGACGTCGTGATGAAAGTGGTGATGAAATGGTCATGTCGCCAATGATGATGCCAAGAATCTTGGCCCAGAGCAGCAATTCTCCATCCCCACGTCTGCTGCATCCAATTTTCGCCAGGCTCCAAAGGCCACTCCACCTCATCCAGCAGCCACGAACGTATTTTTGAGTCTTGAGAATTGACTCCCTAGGAAAAGAAGAAACAGAAGAAGAAAAAGTGAAGAATATTAGTAAAATAAAAAAAACATAAAAATAAATAAAATAGGATGAACAGAACATGCACAATTTGTTTAAAAATTATTCAAGAAAGTACATTGTACTTTAAAGCCATTTCGAATTATATCATCACTAAAAAAACATTTTCCAATTAAAATATGAAACAGAAACTTAAAAATTTGCAAGAAAAACCGTTACGAATTTCAAATCCTTCCTATAACACACACCATGCGCATCGTCATCCTGTAAGCGATCGTTTTACTCAACCGACAACCTCTAATATATCACCAACGCGCTTCGGTTGGGAAAAAATGAAACAAAAGAATTGCTAAAAAAAACACGTCGCACCTCCGAAGAAGTTTGTTCCCAAAACCCATTGCTAAAGACGATCGTTCACTTCACCAAGCTCAGAGATCAACTCTCACTTTTGCTGTATCGCTCTTTCGCGCTCTCAGCATCTCAGGATAAAAACAAAGAGAAAGAGAAAGAGAGAGAGAGAGAGAGAGAGAGATCCTCAAGGGATTCGGGTTTTCCGCATTTTCCGTAGATTCACTCTTCCCACACAATAGCTGTTCTTCTTGCGCGTGAAACGATCGTTCTTCTACACGATCCGAGATGACCGAGAGCACCGTGCAGTTATAGTTAGTTGACAGCAGTTCACGAACGCGTGCGGATGTGAAGTTTCACTGGATGACTGTCGTGACTCTTGATCACTTGATCTCTGCTTCACACAACACACCTGGGATCTGCGCGAGTGGGACGAGTGGGAGTTAGTGTTCGGTTGGTGATGGTGAAGTGGAGCAGCTTCATGCGGAAGTTTGTCTGAGACTAGTGTACACTTAGTAGTGGGTTTTGTGATTGAGTGAATGTTAATTGCTGAAATTGGGAATTTCTTTTTCCGTGGAACGAGTTCGTACTTGTGGGTTCCTCACAGCTTGTGTTTGTGGTGTGAGCGATTGTGGACTGTGTATGGTTGGACAGTTTTCGGTGCGTGCAGTAAGCTATGTCCGGTGTACGGTCGTCCGGTTCGCCTATGCTTATACTGGATATTAGTGGGGCTGGTCCCAACCCGTCGGCGTACCCCATGAAGAAGCCCACCAGCACGGCAGCTTCGGTGAAACGGGAACGATATGGGGACGATGGTGACAAGCAGGATCAGCAGCTGAATGGGAGCGCGTATCAGCAGCAACCGCTACACGTTCGTACCTTACCCGAGCTACATCCGATCCATCCGCAGCACGGGCAGCATCATCGGGAGCCCGAAAATCAAACCCTTCATCAGAATCCAGACTTTGGCGTGCTGATGGGACAACCGGCGGTGAGTGTAGCATCGGCCGCTTCCCAACCCGTGTACGTGTATCAGGGCAGCGTGCCGGAGATGACGCCGAACGGTCGCGTACCCTTTCCCGCACTGCAATGCTACGGAGTTCAGAATGTGTTGGATGCGCAAACCCAACCACAAGCATTGGAGTCACTCCCATCGATCCTGTCCACGTACTCTTCGTCTTGTGAGAGTGCCAAGAAGCGCCGAATGCTTGACGCGGACTATGATTACGAGTTCGATCAAAGCTCACTCAGCCCGGATGGTTATCAGCCCGAGAAACGAATACGGTACGATGCGAACTTTGGTGGATGGGCTTACACACCGATGACACCAGGCGCTCAAGAGTATAGCCACACGAATGGAGGTGGACCCACATCGTACGGCGGAACAGAACTGCTAATGGCACGCGGAAATGGAGCATCACTTCCGGTGGCGATGCATGGTCTGGATGACGAATCATCCTCCAATGGTTCCTGCCAAATTAACCCTTGCCACTGTGAACCATCGCCCGCAAAAACCATGATGTGCGTAGCAGACAATGGCACGAACTATGAATCTTCCGGCACTGTCTACTACTATCATCCGGCACAGGAGCAGGAGCAACTGCAACCGAACTCACATCCACTTCCACCCATCGATTCAACACCAACGCACAGTCCTATCGGAGCGGATAGTTCGCTTTCGGTGTGCTCTAGCTCCTCACCGGTAAAGCTAGACGAATCGAGCTGTTCCGTCGGCAAGTATGGTCCGGACCGGGTACAACCAACTACGGTTGCAATGTTGGAACCATCCAGTGGACAAGGATTATCACCCACCAGCACTACTGGTGCCGGTTCGCACGGTAACGGTGGCATTGATCCACCGGCACCGAGCAAGAACACATTCGGTGCAATGGGACGCAAACCCCGTTCCGGGCGGGTTCGGAAGCGGGTGCTGAAGGAGTCGGTTAGCTTCCAGGAGGTACAAAATCAGCGTGTGATTGCAAACGTGCGCGAACGGCAAAGGACGCAAAGTTTGAACGAAGCGTTTGCATCGCTGCGCAAAATCATTCCGACCCTGCCGAGTGACAAGCTGAGCAAGATACAGACGCTGCGATTAGCATCAAGGTAAGCTGGGAATTGTTTTTATTATGCTTTTTTGTATTGCAGATGGTAGGAATATTCAATTTCTTATGCTTGTCAATTTATCAATTTCTTTGCTTATTCCTTATCAAAATTTTATGTATTTTTTACGAAAATTCCTCTACAATTTAGCTTTGAAGATTTGAAGCGTATCAGAAAATAGCTTAGCAGTTCGAATTATTCCAGGGCTTTATGTTTCCACGAAGGCTTTTTGATACTTTTTCGTAGGCAAAGTTTCATCGAGTTTCGTAAGCGGTCATGTACGCGTTATAATAACTTGATAATTGATGATTGTTCTTCTAGAAGGCTTATTTTCTTATGTCAAGAAATACATTTTAATGAAGGCGGAGAGTTTACCTTACTTTCAATACCTTTTTGTTATATTTTGACTGAGCTGTATACTCCAGATCCTAATTTATTCAAAGGTCCCAACGGTCAGTCTTATTCTTATTTGGCGCTGCAACCGCAATTGGTCTTGGTCTGCCATTGCTGATTTTAATTGATTTAATTTTGCCTGTAGTTGGATAGTCAGTAATCGTACGGGCGAGAGATTCTGGATCGGTTTCGACGTACGATATTGCCGTGTAAAGACTGGCATCGTTATCGCCCGGAGCCACCGGATCGTCTGAAGGCTTCCAATTAGAATTGACACTCAAAGTTAGTATATCTCTTCAAAGCTATGAATGCTTTTCTTATTTAATGGACAAGAAAACGGCTCGTTAAAACCTAATTAACAAATTTTTCCCAATCTTTAATACTAAAGTGAAGCTTAAAATCTCTAAAAGTGACAAATTTGGGAACCGAGTCTAAAACAGAACTCTAAGAATTTAATTCTTCAATCTATAATATATCTCAGTAAAATATTGCAAAACAAAATCTTTCAATCAGCTTGGATTGTTGACTTCTATTACTTTTTTTTACAATTTACCCAGCGATATCTGATTCGATCATTGACTCGCATCATCATGAATCATCTGTCCTCGTCCCTACGGACTTAGTTGTTCATTGATTATAAGATAGCCTCGTATTTATTCTATCTTTTTGAACCAGATATGAGCAAGATTTTTTGCTAAATTTAGTCAGTTTGATCCTGGATTTAAATCTCAATCGGATCATTCCCCGGTAGTGTGGACTGACTACTATTAATTTGCATGGTATTGGTAAGACAATCAGTGACCGGTGTAACCTAATATGTCGTTAAATCAAGAAGTAGAAGAAGAAGTCAGTTTTATCAAAGCAAAATGATGACTGCAAATTAGAAGGTACGTTTTTTTTAAATGAAAACTCTTGGATTTTTTCTATGCATGTAGGAAAGAAAATTCAGCTATGGAAGACAATACTTTTAATTACTAAGAAACGGCATTATGTACGATGAGGGTTACACTTCCTACACTTGTTCTCTACCTTCCACGATCAACTCTTTCCTTCCCACGTTCCTGCAAGTGTTTCAAAATCGATGAAAAATGATCACTTTTATGATCATTAATAATTTTCCTTCCTCTACAGCTCTCATTTGTAACAAGTCTACACGCGAGCGAATGTTCGTACCACTGTTTGGGAGGGTTTGGAAAATTAATGGCAAAACTCAAACGACTCTAAACATTGGTTGGAAAGCGACAGCGAAATCATCAAAATATGGGGAAAAGAATAGAAACAATGTTTGGAAAAAACAGTGCTTCAAACCTGGGTTAGAAGAAACACGAAAGCATCCGGCTGTTGGGCGCGAGAAAAAATAAATAGCCCCTCTCCCTCTCTCTCTCTCTGGCCCGTCACGCTGTCACAGAAGAGGATGAGGGAAATGATCACAAGATCCCAAAATGAGCTCAGAATAATGATCAATGGATTTTTATCGTGCGAATGACATGCACATGGCAATGCGGTACCTTTAGGTGATTTTTTGTTTTGCTTTCTGGAGATTTTTTTTTCATCACGATTATTTTTCAATAGAAAAAAAAACTCTACTATGTATCGAATTTGATCGAAAAGTAAGAGACGCACATAGTTTTATGATTTACAGCGATCGTTGCGAACGAAATTAGTGTAGCAGGAAAAAAATAATATTTTAAAATAAATTACATCGACCTCCTGTATATCCACAGCTGCACATGTTTGAGCGCTGTTAAGCAGTAATAATCGTAGTGAATAGGAATGAGATTAGTGAGGTGATTTATACGACGCGCACCAACCCGACCCGATCGTATCGCGCCGACGGAAGCAAAAGTTTTTGAACGATTTATGAACCAAACCGAAACAAAACGGCGATCTTCATACGAACGTTACGCTTCGACGAGCAGGAATGTGCTCAAGGATAGTGTGTGTGTGTGTGTGTGTCTCAGCGCCATTTGAAACCATATCAAAGTAGCGGCACAGTCTGGTCTGGCGCAAAGTCATCGATTTCATATTCGATTAGTGTCACAAACCGGGCCGCGAAGATCAGTCGACATCGATGGAGACGCCTGGTTGGTTGTAGACGGAAAGGGCAGAGCAAGAGAGTGTTTAAAATTTAAATTTTGCTTTTGGCTTGTTTTTGTTTTTTATTTTCTTTAAACATTTGTCCACTAAGGCCATTTTTGCACTCGTGTCCAAAGCATTGCCCAAATGTGGGTAAATAAAACAGAACTTGTTTTCCCCGTTTCAAGCGCCACGGAGTAGTAGTTTTTTTTTTGTTCGCTTTACCCCCGCTTCTTGTTGGGTTGTTCAGTTGCTCACACAAAAGAACTAATGCCGCCGGATAGCACCAGCGTGTGTGTGTGTGTGTGAGTGGAGTGTGCTTGGCTTTTGCGTGTGACAGACAAGTGGGACATAAATTAAAAACGAAGATCCACCGCTAGGTGACACGATGAGTGGATAGATGAATGAAAGCAAGCAAGCGGGAAAAGTGGTAAAGAGAAGTGTGTGGAAATTTGTTGAAATTTGAGACACCAAACAAAACGGAACCGCAAGAAACCTACAAAAAAAAAAAACGGAACTCGGCTGGTGTGCTACTAACCATGAGGCATTAGCGTATGCTGGATAGGATCAAACGACATTATCCACTGTTTAATGTTGACTGTTGGGGGTACTGTTTTTTATTTCTTTACTTTTTAGTGTAATGAGTTGCTGCAAGTGGAATGAATTATTACTTCATTTTTGTCGGATGTTGTTCGCTGGTTTAATTTCACGATTAAATTTGCGTTTCGCAGTCACCAATCTCCATCCTTTGTTTGATGTAGAAGTATTTACGTTACACTTTCGGTACATTGATTTTTATAACAAAATTACATAAAGTTTATCAGCTTCTATGCTAAAGAAAGGACTTGAGCATCCGTAAACCACTCGGAAACTAGTTAAAAAGCATATGCTCTGGTTTAATGCGAACTATAATTAATGCTATGTTTGGAGTAGTCCGGTAGCCGAGGTGGTAATAATACCAATCTTCGCATGAAAGGGCCACGCATCGAATCCCATTCGGACTGCAGAATTATCTTAAGGAAGACCGAAATTGCAGGCCAGAAAATGTCTTGAGGCATGATTATTTAACTACGTGGTATCAATAACTCCTATCTATATGACTAATCTACTAAGCCATTCGTTGGCTGACGCTGAAGGTCGTTAAACCCCAAGCAGATGAAACATATTCTTACTGAGCTCTTACGTGGCAATTACAGCCATACGAAGCCTCTTCCTGAGCTAGATTTGTGACAATTCTAGCCAAGTCTTTTTCAAAGGTCTACCCCAAGTGATTATGAGCCGGAAGAAGTGAGTCAGAGCACTGATAGATTCGGGAGATATAAGAATTCTATAAAGAAAAGCTTGCCAAACTCTGAAAAGGCATGCCAAGACCGTTTGAGGCTGCAACACCAAAGAATAAGGAGAAATCATAAATATTTATTAACTGAGAGTATAGAATTTTGTTTTTTTTTTTTAATTTCATAACAGGGACATAGACATAACAGTGATGAAGAAGAAGAAGAAGAAACACTTGACTTAAGAATTCATCAACTTAAACCCACTTCTAGCTGCAACTAGATAATTGTGACATGATCGTAACACCAATCGATCGCTTGTAACGTCAAGTGGCCGACAACAGGTTTTCAAATCGACACTATCCAAACGCACTGCAGCTATCAAATTCCAACCGTAACGGGGACAAAGGCAGCAAGACACCAAATTCCCCGCTTTTGGTGCGCATACATCACCTCGTGTGCGTGGTTCAAACCGGGGAGCCGATCCGATGCGCGTTCACCGAAACATGTGCGTTTTTGGTCGATCTGTTTGGTGGGAAAATGGGTCCAAATTCCCGCGCTTTCAAGCGATGATGTCATGTAAAACACAAAAAAAAGAAGGGCAGGATTCTCCCCCTAACAGCATTCTCCCGCCGCCTGTGCCCTCTTCCAGGCAGTTGCGTTAAACAAAGAGCAAACAGGCAAGCATAACGGAACCGCGGGGTGGGATGTTTGATCCGGGAGGGATGCTTTTGTTGTTGGAGATGTGGGGGGTTTCGCTTTTTCTTTTTTCTACATCGTGTTCAGCGTAATGTGCGTCCTCCCCTTTCATGGAATGAATGAGTTACGCCATCTTAATCCGTGAAGTAGAGTACACATACGATGCGATACGCGAAACATGTGTTGATTTGTTCCACACCGAGGCTGAGCGATGATCGTTTGGGGCGGTAATAAACCGAAGTAGAATTGGAAAATGATCACGTCATTTAAAACATTTATTAACCAATAATTTATGTTGCTCTTATTTTTACTTGTAATTTATGAAAACGAAGTATTGAACCTGCGATACCCACCCATGACCCCAAGCCCAGGGACAATTTTCATGTAATGTATTGGAATTATTTCTTCTGTATCACTCTTCAACGTCGTTTTACTGGACTCTTTCTCACTCGATTTCCTTAATCCTTCTTTCTGCATGTGTGAGAGACAATTTCTTCACCCCAGCAACGTTTAATAGGGAACATACACCCATAAAAACTACCAGCAGAACCCGAACGCGTGAGAAATTATGTTGCGGTTTGCGGATTCTCTTCGCAAGAGTTTTGCATTATTTCTCACACATGCTGGGCGTGGTACGGGAAAATGGGACAGGATTTAAATGCAAGCATTCTTTACGTCTTGAGACATTCTCTCGCGGAGATGCAAAACGCACCAAACGATGATGATTGACGGATGGCCAGAGAGAGAAGGAGGGAAAGACCGGGATGCGCTGAATGCTGGCTGGCAGTTAATTAACATCACATTTTATGGTAACCTCGAAAGGAAAGTGAACCGGTAGAACGAAGAAGGTACAGTACAGAAGAAGTAAAAATATAGCTGCTTATGCAAACATTCATGCTGGGAAAAAGACGCTTAGTTCTTAACATTGCATCGATCGGAAAGTGGTTTAAGAGCTGAACGATGTGTGTTTACCTTCTTTATACATTTTTCTTGCATATTTTTTAATCCTTCACAGGAAACTTTGTTTACCTTTTATCTACTTCTGATTAGGTAAAACAATTTCAAACGTTTCGTAGTTTTTTAAATAAATTTAAATTTATTTTGCCTGCTTTTGTATTAGTTTTTATTTTTTTTCATACATTTTACAGTTTTTGTTACATGTTTTCTGTTATATTTTATTTTCTTTTTATTCTAAACTTGCTCTTTAGCTTTACACGATTAATCTTTGAGTATTATTTCAATTTTATTATTAAATTTCGGAGTTCCTTGGTTGTATTAATTTTTATGTACGCTCATTTTATTACAGTTTTACTGCAATAAGCTTAGTTTTTCATAAAAAATTATAAAAAAATTCCGAATCCATACTCCCGATTCTTTTTTTGATTTAACAAACAAAAATCTAACAAGTCTTATTACATATTGTGGTGGGAAGAAGAATATTTGTATTCTCAGTCGCCATGTGGTGGGAAGAGGAGATTCACTTCTCTCTGCCTGTCTGTGTGTGATTGTCGAAGGCTTCCAAGACCGCTTTATTTATACCCAATCTTACAATAGTTTTTGGTCGTTTTTGTAACCAATATTATTTCTTAGTGGTTGTTCTTATTGCTATTGCATTTCGTACAAAAATATTTACGTAAGCATAAAATGTGTCACGGTGCGATTGATTGCTGCACTTGCAAGAAATGTGTCGGATATCATTTGTCGTTGGATCTATATGCTTGCTATGCATGAAGTTACTTGTTTGTGTTTTGTTGTTTTGTGTTGCTGACCACTGTCTAGACTCGCTGGTTGTTTTGAACTGATATCATATTGCATTGCGTCGCTCGCTAGCCGGGTGCGCTGGTAAGTGTTTGAATGTTCATGTTAAGGCGTGCGCGTGGTCAAAATAGCTGAATGTACATTTCTCACGCTCTTGGCTAATGCAGGTTATTTGTTAAATTGGTGAATTTCTGCTCACCGTATAATGCTACGTAAGGCTTGTTGTATCCGAAATAATGTATACTCTAGTGAGATGTTTAGCAGATATGCTACAATATTAAACGCATCATTTATAAGAGCTGATTCACAAAACAAAAAAAAAAAAAGACTTGTTCAAACAGAGCATGACATCATTTCCTAATTCCGTTCCGTATTTTTCTTCTTTTCTCAACTACATTCATGTTGTGTGTGTGTTTCTTTTCTCCTATTCTTCATGTTAACTGAAATAATTAGACAAATAAAAGGCGCGCTTTGTATCGTTCAGCCGACCTGTCATCACTCGATCCCGACACGCTGATGCCTTGGTCCCTCTATCGCGTAACGTGGATTCATGCCACGTCAATGTGTGTCAAGGGGATCTAAGACATTCCGGGACCAAACTCCATTGCTTTATGGCTGCAACGTTTAGAACGCGCTACCGTGGTTTGACTACCGCGGATATCATAACGAGCAAATTCCCGGCAACGCGTGATCGCCTCTTAAAACGATCATCCCCGTAGGAAGTCTAGTAACGCTCAAGTGGTCGACGAAGTCAAACGATGTGAAGAAAAGTGTGCATCGGTGGAAATTTATCACCTTCCGACTCACACGCACACACACACACAAAAGACAAAAACTCCTTTTACGTTAGGGAGAGTTCCGATTTTCCGACGCGCGATGCTCACGGTACCTGTCCTTTGTCGGATGTCTCCGCTTGTCTTAGGTTAAGGAAAGTGTCATTTGGCTACACTTTACCATTAACGTTGATCCACGGCTGATCGTTCCGCAGGGAGATTCAACCATAGGACAAAATGGTAGATGATTTCCGCGGGAAAATTCGAATCAAGCGTGGAATGAGTTTTTTGTTGTTGTTGTTGTTGCCTTCCTTTTGCTCCCATTTCTCAGTCACTTCACGGGGCTGCGTGTCAGAAAAACAAGTGTCAAAAACGAGACAACCCTCCCTCGGGGACGAGGCATCGGCGGAAGCACTGCCATCTGGCAGCTGGCGCGGACATACACGAGAACGATCAGCGTGATGATTGATCGGCTTTACACTACCACCACCAAGCAGTATTGGAGAGGGTGAAACACGATGAACGATTTTTAATTGACTTTTTCGGGAAGTAGTTTGTCCTCTGTATGGCCATTTTTCACAGCGCTCTGCCGGGGAGGCGCGCGTTCCGTTCCCTTTGTTCGGTACGGTCGAGAAAAATTATGCGTTTTAATTAGCTTTTGATCGGTTTATTTGGTTTTTGGGGGTTTGGAAAAGCTGGAAAGTGAAGCAGACGAAACGAATCGATCGTACTCGGCCGCGGACGTGGAATTTATTGTTTCTAGAAGGTATTTAAATGAATGAATGGAAATGGTAAGCGCGCCCCGTTTGTTTATTATTGCAAGGGAAAATTTAATTTGCTCCTTACTGCCACGGAAAAGCGATGGCAGAGTGTATTAGCTATGCAAGTTTTCCATCCACAAAAATTGAGCAACTGATCGTTCTCGTCGGCTCAGTCGTACGCCAGATCGGCCAGGTCGGCGACTGATGGTAACCGACTTTAATGGCATAGTTTGGCTCTGTTCGCTCGGCTTCGGGACCGCTCCATTTCCGGAAGCTGTTAAAAGTGTCTCTTTATGGGGTGTAATAAATTTCGTGCGTTTTTGTTGTCAGCGTCGTCAGGCGGCGTCACCACTGTAGTGACTTTGTCCAGCTTTGTCCGCGTGTAGGAAATGGCACGAAGATCGAGAACAGAGACATTAACCCGGCGGGCAATTTTGAGGGAAAAATGACAGTAAGTGAAGAGATGGTTCTGGTGGCATGATGAGTCATGGCTGCACGATGACTATGTGAGGAAGATGTTAGAATGCTAGAATAAAGTTAGTAGGAAGAGTAGTCTAGTTCTGGTAACAGATTCAACAAATTGTCCTGGATATACCGTATATCGCGACGACCCAGTGGTCAAATCGTAGCGTCGGCTAGTTTCTCGACAAGCCACAAATAATTTGATAAGATTTTTTTAGTTGAAATTTATTCCAAAAATCTCATTGATTAGTGCTTTCATAAGATTGGTGATCTTCTATAAAATATTTATCTCCAAACGTGCCATAGTCCAAACGTGCCATTGTTTCAAAGTTCAATTAGAGGTTTGCTGCGGTCTTATGGCTTCTAGATGAAGGTTATAATTTTCGGAGGATCACAAGTCCAAACAGAAAAGTATCATAAAAGAAGATCATTCTCCTTCTTCTTTTTAACAGAAATAAAAAACCTCTTGGAGAGCTTGAAGAAGGTGACATGTTTGATGACAATTTTGTAATATTTAGTAGGACAATGAGGACACTAAGTTCTAGTTGTTTCCATTCAATGTCATTTAATGCTTTCAAATGAGAGCAAAAGATTGTTTATGATGTCCAGAAGTCCCAGGGGAATCCCAGGGATGTGTTAAGCAGTTTAAGTTAAGTTGCCAAACCCTAAGGTTTAAGCTACAAATATTCAAGATCATAGATCTTAGTAGATCGGATATTACTGGAGATCTTTAATCACGCCAAGATATCCAAGAAGTCTCATATCATACTTCCGTATCAAACATACAATTTGAAGGGTTCCTCAACAATACCGGGGACTGTAAACAGTACAGCAACCTTTTCCTACAAACTTCCCGAAATCTTATTTTTCCAAACAAAAAACCCATCCGTCGAGGAAATCCACAGCAAAATCCCAGACCCGTCGAAAAACCCCTATCCACTGGTACAGCGGATACATTTAAACGAACTTCCCAGGCCCAGGGGTATACCCAAGGGTTGCGAGTTCATTAACCAGTCCATCTTCACCGTCACCGGTGAGTAAAAGAGGGCTGCAACAAGTAACAGGATTCAGGTGGGAAATCCTGTTATCTTCCCGCATTTCGTACCTGTACTTCAGACGCTAAACGCGAACGACTTTCGATTGCGAACCGCCCTACCTCGTCCTGGGTACGTAATTTCCCGCGCGTCCATTAGTACCTTGTGAGGACCTTTTCGATGGGCCGTTTGTTTGTTTGTTTGTTTATTTGTATTTCGGTTTATCTGCCACCTGAAACTTGAGTCTGACACATTTGTTCTCTTCTCATCTGTGTCCCATCCACAGGTACATAGACTTCCTGTACCGGGTGCTGTCCAACAACGAGATGCCGGCGATGCGCGAAGAGCACAAAAATATGGCCGTTTCCGGAGGAAATTTACAGTTCAGCGGTAGCGGCATACTGGCGCACGAAAAGCTAAGCTATCTGTTCAGCGTTTGGCGCATGGAAGGCGACTGGAGCAATGGATCGTCCGGTGGGGAAGGGGCGGAGGTAGGTGAGAATGTGAACGGTGGCAAGGAATGACTAGACGGACGGTTCCGGTTTCGATGAATCCGGAACAGGCGGTGGAAAGAGCCTGGTGGTTCATTTTTCATATCGGTAAGAAAAAAAAACGTTAAACGTTACATTGAGTGGAAAAGGTTTTCCAAAATAGAAAACGTGAGGTTTCCAGTTGTTTTGTTTTCCATAAAAGAAAAGTATTAAACATTAAACGCTAAGAAGGCAGTTTAGTTTATCAGTGGTTAGTTTGGTTAGTTTATTATATTAATTTCCAATCAAACAATTTATTTCCAAGAGCTGTAGGAGGCAGTACAAACACGTCTGTGCAAGTAACGCGTAACGGCTAGTTTCCAAAGAGCATATGTATGTTTGATTTTTTATCCTTAACACTATTTTTAATTCAAATTTAAATGAAGAAAAAAGCGACGAAGCGAGGCGAAATTGAAAAAAGAAACAGAAAAGCGTTGTTTTGGAAAAAAAACTCTACATCTGTATCAAAATCTCGCGATCAGTACGAGCGCAACTACATTTCCATACATATAAGCGGCTAATTTAAGGGATTTAATTTTAAGAAACCGATACAAAATCAAAACACCTTACTTCTTAGCATGGAAAGGCACGCAAACATTTAAATTATGCAGCCGTAGTGATAAGATTCTGCGCAACATTTACTTTATAGTCTCGTCGATTGAGATATATATTTTTTGAACGTTAAATTATAAGGAGTTCGTTAAGCAAATCGATCGATCAGCCACTGTTTGCATCGATTGCAAACAGCTGAATTGACCATTGACAGATTAGCTTATCTGGAACTGAAACTGGACGGAATTATAACTTAGAAACAGTTTGGTATAACAGATGCGTATACCTTTTAACACTAGTTTCTAATTTATTCCGCTTGCTTGTCTAGTTTCGTTTACTTCTATCACTGTACAGTAAATTTTAAGTAATGCGCCCTATTTTGATATAAGAAATATTCCTCATCTTTTTAAATGTTCTATTTTCTTTGTAAGAGTTTTGTTTTTTTCTTCTAATGTTATGTTTATTTTATAATTGTTCTCAACATGAGCTATTAATTGTAGCCAAAAACGAAGTAAGAGAACATGCAATTAGAACTTTTCTTGCAAGAAAAAATAAAAATAAAATAAAATTCCACATTTGAAAGCGCAGTAAATTATACGAAGAACAACGGGAATAAAACAACGTAAAATGGTAAAGCACAGGGCAACGAGAGCTGAGAAAAAGTTGATAAATTTATCGAATCGTGGCCCTGATCCTGTAGAATTGCATCACGTGACGATGGTGTTGTTACATTCAAACTAAAAAAGGGTAAAAAAAGGCACAATAAAATACAACAAAGGAATCTTTCAAATAAAAGTTTTGTTTTTGTAATTGGGATTTCTATTGGAGACCTTCGCCAGAGAAGTTCGAATCAGTTCGTGGGAAAGAATGATTTAAAATATCCGAAATTAAACACACCGTGTCGGTTAAGTCAACCTACACTAACACACGTCGTTTGCCGCATTACTTATCCGAAAAGGGGGGAGGTAAAAATTTTCCCAAACCGAACCGAAAACACAATAATTGTGAAAAATCGACGCCTGACAGCGCTCCCGTATCCGTTCTGCTCCGAGCGAAGGCGTCGTGTGTCGCTTTTTGTTGCTTTGGAATATTATTATTTTGGCACCAGAAATGTAAAAAAAGAGAACGGAAATCACCCACACTCTCCCCCCCCCCCCCCCTCTTGGGGGATCCAACAGGGATTGGTAAGTAAAAAAGGGTTCTCGAGTTTTCTTCTATTACTTCTCACCGCCTAAAAGACGCATCCATCAGCAGTAAAAACAAAATATTTTGGCTAATGGATTGAGGAGGAAGAGGAAGGGTTTGCTTAACTTTTTTTTATTCTTATAGGACGGCCTGGCCGTCCAGCAGATTAGCTTAACTTATTTGTAAATTAAATAATGTTTTAGAGTAAAGAAAAGAGAAGAAATAACGCAGTTGTACGCCATGTTTTAAAAACAATTATGGCCGTTTGATATGAAACCAATCGGGAACGTGTAGTAAGGGCAAAATGTAGAATGCAAAATGGAATGTTCTCGCCAAGCTAAATGAAAAGAAAAAAGGTAAATTAAAAAGCAAAATACAGAAGAAACGCAAAAAAAAGCAAACCAAAAATGGCTACAGAATATAAAAACGCAAACGGAAGATAAAGCAAAGCGAGCAATCAGCGCCATTTTCGAGACGTACCTCTTGACTAAAGGTCAAAACTTTTGAGGGAACGCAAGTTCCTTGCATTCTCGGAAGGCAAACCCGGTCGGCGAGTCGGAGCTCGTCCCCTTCAAAAGGACCTATAAGGCAGGCAAGACATTCCTTTAATGTTTGGGTGTTTTCTTTTACTGCTTCGTTCTTCGTTTAGCTACAGTTCGTTTGATGTGTTTCTTCTTCGTTAGCCTTCCCATGATGGTGGTTTTACATTTTGTTCATTTTTAAAATTCATTTCAAATCATTATTTTTGGACCTTTGAATTTGGATTATAATTTTTGTTTAGTTAATTCACTTCATTCTACAGTATTTATACTCGTAGCAAATGAATGTTTCTCGTGTTTCACTTTATGCTTCTCAACCCCTTTCCAAACCTTCATTTTATTTTGTCCATCACTGTGCTCAGTTGCGCCCTCTGCTCGTGTGACCTTAGTTTGTACCATTTTTAAATAAATCATTCATGCGCATTGTTAGGCGGCGACGATTGCACACTACCGGGCGTACAAACCCGGTTGAACTGGTAGGTGTACCAAGCACGATCATATTTCGTTCGCTTGCACCGTGTTTGGTTTTCGGTGTTTAGGACAGAAGGCAAGAAAAAGGCCCAAAAAATAGTTTAATTAACTTCTAAGATTACTTCTTCACTGGTGCGTTCGGTGGTGCACCGGTATGTGCGAGTCCCTTTTCAAGCTAAACCCAAACAACTGACACCGTGTTAGTGGTTGGTTGAAGGGCGATTGTGGTTCCATAAACTACCGAACGATTGTTTATGAGCATTGAATGTGGCGTTTGGATTATGAAAATTTTTATTTTTATTAATATGAAAATATTCTTTTCAAAAAGCATAGCATTTTGAATTCTAAAAAAAAGCTTCATAACTTCAAAAATGAAATTAATGACTTAATACCAATTGAAAAAAAAAAAAACACATAACCTAAACAGTATAAAAAAATGAAAAAATATGATTTATTGTTCTTTGATTTTGCAGCGCAAAAGGCTAATTTATTACTGGCATGTTGTACATAAAACCGAACCGATCGATATTTATGATCCGATCTGGTGCGATCGAGGCGATTGAGTTATGAAATGTGTGCTCTACAATATTTTTCCCAGTCGCTGCCAGCATCTAGAACGTTGAAGCATATAATATTCTTCCCATCGAACTGGCACCGTACAGAAAGGTGACACTGGATCAAATAAACAATGTCTGATTGAAGGAAAAATCCAAAAAAGAATTAAAAAAACGCCGATTTTTCGCTCTTTGTTTACATTTCAAGCCGGCTTGAAACCGCCCCATCCGAGGGATATCGAGCAGGGTAAACCATGGGCCTGGCTGTTCGGGTTCGAAAGGGGCCACCACCGCATTAAATGAAATTGTGGGAATTTTTTGTACCCTTTACCACCCTTATCAACTCCTTCTTCCTCTGGCCGTTTCAGCCGGCGTGGGTGGAGCTGTAAATATTTATGAAAATGGAGAAACCTGGTGTTTAATTAGGTGCCGTCGTTGTTGGAGTTTTATTCCTGCTCTTTATGGATTGTCTTCTGTCAGTGAGGCGCTTGTTGATCCGTCATCGTTTACCGTTTTGTTCTGGCGCACTGGCGTGTTAATTTGTTTGTTGGTGTGTGTTTTTTGATTGCACGCAAAAGGGATTTTTTTCTTGTAGTAATACGTGATGATGTAGCGTGTTACAGTCACAATTTGAAGGGATCCTTATCATGCAACGAGGTAAATAAAGATATTCCGGTGGAAAAGCAATAGAAGTTTTAGGCAAAATATTAATATTGTTGTGTGCTACGGTTTTGGCTCACATTTTTATTAATGCAAAACATGCAAGAGTGTCCTAGTCTTAAAAAAAATAGCAACACAGAAAAATATGGCGTGCCGTGATAGCTCTTTTTATTGTGAGAGCGAGCTATAGAATTCCACCATGTAACCATATTATTAGAGGTTTCAGCAGGTGAGGTTCTTTTTCATTAGCTACGATATATTAGACCAAAACACAACCAAAAGCTTAAGTAGACCGCGAATGATAGAGACGCTAGTCTTCACACGACAGGAACGGGTCAATTTCCATCCGGACCGATCCTCCGCAGTGAGGACTGACTATTCGATGACCGGCGAAACCTTGGTGACGTGACGGTTGGTAAGCCATAAGAACAAGGCGATATCAATGAGACTACGACATTTTGCATCCGTTGAGTGATGCCTGCCATCCTTATTTGATGCCTGTCATGACTGAGCAGTAAGCAATCATTCAGAATAGATTTTATTTTCTTGGACGTCTAAATCGGATGATCGCTCCCAAACACAATGTAACCAAGGACTTAAAAAGCTGGAAAATGCAACCATAAAATAATATAAAATATAGATTCTATAACAGCCCTGGTCAACGATTTAGAGGCATCAGCGGCACCGGTCTTCACGCGGCAGGATCGTGGTTCAAATATACCATTCGGCCCGTACCACCGTAGTGAAGACTGACTTTTCAATGCAACTACTTGGTATCAGCATGTTTAGTAAGCCACTAGGTAACCGGCGTTACCTAGTAGGTCGTTCAACTAAGAATAAGAAGCATATTACAACTGAAAGCCACTAAAACTCTTTTTTAAGGAAAAAAAAAACAGAACAACCTATGTAGATCGGGTTTGAGACTCTTCATCGCGATCTCCTTGTCCAAAACATCAGATAGGAAATCATTCCAATCCACAGATCAAAGCATAATTTATTTTATCATCTTACATGCAGCATCCTACAGAAAATCAAACAGTCACCTTTTTTACTATATTGTTATTAGTCCGCGGGTTTCGGGCTAGACATTTGGGAAAATATTTACGATCAATGCTCTGGGATGTCAGCACAAAAAAGGGAAATCAAACGTAAGACACACGTTCATCTGCACTCAAATTTTGATAATAAACACTAGCAGCCGTCTAGAACGGAACGGAATAATATCCAACGCAAGCAAAACAACGGCACAATAATCTGTCCACCAAAAACATTATTCCAGTGCAAGCAAGCAAATGCTGTACTTTGAAAATTTTGCATTGAACTACTGACTGAACGGTAGACGAAACAAACACGCAACAACCGCAAAGGAAAACACACACAGCCAGCCGAGCATTGTTGGAGGGCAAAAAAGAAAGTCTTAACACATGTCCACAGCAAACGTTTAGGACGATGTTGCTTCGTTTTTCCGGATGGATCGTGATGGGGGAGTCTGCCGTTCACGAAACCGATAAGACGTCGACGGATAAGGGAGGGGCGGGTGAGAAGATGGATCGAGACGTATTGACTGCACCTGCACCGACTGTTACTGTCGCTTGATGCCGCT
This sequence comes from Anopheles maculipalpis, assembly GCF_943734695.1. Classification (NCBI taxonomy): domain Eukaryota; kingdom Metazoa; phylum Arthropoda; class Insecta; order Diptera; family Culicidae; genus Anopheles; species Anopheles maculipalpis. The sequence goes on from NC_064871.1 coordinate 89,377,530, forward strand.
AGACATACGCTTATTTGAATGCTTTTGTTTTCTTTTGCTCTTTCATTTTTACATCCCCATTGCCGACAAAACCGAGTAAAACTGTGTCGTAAACATATCCGGTCGGAAACTATGCTTCAGTTTTATGTCTGTAGTTACTGGACACAGTGCTAATAAGCATCCATAGAAACGAACGGTTTTGTATTGATAAATGTGTCATTCCAGATGAGTTTATGTCTTGTTTGCCAACCAGTCGCCAGTCCACTCCAAGTAAACAGTGCTTATTGTTGTCGACTTTGAACTGTTCTTCACTCTTCTTGTAGATTTAATTGTTAGAATAATTGCTCGTAACACTAGTAAATGTCTACCTTGATGTATGTCTGCAGCAATCGAGTGTAGGAACTAAAAAGTTTGGAAAAGTATCCAGAAGTATAACATGATTAGTGACATGAGGTACAAGTTGACCTCAACCCACTCAAAAATTGAAAACTAAAAGGCTTCAGACGACACGATGATAGCAACAGAGTTCTCGAATGGCGTGTATTCCCAAATTCGACGGGGTACAATAAATTTATTATGTCAATTTATTTAGATCAAGTATAAACTATGAAACTTCACAATACGCGAATTTCTTCGAACCCCATTATTTTCGTACCTCGGGAACTATATTTGGTTGTTGTGCGGAAGCCATTTTAGGCATATTTTATCTGTTCAGTCAGTGTGATATAAAGATGTACATTCTCACCGGTACATTAATATGTCACCAAGATCTTACATTACATTTAACGATCAATGGGCACTGCAACAACCAGGAGACCGGGACACAGCAACAGAAGTACCTTTTCGCGTGTAATTTACATCCGCCCGTGACATTTTGCAACAAATGTCCGTTGTAAACTAGTGAATAGTTCTCAAAACTACCAAAACACACGCACACACATTGGAAATGTTCTTGTTCATGACTTAAAAATATCTCTCCGAAGAGTCAACTCACCCGACCGTAACAGTCGATTCGTCGGTGATTGGCGTTTTGTTCTTGTACCCCAAGCTGGTTCATGTCCATTTAAAAGTTGGTGCACCGATGGTTGCTTTCTGCCCAGTTCTTGGCCGACGATACAAAACCGTACACCGAGATGACATGCTTACGGATCGCTCCCACCGCTTTTAATGGAGGTTGGGAGGCCTCAGATATTGGGATCGTTCCGTTTTGCCGGTTTTTTTTTTTATTGCAAACATCTGGTGTCCAGCTGAAGTGGCGGAAGTGTCCGTGGAAGGGAATGGAACAAGAAGAATACGATGATGATGGTCGGCAGGAGGGATTTCGATCCTGATCGGACTCCGAAGATGTGCAGAGGTATACGCATTTTTGCGCATGTTTCCGTGCAGCAGATCATGCTGCGTGCGTGTGTGTCTTTTATTGTTTTTAGTTTCGCTCCGTTATGCATCCCGTAGTGATTCAGTGTTGGAGAATTGCCGACCAGCGTAGCTTTAATGTCGGCATGAAACATGCTACATTTAAAGACATCTAAAATACATGGTCCAATATAATTTACAGCAAGGGGACCGAGGAGGATTACTCCTTCGAGTCTTTGGTGGTCTATTCACTTCATTCAAGTATCCTAGTCCTTCCGAAAGGGTTCCAGGGAAGTTAGACAAAACGTAAAATGATCTTGGCCCAGAATATCACCACAGTTGACAGGCCGCATTCAAAGGATGGCTTAGGTTCCGGTACTTTCGGCTAGAATGTTCACCAACGAGATACAAGGCGCCTAGAAATTGGAGATAGAGAAATCCTTACAATAATAAGCAATTGGCTGTGAGCAGAAACTCATAAACATTCGATCGGTTTCATCGGAAACCGGAACCTTGATCCGGGGTTGGTTAAAAGATAGGTTGCATAGAAACTCCGTAAAAATAATAGACTTGTCATGCCTTCTTGACGGTATGATTGACATTGAAAAGTCGGCCTCTGGTGATGCTTGAGTACTAGAGTTAATTTGCATTTCCTTTGTTGCTGGATCAACCCCCCGCGTCGTCATATGGCGAGAATCAAGGTTAAAGTAAAGAAGTAAAAACAAGCGCTAAAGGATCGTAGCAGATAAGAACGCAATGTGAGTAAAACATTTCAACGATATAATTTGAGTCTAAATTCTATACTCCATTGTACATGCTTATGAATGTTTGCTTCAAAAAATTTATTCGCCAGAATGACAGCTTCCAGTAGGATATTCATCTTCACATTTATGTGGATCATTTCCAGGCACGATAAGAAAGAAACATTTAAGAAAAGCAGAATAATTTCAATATCGGGCTGTTTTCAGGTCTTTTCCCTTTTTTGTTTGGTGAACATCTTCGAAAAAAAAAAATGTTCTAAATACTTTATTCGTCGTTGCAGGCAACTGTAAGAAAGATTGCGCGAAGGAAGGATTTTAATCGTGGCATTCGTGTGTTGTTTTCCAAAGTTGTTTCCTTCATTCCACGATTTTCCCATCCGCCTAACCGGTGTAAAGCCGTGAAATGCAGCCGAAGGAAATGAAGGAACGAAAACAAAAAAACACATTTTTTTTGTAATGAGCTACGGATGATAAATTTTCATCAAGCAAAACCGTAAATCCCTGGCCCGTCTTTGCGAAGCAGGAAAATGGGAGAGTGGATAAAAAACAAGAAAAAAAGAATGTCTTTTTTTTGGGGGAATGAGATGCAATTGCGCTGCACGAAGGGGAGTTTGGTGTTTAAATTCAAGTAAAAACAACGATTTTTATGGGTGTCAGTGTTACCCCTAGTTGATGCTGAGCTACAATTATGAGTTGAATTTTAAATTATAAGGTGAAAAGTCGAACTATTGGAAAATGGCTTCTTTTTACCACAATAAAAAGGGGGAACAACGACAACGACACAATCGTAGGCGAACGCGGTGAAGGGTGCGAAGCTTAAAAAACAATTAGCACATGATAAATGTTAGGTAAACGCACATAATTTGTGCTTTTATTACTTGCTCTTTACCGATGCTGGAGTGTTTTATGGTGTGAAAACACACAAACCTTTGGAAAATTGCTTCCAGATTGTGTGGGAATCTCTTTCACTGGAATTGTCGAATGCCGAATAGGAGGAATTACGTATCGGGGAGCACGGTCCAGGTGAGATTAGAACCCAGATCAGGCGTGCTGATCAGTCCGGTAATTACATACCTTTTCTATGACGTCTTGATTATGACGATTTGAGGATGTATCAAAACAAGTTTTCTTCGACAAATTTAAATTTGAAGGAAAACATACAAAAAGATAATAGAAGAAAGAAAGAAAAAAAAAGTTGGTGGAAAAAAATAGGTTGAATTTTCCTACCCCAAAGGAGCAGGAAAAAACTGCTCGAAAAATAGAATAAAAGCACACTGCTCGAAAATAAGTTTCCTTGCATTGACACTAGATGGCGCTGTATAGCTGCACTGTGGGTTAGTTCGATGTTAGCAGCAATCATACAATTTTTGGGTTTACTTTTTATTCATCTTAACGAATAGTTTACCCAGGAAAGCTGCTACGACGGTTGCGAGCCACAATGGACGTGGTGCGGTGCAATTTGAGAGTGTTGTAATGCTGCTATCATTTGTCATTTCATTTGTGGTTTCGCGGATGACATGGACATCATCGGAAGCGGATGTCTGTGGCGATGGCCAGTAGGATTGAATAGTGACAAAGTATCTGCTTACCGGAAGCTCTCACCATAATAAAACCCGATGAAGAAGCCGATGATAATTTCGTGGTTATGATCTCTAAGTGATAGAGGAGGTCTTCAGTACAACTACCACGTGCCTGCTCCCTTACAAACTCCTGTGATCCAGAAATACCACGCTCCAAAAATACCACGAATGCTCGACCTATCGCACATTCGGAAGAGTCCTCTAAGAGTACGAGTCCTGCACTATAACGGAGGATGCTATAGATCGGATGCAACTGTGGACCAAGCTTCCTAGAATTGTATTGTCTACCTGGCCATGTCATCTTGACGAGCCTCAAGAAAAAGAAGAATAACTATGGCTGATTGCTGTGGTTTATTGTTGCTTCACACTTAATTGTAGTCAAATTTCCTAATTAATTTTGAATGTTTTATATAACACCTAATATTATGTACAATCATTCAAAGAAGACTCATTGAATTAAGATCAATTCTAAGTTTAGCTCAAAATCTACAAACCACAAATACGTTGAGACAGCTAGACATGGTGACTAACATTGATACATTTACAACCCCACAAAAACACACGATCAAAAAAGGTTTGATTAAAGCAAAAACGCTACGCAATTCTGCCATCTCAGTTTGGCACAAAGCTTTCACGCTCATTGTAAGTGCACGCAAGGAATAGGAATAGGATTATAAAAACTTGGCTCCATAAACATCCCAATTCTGCAGGTGTACAAAGTTGACGAAGCCCCAGTTCCACTTCTGAGACAGTTTATCCTTATCACAGCTTCTGATGAACAACTTTTTAGTGGCGAGATCCGCTTCAAGGCATTGTCCTAGATGGTCCTTACCGTGGATGATCATATTGGATTCCTAGTGTGGAAAGTTTACGAACAGAGCTTAAACACAAACCGATTGCACCATACTTCGCACAGTTTTACTCACATAATTATATCGCCACATTTGATTGCCCTGAGACTCGTGGCAGCTAAACAGTACAATCTCATCGTCCAGTTTGGCAGCATCTAGACACTTATCGTTGCTACGCACACGTATGTCCCGGTGGTAGGACAGCGTGAAGAACTGATTGTTCTGTGGGTGCGATTTGTTCACCGCGCATGTATACAATCCGATCGGTTCCTTCGCCTGGTGGTTCAGCGAGTCTAGGCAAAGCTTTGGATTGGCCATACTCTGCACCCGGCCGGATGCGAACGGTTGTGGATCGCGAGGTGGATAGCGCACGAGTAAATCCGGAGCGACCACTTCCAAGAACCATTTGAACGGTTTACACTGTAACCGTTCCCGCAGTTCTCGCTGGCTAGTTAAATCGCCCGGCTCCGTCTTGGCAAACTGTGGATTACGCTCGTACAGAAATTGGCTGTACTCATCCATCCACACTTCCGCGACGCGCTTGAAGTTTCGTACCACAAAGTTAACGCCTCGTGGATTGCCGAACGGTGCGTACCCACGGTAGACGTGTCCGACCCGGGAGCAAGGTGCATCGACCAAGCGTCCGCCACACTGCCAGATTTTAAAACTTAGCTCGTACTGTTCACCGCCCCAAATATCTAGGCCCTCATCGTACCCTCCGAGCTCCCAGAAGAATTTGGCACTGATAGCGAACAGTCCGCCAGCCATTACCGGACTGTTGAAGGGTTTCGTCGGATCGTCAAGATCGCCGGGCAACAGAGGTAAGCGCTTGTAGTAGAACTTCCAATCGAACGCACCACGCTTACCTTCGTCTTGTGACCGGTACTGGAACGTGTCGTGAGCGATCACATCGATGAAGGGGCAGACGCACGTTCGGTAGTCTTCCGCGATGGGTTCTACAACAGATCAGATCAGAATTGCTCATCGCTCTGTTAATCGAAGCGTTCCCAGTCACATACCCAACAGTGGAGGAAGCCAGTTGGTGTTGACTTCTGTATGAGAATCCAGCACAATCAGCACATCGCCACGAGCCTCCCGAGCTCCAGCCATTCGAGCAACAATCAATCCAGATCGCTCGGGAAGATCCACTAGCCGCACCTTCGGACCCAGTTCCGATTCCACAAACTCTCGCAGAGGTGTCCAAAGAAATGGTTTTGTACTATGATCATTTACCAGTATGATTTCCTTCAGTAGCGAAGGTGGAGATCGATTCAGAACACTGTACACGGTCCGAAGAAGAGCACTCCAGTGCTCATTGTAAAAGATAACGATCACACTAACCGTTGGAAGTTCCTTAAGATATTCCTTCGTACGGCAACTTGAAAGAGATGGTCCAAGATAGTAATGGAAGTTTTGTATCATCACCCCGCGGTCTCTCCTCTCTCTCTCTATACTTACCTCGGATGGCGTATGTCCGGTACCGAACGATTTAGCGCGATCATGTCACTAACGACCGCCGAATAACCGTTCTCTTTAAATAGCTTATCGTTGAGTGCGATATCTTTTTCGCTGGTCAGTTTGTACGGCCGGCCCTGCTCACCCGGTCCCACCCGTTTCCGCTCTTCCTCCATCAGTTCGTAATTATGCCAGTCCATCTTTTCCCCATCGATATTGCGGCGCAACGCAAAGAACTCGTCACCATCGTCGGTGTAGCGGTAGTAGAGCGTACGCTTGAAGTTATCCAAATTTTCGTACTTGTGAATGATCAGCAGCACCGTGATTATAACGCAGCAAACGATGAACAGTAGCTTCACGATCAACTCACCGAAAAGGGGCTGGAGAGGGGAAAGGGGGAGAGTGTTGGAGAGACAGAATGTTTGATGAAAACAAAACAAATGCTTAAATACGCCAGAATGGAATATTTGGAAGGAAAAGCAAGAAAGCAAGCCAACAGTTTTCGAACTACGACTTATTAAAGCAGCGTGATATAGGATCAAATGATGACCAATCAAACATCAAGAATGTATTCATAGCATCGTCCCGAATGTTTGAGTGCAGACAAAATCTCGCGATCTAGACGTGACTGGCGTCATGAAAAACTTTTTTTCATCGTTTTCTTTTGTGTTTTGATTTTGACCTTAGCAAAAAAAAAACCGTTTTAAGTTGTTTAAAGTAACGTTCAATTATGATCAATGTGGAGTTCGAAGGAAGCACATCTTCAGGTGTTGAGACGTTTAAACAACGATTCAATTCTAACGCCCCACCATCTGACACAAATTGACAGGAATCGGTCATTCTGGGCAGGTGTTACGTACGTGCAGGAGGATCGAGTGAGAACGATCAACCGAGAATTGAAGCATAAACCAAACTAATCGAACGATTGGCAAAAACAAAAAAATAATACCAAACAAAAGAAGACATTCAATAATTGAGAGAACAAGCTCTGCTGATGCTCGCCGATTGTAACCTTGAAGAACAGTAGCAGAACATCCTTCAGATGCTAAACCAAACGAACTTGTACTAAATAAATGCCATATTGTTATGCAAAATAAATTGCGATTGATGAGAGACACGCGGTGTTCGGTAGAGTAATATGCGTTTGATAAATTTAATAAATATTAAGTTAAACAGTACTACGTAAGAAGCGCGTTAGGAGAGTCTTGAGATTGGCAGAAACAGCACAGCGATTGAGGTTAATGTTAAATGTGTCGAAATTGCAAAAACTATTAAAATAAAATGTAAGTACCCTAACGAGGGGCAACTTGGTAACGTGGTCCAAAATTTTTCTTTTTATACACCAAAAACACAAGACTTAAACGATCGCGACAGACACGCAGACCGACGAGTTGTATAAGGGCTCTCTCGGATGGGCTTTTTTTGCTTCGTTTTTATCGTCAGCAGCGGTATGATGGCCAGCTTGCATCATAAAACCTGCCATCTAAACATGGCCTTGGTGGGTGGTTTCGACCGTAATTGCACGATTGTTTGGTCCTAAGGCTAGTACGTGTTATTTTCTTGGTGACACATGTGATGCAAGCATTATGAATAGTTATTTGCTTGTTTGGGTTAAGAATTAAAAAAAAATATTAAAAAGGTCCGGTAGAAGTGGCGACAGCGACACTGGGCCTCACACGGCTGGACCGGGGTTCAATTCCCATCCTGATCGTTCCCCCGAAGTGAGGACTGACTATACAACTACATGGTATCAGCAATTCTAGTAAGCCTCTCGGTGACCGGCTTGGCCTTAGCAGGTCGTCAAGCCAAGTAGAAGAAGATAATAAGTCCATGGAATTGTTTATGGAATCAACAAAATGAACCTTTTTTACACTTTCTATCAACTTGTGTAGTGTCCAAATCCAAAACCTTTTATCAAAACCCCCAATACATATTGCTTATCTTCGTACTCGTCCCTTTCTCCCTCTCGACCTCACTTACACTCACCCTCATTTCTCTTTTAATGATAAAACCTCGACTCGACTGCCGAGCGATTGGATTGTCGCCATTGTAGCCGCACTTGATAGTGACATCCGTTGCTTGGACACTCGGAAACCAAAGCAATACGCAATGTTTGCGCCCAAACCACCATTCGCTGGCGGCGTAAATACTCGTCTCGTCCAAACCCAAACAACCCCACAAACACCGGGAGGGCGATAAAATCTGATTTTATTAATTACAACCTGCCCTCATCGGCGGACGTCTCTCGGCTGCAGCCCTTCACAAGAACGTGCGCACAAACACATGTCCCAACAATGCACGATTAATGGGCATTTTAGGGTAATTTGTAGCTGTTGTAGCCCTCTAAGGGAGGGAGTGTTCGTGACGGAACAGTTAGTTTGCCGGTGGACGCTGTGGCTTATGAGAGAAGCATCGCGAGCTTGATTTTTATGACAATTGCTTTGAGCCTTAAAGTTCACCTAAAACAAGGCACGGTTTGCTGTTGTACTGTGGTAAAGAAGCAAACATTTATCATTCCACGACAAATGGACACACAAAGCCGGTGACGAAGGTATTTTGTCATCAGCACACTGAACGGAATTATTATTAGCGCTTTGTGCAAATATCGGTCTGCGTCGCAGGTTGGCAGACAACTGTGAAACGATGCGACAATCCACTGGTTCGATAGCGATCGTGTTTATTTTGCAAATCGAACGCAAAGCATCAAAACGAGATGATCAGAAACTCCCGGATAGCGACACGAATCAACAGCTTCTAATGGCCTACTCTTCCTCCCTATGTTCTGCCTGTGATCTGGAAGCGTTGGGTTCCGTTTTAGGTTCTTTTTCGTGAATTAATTAATTAGCGACGAGGCAGGTAAAGCGTAAACCAAGAACTGTTTTTTGCACACACACAACACTTTTAAGCTTAAGCAATCTGAGCAAGAAAAAAAACACCGTAATACTTGAGCCGGCATAAGAAAACACAAACGCACATACACTCGAAAGGGTGGTGGGAAATTCGTGGACAAGGTCGCTCGAACACGAGCTTAAGAAGATGTTGTGAATTTCCTGCCACTTTCCACAACACGCAGACCATGCTCTCTCATGCCTTCGCTCTGGAACGTGGAGTAGTCTCGGTTGATTTATAGGGACCAAGGTCCCTGGGGACGAGTGTATTGTTGGAACGAGTTTTGTTTTAAATTTCGTTTCGAGACTAACGTCCGATATGCTTCAGAACTTCCGCGCACCATACATCCCGCGGGGTATCATCTTCTCAAGTTTTATTGGATCTTGAAAAACAAGAACAGCGACGGGATCGATTTTGCATACGAGGTCAGCGCTTCGTTTGTTTGGATAGCTTCTAAAACCCATAACGATGTACCTTTCGGTGCGAGGAATGCTTAAACTGTCGTAAAAATCTTGGAACACGCATGGTGGTCGTGTTGCGCCGTGGTTCTTCTTCCACACGTTGAACTGCCACTATATGCCTCTTTGCGTCGCGTACTTATTTATCACATTTTTAATACAATCTCTAACGCAACTATTGCCGTTGGTACTTCACCCTCAGAAATGAGCGTCATATACGAACTCGCTCGAAACACGTCCACGCTACGACAGGCACAGATAAAAACTGACACAAACCGCGAACTCGGGCTGCCTGCGCGGGCTCTCTCGCCTAAAGTGTAAGGGCCGAAAAGTTTCTCCGCGGGTATGTTCAGTGTGCGTGCCTAACACATAACGAAAAAAAAAAACCGCGAAGGAAAAGCAACATCATCTTCGCGGAAGCAACGACACGAATGCTGGACCTTCATTAGAGCAGGTTGACACAGTGTGTGTCTTGAGGGAGGAAAAGGCTTCGAGGTTTTTTTTAGCTTCTTCTTTGACACCCGAAACTCCATTCTGTTGTGTGATTCGTTGCCGTTCGTTATTCGACTACCGTTCTCCACTGATGTGTGGTTACCGGGCGCACAACACAGCATTGTGTTCCATTAAATCGCGTATTTCGTAATCAGAACGAGTTCGATCGAGACGACCACGGAGAAGGCTGGTGACCGATGTATGCGCGTTGGAGGTTCAATTTTTCGAAGGTCCTACAGTCGATAGAATTTGTTAGTGAAAGTCGAACAATGTACATTAACCGAAAAAAGTCTAAGTCGAACAGGTTTCGGTGTTGCTTTTACTTGGACATTCTCGATCGTGCCAGGTCCTCTTAGCGGGTAAGACATGTTAAGAAGGAAACCTCGCCCTTCCATTTGTTATTTGTATTTGTTTGTTGTATTTTTTTGTTGTCAATTAGTGAAAGGTATTTTTATTGCAATTTACATTGCACTTTGAACATGCTTTTGATAGCTTTTTATTTTGATTTACGGGGCGGTCCTATAGTAGAGACATCAGTTGCGTAGGTCTTTACACGGCAGGATCGTGGTTCGAATCCTATCCGGACCATTCTTCCGTAGTGAAGACCGACTAGCCAACTACGTGGTGCAAATAATCATGAAAAGCCACTCAAAGACCGGCGCCGGGATCTAGCCATCGCAATTGTTCTTAAGTCAAAAGAAGTCAAGAAGAAGTATTCATCTTTTTGGAAGTAAATTGCCCCAAACGAATCCTAAATGTTCCGGACTAGGGAAGAACAATGAGCAGAAAGAAAGGTGTGTAGTGGATTCTGTTTCCAATATGGTTATGACATGCAGAAATTAAAAACATGTCATGTTTCGCAGAAAATGGAATACATACAGAGAGAGACAAACACATGCAACCGTATTGATGAATATAACACATGCAAATGAAGTCATTTGTGGACCTTTTCTGTTGCTGAATCGATGCGAATGAGGTATGAACTCATTTGAACATTGAAACCACTTCGTGGTCTTGGCCGGCTGTAGAAGCTTCGATATTGTTTATATGGTCGACGCCATTACCCTATCTCAGTTCAGGACTATCAAATCATTCTCTATATGTGTGTGTGTAGAACGGTCTACAAATATTTTACCGAATCGGGCGTCCGGTGTCATCCTCTTGACACGACTAGGCAACTGGAAAGTCTTTTTCTTAATTTTCTTTTTGACATTTGGCATGACCACCTAAGATCATGCTGACGTTTTCTTCTTGACTTAACGACCTTCCACAGGTAACGCAGCGGCAATCTAATAAGCTTATTGGATTTGCTGTACCTCGTAGTAGTTGGATAGTCAAGGCTTCACTTCGAGGGAACGGTCCGGATGGGATTTCAACTCCGGTCCTGTCGTGGTAAGACCGGCGCAGTTGACCCCTACCACCGGCCGCTGCCGTTTACCATTTGATCAACTTTACTCAACAATAATATCATAGCGCAACGAGCTCGTTGTTTTGGTGGCGCCTCCTTTGTCTAGGCTAACGGCTGGGAGGAATTCATCAGTTTTAGACAAAGTTCATGTCTCAGAAGCGTATGTTATTAATGGGACTGCATCGGTTCTATTCAATCCCAGCGCCATCGTGCGTATCTTAACATCAAAATTATTGCTGACTTTTAACTCTAGAAAGACGAAATTTTGAACGACTTCATGTTTGCGATTTGCACGTAGGACGTCCCAGCATAAATAAGTCTCAATATATTTTACAAGGGTTAAGGCTTACGTAAACCATAAATAATTTAACTCTCTAAAAAAGAAATACATCCTCAAGAAATTATACAAATAGTAATAAAACAGAACGTATTTCAAATTTCAAACTTCGGAAATAATTGTTCAAAATAATTCGAATCCACAGGGGTAGGAATGGCACTCAAAGCAACCCTTAAAGGGGTAGGACATTCCGCTGATACAGCCATGTACAAAAAAGCAACTGAGGCATATGAAAAATATAAAGATAAGATCATATTGAAATTTTGTGTAGTTTGAGAATTTAATACATTTCTAAGTCAAATATCAAATAAAGCCAAAGTCATTTATATAATATCCGTGCCACGAATATATAGCTCGCTGCTACTGTCACGCGCACTGCTGTACACACACCCATGACAGTTCAAGCAAAACAATGTCAAACGGCACCACTGTAGCCGCTGTGCTAAAACATTTGATAAAAAACAAAAACATCGTTTCCCGGGTTGCGAAAATTTGCACCCATATCGGCATGTCCTCGGAAAACAAGTCCCCGTTGTTGGAACGGGCCCGCAACATAGTGCCTCACCTCGACACGGACCGCCACAAGGGACAGGCTGGCCGGATCGGTATAGTCGGCGGTTCGCTCGAGTACACCGGAGCGCCGTACTTTGCGGCCATCAGTGCATTGAAGGTGGGCGCGGATCTGGTGCATGTGTTCTGCCCGGATGCAGCCGCTCAGGTCATCAAATCGTACAGCCCGGAACTGATTGTACATCCGCTGCTCGACTCGAACAATGCCATCATCCAGATCGAACCGTGGCTCGAACGGCTGCACGTACTCGTCATCGGACCCGGGCTGGGCAGAAACCGACAGATTATGCAAACGGTGGCGGAGCTGATCGAAATCTGCCGGCAGCTACAGAAGCCGCTCATCATCGATGCGGACGGGCTGTTTTTAATCACGCAGGACATAAGCTTGGTGAAAGACTACTACGGTGTGATTCTTACGCCGAACGCAATCGAATTCTGCCGACTGTTTGGAAAGGATCGGGACCAAATAATGCTTTCGTTGGGCCGCCTCGGTGCCGGTGTGACTGTGATCGAAAAGGGCCTAAACGATCGGATCTACGACTCGCTAACGCTGGAAAAGTATGAATGTCCGCAGGGCGGTTCCGGGCGGCGGTGTGGTGGACAAGGCGATCTGTTGGCCGGCTCGCTGGCCACGTTCTACTACTGGGCGCTGGAATCGAAGCAGGAAATTAGTCCGGCAATGGTGGCGTGCTTTGCGGCCAGCACCCTCACCAAGACGTGCAACAAGTATGCGTTTAAGCTGAAGGGACGCAGCATGACCTGCAGCGACATGATCGACCAAATACATCCCGTGTTTGACGATCTGTTCGAACACAAGACGGATTAGGGCTGGTCGCACCGGAGCTGCCATCACTCGGAACGCACGACGGTGGCGCTCGTTTATCGATACCTCAGATCAGATCTACGTTCTCTGCTCATCATCACCATGCTTCTCGTTATCGTCGGTGTGTTGATCGTTGTTTCCGTACACCTGAGTCCCGGACGGCTGGTTTGACGGATAAAGGAGGCAGCAGTTTCCCCACCTGACAGTGCAATGAAACGGAACGATGGCGGAAAACAACAAATCCAGTCAATTTTGTTGCAACGAAAGTGTCTCGCAACCACCAGCTGGAGAGCTGGAACATAGGTTTTTGTGCAAGCGCTAGCGGTGATGGTATTTTAGTAGCATGGTCATTTTAACCATATTTAAACAGGGCCAATAGACTAAGCGCGAGGGTAGCAGTTTACATTTATGGACGCAGGGTAATCTGAATGGTCTTAAGTCATCGGTCTCATGTAATCACACATCTCAATAAGTACGACTAAGGCTGATATGAAATCGGTTTACTAGCTGCGTACAAATTTATATTCTTGCACGGTTTTATATTACAATCAAACAGTGGTGTGGTCAGCGTGGAGTGTGGATAAGAAAACAAAACGATGTTTAGCACATTGTTTAATCAAGGGTAGGCGGCTACTATAACATACCAAAGATACGAAATCTAGTAAACAACACTACAAAAAATAATTATCTGAATCAATATCCGCCTCCGCCTAAGAAAAATTGAAAGAAAATTAAACAGATTTTATGTTACAATGTTTGTGGAGTTTACAATTTACATAATTTTTCTATGTTTTATGCTTACAACATGGAAACAAAAAAGCTTCAATGGTTAGAGCTTTTAACAAGTTCTTAAAAAGCTTTCTTGTGTTTTTTGTTGGGTAGTGTGGTGAATATGAATAATGGGTGAAGTGACCGATTTGGTGATTTACGACCGCAGCAATAGATAGAATCCTATCCGCTAAACGCCTTTAAACCCAGCCGACATATACGATACTACGTACTGGCTGCCCAGGAAACAGAGATGCTGCGATGAACTGTTGTTGCACGAGCTTTCGAGCACTCGTACTCGAATTGCTCTAATGTGTTGGTGGAAGGTTTCACTTTTGACAGTTCGATATTTGCCGACATGGCAATGAGCCATTCGTAGGCGGCTTCGTAGTTGGAGCAGAACCTCGTATTTAAGTGTTTGCTACATTCTCTGTTCTTTATTTGTCGCTAAGATCTCGCAAATTATCGACAGTTACCGTGCTGGTGTTTTGTCAATATTTTATTATTTGCATGTTTACAAAAGGGAGAATTCCCCATCGGCTATAGATTACATCAGTCACCCTGAGCAAATGTTAGTATCGTTGTTTACATTCTGCGTTGGGGGTGGTGGGAGGTGGGGATTTGGCAACTCAATACGCTATAGTGATGATAAGCAGATTCGCCGGCAAGCACGAACTTTAAGAAGATGGTGAAGTGTCTTTTTGTACAACCAATAAATGTGGATCAAAATTGGATTAAATGTTAGTTGAAACGATTCATGAAAGTAAAGAAAAATATTTTATATTATTTATTTTAGTGTAGTTCAAAAATAAATACAAACAATATGAAAAATCAATACATTTTCTATCAATTGAAATGCTGTAGAAAAAATATTCGATTATTTACTGTCCTAAAAATAGCCTGGAACATGCCGCAACCAGGCACAGGGCATGCGTGAGCGGGAAAGTTAAGACTCCGTGTAGGAAAGAACCTTATATATGGTCGGATGGTGATAACTTTACTTGCAGTCGCGAACTTGATTTGCCCCCAGTGAGAGTGTCTTCTTCATCAACAGCGATCGTGCTTTGGTTCAATGTCTAGTTGAAACGCATGCTCGTCTGTGTAGCAAGTGAATTATTGTTGATGTTGATGCGGTGTATCAAGGGCGTCGATCAAGTGATGACTCACGGGTTTTCAACAAAACATTCGAAAAATATGTGTTTTTATAAAAGAAGTGAGGGTTGAAGGAAAGTGCACATACTAAGTTAAGTGTGTGGTAATTTCTCTACGGCAAGCTAAAAACAACGAAAGTTTTCGAAAAATTTATAAAATCTCTTACGGGTGCTTAGCGTCAGGTGTTGCCAAAAGATTAGACCGATCATGATCAAGAAAGAAGACATCAGTTTTAATTTGATTTTGAATGTTCTCAGATTAGCATAAAATCTCAATACAGTGGATCGGCATTTTATTGTTTATGCTATTAAATTAAATAGCGTGATTTGCCGGTCAGTAGATTTTTTTACGCTAGCCGGCGCTGAGGAAAATGGGTGTGAGTGTTTCTTTTTTTTTATTTGGTGCTATAAATAGTCTTCGCCGAAACGGAAATGAACGATCTGAAGACAAAAGAGTAGCCGAAGAGTTTCCAATCGGTTAAGCTCCCGCCTTGTTGTGTGATAAAATTCCAGTTCAAGTGTGAATAAAAGTGGTAAGCGCGAATAGGCCAGAAATAGAACAACTTTGTGGTATGAAAAGTTAGCTTTTGTGCGCAAATTAAGTGATATTCGAAGTAGATTTTGATGCTTCTTTAATTGGTAAAAAAAATTATGATAATTATGCAAAGGTGTTTGTCTAGAGTGACAGGGTGGTCACCAACTCAAAGCAGTAAGAGATCAAAGTAATAATGAATTATTCGGTGTCGATATGATAAGATGTGACTGTCGAGGCACAGCGCATGCGTGAGTGGGAAAGTTAGGACTGCGTGAGTGGGAAAGAACCGTATCTAAAGTCGGATGATGATAACTTTATTTGCAGTCGCGAACGTGATTTGCTACCAGTGAGAGTGTCTTCTTCATCAACAGCGATCGTGCTTTGGTTCAATGTCTAGTTGAAACGCATGCTCGTCTGTGTAGCAAGTGAATTATTGTTGATGTTGGTGCGGTGTATTTAGGGCGTCGATCAAGTGATGACTCACGGGTTTTCAACAAAACATTCGAAAAATATGTGTTTTTATAAAAGAAGTGAGGGTTAAATTAAAATGAACAAAAGTGGAGTGTGCAGTAATTTTATCACGACAAGCTAAAAGCTGCGAGAGTTTGGTAAATTAAAAAAAAATATGCTTAGCGCCATATGTTGCAGAAATAATTTTTAAATTTTTGATAGATTTTTAACGTTTACTGATAAGCATAATACTTCGATACAGTGGAACGTTAATCTGAAGCGATAACCAGTCTTAGTTGAAACGGAAATGAAGAATCGGCAGACAAAATGATGTTTAAAAAAAATGGTATCAACAAACATTCAGCACCCGTTTGGTCAACATATCTTTGCGTCTAATGATTATATAAGTTGAAGTCTCGTGTCCGTCGATCGTAAAGATAATTGATAAGATAAAGTTTGTGCCATTCATTCATGTGCCACAATCTGCCGGTGCTGACTAAGCGTCAGTTCAATCATTACTGCAGCTACCTTGGTTTGTGATACAATTCCAGTTGAAATGTGAATAAAAGTGATTAACAAGAAAAGGCCTACAATAGACCAAATTTGTGATACCAAAAAGTGTTTGGTTTATGTTTATTTTCTATGGCAGCATACTCGTCATACATTTTTGCTGTAAGTTGAACGATACACGACCGGATTGGAAATAAATGTTTGATATTTATATAAAAGTGTGTGTAAGCAATGCGATAGTGGTCACCGCATCAAAAGCAGAAAACCTGTTAACTCTCAAAGAGAGCAAAGCGATGTTTTATTACTGGATGTCGCTGTGATAAGGTTGTGATTCGTTGAACAGAATCGTGTAGGGCGCGAATAAATCATTGAAACCTATTTATTGACTCTACAACTTCAAGAAGTTCCTTGATTTTATTAAACAAAAAATCGTCGGTAAGTATTCGGACTGTATTAGATACCCGTTCGTGCCGTGTGTCACCTTGGTCACTAGGACCACATCAGTAAGAATTCAAAACAAAGCTTTGTCACATATACTACTGCGATATTATTCTTCTTCTTCTTCTTGGCTTAACGACCTCTAAGGTCACGTCGGCCATCAGATCAGACTAACTAGACTTCCCGATACCACGTTAGTCCTCAGTCATACTACTGCCATATACTTTGTTTTAACTCTGAAAAGTCATTATTTACCAAATACTACCATGAAGCCGGGAGAGGTGACCATCTCCGAAAACAACGTAGACAACCGACCGGTTGTTGAAGTTTTTGGAAGACAAATAGAACTTAATTCCGTATTATCCAAACTAGAAGATGCGCTCTCAGCCAATCTTAAAATCGAGGAGGTTCGTTTTATTGTCGGAACGATTTTCAAAATTGATGCTAACCTCGACAGCGAAGTATGGCGAGGTCGGAATATAGTAGTTTATGCAAAAGAGGTAATGGTTTGCCAACCGGTTCAATGGAACGTTTCCGGTAAAGATAGTCCTCATACGTACGAAGAAAATGCTGGCTGTGCAGAAAATGGCAGTGGGTTGGATGGCAAGGATGGATATCCCGGAGAAAGCGGTGGTAATGTTTTGATAACAGCTAATGGAATAAAAAGCTTGGACAAGTTAACCATTTTTTCCAATGGAGGAAAAGGTAGCAATGGTCAAGATGGCGGCAATGGAGCGGCGGGAAAAGATGGAACGGGTATTAGAAGATCGGAGTTTGATGCTATGTTTCCTCCTGTTTGTCCTGCCTCAATCTACATCACAAATTTAAAGAAAACTTACAAAAACATTGGCAGAATAAGTCATACAATTTTAGAACAATGGTTGCAGTCGAGCGTGTTTTTCATCAAGACTACACACACTAGCGACGTTATAAACATTATCGAAGCTTCCAATTCTGCTGATATCTATGACGGATTTATCAAGTGCTTGACTGAAGAAGGACACAAAATAACATTTTCGTATCAAAGTGGCATCGGAATAGATAACACCCAAGCTTTTTTATTGGTTGAAGGATCGGAAGGAGCTCCAGGAAAATCCGGTGGAGAGTATGGGATGGGAGGGGAGGGTGGAAAGCCGGGAGAAATAAATATTGTGAGTTTGGAAGGTAATCAGTACGTTGCTGCCAATACTTACGCCAAAATTGGAGCTGACGGGGTGAATGGAAAAGGCGGTGTAAGTGGACGTCAGGGGAAAAGAGGATGGGATATGGCGTACATGGATTATACACTGGGGAGGCTTTCTGGTAACTGGCCCAAATATTACGGAAGGGACGAAAACAGTTCACTTAAGCTAGATTACTATCGAAGCAGTGCAGATGACAGAGTACGCTGCCCATATGAGAAAGAGTATCCGTACGCAGACATAACCGTATCAAAGATCGAAAACAAAAATATGGCAACACTGGAGGAGAGAAACAATAGCAGAGCGAACAGCGAACGACAACATCATGCAAAAGCTGTGGGAAAGAAGACAATATCAAAACAGCGCGTATTAAACACCTATTCAGAGTTTATGAAGAACATAGAAGCAGAAATAAATGAAGAACAAGCAAGAAGAGCTCACGAAGAACAAGTTGCTGCCCAGAGGGCAGCTGAATTAAGAAGGCAACAACAAGTTCAACAAGAACAAGCAAGAAGAGCTCACGAAGAACAACTTGCTGCCCAAAGGGCTGCTGAATTAAGAAGGCAACAACAAATTCAACAAGAACAAGTCAGAAGAGCTTACGAAGAACAACTTGCTGCCCAGAGGGCTGCTGAATTGGAAAGACAACAACAAATTCAACAAGAACAAGCTAGAAGAGCTCAAGAAGAACAAGTTGCTGCACAGAGGGCTGCTGAATTGGCAAGACAACAACAAATTCAACAAGAACAAGCTAGAAGAGCTCAAGAAGAACAAGTTGCTGCCCAGAGGGCTGCTGAATTGGCAAGACAACAACAAATTCAACAAGAACAAGCTAGAAGAGCTCAAGAAGAACAAGTTGGTGCACAGAGGGCTGCTGAATTGGCAAGACAACAACAAATTCAACAAGAGCAAGCTAGAAGAGCTCAAGAAGAACAAGTTGCTGCTCAGAGGGCTGCTGAATTGGCAAGACAACAACAAATTCAACAAGAACAAGCTAGAAGAGCTCAAGAAGAACAAGTTTCTGCTCAGAGGGCTGCTGAATTGGCAAGACAACAACAAATTCAACAAGAACAAGCTAGAAGAGCTCAAGAAGAACAAGTTGCTGCACAGAGGGCTGCTGAATTGGCAAGACAACAACAAATTCAACAAGAACAAGCAAGAAGAGAGCAAATGTTACAACAAGAGTTGAGCAAACAACCAGCCAATCACACAGTTCATACCGAAATAATATATCCGCAAGCTACATCCAACGAAAATGAAACTGTGGAAGATTACGCTACACTTGTTGATAAAAATGATAGTAACTGTGACGTAAACAATGTAACATGTGATACTGAAGATAGTGAATATCATACAGCATCAGAAGAGATAGACAACTCATTGGAAGCCAACATTCCATCAAATGAACGCAACAACATGGAAGAAGATTTACAAGAGCTTTCAATTAAGCGTCATGTGCCATTCAACCCCGGCTCAGAGTATCGTAAGGCAAAGGTTATACTAAATCCCCTGGATAAAATTAACGAGGACACAAAGATTTTTACCAAAACAGCTTCCTTCAATCTAGATAATTGGTTTGAGCTGAACACATTTATTATTGATTGTGAGTGTCTTAAAAAGCTAATAGCTGATTTCTCCAAAGTGAAAGCAAGTTTCAGCAGCAATAGATCCCAAGAAATCGCAACTAAAATTCAAACCATTGAGGAAATCTTTGTGGCCAAATATAAATTAGCTATCTTGCACAAAACGACACACATATTGGGCCTGGACCAAACAATCAAACAACCGATTTCTGTTAAAATACACATTGCACCGAAGCACCTCACGGAAACTAAAGCAAAAGACAATTTGATTGGCCATACAATTCTCGGCACGCTGAAACAGTACATTTTTGAGAACACCCAAGAACAACGGGAAAACATTGCAAAATATCTGGCACAAGAATTGAAGAACGATGACACATCTCTGCAACGTGTCCTAAAGGCTTTCGTTCTGGAAACAGAATACGTAGAGTCGGCCAACGAAAGCCTAGAAAACTTGCGCAAAGAACTTCGAAAACCGCAGCACGAAAATATCCGTCGATTTTGGGATGGATTGGATGATAAGCCACTAGAAGACGGAGTCCGGGAGATGATGGAAAGAGATATAACATTAAAGGAACATTACGAACGGTGGAATGGGATGAAACAAAAAATGGCCCAATATGAATCAGATCAATCAACACGTGTGCCAGAAGGTGTGAAAGAAACATTTATAAAACAAATACAAAGCAAAGGAATTGTCTCAAAAAGTTACAGGGCATTGCTAGCCTATCTGTACAATGTGAACTTGAGAGTATATGAGCGGGATGAAGACTACGAATTAGTTCTTCGCGAAGATCATAACGCTTCTGCTGACAAAAGCACTCATATCTTGTCCAGAGGCAACGAGTTTGGGCAGCTTAAAGTGAATGAAGAGTACTTGAAACTAGAACAGGATCGTTTACACAGAGATACAACTTATGGGAAAATTCTTCTCGAGCTGGATACTCTGAAAAGCGTTGAGGAGATTGACAATTATTTAGATAATTACTGTATGCGGCCGCATAGTAGATCTCTGATGACTAACGAATGTCATTTTGACGAAAAGTCAGCCGCAGAAACGATAGCTAACTTTTTTCCACTCGAAGAACGGGAGGAATTAAAACCAATGTTGGAAAAAGTAGCATTTGATATTTGTAAACAGAAAGGCATTTTGAAACACATGCTAAGACGCTTTTCTTACGAAGGGAAGCACATATCCTTCAATGAAATGTGTTTCTTCATTAACGCTGTTTTGGACTATTTTGCCGACGATGGACTGGAAGAGTACAATTTCGCATGGATTGTAGCAGCTTATAGTCAACGACATTGGCTTGATGAGGTGGTACTGCTGCAACTGGAAACGTACTTCAAAAAACAGTTGACAGACAAGCAACAGTGGCGGGAGTATATGCGAAAGGTAGACAACAAGGACGTTCTAATGGAATTTTCCGCTGAACTTCAATATAGTGTGTGTTCGGTGGAGTGCGTTGATGAGATTTTGCATCTTTTGAGCAATGTCCCGATCGAATCGATGTTTTTCGATGAAATACCCCTCTCAGAATGGGGCTACTTTCTTAAGGAACACTTTTGGACAACTAAATTGAGACATCTGCTAGAATGGGAAGAGGATCAGAGCCTGGGGGATGCTATTTACTACATACAATCTTTAGAGAACACATATGGCGAATCCAAGATAAATGATTTGCTGCACAAATTAAAGGAAAAAAGTCGTGAAGTTACTGTGGCCTTGCTGCTCGATATCCTCATAAAATTGCATCAACAAAAGTGGAAACTCTCAGATAATGATATTCAGAGGTTAAAGTTTTCAGGCTTGCAAGAGTGGATTGCTAACATGGAAGAAAAATATAAACCTTCTCTAGAGGAACTCAAAATTGAGCAGCTAGCAGAGATTATTGAGAATGATAAAATTTCATCTACTGAGCTAATGACACATTTGCCAGGGATACAAAAATCAATTCACAATATTTGGGATAAGAAGATGACGCACAATGGGACACCAGTATCATTATTTGAGGCGCCAGAGATACAATCGTGGGCAAAAGAATTCCGTAAAAAAGTGGACAGTTCTGCAGTGGAGCACAGTTTGCAAACATACGAGGAAATGCTTGCAGTAATTGATAGAGCAATAGAGCTTAAGCGAAGCTTTCGACTTCGCGACACTCAGCGTCTAACTGTGCTTATCTTGCTGACGAACGATCAAAGCACTTTGGCTCAAGTATCAACTGGTGAAGGAAAATCGTTGATTGTCGTTGCGCTCTCACTTATAAAGGCTCTCCTAGGGGAAAAGGTAGACATTGTAACAAGTTCACCAGTGCTGGCAAAACGAGATTCGGAAGTAAACAACGATATTTATGGTTTGTTCGACATCGATGTCTCGCATAACTGTAGTGATAACATCGAACAACGCAAAGATGCGTATTCGATGTACCAAATAGTGTATGGGGATCTGGCAAACTTTCAGCGTGACTACCTGTTAGACCGATTCTACGGCAAAAACATATTGGGCGATCGTGATTTCACAAACGTGATCGTCGATGAAGTGGACAGTATGTTGCTCGATAAAGGGAATAATATGTTATATTTGTCGCACGACATTCCGGGTATGGATAAGCTAGAGTCGGTGTACATCTCCATTTGGCAAATAGTGAACAACTCCATCGAACGTCCAGAAGACATTGATATTGATATGGTAAAAGAGGAAGTATTGAACAGCATGTATAACACAGTTACGCTACATGACTTGATGCAGCTGGATAAATGTCTGAGTGTAAGAAGAGTGAACATGATTTGGAGTTGTTTGGTAGATTCCGGAATATTGAATGAAGAAGGACACATAATAACTGATACTGTTGACTCTAAGAGACTAGAGGAAGTACTTGCACCCGAAGTTAAACAATACAACCATAGACTCAACTTTCTCTTAAAGGAATGTGTTGAACGCGAGATATCAATCAAAGTCCCAGAATATCTGAAAAAGTTTGTTGAAAGACACTTGACATCTTGGATCATAAGTGCTATCAATGCATTGCTGATGGAACCTGGACAATCGTACGTGGTGGACTATAACAAGTCAGGGACGAAAGCAGATCGTAACGCTGGTATCATCATTCTCGACAAAGATACCGGAGCTGACCAGGGAAGCTCCCAATGGGACGAAGCGTTGCACCAATTTCTGCAACTTAAGCATGGATGCAAACTATCGTTGCAAAGTTTAAAGGCCGTTTTCGTGTCGAATGTTACGTACTTCAAGATGTACAAACTATTGTACGGTTTAACTGGTACGTTGGGTTCGCAGAGGGAAAGAACTTTGCTCAAAGAAATACATAAGGTAGCTTTTGTTACTATACCAACTGCCAAGTCAAAACAGTTTGAAGAATACGAACCCGTCATTAGTCCGGGCCATAAAAAGTGGCTAGAAAGTATCACAATCGAAGCTGATAAACTCATCAATGAAGAGATGAGATCAGTTCTCATCATCTGCGACACGATCAACGACGCTGATTGTATACAAAATGCTTTGAAGAAAAAAATTGCAAACAATATTCACACCTACACGAGAGACTATCAGGAGTTTGAGGTCGTACAGGGTAATAAACAGCTGCATCAGGGACAAATCATCATAGCGACTAACTTAGCAGGACGTGGAACAGACATACGAATTACGGATGGACTCAAGAATGCTGGAGGACTTCACGTGATGTTAACATACCTACCGGAGAACATTCGGATCGAAGAGCAAGCATTCGGAAGGGCAGCAAGAAGCGGTGATAAGGGATCAGGTAGGTTGCTAATAATGGTATCAAGCCAAAAGCAGTTCCGGAAATCGAAAATAATCGACTTGAAGAAGAAGCGAGATCAGAACGAACTTCACCGGCTAGGGGACATAAAATCATACTATGAAAACACGATTAGGGCAGAGGAGATTTGCTTTGACGAGTTCCGAAAGGTATATGAAATGCATCGGAAAAGCCTCGACAGTGCTGATGTTCCTTCTGAGGTGAAAACGATTTTACTCCAAAGCTGCCTAGATCAATGGTCTTTCTGGCTGGACGAGTACAATGATTTGATGGAAGATATTATGAGTGATAGTGATGACAGGAAAATTCCAACTGTGTTGAAGAAATTTTTGGCTAATCTATCTAAATTCGGCACGGGATTTGAGGGAACACATTTTGACAGCAACTGTTGGAAAACCTGGGTATCAGGAAACCCAATGCGAATGGTAAAATTGGCGAATTATTTATCGGAATTTCATGTGAAGAAAAGTAAAATGGAGATTACTAAAACAGTGGCGAAGGTAGTTGTGAATGCTGTTTCTAATAAATACATACATGTGGATACATTTGACATCGAGAAATACGTTTTATTCGCATACGAAACAGCTATGAGCTTATATGAAGAGGTCATACGCAATGAACCTCAGTTTAGCGAAGCTGCGTATTACTATCGTGCCTATACATTGATGAAAACTATCGATTGGGAGGAAAAAACGCAAAGCAAAACAGATAAGCAGAAGTTTCAAACCTTCGAACAGGATTTGCGTGAAGCGGTAAGACTTTTTGAAGGACATTGTGCATTTGCAATGCAGGCGGTAGCCATTGTAGAAAAATTTAAAGGAAAAAGTTTTTGGTATGATGATTATAAAACACAGAAAGAAAGTATTTCTCAGCTGTATCAATCCTTCATACGTTCGATAGAGGATATATTTGGCCATGCTGTTACCAACAACACATTCGTTCATGGGGAAATAAAAGAAAATCTATCCGAGCACATCTTTAAGCAATTGATCGAAAAAGGTGTTTTATCCCGTCCAAACGTTCGAAAAACTGTATCTGAACGACAGTTGTACAACATTCATAAAGACTATGGAATTTCGATTGGGGCTCTGAGGAAATTCCTGGAAACAGAGGCTGGACCAATCAATGTGGAAGAATTTCTCGAAAAGTTTAGGAAATCATTCCCTCTTCCAAGCAGAGAACACTTCTGGACAATTTTGATCGACCAGAAGGTATTACACAGTGTTCAGAAATATGTTCTGGTGGATATTGTGAAGCTGGAAGCAGTGGATCCTTCGTTGACGGATGCCTTAAAGGCACAGGACCTTAACAAAACTTTGGCAAAAGAGACTATTGAGCTTGATAAAGGCCAGATTGCCTTATACCACGATTTATTAAACCTCAACAGCACTGAAAACGAGGAGTCGAAAACAAACAGTAATAGTGTAGAGATCTTTGAGAAAGATCGTTTCATGACTTCAATCGGAATGGAGAAGTTTGAAATGCTTACAACAAAGGGTATTCTTAGATGCAATGAAAAGGCAACCATCGATAAAAACAAGATGTCGTCAAGTCAATTCCCAGATACTCTGAAGAAATTCCTGGAAACAGAGACTGGATCGATCGATGTGGAAGAATTTCTCGAAAAGTTCACGAAATCATTACCTCTTCCTAGTAGAGAACACTTCTGGACAATTTTGATCGACCAGCAGGTATTACACAGTGTTCAAAAATATGTTCTGGTGGATATTGTGAAGCTGGAAGCACTGGATCCTTCGTTGATGTGTCCCTTAAACGCACAGGACCTCAACAAAACTTTGGCAAAAGAGACTATTGAGCTTGATAAAGGCCAGATTGCCTTATACCACGATTTATTAAACGTCAACAGCACTGAAAACGAGGATCGTAAAACACACAGTAATAGTGTAGAGATCTTTGAGAAAGATCGTTTCATTACTTCAATCGGAATGGAGAAGTTTGAAATGCTTACAACAAAGGGTATTCTTAGATGCAATGAAAAGGCAACCATCGATAAAAACAAGATGTCGTCATGTCAATTCCCAGATTCTCTGAAGAAATTCCTGGAAACAGAGACTGGATCGATCGATGTGGAAGAATTTCTCGAAAAGTTCACGAAATCATTACCTCTTCCTAGTAGAGAACACTTCTGGACAATTTTGATCGACCAGCAGGTATTACACAGTGTTCAAAAATATGTTCTGGTGGATATTGTGATGCTGGAAGCAGTGGATCCTTCGTTGATGGGTCCCTTAAAGGCACAGGACCTCAACAAAACTTTGGCAAAAGAGACTATTGAGCTTGATAAAGACCAGATTGCCTTATACCACGATTTATTAAACCTCAACAGCACTGAAAACGAGGAGCCGAAAACAAACAGTAATAATGTAGAGATCTTTGAGAAAGATCGTTTCATGACTTCAATCGGAATGGAGAAGTTTGAAATGCTTACAACAAAGGGTATTCTTAGATGCAATGAAAAGGCAACCATCGATAAAAACAAGATGTCGTCATGTCAATTCCCAGATTCTCTGAAGAAATTCCTGGAAACAGAGACTGGATCGATCGATGTGGAAGAATTTCTCGAAAAGTTCACGAAATCATTACCTCTTCTTAGTAGAGAACACTTCTGGACAATTTTGATCGACCAGAAGGTATTACACAGTGTTCAAAAATATGTTCTGGTGGATATTGTGAAGCTGGAAGCAGTGGATCCTTCGTTGACGGATGCCTTAAAGGCACAGGACCTCAACAAAACTTTGGCAAAAAAGACTATTGAGCTTGATAAAGACCAGATTGCCTTATACCACGATTTATTAAACCTCAACAGCACTGAAAACGAGGAGTCGAAAACAAACAGTAATAGTGTAGAGATCTTTGAGAAAGATCGTTTCATTACTTCAATCGGAATGGAGAAGTTTGAAATGCTTACAACAAAGGGTATTCTTAGATGCAATGAAAAGGCAACCATCGATAAAAACAAGATGTCGTCAAGTCAATTCCCAGATACTCTGAAGAAATTCCTGGAAACAGAGACTGGATCGATCGATGTGGAAGAATTTCTCGAAAAGTTCACGAAATCATTACCTCTTCCTAGTAGAGAACACTTCTGGACAATTTTGATCGACCAGGAGGTATTACACAGTGTTCAAAAATATGTTCTGGTGGATATTGTGAAGCTGGAAGCACTGGATCCTTCGTTGATGGGTCCCTTAAACGCACAGGACCTCAACAAAACTTTGGCAAAAGAGACTATTGAGCTTGATAAAGGCCAGATTGCCTTATACCACGATTTAATAAACGTCAACAGCACTGAAAACGAGGATCCTAAAACAAATAGTAATAGTGTAGAGATCTTTGAGAAAGATCGTTTTATTACTTCAATCGGAATGGAGAAGTTTGAAATGCTTACAAAAAAGGGTATTGTTAGATGCAATGAAAAGGCAACCATCGATAAAAACAAGATGTCGTCATGTCAGTTCCCAGCTTCATTTGATGCTATATCAGCTGAGGACATAGTTCTTAAAGCCAACATAGCAATCGATGAGGCGAAGTTAATAATAGACGAGTTGGTTAACCAAAAGATTCTGTTACGGAAGGACGATTCCTATGTGATGACAGAAGAATCAAGTCGCTCAGAACAGGATCTGCTACCGGCATATCCTCTGTACGAAAGCTCTATTAGAGCCATCCTTGCGTCCTGCTTTGCCTATAGATCGGCTCTTATAAATTTAAAAGAACAATTAGAAACCAATCAACAGCCGTTGCGTATAAAACTGAACTGCAATCCTTATGCAGAACTTTTCCAAGATCTTCTTAACCAAAACATAATCCAACCAATTATAGTAAAAGAAGAGAATTTGAAGGACAAATTAGATGAAATATTCCGATCAAAACTATTTGAAAATTTCAATCCTTTCGTGTACCGATCACAAATGGTGCTCTTGTTATCCAAGTCATTATACATATCAAAAGAAGATTCTGCACGATTGCACGACCAGATAACCGATTTTTTAGTTACTAAATACACTGAACTAGGAAAAATTATCATGACCGTACTCAATCCTGTACAAGCGATAATTGATATGACTATCCAGATGGCTATAAGCGATCAAAAAACGAAACCAGATACCTCTAACAGTACAATACAATTTCAACCGACAAATCAAGCACCAGAACAATTACGGTACGATATGGGGAAAACGGTGGAGGGATTTCTTGCGCAACAGAAGGTGTTTTATAAAAAAGAAACTAAAGACTATATCGAAAGTGTGTTAAAGCAACTAAAACCTTCGTTAGTAGGCCTAAATGTACCTAACATACAATTAAAGTCCATTCAGGAAGCGACCAAATTCATAGAAAATAACTTTGGAAACTTTGAAGAGGTACAGCTTTTTGGTCTCAATGGATTGCCGCGACTGTTGCACCTGGTAGAGAAACAGTGGACCAAGGAAATGCTGATAAATGTGGGATTGGTAGTTGGAATCGGAATAGCCCAAATTATTGTTGGAGCACTGATAGAGGTGAAGTCAGCAGGTATGATGACTCACGTAGCATCGGGACTTATGAGTGAAGGAATCAGTGACATAATGTACGCAGTAAACAGTTTCAAGTCAGGATATTTTAGTTGGGAGAACTATTGGTCAGAGAAGTGGAAAAGTGTATTGTTTACAGTTGCTACTGCCGGTGTGGCAGCATATTTTTCTCGAGGTGCAAAAGTGTCTCGGATCGCCAACAAAGTCTCTGGTCCGGGTATTACGAAAGATGCCAAAGAAATTGCGAAGTTGACCGGATGGGCAATGATTGACGAAATCGGTGGGAAAAAAGTATTCAATGAGACGGTAAAACGAATCGTCATGAAAACCACCCAAGGATTTGCACAAGGTTTTGCAGGTGTAATGGTCGATAAGTTTACCGACGACTATTTGCAATCGTTAATCGAATCAATCGCTGCGGATATGCTGTCCCAAATAGTGGGTAAGGTCGACGATCATAAAATTAGCGAGATCCTGAAGCGGATGTATGATGATTTAGGAGAGGCTCAAGCAAGAAAAATCATACTTCAACAACCTGCATTCGAAAGTAACGATTGGGATACGTGTATATCCTATACCAAGCAAATCACTTCCAGCTTGTCGCAGGGATTCGCTAGTGCGATGCAAAAAGCACAGAAGCAAAGTAGAACGTTGAAGATACTGAGTAACATTAGTACCGCGTGGGTTTGGACGGAACGAGCAATCGAGATAGGAAAGCTGACGACAGTGATAGGAACGTTCCTCGATAATCTAGATAAGAAACTGAATAAAAAATATGAAACTATGGTCCAAAGTTCATCAGCTACAGAAAATCCCCAATCAAACGAGGGAACTAATTTTGATCAGTTTAAGGCCGAAATTGTAAACGAATGGAAAATGCAATTGACAGAGCATGTTGGAAGAATTATTTCCCAACATTTGATCAAACCATTGTTAAACGATGCTCTGTATCGGGTTGGTAAATTTGTCAAACGGATCCCGCGTAACATCAGACAACGACAACTAAGGCGTAAAATGACAAGATTGAAAAAGAAACATGCTGAACAAATGCAGGACAGCAATCTATCGCAAGAAACAAAAGCAATTCTGAAGAAGGAGTATCAAGACAAATTACTGAAGATAATGTACAAGACGAAGAGTCCCTCTCTGTTTGCGGACATTATCAAGGAGAATGTTCCGATGGATCTGACCTGTGCAGCGGCATGCACACCGTTGGTACATGCGTTGCTGACAAAAATGGGGAAAAATGTGAAAGGTATAGCAGTCACCATTCAGGGAGAAAATGGCATCGAGCAAACGTTTTGCTCAGGTTCTCCCGACGGAGCAAGAGAAGTGATCCTTCAGCTAAAGGACAATCATTTTACCTTTTCCGACAATCAGCTTAATACTTCCGACAACAACTGTTTCTATGCAGCACTTAGCGAAGCTATACCGGAGCTAAAGAATATAAGTGCAAAAGAATTTAGGGAAAAAATAGCCGACACTATTCGGCAGGATTCGAATGTGCAACAACGCATTCGACAGGGTTGGCACCGGTTTCCGATAAAGAAATACAATGCAGTGGGAGGTAGATCATTGCCGAAAGAAAACAAGAGTCGGCAACCCAAAGAAACCAGAACCAGAAAAAGCACAAAGATTATAAAACGACCGGTAGGTATACCTGTTACGCCTAAAGCAAGGGACGATCCACATTTAAGTTCTTTAACAGCTGAATCAGATAACTACACGCCGCCTGAAAATTGTTCCACGCAAAGAAGTATGCCTGCACATCTGTGCGATCGCGTTACAACTGCCCTGTTTGAGTTCGCAGGATTCGAACAAGGGTTAAGAGAGAATTTAAACATCGAAGACGAAACGGAGCTAGTAAAAAAAGGACCCAGCAACTGTAGGGATACACTAGACGTGGCAGATGGACAAAATACGCATCGCGGCCACACCTTAAGAGTGCACGTAATTGAAGAACCACTGAAAAATCATCCCAAAGCATTGGCCAAAATGCATGACTACGCTGGCCATCGGGAGCATGTGCCTAAGGTAGCGAACGTGTGGGGAAAAATTGGTATGGAGATTGACAATAAGCAAATAGAGTGGAAAACAGGAATTTTACAAAACATTGATTTTAGCAAACCTGCAACGGACAAAGACTTAGCGTACATAGATAAATACTTGCACAAAGCAGTGAAGGTGTTCGATGAGGCCATTGAAAATAAGAAAAACAAGTATAATGCTAATGATATAGCGCAAATGCGAATTGCAAAGGAGAGAATATTAAATATAGATAAGAAAAAGCTATTCCAAGTCGGCCAATTTGGGCACAACAATGGAAACCCTTAAAAAAAGGGGAGTGTTTGTATTTGTGAAATGCTCTATGTATTTGTGAAATGTTGGACAGTTCTTGTGTCTGTAGACACAAATCCTCCTGAGTTCTGCACAGAGAGTTCTGAGAGCTCTCTATAAAAAGCATGGCTATGACACACAAAACTGAAGCAAACATACATGCTACATTGTATTTTAAATAAATTGTGCGTTGAGAACGCGGCAATTAAAAAAACACGAAAAACACGAATGGAACGACTGTCGTCCTCGGATGTAAATCTGAGAGCAAACAATGATAAAATGGTAAATAAATAACGCTCAAAAAGAGCACTTACATTTCAGCATAGCACAGGCGCCAGTATAAGCATAAAACGGTGCACGATCGTATTGATATTTTACATTTCAGCATAAATAAGGAAGTAAGTAGTGACACAAATTGTAAACTATCGCGATGACAATGAATTCAAGATACAAATGAAGGCCTAATATGTCTATTGTTGAACAGAAACTTATGCCATGAAATATTTATTACCGCGTCATTCGCGAAGTCAATGATGGTGACTGATAGTGCAAGGTTCTAACGACATATGATATAACTACTTTCCTTCTTTTAGCCGGAAAAAGCGTTTGGGCCAACAGTAATCCAACTAAAAATTGGAATAGTTGGATCTCTCCAAAAGGAGAGATTGAGTTTCGTGGAATAACGACAAAAAAGTAGAGAAATTATGCTTCCTTCGTGTTTATTAATAGTTTATTTCGTTTGTAACATATAATTGGTCAAACATAAATTCTCCCTCTAGGCTTCAAAATGTCACTGGAAGATTTAGCGCCTGAATATTAGATTTTAATAGCCAAAATGAAAACTAAAACATGTCAAAAGCTGCAAACGCAAAGCAAACGGATAAACGGAAGCATAACATTAAGCGACATATGCAGAATTAAAAAATGCGGGAACGATGGCCATATCGATAGGGGTGAAAATCATAAGAGAAGGGAAGGGTTATTAAACTATGTCTAGAGTTTGCAAAGCAAAAAGATTTCTAAGAAGCATATGAACAAACCGCATATGAACAAACCGAAGATAGTAAGGCTGGAGCATTTGTAAATCCAAAAAGCAAGCCACATACTATAAGGCTAGTTTAAGTCGCATAAAGACTTTGGCTTCAAGAGTCAAACCCAAACGAAAGTCAGCGTGATTCATACGACAGCAACAGTTTAACACGATGCCAAAATTCTGTCACACGCCCAACATATGTCTAGATGGACTGAAAATGGAACTGGATGGTATGTTAGAAATGCCCGATGTGCATGGTAATCAACGATTGAATATTCTGCCTATCACACAAAGATACTTGTCGAAGAGCAAGTACATCGATTTGGAGATACCACATCAACATCGAAGCATGGATGATGCAAACTACGGGGTCCTGAAAAAACGACAATAAAAGAACCGCTATCTTATTCTGTGGGCCATATGACGAGTTCCAGCCATGTCATGCAAAGTATAGAGAAGCCAAACCGATGCATGACTTAACATTTCGTCTTAAACTATCCATCACTTTGTTTTGGAACGAATAAAATGTATCTAACTGATCATTAAGGTATGTGCCCAATGCATATTTTACTAACTTGTATTGCACAAGTTATACTAAAACACAAACAAAATTGTATAAACATTTGACGGTTGTTTCATTTGTCAGATTACCTCGAAAAAGTCGTACAAAATGGATTGGAAAATGGAAAACGTAGGACAATACTACTCAAGTTTTTGGAGGCTGAAAAAATGGTAAGGATAAGCCAATAGGACAAATTACTTTACATATATCTCCGTGAATTAACTTTGATTTTTTCCCCCTCAAGTGTTACGTTTAATTATTAGAACGTGAAATCTTCGATAAACACCTTCAATCCAGGTGCTGGTGCGATAAACACCTTCAAGCCAGATCACCGAATCCCTGAGATTCGCTGATGACATAAACATCATTGGTTCGAGCCTCTCCTATGCAGCAGAAATTTACCAAAAACTCTACGGATGAAGCCGTACAGAAAATGTATATTGGTCTCTTTCCTTGGTCTCAGTGCTCACTTACGCCATATACCGGGGCAGAGACTCTGATCAAAACTGACGTAACCATATTAGCTGCCAACGTTCGCGAAGACGATGCTCAGAAGAAATGTTGATCCCGTATGTGTGGGAGCCACTTCAAGTACGAGTTTCCACGACGATAATCGTACTATCCTGCAACGAATTTGACACGCCAGTTTCCGGTGAGTTTAGATGGAAGATGGAGATGGAAACGGGACATAAAATGCCATGAAATGGTAACGATCGATCCTACCCCGTTAAATCTAGTCAGTCAGAGGAGGTTTGACAGGCTTCAGATTCAGATGGAGTGATAGCTTTGATGCATGCAGGCTGGCTTTGAATTGGATTGGAAATCGGCGGCGCTGATTTCTGCCGCAGTTCAAAACTGTGAAGCGACTGATAAGTAGATGATGGCGAGTTCGGACCCAAAATGGTCCGACTAATCTGCGATCTTCCCCAGTAGAACCCATCGGGTAGGTGCTTCGTACAGCAGAATCATCTGCATCTGCTAAACGCTGTAAAGTGGATAGGACTCACCGCAAATATGTTGTTTAATATTTTATTTGGTTCTTCCCGTGTCCTAGCTTTAAGGTAATGGAGTAAGGGTCTAGGTAATGCAGCAGTATATGCACGGCATAGTTTATTGTTATACTGACAGAAAAAGAAGCATACAACGTGCTTTCATAGATCGAGAGAATGCAAGGAATGTCAAAATAATTGAGGAATTGTTAAGAACTCATCGATGCAGTTGAACTAAAAAACCTATAAGGTTCTAAATGGGTGATCAATAATGTTAGTTGTTTTAGATTATCATATATTATATTATATGCAATTTAGTCTTTAAAAAAATATACCAATGTTATGTATGAATAAAAAGTTTTATATTGATACTTAAAAAGTTTATAAAAACCAATGATTGTTTTTGACCAATGATCAGAGTTTTAGCGTCATTTTCTCACAGTCAAAACTAGACTACGTTACAAGTTTTAGATATTTGTCGATATGAAACGCCGATATAAATAAACAAAAATTGGGATCAAAGATAACAAAAGTTAAAATTTTCTAATTTTCAGACTGATGTCATTCTGGACCCCTGTGTTAGAAATTCTTTTCGCCACCAAGAAACCCACAAAACAGGATATAATCCAATCGCTTCAATGAAGAATCGTAGTTGGTCGAGGTTTAGCAGACATGGTTTTCTCAAACTAACCCGTACCCTAACAAAAAATACTCACTCATACACACATGTACCACATACTTGGACTTCCATTCACGCAACTGTTGGATCAATAAATTATTCATGATGACCTCCTATTTGTAACTTGATGTCCTTTACATAGCGTATGCTGTCTAGCCGAGATCAGAAACAGAATTCTTCTACACCATCTTCCGTTTCGGAATGAATAGACCATGAGGAGTGGTGCATGCCACTACACGGTGTCGTTCGAGGTTAGCACTTCCCGACGGTGGAGTTAGTTTTCACTTGGTCACCTGGTTCGATTTAAGTCGAGTTTGTTCGACCTTTGTACAGCAAAAAAACAGGAGTCTGGTTGGTAAGCTTAGATCGTTCATACGCTGCTTTTGCAGCATCTCGCTTTCATTTTTCTACAACGAACTGATGACACGTTACCGGTATCGAATTTATACATTGTAACTTGGTTTGCTTCCTCCTTGAGAAGCTTAAAATAAGCTCAAACCTTGGTTAGTGTGCCGATGTATTGACTAAAAATGTTCGTAGCACAATTTAACCCACCCCTCCTCTTTTATTCTATATAGCCAAGGCGCCAAAGCTGGTATGTAATTCAACATTGCTTATTACACTGGAGAAAAATACAGTTCTTGAATCTGAGTCAGACTCTGAACAGGTAGATTTAAATTAAGCACTGTTTTTGCTCTTAAATAGTATAAATATATTTTTAGACAAACATCATTGTAGCATCGAAGTCGTTAATCTTTTGTGCAGTGCTTATCGAACAACTCATCCTCTGATTAAGACAAACATTATAACTGTATTAGTAGGATTTGTATTAGATTCTACAGCGAAGTTCTTTGTCAAGATATAAATTTGTGTTGATGCTAGTAAGCCCATGTCAGTCAGTATTCTAGAACGATTTTTAGCTAAAAAAAAAAAGACTCGTAGCAAAATACCAAACAGCATGTTATCCATAAAATCTATAGAACACATTTCTGGCTTGAAAGTGAAGACAGAAAATCCTTGCATCAGGACACCAACCCGGAACCACTTTTGCTGCGCATACCAGAGCTTTCAAGAATATTAATTACGGCCTGTTGAGCGTGAAGAGCCCAACGTTAAACGACGCTGCCTTCGCTAATTCGATGACTTTTCATTGGGTATAGGGGCGTGAAGTGTTTGACCTGGAAAATTTGCGAAGGATAAATGCAAACGCAGCCCGCTTCAAAAATGCGTTACGTGGAACGCGTAAACATCATGTGCTGGCAGATAATGATCGCGTTGCACGAAACGCTAGATTAAAATGTTTTACGAGCCTAAAAGCGTTCCCACATAAGCACTTCGGCAAAACCCTGTCGCCGAAAGGAACTTCCATGTCGCGTGGCCAGAGTGGAAAGCATCGATTAAAATGCTTTCTTCTGCACCGTGCAGACCATAAATACGAGTGTCCTCTTCATTGCTGTCAAGTGTTCTCGTACAAAGCGCCCCATCCGTAACGGCATGTTTTCGCACGGCGTTATCACTTCACGGTGAGATGTAAATGTCGCGAGCGTAACGATGCGGTCGCACCGTTATGAGTCGTGGAAAACATGAAAGTATGCGAGCGAGAGAAAGAGAGGGAAAGAGAGGCAGAGACGGTAACTGAATTTTTATCGAGCGGTTGAATTATTTTGAATAATTGAGGATCAGCTACCGTGTCAAACCGGAGTCACGTTTCAGGAGATTTGTGTGAGTTATTTTCGTTCGGCAAATTTTGTTCACAGAGTACGCGAGATGTATCTTGCTGTGAAAGCAGTTACTTACATAGATTTTAGTTAAACAATAAGCTTTCCAGTAAGCAATACGGCCTGGCCGTCCCTTATGAATAAAAAAAAAAATAAAATAAGCTTTCCAGTAGAGTTGTACATTTTTCCTCCACTTGTTTTGTCTCTCTATCTTCGAATGTTCCTAGTCTGCCACGTCTAGCTTTCCTTGATTTCGTTTATCCCGGCATTGTTATTTCGTTTTTGCTAACAATGCATTTCTTAAGCAGATTTAGCCTAGCCCTTACTTCAAACTAGGAAAAAACAAAATATTTACATTGACGGAAGGGTTACAGCGAGAAGCATTGAAAGCTTTGTAGCATAGCATTCCAGCATGAAATCCACTCTATAGTTTACACGCAAATTCAGTTTAACTTTTCACCTTCTTCTGCTCGTAACGGTAGCTCTTCCATCGACAGTTGATTTCAGCTGAAAGTGCCTCAATGTGCTGACACTGGAAGATTATGAACTTCTCCTCACTCATTCGTACGTTCAGACGCGGTTTAACTGTATGCAGTCAGATAAATCTTGAGCAAAATTTGTCCATCTTTTTGAAAGTGGCTGCGCTGGAA
This sequence comes from Anopheles maculipalpis, assembly GCF_943734695.1. Taxonomy (NCBI): domain Eukaryota; kingdom Metazoa; phylum Arthropoda; class Insecta; order Diptera; family Culicidae; genus Anopheles; species Anopheles maculipalpis. Next base: position 89,413,399 of record NC_064871.1, read on the forward strand.
GTTATTCCTGGAACAGGGATTGTTGCTACGCAGAGAAAATCTTCAAAAGAGGTACAGCTTATGACAACCGTTTCAACGAATTAATCACAAGGATTAAATTACTAATAGAAAACCAGATTCCTGGGAAGTGAGACTTGCCAGTAGGACAGACGGGGCGAGATGTATTTTTCTCTTCCCGTACTTAATTAAAAATATCGTGAAGGAGGAAGAACTGAGGTGCGAAAACGGCGTAGAATAATTAAAATATAGCAGTTAGACAATTATTTGGACAGGTTTTCCTATGGCGACGACCCGGCAAATTGCTAACATGAATGGACTGTATTCGAATCCCATCTAGGAGTTACTCTCCGTACTAAAACTTTTTTAAATTTCTTTTTAACGAGCGTCTGGTTCTCTCGTAACTTTATATTACCGTGTCATCTCGCATGAAGAACAATCAAGCGTCGTACAGTAATGTTATTTGTTATTATCAATCAAGAAAGAATAGTAATGTGCGTCAAGCATGGGAAATTTTCACACAAAATAAAGGTTCACATGTGAATCAATCCTTATTCAAAATATATGAATACAAAATAAGTAAGTCTTTGTAATCGTCATTCAACGTTGATTTACTTTATAATAATGTAAAATTACAACAACTTGATGATGTCACAGAGAAACGTAGTATTATGCAGATGACAGTAAGGAAATAAGTTGACGAATACTTCTACGAAGCTTTACGCCCCGGTCCGGTCAACCCATATTCTTCCAGTAAGTGCATCTCAACATCGAGTGGTGTCAATATCAGTTCATACGACACAGCATTAAGGCTTGCTCGATAGAATGTACATACCCGCAAAGAAAAGATATTCTTGACACGTACCGTTCCAAAAAGAGTAGCTATTTGCCGAAGGAAAATTTCCGTGCTGTAGATTTTTTTAAGCTAGAATTTTTTATGATAATAGTCTGCAGATAACGCTGCTAGCAACATTAAATGTCTTATGGTAGAGAAAACGAAAATAACTCACCTTAATCGTGGGGAAACATATCTGTATCCAGCCGCCAATTGCACGATTATATGACAATATTTCCTAACAAAAAAAGAAGAAAAGCTCTAATAAATACATTATATTTCGTCTAAAAATACAAATGAATCAAACAAAAGCACAAAAATCAAAAGATCTGTTAAAAAGCGTATACAAAGTCACACACAAAGTAAAACTAGCGAAAGTAGGAATATTCGGAAAAAGTTGTAAATTGGCACCATATCTTTACCGGTCTCATTTCCCTTTTGAAAAGACCAAAGGAGCTAGCCCCGTAGTAGTTGCATCATTAATAGCACTCGGAAAAGACCTTGAATTGGATGATACGACGGCTGCTGCTGACATGGGTCTGACAGGTGTCCTTAAAAATTGGTTGGAATGAAGATGGAATCTTTTATCGATCTAAAGTATGTTTGCCAATGAGGCCAATTTGGGCAGGTTTACTAAATTATCAGTTTGGGGAGACATAAATCATCCAGTATAGATTATTTTTAGTGAGAAAAATATACAAACTGGTAAAACAAATTTTATTTAAATGTATTTAAGAGTCACATTAGTTAAGCGAATCACGCTTTCCAATATCTTGCCTTCTTCCGAATAATACTACTTGCTAAATGAACAAATGTGTGTACCGTAACAATATATTACTTCACTCAAAAAGGGCAGCTGGAGAGCAACACATACACCACGCGGGTACAGTTTGCCAATCCGTTAATTAATCAACCATTTTTCCTGCCATCTTGTACGGATTATCATCAGCCGATTTGTTCGTTCTTCTCAAGCTTTTCCTACACTTTACGCCATGCTTCACATGCAGCATACTCACACATACTCACACATAAGAACTCTTCACGAAAAACCGCCATGATGTAAGCAAATTAATTGCACTTTCCGGTCTGCTTGCTTGCGAAAGGGATGTTGCTGGGAAGGGTTTTCCCTTGTTACCATGCAATCACGGTTGCCGCAGCTCGTTAGCATATAAAGTGCATCGGTTGCTTCGTGCATTTGCATGCGAATAAGTGTGAAGGTTGCCCCGATACGCAGCGAAACTAATGCCATTCGATTTCCCCGGTATGATAGCGCTATTATTCTGTCTCGAACCGGCGGTTACGATGAAATGTTACAGCCAGGTCAATTGAATTTATCTTCAGAATATCCTCATTACATCGGCTTGGAATATCCACTGTTGCATTCGTACTTTGTGGTGCCAAGACGTTGGTTAGTTGCAGTGGCAAGTGTCGTCTCTGGGGGGCACTTTACAAGAATTAGAATTGACAAGTGCATGGCTAATGCTCACTAGTTAAGTGATGTTATCTGTTGTGAACAAAATGAACACAAACTATTGAAGAAGATTTCATTATACGTATTTGAGTCATATGAATCACAACAGCTCATACTATTGGACCAATCCATCATATCACCATGCCAGCTGTCAATGCGTTCAGTTTCTCGTCTTTGTGGGAAGCAATCAATAAGAAGTAGTATGACATCGATCAAAATGGTTACGACAATAAGCACGTCTTTCAGGCAACAAACAACGTGTAGCTTGTCATGTTTAGTCACGATACTATGGGAATAACAACCACAACAAACATTTATTTCTGGACAAAGTTTTGCCTTCCACCGGATTGAAGCCATGAGTCCAGGCCAGGGATTTGTGTTGGATAATTTGACAGATGCTAGATAAACTTTTTTCCGTTTTTGCACTAACCTGTCCATCATTGAGTTTTTATGCCAATTTTTTAACACAAGACCAATGGCTTGAAACCTACAGCAGCGAATTTCTGAATGATTTTTGCAGATTTTATTTTCTTAAACATAACATCATCCACCGAAACTCGTTTCTCGTGGTGTTCGCTGTCAGTTTGCCAGTAACAAGGGGAAACATGGAAAGACGGTTCGGAAAGTTTACCTTCGATTTGAAAAGTTATATTCCCTCCGCACGTTACTCTTTTTTTAAACTCATTTTAACTCAGCGAACTCTAAGCAGTAAGTTTCATTGTTTGGTAAGATAAGTGAAATAGGCGACTTACTTACTGCCGTTAATAATTAGCTGTATATGTATGTCAGACAATTTAACTGAACATAAAACATTTACAATCCTTTTTAATTCAATAGAATTACAGATTACAGCTTACAGAAGCATCTTCCGATGGAAACGACTAACTAAAAAGCTTCCTACAAAATTACAGCTGAGAAAACTCTTGGGAGCGAGTACCAAATAAACGAGTGAAAGAAAATAATCTATAATTTACTTAACTAATCAGAATCGTCGGTTACTGTGCTGCAAAAGCTTTCCCCTCAACTGTTTAAGTAAAAATGATTTTAAAAAATTACCATACTGAAAGCATTAAATAGCATTCTACTATTCACTCGAACAGTTTGTCACGACAGCGTCTAGCAGGGCGTTTCTATTGATGCACGCACACGCCGGTGTGCATCGGTGTACGGTGACCCCTCCTGGCTTCGTGCAGGAATTTGCTACCCACCAGTTTCGTGGCTTCGATTTCCAGTTCACCGGTTTCTCAGCGGAACCGGAACCATCGGTTCACCGGCCAGGATCGCCTTTGATCACATCCGCCTGACGTAGAGCGAATGCATTACCCATCGAAGCCGCCTATCAACGGCAGTTTTGCAGGTTGCAACGGCAACATTTTCCACCTCGTAATTCCGGTAATCGCATTAGTGCAACCATTTCGGAAAACCTATGCGCCCGGTCGACGATGCCAACCCTTACGGCACACGTACCCATGGGTGGACGACTGAAAAGGGTAGCCGCTTTCGAGACCACCTTTGGTGTGCAACTGCGTGTGCCTTTGTGCATCGTTTGGTATCGTTTGGTTGGAAATATTGTCGAATCTGCAACACCAATCGGGGTTTTGTGATCGTGTAACTGTCGTGCACGTGAACCGGGCGCACTATGGTTTTTAATGAGCAGACAAGTGCATTGCATAATCTGTGGCTTAGAGGAGTGATGCAATTAAAAGTTGCGAAAAGTTTGGCCGGTAAAGCGTGCGTTGAGAATTTTTCACCAAGTGCGCAAAGAATTTGTTCTTTGATTCATTATTGAAATTTTTTGTGCAAAAATTTCATACTTACAATTTTCAAAACAATACAATTTAAAAAAATTCTCGAAAACAAAATTTTTTCGGCAAATCGAAAGACTTTTAACTTTAGTTTTCTCATGATCCATGCAGACCGTTCATGACGAACTCGAGTCATTACCTTCAGCTGTAACCGCTCAACAATACTCCACATGGTGTAGCACAACTGTTACTGCCAAATGCTGTCATTAGACCAGCAACATCATCTACGCTCAAAGATAGAGGGCGCACAAGTTGCATCACGGCTCCTACCTTCTTGACGCTGTACGTACTCCGATTGCTGGTGTGAGGTTTGGCTGACAAAGTTTTATACAAACAACTTCCATCAACTGCCATCGTCTTCGGTGCCGGCAGAGCTGTGCTACGGGTCGGTACGGTATGATTTAGTAGCGTAGAATTTTCGTCAAAGTTATTGCCGTGCCACCAACATCGTACATAACAGCTGGTACAAGGTTATGTTATGGGATTTTTTTTTGAAATAATATTCATTGCACAGAAGGCCCACCAATGAATGAGTTGCATTTTAATAACACTCACAAACGCTTTTTTAAGCTTCAAGAATATATCATAGGATATGCTGTCAAAGGTCGTTTTTAAATCGACAATTTGAAATCTGCAACTTACTTGCAGACCCTTATCCATGCTTCACACGCATTCTGAAGCAAGTGGAACAAAATTTTTGTTGTGACCGGTGTGGTTTGTAGATGCTCGTAACAGTAAATCATGCATTAATACATCCAATAGTTTGGACAGCGGCGCCGGTATTCATGCGGCAGGATAAGGATTCAAATCCCATCCGGATCGTTACCCCGTAGAGAAGACTGACTATCCAACTAAATGGTATCTAGTATCGATGATTACATTAAAATCGGTGCGTTTAAAATTCAGTTCTTTGATGTTTGATTGTGCACAGTTCCAGAGAAACATCTTGATAAAAGCGTTTTGGAAATGAAACATTACACACAACTGTATGTATTGTAAAAAAAGCAATACACACAACTTCCGGAAATAGGTAAGGAATTCGACTCGGTTGCTATGCTTGATTAATTGAAATAAATTAAAGCGTTTAATGGTTTTTCTCGGAAGATCACACTTGAGCGAGTTATGAGGTTTAAAACCTCCGGGTACTTTAACGTGTGTAAGACACGGAGTTTATGCTTAGACCCCGTGTCTTACATACGTTCATGTAACAGAAGGAACCCGGAGGTTTTAAACCTCATAACTAGCGTAAATTATTATTCCAAACAATTTTTTATGATATGATGATGGAAACTTTATAAGATTCCCAACGCCCTGTCAGTTAGGAGGCGCAAAGCAGAAAAGGAGAGAAAAGAAGGACAGGACGAGCCTGACCTGGGATCAGTCAGGGAGCGAACGATCATTCGAAAGTCAACCAGGAACGAACAAAGATCAAAAAACATATACAAGCTAAAATCGGAATTATATTTTGGTTTTTTCTCACCGCTTACTAATAAACTAAGCTGAACACAATAGGCAAAAGAACCTCGTTTTTTAACAGATGATGGTTTAAAATGAGCCACACAACATGCGTTTGCCGAATGTTACACATGTTTTGTAAAAGGTAATTAATTGATCAGGTAACTTTACGTTTAACCAAATCCCTTTCCAGCTCGTTGTTGGATGAATAAATGTCCTTACTTGGTGGTAAAAAAAACCTCCCCTCACGAAGATCGTCTAACCAGTTGTCCCAAAGATCCAATTAGGTTTCGAATTTATGCTTCCCGAAACCCGAAACACCCGTATTGAACTTCTGGCGACCTCCGCTTGAACCCGAGCGACGTTGGGTGCAATTAAAAATTCCTAATTAGATTTTACCTGTTCGAAATGGAATTAAGCAATTTCCTCGTCTCGTGTCGCGTGTTTCACTTCGCTTCGGCAACTCCTAGACGCGGTGGGCTTTTTCTCGACTGTCGTCCCCCTTGGACACCCGATATCATCATATTTGACTGGGAGAAGGAGTATTTACGAAAGAGTGTCGGTGTTTTGGTTTGGATTTTTTGTCGTTCGGAGATTAATTTATTTTCAATCGCATGCTTTCATCGGCAGACGGAGAAAGATGTCACTCAAAAAGGTGAAAACGGTAAGAGTTTGTGTTTGGTTTGATCTTTTTCTTCCGTTTTGAAATTAATTACTGCCATCAATGCCAAGCATGACCCATCATAAACATCATCCTACTAAATCCTTTCCATATTATGGTTGTTGCTCCCCAGTTAATAGAGAGAAAAGAGAGAGAGAGAGAGAGAGAGAGAGAGAGAAGATACGAGGGCTGTAGGGAAACCAAATTGAAAATTTTGTTATTTCGTGAACAAGAATAACTTCAACTTAATTAGGTTCAATCGTTGATCCAACGAAATTTTGTTGGGCACGAAATTAAAATTTTATCGTTTTTACAACACATTTGGCACATCCAAAAAATGTTGCAATGCTGAAATTATGGGTGTATACTGTAATGATGAGCGTAAAAACTCTATTAAGTGAATTAACCTTAATTCACTCAATAAGTTTGCGATAAAAAAACGGTGATTTGAACAGAAAAGACAACAAAGCGAATAAATGGAATAAAAACTTATAATCTAAAAATCGAAACACTTTAGTACGGTGGTTACAAAAATAAGCTACACTACACAAAACCTGTCAGCACTCTAAGATTGAGAGTTAGTTTACTCTATTTTTCATAAGCTCAAAAAGATGTTTTTGGCAACTAAAGCAAGTGACGTCGTTTTAAAAAATAAAATTTGAAAGAGTTTTGACCTATAAATCTCGTTCTTGGAATTAAGTTCATATCAGATCAGTCGGATAAATTATTGTCAGTTAAATTATTCAAAAATAAATGAGTAAGCTTGGCAACAACAAGGCGATGAGTTTAGTTTTGTAAAGACAATCAAGGACTTCGTAGAATCTTATCAATTTTTTCGATCTTAAATGCGTTTTAATTAAATTCAAGAACCTTCTTTCCTGATGCGTCCAGTGATAGTGTCATATATTCAATTTATATATCTCCATGAAAACAGACACAGACGAAAAACCCCGTTTTCTTGAATACACCAATAAAAACCTCGCTTGGTAAGCTTCCATCAATGAAGTGCAAGATAATCAAATCAAACCAGCTTATGAAGCACACACACCCCTTTAACAAATCTTCACCACTACCGATCGAAGATCATTCCCATCTGCTAAAATAGCGAAACCCAATGAGGATGGCCTGATGGAGCATCCCAACTTAGCCGAGCTTAGATGCAAGATTCTATTCATCAGTTAGCAGCAGGCACACGGTCAGCTCGTTAGTTGGGAACAAACGTTGTAAGTTGGAAGCCTTAGTAGCGAGAGTTTAGAAGGACTTCTCGAAGATGGAATTAGATTACTGGCGCTCCGGTGTTATCAGAAGCCAGAAGGCAACGGGGATGCGAATCGCTTCGTTTCGGACAAGTTGTAAGCAACAGCTTGACACAATTTGCTGCTCCGGAAAGCAACAGGATTTGCTGTTCGGAACCAATCAGGCCTTTTGCGTTGAGATAGAGAGTGGCTTGTTGATTGCAATGAGATGAAACCCTAACCATGCGTCTACCGGGAGCCCGGGAGAACTCATTACGGCAGTCGTTTCAGAAAAGTATCAGACCGGAAATAGAATTTACAGTGTCTATATCTTAAAGTGTGATGAGTTCGAGGATTGACCTCAGGACACATCTCCACTATTTCACTTTAAGGTAGTGCTGTTTGGGATTTTCACGTTTATAAATCATTTCTTTTTATTCAATTACCAGTGGTGCTAGCTTGATTCATATAGTGTGCGGGGAACGATGCAACAATCCCAGAAAAAAATGAAACTCATCTTGTGAGTCCACACTTTTTTACACTAAACACACCGTAAATCACACCACCCAAAACACAAACAAAAGTCTCTTCATAACCATCTGCATTTCCGTATACGAGAAAGGAGAAACAAAGCAGACCAACTGGCTGTGCTGGTTGCTCCGGTGTATACTCTTTTGGGGTTGCAGGTTAAAGTACACCAATGTCATCGTCGGTTTGCATTGTCATGGATACACGACAAGCCATAAACTCCAGGCTCGGTGTCGTGCTTGGCAAAGTGAAAACTAACTTCACCGTTTGAACTCGTCGAGGCGACAATTCAGAGAGGATACTTCGGTTGAAATATCAGGCGCTTGTGCTTGTGCCATAGTTTTTTTTTTTTGTTTCTGTAGCTTCCTTACCTCCCACTCGGTCAGTTGGTACACAAACGGTGTAAAGGATAACGGGTTACAAATAGGAGAAAGCATCATGAATAATTTATGGAGCGTACCCAGTACGCATATACCGGGAATATACGGGAATGGTTTGCATTTTCCTCTTAGGTTGATGCAACAAACGCACCAGTTGGTTACTATCAATCGTTTCATGAACCTTATTCCATACTTTGAAATCGGGAATTGCTTCTCAGATAGGGTTGGTAAGGGAGGTTCTGGAGCCCACAGGAATGTGATACAAATTGAATTTTCCAAGACATCGAAATAAAAGGAGACAGATGTGATGTGGAATGAAGATTGAAAGCAGTTAAGGGTTGAATTAAAAAAAAGGGAAATGTAATTCCAATCGTTGTAATGGATGAAATGTTTAGTTATAAAGTTTCTTGTGTTGTGATTATGATTCTCTAACAGACAAACCCTACAGCTAATAGACCTCCTTTAATGACAAATAAACCGGCATTATGAGATAGAGAGATAGAAACGTCAAACTTTCGTCAAGCTTTGGTTTGAAAAGAAAAAATAGTCGTAGCCAAAACGTTTTTCATGTTATTTATGCTCTTAGTTGATGGTAGAAGGTGAGTTTCCGTTTGACAATCATAATACAGAATTATCAATCTAGACAGAATATCATGTCCAAGACATGACATTTTTAGCCCGTTAGGTAAGGAGTAAGATTTCCGAGCGTATTCAGACTAGTGTTGGCTCGGAATCGTACCCACGGGTCCAAACCGCTTCCGAGCATCGTAACTCCGGCTCTGATTTCGGCACAATCAAAACCACGGTTCCGCTTGAAACCATCCAGAGTCGTTTGGAACCGTACGAAGCCGCTAGTCGGCAGCCGGAGCCGTTTGGATCCGTCTGGAGCCGTTGGAGAGAGCACCAATGTAAGTTATATCACCGTATCATAGACGACTTGAAGCGCTGCGGAATTTAAATTCATTTCAACCCCAACTAATTCGACGGTTTCGATACTGCCGAATAGTGGCTCCGGACAGCGTCAAACGGCTCCGGAGGGCTCCAACTGATCCGGCGAACTCAGAGTATTTCACCTACTTTCCGGAGCTGTTTCCATAACTGGTAGAGTCATTTGGAACCGATCCCATTTTTGTCTAATTTACCTTCTAATTCACTAGTCACTAATTCAGACCAAGTAAAGCACTCTAGTCGACATCATCCTCGAGAAAAGTTTCAAAACAAAAAATAGTAATAATAATGATGGATAACGATGGAGCTGCCCGGTAGCCACAGCGACACCGGTCTTCACAACACTAATCTAATCCCATCCAGTACGTGTCCCATTAATGAGTATTAGCAATTCAACTACTTGGCATCAATAAGTCTAGGACGATAAGCCAATAAGCCAAGAAGAAAAGAAGAGATGATTGCAACAACGGTGAAATAAAACATTACTTATTGTTTACGACATCAAAACATTAAGTTTGTTTTATTAATTAAATGCACATGTAATCAATAAAGTTGCCTCTAAGATACTTAAACCACCAAACAAACCACTTTTAAAGTGCATTGCTCTCCGTCAGTTTTTACGCAATTTTATTTTTAACCTGCAGCATCAGTGCCATGAAGGAATAGCTGCTGTTTAGCAAATCCAAGAACCAAGCCATGGAGATCGTTCCCTGCCCATCGAGCGTGAACGATATTGGTGTTTGGGTACGGATGATGATGATCAACAGCGACGACCGAACGTGCCGATAGTCCGAAGCAAAGCGCTTGGAAAAGCGTAGCTTATTGTACCATTCCATCTCATACAGCACCATTCCCATTCGAGCGTGCTGCAAAAGAGCGTCACTGTTTAGTTACGATTGTATAAAGCGTTTCAACTAGTTTACCAAGTACCAAGTCATTAATGCGAGATAAGATGCGACAGAACAAAAATGACTCAACTATCAGAAACAGTATGAATCCAATGTAGACTACAGTAAGCGAAGTGATGCCTTTGTACGATATGATGAAGCAGTAGTACGAAATCAGCACAAACGAGCCGTAGTATTGAATGAACGAGAAGGGTCTCAAAATCGTGCGAAATACATTAAGATTTCTAAAATAGAAAACAGATATAGTTGGGAATTAATTGGGAATGGTGGAAGAAAACAACTTACTCCAACAGCTGCACATGTTGCTGAACGTTTTTCTTTAAATGATTCCTTACGCCCCTCCAAAATTTGCGCTCGTCAGAAATGGCCGTCCCAGAAGCGCTCAAGCTTGTGCTGCTGTGTTGGTTTAGAATCTGATTGATTTTCTCGAATGATTGCACAAGTATTGCCATCTCTACGCGAAATGCATTCAGTATTACATAGATAAAGCAAAAGATGATCACATACAACGAACCCCAGTAACACGTCGTAAATCCATACAGTATTTGAACTCCGATCCCACCCACAACGCGCCCATTATACACCAGCATAAATTCCGGCTGAATCATTAAATTGGTGCCCAAAAATATGAACGTTTCTAACAGCAGCGTTAATGCGATGGCCACCATATAGCGGTTGTTCTGTCGCTGAACAGTGTGACGAGCAGTCCATACATCTCGCTCATCAGCACGAAACGAACGGTCGTTGAGGAACTGTTCCAAGCGTGCGAGCACAGTACGTTCGAACAGGATGGCCCGCATAAGAGCCCCGGTAAAGATCCAGACAGTGCCGAGAATGTTAAACATCGAGAAGTTGTACGCCGTGTGCGTCATATGCCAGTACGCTTTGTAGCAGTAGGTACAGAACACAAACATTAGCACCGAACGATAGCCGTACCACAGTGTACGATGCCATACTCGCGAACGTGATTCGGCGTACCGAATGGCGAACAGGAATGTTAGAAAGCGCAAAATAACGAATTGGTCAGGATCGTTGGCGAACTTCTGCTCGAAGTTTTTAACCTTGCGATGGATATGGGACAGCCACGACTCCATTGGTACTGAGTAACAATTGCACAGATTTTGAACCATTCACGATCACGTCTGGACGAAGTATGGCAAATTGGAAAATAAGTTTTCGCTTCGAAGGTCTTCCGATACCACAAGAACAAAGTAGCTGAGAGATTGTCCTGTTTAACCAATAGGTCCTTCTAACTGCAGTATTGCATTCGCGTTGCGATCGATAGTTTTAAACTTGTGGCGAATGTCTCACAGTGAAAACATTTGAAATGACATTTAATTGTATATTTATTCTAGTGGTTCATTAATGATGTGTACTGTTTGTACATTCGAACGCATTGTTTAAGGTTATTTATTTATTTTCAGTATGACGGCTTGCACGGGTGATCAACTAGGACCAAAACAAGTCAGCCCATTGTGTCTTGTCTTGTCATAGATCGGATTAATATATCCATCAGATTCTGACACCGAGATTGTGCATCGAGTCGAAAATACCGGCCAACTGCCTCAAACCATGCCACGCCGCAAGAGCAAAGAATTGTTGTAAAATTATTAATTTCTTAAGGAAACAACTGCATTTTTTGTATTCGGAGACTACGGTCTGGCCAACAGCTGCATTACTTCACCGAAGATTGCGACAGATCTCCAACAGCCTCGATACTTCTTGGAAAACTTCCAGTCACACGGCCAATATAGGGTTGATAGTCCTTGGCATTCCGCTCGCAAAAATGGCATATTCTACGAACAACTCTTGACCGTCTAACCAGTCAACAATGTGTTTGACTTTACTTTGCACAATAATCCAGAAAAAAAACGTCGGAACGGTGCTGGATTTTAATCTTTTGGTTATTAGCCGTCGTGCCGAAGTAGCAGAACTTCGCTATTACCTCTAGATTTATTCTAGATTTACAATCCAAACAAAAAAAAAGGAAAATTATATTAATTAGGGATGGGTTCTCGGAACCGTGCCCGCGGGTCCGAACCGCTTCCGACCATCGTAACTCCGGCTCCGATTTCGGCCAAATCAAAACCACGGTTCCCCCTGGAGCCATCCAAAGCCGTTGGAACCGTCGGAGCCGTTTGGAGTCGTTTGAAATCGTCCGGAACCGCTCCATGATATCACCGTATCATGGAAGATTTGAAGCGCCGCGGAATTTCAATTCATTTCAGCCCCAACGATTCTGACGGTTTTGAAACTGCCGACTAGTGGCTCAGAACGGCTCCAAAAGGGCCCGGACGGCTTCGGACGGCTCCGGACGGATTCGTCGATTCCGGACGGTTCCGAACTCGGAGCATTGCAGCTACACTACGGAGTGGCTTCCAAAATTGGATTCGGAGGCGATTAAGTTTTTCTGTCAAATTTACCCATCACTAATATTAACCATTAAACTTTTGCTTTAAAGCGGAGTAGAATACAACTTACCGTCTTACATGATGCACTATCGAGAAACTTATTCATTGTATAACATTTAAAGTTCGCACCACATGTATACCTTTCTCACTGTAAACCACCACTCTTCTTTAAAGATCATACACATTTGCTCGTCTGGAGTAGTTGGGTGTGGGCTAAATCCTTCCACATAAAAATCCATTAAAAGGCAACACGATGGGCAACATTAACGTTTCACTTAGCATCATTAGTGGATTCTCAATGTTTCTTTTCCATACATCCACCGTACGAGAAGGCTCCATTTACCAGGAATTCGCGATACGCGTTGTTCCCTTCAGGAAGGGTATCATTTCCAAACCGTGGACAAAAAAAAAAGGTTTGATTCCTGCTCGGAACGTTCCGTTTTCGCATTTTATAGGACACATTTTATGCCTTTGCCGCGCGAGAACGCGTAGTGAATTAACAACGTGAAGAACTTAAAAGCGAACAAGCACTTTGCGGTATAAAGGATTGCGTCAGTAGCGATGACGTTTAAACGAGCATTACAATTGTTGAACTAGAAATGGTTTCAAGTGGTGTATAACAAACGATTTTCATATTATTTTATTCGCCTATCGTTGCTGAGTTTACCAAGACTTTACAATGTTGGTGTAAAGCTCGTGTAGACAGCACAAAACATAACGCAAGCATCAGCGAAGGGGGTTGAGAAGCACTATGCTTCCATGCTCCAAAAACTTCAAGCAATTTCGCAAGTCTTTGTCGATTTCGGTTGTGCATCGATTAAATGGACCATTTTGGCCGGCAATCCAACTAACTGACCACTGACCCATCTGGTCTCAATCGTACCCGGTTGGATATACGAATACAACTCTACCTAAAACTCATTTTTACTTCAAGCAAAACGACTATCACGCACCATTTTGCATGTCGGAATGACAAAAGCTAGGATTAGGAACGGTATGCCTTTGGCACAGCTTCAACATTACATCCGATTGCTATGGTTGCACAAGGACTTAGCTAGTTTTCGGTACGATTATCGTACCCGTGATTATATTGCAATTGGTGCAAGACAGTCGATATCAGAATCGATCGATGATGGTTTGAAACGTAAGCCACGACGATAAAAGAACATTCACAGATCTTAGTAGCTAGGGGAATAGACCAAATGCTTGTAAAGTGGGCATTTCCTACGGAGACAAAATATACCATCCTGATGGCACAAGGGATGATGACATGAACTTTCGACTTTTATTTTTCAGTACGTGATGAAGTTAATGTTCGCTTGTACTATGAATTCGCACGAAACGTACAAAGTTAGTAAACTCAATGAGCTGTCAAATTTGGAAGCTCGCGTTTCTCCGAACACGGAAATCGGGAGTACCAATTAGCTTCATCCCACAGGGGATCAATTATATTGAAGAAAAACAAAATAAAACAAAGTCAAAAAGTTCAACATCAACTAGACTCAAGACGCCCTAAGAATTGCACTGTGACAGAAGACAAACAGACGTCCATCCAGGGTACTATAATAGAATAAACAAATGTATCTAACCTAAGCGAAGCAACCCTCAAAGTGCTTCCCAAAAAGGTACAATTATTTTATCCCGACAATGACGAGCAATTCATCCAAACTCACCTTCGACACATAATTCCTCTTCAAGCAGAATCGGACAGAATGAGCAAAATAATTGCTAAATCCATTTAACACTTGACCCACACTCTATTCTCACCCACTTCCGAAGGGGGCGTGTATCCTGAGCATTCGTTTGCTACGAGAGGGCATCATAATTGCATTCCAATTAAAACTCGACCAAGAAGTTAGTTTGCTCGACCTTTCCATGGGGAAGTATCGTAAGAGCGCATTGCCCGTTTGGCCAACTGCTACCCAAATCTGCCCAGCTCAGCGAGAGGCGCAACGTATGGGGTGTGGGCCAAACGGGGAAAGCAGAGCAAATAAAAGTTTAGCGAATTTCTCACCTGAACTATCAGAACCGAGAAGTTGTGTAATTCTATTTGACTTTTTGGCTGGTCGGGGACGCTTTTGATGAGCACCCTTCCGGCAGGATGGTTTTACATAGGAAGAGGTTTCTTTTTTGCCTTTGTACGGAATATACGACCGCGTTCGAGTAGAACTACCGCAGTATGTTAGTTAGCCAATTCAATCACGTGTTTGATGACATTTTCGGGATCTTTTAAGCTGGAGTAAAGTAAACCTGGAGTTTAAGCTGGAGTAAAGTGAATTGAGCAGCTGCGGAATGTAAATGTATGCAATTTCCTGTCTGTTACAATGCTTGCAAGAATTTCGTAGAAACGTTGACTGCTCTACATGAATGAACGAATGACATTAACATTAACATTAATTGCAGTATATTCTAACGAACTGGGCGGTGGTGATGGCAACAGCGGTGCACGTCTTTGCACAGTAGGACCGTGGTTCAAATCCCATTCGGACTGTACCCACGTAGTGGGGACTGACTATCCAACTACGTGGTAACGATAAGTTTAGTAAGCCGTTTGATGGCCGGCGTGACCTATAGAAGGTCGATAAGCCAAGAAAAAGTCGACGAACTATTAAATGAAGAAATTCAATTAATAGTCTCAACCACACACTCTGAAAAAATCTCTTTATTCGCAATTCCTATAAACCACTGAATCTAATTCAGTTGGACTATAATTGACACTTAACGGACGTCGTCGAATCGACTTGTCATTAAGTTGTATGGTATAATTCCGCCTTATCGCATACAATGTCTCGGTTTATCTAAGTAATTGTTGACGCTTAGTTGGATTAGTAAAACTCTCGATCAATGTATACATACACATGATTAAGTAATGAAAATGAAACCTTCCAGCGTTAGGAATTTAATTGTGTGCGATATGCGATAAGATATCAATATTTTTTCCTGTCCAAACCGTTAAGACCTTTGCCCACAGCTGCATAATCTACTAGCTCGAGTCCACGTACTGCGCAAAGAAATGAAATCAACACTCGTCACGAGAAGGGTGACATCGCGAAAGATAAACCATCATCGCTGACAGCTCATCATCGAGCGCAGAAACCGCACATCATTATGAAAACTGTCAAATCGGTCACATTTCGTTGAGGGCTAGCAAACTGATGCTTGGATAATGAAAACGAATAATGATGAAACCTTTCTATCTGACATTGAGCAAATCTGATAAGACAATGACAATGGGCGCCTCAGCAAAAAGAAGTGTCGTCGCGTGCCTTACACTTTCGGTCGAAAATGTGATTGGTCATTTGAAACAAACCGTTTCTTGCGCACGAAAGCATTTCCCCGGGCGGAAGTTGCCATTTGTCATCCCGAGGGATCTTTACTTGACAGCTGCTTGGAAATTCTTCATCATCATCAACGCATACGGCTCGCTTTATTAAACAAAAAGCTCCAGTAGTATACACTCAATCAGATGAAATACACGCTGCATACTGAAACCTTTAACACGGTTGTTTTTGTTTTCAAATAATTCTTTACCGAGAGAACGGAGAGTTTTTTGTTCGTATTCACTTATATGCAAACAACAACTATCCTTAAATCACGAACAAATTATGTCGAAGAAACCCCTTACATATGACGTCATTGGCAGCACATTTTTATCCCCTTAGAACCCAAGTCAAGATAAATGTGTATGAAAAGAATCATACCAGCCAGAAACAGCTGATGGTGAATATGTCGCCATGGTGTACGAGATGATGATTCAACGATTTCTAGTTTGTAGCACTAAAACTTGTGAAAACTGAATGGATGACAGTCCTGAGCGTGACCAAGCTGAAAATTTTGCAAACAATGTTTCATCACAGTGAGTAAAAACTTTAAGCACTGCGGCGTCACATTTGTGGCGAGAGTTGTAAGCATGTTTAGTATGAAGCATTCAAGGGGTCTAATATTCCGGGAAATTAAGTTTATGTTTTTAAGTTGCTTTGTCCTTATTTACACTTGAAAAAGGGTTTTAAAATTGACGAACTTGAACTTATTCTTGGGGGCGAGAACTTTACCAAAATTGAGCTTTTCTTTTTGTGTGATACCTCATTACAGTATTTAAGTATTGATACAATAAAGTAGAGCATTTAGCGCTTCTCGAAAAGAGTTTCGAAGCTTCTGCTACGATATCAGCAAAATATTGGTTACATCATCCTACATTTAGTCCACAGAATATGGTTAATGGAACAGCCACAGTAGTAAGGCAATAACAGCTTCTGTCCTAACACGGCACAACCAAGGTTAAAATCCCAATATTCAGGCGGTCTAAGCGGTATCCAGACAATGCTAAATTCAATACTGAGTTCTATGATGACATTAGTTTTTGGTCAAGCAAAATCGTTTGTTTTCACGACAGGCGCTTCGAACATGGCATATGTTGAAATGTGATAACGGATGAAAACGATTTACCAGGGGCATTAAATAATTACTAAGAATCACAATGAATTCCAATGGCATACATGCAAAACGAAAAAACAAGTTCATGCTCAAAGGCATCGTTTCTTATTATAAAATACATTGCAACTTACGATAGCACACGGACAGCTTAGCCTTGCTGGACGTGCGAATATCGATTCCTCATACCATATGGAAGCTCTTTGAAAATAAAATTCAACAACTGTGAAACCAAAACATTCCTGCAAAACTTGCAAAAAAGTTCCTGTAAACTGTAATAATAAATATTTTCTCGCTTCTACTGGTCCCTTCCCTACTATTAAGATCCTAAACAATGCTAACGCGCCTTTTCCCTCCTACAGTGCTACCAACGCAAATAAAAACACGTATTGCATTCGCAAATAACAATTATTCCAAGTCGAAGCTAACAAGAACAACAAAAATAAAAAAGAACAGAAAACCTTCAGTTCCGGCACTGCCCTAACGAGGCTCTTTACTGCCCGAAGCATACCTGGCAAATGAGTTCGTTCCGGTGAGGGGGGGCAAAACAAGGCATTCTTGCCCACCACAGCGGCTGCTCTAATGTTGATTTTTCTCACCGCTTGTTTTTCCCTCGACCTATCTTACCCCGGACAGGCGGCGGGTTAGCTGCCGATGAAGCCGTATAAAGGTTAATTGCGAGTAATTAACGCCTTACCGCTCGACAGTTTTCCATTTTCCGAGGTGAAGCGAGACAGATCCCCTCCGTGACCAGGTTGTTGAATGTTGGGGAAACAAAACGCATTCGCGAGCTTACGCGAGTTGCACGATATGGTGGTGGGATGTGGTTATAGGCATGACACAAAATGATTGATATGTTTATCATTTGCGTTTGCAATTAGGGAGCTTTTTTTTAAAGAGCTTTTCACTTTGGATGAGCAAAAATTCATAATGATACATCAGTGTATGTTTCATCGACTAAATACGATGCGTCCTTTTAACTCTTAAGCTCTTACTACAGAGAAATGTCCAAAAATATGACATAGTGAAGTGTGTTAAAAATGGCGCATTTTGTGAGAATCTATACTAAAGTACCGGTTGCGTGTTTTTCGATTGCCCAAGGCACACCAAAATGCCAAAATTTTGAAGAGTGTATGGTATCAAATTTCCACAGTTTATCGAATCGAACCTAAATTTCTTAAGAATGGGATCTCCGAATAATTTGCGAGCGCTAAATGTGCTAAGGTTTATATGAAGATCGAACTTAGCATTGTACCTTCCATCAGCACATCAACACCACACAAGAACCGAAATACTGAATTTATACAGAGAATTATCAACAAAGAGCAAAAAGCTTTTCAAAACCGAAGATGCCTTTAAATAGCTGTAAGAATCACTTCATTTTGCTAGTCAAACTTGAAATTTATTTCCTCAAAAAAACAGTCAGGTCTGGCCGTAGTAAACGAACCCGATTGGTTTCGATCCCGTAGGCAAACCCTGAAATCCTGCAATGTATGTATTAATTAAATATTGATTTTATTCTTGAAAACCACATTTTTATCAATACAGCTAAAGCCTACCTGGAGAATATTTTAAAAATAAGCAAAATTTAATACACCCGGGACAAAAATAGGACAAAAACACAGCAGCAATATATGTTTAAAGGATGTTGAAGTATTTCCAACATAACACCCACATTGAGCACCATATATCACAAAACCATTTCACAATGCTCAATTTACGTTGAATAGAAAAAGCTTATTGCATTCTTTGCGGGATACGCAAACGTTAAACAATAGTTTTACCTATCCCATCGATGTCTGGTAATGCTACGCCGTCATTGTCGAGGTACGATGACGTCCTCCCACGCGCATGAAAGACACCAAAACACTAACGCTCAGTTCAGGTAGCGGAAATCTGAACCAAGACGGCACAGACTGCACACCAAATATTATTGCAAAAGTTTTGATTGAAGTTTGCGCTCTTAAAGCGCGCGTCGAACGTACTGCACGGAATTAACTGCAATACGAGCTGCTCTGCAAGCATGTACGTTTGCAGAAACCCTACCATCTACGTAAAAGTTCTGTACAAACAATGTTCATCTTCAGCAAGATGTCAACCACATTCGGGGGCCTGGTTGATGCCTGCAGAAAGTAAAAAAAAGATTTTAAAAACCCCGTCACAGTGGTGCGCAGTGGTGGCTTTGTATATATTCCAGTGCTCTCCCTAATACAAGGGCTGTCGGAGTGTAGACGAAGGTTTTGAAGCGTTCCATCTTCATACGGAAGCGCAGCACAGCATACACAATTAATGCGCCAGGAGCAAATGTTAGCAGACCAGGCTGCACCAAAGCTGCACCGCGCCAGAACAGACGATTTGCATGTTGTATGTGCGCGCGTGTGTATGAAGGTAAACAAACAAATCAAAAAAGTAATTACACTAGACTGGATTTTCGGAGGACAAAGACCTCTTGCTAGGGGGGGTGTGCACGAACTTCAGGATTCGTGAACAAAAAGTTGCACGTTTTGGTGTAATGACCAAGAAATAACATAGAGAAATATTTGTCACACACATTCACCAAAAATCGCCTGCATCCGTTTTGATGTTGTTTGAATTTTTTTTTTTTTTCATTTCAGGACGGGTGAAATAATTACGATGAGAGAGGAAATATTTGTTAGATTGATATTGATGGACATAAAAATTATCATTTAAAATGAAGGTTTTTCTCAAACACTTCCGATATAATGATAATTTATGCGACATTTTCACTTTATCTCCCACGTACAGCAGATCCATTACAGACATGAGGCGATAAGCGTCGTTCTATTTTCCCAATAACCCAAATGCATTCAAAAATAACGAAAGAAAATAAATCCAATCGATGTTCTCCGTTTTTCGCGGGACCGTCCGATTGAATCGAACACCGATTTCTTCCTTCCGGAATTTAATTTCATCTCTACCGTCGCCGGTTCGCCGTTGGGCTAGGTTGGTGTGTTCCCTTCCTAGCAGATGGCTGTGTCGGCAAGCATTATGATTTTGCCGATCAGGTCAGCCACATTCAAGGGACCGGTAAGTTCGTATTGTGAAATTTCCGGTCGTCAATTTGCACCGGAATACCTTCCCTTCGCAATTTGCCCTCTTTTTTTTTTTTGTTCGTGCTGCCGATAGCGGATCGATTTGATTGTGCTACACTTCCGCCATTTTTCTATACCGGTGCAACTTGTGGAGTGTTGGTAATGAAAGATTCTTTTTTTGAAAGTAAGGTTATAAATTACCTTTTCGTGTAGGAACATGAAAGTACAGAAGTTTAATAATGATATAAGAACGGATTATGAAAAATATTTCAAACTATTTTTTCCTCCCAATTTCTTGCATAATTCTTATTGTTTTAATGACAACCTGTTTCATTTATATATTTAAAATTAAAAGAACTAAAATAGATAAGTAAAAAGCTACACAGTACAGTAACACACATTCCAAGACAAGAATTTCTAGTGAAATAATTTTTACTCCATCGAAAGTACCACAAGTCTAGCAAAAAAAAAAGAAATTTACGTTTATCTTTTCCTACCCAGTAAAACAACGTTTTCGCAGCATGCAATTAAAAACTCCCAACTCGATATCGACCCGATCGGTCTTCGAATGGAATTAAATTATGATTCTGTGTTCGTTTTTCGTTCTCGTTCAGTGTCACTCTTTGTGCGAAGTTTCTTACTGCCAAAGCAAAACAAAAAAAAAAAGCAGATTCGCTCCCCCTCCGAACCCCACTATTATCGTGCTGTTCCTATCTGTGGGAAAGAATCTCCGACCTTCTTCTAAGAATATTTACAAATTAATCGAATTTCATGGAGCTTTAATTATGCTCCACCGGGCATGCTTCTTCTTTTGGTTCACTTTCGATGCTCGCACCGAGCCCCACAGCCCAGCGTTGAATTTTTTGGTCGAAGGTTACCCTTTTTCTCCCTTTTCTAACCACCCATTGCTTATCTGTTCAGCAGGCCAGTGTGAACCGATGTCGAGAACCCGAAAAAAGGTTAACCCAAGGTGTAAAGCCAAATTTAATTGAAGTTCAAATACCGTGCACCAGCTCACATGAGCGTCGTATTTTAGAAGCAATTGAAACGGGCGCTACTTTGTGCTGTTCATCGGTACAGGGTGTTCTATACTGATGAAGAAATGGTGCCTGCAACGTTAAGGCGTGGTTTTACATATTCAAACACACACACACACACACACACACACACACACACACACACACACACACACACACCTCTGCTGAGCAGGCAACTTAACGGAAGTAAAATCGGATTGAAAAGATAGAATTTAATTTCATTCGACAATGCACATTTGTTATGCAAATAAAATCTCCAGCTTACGATTGATTTTGAAGTGAACGAAATAGTAGTAGGAAATGAATGGCGAAAAGAAATTAATTACGATTCTGCAATAGAGCTCAAGGATGCTTTATTATGCGAGGATGCAAAGTTTGGTTTCACTAGAGCGCGTTGCTCAGTGTGATAGTCCCACCAACTATTTTTCTTCTTCGACTCTACAACCCTAATAGGTTTTGGCATGCAATTTCTAACTTCTTTTATTTTACTTTACTCGCAGCTCGATAATCAATGCTGCGTACTAATAACCGTATAGTTGATATACTGCATATAAATGTCTTAGAACAAGTTGCATTATAATGAAAACAGTAATAAAACTGTTTGAGGATCATTTTCCTGTATAACAAATTTAATCAATTATCTTTAAAAAAAAGCCTAGAAAAAAGAGTTTTATTCTCGCAAGACGTGCAAAAGTCGATTTTTCTTCAGTGAGTGTACATATACTCATATGGAAAGGAGTCAAAATACAAAGAAATACGGAATTGAATAGTCATAACAAAATTATAAATAAAAAAAAAATATTTAAAAAAATTTAAAATCATTCGATGAAAAATTTCAGTTTGATACGGAACTATTTGATATTTTATTTAATAATTTGAGCTACGAAATGTAAAAAATGCGAAAAGTTGGTAAGACATCAACAGTACCGATCTTTACACGGCCGGACAGTAATTAAATCCCATCCGGACCGTTCCCCCGTAGTTAAAACTGACTATCCAAATATGTGATATCTGTGTGAGTCAAATAAGCCATTCGATGGCCGGCTTGACCTAGAAAGTCATTAAGCCAAGAAGAGAAGACGAGAAGTGTAATAAATGATATCGATATTTGGAATTCCACAAATACCAAACGCTAAGGAAAAGGTGTAAAATTCCTTCAAAATTAATCTAGAAAATGAGATACCGACGACAATACGGCACTGGACCGTCATATTCAATTGTAAATAAATGAGATACCAACTTAACACATCACGAATAACGTTGAAGTTTCAATTTTCATCCAATGGATTCTTTCCTTTTTTTCAATTTTTGTTTTTTGTTTCTTTTGGAAACATTAATTGCAAGAGCTTTCGGCCAGATATGTACGTTGTTAATTGACGTTGGAATTCTAATGGGGCTCTGCCCCATTAGATCGTCTGCCAATAAATTTTCATTAGCTTATGCTGATGAGCTTACCCATACTGGTGTGTGTTGCCTAATGCATATCGGAAACCCTTTATTATACCCGGTCAGCTGCCCTGCAAACTTTCTGTGCCATAGAATCGACGAAGACTGTACTTAAAAAAATTATTGCATGTGACGAAACATCTAACACAATTTAAGCTACTGAAATTGGCAGGTGTTTTGGAGATACCTTCTAAAAGGTATAAGGAACAAAACATGAACCATGAACCACGTACACGTACGCTCTGAGCCGCAAAAGGGAAACATTAATATTTGCCTTACCATGCGTTATTGCGTTAATACGCTGCAAAGCTGTGTTTATTGCTCATAAAAATGTTCGTTCTCACACGCCCACGCCAAGCATATCCGCTTTCTAGACAAATAAAAATTCATCCACACTTACTACAATCTGTTCTTGACGCTTTGATTGCATATGAATAAATGAAAAAATGTTCCGTGCGCGACTAGCACAGTGGCTTACCAGTGAAAAACGAGCACTTCCGAGTGGAAGTGTTTATGGTGTTTCTTGCAACGAGACACAATTTGTATGGCAAACATTAGCTTTACGGTGGTTTAGACATAAATTCGCCCTTTGAAGGCCTTTAAGCTCAGACTTTACGACAAGGACGCTATTCTCGAAATCGTCCAGACTTCCGAATGTAATAAGTTTATAAAATTGAATGAAATTGTTTAACACCTTTTTTTATTTTTTTATTTAAAAATTCCAATATCACCATAAGGCACTTATCACAAATCACGTTCCTCCCACAATGAGTCCAGTGGGTTGTTGTTTCTAAACTTCTAGTCCACATTCTCTAGCTCCAAAGGACCGTCCCGAGCCATCACTATTGGACGGATGCTTTGATAATGTGATTTATCTTATTAAATTCAACAACCATCCGAATTTGAGGTCGGAATGTTTCACCGCCTGGCGACAGCCTCGCATCGGCACTAAGGCGCATGTGACTTTTCCGTTGGGATGAATAAATTAACATCCTGGCTCGCTCTTCTTAGTAGCCTATTAGGGCTGGTGAAATCGTTAAAGCAAACACAACACATGGGTCGTTAAATGAATCCGGTCAAGGTCCAGTCCGGATCACGAAAAAAAAAAGCTTAGAGTTGCTAGACAAACAGTGACAATTTGTCATTTGCAGCCAAAAAGAGAGTGTTCTGGTCGTTAACGGACATCACAAAATCTGACAGTTTACTGGACACGAATTTTCCCCAATTCAAACTAACTTTAACGTGTTACTGAATAAAGAATTTCTAACCGGTGAATATTTGTATAAAATTTCAATGTTGTAAAGTACCTCAATCACTAAAGCCTACCCTAACATTCCAAGACAAAGAATGCTTCTCTTTGAAAATAGAAAAAGGAAAAACCTGCTTTTACTGGATACTGGATACTTTCCGTTGCTTGGCCATCCCGTCTTCAATATTGGTTGTGGGAATTCCTGGACACGTACATTTCACTCAAATTTCCCCGTGGAAATCATTCATATTTATTCATCGATGGCAACATTCACCAATAAAAACGATATGCCGGTGTAACCAGGGAGAAGGTTAGCGGATGGACAAAAAAAAATGAGACGATATTTTACTTTCCACAAATACAGCGACATTCATCATGCCATTGGATCGGAACATTCGAGCAACGCGTTGGATCAGAACATCCGATGGAACGCGCCTCTATGAAACCGACGAGATCTTCACAATCAATTGGGTGAACTTTACAATAAAGCTTTTCTGCCAACGTTTAGTGTGGCATTCTGAAGCATTTTCTTTTAAGCCTTCCTTTCGGTTGCGTACCATTCGGCCGATAAACGATGCCACTTCAGTTAGTTGAAGTTGAAAGCTGAGAGGATTGACGATGAGTGCAGTTAGTAAGAGAAGCAAACAATGCTGTTAACAGAGAGTTTTGAGGAATGTGCATTGCATTGAACTTACCTATGATCTCTTATCTTACTGTTTATTGCATTTCTACATTATATTTTAAATCGGCCTAAGGGATTTCTAAATTTGGCTGAAGTTACTTTAACTTCTTCACAAGATTACCACATCCACCAACAAATCTATACTCAACATACAATCATTAATTTAATTTTATTCCTCATCAGATCCAAATCCCTTCTCGGGAACACACATCTAAATGCATGTAAAGCTGCTCGGGAAAAACCAATTCCATTCGGCAAATGCGTGTTTTATTCACTTCTGTCTTTACGCAGAAGCCGAACAGAGAATGATTAATGCTTCTTGGAGATTATTTTTCTGCGTGTGCGCCAAACCCGTGTGCGGTGGTGGTGATTCTCCCTTCGTTTGAACACGGCCTTCACCTCAGTTCCGAATGCTACGATTGTTCGGAACATTCGTCTAGGAAGTGATTGAACAATGCTTGACGCGCTGCTGTGGTTGAATGACAAACGTAACATTTGCACTCACTTTGGGAGATTTGTAAAGCACGGCCGAAACCATTCGTTACAGTCATTTATCGGACATGTTTTCTTCTTCGCACGCTGTGCTTTCGACCCACATTACTTCCCATCGCTTCCGCAGCACACCAAATGCAAATGTTTGTTCGTGGCATTCTTACAACAGGCCGGTTTTTGTGTGTGTTCGACGGCACCAAACAGGTCCAATATCGGGTCGAAATGGGACGAAGTCTCGCTCGGCCAAATGAATTATTCATTTCGTAGAGGACATTACTTATTTGGAGAGATTCTCACGTACGCTCTTGCCGAAGCCGTATAAATTTCGGCAACGATCGATAGCACAATGGATTGCTGAATGACAATATCACACGAGTGTTTCATACAACGACTGCAATATATGTTCTCAACAATGTTCGAAATTATATCTAAAATATTCCTTTTCCCTCGAAACGATTTTGTATTTCGTCTAGAAACATCTTTAATTCGACATCTGTTTGCAAAGTCAATGGGATGAAAATAGAACAAGGCATAAGAACAAATATGTTTTCGTCGACAAACATTAATTAGTCATCACTAAGCACAATTTTCAACTTTCCCAGACCCACCAGAGTCGTTTGAGCAGTCTCGAATAGAACCAAAGGCGGGTTCGGCACACTGTTGCTGACGTGGATTTGACAGTAGTACTTCAGGAAAAAAAGGTTCGATCAAAGACTCTTGAAACATAAGTGAAAAGTCAATAAATAACCTTTCCACTTGCATACTTTTTTCTGCAACACTTTGAATTAGTCATATTCAATTCGTTTCGCATTAAGAATTATTTCTGTGAAGTTTGCTTGCTTGAACATTACACTTATTTGAATATTTTCGTTTAAAATAGAATATGTTGGCATCATCAGACGAATAGCGAGATCAACGAGAACGTGAATGATCCACTAAACATATCAGAATTATCGCATATTCTAAGATGCTGCGTAGGATTCCCTTGGGGACAGTTTAGTTTCAGAAAGTTTAGATCGCCAATCCTTTTTCCGTGAAACTCGATCTAGGGCTGCATCTGAACTCCGGCAGATTCGACTCCACCTGATCCAGCCAATGAGTTAGCTGGGCTCCTCTACGGTTTGTGCCAAACGGATTACTGACTGATCACTGGTGGGGCATGATTCTGGAATCATCATCGTCCATCACAACTGATCCTCAGTTCAATCCTATCGGTTTCGCTCTTCATTAGGGTTGCACACCTCGTGCACCGTCCTAGAAGTATGTTCAATGAAGATGTTCTATCGTTCGGCCCAATCTGAGGCTTTGTAGGCCTTCTTGAAATGAATAAACTGGGTATGTTTGGAGATCTGGTGCTATCTGCATTTCTGGGAATCTGCCGTAAAGTATTGGTCAGTGGTCCGCTTCCTACAACGCAGTCTACCTACGAAATCTGTAGCAAGGGGCGCAAGTCTGCAGAAAAGTATTCGAGGCAGCATCTCTTAGACAGCAGACAAATATGTGATGGGCCGGAAGTTAGCACCGTTCAGCAAGTCACCCTTCTTCTACACTGCGTGTATGACACCCAGTTTCTATTTCTCTGGTAGTTCTTCTTTAAGTGTCATAACACATAACCAAACTTAAAACTAAATGAAACTAAATATTGTACACAGCTTGCTTCATTTTTTTTTACTTTTACAGAGTCGCACACGAGGGGCGGCCCCGTGGTGTAGGCGACATCGACGTTGTGTAGGTGACGCCAGTCTCTATACGACAGGAACCTAGTTCAAATCCTATCCGGTCTCCCCGTAATGAGGACTGACTATCCAACTACGTGGTATCGGGAAGTCTAGTAAGCCATTCGATGACCAGCGTGACCTTAGAGGTCGTTTAGCCAAGAAAAGAAGAAGAAATCTTTCAAATATAAAAGCTTAAATGCTTGCTTTAAGCTTTTATATTTGAATGCTTTTTATATTATATTGCTTGCACATACAAATCTGTACAACTTCATTCGATCCGTAAATACAAACACATCGTAATATTCTATCGGTGACGACATATATTGAACAAAAGTTTCCACTGGGATCTTTTCCGAAATTAACTTTGAAGCCTTCCTGTCCTACAGAAATTAGACATTCACTACCATAATTTCCACATCTCGATTTACTTCACATTATCCTTCGCCATGTGCTTTAGGATGACCATATAATGTCCTACTTCGTACAACGAAGTTCCTCATTTTTCAACCGGGTTCCATTTCCCGGTAAAGTTGTTCCCTCAACTACATATACTATCATGTGCGAAAAATGGGTCAAGCAATTAAAAAATGTGACACACCGTTGTAATAGGTCCATCAACGGGACACCATTCCCTGATGTTGATCGTTCCATTTTCTCTCATCATCGACATGGTGTGTCCAGTCTTACTCCTGCTCCCAAGACTGAGATGACGCCGATAAAAGCGATTAGAAAACAGCTTTTCAATTATTAATCAAGCAATCTCTGCAAAGGTACCGCCTTTGTAAGGGTATAGTCTACAAACAAAAGAAGTTTCATATGCAGCTATCAGCAAAGACAAAAGGACACATACACACCAGCACACTTCATTTTCCGACGAAAATATTTGCAAACCAAAGATTAAAAGATCACAATAATGTTACTACACGCTCAAGCACCCATCCAGCCGAGTGGATATTATCTCGGGACGGGAGCTTTTTTGGGGACCCGAAAATTTATGGACCAACACAAAACCGCACACACACACACACACACATACACCAAAAAACCCTCTCGAACCTTCGCGTCAGGCCAATCGGTCGGGTGTGGATTGTGGATAATGATTTTCTTCAAAGCCGGGATCATACTTTGTCAACCAACCCGTCCAGAACGAAGGCTGCATGAATAAGCAGAAAGGCAATCGTCGAGCTCACCCATACACACGCCCTGAGGGCGTTGCAAGAAGTTGGTTGTCCCTTGGAAAAAAGCACTATTTGTACTGGGAGAGGTCGTCGGCGGAATAGTTTTCATCTTCCCCCCCCCCCCTGTTCTGCCATGTATCTCGTGCTGGTCATTTGTCGCACGATGAGAAGCACCAGTACGACGACGGCGATTTGCTACGGAAGAGGTTTCTTCTATCCGAATGTCTTTATTTTCGCCTGCCGCCCAAGCATGAATTTTACGACCCAGAAAAAGGGGATCTACCACTATACCTTCAAGCTCGAACGAGGAGTCGGGATGCTGAAATATCTTATGGTTAACCGTCGCCAAAGTGTGGGATCCAGTGCCGTATATTCTCCATCCCCGTATGCAAACGGTATCAACAACGCAAGTTTATGTAAAGTCATCATTGTCCGGGAAGTTTCCAACCTTTTCCCCTTTTTGTACGGCTAAACCACAGAACAGAGTGGTGCCTATCTTTGCAAATATCGAGTGGTGTGTGTGTGTGTACCGCTTAAACGAAGCATTGCGAATGCAGGCAAATTTTAGCAGCAGCGGCAACAGCAAAAGGCCTCCCATGTGGCCACTTGGGCCATGTGAAAAGATTTGCTCTCGGCTGCTTCCGCAAACCCCACAGCACGGCTTGGAACGTTGTGTGTACTAGATTGCAAAATGATGACCACATAGGGCCATTTGTTGATGCTTGGACTGGCGAGAGGATGTTGTTGGTGTTACCTTGTCGCTGATGTCACCGTATAAAGTTGCTTTTAAGTAGGTAAAACTCGTTGTTTCAGCGATGAGAGCTGTTGAAAGTTTGTCATGCTTCCAAATCGTTTAGAGAATTTTAAACGCATTAGGGTGACCAACAATTTTGAGGATTCTTAAATTTTTCTTTGAACACAAAGTCAGAATTCTGTGAATAAAGTGTTTCTTATGCGCGAGAGTAAAGCGAAATAGACACAATAAACAAAATAAGCATCTTAAAATAAATTGAAGAGGATGTTGTGCAACGAATTCTTGTAATTTTTATTTTAAATTCATTAAAACGGCCTGGCTATATTGCTAAAACTTCTGGTAAGTAGATATGTTACATTTATGTCCAGTCTTTGTTCTTCATTATGCTGAGTATGTGTTCTAACATGTGTGTTCAGCACACGTCTGAACAGTTTATGATGAAGATGCCTGAAACATCAAATCGTAGCAACTCCAACTTTTAATTAGATAGAGATCTAATCTAAAGAGATCGAGTAATTCGATTATTTACAGCATCAAAACTATACTTCATCCTTATCTTCATACTTATCTGAAAGTTTCCGAGTACTTTCAAACTTTACCGGTACTTCAACATCGCACTGATAGGATATTTTTCTACTCCAACACAGCGGATTTCGCATCCTCATCAATAAACGTGTAATTAAGTTATTAAAACCTATGATTACACTAATTGCTGATCGAGAGCGCTTAGTAGCAACGCTCAGTCACGCTACACCGCACTAACCGTGAGTAAATCATCCAGGTCTTCACTGCTGTCCTGCTTCTAGAGAACGAAACACAATAACATCCAAACTATCGTTGAAACAAAAGATTTTTGCCCGAACCAATCCCCAATTCACAAAATGAACATTTAAATCAATTAGTGCCTTCCACACCGAAGCAAACCATGCATGAATCGAACCTTGTTTTGCGATTGATTGTGCATTTAGTTTACGCACCAGAAGGTTCCGTCTATACTCTATTCTTACTGTGCAAACGAAATCAGCACCGTGATATGCTCTTATCTGCCATCCTAGGGGTATTCTTGGTACTATTTTCGTCCGATTTAAAACTGGCGGTCGAAACTGAAATGATTGCATTCCAATTCGTCTAACAAAGGCCAATTAACTCAATTGAGACTATTAATTAAACCTGATGAACTTTTGTCGATTATTTACGACCATCGGAACCGTAAAAACCGCGATTATGGTTGAAAATCATAATGTTTATTCAGTGCCTCCGTTTTCCGTGACGGTGTGTTCGGATAGGGTTGAATTTAATAAAGTGCTAGCTTTAACCTTTGCGAAATAAAATTTTTTGTAGACGTTAAGCAATTGTGGACCCTTGTTTAATTTATGAAACAACACTAACTAAAGCGAAAGATATTTGTATGATGGTATTAAAAAACAGATAATCGATCAGTAAGCATTACAGATTTCAAAAAAAGGAAACACAAACTTTTTTCTAATACCAACATGACATAACAACATACTTGTTGATGCATCAAACGAAACGCGCCCCATACTACAGTGCAATAAAGGCAAACACCTACTTTTAACACACCCTCGCAACGAACCGCAGCTAAACCTGCATTTGTTATTGTTGATGCGTGCCGTTACGTTGCTCGTTCCTATTTCGTATTCGCTTAGATGTGTTCAAAATAAAATCTACATGCCAGAGTACAACCCACAAAACACGCACAACGAAACTAATTGAACGAATAAAACATTCACCACACTCAACACCCACAAGGCAGCTGGGCTGAACCCAGCTGCACAAAGTGAACGCGGAAAAGCTTGTACTAAAAGGCTTTTGCGTCGACTCGGGAGCTTACCAATCGGTACAACAGTTTGGATGAACTTTTTCCACGGTGAACTGCTCACGTGTTGATGTGTGGTAATGAATTCGAAAGGTAATGTAGTACAGATTGATAGTAGCAGCTTAACGTCCATAGCTACCGGCTGCAGTGGACAAACGGCATTAGTTTCCAAGCAAAACCACGTTTGCTAGTGTGTTTTCCATGACACAAACAATTTTAGTTCGTTTTGAACTGTGTAATATTATGAATCAAATGCTATATTTTGAATAAGTAATGGAGGCGCCTGGTGGTTTATAAAAACGCCTATGTTATACTCAAATAAAAACCAATTGGCATATTTAAAAAAAACTTTTACAATCATGCCCGTTAGTAAGTATTATATGTAGACAAAACTTATATTAGCTATTTTTAACATACAGAAGCAGATCAAATTAAATCAGGAACAGGACACCAGACGCAAACACTAATAGAATTTCATTCGCCCAAATTTACAATTCAATTACTGTCCTCTTTACTAATACGACTCCTGTCTATCCGTCACATTTGTGATTCGATGGAGATGGAGACGCCTGGTACTACACAATAACATGCTTTGACCTATTCAAAGTTGCATGGAAAAATGCTTTTAATCCATTCAAATTATGTATTTCTACTATCTACAATGTGAAATGCCATACACACACATAACCAAAAAAAAAAACAGATGTTAAAATTAAATCCCCGTTAGGATGCAATACGCGATTACGAAGAAGAGGGAAAAAATATCAACACGAACATAAGCGTTCCAAGAACATTTTGAAATCGATTCACCGAACGAACTTTCTCTACAATGTTCATCTATTCGCTTGTGCAGTACCATTTGGGGTTGATTTTTTTTTCTATACGGTTCAGCTGCCGCGGTAATAGAAATTTAATAAAGGATCCAATTTGGATTTAAAATTTAACCCTATCGCTTGAATTGGCATGCTTTGTATGGCGGATCTACATTCACACGGAAGAGACATTATTGCGAGAAAAATTATTTCTGAGAATGAGGGAGTAGGAAAAATGTTTTTGACGGTTTGAATCTGATAAAAAAGCAATCGTGTGATATTTGATCATTTATGTTTATATAGCTTATAATGTAATCTAGGGGCGGGTTGGTGTTCGATGCGAGAGCGTCGACACGCTCTGTTCAGTTCAGTTTGCATTAAGCTGTAAATTGCATATTTTTTATAATATTCTTACTTCTCATGCATTGCTTTTCCGGCAAAATAATTTGTTTTCCAGCACGATGAGTTTGTAAATTACAGCCATGTTTTGCCATCTGTTTTAAGGGGGTTGACTATAAATTTAAAAGAAAAGCAACTCTTTGCCAAACATGTTGCAGGCAATAGTTTGCCACAACTGTTGAACGGTGCATACATGAAACCGTTAGCAAAACAAAAAAAAAAACATTTTGATATCGAAATATCTCCAGCATTATATCTAGGTGTACAAAAACAGGTTCTACCACAATGCAGCTGTCGCTGAGAAGTGGTACATGAGTTTGAAATTACTTTTGCAGTTCACAAAATATTGCTCCAGCGTGTTTTGTGCTGCTTTCCGTTTGCATGGGTTTGCAGCTCAATAAGCAATTTTAGAAACCATTTTTTCTCATTACCATAAGCATCAAACCATAACGACAGCCGTTGGCAAACAGTTATTCACTACTTCAACTACTTTACCAAACTTTATAAGCGTAACGCTACACAACAAGCAAATGCTGCCAATTCTGCAATTGCTTGAGCTTGAGATTGACAAGCAGCTTAAGCTTCGCTTATCACATTACGCTCGTTGGTGAGAAATCACAGGCACGGCTTTTTTATATTTTTTTCCTCGACCTCGAAGTTAAACTATAAAAAGCAAAAGCTTCCGTCAGTGCCGAGCCAACAGCTCTACATATATTCGTGATACGAACAGCAAATCGAATTGCCATGAAATTCTATTCCCACTGCACCGCTGGCAGAAAGGTATGTTTATTGAATCAGCACGCCTAACACCTTGAATCGGGAGAAATTGACAGACGAGCAATCTGAACCACATCACGCTGAACCGTCATGGTGTATTCTTTCCTGTGGTTTATTTTTGTACATATTTGGCACCTTCAACCCCCCAAAAGCACTGTATCTGCTTTGATGGAGTAAGAAAAAAAGGAAGCCGGGTAGAACATTTCCACACTAGCTGAAAATACTTCCAGCCAATCTCTAGATGGAAGCGTAACGAAATCTAGCAGGAAAAACAGCCTTCCAGCCTTCAAAGCGAAGTGACAATGACAGGCAGTCAGTGCGAAATAAACTTAAAGGCCACAATTCACGCCAAATTTGATGTAGCGGGCAGATGAGAAGTCAACTACGTGTCTAAACCGTTTCACGCCGGTTCCAGCGAATGATGTAATGTTATTTTCCACTTGATTGTCAAAAGTTTCTTTTCCGTTTCGCAATATTTTTGCTTCTAAAGGAGGGTTCGGCGACTCGGCATAGTCGACCTGTCATAGAGTTAAGCACGATGTCAGATTTGCTACAATCACTTACTCAATCACAGATGACGGTTGGGAGCAAAACATGTTACGTCTATTTCGACGTATGTATTTCGATGCAGAATTGGTAACAGACTTAAATAATGTTTCATTGGCATTACTGAGACCAAAATAATTGAATAGCTTAGAGCGTATTTATGGCTTCATATAAAATTTACTTGAGTATCCAACACAAAGCGAAGATGTTCCATACCAACGGTTTAGTAATTCTGGGGTCAATATTGTGATGTTTGCGGCCAAGTTGAGCAAACTGTACAAGTTTGCAATCAACAGATCATCTTGTCAATTTTATTTGGAAAACTTTCAAAACTATAAATATATACATGACACATTAATGCTAAAGTTTGAATTCGCTTGCCTCTCAGATGCGCCATCAGCGTTCCATGTTACGAAAATACGTCTCTTAACGCCATAAAATCCAACTCACACGTTGGGATTATACAGTAGAGTGCAAAAAAAACTGAACCATCATGTTTTCTCCATACCGTATGCTGTCAATCGTATACTGATTTGGAAAAATTTGATCAGGTGCTGTGAACTAGCTCCGACCATATTTGCTTTTTTTGTTACTTTCCATCACGCCTTTATGCTTTATGCAATAGCACTACATGTCCAAAACATCAAACGCACTCTACCTGGAGCGCACCCTCTGCATTCACAACATTTCGTAATGGCGAAAGATGAGCGATAGCGGTGCAGCAGCTGCATGGTGTCAGTTTTTTTTTTTCATACACGGACATGCCAATCATCAGCACGAGAGAATAACGCAGAAGATCAACTGCATCAGACAGCTGTGAAATATGGGGCAGAGTGATTCATGAGCATTTTTTTTACTTTCCTACTAGATCCTACACTATTGGAGCTTAAATAAAATTTCCCGGAAATTCGCTTTTAATCATAGAACTAAGCCGAATTGTACGACTGCTGTGAGGATGCCTTCAAACCTATTGTCATAATTGAGCGTTGGAGAAAGGCTTCCCTTTAATGACAATTCGGTATTGAGGTTCAATTCTGCGTTCTGCAATTTGAAATTCGTTTTCAAACAATTGAACAATAGCTTCAAACTAATTTCATCGCTTGCACTGTGAAGATTGATTTTCAAACGAAAAGAAGATCAACTTAAATCGCTATTGCAACCTCGAAGACTCTTATGTACGAGACTTATATGTTCGTGAATGACAATATCCATAGCTGTGCTACCACCATGGTAACGCTCTGTCCACACATAAGGTCCACCCAGGATTTGCACTAACTTTCCATCGTCCTTCATTCCTTTGGACCGATTAATTACAGATTTCATGTCACTTTGATCTATACCCTTTGATCCTAGGGGCAGGAAAAAAGCTGTCATAAACAACTGCGGCAGCGTAATAAAACTCTCCCCCCCCCCCCCCCCCCCCATTTTTCCTGTTGCTCATATCGCAAGCTTTTCCGATATAAAAGAAACGATTTCCATCCATATGCACTCAAGTTCACACAAACTGGTACAACGCACCATGGTAGCCGATCGCATTCTACGCAAACTGCTCGTACGCAAGCACTGGGAAAAATTGTTCACCTTCACCGACACGGTAGACTATTTCAATCTTCTCAACACCTTCGGAACGGTGTTTGCTCTTCACTACAACAGCGAGAAGCCGCGCTGGACATTGAAAAAAATGTCCTGGACGGTGTATCGCACGTGCTATCTGCTGTCCTATCTGTCCTACTGCTACAAAGCCTGCTGGATGTTTAGCAACTGGGAGTACAGTACGGCATCGGCGAATGTGCTTGGTGCGCTGGGGCTTTGTAGCGGTGCCTTACTGCGTCTAGTGCTGGTTGAGCTTAACTATCCAACGATACGGAAGTTGCAAGCATTCTTAAACGATCGAACGTATCTGAACCAGGATCGGTGGGCAAGGAATCAGCGCTCCAAGCTTTATCGCTACAATAATCGCTTCCTGGTGGTGCTCATTTCGGCAATCACGGTGGAGTCGTTGTGTTTTCTCGCATTCTTGCTGTTGACTAGGCCCGAGTTTATGCTCCAGTACAATGGACGCGTTTTGGGAGGTTCTGCAGTACAGATGGTGTACGGTATGGTGACGGCTTGCTGGGGTATTATCTATGTGCTGTCGTTTATTGGCTTCTACATGCTTTTGGCGGGCTTTCGCCTTGAGATGGAACTGTTGGTAAGATCGTTTCAGCAATTGGAAGAAACGCAACAGCTGAATTACGAGATGATCTGCACAATGGAGCATCAGGACGAAAAGAACTATTGGAACAAACTGCAAGCTGAGCTAACGATCCGAATCAAACGGCATGTGGAGTTGCTAGAGTAAATCGTCTAGAGCGTATGCAGTGTTTTCTTCCGTTTCTAACGAACCTTCAATCCTTTTCTTGCAGAAATCTTCGTATATTTCGATCGATTGTAGCACCGTTTGCATTCCTCCAATACTACTGCACCTTCGGGCTGATAGCAGACTCATTTTTTGTGGTATCATTCGAAGGATTCACTGGCTACAGTATGGCGTACGTATTGTTTGCCTCATTTCTCATCCTAGAATCGTTGCTGCTCTGCCGAGGAGTGGAGGATTTGAACGATTTGGTAAGCGACTGAATAATGCATGCAAGCGCGCGGCATGTTGTATGCATTAGAAATGCAAATCTCTCACGATGTGTTTTCCCTTTTTCACGTTGGTTTCTTTTGCTTTCTAATGACAGAATCGACAGATTGGAACCATCCTGTACAATTTCGATTGGCCTAGACGGTTGCGATTTTCCATCCGCTATCGTGCCGAGTACCGAAACGTTCGGCGTACGATTCTGCTGGTTATTCTACAGTCGCAGCAATCGTTACGGTTCAGTTACGGTGCACATGGAGAAATTTCGATGCACAGTTTCGCCGAACTGATGCAGAAGAGTTACTCCATGCTAACGTTTATGTTGCAGCTACAAAACTAGAGAAAACACAATGCTGCTTATTTCACCTATACACACACACACACACCGGATTGTAGTCGTAAAACCACGGTCAGTTAAACTGGGTTGGTTGGTGTTTTAATTGCCCGCCATGCTTAATGGCACGAAAGGGCGCACCGTGTAATTAAATTAAAACAAAGTTTATAAAGAAAACTATAACATGATTTTTTCTCCACTTCCCGCAGAAACAAGCATGGTAATAACAAGAGAGAAAGCTTTACAGGACAAGGTTACTTTTTGTCATCATTCAAACAGCTGTTCGTACTACGGTAATTGAAATAGCAACCACAAATGGAAATGTGAGCTTTTATAATACATACATTTCATCAGCTATTTTCCAAGCTCGGAAAGGGCTTTTCATGCACAATTTAATTCCTTGCACATAAACATTTTACCCAGCAACGTTCGAATCCGAATGATATTGTTTCCTACATATCCAGAAGTTATGTTGTATGGTAGGTCAAAAATACACATAATTTTCCAGTAAGTGAGTATGTCCACTGTTCACATCAAAATGATTGCCATAGTCTATGTAAATAGCCTATGTATAGAAAAGTGTTGGCAAATTCAAGACTAGGAAGATTCAATCTCTAGAAAGATTGGATTCTGATTCGATCGTACTTGACGGATTCAATCCGACACAGAAGAAGAAGGAATCGGTATTGGATTGAGATTTCGATTCTATTGGGAATTGGATTTGATCAGGATTCGATTGAGATTCTTTACGATCAGGATTTTTCGTCTTCTTGGCCTAAAGACCTCTAATTTGTTTCATTTAATGGCTTACTAGACTTGTTTATACTGCGTATTTGAATAGTCGGTTCTCAACACGGGGAACGGTCTGGGATGAGATTTGAACCCCTGGCGTGTGGAGACTGGCACCACAGTCACTCTACCACCGGGCCGCTCCCAAGATTACGATTCTCTAGCTTGTTTGGATGGGTTTGGAGGGGTGACATGAGGGATTCGGACTCAGATCCTGAAATTCGGATCCCAATTAGGATTCTCATCCGAAGATTCGAACCTTTATTGGGATTAGCTTTTCCCATCACTAGTGTAGAGCACTTAAAAAAAATCAAATTGTCTAGCCTAAATTTGCTCCGCTCGACAAACCCGACAACCATCACACACAGTGAAACGAACGAATTCTACCATTTGTACCGAAAATGTACCATTTCTTCTTGCCAATGGTCAGACGAAATATTTCCCCATCACATTCTCGTCCGAAGGGACGGATGTACATTTTCGGTCCATCTACACCGGACACCGAACCCAAACAGCAACCAGAACGTATCGAAAGCAAAACGCTCCGCAACAGTAGTAGTAGCACAAACAATTTAAGCCTACGGATGCTTAGTAATTGAATTCAAATATTTACCCAGGAATTTATAATTTTCTGCCTCGTTTGTGCTTTCGTAAAGGCGAGAGCTGTGTGTCTCTTGCATTTTGCAACACACGAATCTTTCGTTTTCCCCTGTGCTGTGGGCAACAGAAGAAGGATCCGTAAGTGTGTACGTACTGTACAAGTGCGCCGAATCTGAATTGGTTGCGCTTTTGCACGGCTCCGTCTAGGTCATGGTGAAGGAAGGGTCCGTCTGAGCAGGAGAAAGGGGGAAAGAATCGTGTGAAAATGGAGCGCCCGAGAAAGGAAATTGATATTGCTTCGAAAGTGTCGGCGAAAAACGCGAGCCAAAATTTCGATGGCATGATGTTTGTTGATGATGCGGCAAAAAGTGACCAAAACCTGTTGAGAGCGATGAAAGATAAGATTGAGAGTTTTTTTTTTCTTTCGTTTTGCGTTTGCCTTTTCTGTGAGACATAAAAATGAAAAGAGTAATCAAGATAAGATGATACTTGTTTGAATGTAAGATAATGTGATGGAGGGAGAGTTTTCTTTCCTTTCGGCGTACATATACTTTAACCCATAGACATGAAACTTCACTGTGGTAAGATAAAACAAAATAAAAGAATAAATCTCTAGGTCACATAGGACACAGTTACATACTATCTGCCTTTCGCTGTAGTTACCACCCCAAGTAAAGTCTAAAGATTTATTGATTGCTCATCGTTCTATTGTAGTCTACATCAACCCTGAGTCCCAGACCAACCTTTACCGTCCCTATCTATGGTCCATCGAAAAAAGGACAAGTAAAAAGGAAATATATCATACGAGCATAGCATCACGTAACATTGTATTCAGCTGAGCAGACAGTTTGCTATCATTATCGTCATTTATCCTCACACCGTTGGGTGATGGAAGCGAGAAAAGGTAACAATAACAAAAAAAAAGTGCACGAGGCAAAACGATTCTCCCCTGACACAAAGCAGACAAGCGAACAATTAGGATCGATTTATCCGGATGCAAACTTGACACGACAGAGGGACAATTGATTCAATTTCTACAAATCACATACTGTATTGTGGCGCAATAAAAGTAACATTACTCAGTTTTTTTTTATGTGAGTGATTATGATGGACCCACATGTCAAATCCTGTACGGAAATGATTCTTCCGTACGCAGGATTGTACATCTAGCTATGGTTAATTGAAGTCTGGGAACACATAAATGGAGGAAAATTTTAGTCATGGAAAGTCGTGGCTTCTTGCAGTGGTAAAGATGGTAGACTCTTTTTGAGTCTCAGCCATGCCAACCAGGCTTATTAGGATGACAATGTACAAGGGGCCAATGCCTACAAGACGCTGGAGTATGCCTCAGTAATTTGGTCGCCTACTACCATCACAGCTGCGCTCGAGTTGAGCGGGTCCAGAGGACCTTCAAGCGGTTAGCTATGTGCAAAGTGTTTGGAGTTACCGGCTCAGCTCTGCCTTTTACCTTTAGAAACCCGACCCACTCATGCCCAGGCCAGTTCCATCGCCTCTCTTCTCCTCCTCTTCGTCTACGACCCTTTTTTGCAACCCGTTGTTGCTACCAATTGTTGATCCTATCTGTCATCTCCTGGCCGCCACAACACAGCGCACAGCGGCAGGTGCGAATGATCCTTTGCTGCGCGCTTTTCGTGCCTTTAATTCCTCCTTCAGACCTATTTGACTTTTGCCTCTCCCCAGTCACTTTCCGTGCTCGTCTTTACTGCTCATCCTTAAGGTCTACTTAACTCCCGTTGACCTCTTTTCCCGTTAA
Source organism: Anopheles maculipalpis (assembly GCF_943734695.1). Taxonomy (NCBI): domain Eukaryota; kingdom Metazoa; phylum Arthropoda; class Insecta; order Diptera; family Culicidae; genus Anopheles; species Anopheles maculipalpis. The sequence goes on from NC_064871.1 coordinate 89,452,564, forward strand.
CGTTTAGTGACTAAGTTAGTTTTTTTACCAAAATTTGTGTAGCCTTTGGCAAACTAATTGTGAAGTGCAATTAATAAATAAAATAATACAAATGAATTTTACTGACGTCGCTTCATCTTCACTCTAGAAATCACTATCAGAAAGTTGTACCAGTCGCTAAAAATTAACGGACTATTGCGTCTTGAATAATTTACACATAAGCGACAATAAGGACAAAAATATAATTTATGGCGATTTATAAGGACATAAACTCAATTTATCAGAAGCATCAAACCTAAACCATCCTGACCTCAACATGTACAGATTGATGAACGAATGGTCTTTGTAATCGAGTCCTAGTGTTAGGAACTTCTCCGCGAGATCCTCGTTAAAAGAGCCATGTTGAACTTGCTCAAAAACATATATACTGAGATATCAGTTTTTCTGCTCAGCTCTTATCACGCGTGTAATGCAATTATATATTGTATCTATGAAGAAAGGGTACTTATGTAAGTGATCTCTCCTTAAGAATCATCCAAATGTTACCTTCCCTTATGTATATCAACTCAAAAAACTGTCAGCGCCGGCAATAATATATACACATTAAAATAAAAGCAAGCATGCTGTCCGTCAATCAACCGTTTGTTGTAAGGCTTTGAAGTTACTGTTGATTGCAATTTCATTTTACTCTCGATAGCTTTTTTTTAGCGACATTTGCGTGGTTATCGTTAAAAGCAATATCAATTACCTGCAGGGAATGCAGTATTGCTACGTGCTTAACAGATATCATCATGGAAGGAGAAGCAGGTGACATTCATTCATCAGCTGTATCGTGCATTTTCGATGGAAGCCAAGTTTTTGTCAAACATGTTCTATAATTTATTATTCTTTGTATTTTGTTTATTTCATATTGAATGACTAAATTTCCCATCGGTTTCATCGGAGCTAATATGTGCTCCAATTGTCGCTTCCGACAATTTTCTACATTTGCTCTCAATTAATGGCTAGTACTTATCGTTCCCCTGAGGACTCACAGAGGTGCCAATGAAATGGAATACTCAAATGCTAGGAATAATGTTTTACGAATGAAAACGACCATAAGGTACAATGATAATTCTCTGCTCTTCATACCAACCGATATAACCTCACCACTCCTTTTAATTTCCTTCCCAATTATCTAAGCACTTCAAACAGCGTAAGAAGCTTAAATCAACCGATACCGATGCACTTGCCCCAAGTGCTAGAACCTTCCGAGAAGTATTAACGAGCTTGCGAACGAGTAACGCAGCACTCAACGGCAATTAGCTGCAATGTGGGGGATGTGTTTGCGAATGAAATTCGATCCGTCCCCGGTTCAACTTCACACACCAGCTTCAAATCGCTGTTCGAACGAGAAAATCGGTATCGAAACCTGACAACCACACAGGCAAACTGCGGAAAATCAAGCGCAAATATTGCGTTTGATGTGGCTTCAACCGTGAGCTAAATAGATCTCATTCATCCTTCGCACACATCTTTAAAGCATGTTCGTTTGCTTATGCGTCCTTGTGTACACACTAGCACACAGCACCAGCGATGGGTCATGTAGGTTTGTCGGAGAAGGAAAAGTAAGCAAAACAACTCGAGGACAAATGGTTCAACGTTATATGAAATAATTAGATGTTCATTTGCTGCTTTGTCTTTTGGGAATGACAAGTCATTAAAAGAACAGAACGGGAGGTTCATAAGAATATTATGCATATGCTTCAAACAAGGGTTGTTTTAGAATAAGAGTTGCCGATAGGAGACGTCCTGGCGACACAGTGGAGCAACATTGTTTGTTCACACGAGTCTTTCAACTCCCATGAGGATGTTTTAAGCATCCAAATAAAATACTTTCATCTAAAATGCACCTTACGTACACTTTTCTAAACTAGTCATTTGAAACAAATGATTAACTTCCAGATAAAAATATGCTTAACACGTCACAAAACAATATTTCTTCAAAGGCAGGGAGAGCAAAAAGAAACAACGTCATAATTTATCACTCGTCAACTTCCAACTACTGTAAGGGACTAGCAACAAAACGGAACAAAATTTAATGGACCCAACAGAAAAGGGTCAGCCTAGATAGAGGTTTCTGTGATACCAATTTCTTATCGCTCGCTTCAGCATTAATAAAGGTGGATCATCTATTCTTTTTTTTTTAAACCATTTTTGCTCGACATCCAATTCTGATCCTCACACTTTCCCCGACTTGACAGCAAGTTTATCAAATTTCCCACGAGCAAAAGGGGTTGGAAGAAACCAATTTGCGCTCTATTTGGCCAAACTCTATCTCGAAGTGTAAGGATTGATGCCTTCAGGACTATCCGCCGTGGAAATCCATTTTGCTCAGTGTTTTATCGAGCTCCGTGGATATCCAGCTCCAGCTTTTATTGCCGGGGTCTCCAGAGAAGCGCTGACCATTAAGAAATACTTGCAAAGTAATTAAATTTCTAGCGATTCAGTTCCTCGTCACCATGGTGGGAAGAAAATGAATTACATTAAGCAAGAATTTAGTGAGAGTTGATACAAAAAACCTACCGCTTTTATCTTCAATGTAATCTTTTTAATAAACTTTGCACCTTGCTTGCGCTTAATTGAAGTGCTTCACTGGTGGAAGGCATGATGCCTGGTAAGTCTTTTACATGATATTTCCCGAGAAGTATTTAATTTGATTGAAGAAATTCATATTTATCAGCCCGCTGGCTTCATAAAATGATAGTGCAGTTTAAAAAAAATTGGGTAAAGCAAATGAAAACATAAATACATTAAAACCTGTAAAAGACTTAATGCAGCAATTAAATCCTTTCCATGTTACCAAACGCAACATAATTTCATTTCCAAGAACCACAGACACACACGCACATCAAACGCTCGTTCTGGATTGTTGCCATAATTTGGTTTTAAATTATGCACACAAGAAAAAATTCAATATGGCAATCATTTACACTGACACTGAAACGTTATTCCATCGATGCTCCCATTGCCTTTTCTGCTTTTATCGCATCCCTTCGTACATCACCGGTCCCGCCGGTTACGCTTGTCATACAATTTTTGTCAATTACATGCCTACACAAGTGAAAAGCCTCTTTAGAAAGCTTGGCACAGAACATAAGTGCCGTGCTATCATCTGACAGAAGCACTTCTACGTTGAGAGCAACACTCGAAAGCAGGATTAAAGAACCATGTTTTATGCGTTTACGGAAGTTAACGCTGCATGGCACTTCCTGTAATTTTGTCAGTTAACTTTAACATGTTTTCCAAGGAGATATTAAATGCAGAAAATGTTTCCATTCATAAAACTCTGCTATTGATTTCGGTACATACTGCCTTCATATGTTAAAAGTTCGGCTTGGCTTTATATTGATTCATCATTTTCAATAAAGGATCGAAAAACCCATCAACATCACAGATATGAATCACGTTCCAGTAGTAATGTTCTGACGAACGAAAAAAAATTGCTTCAAAAGTGGTTAAATTGAATCAGAATCACGTTTCACCATATTCAATGGTGAGCGTTCTTGAATTCTTATGCATTTTGCTCGCTGCATGTTGGTGCGGAGAAGCAAACACTCGAGAATCGAGTTTACGGCACACTTGAAACTTGAATGATTGTCTGTCCATCCAGTGTTCCGTGTTTGTGTGACGTAAGTCTCATATAAAAATGTTAATTGTTTGCTGGAACGCTCTGTTACTGGCAATTAACTGGCTTTAAATTGTGGCTAGGATTGTTGTATAATTTTGGAAAATAAGAGATTTTAAATGATACCTTCGACACGTATCTAAAATTCCGCAAGAAAATCACGAGGAAATACCCATAATGATGGCCAAATATTACTTACATAATAAACTATCTATAAAAATAGCCATCCAACAGACAGTAAACGTAGTTTTGGAGTTCGTTTCAAAAGAAATCTCCAAATGCGTATGGAATCAAGACGGGTACTTGAAGTTACTTAGCGGTTCCAGGCTTTACACACTTGACCTTACTACTCTTTCTTCATCTTTTTCTGCACATCAGCCTCGAGATTATCCAAACACGGCCTAGAGTTGCATCTCTCTATCGACAGCTCCACCCAATCTCCAACAGCGGTGTCGCGTCTCATGCTGAACAGGTCACTGACGACCACCATCCTGGTGGAGCATGAGTCCAACATCCTCACCACCTGCCCCAACTACCTTTAGCACATATCTGAACCACCAAATAGCTCAGCTAGCTCATGGTTCATGCTGCGGGTCCACAAATCTTCCTAGCACAGAGCATCAAAGCTATTCTTTAGCTTCGAATCCTTAGCTGTTCGAAAACGCCTTGTGCATTGGCATCTTCTTTCACTTGGGAGGCGTTTGGATAACAGCGTCTTCTTGATAACAGGGATTTGCGCAGCCCTAAGGTAACAGAACTCCTCTACCACTTGGAGATCGTCGCCATCGTTTCTGTCACTTCTACGCTTCGCATATATTGTCGCAGTATCAGCAAGTTTAAAGAGCCATTAAAATGGCCGACCCCGAAGTTTCATTAAACCAAGAAAAAGGAGGTAAATAAGAAACATGCACTGCTTCAACAGATGCATCCTTTGGAGACATTTTGTCTATAAGAAATAAGAAAAAGATTAATGAAGAAATATTTGAAATACTCCCTGTTTGCAACTGAAATCAATGTTAGTCACAAATCTCTACATCATATGTTTTAAGCCCGGCTAAAATTGCATACTAATGCTTTCTGCATCTCTTCTAAAGCGCTTTACGACGAGTTCAAAGTCTAACATGCAATGCTTTTTGCAATTTCACCTAACGAATCTTAATACCATCCACACGATGATAACTTACAACCCTCAAGCGATTCCCATGCAACAAGGATGCACAAGTTCGCCCCACATCCATTGTTCCAGCTGCCAAAATTGAGCATTCAAACATTTCTTCTGACCATTTGCCAACCGCCCTCCACGAATCGTGCACTTACACAAATCACTTTTGCTGCTCATCTTGCTTCCTCGTGTACTCGTGACCTGCACTTTTGCACGCCCAAGACTGGCAAAAGGCGCAAAAACCCTCCACCAAAGCAAGGAAGACGCGTGATCCGATTATAAATATATTCCACCATGGCGGCTTCTCGCTGGCTTCTTCACCAGTACGCCCGGGACGCGCGCTGCACCTGCCCTTCAGTGGCAGGTAAGTAAATCTTCGTCTTCGTCATTTGGGGAGCTTCTATTACAGGCAGCGCTCGAAGGAATTCTCCGGTACGATAAGCACATTACGGCAGATATTATGCGTTGGTTCGATGCGTCCGATGTGTAGTATCCATGTTCGATGAGGTGTTATGTGTAAAGGCGGCACCGACCGCATATGATTGGGTATTCAATGCTCGTCAACATGTTTGTGTGTGAGTGGGTTTGAGTGTGTAAGTGAAATGGTGGATTTCATGATGCGATCGATAGCTCAACAAAAGTAAGGAGCTGAACAATATCTTACAGAGGATTTCCTTCTGCTGATGATCAGAATATTTATTACTTACATTCGAACCTATTATAAATAAAGCGATTCAAACGGAAGAAAAACAGTGTTAGCTCAACAATGTAGTACTTACTTCGATAGTTGAAAGCTCTCAGTCTGATCCCCATGAGATTTAGACTATAGGAAGGTATATTTGATTTACTAAACACCGCACAAAGCAGCATTCTTACACAGATTGCTTAACACCCTCCAAAGAATCAGCGACTCCCTTTTCCTCCCGCGAAACTTATGATCCTCTCTTTATCGATATTTGAAAACTTTTCTATTTAACTTTATTTCCGCCCACGATGGGCGAGCTTTGCATGAATCTCCTTCTGAAACATCCAAGCAACGCAGCAAGCGCGCGCGCGCCCGAATAAAGCAGGCACAATACGCTTATCGCCCGTTTTGCACACATCTTTTTTGCCGCATTTTGCATTCACTACCACGTCAAATTATGGCACGAGCCCGGAATAATAAGCGTGGGGCGCGTTTTGTACCAGCTTCTTTGCCGTTTATTGAAAATTTCATTTCCAATTATCGTTGACATTTATCTGACCTCCTTGTCAGCGCTCGGGTAGGCGTGGGCGGCTCGGCGCCAATGATGCCTGATGCCGATTGAATTCCTGCTCAATTTAACATGGCGGAAAATGGGGGCACAGTCCACAAACCACGACCAGATGCGAGAGTTCTGCGGATGGAGTTGTAAATTTCCATTGCATGGTAGTGCGTGCAATTTGTTAAAGGATTTTTCATTAAGTTTTTACACGAATTTACTAGCTTTTTTGGCTAGTTTTGAGTAGTCAAACGTGTCTGGTCTGGTGGCTGAAGTGATTACGGGGCCGGTCTTCACACATCGAAATGGGAGATTAAATCCCATCCGGATGATTCATTCGTAGCAAGGACTTACTATCCAAATATGTGGTATCAACAAATCGAGTAGAGCCTTCAGACGTCAACATAGGACATCAATGTATTCAATAGAAAGAATCGTTCATTTAGAATTTGGTCACTCTATTTTATGCATAGTAGAAGTCCCAGGGGTGCTATATGGAATTTTTTGACACCTATGAGTAGGTATTGGAGCACTTTTCCCACTAATGGAGTGCCTCTAATTCAACTTGGTCCGGGAGAAAAATAGAAAAATTCCCCAAAAATGCGTCTTCTACTGTTGGATACGTATTGAAATGGTTTTAAGAACGTCAAAGCATCACTAGAAATGTACATCATAATCGTCTTTCAGGAACAGCTGAGCTGGAAGGTGTTGAGAACGTTAAATGCTGACCCTAGGCTTTCGTGCGGGGATGTTGCAAAAAAAAAAGAGGTTGAGAGCAGGCTGCGGCTCTTTTCGTGCCTCAAAGCAACCAAACCGAGCTCTGAGGCAAAATTTCATCGCTAAAACACACGCCCGAAAATTGTATGACCAGGTTCGAACGAGGTACGCAGGTTGCGTTCTCATGGGTGACGAAACGTACATTAAAATGTATTTGAGACGGATTCCTGGCCAAACATATTATGTTGCCACAGCACGGGACGATGTTCCCAACAGATATAATTTCGTTTTTGCTGACAAATTTGCCCGCAAACTCATAGTATGGCAAGCCTGCCTGCAGCTGTGGACTCAAAACATGGGTTTTTATAACAAATCAATCCATGAACTTGACAGTTTATAAAATTCAGTGTCCGAAAAAGTCTGTTTTGTCTTTTACTAAAGCTCATAAAGACCAAATTAAGTTCTGGTCAGATTTGGCAAGCTGCCACCACAGTCGGCAGTTGTTACAATCGCACATCAATAATAATGAGAATGTCATTAACAAAATTGGGAATCCACGGAACTGTACAGAATTCCGGCTAATAGAAAAATATTTCTGTAATAAAATGGAAATTAAAAAAGACAGGTAAAACCACAAAAACAACTGCTCAACTTGCATACTATTGGGAAAAAACCCCCACTATTGGAGTGGATAAATCGACTATGCGGCAGTTCATGAGTAGTTTCAAAAGTAAGGTCTGTGAATTTATCCCGACATCAAGAAATACATTTTTCTTGAAATAGCAATACAAAGCCTTTTGATTGATGTAAAAATTCTTTTCTACGTAAAAAATACTGGTTTTAAAGCATACGGCGAGTGACCGTTAACTAAATGAATGACGATTTATTAAATTCAATGGAGAAATAAACATTAAAGGCCCACAAAATCACCAAACTAATCTGTAGTTGATGCTCGTACGATAGATTATAGAATATTGAACGATAAGTTATAAACATAAGCTCAATGTTCTTCGCTTTCCAAGTCTCTACAGTTTCGTTTTCCTTCCCATAAGAAACTCTTCTAGATGCCCTTTATTTTTTACACCTTTGGTTCAATCAAGAGTGTATTGCTTTCTCACAAACCATTCCATAACCACATCCACTGCGTTCACAACTTTTGATGAAGGAAATGTAATTATCTCACCGCTGCTACCGGGGTACACCGCCATCACGTCCATCTTGAGATCTGATTCTCGTTGGCTCTATTTTTATATCCTCTTTTACTGGCAGTTTTCTTTCTTCTTTCCTTACACTCAAAGACTCGCCACTTCTCACAAACACTGTGATCGGTCAGGCCCGGAAGAAAGCACACACTTAAAATAGTACCGAAGACCGTCCCAGATTCGAAGTGAAATCAATAAAAGCGGTCCGGTTCGATTTAGAATGATGGATGATGTCATGCTATGTGCAGCACCATGCGTGGAACTAACTTTGCGGGATTTTTACTTCGGTCAGTTTGTGCGGAAACGGCCTTCAGGAGGCAGACTTATCATTTTCTAGTAGCTCTAGCATCAGCAGACTATGGGTACGTATGAAACGAGCAAAAGATACTTAGCTCACTGATTGGTATCAGTTCGATAGGATCTGTTTGATAGTAGCAAATAGAGAAGAGGCGTCTTTTTTTACAAGAACGTTGCAATCACTTTAATTTACTTCTAGTTCATTATTTGCTGATTGTTTGTGGAGAATGGAGTTGCGAATAAAAAAGCATTTTCAGAGACGATGCTGGTCGTTGCCTTCAGAGAGCATACAGGTATCGAAGGACATTTGGACCAAGAATTTGGTCCAAATGGTAGGTGGAAAATGTGGATATTTCTTTGTAATGAATATATTATCCTTTTATTACAAAAGGTCGTTAATGTTTTAAAGGCAAATACTAGATGTAGAAACAACCTTCACTTTAATTTTATCAACATCATAATAATTATTTAGTTAACTATTTTAAATTCCCAATAAATCGTATCACGTTTTTACCTCAAAGAAGTGTTAGACACCCTCCAAAGCGTGACAAAAGGGTCAACCTCAGCAAACGCCTCCAAGCGTCACCTTGACACACACACACACACCCAAAAAAAAGGACATTGTAAATCCTTCAACCGTAATGCCAACTCGACACCTTCTGTGGATGCCAAATTGTAGTAGCTCAATGAACCGTAAATCGGAAACGGCCGAAAGGACCATCATTATAACCCGTGCCAAGTACCACACAAACAGGGTTCACCTTTTCAGTCTGTAAAGCAAAAATACCTACACCAGCACAGCACCTCCTACCGGCACCTGACCCGACGTGACAAAACCACAACGGAACCTTCGGTACTGAATGGAAGATATAGTGAATAGCTCAACCATAGCGACCACTCCCATTCACTCTTTGAAAGGGTTAAAGCGTACACATACACAACACAGGTGGACAACAAAACCATTCGGGATGGTGCGAGGTGAACGATGGTGATTGACAAACTTGTCACAGCGAATTAAAAAGTGGTACGATGCTGTTCGTGAATCGGGGTTATACGCATCACGATAGTTCTGGTGTTTTTCAGCATGCTCTCAAAGTTTGAAACTCGTGCTTGAAGCTGCGGTGACCATGCGACACCGTGAGCTGCATTCATTTCAGTACTTCAATCTTCTTATTTCCCCAGGTAGAGAGAGTAAATCGAAAACAAACTGCCACTGTACTATATCTGTGATGTGCATGAGCTTATACAGCTAATAAGGAAACCTTGACCATGGTCACATTTTATTACAACATTGTTTTAATGATGGTACAATTCAAAAATGCTGCGCAGATGAGCTTATTTTTTTTTTTTTTTCAATGTCTCCGGTCCAGAAGTTTACTTCTTCGTTTCAGAATATCCCGGATATTTTCACGGACATGGTGTTGCCCGACAGAACTATTCTTTTCCTTTTTTTCTTCACGACCCTTCAAACCAAGTCATGTATGTAGCTTGACAGTAAGTAACTACGTTATTGAATAGTTGGTTCTCACTACAGAGGAGCAAGTCCAGGTGGAATGCCAGGTTCTGTCGTGTGAAGACTAGTAACGGTAACACTTCACCTACCGTGCCTTCCCTAACCCACTGGCAAATCCAAGTAGAGCGCTGTTCGAACTGTTCTATTCTCCTTCATCAGCGATAAAATTACTTCAAACAAGCTGACACAGACAGACCGCCTCTTCGTTATACAATTGCTGCATCACTGGAAACGTCTCCACCAACTTCAGCGTTGTACGCAACTTGCGTGTCTAAGCATATTCAGCACATATGACAACCAGACGGTGATTGTATAGAGTGTCCTTTCAATCTTTCATTTTTCCTTAACTGCTCAGTTATGTATTTATCACCAAAAGTTGCAGCTCGGATCCTTGAGAATCCTTGAGATCCTTGCAATAGACTGGAAATTCAAACGCTCTCTCCGGGGAACCGTAAAAGCTAGCCACAACCCCAATAGTAACTTACCCACTTAATGCAGACTAAATATAAACATTTCGATCATATCTTTACTCCGTTCACCAGGCCTCAGCCGGCTGTGGGATACAGTCCTCTATAGATAACTGCGCCATTGAATTTCCTAATCACCGCCGAAGCAACAGCCATCCAACTCATCTTCACAGACAGTACCAGTGTTCTGGTCGACCCGTTACACGGCACCTCCAAAAGCCCTCACATTAAGCGTCTGGACTCCATATTTGCTTTTTAAAAAATTGAAATTCTGCTCACTTTGCCACATATTTACTTAACCAAAAAATTACCATAATTGATAATTCATTATCTCTGACTTTATAGTACAAAAAAAATCGACCAAAAAAAAAGTGGATCCTCGAAAAAACACAAACACTCTTCCTACTTTATCTCATCGGATGTTCTGCATTACCATCAAGAAATCATACTTTGAAAACAATATCAGCATCTTTACCATTTCTCACCCGGCAGCTACAACAAAAACCGAGAGCACGAAAATAAAACACACATTCCAGACAATCTCATTAATTACAGATTTTCGACTAAATCCAATTTCACCGCCAGCTCGCCCCACCAACCCAGCCCATCATGCATCATTATATTGCCGCGCACCGAATTCAACACCCAGCAAAGCCCAGGAGGAAAAAATCCATTTGCTAAGCGTATAACAAGCAAACCGATCGCATTAAGTGCCGTTGGCTGGGTTCGTTTTCCTTTTCCTTTATTCATTCGTTGTTTCCTTTCGAAAAATGCAACCAGTTTAATCAAGCGCACACGAGCAAAGCAAGCAAACCCGAAGCGAAGGAGCAGGCAACGGTGTAGAAAGAAACGAAAATACATACTAACACTAAGCTTAATTCTCATCCAACAGCATGGTACAGGTTGGGCCTTTCGGATGGCACATAAAAACATATTGACAACCCTCCGGGAGGTGTTCGGGAGAAATTTGGTGGAACAAGTAAAACACCACCAATCCCTCGTTACCGTTCCTCTAACTACACACACAGCACACCCTCTTCGGGGCTTCTCTAATCAGCTTCGTTACAAGTTTCAGCAGGCAGGCAGCACCACCGTTTGTGGGAAAAGAAAAGGATTCCTATCAGCTTTTGTTTCGTTTTGTGTCGCAAAACGGGAGCTTGTGAAGGGTGGAACGTATTTGAGGCGCGTGAAATTGTTTGCAATCGTTTGCCGATGCGTAGATGTCAAGTAATGCGGAAATGATTGGTCCCGTCACAGGTAAGCGATTTTAAAACTCGTTTAAAGGGAATTACTGGCGGGGAAAACTTCAAATATTACAGCGATGGGGTAGGAAACAAAAGCAAAGTTAATGTGTCGCTCAAAAAAGAGGAAGAGAAAGCATTTTGATTTAGAGCTCTGATGACATAGTGTTTAGGTAAGCAAAATTTGGTAGTCAAAACTTTGGAGCGGTCAACCATCATCTGCAAATTGTAACACAAAATCTATCGAAGAACAGTTTTTCTAGAAAGTTTTCCGCTCTTCTGATCCAAAGAGCATCTTAGTCTGTCATTTCTAGCTGAATTGTGCTCCAAACGAGAAAACGATCCTGTTAAGGTTCTCTTCCAGTCTACTAGACTTAACCTTCCTCAGGTGGGCGAAGATTGCAAAGAAAATAAATAGCCTAATAAGCAATTCCAAACAATCTGTGAAAATCAATGCCCCAAATAGAAGACAAATACACAATACTAAGCACACAGGCACTCATTCCGTAGCCACGCACCACGCGCTTTTCGCGAACAACTCAAGAATTTCGACAGGTGTCACGCCGTTTCAAATGCGTTTGCGACCATTTTTTCCCCCTGCTTTCTCGATTATGTCCAAATGTATCACAGCTGCCAAAAATCTCTTGTATCGACCACATTCAATGCAGGTGTCGATTTTCTCGGTGGGTGGCTTGGAATATAGAGCGCGAAGGAGCGATTCTAAAAAAACACACAAGTTTAATATTACATTGCACCAGCTCCGGGATCCAACAAGAGGTAGCGCTCGTATGGGTAAACGAAAGCTAACATATCTTCACAACATTCCTTCCCCCCATCGGGCTATCGAAAATTCAATTTGCATAAAAGGATTTTTTGTCGCCTGGCAGCAGCAACGAACCGAGCAAGGAGATCAGTGAGATTTCCGCCCGGGGTAACAGCTGAAGGCACACGACACGACGCGGACAAAACCTCTCGAGGGCGCCACACACACACACACACACAGCGTGGCGTAACGTCTTTTCAGCTGGGAGGCCGAAACGGATCCTGGTTTGGTTTGCTAGTTGTTAGCGGTTGAATGGAGCATCATCATTGGCAGTGATTTGATTTCCATCGCCGATCTCTCAAAGGAGCGTTGTATGTTCGAAAAGGAAGAGAAAAAAAAACACCCACACCCGCCAACATCTCCACGGAATGGTTATGAAAATTTGATTTCAAAAACTGGTTCCACCCCGGTATGTCCGTATGGTAAAATTTTGCTGCTAACTAGGGACGGGAGTTTTTGCCAGCTACACGACACGTGCAAAGTACGCCACATTACGACTGCAAAAACCACAATCATCCATAATTTAGCTTGCCGTTATCGCATCAGTAAGTAAGTTACTTGTTTCGTGTTCCAGAAATCTTCTCACAAAAAAAACTCAAAAACTCCAAACAAAACGCGTGCTAAACAAGGTGTTCGTTCGTTGGAACTCGCTCACATTCGGTGCAGTTGGTATGCGAACTCAATTACACATGTAGTTACCAGAACACATTTACCAAACTCAACCGCAGTTTCCCAAAAACGGGAAACAGAAAAGTTTAAATGCATCTAATTTACCCACCCACCCCATGCTTGAACTAAGGCTTGACTGGAGAACTGATTTTGTGTTGTGTTAGGGTAATTTTTGACTTCACTGCCACAGAACCTTGGATGCTTTTTAGACGTGCTCGTTACAGATATGGTCAAATTTAATTTTTAGACCTAAAAAATAAAAACATTATAATTGCATAAAGGTTGTACAGCTTATACAAAAAAGGTTTTGGTTAGTGAAACAGGTGTTTATTTAAGTGAGGCGTAAAAATGTGAAAATAGTATCCATAAACCCATATTACGACATTCTTTAGTCAAGTGTTCACATACGTCTATCAAATAATATTTCTTCGTTAGTAAAAGCCCTTTGAGTGGTTAAACATAGCAATAAGCCTGTAAAATTTCAAAACGCCAACTACGAATAAAGGTTTTTCAAATGACGTTTTCGAGCACGTAATAAAGCTCCCGTCATCACACCATTACCAGTGGCCACCCAACATTGCTTTACAAAAGCACGAGCAAGCAGCAACAAAAAAAAATCTCTCATTTCCTTTTTGAGTGGTTCCGCTCTGATATTTCCTGTTCCGCTGTCAGCTAAACGCCATATTTTCTAGCTTAATGATATGAATTTAACGTTTGTATGCTTGCCTCACCCTTCCATTTCCACTCCTATATTGCCACCACAAGCGCGCTCCGTCATACAGAGAAATGACTGTCGGGTTTGCTAAACTACAGCACTGGTACGGAAAACGGTGGAACAGTCGTTTGGGATGATGTAGTGTTTCGAAGTCTATCGCAAAATGTACCGCAAAGCTCTAATTTAAAACCACATTCAGGCGGGTTTGGGCGTTCGCCTTTTCGCTGGAAGATATTCGAGATATGGAGGGCAGCTGGTAAAAGAAGAATAACAGCACAAACGAAACAAACGCGTATTGCTCTCCGGAATTCATCCGTAAACCTCCGACGACCGAATAGATTGCCATTCATATATATTCATTTGCGTTCTCGTAATATTGAAATGGGGAATACAATTGGATATAGTTGGCGTTTTGAAAGACATACACAATCTTTGCATTACTGTTTGTGCAATAAAACCTGGACTTGGGCCTGGAGTCTCAGAGTGATTTGTGTAATTTAAAATACAGACAAAGTCTTCTTTTTTTCTTTGGTTCTACAACCTCCAAAGGTCCTGGTATTACTAGTATTCCTTAACCTCATTTTATTCGTAGCTGAGTAGTCATTCCTGCGTACGGGTAGACGGCGTATGACGACCGACGCCGACGTCGGCAAAGTCTGTATAGAAAATATTAAACTAAGTCCAACGATTAGTTACTAGATGAATTCAACCTATCAGAGAGAGGAAGCAGTTCTGGACGTGTGATGAAGACAAATAAATAAATAGTTCAAGGTTCTTCTAGGTACCACAAGCTTACCAAACGAATGAACAAAAAACACTGAATCTCGGGTTGAAAATTAACGATATGAAAAACAAAATGATGATTGCCGTACCGTCGCCGAACTAATTCCAATATAGTTGACAGATAATCGCATCTTTGTAATAGATCGATCGATTTTAAGTTCGTCCAATATGAATAGAATAGCCTTGGAAGTCCAAAACTAAGAATATAATAATTGCGTTGAATTGAGAGATAACGTCACTGGACCACAAGCAGTTCAGAGGTTTTCTAAAACAACTCAAAGCGAAGGTTTGGAAAGTGCTAGTAAACCTGAATAAGAAAATGTTGGTTGCATGTGAAATCCGACTTAAAACATTCATTTTATGTTTGTGTAGAGCTTTATATAAGAGCCCAATGTAATGGGATTTCGTTGTTAACTTCACCAGCAAATAAAACCCCCTAAAAGTGTTCATAACGTTGCTGTTTTTTTTCCCCCAAAGCAAACGATAGCAATTACCAAACACTGTAAAAGACGTAGTAGCTCTTTGTGTAGAGTTCCACTTCATCTAAATGACGTTTCGGCTTTTACCACTCACACCGCCAGGAATGGGTCGGTTTGTTCTATCCCGTGCAATAAAACTCATTTCTTTCGCACCGAAATCGATTAACGGGAGCCATTTTCACGTGATGACAATAGCTGTAAGGAAACGTCCGACCAACCGTCGATATCACCATGGCAAGTGGTTTCAATTACATCCGGTCATTCGTACCAAAACCGGCTCACAGCGTGCGGAGCCGTTCTGTGTTCGATCAGCGTAATGGGATTAGTTCGTCGTCATGACAGGGATTGTCGAAGCAACCGAACGATGGTTTTAGGCGATTAAAGGCGGTCGGAGCATCTCGTTCAGAATAATCGGTTCGGAGGTAACAGACATTGTGTTGAGGATTGAAGTGTACTCTCTTTTTACCAGGACATTCAAAATAATATGCAACGATGTTTCAATACGAAAGTTCCTTTTTGTTACGCAGAAAGAAACGTTTTCAAAAGCTAAACTAAAACGAACGTCCTCAACACAAGAGTTGTACAGTTTTCACTTGGCAAGTTTATTCCTCAAAACTTACTGAAATTGCAACTGTACTGCAACTAACGACAAAAGTATAACTTCTTAATAAGAAATCTTTCTTTGTTAGTGTAATAAACTTCTAGTTCGAGCACTGTAATAAACCGCCAAGTTGCCTCTAGTATTCTGTCGGCAAATTTCCTCACCAAAACGAAACGGAAACAAATTAACGCGCTTGCCATCATCATCATTAGCCTGCCAATGAAAAATGCCCTCAACCGTGGCAGAAATACTACCCATTTGCTGCCACAGTTCTCATTTTCAACGCCTTGAGTCGTGAAAACAGAGACACCCTACCCCGAAATAAGATGTCAGCCTTGGCCGTGATAAGGAATAGCGCAACACACTCTTTCCTGTCCCGCATTTATTTCCCTTTGACTAGAGATTTTTCGCTACATGTTGATCACCCCGAAGGGCCAATTTCTTGTTTCCATACAAGCAAGCGTCCTTTCGTTACGTGACCGAGACCAGAAACGTACCAGATCATTGCCCCCTTTTTCGGTACACGTGGGACCAATCATGGGCTCGTTATTGGACGTGACGCGCTCGTCTACATCATTTTCGTAGGCTTTTGCTTTATTGCCGATACTCTCCAGCGTGCAAAGACGGGGTTTTGGTGCGTTTTACGAGAGGGAAATAATTCCCGCAGCACGAGGAAACCACAAAAACCCCGGAAAAGTGTCGGTGTTTTTTGTTGTTGCTGTTTCACCAAAATAGATTACCACTACGGATGCATTACCGTAGCGCGCCGTGTACCGTCTGCATACACTTGATGGTGGCTCACAATTAATCCTGCGTTGATGAAATTGGGTGCCAAAATTACCTAGCTGTTGCGTTGCCTGGCTAAGCCTATCGGTGCGAGATGCGAGCAATCGATTGCTCGTCCGCTTCGGGCGCAAAGCCTTCGGTAACGGGAGATTAAATGAGCTTACGGAATTGATACGTTTTGCGAGTCGCTTGGATGGCGCTGTACCGTAACGTTGGGGAAGCAACATCGATACATTAAAGGTGGTTCATGCTACATGCTTTCGAGCGAAGCAAATGTGCGGAGTAACAATCCACGTACAAAGGTAGCAAACGTTTAGCAAGGTAAACAGGAATATTTCGCTAAATATGTACTGGTACCTGGTCGGTGTTCGAATTTCAATTTAACTGAGGATTTCCTACGGTAAACAGCTTGAGTAGCAAGTAACAAATTAACAAGCATAGTAGCCTATGACCAGCAGCGAATAGAGAGCGTAATTTGGATGAAAGAATATTTCTTTCCAAGATACAGTCTGTTTCAATATCTACATACAATTATTGCACAAAATAATTTTCTTATATAGTGGTATAAGATGATATCAACAATGGTGGCAACTTACCGCAATACTTCATGGCGAGTTGGAAGATGTCTTCGTAGGCGTACATGGTCGAAATTACGGAGCAATTGCGACGCTATGAGACACTTTATAGGCTAACTCTCTTAACCTACCCACGATTATTATGCCTCTCATCATAACAAGGGTATGATAGAGATCATTCGATACCTACAAAAGACGAGGAAAAGGTGCCATTAAGTAAGAACATTCCTTGCAACATTAATGATTCCGGCCAACACGCCAATCAAACGATTCTAATAAATACCATTCAACCGCACTGCACATCGCTTTTCTGCTAGGATTTAACAAGAAACGGCTTAAGAAGCAAAAAAAAAGATATCAGAACAGCACAATTTCACAATTTCACCATAAACTAGATCACACTTGTGAAGCACTACATGGAATCTGACCGACCGAGGACAACACTACACTACATGGAACCTGGTCGACCGAAAGCTTCACACAACACGCTTCACAGAACAATTCACTGCCTACTGTATCATATTTTCGTTCGTTCTCGTTCGAAAAGGAACAGCCCTGGACTTCAAGTAAATAGAGACGAAGACTTTGGATAAGAATTATTCAACACTTTTGCCATAATTTTGGATAAATCTACAAGCTATATGATGAGGCGTTGGTTTTTCTTCCTCTTTTACAAAATAAGTAATTTGATAATTCGATGACAGCCAGCTTATGACAGCCGGGCAGGGGTACTCGACTCAAAAATACAACAAAACGCATTGCTGTACGAATCTAATACAATATAGTGTAATTAATTGTATAGAATACGATCAATTATTCACACACAATTGTCAACAAGCTGAATTTTCCATTTCTTGTTCTTCACAGGGTATAAACAATGTATAATTGGGAGCAGGGTAAATAAACAATATTTTGACAGTTCGATCTAGTGAACGAATGACCGCCTGTTGGGGGTTCTCTGCTTGAGAGTAAATCGAATTGCATTGGAGTAAACATTGCGATATAGAATTTATTTTTAAATTTATCGGTTTATCCCTTATGCAAAAGTAGTAAATTAAGGTAAATGGCTCGAGACAACCCTCCCTAGTGTGCAGTACTGTGTGTATTTTGAATTTTATGTGCAGTACATTGAGATGTCAATTCCCTAGTCTTTTATCGAACATTCGCTTCTTGGCTTACTGACCTTTTGGATCACGCCGGCCATCTAATGGATAACGAGAGCTATAAACCACGAAGATGAATAGTCAGCCCTCACTACAAGGGAACGATCGCAAAAGGATTTGAACCCAGATTCTACCGTATGAAGACCGGCGTCACTATCACCACCGGACCGGACCGCCCACTCCAATTCGCCAATTCGAACATTAATTAATACAATTTAACCCGACACTTACACAGAAATTTGACCCAAATACCGCCACCGGGCAGAAATAGCAGATAAACATCATTATAAACATGATTGATGATCCGACACCGCAATCAAGTTTATGCCCAATGGCTATGCAGAATCACGTTTTCTTTGCACGTCTCTAACAATTCTTTTCTATGAAAAACTCTCACCAGTGGTACCCCTTCGTTCCCCCGATACATAGTGCTGGAGGTCACGAAATTGAACCGTATTCTTGTCATTGTTTAATTTTCTCGTTTGAAAATATCTTCACGAAACGAAATGAAATTCAACTGAGACGGGTATCATCTGATCCGTGCGAGCCTCGAGCTAAAAAAAAATCTATTGCCATTTGCACAAACCAAAGCAACAAAAATTGATCACCAACCGTTGCTCAATTTAAGGAAAAATAAAGACACGAAACAAGATTATAACAGCACGGTACGCCGAAAGGGAAAATGCAAGAATTTATCGCTGTACAACGACAGCAACCCACCCCGATATGGGCAATGGGACAAATGTTCAACATTCAATTGACGACACACTTTTGTCGCACACTTCAGCATCATAATATTTACGAAGCACGAACAACACCAAGTACGCGGGTACGGGCGGGATTCTGTACATTTGTTTCAGGCTTCCATTGTTACATCCGCACAAATTATAGCCCTTTCTAGCCTAGTCTGCTCAATGTCCTGTAATAAATATTCCCCCTGATGCAAATAAAAAATAATCAAACGAGCCCTCGAACAAATCCATCGTGCTGCCGAACGCAGGTTCCTCATGCCGTTTTCATTTTCAGGAACTTTTTTTCTGCCAACTCCAAACGACATTCTATCGGAAGAGTTTATGGATCTTTGAGCCCGGGAAGCACTGGCGAAAGCATGAAAAAATAGCAGAGTTTTTAGGTTTTTCTCTTTGTTTGCTGTCTACGAGAATATTTCTACGATCAGGATCGTAACATCGCTAGCCCCATCCGCGCATTGCTGTTGAGATTAAAGTCTTTGCTGCATGGAGCCGTTTAGAGTTAAAGTTTTGGTAAATATTTTAACAGAAAAACTTACCCTATGATTTGTAAGTTCGATCAATGAAACTCTCTTATCAGCAAACTTAAACTCCTTCCTTACACTTTGTTTTTAAAACAAAGCTTAAAGCTCACATACAATACCATTTACATGGAACGAGTCCCACGTGTACCGTTCGGCCATGTTCTGCATTGGACCGCTTCACGCTTGACCAACGAAGCATCATCGCCAGGGATTTTGATAAAGCGATTTATCTGATTAAACCCAGCCGCCACCAACATATGGTGCGCTTTTGAAGTATGGGTTTACGCCATCGTAACGTACAGCGACCGTTCGGATGAATAAATTAACATCAACTGCTCGCAAAACCTGACGCACGCTACCCCGCCCTTGCCCCGAATAGGTCGAATGGTCGACAGCACGGTTAGCAGCAACACCCACAACATGTGGTCAACAGTTTACCTCAAACCTAAACAAACCCTGTTTAATTTGTCATTTATAGTGTCCATACCGTCGTCGCCGGGAGCTTAATATTAACATCACGCTTAAAGTGGACGGATCTTAAAGGTTGATCGAATTTTGTAATAATGCTGCTATTGATAGGAACGTTCATAAAATTTTGTAACTGTTTTTACCTTTATTTGATGCCTGAAAGTATTCAATATTTTTACAAAAAGTACAATTTTGAGAGGAAACGACGAATGTTTGTACTACCTGATTGAATAAAAGATCTTTCGTAACTAATAATGCATACCTCTAGGCGCTGCATCGGCAAACCGTCCTCGGGAAAGATTCACTTAAGCTCAAAAATACTATCTCACTTAGCAATTAAGACCAGAGGAACATAAATTGGCTACGGAACTCTGTGCAGCCATGCATGTCTGTAGTTTAATGAAAATTCCTGCACAACATCCGTGCAGAATGCTGTCACTATTTGTTTCTCACTATTGCAGCGCTTACAAACCCTCTAACCGTTATGAAAATCTTTCGTTACACCCTGGTGTAAACAATGTCTATTGGCTGGTGTTTCATTTAAAAACGAGCACAACAACGACAACAGTAGCTTTAGGTTTAACCATGCGAATATAGTGTTTGCCGAGAACAGCATAATAACTGTCAGCTCTGTTCTCAGTCAGAGCGAGAACAGAGTGCGGCACGAGTCGATCTACCTGGCACGCCAATTCCCCCCCCCCCCGGGATGGCGACATTGTCAACACATCAACCGAGTCATGCTTTGCAAGCATCCCGGATAACGAGAAGCAACTATATTTCTTACAACATTCGGTGTTTGTATTGCCCCTTTGCATCGTGATGTCCAAAGTGGCGTAATAGATTGGCATCTTTTAAGCCACCAGTCGCTGCCAGTCACTGACTCGGTTCGAGTATCCGATTGCAAGTGGTACTGTGCCATCGGTGCCAGTTCATTGTTGGGACCTGCTGCTGGAGCAAGAGAGCTTTTCATGTGGATCCATCATCATTACGCTCAACAATGGTCGTTTCCTTGCATTCTCGAGTGAAGCACGGTGGATTTAGTACCGAGAGTGTGTTGTCGTTATGCTTTTGGCAGCTTTCTGTTTTCTACATCGAAAATGGCGGAAAAGGAATTATCATTAGCTAACAGCCGAACGTCTTGCTGCAGAGACGTTTGCCTGCTGACGGAAAACAAATGTACATTAACAGTGATACACTGTGGGCTGTTCTCCTAGGAATTGTATAAGTGTGTGCATTCCGCTTTTCTGATAGCTCGTTATTCTACCTCGTAACAACTGCTACACTGAGTATAGATGACTGGTTTTAACTCTTCCCGCACCGTGACACGGATGGAAGACTCCAATTTTCCGCGGTGTGAATAAACGATAACAATTATTCTGTTTGTTTAATGGGAAATTAAAAAATAATTTATAAGCTTGTTTTATTCATGTGTTGGAAATTAAATTAAGTGCAACCTGTTCAGTCGAAACGCACTCGAATAAAATTACTAATAAAGACAAAGCTAGTAAATATATTCATTATTGTATACGTACGTAGAGTGCAATCATGGTACAGCACGTACCACAAATAACTACATCATGCATCATTTTCCAATCCGTAACGCTTTACTCGCCCGAATTCAAATAATCCTAACCGGCTTAATGCTTGCACACGTAGGACACAAAATAGCCAATCACCATCATATTGACATCAGCAGCTGGCGCACATCTCACATCCAAAAACTTGCCATCGCCAGTGACGGCCACCTCAACCAGTTGGTCGCCCGCTAGTGAATAATCTTTCTCCAAATAGCTTTTCTTTGCATAAGGGTTTCGTGCAGCCATTCATGGTGCCGGGTGCCCATTTTGTTGACCTGTCCATTAGCCAATTGCTTTACGCAACCGATTGTGATCGAAATTGATGCTAGCAGCTGCAGCAGCAGCAGACAGATGTTGTATTCCTCATCGATATTCATCGCACGAACCTTTTCGCTCTTACATTAAGTTACGGTTGGTCCAATAAATCACACCTTCGATGTGATGTGGGAATGATTGCCAGATCTCAGTATGGCACAAACTGTACAAAATACACTATATGGTTTGTCAAAATGGACATTCAGCATGTCATCAATGGAGTCACGATTCGAGACAGTGTAGAAATTGTATATAAGTACTGTTGGATGGTGAGCTCGGGAGATACTGGGAAGACTCACCTCAATAAACCGAAGACTCTGACAACGCTCTTCTAAAGGTAGCTCCACATTCCACTCAAATTTAAAGTATATTTCACCAGCAGTTGCTATTCACTGGCGTGAAAATTGCGCGCATTGTTGCGCCTTAAGACATGCAACACGCATCGCACCACGCATGAACTAATCTTGCTCAAAAATTGCTGTACGAATTCCGAAGCTCTCTGCAACTTGCTGTGCGAAAGGAGATTCGATTGTAGGAATCAGCTTTCTTCTTTTACCCTCATTGTAAAGGATCGTTAACCCTTCAAAGTTTTGGAAAAAGTTATTAACCAACTCTTTTTCGGTGTGCTCGTAAGAAAGCTGTCCAAAGTTATGCCTGCCGTGATAAATGGCTCCGTCATGGTTTTCTCTTCCTTTGGCTGTGATTTTTGCATAAAGCTATTTTCTATGTTTACCATTAATTAAACAACAAATTCAGCGCTTGCACTGCGTCTGATGAAGGTTTGACAGCGGTCCTTTTTAACTTGTCGCAAAAACAAGGAAAATAGATAAACAGCAAAGTGTAAAACGAATCGATCGGAAGCCATTTGCGAAAGTTTAAAAATGCATGACACAACAAGCGGCAAAGGACAACAAAAAAAAACACACAATAGCGAAATTCCCAACTTCTCTACTAAGCTTATTAAAATAACTAGCAATTGCTTCATCCGTCCCTCGGCGAATCCGGCACTGAAATTAAAATTAGAATGCCTTTCCTGTCACCAAACGAACACTCTAAATCTTGCCGTTATGTAAGAGTCTTGTTCTACGCGCAAAGCACTCATCTAGATGGGAATAGTTTTAATTGCAATTTCTCATCATTAAGCGCTCTTCACTATTCGGGTCGCGTCCATTGTGGAGGCCCCGAGCCCGTAGCTCGTAGCAACAATTACTGAAGTTAATTTTTGAGCTGGTTGGTAGAGTGAAGTTCTTGCCCACCAATGAATCTTTTTCTGCAATTTTGTCCAATTTGTTGCACTTTGTAATTTTGATACACTTAAAGCACATCTTTCATATCCTATTATTTGTACTGTTCACCGGGCACTACTGGTTTCCTATATCCTGGACGAAGTTTTTAGTACCCGTACAATGGAAGAACTCCGTTCCAGATTCTTTCCATCCAAAGTTAGCATTAATTTTACGCTAGTGAAAAACAAACCACTTCAATTCGCATCCAGTATAATGATGGCGGTCCATACACGCTCTTTAATGTATCCTTCTTCAGAACGGGAGTAAATATCTGGAATAAAAATCTTTTCCGTTCACACTAAAACACGATTCCATCCTTCACTGGAAATAGAAGTTAATACACTAACACACACACACACGTGCCGATTTTATCTCCACCACAAAAGCTATAAAGCGTCCCACGGGAAGTGAAGCGAAGTAAAGCAAAAAGGGGCAAAAAAAACATACATCCACATCAGCAGCGACCTAGTCCTAGCGAAAATGGACTGCTCGTGGCGAAACTTTGCCACGACTTCCTTTCGCCATTTCGCCACCCTACCGTCAAGTGAAGACTAACTTTGTACACGGAAAGCCCTTCATTTTGTGATGGATACGAGCCGGAAGACAGCGAACACAAAAGACCACATCTTGTTTAATGGTGAATACGTGTTGATTTTCATTTCCGCTGCAGTTTGTCCGCACAAAATATTCGTCATCATTCGGGTTCGCTACAGATGGAGATAGGTCAAGCAATTAAAAATATGATACGCTTACGATGGTTTGCGCCATCTAGACTCGTCTTTTTTTTTTTTTGCTGGTTCTTAGTGTTTCATTTACGATTCATCTTCATCATGATTAGAGCTGCTGATGAAGATTTTTGAGAAATTGCACCTTCGTGAAAAGTAAACTTTTTATCAAGTACCTCCAATATATCACATCAAAAACACAAAAAAGAACTTCAAATATCAAATCTTTCAAGTACAAAAAACCCCTTCGAAAGCCACAAATACGACGATTATAATAATTCTTTACCCTGAGAACCCTCGTCTACTAACTTCCTCCACATGCTATTGAGTTTTCTTGTGGACGAAAATTTATGGACTAACCCTAAAACCACACACTCGGAGCTGGTAACCAAAATCGTTGTGAAATGTGGTGTGGGAGCAATGATATTCTTCAACCAGGCTCCACCGGGAACCGTTTGACCCGGGCTCGGATCTCGGATGGAGATTGAATATTTAAAGTAGAATGGCCATGAAAAACTATGTTTACAAGTGTCGGGTGGCGTAACCATTTAGATGGTTAAGTATATAGTCCTGCGTCAAGTCATTTGTTTGATAATAACGTGTATTTAAGCTGCAGAGGATCTGGGTGTGCAAACGTAATGTCTTGATTTACGGACATAATTTTGGAATTTGTCACTTGCCCCCCTAAAAAAAAAAAATTACTGAGATTATTCTTCTTGTGCTGCAAGGTGACCTTTTGATGAGCTTGAAAAGTAATTCGCCGCCCTTACGATATCTGCCTGGTATTTAAGCTTTCTCACAAATGAAGCTCACAATGAGTTTCACAAATTGGAAAACTAATACACAGCTACACAGCTAATTTGCTTGTACAATGAATAGCGCCACGTGGGACGATACTCATCGTGCCGGTGGATTTCATGTTAGAGGAATGTGCAATTGACAGCTATCGCCCACCATCTAAATGATGAGTGATATGATCTAAATGGATGAGGACCATTTTATTTTCTTTATTTTTGAGGAACATAAATATGATTAAATTGAATAGAAAAATCGTTTATTAAATAATGCTTGGATCAGCTGTACTGATCATTCATATTTTTCTGTTGAGATGAAGTATTTTAGTAAAAAGTATGAGTTTTTCGTAGTATTGATTTAATTTATGGCATTACATTTTAAACCTTTCTATGACAATATCTTCCCAACACACCGAAACACATTGCTCATAACTCTACACAACGGTCTTCTTTAGTGTATGTAGAAAAGGTTAATTCATTTCCCGCAGCTCGTGCTTTCCCAGCGAAAGGATCCTCGTTCAACTTTTGCCTCGTCCTAGCTCGGAGAGCAACGGTTTTAATTACTGCTATAAAATGTATTTACGCTTCCAACGCTTCCCTCTGCGTGTACTTCGGCGAGAGTCGCTAAGAGCCACTTCAACGCTTTTCCGTTCTTTCAATTGTCAGCTGCAATGGTGCCCTTGGCAACGTAATCATCATCACTGTCGTTTTGCCGTCTGATTAGTAACGAAACCATGCTGTGCTTAAAGTATCGTGTTCGCTTGCCGAAGCCAAAGAAGCTCATTAGACATTGGTACAGGCTTCACGCGCTTACCATGGCAGGATAATGAGACGGCCATATTTTTTTTTAAACGACTTATTGACGTTGATTATCTACTTTACAGTTTACTTTACCATTCGAACTATAGTACATCCCTCTCAAAAGCTATCTTTTTTACATCTTTTTAGACAATTTACCTCTGAAACCACAATAGGCAATCAATTTGCCGTACAAAATACACATAAATTTCAATTAGCACAACGAAACTACCAAATATTTGTTCAATATTACTAACGTTCGCTGCCTGTTCGATTTCTTTCTGCCAATCAACATTGTTTCGCCGGATATCGAGAACCTTTCCTCTTCCGCACGTACCAACATATTTTCCTCGTACCCCCAGTCAAGGCAGGCACTTCATTTCCCGTATCTCATACACTTGAGATCAATTTCCTATCGCACCTCGGAATGTGCCCTCCACGGTGTCGGTGTGGTTGCTTTCATTTATGGTTCCAATGGCTACTTCCGGTATCAAAATAACGATGATCTGTATGTTTTTCTTTTCCGATGCTTTCGGGCTTCACCATCTAAACGTTCATATCAATTACGAGGCCCCCGTTGAGCCAATGGGGGAAAGTTTACACATTTATTATTGATTATTGATTAGCGTGATATAGCATAAGGGGAGAGAAAAAAGTTTGCTTTTGTCATAGTTGCATATTTTGTATCAAAATTTATATGGGTTGCTCCACTGGGATGTGATAGAAATATTTGTTTTTTTGGGTTAATGTAGTTTGAAGGTCAAATATGACCACAAGGTTTTACAAATATTTGATAATTCAAAAAGAATTTTATCAAAGTGAAAGATCAGGCGTTCCCATCGAAACTGTTTCACTAGAGACCAGGCGCCTCCATATTTTATTTTTGTTGCATAAAAATTAAAAAACACGCTAAATAACGCCTTTTGTTCTACAATGAATGTAATACTTAAGACAAAATAAGAAATAAAAAACAAAACTAGTCAAGACAATAATTTCCTCGTTGCAAGCCATATTGAATCGTCATTCCAAAGCTCAACATCTGCATGTAACCGACGGCTTGTGGATCCCATTAATTGAGTTGTTTTACTTTCCAAGGTGTCAATACGATTGATGCTATCTATTTTCACAACCTCTTATCTGTCTCGCTGACATAACCAGCTGCTTTGGTTTTGTGTTTTTTTTCCTTTCTTCCTTTCGCTCGATTTTCTTTCCATGTGACAGTCGGGTTCATTTGATTATCCTTCCCTTGGTGTTTGTCACACTTCGTAAAAGCCATCTGAACGGAGAAGAACACAAAAAGCAAACCCCCCTAGTAGAACAAACATTTCCATTCTCATCACATAGTTCTTCGATTTGGTGTTGGGCTAGACCGGTGACAGCTTCCACAGCTCCAACCATCATCACTTTTCGGTGGTTTCCGGATAAGCTGCTATCGGTTCTATCGATCGCTGCTGAAAAGGTAGCAACGCACCAGATGGGTAATACCGTGCTGTTGTTTGTGTACGTTTCCCACCGCCGTAACGGGTGCTTCGGTTCGTCATCAGACGTTGTTCCCCGAGGGGAAGGTTTTGTTTTTGCTTCGGTTTTGCTCGAGTGGTACATTTTCACGAACCCAAAATCACTACCGAGCTGCTGATGATGGTGATGATATCAATTAGGCATGTCTATTGAACAAGCGCATTTAAGCATTGGATTCATATTAAGGGTAGATCTTACGGCTTTTCTCGATTGACTGTGCATTACCGCATTGAGGAAATTATTTGATAATGTTACTGCAGTTTAAACCGATATCGAATAATTATTCAACATGCATGTCTTTTATGAAATGTAGAGCTGGAAATCTATTTTAAAAAAATGTTTTAAATGATTAATATACCATTCTCTTACTCATATCTGATTGATACCCGGTAATTTTCTTCCTTTCTCCTATTATCCAACCCTAACAATACTTCGAAAAAGGGACAGCCAGCATTAAGACATTCCAACCATACACGACCATAACATTTATTCCTCCACAGAAAAACCCCTTCTTTCACTCCACAAACATCCAAAGTCAATTGGACTGTCAAGCAAAAAAAACCAGAATGCTCCTTTTTCTACGACACAGCCAGAGCATACCTCAATCCATAAGAAACCTGTACAACTTTTGCTCCGAAATCCAATGGAGCTCAGCGTGCCTTAACGATAATGTAGCTTAATGATAATGTTTCGGACGATTATTGCTACTTTTTGTGCGGGAGACTCTATTTACATCCTAGGCTAAGTTTTTCCCCGAAAGTGTTATGGAGCTGTCGGGTTGGAAAGCGGACGAAACGTTAGAAAAGAAACCTTTGTGAATGACAAAACAGTCTGAAGGAATTTTATTAATTTTAATAAAGCAATTATAGTGATTCAAGAAGAATTACAGAAATCACTTGAATCGCTGCTTTAATATCTTTTCTTCAGCAAACGGTGTCTAAAAAGGCTACCACCACCACAACCGATTTGCCTTTGCTTCTCCATTCAACCACGATAAGCGATGGTGAACAACATTATCACTTGCAGTATCGTTAACAGACTACCGAACCTTGTTAGCGATGGTTTAATCACTGTGCTGTGTTGTTTCGCCTTTCTATCTCTCCCCTGGGGGAGAGAAGATTTCCACCACGCCGCAAATCGTTACCCAGTGCGTCAACGTGGATGAAATTCTCCTATCTGCCAGTGGCATCACGATACTATTTCCGATTCGATTGGGAACCCCTTTTTTTCGCTGCCAGCAAACATCTTCAAACAAAGGCCAATTAACTCAATTGTGGCTATTAATCAAACGTAATGAACTTTTCCGACAATTTACGAGCACCTTCCCAATACCACACCCAGGCAACCACGCTGGGGAATGTCACGATTTGATGGTCGAGTTGATAATGATTTTATACTTTTGCTACGCTGTTTTAGTGTCGGGATGGGAGAGAATGTAAACTAGTGGCGAGGTTAATATAGGAGGGGTTGTTGAGCATTGGTTTGATTGAGATTTATTGCCTACAATTATGTATCCCGCAACGGGGGTTTGGTCATTGAACTATGTCTAAGCCTTCTGAGTAATGATTTAAAAATTTTAGCAATAAAATAAATTTGAAAATACTATTATTCCGACTAAAAGGTAACCATACTATCGAACTAGACCAACAAAAAAACCTTCCCAACAAAGCTGCTCGTTTCCCAAAATGACACTTGTTGACATACCGAGCACAAAAGCGACCGAGAACCATTTTCCGTGCGAGAGAACGGACGCACGTGCATTGACTTCACAAAACGTGACATAGTTTTAGCTGTATTCGTTATTTGTAAGTCCTCTCTGTTACTTTTTGCTCCTGTCCCGAACGTCGGGATCGGGATGTCCCTTTAAGCCCTCGACATTGAAAACTGAGTTCGCTCCACACACCGAAAGACAAGTCAGACGAATAACGAAACAAAATGAAACTAATTAAAGTATGTAGCAAAAGTAGAAAACATGACACACAAAACCATGAAGTAAAATTTCTCCCTCAGTCAAGAATGAACACAATCACAACCTGTACTAAAACCGTTCTGCGTCGACTCGTGCTTGGTGAGTGAGATGGATGAGTGACGCTCATGTGAGTGAACAACACATCGGTTCATCCGTACGATCAAAAGGTACCATCAAAGCAGTCGAAAAGCTCAGTGAACGTTGAGCGTACGAACGGTACGGAGCTGGCGAGGCACGATCGGGAGCTTTGTTTTTGGTGTTTCGGTACGAACAACTAGCGCTTTTTACACCGGGAAAGGGTAAATCTTCCGGTAAAGTGTTTATTGTTTGTTTTTCATTAATTCATTAATGGTACTGCTTGGGTGATTTAGTTTCATAGCGAACAGCCAGCTAAAGCAAGTTTAAGGGTGTGTTTCGCAAAAGCACTATCGGTAGGCTAGTGTGAATCCATCAATCCTATCAGGGAAGTGAATAGGAAAAAAAATTAGCTACCAATCGGCAAGCTTTTCGCTGCGCGACTGGTTTTTGTGAGCCTTTACCGAGTGGTTTTAGAGTTGCTAATTTAACGTACAATTCAAGAAACCCAATAGAGCAAACCAAGTGGTCTAAACAAAAATTTCCACACGTGGAAAAAAAGGTCCAAAGAAAAAAAGCTGGGGAAAAAAAAGGAAAGGTGTGTCCCAAACGGTTCCCAGTTTCGGATCTCATAGATAAAGCGAATGAAATATCGCACCCCGGAATGGCTCACGCGAGTGATAAGATGATGAATTGGTGTGTCATTATCATATGTACGTGTGGCGCTGAAACGCCGCGTATGCTTTCCGTATCGGTGGGACGCAACGCCAACGCAACACCAGCTGCGAAATCTCTCAGCCCGGATTCAAATGCGATAATGGAAATGAATCGTTCGATCACTACCAGTGTGCCGCCGCCAGTGTAATGACCCGACTCGGTCTCAGTGTCAGATGGTGCGATGATAATGATGATGGTGATGATGATGTGCCCGTTGTAGTGGGAAATATTAACCGGGAATTATTGGAAAATTATCCACACACAATTCAATGAAACCCAGAGTCGCCATTTTTTATCCCAATTTCTTCCAACGCTTCTGGTACTGTGGAAAACTTTGCCGGGAAGATTATCAACCACGGCATTGATGATGCCACGATCGCAATTAACCCGCCCTTGGTTTGTGTGTGTGATTTATTATTTTCTAGGAAAATTATAGGTTCGTTTTATGGTGGACGCGGTACCAGCAAAAAAAAAGCGTGTGGATTCCCTTTCGTGCCATAAACACGATTTAAAGCGTAAAGGTTAAACGAAACACGTGTGAATGTGAGAAAACATCACCCCACCCTAGGTGTGTAGTATTCCCGGTGGAGCTGATGCCGTGCTGGATTAGATACCCGGTTCCGGGTGGTATACTCGTGTCCCTGTAACCCTCTGCAGCTCATCATTAACACTCATTTTGTTGGTACGTACATGGACGAAAGACCCAGCAAATGTGGCACTGTTGTTATCGCTTTATCTATCCCCAAATCTGCTATTTTCCTCCACGACATGATAATACACAACATACGCGTTGAAGTTTATTTTTCGCGCCACATGAGCTTTCACTTTACTCCTCGGCGAAGCGAGCGAAAGCCTTCTGTTTGCCAGTTGCTTCGCTTCCACGCTTCCGTTGCTGAGTGCTGAACCCAACGCACATGATGATGATGATGATGTTGGATGGATCAGTAAGCTCGCTAGCAAACGGGAGGGTTGATGGTTTATTGATGATATTCCACCCCGGTATCCGGTTACGGTGGGATTGGAAGCTGTTTGCTCCTTTTTTTTTCGTACCCTCTTACATCCTTGCTTTCTCTTTTTATTTGATAAATCCCAATTTCCTACGTGATAAACAGTTTTAAATCTCAGTCAAATGTGTCAGTTCAAACGCATAATATCGAATTCTCTTAGGTACGAACGCTTCTGCTGTTTTTTTTTTTCGTGAAAGATTTTTTTTAGTACCAAAAACAAGCGTAAAGCAGAAAAGGTTAGAAACGAGAATAAAATCTAATCTTTTTCCGAGTTGTAAACCACGGACAGGTTTCCTCCTAGCGGATGCGACCCGACCGTTATCGCCGTTCGCGGGGGACGTGAAGATTTTCGGTGCGAAACTTAAAAAAAGGAACTCCCATAAAACACTTTACGGTGCATAAATGTACACGCGCACGGGCGGGAGAATGGGGCTATAAAGCGTTGAATTGGAATGAGTTCGAAATCAAAGCCTTATGAATTGGTTCACGAATCCATTCACGAAACGCTCAAACAGGTGGTGGAAGGTTTCCATTTCTTGATTTCTGGGAAAAAAAATGTGAGGCTGTGGTAAATGTGTAAATATGTTTTTTTTATGATTCACTGCCTATTGAATGGCAACAATTGCCCAATTGCAGCGTGATGGGTTTATTTTCTTTAATATTTTATTAATTACACTTTGTATGTATTTTTACCTGTGCTGCATAATAATTATAGTTCAAAGCAATCCTCGACTATGAATGAATTATGTACCTACGAGTGTAATCGCTTGGATATAACTGGGTAGACCCATGCGGTTGATCCTGGCCGTTACCTCTACCGAGCTGATCGCACACAAGAACTGTCAGTCAGTGATTGACTGCAATAATATTTGCTCGAATCACAGCACAGAACTTGGATGAGAATCTATCAAAGAATTATAGTTTAACCCTTTTGGGTTCTACGGTCAATAAAATTCAAATCGACCTGGCCATCTTTGCACGGTGAACTCTCTTCGATTACAAGAATATTCTGGTATATAAGTGACTCATAGTAATTTTTATGCTGCTTCTTCGCTCACAATCTGAACGATCTGAGCCATCGACCGTAAAATTTGCGTCAGGGACTTTGGAATGCTTTTTGAAGATAAGTTGAGCTTGTACGAACAGCAGGACCACATCGTCGCCAGGGTCAACCAGCATTTTGGCCTGCCAACTTCGGCAAACGTGCAGCCGGACAGCACGCTAGTCCGGCTGCTAGATCGCTGACGCGCCTGGAAACCATCCAGCCAAAATGAACAAAATTCGCTCTACGGTCTTGAAAAGCTGCGGTAGCTTGCCTATAGCATGCAGAGATCATTTGTAGCCGACCTTTTGGAAAACCCGCGAGGTCAGACGAGCATGAGCCTTGTTCAAAGCGTAACCTACTACTAAGCTTCTGGTAGCAATAGTTAGAAATTCTAACCTATAAGTACCATGATTTTTTCTCGGAACGAACAGACTCGCTGGGCCAAGTAATTGGTTGGACCTGGTAGCCTAGTATAACTGCTGAGTATGGAGATTTTTCTGGCTGTGTGTATGTGTGTGCTCAATTCATATTCCATCGATCGAGCCTTGTTTCGTCCACTGCAACATAACCAACATCCCACGCTTCAATTAGTGCCACCGTCATTATGATGTGCTGTCAAGCGATAACCCTTCAATCGATCATTCGTTTCGGTGTTTTGTTTTTCAACTACCCAACCAAACCGGGCGTTAGAGTCGAGCAAACGACCCAAAAACAACACAAAAATGTTAAACCGTGTCGGTCCCTAGTAATGACCGCAAAACCATTTTTGCCCCCCGGGTTTCAGCCTCTGGTTCGTTGGTTGTAACTCGCCTGCTTGCACTTCTTTTTGCATGTTTCGTGCTCTCGTACTTGTATGGGGTTGTTCCACTGCTTTTTTTTGCCACTACCGCAACCAATAAAACATTTTTCATTTGAAATTTTATCATTTCGAAATGGAAAAACCAAGCTTTAAAAAAAAAGAAAACGAAAAAAAAACACCCCGAAACACGACAACAATCTCCTTTCCACACCTTGGTACGAGGAGTTGGTTTCAAATCAAAACCTCCTTCGGCAGTGTTTGCGCTTGACCAAAGAAGAAGAGCAAAAAAAACAGTGTCAGGATACATAATAGTCCTTTTTCGTACCTTCTTTAATCGGGACCTTCGTCTAAAGCATCCCCGCGGGGTGGTTGAAGGTTTAACGTTTTTTTTTGTTTGGTGCTGTGCGTATCCTTCCTGCTACTTGCTGCTTGCCATTGGACCCGCGGCCAAAAGGATCACAAACAGAACGCTTACAAAACCCGGATGATCACCTTCCGCGCTTAAACTTGCCATTTTCTTTTGACGTTTCGTTTGTCCTTCCGGTACGGTCTGGTCGGGTGGAAAATCGATCTCAATTTTTTAAACGTACACGACACAAGCAAGACGGAAACCCATCCTGTTTCTATACCTTTTTCTGATTTCAATGTGACTTTGTGTCCTGAAGGAGCAGAGGGTACGGATTCAAAGGTCAAGTGCGTACTGAAATCGGCTGGTAACAGCCGCCTTCACACAACTGCTGACCACAGCAACCCCGGAAGGATGCAGCGGTTCTGTGGTTGCTTCCGTCGGTGAAAGTTTAGCGCTCAATTGTCTGTGTGTTTCGATGGAAAATGGTCCGGATTGGAGGGTTTTCTTGGATATGATTAATTTGTGCTTCATCTGCTAGCTTTATGTAAATGTTGTATCGATTAATTCATGAGCAATTTTTTATCTAAATGTTTCAAGATTTGTTATTACCAGCAGAATTTTTGTGCGCGTGAGAAACGGTAACGTTTCCACATACTTATTTGACTTGAGTATTTATTGTTAAAATATTGGTTCATTTCCTGTGGTTGATTGGATGCAACATGAATTAAAATAATTTCATTGAGAAGTGAAAGCTGTCCAATTACTAGGAAAGAAACCCCGAAAAGCGTGCCTAGAAAACCTAATCAAACCATTCATCAGAGTTCAAACAGTGGCATGACTACGACAGGAGAGGAAGAAATTTCAATTGCTACCTTGTAATAAACTAAATCATAAAGCTCCATTCATCTGTCCAATTAGCTACCGTTTCATTCAACGGAATAATGCTTCTCAATTAGGCAAAGGAAAATGAAGCTTTTTTCTACAAATGAAACAGGCCTGTTTCACTACAAATGAAACAGGCCTGTATGACCTGTGACTTTCTTGAGGTGGATCGAATCTTAAGGCTCTGAAATAAGACTAAATATTTCGATGAAAAGAAAATGTGTTTAAGGAATTTCTTGATTTTTGGATATCTAATTTAGATCCTAATCTCACCAAAGACCTTAAAAAAAATTAGGCAAAAATCTGTTGTGCAGCAGCGGAAATAACCGTAATAAAAAATACTGTAGAAGATTTATTTCTAGGAAAATGGACGTAAGCAATTTTCTCTTGCAAGCTGTGAGGAAGCAATTATTGGCATAGTAGTATTGCCAAACCAATTGACAGTTTTTGTGTGCCATGACAGCATCTCGTTTAGGACAGCGACACGGTGGAACACATGGCAGGGCCGGGGTTCCAATCCCATTTGAATCATTTCTCCGAAGCGAGGACTGCTTATCCAACTACCACATTGTATATCAGCAAGTCCAGTAAGCCATTGGATGGTCGGCGTGACCCAAAAAGCTAGTTAAGTCGAGAAGAAAAAGAAGAGAAAGCCAATCTCTCGTGATTCCGCTAGAGGGTGTCTACTTAATCTTTAGAAATTAAATTTTAAGGCTTCTGTGAGAACTAATGGTAGCACAAACATGTTTTTTTATTTACTCATCGAGTAAATCTGCAAACAGAGACCCACCTGCCCTACAACGGGGACCATCCCCATGGTACTGTCAGGTTTTTACTGACTGAAACCTCCAAACCTTCATCAAACATTTCCAGATTATCAGCTAGGGTATCACTTCAGACGCTTTACAATCACTGCTGATCACTGAAAAGAAGTATGAGATTGTTCCAGCATCCAACAGTGATCTACTGCCTTAAAAGATAGCATGATCTTTCATAGGAGTACTAACTACCGTGACAGTACAAAATCGTAGTTGTCACTAATGGGACATCTCCTCTAGAGCAGCTGGAGCGGTCCTTATACCTCGCCTGTTTATTTTGTAGCGGATGAAACAAGAATAATCGTTTCGACTGAGCAATGAAGACCCAATTTCTAACACTGAAACACTGGAACACATTAATCCAGTATAGCAGTGTTCCTGATTGCTGCTTAGTTCAGTTATGGGAAAAAATTATGTTTGGGCTAAGGAACACGGTAAGTCCCACCGTTCCTATCTTTACGACTTATTTTGACCCACAATCTTCAAAGATACTCCTTATCTTACAAATGGATTGAAATGATTACCCCGAAAACATTGCCGAAAATTTTCAATTTCCCAATTCCCTCCTCAAATGGCACCCATAATTCATAACCGAAATGCTCCCGCTTGATTGTTTCGCTTAATAAATTCATTCCAGTCCGTAAGCCACTCCGAAAAGAGAAAAGGGTTCGGACAATATTTCGCATTCAGCAAAACTCGGCAACCAGACACAAACCACAACTTTTGCTGACCCAAGCAGCAAAAAAATCAATAACAAACACTAGTCACGATCCAAAGCGGATACTAAGCAGAAGGATGAGAAAGATGAAAAATATATTAAATTATCTACCCGGTTACTACTGGGGGGGAACAAATTTCCGAAATAAACTTTCGTGCTGATACAATCCCTTTTTTTGCAGTTCAGTGTCTTGATTACCTATCCAAACGCACGTTTCGTGTACGCTGTTGCTTTTCCTTAGCCCTGAGTACGGCGACGTTTCACCCTTTATTTTTACTTCTTGGGCACTTTTTCTTAAAAAATCAATATCGAAAAAATAGGTAGACTAGCTTTCTTTTTATGGTCACAAACACACAGTAGACACTTTATACAATGTGCGTGGACAAAAAAAAACTTCATCGTCAACCAACAACCGCTGTTATTGTACCGCCGTACACTACGTCAGGTCCGACAAACTTTGACACAAAGTGTGACGGAAATTGATTTCCTGTCCCAGGGTTACACACGGACTATTCTTCCGATGATGTGATCCTTGGCTGGACAAATTTTAGCACAAAACGGTACAAAGTCTAGCAGCAATTTTTCATCCACGTTTAAACCCCCGATCCACAAAGACACCGGATCATCCGTTTATTTTTCGGTTGTCCTCCTGGCGAAACACGCTTCAACTTTGACGCCGATATCGTGCGGTGCTAGTTGTGACAGCTACACGAAGGTCTGGATGCTAGTGCTAGTCCTTAGGGAGGGGTAGGGGAGAAAGGACACAACAAACGATACAAACGATGGCGTGGTAAGTTATCCACCCAGACACGAGCAACTCTACCGGGACGGATCGATTCCGATGAAACCCTTGAAACCTCCCCCAGAAGGGAATATCGTGAGAATGGTCTATTTTATCTACGAAAAAAAAAACGTCCCATGTTTTCGGACTTCACTTGTCTGGGCTACCGTGACTTAAAGTTTGGGCAACCTTGAAAGCAACCCTGACAAGACGCGACACGAGTCAGGATGGGTATAATGGTGTCGCACGAACCGCAGGATTATGGTCAGTTTTTTAGGGGATGTCTGTCGTCATCAGCGGGACAAGTGGTGACTTCCTTCAAAACGGCGAACAAGCCACACCGACCTGAATCCAATTTCCCACTGGGAACTTCTCGTCTTGAGAGTTTTCCACTTCGACTATCCTTGAGCATCAAACCGCCACTTCTAATGACACTCGGCACAAGTCCTAAATTGTATCATCCGTGGAGAGATGTTTCCTTTTTTTCTCTATCACTGACCCCACCGTGACTGTCGTGCAGATCACAATTGTGCGGTTGACTTGACATCTGCGTAATTCAATTTCATGCTTATGTTTTGCTCTGTTTACTAATTTGATTTGCGCGATTGATGTTTTGTCTTTTATCCTTGTGTTTTATTTGTTGTTCTACACTTTTTAATATAAATTTTCTATTTTGTTTTCCTCTACGACTTCGTTTTGTTTTATTCATTTTAATCACACTTGTGTTTGTTGTTTCGTGTTCTTTTTATCAAGTATTTACCATCTCGTTTAAGATCCACATATTCTTCGTCTGTTAAATTCAGTTTAGAATTCGTTGAAACGACTTTTTTATATAAATTTATAATTTCTCTGTTTCCTTCTTTCAATATTTAAAGCTCCGACAGTTTTCTGGATATCTACAATAAAAAAAATGCTTTTTTGCTTCACAGATTACTCATTGTTTGTAAATTCAAGTTTATATTCTTTTATTACAAACTTTTTTCCAATTTTTAGTATTCATTTTGTTCACTGAGCATATAAAGTAGTTTAATATTTAATTCAATGAGGTTTGTAGCTGCATCGTACATTTTTTATACATTTCATATTTGTTTGACTTGATATGTTCATCTTTTCACTTTATCTGCTGCTCTTTATTTATTTATCAATTTATTATGCGTATTTGTACTGTTTTTTTATGTAAATATTTTTTTTTAAATTAGTTTTTTTCTCTTCGTACTAATTTTGCATAATTTTAATATTCTTTTATGAATTCAAAACTCTGTTTCCTTATCCTTTTGCCCTTTTCATTTGCCTACGTTTTTATGATTTGCTTCCCAAACGCTCTGTGTATTTGAGCAAGCTGGCACAAACTTTTAGATGATTATTTTTCAACCATATTAGGGCAAACATTTTCTAAGCTACAAACAAAACCATCAAGCCTCGCTCCGTCAATCCGTCCCAAATAAATATAAAAAACTGTCCTACCCTGCAGGATATTTGCGAGAAGCAAAGGCATTGTTTGTTTTGACGCTCGTTACTTGCGGGTAGCTTTTCTCCTAATTCCCTTTTAAGAGCCATTTCCGGTACAGCACATTCGAAGGATGTGAAAACGTTGCGCCTCCCCGCTAGGGCGCACGAACGGCAACGGGGTCACGATGCCTATGATGGATATGTTGTCAACTTTTGCTTCGCCCGTTCTCCGTCCGTTTCTTCGACCTTTCCCCGCCCGGGGCAAGATTCAAAAGGGAAGTAGGCAGAAAACGCAACTTCCTTTCGCTCGCACACGATCAGTTGACAGCTTGGGCTATAAGTTTCAAGCCGCCGGTGAAAAGTGTCCTCTCCATCGTCAAGTGCTAGCGAATGGTAGCGAAACAAAATTTAAAAAATAAAAAACAAACCGCGACTTTAAAGCGTCCGGGCAAGCGGTACCATCCGTGCCACGCTTTTCGTGCATTTATTTACTCTTCCATTTTCCCCACGGCAAAGCATTAAACTCCGCGTCTTAACGATTTCGTTGCGGAAATGGTTTTCACCCCGAAGCTTCGTTGGATGCTCTTCAACTTCAAGCAACGGCCAGTGAACGGATCATTGCGCGCTTTCAAAGTTTACTTCCCATGCATTTCCTTAGCCAGTCAGCTAACCAGCGAGCGCAGCTTTCCGAAGACTGCTGGTCGACAGGGGTAACAGACCTGTAATACGCGGTCCTCACTGCGGAGAGATGTTTCTCGTTCCACCTAATTGATATTGATTTTGTGATCAAGCTCAAGCGAGTGAAAAGTTTTTGCCAATGGTGTTTGTGCTGAGCAGAGCATAGCAGACGAACGGGGGGGCAGGGGGAATTGAAAGGATACGCTAGATTGGCCTGAGAATGGTTTGTTTGGTTTCGGCACAAGAAGTGGCCTCCTATCTTCAGCGTCGCCAGACCGAGCTACATGAACTACACGTTGATGAATTTAATTAAATTTGTGTTTAAGACTGTGATGCCGCTTCTGCTCCGAATCTTTGCGGCGTTTCGCGGCGTGTTGATGGTGGGATGGTACGAAACGGTTTGGCCAAGGTGATGGTTTCGGCCGCGCTTCAACGATGCGAATCGTCTAACAAGGGAAAGGGTTATGTGAAAGGTTGTGCACACTGTGCGATAAGCGTATCTTTGTATCTTACATCGAAAACAGTGCCGATGCAGATTGAGACTGCTCATGTGCGAATGTGGAGAAAATGGAGTTTTATTTCATTTTTCATAAGATTTAACATTACACGTAATTGTAATCAGTTGGTATCTACACGAAGAGAGTAAACGTAACACCTCAGACGAGATGTTAATTAATTGTCTCCTGTTATTTGATGCTGAGAAACTTTAGAACTCTATTGATCCGGTTACGGAAGCTTATTCGTGGTGATTGTTGCTTTGAAGGCTATCTAGTTCGTTCGAGAAGATCAGTTATACATGATCAAATTTAAGAAAAATTGGTAATATGAACTCCAGGATTCTATGCTCCGAGATCCCAAAAACCCAGTGTCGACAGTAGTTGACCAGATCACACGGCAGGACCGGGGCTCAAATCCCATCTAGATCGTTCCCCCATTGTGAGGGCTGCGGTTAGCGTAATGGTCAGCGTGACCTAGTTGGTCGTTATACCAAGAAGAAGAATTGAAGGAAAAATCCGAGATTCGTGATCTCTGAGCTCGTAATAAACAAATCGAGATTTTCTTCTAGGATCAGCGAACTTTCAAATTACATTAAAAGCTCCTCTGATGACGAAGAAATACAAGAAGTAAAAACAACAAAAGTATTTCTTATAAAATTTTATCATTTACATTAGAATTTACATTTCCAAATCTTACCACCTAAACTATTAAAATCGAAATTGGTGATCGTGAGCAAACGAGAAGAGTCCGGAAGCAGGTTTAACTGTACAAGGACTATTTCACTCGATGTCGCCGTTCGCAGGATTTTTTCTTCTGCTACAAAAAGTGGCGGGTTTAACGGTAAGCAGAACCTTCCCCCTGGTCAGCAGATACGATGTTATAGGGGCTCCCAACTTCTGTTCCGATCAGGGTCTCCGAGGGACCAAACCCGCCACTGGAACCAAGCTCATATTACCAAGCAAAGCTAGACATCTAAGATCCAGACCAACATTAACTAAAGAGTAGCGGTAAAAACAAGAATAAACAGCTTAGTTTATTACGAAATATGTAAGCTTAGTTTATTAAGAAAATATCTTAAAATATTATTTATATCCTCACCTTACAAAGTACTTCGATGTTTTATTCTTTTGTAGGTCCCAAATCTCCAATAGATTTGTGCAATGTACTGCACAAGCAAATTAGCAATGCGGCCTGGCCGTCCTGCATAAAAAAATTACAAGCAAATCAATGTACAAGTATCCCTGGTCTACTACTTGCTGTATCATCTTATATTTGTAAAGCAAGTACAACAAAATACTACAAAGATCAGTGAACAATTCATTTCCACCTTCAGGAGCAAATCTTCATCTTTCCACATAAGGCCAAAGGTATCGTTTTCCCTGGGAAAATATTTTCCTTTCCTCCCACTCCGAATCCTAACACCACATTCGATACATTTTTCGCTTGTAATTAATAACAATCAACGAAGATCATAATTGCAAACTCTACCATAAACAAAACCGAAAAACGCCACCCTGTCAGCTTCCACGCCAAAAAGCTTATGGCACAAAAAAAAAACCTTTTCCCATCTGCTCCACGCGCCCTGACATGGTGCAAAATGTATGTATGGATGTACAAAAGTTTCCTACTCGTGGAATGTGCAGTAAATTATCCGCATCTCACGGGACGCACCCCGTCATTGTGATAAATTGTTTCCAGCTACATCCTTCTCCGCCCACTATCACACTTCACATACCACACACCGACACACACACACACTAACCCCAATTCACCCAACACATTGGACAACACCGGTCAGGGTTATGCCTAGCATTTGTTTAACCCAACTCAGCTGCTAGTGCTCCAGTGCAAACTCCAACGTTGACATATTTCAGCAACGAGACATTTATCAGGTGGCACTAGATTGCAGCTCCACTTTTGCCGAGTGGCGTTATATTGCAGTCCTTGGATGTATACTGCCAGAGAATGGCTGGATCCCCGGGTCCAGTGCCAGCATGTGTCTGTGCATGTGTCCACCTGCATGGGTAATGAATGTAAGCTTCACAGGTCACGGATCGCTCGGATCCAATTTATTGACTGTTAGCGAACCGACCGTACCGCTCGCGGGCAGATTGGCCCGGTAACTCTCGGCCCTGACTTGCTCCCCAATGTCCCAATATCCAGCGTACGTGCACCGATTGAACGACCGAAGCGAAGTGCCACACCACAGACAGCATCCGAAAATGCTAGTTATGTATATCCTATTTGTGTACATTTGACAGTGACCGTGGAATGTTATTACAGTTCACGTTCAGGCACTGACAGACTCGGACGATCTCTCCACTTTAAATACACATACACACAACGTGACCCTTTCGCATTGTTCATGGAGCGAATATACCAGAAGGGGGAATAAAGTGGGATTTTAAAATGATGAAGCTCCCGCAAATGCGCCGCGCTTTAAATTGACATTTCGCCATCGCAATTTGTTGATACAATTTTGCGTTCACCGTGGGTGATTAATACGGCTCGACAACCGATACCATTTCATTAACTCGTAACTTCCTCGATGCGATGTACGTGATCCGTTTGATAATTTTTGAGCTGAAAAAATGATTTTTAATGGAAACTCCGGTCCGTAATCTTTTGCCCTGGAAATGAATTACAGCTTTCCTATTAAATATGTAACAACGTATCGCTTCTGTGCTCCATATCGTTCCGCAGGAAGATTTTTAACCTGGGTCACCTCTATGATGCTAAAGATGGACGTTTGCCCGGAAGGTATCAGAATAGATATGGAGCTTTTAGACAGTTCCTGTGTGCTGAAACTATGGGGCATCGTGGTACTGTTCGAGGACATATGTATGATTTTCAAAATTAATTCAAATTATGTTTTTGCTGTTGTTATGAAAATAAGAAGCTTGTGTTTCTGTAACATGAATGAAATAGTTTAGAATGCTTCGCCACAAAAAAAAAAAACAGTAATATGCTTTGATATCATCAAAATATAACAAGCTTAAAGGCATACTTCCAAAACATCCTTTAACAGCTTTCCAATCCTACATTGATTTCATAAATTCAATTTAAATTCAGAGGATATAATTTTGGAGAAGAATAGATCACATCAAACTTTGCGATTTTATAAGCAATAGGTTAAAATCGTCGCTATGGGGTCTGGCCTATGTTTCAAGAATAAAAGAATAAAGCCTCTAAATATGAAGTGGTCCAGTGGAAATAGGTCGAGTATCTTTATAGGTAGAAATATTATTAATATCATACTAATATTATTTATTTATATTTATTTATAACTTATTATGACAGTACAGTGCCGTATTGCCAACACCGCTTGTGATGACTTAATTGTATAAACATCGGTTGATTATAGTTATATTATATACTCATATCGTTTCCCACCAAATACATGAATAAGTCATTCGACATTACTCAGGACCGATCCCCATTCCACAGTACACCGAGATCGATCGAAACTCATTTGAACCGTTCGGTTGCTTGCTTAAACCGATACACCACACCGAGTGAACGATGTTTTTGCAACGCTTGCACTTAATTTACTAGAAAAACATATCGACCAGGACTTGGATATTGACCTGTGAATGGGATGCTTTGCCAACATTAACCTCGCTAGAAAGGCCAATTTTTTTTTTTTTTTTGCTCACGTATAGAGGTAGAGCTGCCGGAAAAGTGCACTGTGTAGGATATTTTTTATTATGTGCCCCTGCCCAGCCTGCCGACTCGCTCGTTTGCCGTTGCTGCGGCTTCCTGTACTACTGGTACAGAGAACTTGTACCTCATACACACTTAAGATATCCTTGAGTGCCAAGCAAACACGATAAAGTAATTGCTCACTTGAGCAAACTCCCACTGTCTCTTTCTGTCCTTCGCTCACGGTCTGTGTCAAGGATTCAAGTGTATCAAGCGAGTACTGTAGATGAGTTTGATAAAATCAGAAGCAATAGAAGTAAATAATCCGAACACGAAATGGGGCTTCCGTTGGGGCTCGTAACGGTGCTCGAATGTTGAATGTAGCAGCCGCATGACAGCAGCAAACCCTTCCACCACATGGTTGCTGGGGATAGCTTCCCCATTTCCCAGAAAATAGAAATAGGAACATCCTTCCAACCGAACTGTACAGCGTCGTCGACGTGAAGGCGATACTGGCACACTCGGTTGGTTATGTCGATCTTATCGACTAGTTGCTTATTTTCCTCTCGGCAAGTTTTGCTAGCTATTTGGTTCACTCTTCAGTTTTCCATTTGCAATGAGCGGGTTTTGATTCATACTCCAGGCGGGTGAATCTAAAAAGGAAGATAGCAGCTGATCTACTCAGCTAC
The DNA here is from genome assembly GCF_943734695.1 of Anopheles maculipalpis. Classification (NCBI taxonomy): domain Eukaryota; kingdom Metazoa; phylum Arthropoda; class Insecta; order Diptera; family Culicidae; genus Anopheles; species Anopheles maculipalpis. The sequence goes on from NC_064871.1 coordinate 89,495,514, forward strand.
AGCAAAACCTTGTGTACCGATAAAACTGGATCACAGCCAGCCATACGAAACTATGTCTTTGCGATGCGTAAAGCTTCAATAAAGTGTTTTGGTATGCAAACAAGAACTTTCCATTCGGTATCATTTTACGCACCCGGTTGGTTATGCACCACCGCCAGCCACGCACGCTAGTCATTGAAGTTGTGATGAAGTGCTACGCCTCCATTTACCAGTGGACGAATGAAGGAAAATTCTTTCGCGAAGAAATTTTCACACCATCCGGGTAGGAAAACCCACAAACCTGCACGAACCAGAACCGTTGGCGCGACTTACGGTGGCCTTGAAAGCTTCATCGCCTAGAATGTCACGCGTCTGTGTGTTTGTTGTGGCTGGTCTGATAATAACGTTGTTCGCGGCGCATACGAAAACGCGCCAAGAATATATCAAAATGTATTGCAAAATTCATCCCACGAAAACACTTTAAACAGCAGCGGCTGGGAAGGAAAGTTTTCGAAGCAATTGAGCTGTGTCTTTGCGATGCGCGGGTAAGCGTTCCGAAGTTCTGACGATGTAGTTACGTGCCTCACATGAAGAATGCAATAAAGTTGGCGCTTTAAAATAACTCATTCTTACTCTCTCAAATGAAGCCGTCCTGGGGTTGAAATAGTTGTTATGCAATGGCAAAATTGGGTGAGGATCATTTTTGAATTTCTCTCTTGTATGTCTTGATTGGAGTCTCGTCAGAAATTCTGTCTCTTTTTTTTTGTGTTATTTTTCCTTAGAATTGTCTTATTGATTGAACCTATAAATTTTAATATTCAAGTAATAATGTATAATAATAATAATGTATAATTTAGAATGACATTCAGTTGAATAGTTGGAAAACCTATTTAGTCAAGAAAACGTCTACCGAGATTCTAACACCTAACTGCGTTATGTAGGGTGTTGTTTACTCTTACCTTATCGTCTGTACTGCGTAAAAGACAACGAAATAGGATCAATGTGACAGAAACTGCGCACTGAGCTAATAGTAGCTAATAGTATAGGTAACGGAATACTACAAGCCCGTTTGGGAAGTTTACAATTGAATAATGGAATTTGGCATTAACTGATCTTTTTGCAATCAACTTTGGTACCTTTTATTAGACTCTGAGGTATCTTTAGTCTGCTCCTGTTAACCCCTCCGTACAGCAACAAAATATCTGTAAACAACTTAACGTGACCATTTAAAATCTTTCCACCTTCCACTGCAAAGATATTAATTTATTTTTAATCAAAAAACACTTACCCCAATCAGTGATGCGAACTGTAAAACCAAGACTGGTCAAAAAAGTTGCCCAAACTCATAGTCCGTCGCTTCCCAACATCCGCTGGCATCGTTTAAGTTGCGAATTAAACCTTGCGGAAATAACAAACACCTTCATTTGCAAAACCTGCATTAGCGGGGTTTCGTTTTTCTAAATGGACATCACCAGAGGCATCAGCAGCGGGCAACTTTTCGGAAAAGGTTAAAAAAATATGCAACTCTCCCAGAAACTTTCGCACACCATTTGCTCAACCGTGACTTATTTTAAGAAAATTAAGAAAAGAAATTCGCAAACAGGGGAAAAGAGAGAATAAGAGAGAAAAAGAAGGACGGATTGAAAAGGGCAAAAAACACACTCGCATACCAAAACGGCAAAATCAAAAATGCAACAGTTTTATCTGAGTTAATTAAAAACTTCTTCACCGAATGGAAAACCGCTCGACCGTTTTATGCATAATCTTTTTGAGTTTTTTTCCTATCGTTTTTTCCCACCCTGCTTTGTTTGCAGGATCTCTTGACTTTTGTTGCTGTAAAGTCCAGCAGAACTTCTTTTTTTATTCCTTCTTTTCCCTCTACAGTCAATAGTCTTTTGTGTCTGCGTTTTTTTTTTCAATTCTTATTTTACTACTCTACTGTGCTACTTTCTCATTTTTCATCTCCACTTTTTCGATTTCGTAGCCCATCTCTTTTTCCAACCACACAAGCCAGCAAATCGAGAGCAGCAGATGATACCTTGGCCGTGTGATTTCGAAATGAATCCGCCGTATCCTTCCTTTCGGTGGTTTTTATTTAGACAGCGCTGCCGACCGGAATCAGCGAGGGCAGATTCGGTGTATAAGGGCTGCACAATAGCAGCAAAAAAGAGTAGTCAAAAAGCAAACTAAAATCAACTTCGGAGCGGAGATGATTCCCACTCACGCAGCCACACACACACACACACTCGCTCACGAAGAAGAAAACTGACAGCCTGAATGGAGCAGATGGGTTTTTTTTTTAAATAAAACAAAAGATAACGCTACGATTACAATCAGCTGCCATTTTTCCCGCGGGTGGATAAGAAAGTTACTTTTGTCTGTGTCTGTGTGTATGTGTGTGCCTTTTCGCTTCCTTTTTAAAATGAATGGATACATCCCGCATCGAAGGGCGCTGCGCTGGATAAGCGAATCGAGATTCGGGCATCCGGGTAAGTCCCTCATGAAATATGACTGCACACACTGGTACTGCGGGCATGCAGCAGGCAGGCAGGCAGAGTTGCCAAAGCGAGACCGGCGAGCTTTTCGGAAATAGAAATGGCAAAAAGTGGGCTCCACGGGCTGTTATTTTCCCATAATACTCTGGTGCACGGTTCGGGAACCAAAAAACCTAACCATGCATATTTTAATGTCGAGAGTTGATGTTTGGATACGCTGCATATGTGTGTGTGTGTGTGTGTGTGTGTGTGTGTGTGTGTGTGTGTGTGTGTGTAGGTTGGTCTTTTATCTCCACATTCTGTCGCTCGTGTTCCGCTCTTGAATAGATAAAAATAAACCCACGAAAAGTAGAGGCACACAAACCAAAACAAACAAAAAAAAACCGTCGAAAAGCTATGCGGATAGCAGTACTTCACATGGCCAGAATGGAATAGAAGCTTCCGTACCTTTTTTTCCCGTCATCCGCTTGGACACATTCCTGGCTACCGCTTTCCAGCCCACTTGCTGTTCCCCATCTTGTACGGAACTGTTCCGAAGATAACCCGTCTGCATGTCGTGCAAGAATTCACCCGGAACCGACGTTCGATTCCGGACGGATCGCTCATTTTATCCGCATCTGCACACAAAACTCGTTCGCTGCAGTGAAATGGATATTATTTCGAGTCACTGTAAAATGATACCAATTTTTCACATTTTCACATTTCACAAGCTTTTCTTGTACAGTTACTTGTAGAGTTGTTTTCCTTGCGGTAAAGAATGTATTTAAGGGGTATAAATGTTAGTCTAAACTTATTTAAGATAACATAAGAAAGGGCTTAGTAGCAACGTTGTAAAATAATCAGAGGGGATCAAGATCTATGGAGGCCCCACAAAGCAAAATAGTAGTTGGAGGCAATCGAAAAAACCGACCTTGAAGTCGGTTTTTTCTGCCAAATGTCTGCAATTACTAGAATAGATCTTTTCCACTTTCCAAGAGGTGTTATTGTCCACATGTCCTATACTCTTATGGTTAACCAGCTTCTTTTAAGGAGATCCGTACCCTTTAAAGCTAGGGTCCCCAAGTATCTGCTTAGTTTGCTTAGGTATGGATATACCATCCGCGCCTTTAATGAATAAAATTCAAACACACCTGAATCGTCCAGAAGTATTAGTAATGGGTGAACGTTAATTTCAACCATTCAATTATCCCAAAGTGCCTTTTTGAGAGCCTGCTCGGTAGAGTTGCGTTTGATACATCGAAAGTATTCGTTTTCATCCGCTATTGCCATGGTTTTTTTTTTTTCAGAATACCATCCACCTTGAACCTTTTTTAAGTACTGATTTAATTCTAGGTTTTAAATTATAAGCCGGTTGCCGCATACTCTTGCATTCTTATAATGTTCTTTAGTCTTAAGTAAGTAAAACAAAATGTTTGAGCAAACGATTACAGATCATCAGGGATTAAAAATTATAAATAAAGACTCCGGAGAAACTGTCAACAGAAATTACCGTTAGACTATAAACTATATCCTAACTCGTTTGAATAAACCAATACATGAGATTCCCAGACATGGTGCTTCAAGAAATAAACCTTTCTCCGTTTTCGATACAATAATAAAAAATAATTGTCCCATCTTTGTAGCTGAATTGAACTCTAAATTTCAATTCAGAAATTCAGCATCAAACATCATACCGGAAGCAGAAAACTAAGGGTCTTGATATGGATGAGCTACCATTGCTGAACCTTTTATCTTTCTATGGACCTGCTTTATCTCTATATTCTAATCTATCGCAATGGCCGTGTATTCTTGCTCTTATTGAGCTCTAAAAAAAGCTTAGGGATGTTATCTTCACAGTAAATAAAGTGCTCATGATATTGCTGATTAAGAGGCTGGATACAAAGCTGGACAAAGAGCACTTAATAACGACTCACATCATTCCTTTTTATATTGGAATCTGAAAAGGATTGAAAAACTCTTTCATAGAAATATGTTGCAAAACGATACCCGGCTAGTTTGCGCAAAAATCTCATGAAGACCCCACATTAAATTTTAAGTATTTATCTCGAAAATAAGCTCATTTTGCGCGGAAACCAACAACGCTTCCTATTATTTTGATTCTAAAATCGGATGAATTTTCTAAACGTTCGTACCAAATATTCAACACAACAACACGTACTCGTGAAGTTTTTTTCCTCCTTTCTTTAATTATACACTCACAGCGTTATAGCTTTTCCCCAACGGAGAATCTCCCTCGAGCTAGCGGCATTGCACCAACAACAACGTGAACACATATTTTCATTTACACCCAGCTCCCCCCTTTTTTGCGAACATACTTTAGACACCAATTTAGAGCTTTCCCTTCAAACCTTCTCTGATCCCGACGCTACAATTCAATTTTAAAACCCCTTCATTCCCACCGGTCTCATGCATTATTGAAATCATCAAATTAATAATAAAACCCCCCGGGGTGGACGAGCAACCGAGCGGACGACCACACACTCACACACCACAGGGGACGACCGTGGTTCGTGGTGTTGCATTTCCGGCTGCATTCATTGAAACCGTGCAGAAAAAGCGGGAAACCAGGCAAGGAATCGAAAATTTCCCAACACATCGCAACGCATCCTAAATGCGGGCCACGTTTTTGCCTTTAAATGGCGCCGCTTTAAGATTATCCAACAAACGGCCGGGGTTTGTTGCGGGTTAATGCTGCTGTGTTTCTATATTCGTACCGCGACCTGAAGTGATTGTGGGGCAGCCGGTAAAATAGCCGTGTTCCTTTTCGACACCGGCTATCGGCACACTGCTTCAGGCGCGGAAAGCTTTAACGGATTCGTCCTCTACCTTCGTGTTTTCCGTGGACGTGTTATTTTTTTCGGAATGAAAAGTCGCTCCGTCATGGACCGGTGCACGGTACTCGCAATGGGACGTCATTATTTTCATCACTTGATAACGGGAAGGGAGGTCGATGTTAATGGGTGGAGGGGGGGGGGGGGTTGCTAGTTGCTGGAAGAGAAAGCAGCCTCACAGGGGATTGTATATATCCAAGTCTGGTAGAAGAAATCAGTCCACCGCACAATGAGCCGTTGTTCCGAACTGGGGATGGAATAAATTTTATAACATAAATATATAATATAACATAAATGTATATAACATAAACATATATAGCATTTTTTCACTTGATTTACTTCGTTTTTCACATTAATACAGTTGTGTAAGCTGCCACGACAATGAAGTTTGATGCTCGGTAAAGCAAAACGTGCACATGGAGACGCCTGGTGCCTCGTACAATTCAGGAAAATTTTACAAAGTTTTCGTAAAACCGAAACAATAAATTGATATTTTTTAGAGAAAACACGTTCAAAACAAAAAAAAAACATAATCAATGATATTTTATATCGGTTTTTTTCTGTAAAACTTTACATTGAAAATATATAGCTAAAAATAGCAAAATCTCATGCGATTCAAGTTCCATTTATGGTCTTTTACGCTCAGCTCGCACCCATCGTGATGATGGTTTAGGAGAGTTGAATATTTGCCTTCAGAGTAAGAAAACCTTCACCATAAACACTGAAACAGGCAGGCGTTGAACGGGAAAACTGCCGAACGGAAGAATGAAACGGCTAACGACACGATCCTTATCACCACACCGGGGCCATCGTGTTGCTTTCGTAGTGCTTCCAACGGACGGTATTTATGACCCGCGATCGGCATTGAATTTGTGTACACGGCTCCCTGCCAATGGGTGGCCTGCCGTCGCATGCCACCGTTCAACCGTAAGACTTATCCTCATGCAATATTCAATTGCTTGCCACTCGTCTTTTGCTCACTCTCCTGCCCAGGAAGAATATAGACTGGTTCCAGCAACCAGCAACCGGCGCGGTATATCAGTATTCAAATGCGGCCACCAATATATCCCCACTTGAAGCAAACAACGCACACACCATTATGGTGCGAAGACTTGCCACGTCTTGGAGCGTGCACACGAAAATAACAAACAAAAGCGCCCTCCTTCCGCACTCAAAACCAATCCAGCAGTAGTAGCAGCAGTGCTTAGCGAAAGCCTCAAGAAACGCACAACAAAAACAGACCAGCCCAACCCAACGCCCAGCCAACCCATGAATGGGAAACGTTGTGCGAGCTGTTTTGAATAGCTTCACCAAATTTAAGAAACGGTAAAAAAGCCCACAAAAAAAACGGTGAATTTGAAAAAAATGCTCCTGAACCAAATCCTAACGGAAAACAATCTGTGTTTGGTTGTGTTGTTCCCTACTTTCCCCACTGCGACCTCCCGTGCACTCGGACGCTTTCCACTAAAGTAGCGGTTCACGTAATCCACGAAGGCGGGGAAAGGAAAGTTCATTCCGCGGTTGCCAAGTGATTAAGCCAATGGGTTGCTTGGTTGTGAGTTGTGGTTTATACTGCCACGCAACATTTTACCCCACGCCATGGTATAGGAACAGCACGCGAATGAATGAAGGTCAACGAATGGGGTTTTTTTTTTTTTTGGGGTGGAGCAGGGTAGAAGAATGCTATGGTGAAGTTGCCGGTGGAGTTATGAATTTCGGTCTCCAGACGGCGCGCCATTTTGCCGCTGGCGCAGGCAGTGTATTGTACCACAATCGCTGAGGTCGTAACGTGGCTGTGGCTTTAAAAGACGAAATATGATCGCGTTTACACCGGCACAATCACACACACACACTCACACACACATACGTGCGCCTTCTGTTTCCCCTTTTGGGGGTGTACCACCCGCGGTGGTAGCGGTTTCCATTTTGAATCATCTAGCTTCTGGAGCCTGGATGGGTAATGAATATTCAATTCAATGTGAAGGTAGTCTCGGGATGGGGTAGTTGGGTGAGCTATTTGCTTAAATTAAAATTTATCACCAATGCTAACAACCCGGCCGAATGGTGTTTTATTTTTCATTTTCTCTATCGATCGTTTTTTGTACGGCCCGGTGTAGCAGTGGGAGAGGTTGTACATTTCCACCAATTCGAGTTTCTTCGGCAGTTGATGGATTCATGGTGTGACGGTACACATTTCACTGCGTTCGGTGGTACCTTTTGCGTAAACAAATTTAATATAATCAGTTAATCTCTTATTTTCCCACCCGTAACGGTGGTGGTAACAAATGGTGTCACTTTCAAAAACTTTTCCTAGCGAAAATTTACTTAATTTCCTCTTGCCCTTTCAAATGTATCAAGGACACATTTTTCAGTTTTTCTTTTCTTGAAAAATTATTCTTTTCCTCACACAATCCTCACACAAATCATTCATGTAGTTAGTCCTGTAGTTAGAATTAGCCCAGGATGAAATCCGACTGTCCGGTGTTTGCACATTAAAAATTCTGCTCCAATGAATCCCACTGAATATTTGATAATAGATTACTAACAAGAGAAATACGCTTCTTTCACGTTTATCCTAGCGTGTGTTCTGTAGAAAAAAAAATCATGAGGATTTACAGACCAATAAAAACAAGTTATGTGCTTTTTTTACATGAGACAATCTTAGGAATGTGGGAATCTTCTAGCTTGAACAGACCATCGATTGGCCTGCTAGAATTGCAGATACCACGCCTAGGACAGGACTGACTATCCAACCTCACAGCTTAAAAGTATCTCAACTGTAACTCAACCCGGTTTTGTTCCCAAAACGATCCACTTTTACCAACCTGACTGAATTTGCTAGCCTTTGCTACAAGACGATCGACACCGACTTTCAGGTTGATGCCGTGACTGACATTGACATTAAGGTCGCTTTTGACAGTATTTCTCACCTTCTATTGCTTGCCAAGCTTTAGGAATATGTTTTTTTGCTGGGGAATAACTTCTGGCCTGGATGCGATCCTACCTTAACGATCGCACATACCACGCTAAAATGACATCACGGGAGGGCTCTCAACTGACAGATTATGACATAAAAGAAGCTCAAAAAGCTGTGTCAGAAAAATAGGAGGACTGCTTGATACGTAGTTGAGCTCTCATGGCCAACTGGAGCATTATGTTACTAAGGGTAACCAACTGATCGGTCAATCGGACGAATTCAAAGTGGTCTTTGGCTGCTCGCTGCATCAAATAAAATAAAACAATAAATGACAGACAAATACCACAAATTCCGAAAAAAACAGTAAAATAAATAAATAAATAGTAACAAAAAATAAATAAGTGTCAACTTGTTGGTAACTAAATTTTACACTTACTCTTAGACGTAAGAAAATCAAACAATAATCTATTTAAATTAGCTCTCGGATAGCTCATCTGAGCTGAGCGTCTATGCTTCAGCCATGGTTAAATTTGGCTCACTAACTCACTATCATTCATACAAAAAAAAGACGAAAATTGTCACGCAACACTCACCACGAACAAATTTTTTTCTGGAATGAAATGCCGCCATAAACGCTATTCATGCGTCACACGTGAAAAGAGCTTCTTTGAAGTATCAAATAAAAGTGTGGTGAAAAATATATAATAAAAAAAAAACCGAAAACCATCCACACATTCCCACTTTATCGATCAAAAGTTTCCATTTGTACAGATTTTTTGTATGTCCTCCCATACGTCGTATCTGTCATACAACTAAGCTAGAAAGCAGGAACAACAAACAAAAAGCCCTGTACCATACTAGGCAACTGCTACTAGGCAAAACTTCCAACTCAATCAACCTTATAACCTCCTGACGGTAAAGCAATTCCACCATACCAATATGCGAAAGGAAACATTTTCCGGCAACTTTCCCCATTTAGCGTAGTGCGGTTCCTGCGTCCGTACCACCCCACCAATGGGGCGGGGGGGGGGGAGGGGCAGTTTTTATTTTGAAGGGAAGCCTCTCCAACACATCAATCTCATGCAATCGTGGTACAACTTTTCGTATTGATTTTCCCACCGTAAGCGAACCATCATTTAGGGAGCGACCAACTCTCCTCTTACCGAGAAGGACGGGAATTCAATCAATTATTATAATTTCATCCCTCTGAATGTATTTCGTCTTCGTTTGCCAACCGTCCCATTGCTGTGCGGGTGCGTGTAGCAAGCGCAAAGTAGTTCCCAGCCTCTCCCACAGTGCTATTTGAATCTGTTTCTGTATATCAGACTGTGTTTGTGTGTGTGTGTGTGTGTGTTTTTTTCTTGCTTTCCTGACTTTCCTCCAACTACCATCGTTTCTTTTGGGTTCAAAGGCCCAACAAATGTTGTTCATCATCAGTAAAACAGTTTTTCGATTGCGTTTTTTCTCTCGTTTTCTCGTTACAGAGTTGGTGTGTTTCTGTGTTTTTTCCCCCTCTAAGCTCTTTTCCTTTGTGCCTTTCCACAACCACATTTCAACAGAGCCAGAATGTGGGACGCCAATAGCATGGTTCACTAACTGGCCGTCACTTCGAAGCGGGAAAACGCTCCGCACTTATTGAGCAAAAAAGGAAAAAAAGAAGACGTTTAGCTTTTTGCAAAAGTCCTTCCAAGTTGTACAATGGCAGCAGCTTCAAATAACTAGTTTTGCTGTTGCGTACTGTGTGTTGTGTGTGCACAGCTATACCGGTTGGCCGGTTGGTTCGCCAGGCCGGAAACGCTGAAGTGTAAAGTGTCAAACGTTCGCCAGCCATTCCCATTCAACTTCAGTGCATCAAAAAACGGTCGCCACCCGGGAACGGTTACTGCAAAACCGTTCATCACAAAAGGCTCGTGATCGTAAAACCCCTCCGGACGTGGCAAGAGTCGTTTTGCGAAAGGAATGATAAATGAAAATACCTCCCAAACGGTCTCCGGAGTGAAGTTCCACCCAAGGCTCTCTGTACCGGTTCGAGTGGAAATGTCAAAAACCCACCCCTGAAATACAATGGCCAGCAAAGTATACGGCGGTCTAACAAATAGAGAACCAACCAGCAATGTCTAAAAAGCTTAATCCTTCTCTCTCTCTCTCTCCCAGGCGCGCTTCTGAACTACCAACTGTAGGTATCTGTAGGTGGCTACTACTGCTGTTGGTAAACTTCAAGTACCGAGATGTGACATAAAAATTCAAACTATCAAACAAAACATTCAACCATTCAACGGTGCGGAATTGTTACACTTCACCGTGCGGAAAGGAAATAACTCTTGCATAACTCTCGCCACCGCTCGGGGACTACGGCATGTTGGAAAAAAAAAAAGTTAAATTGTCCAGTCCAGTAAGCGTGGCCTGGCTGGAAAATTGCACCAACCAAAGCCAAAGGAACGCGCGTATTTGCAATAGCTTTTGCTTGCTTTTCGCTTCCTTTTTTTTTGTTAAACTACCACACTATGGGACAGGGATGGAGTAAAACATTATTCAAATAAGTCTTTTTGTGTATTTTACCAGTTTTTGAAGGTATTTGTCTTATGAAAAAATATCTTATTTTTAATTGTAAAATAATATCATTTTGCATTAAAAATACAATAGCATTAAATAAACATAATAAAGGGTGCAGCCCGGTGTTGTAGGCGACAAGGGCGACGGTCTTCAAACTGCAGTTTCAAATCCCATCCGGACCGTTCCTCAGTAGTGAAGACTGACTATCCAACTACGTGGTATCGGCATGTCTAGTAAGCCATTAGATAGCAGGCGTGATCTAGAAGGCCGTTAAAACAAGAAGAAGAAGAAACACAATAAAACATTGCTCGACCGACCACACGCGTGATGATCGTGATAGTTAATCTGTTGATTCTCTACTTAGAATATATTTTTCGCAAACTTTTGTTCAACGCTTTTCATATTCATAGAAGAAATTATATTTTTATTTATCAATGGAGACGCCCAGTCATCCTTTAAAAGAACATCCTTTAAAATGTCAGCGTCACTCTTCATCGCCATTAACAAATAAAATAGTTATCGATGTTTAGTTAGGGGTCTAAACAAAGGTTTTAATACGTTTGTCAACAATATTTTTCAAACAAAATTCTCAATAAAAGTTTCTGACCACAGTTAGCTCCTACTGTGATCGACCCCATATTTTCCGCTGCCCTTTCCAGCAGGATGAACAAGACAGTGGCTAAATTTTTACACCATGTTACTAATGTACTTCGTTCATTTTTCTTCCATCATTCTTAGCAGCATTCTCTAGCGGAATTCTCCAGGAATTCACTCCCCAGACAGTGAACTGTGAAAGTAGTGCCACGTTGTACAATGTTGTGAACAAGTTACAGACGAGTTGGAAAACACTGAAATGGAATGGAACCTTACTATTTAACTGTGACTACCCGCGAGTGCATCCCCGTACTTCACATCCAACGTGGAATGTAAAATAGGAAAGTTGCCCAATAAATTGAAAACAGATTTTATTGGTGAGCCGCTACGATCGTACACTGGAACCTTGCGAAACCCGGACGAACATAATTAAGTGAAATGATTCCTACCCAACCGCTACTGCTACTACCGGAAAACGCCAAAACGTACACGGGTAGGGACTTGAGCAACCGCTACAATGTAACCCACCACGATAGCATCTGTTTTGCGGTCGTTCAACAGCTGCTGCGCGCTCGGTGGTGGCCCAGAAACGAATAGTGTGAAACGCGCTTCCCGGTCTGGTGAAACTTCCAGATTTTCCAGAGTTGCCAACGGATTTTTTAATTATCCTCACAAAAAAAACCCAGCCTTGCGGCAGCTATGGTCACAAAAAGGCACGAAAAGAAGTCACTAAATTAGTGTGGGCCAATTCGGGGCAAACAACAAGCACAGGAAGGGAAGGACATTAAAAGCATAAGCCACCGTGCAGAAAGAATAGTTATCCAACGTATCGTTCCCTGGCCAACAAAAAAAAAACAAAAAACAAAACACTCCCACTCCCGAGCTGTTTTGGTAAACTAACACGGCACAACACCATGAAGTCTGCCATCCTTTATCCGTACGGTCCGTTGCGCGCTAATGGTTGCTGCCGGATGCTGCACGCCAAACATTTGGCACTAACGAGCGCCATCTACACCCTGGTAAGCGTGAGAATTGTTTCGCCATTTTATATCCACTGTTTTCTGCGTGTTTTGTTTTTGTTTCGTTTCTGCTTTTATTTTATTGGGTTTCACTCCCTACGGCCTTTGGTGCTTGCCGTGTACTGTGTAGCATATACTCGCTGCCTGTCGCTCGACTGTTTGCCAGCTAATTAAACATCGACGAGTTAGCCCGAAGCAGTGAAGTGATGCCCGAAATAGGTAGAAGAAGAAAAGAAACATGAAAACTTCGCCAGGACGCATCGACCACTTCATGTTGGTGTACGTGTGTGTGTGTGTGTCTTTCGGAAGTGCAGTGTATAACGAGATATTAAGTGAGCAAGCACCACGTGCTAGCTAATGCTCGTTGCCGGCTTCTTGTAACTCGTCTAATGGAACTTTCGCGAATTCTAGTGAATTGTTCGGGAAGCTTTCTTGGCACTCTGCCCCCTGTCTATGTGCTTCAAAAGAGAAAGGCAAGAGAGGAGCTAATTACTGTTACCTCTAATGATGCACCACCAATTTCACCCAAAGTACTCCGGAACCCTTTGATGTCCACTGCTAAGTAACTTGAAAGAAGATTTCTGATTTCCACTTTTTTGGACATATCTCTCCATCTTAAAACAGATGTTCATTGAATCGCGGTTCCTATAGATATATAATTGCTTTATAATGTACAGCCAATTATGGTACACATCTTCCCCGAGGAAAAAACCACATAAAGCACCGATAAGACGAGTTCCTTGTGTACAACACGTCTTGAAGGAGGAGTGCCTCTTCAACTCCCACCCGGACACACACACACACACCCACTCGGGGGTGGTAAGAAATACGAGGCGCTCGATGGCAATTTATTTTCCAACCCGCAGACTAGAGCATGATTGAGTGCGAATTAAAGCCCCTTAACAGTTGCCATTATGCGAAAGATTAGGTAAATTGCATTGGATAGCAATACCGAATTGTCTGACACGGATGTACGGCTCTATCTGTGTGCGTGTGTACGCGCGTGTGTGTGTTTTTTTGTGGAGCAATTTCGCTACATGGACTTGAAACCTCCAAAGTGTGTGATGTATCGCCATCGGTACTTGGGAATTTCGCTACAAATTCTACACTAGTAGGCGTTGCATGTAATCTCCCTTCTCTCTTTCTCTCGCTCTTTCTTCCACCACGCAAAAAACCAACCACTGACAGAACATTTCCATCCTTGTGGTGCTGCTGTACTCGTGGCGTATCAGCGTGAACGTTAAAAAGTATGGCGACCTGGAGGATGTGTACTACGGTAAGTGCGTATGTCTCCCTCAACATCTAACACCAATACCCCCGCACTGTGTGGGGTGAGAAGGTGGGATCCAATTATTTGGTTTTCGCTCTAATCGGCTTCCTTCTTCCTTCTGTACGGCCATACACAGGGGTACAGATAGCTTACTTCGCCATCATCGGTACGCAATGTTCGATGATCCTGCTCAGTGTGGTGCTTATTTTCGGAATCTATCGGGTAAGTGGATCTGTCTTTTGAAATTGCGAGAATTCACTCCGACCGAGATGGGGGGGTGGGGTTTTTTTTACGAACACACCATATCCAACAACTCCCATTTTCCGTCCGTGCACGCACAGGAAAACATCGGCCTGGTCGTACCGTGGATAATCGGATTTATCACCTTCATGGCGCTGGAAGCGGTCGCAATGGTCTACTCGAACGTACTGCGGGACCATGTGAACCGGCAGTTCGATTCGCTCTGCAAGGCAGAGGTCGCATTCTTCATATCGCGAGCTATCATCAATGTAAGGCAGACCCATAGTGCCGTGTTGTACCTGCTTTGCATCACCTCTGCTCTCCTTTCTCCACAGATTATGGCCATGTGGGCAGTGACACGCTTCTACAACCTGTTGCGTGCGGGCGTTACCTGGAAAGGGCCGGAGCTGATCGAACTATGACACAACTCGAACGAGACGGAAAAGACGCTAGCGTCCTTCCGCGAAGAGACACACCTGATCGTGCGCATACCGTGCGACGGTACGGATACGGAACTGGACCCGATCCGCCAGGGCGATGATGCGACGACAACGGACACGGACGACAATATGATCGGTCGGGGTGGCCGTGGAGGGAGCACCAAGGGTACCACCACCACCTATCAACCCATCAACCGTGGCATGTACCGTTGGCCGGGCGAGGAGGAGGACGAGCCGGACGATGCGAAGAGCGTGGGCAGTGGTAGTGACGAGGACGATTCGCTGCTCGTTGCGTACGACAGCAATTCCGTTGCGTCCGTTTGACAATATCGCAAGCTCCTGCGGTACGCGACGACCGAGCTGCAGCGACAGGCGGACAGTGCCGTGCTGCTGTTTATGATAATATTTTTTATCGAAGTGTATGCGCAGATTTTCATATTTTTCTAATCCGAACGCACGGTGCGTACCGCAGGACAAACAGAGGGCTTTGCAGAGGATAAGTTGTTAAGAGACGGAGCGATAAGTACTAAGATGAGCATGTTTATTTACTCACGCTAGCCGAAAAAGGGGTAGCATGAATCGTTTGATGCAGCAAAAAGAAAGAAAAAGGGAAATCGGATTAAATTTCTGATACTCCCTGTACGGCTAGCAATAGGACCGAATTTGTTACGCAGAATGCAGGCTACTAGCTGTAAGATGTTGTGAAACCTGTTAAGCTGTACTTTGCTCGCATGCAAAATCAAACAAAACTAAACCAAAAAACAGATGTGTTAATAGCAGTAAACCGATGTTCGTGGCATGTAAATAGTGTGTAGCAGAGTAAAACATAAGCGAGCGAAAGAGAGCGACGAAAGACGTCTACAACTATCATGTTAGCGTTTGAAAAAAATGTTAAAAAAGTGCAAAAGAAAATCTAAAAACCCATGAGAAATTAAGTAAAAACTTACCTATTAGGATGGATAAAGGATGATAACGTTCAAGAACGGGAAAAAAAAAACAATAAATGTGCTGCTGCGCAGCGTTGAAATTCATATGCAACTCGTTTCATAGTACAAAAAAAATTCAATTTTTATATTCGAAAAATCTAATAAATCTCACTCGCCCTTTTGTAGCCAATTTCACATTGGAAATGCAGCCACATTTGCTTGCTTTTCTGTGATTGATAAAGGCACCATTTACATAAACTTACTTTTTCCCAGGGTAACTTTTTCCCCACATCCGGTTCCAAAAATTTGGTGGAACAACTTTCAAGAACAGCGTCAATCTTCTTAGTACCACCAAGAACTACTAGAAACTACGAAACTACGACAAGACAACTTGTGTGACACTATTTGCTTTTCCGTCGTGTTGTTATAGCTTTACTGTTGTTACAGGCGGGAATTGTTCTGGGCGACAATTTGGCCACAAAGTGCAAAAACTTATACAAGGGTAGTTGGTTTGTCGGGTGCTAGGCTTGATAGGACGATACTGCTCGTGACGTTCGGGGGAATCTTACAAGTTCGCTAGGTTGTTGAATGAGACACCGTAGAGATTGGTACATACCACAACAGGGAGGGAGATATCCTTGTCGGACGAGGGAAAGATGATCGACAGGTGGAATTGCTACTTCGGCAGATATCTGTAAGCACTACGGAGCCAGAATCACAAGAAAAAAGTGTCTGATCTCTCCAGTTCTTAATCTTCGAGGGTGAAATTGACATCATATTGCCGTCATTTTTTAATAACAAAAGATCTGCTTGCCCGTGTGCCTTATTCTTGGCTTAAAGATCTACTAGGCCGGCCATCGTATGAATTACTAGACTTGCTGATACCACATAATTGGATAGTAGGTCCTCACTACTGGGGAACGATTCGCAAGCAACCGTTGATTATAGTTTCATTGGTACAAATTGGTTAACCATCTTTGATATAGTACCTGACAATATGCAATCACTAGACTTTTGATAAGCTTTAGGAGCAGATCATCATTCTTAAAATTACATCGAAGAGTCTCTTATGAGTACACAAAAATGTTAAGCTCGAAATCTTAAAAGTGTGGCCCTTGTTACAAGCCGGCTTTAGTTTGTATTCATATCAAATTCATGGTCTTATCATAAAACCGAGTCGAGACTCTCCTCCGGGACACTAACCAAGTACATAAAATCTTTCTCACTAGAATGTTCTAGGACTTAAAGTTAATCCTGCTAGTAAGTATTCAATTCAGATTATTGAAATCTTTTCACTTAAAAGTGGACTTTCAAACAATGGTCAAATTTCTGTTCAATTTAGCTTCCAACTAGTTCTTTCGCCCATGTACCACCAAAAGTACTCCAGCGCAACGAACGCATACGTTAACGCGATAAGAGTGCACGTACATACATCCTCTGTGCACCGTAGCCTGTTGTTGTTTGCCAAAAAACATTGGCATCGGTGAGCGAAAAGTGAAGTAGCGCCTGGAACACCCGAAGAACGGTTCGCAACACAAATCCCCATTAGCACGTTGAGCGCGGGCCCAACTTTTGCCGCCGCAGCTAAGCCGATAAGGAGGTCGTAATTTAACAAATGTAGCTGGCTGCATACTAATAACGACAAACGACGAGTAATGCGCCCCGGATTTGGTCCCTTTTGGTACGAGTTTAAGCTGCCACTGGACTCTGCACTGGTGAGCTTCATTGTGTTGTGTGCCTGTTGCCTGTTGCAAACGATAAAATATGGCGTACCAATGTTATGTTTCCACATCGAGGATGGGAAGGATACGGAGGTGGTGCCGTGGGGTCGAGCTTGCTGTCGAACTACTGCTACACTGCCGAGGCATGTACCGGACCGCAACCCTAGTATGGCTAGTTTCCGAATTGAATTACGCCAGCTACATTGGTTTTTCGGACGGTGATTGTTTGCCCTGGCATGTGTTCGGACGCTTCTGACGAACAGCATAACCCGAACAAACTCATGTTCCCGATCTTAGGAGCGAGAGTGGAGCGAGAGAGTTTCGCTGGACAAAGACAACCTAAACCACAAGCCGGTGATGCTGTTATTTAAATATGTGCATGCGGTAACGAACATGATGCCCCGCTCCTGATGCCCCGAAACTCAATTGTAGCTTTTCTTAGGAATCTCGTCCCAATTTCCCAAACGTTCCTCGATAACTGACCGACTGGCCAACGGCTGAAGCTCCGAAAAGGATGCAAGAAAAGCACACACACACACACAGACCCATCCGTCTTGGGTGCAATCTGACGAGCATAATCGCGTCTGCAATTGTGCGATAGAATTGCATTGAAGGGCTCAAAGCAAGGATTAGGGTGTTCTTCGTGGTTGGAGCATTATATTCGGTTTCGTATATAATGGTCAGTATGTTCAAAATGGGGTAAAGCTTTAGGGGCATCTATCAAGCTTTTTTTTCTTAGAGACAGACCAGAGTGATAGCGCACAGTAACCCTGATGATATGCTTAGGTTTGCATATAATTTAATCCCCAGCTTAAGCTACACAATTCCACTCAGCTAGGTACACATTTTATTGCACGTCAAACACGATTTAGCTTCGCCAAACATATTCTTCAGATTTTATCATTAGCAAACTCTTTGGTTCGGGTTCAGGTCGTTCAACAATGTTGGAACAAACACAGGTAACGTATGAATTAAAGCCGAATCCCGAATCCGAATCCCAAAACGCGTCACTTTACCATTTTTGTGATCTTTCTTAATGGAGGTGGCAGCTTTTCGAAGCGTCTTTGTAGTATAAATCTTGCAGGTTAGTGCCAGTTCTGAAGAGAAGAAGATGGAATGTGACATCCTAGTCAGTGGTTTTCAACCACAGTTTCTATTGAATGTTCTGATCGCTTAAAATAGTCTTTCGGCTAAAAGAAACGTTTATTCGGCTCGATTATCGATGTTAACGCGGCAACAGTTTGCACGATTCTATCCTCGGTTCTCATCGCCAGACTTTCATGCCCAAATATGGTCATGAGTTTCCCTCTCCTAGATCATGACAACTCCAAACCGTATTTGGGCATGTATTTTTCTTCCTAGGAGATATCTACATCCTAGGGAAATGAATCTTCGTTTATTCTGCTTGTCCTAATACTACCACAACGCACGATCACCTTCACACAGTGCCATATGTCGGGGAGTAGCTACTAAAGCTTTTTGGTAGCACTGCTGCGTTCGCTACTAACAATTAAGTCGAGCTCTTCGACTATTGTTGCCAAAGACTATAGAATTTTCCATCTCCAGAGATGGCTCATTATCTGGTCGACATATAGTGGCATAAAGTACTTTCAGTGCCTGTTTCCTCATTGATTGATTGACTGAGTGTACGCCTCCAAGATACTTTTTTCTTTTTTCTTCTTCTTGGCTTAAAGACCTTTTAGGTCACACCGGCCATTAAATGACTTAGTACTCGAACGGACAGTAGGTCCGGATGGAATTTGAATCCCGGTTCTGGCGTGTGACGCCTCACTCAACAGACCGCCTACGTCCATATCTCAGATCCGTTTCACCTTTGAATAATTCGTCTCTCCTATTCGACTAAAGTTTTTTCTCATGTCTTTCTGGTTTAAGTTCTAGTAAAACGCCAAATGCTAATAAGTTACCATTAATAAATAATAATTAATCTCTCAAATTTTTGCTTATAAATAATCAACTAGATTATTTATAATGGACCACATGGACCACTGACTGATTAAACCAACCACCAAATAACAGCGTTGTGGCATGAAAAAATTGTCGCTCTTTTTTAAGGTTCTTTCTCTTTACAGCTTTAGAGATACGTTTCTACATACCATTAACAATAAACAAATATGTTATACTTAGCATAGCGGAAATTGGATTTCCTGACTACAAACCCCTGGCTACGACTTTGCTCGTTTGTTAAACACACACCGGCCCGCGGTTGTTATTATTTTTTATCAACTCATTTCCGCATCATAACTGCAGTTAACGGGTCATCAGCAGAAGCTTACTGTCCGGCCGGCAATACCAATTTATATTATAATTTTCTCCCTTTACTTCCAGCGATACACATGCAACATCTGTCCGCCATGATGCAGCTTGAGTGCAGCTAACGTCCGAAAAGAAAGGGGGGTAAGGGTTGAAAAACAAACACCAAACTCCTCTTGGACAAAATGGAGTAAAAATGCAAATAAATAAATTGCACAAATTGAAAGGGAGCCGTCATTCAACGTCGCTTTTTACTCTCTTATTTTTTGAGCTGTAGGACTGATAAAAAAAAGAAAATTGAAAGCTTTTTTTAACATGTGCGTGTGTGTCCCACGGGTGGAAAAAGTACCCGTATCCATTACCGGCCCGGGCTTTTTTTTTTCTCGGTTGCCGAAAGCAAACGTGACTGCAGCTGCCACCAAGCCGCAATTTCATTTATCAAGCGATAATAAATGAATGCAGACGTTTCATGACCGGGCTCTTGCCTCAAAAATAAAAAAAATAACTTCCTCCCCCCAGCTCCCACCCCTCTCTTGAAGGGCTTTTTTTCGGAACAGAGATTTAACTTGCGCACTGGGGATCGTTAAGGAAAACGATATCTCACACACATGAAACAAACCAAAATTCATTAAAACGCTTGATGATGTTCCATCTCACCGAGGCTCTCCGGTGGCGTAGCATCAAATAAAAATTTCACAACGTGTTACAAAACACTTCACACACGAGCCATGCGAGTTTGTTCGTACCCACTCCGAACAGTTCCATTCTTTTCAGGTCCGGGTTCCAATGTCTGGCCGCACTTGCCCGTTGTTACCCTTTCGTACTGGTTTGTTGCTTGTACTTACTTAGGTTTTTGAGAAGACCTTACCAAAGACTGCGGAAATAGAAAACCCAACCCACGGCACCCGGTGGCCAACGCCGACGTTCGTCTCTTGTCACTGGTAAAAAAAAAAAAACCGCAAGCAAAGCAAATACCGGGAACTAGACGAGCTCGGTACAGCGCCACAACGAGTGTCTCGCGATGCCTCGTGAGTGGCCTCTCATCATTAACAAGCCGCCACAAACCACAACCGAGTGCGCCATCTTTTTGCCAACGCCTAGCGGCACCCGGCCTGACACAACAGAGAAAGCCACTTGCTCGCAAAAGGGTTTTCCCACCTTTTGCATCTGACGCCCTGGAACTGGTACTGCGAAGCGGGAAACCATCTTGCAGGAGTAGTGACGGACGGACTGTTGTTTTAAAACAGAACAAACTTTGTCATCACATTTGCCACCATCCCCTGGCACACGAAGATTGTTTGTAGAACCTACCGGGGATAAAGGTGGGATGAAAAAGCAGCTAAAAGCTACTTGAAGAAAATATAACCTACGTACGTATTCGCCGGAGCCTGGCACAGCCGATGATTGGCGTTCAGACATCGACGGCCCCGTCCCGTCGCACAAAAAGGTTAAGAGTTGAAGAGGTCATTTGGTTGTGTGCGCCTTACGTCGCTCTATTTACAATGCCGGCCGAGGTTAGAGACTTTCTTTACAGTCAACCCGGGCATCAAAGTCGGCTAATCTTTCGCTTCGGTTACAGGACTGTAGGAAGTTCAGGGCGCAATGTATGTACCATCCATCTACTAGCAAAACCACAGAGGATGACGATAGGACCGTTCCCGTTAGCCGTTAACGACAACAGCAGTGCCTGGGTACCGGGAACCACACCACCTCGGTTCGTGTTTCCAAGATTGGATTTCAATTTTCACCACAACGTAAAACAACTTTCCCCGTTCGCTGGGTCTCTACACCGGGTTGCGGTGTGTCCTGAACGATGCAAAGTTTTTGCAATTTCATCCGGAAAGTTCCACTCGAATGTGAGATGTGAGTGCTTGTAGGGTTTTCTTGAGAAACAGGCAGGAATAAATAAAATTTTATCCCCTCGGTAAATTGCAGCAAAAGCTTTATTACACCATGGTTCAAGGGAGAACCGTAACCTGAAGCACATGATTGCATAGGTTTTCCCTTCATCGCCAGAAGAACTATCAGGGGTGGCCGACTGCGTACTGACTGGATGTTCGAATGGTAACAAATCAATTCTCCGTACTGCGCTCATGTGCTCCCAATCTTCCAATCATCAGCAATGTCTGTCACTGGCCAGAAGGTTCAGCCCCGAGGGCCATTTTGTAGCACTAAATCGCCCAGACGAAGTATGGGACCAACACGTGACCAGCGCCTAGTGTTGACATAACCACGTTTTGCTTACATTCCTGCTCGGTGCGCCGATATTAGGACGGTCTGGGGGTCGGTGGAGTGGTGTCGCGAGGGTAACAATAATAAACAAAACGCTCACTTCCCGTGAAAAGAAGCATGTGTGCAGAAGAGTGTTGTTGGTTTCTCTTTCACATGCAATAAGTCATTTTTGTATGTTTGTAAGAGGGGAACGACGCCAAGAAATTGCTGTTTGTTTTATAACTTGGTTTGTTATTTGTGTTATTTTTTACTACTTGCCGGGTGTATGCGTCATCATAGCTTGCATATGTCTAATCGATCCAACCGAGAGAGAGTAGCGCGAGCAACTCTTGAACGAATTTGATAAGACATGAGAAAAAGATGCCTTCTTAGTTGAGATTTGAACTCAAGCCGGGGATGATGAGTCACTTGCTCGTTACCAAAGTTACTATTTGCCTTCTCCACAACTCTAACGATTCAAAGTGCACATATAAACCACACTTTTCACAAAAAATAAATATAAACCACACAATTTCACAAAAAAGATCCCACTTGGGGAAATAAGCTCTTTTATCTTTCCTTTCTGTACGAAAAATTTTGTCTATTTTTGTGTGTTTGGTTTGGTTTGGTTGAATTTGCTAAATCGTTCACTACTACAGAGCTCCTCCGTTCTTTCATATCAGCTGTACCATCTACATAAGCCCGAAGTAAATCATCTTCGCTAATCTCTCGCCGTTGAAGCAAGCCACGTTGCCAATCTTGCTCCGATCGCAATTGTCCAAGCCATTTTTCAGCAAGCCATCAGCTGATAATATCGCGAAAGTCGGAGCGAGTCCTTTCCTTCCATGGTTGTTAGCCTGCTCGAAAAGTAACCGAGAGCTTTCTGGTGCACTGGTACCGTTCCTATCGCAGCTTCCGGCTATTCACGTGCAGGTAAACTATCGATAGATGGAACGCCATTAGGAAAACCATCAATGGGGACCACCATTCGTTATGGCAAACATTTGGGGCAAACTTCCGAAAGTGTGCCACCGTAGGTAACGTGGTGGTCCGTCTGTTGCCCACCAGATACAGCAGCTCGAGCACGAACGTACCCAAATGGAGGCAAATGTACGGCCACAGGAGCCACGTTCGGTTTGGCTAGAGTAGGAGAAATACGTGAATACGGGAGGGCAGATTGAAACACAGTATCGCTTAAATAGGTCGCCGAGTCAGCATCCGAGTGCGGTGAGGTGTGATATCCAATTTTTCACCCGAAACCCAGACAACACTCACCACGAGCAAACCAACGATCGCTGCCAGATTGGAGTAGAAGGTTAGCAGCGACACGACTAGGGCGAAATTGATTCGCAAATACTTTGGCGTGTACACCAGCGGACGCCATCCGAGCCGATGGTCCCAGCCGGCTTGTGTCAGCAGTGCATACAGTGAAAGCACCTACAAGCGAAAAAGAGAGCGAGGGAAAGAACATAAAAGATATTACACCAGCGTTGAGGTTATGGTTTTTGTGGGGGAAATACAGCCGGTCCCTGGCTTGACCACCAACCAGGAACCATACTTCCCGTTTCTCCCCCAAGAAAACTGCTAGCTGTCATCAATAACGACGCCTAAAATACACAACCGTTTCCATGACGTTGATCAGCAGGGCGTACCGGTGTAGGTACGGTGCATACCACACCCGGTAGACGTACAGCTGGTGCAAGAATTCGGCAGCATACGAACTGCCCACTGCCAACACCGACGACAACGGTGGCAGCACCGGTTGATTGGGAAAAGTTTCAAATGGCACGTTTTTCTCCGCATCGGTTGCCTGCAGCGGTGGCCAAAGACAAAAACAGTCAAACATTGTTTGCCCGTGACCGTGATGCGGTTCAGGGCTGGGATGTGAGAGTCACACAGGAGGATTTACGGGGTTTTCCAAACACGAACGCCAACTTTTGTGGCCGACCGTGGTACGGTGATGATGTTTCGAAAGGTTCGTCGTAGCTACACTACTTGCTACTATGATAATGATGATGGTAATACTGCCATCTCTTTTCGACGGTGAAGTACTACACACCACACTTGTTTCCCACGGCATACTACGACTGAACTAGTGCTTGTGTCATGTCAAAGTTTTTCGGTTTTTGTTCCCCGTCGGTTCGTGTCATATTTAAACAAGGAGAGTTTTTTTTTTTTGCCACTCGCCATCGACATCAAATTTCGATAAGAACTCTGTCAGCTTGTGTAGTTAAATAAAAATACGCTTTATTTTTAACATCTTCACGCTAGAAATATGGCAAACCGGCCGGTATCAGTGAACTATCCAAAACGGAGCTACTAGATGTGCTTTCCTGTGGACCATCGGTGACAGCTGGCGTGTCTTCCGCTGGTAAACCACTAGTGGCAGAATAATCATCCGCTTCGGATACAGTTTGAGTGGATAACTTAATTACTGCTGACGGTTCGGTCGATTCTGGCGGCATTGTTCGGTCCCTGAGTGATTGCTCGAGATCTTCCATTCGTTGGACCATGCTCAATACTTTGTAAATTATACTATCCAGGTACGCTAGAACGCTGTCGAGTGTTTGCATTGCAGATTGAAATGATTGTTGTAAGGCTGGGAGTGTTGCAGTTGTCTCCGTAACTTCAGAGTTTGGCGTCGAAGACGCCGTACTTGCTGAAGTCATTTGTGTTGATGAATATCCCGAGGGTTCTCTAGTAGTTGTGGAGACACGTTCCTTGCCCATGCGTACTAGCTGCGGGTACTCATCGCCAGTACATAGTTGAAGTTGCTCATTGAAATAAGTTCCAACATCGCAGCGATTTTGTTGAAATCTGGGAAATAAAATTACAAGTTACATTATCAACACATAATGTGCCGTCTAAAAGCTTATCTCACCTTCCTTTATAATACGTGTAGTATACAGCACGGTCATCAGTACCGCCGTACCGATGCTTTGTGTCGCAAAGTAAATCATCTCTCACGATCTCGATAGCCGCTATAGCCTCGATTAAGGCTCGAAACAATGGAAAAGCTCCTCCCTTACACACATCTTCCAAATCATCATAATTCGGCAGTATCAAGAGTCCCCTCACACCAAGCCGTTCGGCCTGTTCGACACGTTTCTGTACCGTTTCATCACTATCGTACACGACTGCACCCTTTCCGGCGAATAAAGAGCACGTGGGACGTTTGCCAGTACCACACTTTGCTTCCTTTTCTTGTAAAAGCTCACACACTTGTCCATAAGAGAGTACACCGACTTGGCTGTGCTGAAGTGATCTTGTTACGCGATAATTGCTCGGATTAAACACTATGCCCACCGTCAGTACACTCAGTACGATCTTCTCCGGACGCAATCCATCGCTCAACAGCCGGTCAATGAACTCGGTTTCATATTCACGCAACATAAACTCTTCCTCGATTCTACGATCCACTAGCTCATCTTCCAACATGTTCACACCGACAACACTGATCAGGTCCAGGTGATCGTTGAATGATTTTAGCAGCGCCTTCGAACTTCCCATACTATGGCAGCCTATGGTGGTACTAATCGTGTACTTGTCGCTTAGAGTTGAGCGTAATCTGCGCAAAAATTGACCATATCGAAGCTGCTCATAATAGTCGAGCAGTGCGATGTCAAAATCGAGATCTACACCATCCAGTAAGTTGTCACGCAGTACAATGTTAATTCGTTCGCTTAGTGGTTGGTGGACCGATAGGGTTGTGACGTTGAAGGGAAGCACTATCGTCAGTAGTACATCTGCCGAAGCGTTACACCGCTTGATGGTGTCTATTCGGGAGAGTTCTTGAAGTAAAAAAAAAAGACACAAGCCTAAGCGGCTTCTTCATATGTTTATATTAGGAAAAGATTTCTTACCTTCACGCGTTAGGACAGTCGATTTGTCTATATCAAATGTAACGCTATTCACCACATACATATTACACGAACTAAGTTTTTTCAGTAATCCACTTGCGATAGGTAGTTGCAGTTGAATCTGGCAGATAATATCCCAACCTGCCACAGCGCCGCATGCAACCAATAGCTGCACCAGCACCATCATCTTACCCAGACCCATTGTCGCCTGCAAGCTGTATCGATATTCTGGTCCGTGGTTGAAGCAAATCCAGCGGTGCTTTCTTTTATATTGCCAACCGAGCCATCACCCGCCCTCAAGAGCTTCTACATCACCTACATACGCTGATCCTGAAGAACACGTTCCATACACTCATCTGCGATGCATCGATTGCTCGTATCACTCCATCCAAGCACATTCAAGTGTAGCGTACGGATAAGCACGGCACGATATAAATCCACTTGCTTTCACTCATCAATCCATCATCGGCCGGGTGGCCACGTGCCGAGGGGCAGAAGCGAGAGGCACCGAAACTTATAGCTTCTTATCGTTGGCTGTGCAAGTGCCTATCGCTCGGTCGCATGCTCTGAAACTCCGAGACACATTTGCCCTAGTCAAACGGTTGACTGCTGTGATTGAGATTGTCTGACGTTATGTGATTTAGAAATCTAATAAACATTCGGCTGGCGTTATTCTACTTGCCCAGAGTTCAGCCACAAGAAACCACACTCGGTCAATTCGGTCAAGGCAAAACACAGTTCCCACAGATTCCAGCGTCTCTTGCATGACAGCACTAGCAAAACGACTTTCCTTCCCACAGACGTCAAGTGTCAATGGAATCCCTCGGACGTTTCAGAACGGATCGCCACCCTAATGCTCGGAGCTAATGCTCATAAATCTTACCGGTGGTTCCGATGCGGGCAGTTAGCTTAACATGGAACGGAATGTTACTCTTCCTTTGTTGCTTTTATACTCTCCTTTCCCTTTAAGACCAGTCGTCTTGCAAGCTTCATTCGATTCTATCTTTTATAATTTCGCCACATGCTTTGTCCTCCGTGCGTGCGTAATCAATGCGCAACCGTTTATGCCGTTTATCCTTTTTACATTGTTCTTAATGAAATGGAATCGTTTCATGAATATTTAAGCACAATCTTATCCGGTGGCCTGCGCGATAGACAAAAGGAAAAGTATCGATATTGCCATAAGAAAGCTCCCAAAACGATTGGGACGATGGAGAGGCCATATAATCAATTAAACGAATTAATTGTATGTTTTTCGTCCCATTTCGCACAAATATCACGTTCTAGTAGCTTCTGGTTGTGAGTTTTTTTTTGTACCAATTCGTTAGTGGTTTAAGCATGCATACAAATGAGCTTCATGAGTGCTGTAAAGTATAATACAAGGTACTGTATACTTTGCTATGTAAAAATAAGAAAATACACTTTCTTGTACTCTTTGTGTAAAAGAAATCTTTATTTTTATTTGATTTTTTTATTATAAACCTAAAGGTATCATTGGAACCGTTACCGGTGGAAGCGTAACGGGAAGAGTTGGAACCGTTACCGGCGGAAGTGTAACGGGAAGTGTTGGAATAGTAACCGGTGGCAGTGTAACGGGAAGTGTTGGAATAGTAATCGGTGGAAGTGTAACGGGGAGTGTTGGCAACGTAACGGGTGGTAACGTAGCACCAGGCAGTGCGCCTAAAGCAATATAAAAAAGAAAGAAAATTTGATTGTTAATCGTAAGATACGGAGCGCATTGCAACACAATAGCATTATATTTAAGTTATTAGTATATGTGCAGTGAAGGAGGACATGAAATAGATGATAAAACAAAGTTCTATAAGAAATATATGCACGTGATCGTACACCTACCGAGCAAACTTTGCAGCAAACCCGTAACCGTCTGCAATACACCATCCAAACCGTTCAAGCTTGCCTGAAGATCAACCATAACATTGGCCGCATCAGGCAGAAGGGAAGGAAGCGACACTGGCAGGGAGGGTAGAATGCCCGGTAGTGTTCCCAGGGCTGGTAGGAGCGTTTGTATCAAGTTCTGTACCACCGGCAGTACACCGTCAAGTACGCCCAGATTAGACAGCAGATCCGACACGGTGTTTACCAGGCTGGCTGGCAAGCCTAGCAACGGCAATGCACTCAAAAGCGTCGGGAGCAGTGCTGCATTGATTGGAAAATGCAAACAAAAGAAACATAGCAACACATTAGTAAACGTACTAGAGCTTGCCTAGGGCAATGGTAAAACAAAAAATTGCACATCGTGTAACACCTACCAAGCAGTAACGGCAGTAAGGTAAGAAGTGCTGGCAGTATACCATTCAGCAGCTCCAGATTGGCTTGAAGCGAAACGGACACCAACGGACCACCGAGGGCGGGAAGAGTTACACCGGGCAGTGTCACTGCCGGGAGCGTTGGCAACGTTAGTGGTGGTAAAGTTACACTCGGAATAGTCACGGTAGGTAACGTTACGGCAGGTAATGTTACCGTAACGGGCAAGGTTACAGTAGGCAGCGTTACAGGCGGTAACGTAACCGGGAGTGTAACGCACGGCACAGCGGGTATCACACCAGAAGGTAAGATTCCTTTTTTTTTTTTGTTTATGAAACACAAAATTGTTTGTTTAGTTAGGTGAGACAGTTCCAAACAAACGCGCGCCATATACGGAACATTTTTTAACCTACCGAGCAAATTCTGCAACACACTTCCAACGGTCAAGAGCAGCTGATTTACCAGACCAAGGTTGGTCTGTACCGATAGGCAGATTTGGTCCGTGATCGAGGGACAACTTGCCGGAACGTTTGGTAGTGTAATTGGGGGCAAGGTTACGATAGGTGGAAGAGTTATTGGAGGGATGGTAACGGTTGGCAAGGTTAGTATCGGTGGTAGCGTTACTGGTGGTAAAGTTATAGGACAGACAGAACCCAATGAACCTTTTGTGGCAAGGGAATGAGACCAAAGCAAAGAAATCAATAATTTTGGAACATAAGCTTTTTAGGTGTAACATACCAAACAGATTTTGCAGAATATAGATCACGAGAACAACCAACTGCTGCACTGCACCGGTGTTTGGTTGAACTCCACAGATTTGACCTGTTCCAACACCTAACGAAGAGGTGGAGCCTCCTTTTTGGGTAGAAGAAGGGTTTTGTTTTGTAAGGTAACTTTCTTCTCGTGGAACATCTTCCATTACATACCTAGCAATCCCTGCACGGCTTGACTAACGACCTGAAGCAGATCAGGAACCACACCACCAGTTAATCCGCCGGTCACACTATTCAAGCCTAGTGGAAGTGAAAGTCCTCCACTTCCTGTTCCACCTGTTGAAGATGAAAGCGTCAGTAAAAATATTGCTTTTCAGTTCCATTCCACGTCCAAACCTACCCAACAACCCTTGCGCCGCTTGGCTAACCACTTGCAGTAGACCAGGCAGCACACCATTGTTATTCTGATTAAGCAGTAGATTCGTCCCAGGAAGTCCTTGCAACAATGTGCCGCTTCCTCCACCTGTTTACAACAATGCATAAAGCTCAGTACCACCGAAATGGGCAATTATGTAGATATTTGCCAAACGTACCTAAAAGACCCTGTGCCGCTTGACTTACAACTTCCAGAAGCCTTGGCACAACGCCAGTGTTTTGTAGTTGGGCTAGCAAGGTATTTGTAATTGGAGGCAACGTAACGGTTGGTACAGTACCTCCGATCGGCAGTGATTGACCACCTTTTGTATGAAGAGGATGCAGAGAAGTAAACGGTTCATAGTTGAGAATTGTGCAAAGTAATGAAGCATCATTTAACCATACCTAACAGTCCAACCAATGCTTGGCTGACCACACTTAGTAGCTCCGGTACTACACCGTTGTTTTGTAACTGTCCTAATAGTATCTGTATACTGTTCGACGTCAAAGGATTTGTTAATGTACAGAGTGGTGAAACGGTAGTGCTCGGTGTATTGTTGCTGTTACCTTCAGAAGGTGATCAGAGGTTTGAATGTAATGCGATTAAAGTAGATTAAAAGAATGCGAAAGGCAGACCAATAAAGCTTTCACCTACCGATAACACCTAGTAGTAGCTGACTGATTAGTTGCAGCAGCATCGACACGGTACCATCGGTTTGTTGTGAAGGACTGCAGCTACATGGACAGCAGACCGGTGGCGGTGGTGCTGCAGTTACGGGTACTATTGTGGCGGGTACAACGGGAGCCACCGTACAAACAGCTGGAGCGGTCACTCGATCAACCAACAATCCTAACAATTGGAAAACAAAGGTGCAAACAATTATTAATGATAATGAAGCATACTTACACGCACGATCTTGCACGATCGTAAATAGCACGGGGTGCAGTGAAGACAGTTTAAAAAAAGGCGTAGAAAATCAGGCATAAAAATAGAGACAGTAAAATAGGGAAACGGAAGATATAGTGTCAAAGAACTTTATTTAACAGAGAAGCTTTAGAGCGGAAGTCATAGACACAGTCAGCGTGGTGTGTTGCAGTGATGGCCCTTTTGAGTTGAGTTGCTAAAAACTACTTTGGTTGGTTGTCCCATCCTACCCTTATCCTCCCAGACCACCTGACAACATGCCACTAATTGCGCCGGAACCGGCCAAATTGCCCCCAAGAAGTCCTCCAAGGACTGGCAAATTCAATCCCCCACCAATAGCACCCCCACCGCCACCACCCAACGAGCCCAGCACATTGTTTAAAAGGTTCGTAATGAATGCTAGCAATTGACTGATTAAATTGGTCTTTTCTCCCATTTGGTTCATTTCGCCCATCGTGTTGTTCATCATTTGCTGTCCGTTCAGCAGCTGGGACAGTAGGTTGTTAAGCGTGTTTAAAAAATTCCTGAGCAGTGGCGTAATGTCCTTCAACGCCGTGCGTATCTCCTTAAACGTATCATCCAGCTTAAGATCTATCAGTAATTTTTCCAACTGCGATAAATCATCACTACCGGTTAGAATGAGCGATATGTTTCGCAGCACGGCGCAGCAGCAATCGGCGGTTTCATTGTTATTGCCACCACTGCCGCCATTATTGCCACCACCGCCATTGTTGCCGCCACCGCCGCCGTTGTCGAAGATTGAACAGTTGAGATTTGCGATCGGAAACGGAACGGGGTAAGGGATCGGTACGAATCCATTTGGCAGACCACCGCTCACTGAGCAAGTTGTCCTGTTGCAGTCAACCTGCAGGATTGGCTCACAGCTACTCTTGCATAGATCGAATGAGTGTCCTACGGGGCAATGATGTGTTGTTTTGCTACAAAAAAGGAATCAACAAAGCGGTCGATTAGTCTCATGCCATTAAGAACACTGTAGACTACGATCACGATCATGTACTTACAATCCATTATCACAGCTATAGTACTGAGAACAGTCTCGCGTATCACGTACGAACCCGCTAAAGTTGCATTCGGCATTTGAGCAAAGACGATCCAACACCTTGCGGAACAGTGGGAAGGGTCCTTCGCCACATATATTATTGACATCATCACGATCCAGTTGAACGACTGCTCCGAACAGATTGTGCTGTTCGATCTGGCTCAACATCTCGTTCAGTGAGTAGTCGTTGTTCAGCGGGCAGCTGATTGTCGTTGGATAAGGGGTCGCCAATAGTACACGATGCCTTGCTAAACCGTACATCAGTGCGTTGTTTAACATGGAAGGCTACATACGAACAAGGATATACAACGTTGCTGTAGTACAATCTGTTCTGGTACGTCATCAAAAACCAACCCTTCTTACCTGTCCGGCATGATTGATCGTGACAAAGTCGGCTACATGGTTGAGCGTCTTCACAAGTCCCGATTCCAGCTGGCAGGTACTCAACGTCACCATGATCACGTACGTGTTGCCCAAATAGCTACGCAACTTCTGCATGAACTCACCATACACCTGCTGTGTGACTCGGGCCTGTACAGGATCACACTGTAGATCCAATCCCTTGAATCCACTCTTCTGCAACTGGTGACGGATCGTCTCTACCAGTGTGTCACGTCCCTTAGCCGTCTGAATCATCGTACCAAAGTACTCGCAAGAGCTCGGACCACCGTACAGCGAGAACAATCGATTACGACGATCATCGGCCGTGTGCATACTGAACCCTCTTCCATCTGTGTTCTGTGTGCTCTCGACCGGATATACCTCGTACAAACACTCCTTCAGCATGTGGCTATTACCGATCGTCAGTGGATCGCGCACGCGACATATCACACCACACTTTTTAGCCTCACAGGACTCGAGGACGCATTGTGCCACTATTATTGCCACCAACCACCACCCAATGTGATCCTTAACTATACACCACACCATCTTGATGCTACTTGATCGCTATTGCACACTGTTATACACACGATCTTCACGAAATTCTTCAGGCCACCAGCGACTCTACCTGCGGGTGCCTATTCTTAGTTCCGAAAAACTACTACTGCACACCACCGCTACTGAACGCGCTTTAACCAATTGTTTAACGCACCGTGACCATCTTATATAACCCACCTGCCAAGGACGCCTATCCGCGATCTCGAAATCCGTGCCTGATAAACGTGCTCGAGCGATTCGTGTTGAAGCGTCTTGCTCTTATCACTGGCCCGTTTGCCACCCTGACAAAAAGCTGCAAATTTTCACGCAATGCGCTACTTGCTTGGGGGCATATTTGAGATAAGCAGCTGGAAGTTGAAAACTGAAGAACCACCACCAAGAGCCATTCCAGCGTGTTTGTGCAGAAACGTACTTCAACGCAGAGGTTCAAAACACTGGCCGTTTCCCTACCCAAGCTATCGAATGTGAGCGAGAGGCGAAAATATTTGAATTTTCTGATTTCCCACCTCTACATTAACCTGTCTCTTGCAACGCACTATCTCGTTAGCGGAGACGTGACCGATGAACCTGGTCTTTCAGTCCGGACATTCTATGCTCTTTGTGTTTTTCGTTACCTTTGTCCGTTGGTCTGTTAGTAAACTTCAAATGGAAATAAAAAACCATCTGTTTCCGGCATGCTGTGACACATGACGAAGCTGTAATAACTCAACTTTATACAGGGCTCGGTGTATTGAACCCTTCTTAAGATCTAACAGAATATATTGTGGATCTAGTAGTATAATATCTTGTGTAGTATTTTTTGGCAATACCGGCACTGTTCTTTTTCATAAATACTAAACGCCATTGAAAGGTACCCAAATCCATCCAGACAGTTGTAGTCTGGGCAAGATCTTCCAAAGTTGTAGTGCAAAAATGGAAAATAGGTGCTAGAAACCCTCTGATGATTGAAATTATTAAATTGAGGGCGGCACGGTGGTGTAAGCGACAGCGGGGCCGGTATTCAAACCGCAGGACCGGGGTTCAAATCCCATCCGGACCGTCCCCCCGTAGTGAGGTCGGACTAACCAACTTCGTGGTATCGGCAGTCTAGGAAGCCATTTCAATGGCCGGCATGACCTTAGAGGTCGTTAAGCCAAGAAGAAGAAGAAGAAGAAGAAGAATTAAATTATCGCAACGTTACCAGCCATAAGGCGATTGACATTGAAGTCACATCTGAACAAATTCTGGATCAATTCAAATCCAAAGCAATAGCTTCTTTAACGTTATACAATAAAATAAAATAAAAAAAATTAAAAAAATTGTTCTTTCTCTAAGTTTTTCTTCGTTTACTTCTTGGATTAACGACTTAGTAGGTCGTTGCGGTGGCCATGGAATGGATTAATACACCACCACGTAGTGAGGATAGTCAGTCCTCACTACGGAGGATTCTGGATGGGATTTGAACCTCGATCCTGCTGTGTGAAGACCGGCAACGGTGTCACCTCAACCACGGATCCACCGGTCCCTCCAAGTTTTGAAATTCGTCGACGAATGAAGTCTCATGGAAAGCAAGTTGGGGGATCTTACCACACAGGATACAGAGGGTTGGGATCGAATAGGTACTAAGAATATCGAAACCACTGTCGATCAAAAACCTATGATAGGGGAGTTTCTTTGTTTTTTTGACAGAAAACTTTACATTTTACAGGCGCTTTACATGTCCGAATCTCACACAGCTTCTCATAGATAGTTTGGATTCTGTCAATATGTACTTGAATGGCACTTGAAAAGTTCGGGGTGTCAAGCATCTACTTAATTTGATGATTCTATGATACTTCCAACATATCGATTATCCGAATGTTCGGAGATCAGAGATGGTTCGCAAACCGAACACTATTCATATTTATTTTAAAAAGTTTCGTATGATAACTTGGGCCAAAACCGACCAACCTAGCTGATCATGCATTCTGTAAGACTTCAGGAGGTACTTTTTTCAGATTAGGAAAAAATGAAATCGTCGCTATTAAATACTTCTACTGGCCAGTTCAGGAAAAAAGGTTAACTCGTCTGACCTTAGAGCTCCGTTTCCAACAGATACACAAATCCACTGGTAGGAACTCATAACTCAGAACTCAGGAAAAAACATAACCGTCTGATCCACAACAAAAAACGGCGCGAGAGTTTGGAAACGATCATTCCTTGCATTCGGTATGTTCTCGCCAGCAACAAACCCTGAGAGAAATTTAGGAATACATAAATTGCATTGTTGAAAGTCATACACACGCGTCAATTGGTTTACATTTTTTATTCGATACTTTTTATATTCATTCAACCTGTTTTTTTTTTTTGTTATTCTGTTACGAAGTTTTGGTCCACATCATCTCATTTCTTTGGTAAATAATCCTTATAGTAACTGAATAATTAGTTCTGCTAATTGATCGTCTTGTGAAACCCACTCACTATGTCATCAATTATATCCTTAATTCTATCATACCTTGTATGATCACCAGTCCAAGCATGGCATCCTCTTGTCATACGATTGAACCGATTCTTCAAACATAAACTGATAAATTTTCATCCATTTGTTTATTTAACTTTATAGATTGTAGCGGAAAACTATCGCCCCAATAAGCCAGTGATACCGCTAACTGCTCCCCCGGCCCCTGGTACTGCAGCGGGCATCGCTCCAGTGGGCAATGCAACGGGCATCGCTCCGGCGGGCGCCGCCCCACCGGATGCCGTTCCTCCAACTGATACACCACCGACTAAAGTATTAAGCAGATTTGTAATGACTGCAAGCAATTGACTGATCAAATCGGATTGACCGGCCATACCGGCCATGCCAGCCAGTGTGTTGTTCATCATTTGCTGTCCGTTCAACAGTGTACCCAGCAGTACATTTACAGGGCCGACAATATTACCAAGCAACGCGATAATTTCCGGAATTGCCTGACGTATCACGCCGACCGTATCGTCCAATCCGAGGTCCTTAATCAATTGAACAAACTGCGAGAATTCACGGGTAGCGTTAAGGAACCCTGTTATATTCCGTATCGCATCGCAGCAACAGGTTTGATTATTGCCACCACCGCCATTATTGCCACCACCGTTGTCACCGCCACCACCGTTGTTATCACCACCTCCGGTCGAACAGTTCGGGTTAGGGTTCGGGAAAGGAATCGGGTACCGTATGGGCGTCAAACCATTGGGCAAGTTTCCAGTTAAGACACACGTGGTACTGTTACAGTGCACCTGCAGGATTGGCTGACATTTGCTTTGACACAGATCGAACGAGTGTCCGACTGGGCAATGGTGTGTGGTTTTGCTATCGGTGGAACAAGTTTAACATTAACCGAACATTACAGATTACGATCATGTACTTACAATCCATTATCACAGCTATAGTACTGGCCACAATCGCGCGTATCACGTACGAACCCGCTAAAGTTGCATTCGGCATTTGAGCATAGACGATCCAACACCTTGCGGAACAGTGGGAAGGGTCCTTCGCCACATATATTATTGACATCATCACGATCCAGTTGGACGACTGCTCCGAACAGATTGTGCTGTTCGATCTGGCTCAACATCTCGTTTAGCGAGTAGTCGTTGTTCAGCGGGCAGCTGATTGTCGTTGGATAAGGGGTCGCCAATAGTACACGATGCCTTGCCAAACCGTACATCAGTGCGTTGTTTAACATGGAAGGCTACATACGAACAAGGATATACAACGTTGCTGTAGTACAATCTGTTCTGGTACGTCATTAAAAACCAACCCTTCTTACCTGTCCGGCATGATTGATCGTAACAAAGTCGGCTACATGGTTGAGCGTCTTCACAAGTCCCGATTCCAGCTGGCAGTTACTCAACGTCACCATGATCACGTAGGTGTTGCCCAAATAGCTACGCAACTTCTGCATGAACTCACCATACACCTGCTGTGTGACTCGGGCCTGTACAGGATCACACTGTAGATCCAATCCCTTGAATCCACTCTTCTGCAACTGGTGACGGATCGTCTCTACCAGTGTGTCACGTCCCTTAGCCGTCTGAATCATCGTACCGAAGTACTCGCAAGAGCTCGGACCACCGTACAGCGAGAACAATCGATTACGACGATCATCGACCGTGTGCATGCTGAACCCTCTTCCATCTGTGTTCTGTGTGCTCTCGACTGGATATACCTCGTACAAACACTCCTTCAGCATGTGGCTATTACCGATCGTCAGTGGATCGCGCACGCGACATATCACACCACACTTTTTAGCTTCACAGGACTCGAGGACGCATTGTGCCACTATTATTGCCACCAACCACCACCCAATGTGATCCTTAACTATACACCACACCATCTTGATGCTACTTGATCGCTATTGCACACTGTTATACACACGATCTTCACGAAATTCTTCAGGCCACCAGCGACTCTACCTGCGGGTGCCTATTCTTAGTTCCGAAAAACTACTACTGCACACCACCGCTACTAGACACACTCTGTACTCAGGTCGGATGCACTGTAGCCATCTTATATAACCCACCTGCCAAGGACGCCTATCCGCGATCTCGAAATCCGTGCCTGATAAACGCGTATGGGCGATTCATGTTGAAGCGTCTTTCGCTTATCATGCGGACACTGTCTCACCAAACTAACACAACCGGATAGGGTAGTTGACTGTACGGGTTTTAAAGCTGCAAATTTTCACGCAATGCATACGGCCACCCGTTCGGTGGGGCCGTGCTTGAGATATGACCACCGGTACCAATGGTTGAAATCTTCATGTACTTCGCACTGTCGCCG
Source organism: Anopheles maculipalpis (assembly GCF_943734695.1). Lineage (NCBI taxonomy): Eukaryota > Metazoa > Arthropoda > Insecta > Diptera > Culicidae > Anopheles > Anopheles maculipalpis. The sequence continues at coordinate 89,531,934 of NC_064871.1, forward strand.
TACCGGAGAGGTCCAATGTTTCATGACCCCTCCTGGTGGTTTTCAGTTTGTTTTCAGGCCAAACAACTTCGCTTCGTACGTATGAGGTCGATAGTGTGGACGTGACCTGACGGAATGCTGCTTGCAACTTTGCTTCCTCTGTCCAATCGTCAGGGTTAAATGACACCCAAGCTAATCAGTCTGTGCATATACGCAAGTCACAAAAAAAAATCGTCCCCTGTTGAAACCAACAGTCTCGATTTTTTATATTGAAGAGAAGGATCATAATAATTTCCCACACCAGACGATTTGTGGTTTGTTACCAAAATTCTAGTTATGCTTATATGATGCAAAAAAACTTTTAAATTCTATTTATTGTAAAAACTTTTTAACGAGTTCTATTACGCGTATTGCGCAATTCTTAGCGCCATTCACTAGCACGCACGTGGCGATTTTTGTGTGTTTTGTAACGTAAAGTAAACGGGTTTTGCCTTGTGCTTGTAACGGATGGACACATTACGAGTTGTTTACTAACAGTTGCATTTGAACGAGTTTCCCTTCACCTTTTTTAAATCTTTAAATCACATACGAATAGTTGTGTCGATCGAGCATGTCGTGTCGGAGAAATTGTAAAACGTGCTGGGACAAGACAAGCTTTGAAAAAAAAATTGTCGATGGTGATGAAACCATTATTACATTAATCCAGGATTGTAGAATATACAATTTATTTGGACCAATCGTTCTTATATCCTAGTAGTGATGGGCCAACAGCAGTGCCAGTCTTCACACGGCAGGTCCGGGGTCCAAATCCCATCCGGACTGTTCCCCCGCAGGTAGAACTGACTATCCAACTACATGGTATCAACAAGTCTAGTGAGGCTGACGTGACCTCCTATTGTGTGGAGGTCACCTCCTATGTCAAATTTCTTTTTGATGTAAGGATCTGCTAGATCCTATAAAGGTTTACTGAGTTTATATCTTCTTCTTGACCAGCACAGGCCTGCTGAGCACAACGTGATGACATCTAAATCCAGAGCTTCATTATCATCCATGGCTGCATCCTATCTCCCTCAGGCTCAACGAATCCAGCCGAAGAGCTTTCCGTCCTCCTTTATGGACTCGTGCCCAACTAGTTCCTGACCAGCATCTTTCTGAGCTTAAACAATGAGGCCACTCCAGACGTTAGAGGGACCGAACCGACCTACGGTTTATGATGTATTAATTAAATCAATGTAATATAGTTTAAGTAAACAAAACCATTTATAAAACCACACCCACGTGTTCGTGTAAAAACATTTTATGAAATTTACCATACTTTATTATGAATATCTTTCGCAGTCAATCGGAGGACATTAATGTAGATATCGTACAAAGTGCATTTACCACAAACAGGAAAGTTGTTTAAGCAATAACAAAATACAAAATAACACAATCATTCAAAAATTTTCTATCGCAAACCGTCAACCTTTCCCTCATTACAACCGCTTCGGACGTATCGGCATGCACAGATTATAGTGTGCGGTTTTGTCCCAAAAGTCTCCCCCCTTCCAACCGCACCACCCCTTTCCAAGTACTGGGCCCAACTCATCCACCCCGGTGTAGTGTGGATCAAGGATAAGAAATTTCGTCTCGCCCAGCTCAGCATTCATCGACACACCGATAATGGTGTGGGCAAGTACACCGCCACCGATCATGATCGGTGTGCCTTCCTGCTGGAAATGTTGCAACAGTTCCATACCGCGCGACGCTAGCTCACTACCGTGCGTTACAAACATGATGCGCGAATCGATACCGAGCATATCGTTCAAACAGATGGAAACCTCCGTCGAACCGATCCACTGGCGTGAACCGATAAACGGTCGTTGCTTATCACCGAGCCGGACCAGACACGATTGTATGTCGTTGTGTGTGGGGATTTTGCCGGTACCGTAACCTTGCAGATTGAACCACGAGACGAGCGTTTGAAGCGATCGGTACGCACATCCCCAGCCCTTATCGTCGAAGTCATCCTGCATGTAGTGATGGTAGGTGTAGACACCGGACACCAGAGCCGTTCTACCGTCGGGATCTGCAATTAGGTAAAAAACGCTCTATGAAGAGAGGAATTTAAAAAATTAAAACACACGCTTTAACTTACGCGGCGCGGTGAGCGTTTCATGCGGGTTGATTAACCGTTTCCCTGGTTGAAATTGGTACGCGTTTCCTTTCCGGAAGTAGGGCAGGGTCATTTTAAGCAAAAATTGTTTGTGCATGTTTGCACGTTGCCGTTCCAAAAATGAGTCCGATTCGCTCAGCTCTCCATCCAACGGATACACGCACGTTACGAAATGGCCGAGCTCTTTGGGCAGCATGTGATAGCATTTGGACACGTACAGCCTTTGCTGGTGCCGTAGCTGCTCCAGCAGTGCTGCCTCGATCAGTCCCAACGAACAGTCTACGCTTTCCACCATGTTGTCGAAGCATTTGTCCAGCTTCTTCGTACGGTGCACCAGGCTGAGACAGTCGACCTGGAACGGTACCTTCACCGTTTGGTCATCGTTGCGCCGATCGATCGTTACGTTACATGCCTCTCGGCGTAGCTTCTCGTCCAGATCGTCTTTCGATTTTTTTATTAAAAGCCCAAAATCAATCACACGGTACCCGGTGGGTGGTCGTGCGTTAAGTTGCGGTTTCTTTGCTTTTACACGTCCACCAGCACCGAAACCATCGTCCAGTTCCGGCTTTGGCGCCGTTGCCATAGCGTACAACATTTCTACGTTCTCCTCCTTATCGATGCCCGTAACGACGTAATCGCTTAACATCACTCCTGGAGCCGCCGGTACTGTAAATGCCACACTGCCCGAGCCGAGCTGTTTGCGCAGCCGGAATGCATTTTCACAAACGGATTTTTCCGTCTGCTCGCACACCAGCGTCAGGGTGCACTGTAGGCGAAGCAGATAGTACTCCCGGTACAGAAAATCATCGTCAAACAGGACACATTCTACCACCTGTAGCATCCTGTTCTTGAAGATGAATGTTTGCAGCTCTGCCTCTGGTTCTCCGGTGTAGTGTAGATAGACGGGATAATCCGTGACAAACGCATCCGGACCATTTTTTAGCAAGAAATTCGTTGGATCTTGATACGGGCCCGTTTTTACCCACCCGATAAGATCCAAACCGCTCGGCAGGTTGCGCTGAATCGGGGACGGTGTGTCACTTGGCACGCTTTGTACCAAATCTTCCGATTCTTCGTTTGATTCCTGATGTACCCGGGCAAATCCTATCACCGTCGGCACTCCGTCACAGATGGTACCGTATAGTTCGCCTGTGCTCGCCGCTGCGAACGATGGATCGAAAATGCGCTACAAAAGGAGAAACACAACCATCACAAAACATTATATTAGAAAAGCGAAGCAATATTAGCATCACACCTGCTTCACGTGGCTCGATATTCGCAGTTTTACAATCATTTTGCACAAAAATCTAATGAAACAATTCCTAAAAAACTAAAACAACAACACGCAGCCACGGATTTGTTTACGTTGCAGCGAAAGTGACACGTACAGCGGAACGGCACGTATTTGACAGCTGAACCAAAACTCACTGTTGCTGCTCACCGTGATCATAACGGTTGACGTGGGAAAACATTTGAAATAACGGTTACGTTTCGAAAGATATGTAATTTTTAAAATGTTGTACAATTTTGTGAAATAAAATTAGAAAGATGCTTTAACTTGATTTATCTATTTATTTATATTTAACTTACTTCCCTAATCACGCCATTTCACTTATATGTAATCCTTTTCGACCTATTCTCTCATGTGATAAAAATCTCCGTGCTGTAGAATCAATCCAAATGCGTTCCACAACTTCACCTCGAAAGGGTCACTTGCTTTGCCGTTTTTCAATTGCCTCCCGTTTTATCACGCTTATGCGCATCATGTGCTTCCTGTTGTTTGCTTCATGCAGAAAAAGGCCACCAATTTCTTATCGGCCGTTTTTTCCCCGCACTATTCCGGTTTGCTTGACCGGCGCCACTATTCATTCAACAAACGCCTTATCGCTCCTCACAGTAAGGTCGATTCCATATCCTCGTCATGGTATTTTACATACTTCTGATACGGTTTTTTGTTTGCCTTTGAGTGGCTTCTTTTCGCACTACCACTTTCATCATCCGAAGAGTCATCATTATCGGTGTCCTCATCTCCATTGCGAACATGTGCAATCGGTGTTTGTTTTTGTGTTTGCACCGCATCCGTTTTGGCGTCCTTCTTGGACACACGTTTCGCTTCCGTTGTTTGCTTCACTTCCTTCGTCGATTTGGGATTTTTCGTTCCACCTTCCTCCTCTTCCTCCTCTGCTTCTCCTCCATGGCCAATGTTGAAATCTAAATCTTCCTCGCCAGCCAAAAAGCGGATATCCTCAAAGCCACTCTTTTGCGATTTCTCCTTCAACCGGGCCAACACACTGGTGCGTGATTTTCGGGCGTAAAAGTACGTTACACTTAGGATGCACACGAAAAACGTTACTGTGGATAGGGCGTAGATAAAAAACTTTATCAAGTTGGGCGCTTCGCGCAGCTTCTCGACTGTCAATTTGATGGTTAAATCGGGCACGATCACCTCTTCTGTTGTGGATTCCGTTGTTGGTTGGAACACTATATCGGATTGGGTGGTAGTGATGGGGTTTTTCGTTGTGGACGTAGCGGGAGAGTAGGGCGCAGTTGTGGTTGATGTTGTGGCAACAGTTGTGGTGGTAGTAGTAGTTATCCGAGGTCTATTGGTCATTGGGACAAAGCTGGGTCTTGATGGACGTAGATTGTATCTCTTCGTGGTGGATGTGGCAGCAGTTGATGTTGTCGTTGTTCTTGGCGTTGTCGTCGTTGTCGTCGGCGTAGTCGTCGGTTTAGCAGTAGTTGTAGTCGTTGTAGTAGAAGTAGTGGTAGTAACCGTTGTTTGCTTCGTTGTACTACTAGCCGTAGAACGTGCGGTACTAGAAGTCGCTGGTACAGTGGTCGTTGTTGTAGACGTCATAGGCACAGTAGTCGTCGTACTAGCGTTACTAACTACTATTCCACCAACTTCAAAAACGCACCGTTCTCGATAGTCTGGACAGCAGGTCTCACCAGTCACACAATCCTCGTGACAATCGCAGTGCACAATCGTATCACTAGCATTTAACACAGCTGCCATACTACTCCCGCACCGGTTCTCGCACGAATCAATCTTCACCGGCAAGTTTTCCGCTTCCGATGGTGGATCTTCACTATCTTCAACTGCCACCCGACAGCTGTCACCCTGCAGCAGGCTCACATCGTCGATCGCAATGTCACTTTTGTACCGCAGTCCAAGGCTTGCTTCGATGATGATCTGAAACCGTTCCGTTTGCTGTGCGACCTCCACGTGTCCTTCGTGCCAAATGTTTTTCTGATTTCCCTGCAGCACAAACACCGGCTTCACATCGTACAGATCGCTGGTCATCGGTTTTACGTACACGTTCAGTGTACCAACCGATTCGCCGTACATGTGATAGTAGAATTGAAAACACGCCCCGATGCTAAGTTCCGGTTCGAACATGGGCGAAATGAAACGTGCCGTATCGTTCGTTAACTGTTCGCCCGAATCGACGATCATAAAGTGTCCTGCCTTCGGTTGCATCGTGGTATGATCGTACTTGGGACCGGTTCGGAGTGCTCGTGGGTTTAGCGTGCCATCGCTTCGTTTCCAATCAAAGTCGTGTAGTGCATCGTTCGACCAGCCGCACAGTGATTCCGCCTCAAAGTCGCACGCTGTAGCCGTTGACTGACCCGTTCGACGGCAAACACCCAACGGACGATCCCAGTGCGTTCCATTGCAGTACGTATTCCGTGATCCGGCCAGTTCCGTTCCGTCAAAGCATGAAAGCCACGCAGACGCTTTGTTCATCTCGTACAGCACGTAACCGGAAGCGACCTCCGGCAGCATATCACATCCGGACTCTGTTAAGTACAATCGTACACATTATTGCACACACACGCATTGCATCTTCAGAGGCGCTTTTAATGGTGGTTGGGCCTGGTTACTTACTCACACAAACTGGTGTGGTGGTGTCCCAGCGTCCATTTTGGCAGTTGGAGTACCGATTGCCCACCAGCTTAAACCCGTATGAACAATCGAACCGTACCATACGACCTCGGTTTCGAATTTTCACCTCACCGTTGACAAAGTACGGTGTAGGACATTGCACCACCAACTGTCTCATTGCTGGACGGCGGCCAGGAAGGGCTGAAAAAATTAGATGAGAAATTGATGGTTAAATAATTTAAAATTAATCCCTTTTCAAAGGAGATAGAACTCTTACCGAAGCGTCGTTGTTCGGTTAAGCTGGTGACGGAATCGGTCAAGAAGATTACACACCAACAACCAAGCAGGGTTAGTCCCTGTATGCCTGATATCCACATGGTAGAGAACTTGCTGGAAGAATTCAATCTCTTCAAAGCAGAACGGTCTTCCACTCGGGTTAACTGCTTGTTTCGTACTAAAGGCGAGGCTTTATCAACTGCGGTCAGCTAGCTACGAGGGATGAAATTTAAATGCAAAAAGGCAGACATTTTCTCACTCTTTCTAAGCGTTGAGCAGCATCGTGAACACGATAAGGGTACAGATGTTCGTGTGTCATCATCTTGAAATAAGCGTAAGCGTTAGGGAATTTTGAGCCCCATTTATCTTCTTGAGAGAAAGAGAACTAACTGTTGCCAAGAATTGCTGCAAGTTTGAAGTTCTTTGTCATACTTTCCATTTTTTTTATCTATTTCGTAAGTAGTAATCCATGCATGTAGCTAGCACCAACCTAATCTAACCACTCACTAATGTAAGTGCACAGTTTCGGTGTAATTTCACCGCAATCGGCACAATTTTTAATGACCGGACAGATGCCACACGGCATCTGTACCAGGCCCGGTGCCGCAATTGGTGTCTCTATAGCCCGGTACAGAAATCCTCCATTAATCTGTGCAATCCGCTCAGCCTTCCCATCGTACACGACCGTCTTGAGAATCGTTTCCAAATCATCCTCGTCCAGACTGATTTTGCTAATACCGAGATCGGAGATGAATCGATGAACGTCCGCCACGGTACATTCGGACAGCTTCTGCACCGCCAGCGGGCCCTCGCCACTCGTACGTGCTGAATCACGCTTCATGCGCAAAAACCGTAAGCATTGTTGGTTTAGCACGTCTACAAACTCTGCCTCAAAGTCCTGATCCTGATACCATGCACCACCCGTAATGGAACGATCCGGTTCGAGATTGTACAGCATGTACACTTTCTTTTTGCTTGCCTGTAAAAAAAGAACAAAAAAGCGAAACATTTATAGCACAATCCAAAGATAGCACGCTACCCAAGCAGTACACACTTACATTTACAGATTTGACCGCCTTTATAAGCTTCTTGTTTTCCAACTGTTTCAGCACCTTGTTTAACTGCGTCATGACCAAATTAGATTTTACACGAATGTCCCTTATCCAGATTCCCTTATTGCCCCCCTCCTCCACAATGTTGTATATGACGCGCTCCTCATTGTCGATATCCTTCGGGGCGGACGATTTCTTTCCCGGATCCTTCATGCGGTATATCAACGTGTTGCCCTTCTTCAGTATCTCCAGCACACCGTCCAACAGTAGCTTGTTTAGCGCTTGCACACGCTTTTCCGGCGGAACGCCTTGTAGCGATTCGGAAAGATCGTCATTGTTGATGCCTTCCGGTTTATCTTTCGCCAAGGAAATGATCTGAAATCCAATCGTCGAGATTTCATCCATTGCGCTAACCGGCACCGTATGTTGCGTGCGTTTGTTGTTTGTTGATGTTTTGGAATTCAGGCATTTTGACGTTTCAACACGGGATCAAGATTTAGACAGATAAAATAGCCACCCGAGTGTTGTCGAAGTATGTCTACACACCTTGGGAGGGAGGATGTAATTTTCAGACAAAATGTAATGAATGTAATGAATTCAAAACGACAGTTCACCGAAGTAATCACGAAAAAAGATACACTTTGTTGTACGACCGCCTACCCGGATAGGCTATACATTTTGTATTGAAGTTTTCAGTTATGCGGATTGTAAAGCTTATATCTTTCTCCATTGCGCCGTGTAGGTTGATTGTGTATGCGCCAGGTTCTCAAAAAACGATTTCAAAGCGAGAAATTGTCCCAAACACACTTGATAACCTGAAATCCTCATTTTGAAATATCTCGTGGCCCACGGTCCAATAAATCAAAAGATACAAGCTTCACAAACCAAAACATTGTTGATTACCATACAAAACGTATGGCCTATCCGAGTAGGCGGTCGGAAAAAGACTGAAAAAATATTTAAAATCAATTTAATCAATTTCTTTTTACTCGAAAAGGTAAAAAAACAAATTGGTCTAAGTATTCTAAAAATTTCAAGTGTGTGCGACTTCCCTATCTAAAGATATTTAGGAATTAAAGTGCAAAACTTAGCCAGGTAGATGACAATGCACAATATGGTAAAAGCAATTCGATTGTAGTACATTTTATCATACTTAATTCATATCAATTAGACACTAAAAATGGCTTTTGTGATATTTAGATTATGTATTTTAAAAATCAAACACAACGAACATTTATTCTATCGCTTGGTTTTTTTTATGTTTCTGCTTTAAATGGTGTATGGAAATCAGAACATGCGCCTTAGCGTGATGTATGGTTGTTTATGATAACAATACGCTTACAGATTAATTAATTGTCTCAATATCCTAGTATCATTCATTGGCTAGCCATACACAAAAGCCCATTTCCATTCCAACTTCGCTTCGCGGCATGTAAATAATGCACGATTCTCTCGTTTGCGATTGCTATCGTTTGATTATACAATGATTATCAGTCCTGTTCTTTGCCAGTTTTCACAATTGGGTTTGAAATGCTACTTCACAGCGATTTTCCTACATTATTTGTTTTTTTTTTTTTGCCTGTACACTATCCGCCATTTGTTTCGTAACTTCTTTTTCCACAACCGCCGCAATACTTCCTGAAGTGTGATTTGTGTAATACTTTGTTTTTGCTGATACCATTGATACCTCCCACGGTCATCATGCTAAACGGCTCAAACCGATCCCCGGGGCTGAGAAGTCTCTACAACGGACAGTTGACATAAGCGTGATTATTGTTCTGTAAACTCTAGTTTTAGTACTTTGTGTTCCTCTAGCCTTATGTTCGCACTAGGTGCAGTTTATGTACAAAACTGGATTATACGTTATAGGTGTCTTTTCTACGACCGTCTTTTTATCTCAAAGACTACTGAAAAAACAGCTGCCGCCTTTACTGTAGCTGATATTTTTCCATCTCGAGCAACTGATCGTACAGATTGTCCTGGTTTGGTAGGAAGCCAACGATTAGCCAACCAAAGATGGCACCGACACTTTGTGCAATTGAAAGCGCATTCCAGATGCTCAGCACCTTGTTCGTTTCCTAAAATTTCGGGGTTTTTTTTTTGTGAATAAGACTTTGAGTAAGAGAAGCGCCTACGCCCCCAGCAAAACTTACCAATTCCTCTTCCCAGACGGTAACATTTAACGTGGAAGTAACATACAGCCGTTCGTCCATCGTGCCAGCCGATAGACTCAGTATGATCGTCATCACGTAGATCATGATGATGAAGATAGAGCGAAAGGAAATGTTCGTATCACCACCGTACGCAATATCCATCCTTTAAGAAAAAATAGTAATCGGATTAGTATACCGTGACGCAACAACACGTGCTTGGCACCGCCATACTTACCGATCGAATATCGAAACCATACAAACGATAGCTAAGCAGTAGAACGTATTGGCATACACCTCGGCAAAGGCTGAGTAATGGCGTATCGAGGCATCCACCCAGTCGTACGGTTTGGTCGTACAGATCAGCAGTAGATGGGCGAAGGCCAGGCCTCCAAGCAAACCGTGACAGACGGTCGATAGCAGATGCCAGACTCGTTGCACCGCACAGGAAAGATGTACCGATGTGTTTATTGTGTGGCTGCAAGGATAAAGTCTTTACGGTTCAGAATATCTAGGGACAGCTTCGAAAATGTGTGCTCCGTGTCCTTACCTATTGCTTTCGGGATCTCCCCCGATTAGTGCCCTAGACTTATGATAGGAGTAAGTATTGTCAACTGGTCGATAACCGCTAGCAGTCTGTATGTACATCTTATCGATACGCGTGGCCGCTGCCTCAGTCGTCGGTGAAACGACCGGCGTGAAGGGATTGTATATCTCACCATGATAGCTCATCAGATCGTCGGCTGGAAAGAAAAAAATGTAATTAAATTTTAAGGGAAAATTAGTTATAAAACTTGTGGACACTAAAGACTAAAAAGATGTTCCATCCCTAACCTGCGGCAAACAGCATCTAGGTAGCTTCTCTGTAAGTAATCTTCTAAAGATACAAAGCTCATTCAACAGTTACTTATTACCCAAGATGCGGAGAAACCGGAGTTCTTGGAAAGCTCAAATCCTTCTAAAAAAAAAAATCCCTCCTAAAAACCACAACAAGACGTAGAAACACTTTAGCGTGCGAGGACAGCCGAGTGCCGAGTTTGCCGCGATAATCCCATTTTGTGTCCTGGTGTCTCCAACACCAACAACCAGCTAGGAAAAGGGAATGAAAAGCGACACACATCTTTACCGGAATTAATTACCTCCACCATAGCTATAGCTCACGTGGCGACGCCTTTGGAACGTGTAATGAACGGCGCGTGTACTATCCAAGACCCATCTTATCATTACGAGCATGCCCGTCTTCTGCCCCCGAGATACAGTGGCGTCAGATCGTTATTTTTCCTGCGAATCTCTGGCCACACACACACACACACACACACCACTGTGCCAGCTCGTTTCGGCACACCCGGTCCGGTCTGATGCTTACTTCGATTGCAGCTCTAAATGTCAACGGGTGCCTTCCTACTAGAGCGAACCAGTGCTTGTAAAGGTCACCGAAAGGGGCTAAAGTTCAAGGAACACAGTTATCATTGCGTTTTTTTTCCTGCGAAGATGTATGTTGTTTGTGTATGTGTGCGAGGGAGTGGGGAGAGGGGGGATGGGGGCTTGGTAGGATGAGTTAGATAAGGCATAAGTAATTTGCCAGCAACATCATCCTGGCTGGCATGTGTGGTTGTTTCGCAACCATTTGGACCCTTGTTCTCGGGGAATAGACTAAAGGTCAGACCAGACCAGAATCCACTTGGGTTTTGGGAAAATTGCGATCGTTGAAATTCAAAATTTAAGAAAGAAAACCCTTCTTCCTAGGATCAACTGTTAAAGTCACATAAAGTAGCTAGATTTATCGTTGCGTTGTCACGCGAGTCGGTTGAATCATTTAAAAGCTGAGCTACTAAAAATAACCAAAACAAAAAGCCGAACCGAGCTTCAAAACGGATCGTCACGTTCTAGTTTTATTTATCTCTTGAAGCAAAATAAAAGCAAAACCCCCGAAGGAACGCCTAACCAATCCAAAGAAGCACCTATCCCAAGCGGGGCTTTTGCTTGCGATTTCTCGGTATCCGGCCTAGAGTGGTGTGTATATTTATTCTTTGTTGCTTTTTTCTGTTAGAGACACAACATCTTATCGACTTTCCTTTCCAACTAGCCATTAATTTAAGGCTCTTTTACGTGCCTTTTTTCCCCTCTTCAAAAGATCGACTCCGCAAACGAAAACTCCTCCAATAGCAATCGGTGACAGATGCTAAATTTGGACACAATGGTCCGATTTTCTGTTCTATAAGGGTAAGGGTAGAGAATTTGGCTAGCACCACGGTCGGCCGCACCCCGTTGTCGAAGGGGAGATGTCTGTGTGTGTATGTGTTTGTGTGGTGGGGTGGAAAGGAGAAGCGACACAATAATATTGATAAAACCCTACCCTACACTGAAAGGGCGGCGTGTGACGTCATTGCGCCCAACTAGGGTAGAGTGTGTCCAAGGATAGCCGGCACCAATACCCGAATACGGGCGAATTACGCACACCAGCACACAGCCCGACAACCCGGATTTTCACGATTCCGCCCACGGCAAGCGGCGTCATTTCCAAGCGGCAGGCCGAAGCCACCGAAGAATCCTGCTGAGGAATGACGCAAAAACGGAAGAACATGGGATTTTGATCTGTTTTCGCAATTCTGTCAGATAAAAGCGAGAGAGAGAGAGAGAGATGGAAATCTCTGTAAGAGAGCATTCGTGGGAAAAAGACAAACAAAAGAGAGAAAGAGAAGTTGATTCGAAAATCCACAGGATTAACATTTTCCTATCGATTTGTTGCCTCGCTAGCCACCACCAAAAGAGCCACCAACATCACCATCCAACCTTACCAGCACCGGTTAGCCGGTTCGGAGCAGGTTTACGGATAGTCAGCGACTCCCTGCTATTGCAATTTCGATGAAGCCATCTCATCGCATTCCGAAGGTGATGTGATTGGAAATGGTAATTTTTTTTTTCGGAACTGTGAACGAATTTCGCGTACTCTACTGCAAAACAAGTCTACTGGCAACTTTACGTCATGTCTGCGAGATGCTTTTTGGTAACCTTTTTGTTTTGTCCGCTCAAGAACATATTACGTGATGACGAAGGGTGAACTAACACACACACATTGGGGGCTTAGTAAGTACGCTTAATCTAATAAGTAATCGGTTACGTGTTTTTGGCCCCAGGAAAGAAAAGCAAAACAATAACTTTTTGGGAAGGATAAGGAAACCCTACAAGACGTCATGTTCTACGCATTAAGTCGTGGTTCATGCCGAATGATTATTCAAAATCGTTAGGAAGCTGCTTAACTGATTGCTTCATACATCCTCCTCGCCTACTATGCGTAAAGAGTAGAGGCTTATTAATAGCTTTCCAAGAAACATCAGCGCCTACTTGACGATATCTCCCGGTTACCCCAAAAAAAAAAAAAAAACAAAAAAAACCGTTCCCAAGCGAAAGGTTCTTAAATGGACACCCACACACGTATGCGCGCCTTGGAAAATTGAATCTCACCGACCAGCACCGTTTTCCAGCCGAAATTTCCCCTCGGCTAGTAAATAAAGTACCGCACGGTCGTCCAAAAGTTCTAAATTTAGCACACGCACAACCTTGCTGACGCCGCACAGCAAAAACAGGGACGCTAATCAAACAGCGCATGAAACCCTTGCTTTTCCGGGTTTATTTTCCGGACGGAACGGGCCTGAGTCTAGTCCCTGGTAAACCACCTACCGTTGGTCCTGCCACCCGACCGATCTGGTTGCAGCTGGTGAAGTTTGCGCTCCCGCTGGGATTTCGTTTTCCGGTGCACCCGCCTATCCTCTAGATGTTCCGGTATCTCCAGATCACCCGACAGGGACGCATCGTTAAAGTCCGAACACTGTTTCAGGTATCGCATCAGCGTTTCATTTGCCTGGCGTACCTCCATCTCGCCTGCGGCCAAAATTTTGCGCTCCCGACGCCTCCGCGATTCCGATTTGCTGCGCTTCCGGCGTGGGCTTTTCTCGAGACTGCTTCGGCTGCGGGTACTGCGTTGGGCGGGACTCTTTTGCGGATCGGACAGCGATTGTACCTTTAGCTGACGGTCCATGTAGCCGAGGATGCCCTTCTGCAACTTGTCATCCGTTGGTCCTGGTACGGTACCGAGACTGGCCAGCCCGCTGACAAGATCTACAGCAACAACCTCCACCGTACCGTCCACACTGACCGGTGCATCTAGCTCCGTGGTCACCATGGCAGGTGAGTTGCTACGGGGTGTTTGGGACATCCGTGCCGGACCACTGTCACCGCTGGCACTGTAGTGGTAGTGCTGGGTCGGTACCGAGGTGCCTGTAGCACTGCTGCTAGCATTGGTCGTCGTGCTGCCACCACTGTGCTCCGGCGTATCCGGGCGCCGTACCGAGCGAACTAGGGTGGAGGATCTATTTTTAGAACCGCTCGCTACCGCCAGCTCCTGGTCGGCGGCGGATTGCGTGGCACCATCGTCGACGCCGCGCACTTCCGTCTGCTCCAGCTGCTCGAGCCGTTGAGGTGTTGCGCTGCGGCGTGCTCGAGAACTACGATGCCTCGAGCTCGCCTTGCTCTGATGTACGCGAGCCGTCGTCTCCATTGGTAGGCCACGGCGGGTTTGTGTGTATGTAGAAACACTTCCTACTCCCTTTGTACACTGACCACAACAAACACTTGCTTCTGATGGGGGAGTAGGGAGTAAAGAGGGTGAAGAACTATGTCACGACACGTCACCACACACAATCACACACTTCTAGGACCAGTTGAAAATGGGAGGGAAAGCGTGTGCGAACAGGTCTTTCCGTGGGATGGTTCGGAGTAGGCACGGGTTTTCTCAATATCTAGGACAACATTTACAATCCCAGCCACATAACACAGTCACATTACTGGATCGCAGTGCCTACACGCGCACTCACTTTAAGGATAGCAGGGGAAAAAAAGGGAAGGACTCGGTCGGTCAGTTCCGTGCTGAAGGCTCGCGCTCCTAAGTACAGCCCGAAACCACGTACTTGCGCTACCGGACTCGTCCAACGACTGGGATGTAGCACCAGCATCTGGCCAACAATCAGCTCACCAGCGAACAAATGTATGGTCCTGTGGCGATTATTACCAACAGAAGCCACGCACCAGGTACATACTGAGCGATCCTGCCGCCGTCGTGTCTCGCAGCGTGTGCAACTATTGCGTAGTGCGAGACTTCGGATTGCCAGTTGCTTTCGGTACGCTCGGGATGGCCATGCGCACTCGCATCCTTGCAAAAGGGCGCTATCGATCCGCGTGCAAGTAGTAGTGTTGGTGGGTGGACTAAAACGAAAACATCCCACCACCTCCATGGCTACGTCCTCCAACCCAACAAAACGAAGATTTTTCAGAACCCTGTCATTGCGTCCACCAACTGTAGATACCCACAGTCGACTAGCAAAAAGAAAGGATAGTCAACGGTGATGACGTTTCAAAAATAATGTACAAGTTGCTCGATTTCGGGTAACGCACAACACCACAACCGATCGAAGTTACCCAACGTTTTGTGTGTTTTGGAACTTCTTGCCGACTACGACGACGGGTTACTATGGAGCATGACAAAGCATTCTACTGCTGATGATAATGATGGACAGGTTACTACGAGCCTGGTTTGTTGTTGTTTATTCACCCAGTTCTGCCTATCGAGACGCACTGTCGGTTAATGGGGAGGTCCTGTAACAACGCTAGTCCTCATCAAGTACAGAACCCTTAAATGTGTAAACATGTTACCCTTGGTAATCTGCTATTTTTATTAGAACATCAACATACTACACACAATTATGGGACCCTTGAATGCGGACGATGAAGTGTCAATTTGACCGTTAGCAACGGCAGGCGTCTCGCACCGTTGACTTCATGCCCCTTAGGAAAAGTCCTGACTGTGCACCAAGCTTACCAAGTGAGCTGGTACGCGTGTTCACATGGAAGGTATGTATGTGTGTGTCGATGCTTTTTTTTCGTCCTGCTGTAGAGATTGCCCAGGGAGAACCGAATGAATGAACCGTAGTAAAAACCGGAGAGCTTCTTCAGTCACCCGCTCTTGGACAGCCATATGGCCGCCACGTCCTCGGCTCTGGACGATTCCCTCATTCAATACTGGCCCCGAAGCAAGAAGATGGCAGCATAATGGCATCAGATGCAGCATGCAGAACGCTGAGACGCGATTCTCTCGTCCTTATGACGTCAACTTCGGCTGATGACGTCAATCGGAAGGACGTGACCGCGACACGCTCATTCGTTTACAGCCACAAGTTTGCCACTTCGTACATCCTCTTTCAGCCAGGGATGAAGAGAGCTCTCCGGAGCTACTGAATGGCCAGAATGCTTTTTTTTTGTGCCTTTGTTGCGCCGCAGGATGGGGGGTTTTCTTGTTTGGCCCAGCCGTGCGAACTTTATGCCAATTCACCCACGCCGCGTCGTGTTTAATCATTTTCACACTGCGGCAAAATATGTGCGAATATGCGCACGTGTGTGTGTCTCTCTGTGTGTATGTGTGTGTGTATGTTTATGCATTAACATAACCGATATTGGCCGGTAGGGATGTCGGTGGCAATAAAGGTTTAAAAAAACCGAAATAAGGGGAGTTTGAATGGAAAAGGAAAATCGAATCGAATAAAACAGCAAAGTTCCAATGCATCTTAATGGTGTCTTTTTTTTTCGTTCTTCTATATATTAAAATAACAAAACTCATGCCAAAACGAGTAAAGCATTAGGTACAAAAAAAGCTCTTACACTCTTAATTCTTGGACAGGAACTCTCGCATGTACTGGTTTACCACTTCCGGTTTGTGCTGCTGCAGGAAGTGATCCACACCGGGCACAATTCGGAACTCCAGATTTTCAAACTCTTGCTGCATCAGTGGGCCCGTTTCTTTGGAAATGTAGAGATCATTCTCCCCCAACAGATACAGACCCGGCGCATACGTTTTCGGCTTCGGTGGTGTTAGTTTCCGCGTGAAGAACCGGAAATTCTCACGGTAGTAGTTGATCGGGTACGTCATACCGTTTGGCTTGGAGAAGGTGTACTTGAACGCTTCGACCACTTCGGGCCCTCCGTGGTCCTTGAAGATCACCTTAAAGATGTGGAAGTCCATCATGCGTACGAAGAACTCTGGCAGCCAGGGCATTTGGTAGAAGAAGACGTACCTAGAATGGAAGGAGAGTTTCATAGAATTAGTCATTTGAATGAACGATCTAGAGGGTCTTACTCTTACCAAGACATTTTTAGCTGTTCTTTGTTGGTGGAGAAAAGCTTTCGCACTACCTTCTGCGATGGACCATCCATCATGATGTATCGCTCGATCATGTCCATGTGTTTCGTGATAAAGTGCCATCCAATCACTGCACCCCAGTCGTGTGCAACGAGAGTAAACTTTTGGCGCCCTAGAGAGAAGGAAGGAGTATCACTGGATTAACGTCCAAGAAAACCTTGATCGATCTTGTAGTTGTTAAGCGATTTTACGATACATTTAACCTAGAACTCTAAAACTGTCTGTATCTATACGGTAGGTACCGTTTTAAAGATCGAGTAAGATCGTTGCACGTTCCTAAACCAACGTCTCACGACCTTGATGACGAACTTCGTATCGATTAAAGTACCATGCCGCTTGGGTAATCGATAGTTAAGTCAAGCAACCATCAGACATCCATCAACCTTATCGTTTGCAGTGCCTAACGTACTTCACGTCATCCACCGCTATTACGCATAGCCACACCGATTCGGCATTTAAAAAAGCTTCTGAAGGTGAAGGTTAAATCTATCAATTTTATCTCTTTGAGCTAATAAAAAGCGTTACGCTGCGCTTTAAACCCTTTCTTTGGTTGGCAATAAAGCCCCAACTCGGGAGGGATTTCGTAATGTTTGTACCCTTTCCGAGTGCAAGTTTGTCTAAGACGTTTTCTCCCAATTTTTGTGTCACTTATAATCGTAATTGCTAAACATGTGCTTGAAGGTGTCTTCAAAATTGTCACACCTTTCGGTGTAACCAGACACCCCAAAACTACCATGTGGTGTCCAATGCCGGTGTCTAAATAACGCAAACGAAAACAATAAATGAACATCAGCACTGTTGACAGTTGCATAATTGGCCTTCCTCAAATGCCGCCGCTAGGTACGCAGCACGTAAACAAACTCATCCCGATCGATTCAACTCGATCGCTGGCCGCCCGTCGGAACCATTTGTCACACCTAGCAGCTAACGCAACGCTGAATTTCACCACCAAAGAAGATGTCAGCTGTGTCAGCCATCAGCATAAGCGTGGGGACTAATGATCAGCGGAAGCAGCTGTGAACGGGTGCTACTATCTACGGTGCGCGTTATCTCGATTTCTCTCTTTTTTTTGTAGGTCCGAAAGCACTCATAATACGCCTGTCATGCAGGGTACTGTCGTGAACTTTGTACAAGGTATCGTCAATCACTTAGCACTTATTGGCAGCTACCGGGTGCACTGTACACAGCTCTT
Source organism: Anopheles maculipalpis (assembly GCF_943734695.1). Taxonomy (NCBI): domain Eukaryota; kingdom Metazoa; phylum Arthropoda; class Insecta; order Diptera; family Culicidae; genus Anopheles; species Anopheles maculipalpis. Next base: position 89,549,873 of record NC_064871.1, read on the forward strand.
ACCTAATGCTCGCACCAGACACCGTATGTCCTCTGTCATGTTGTCGATTCGGTAGGCATACCGGTACTCGGGTTTTTCGGTATCACCGTAACCACGCATATCCAACGCCACTACCCTGAGAAACGATGGGAGGAGGAAGTTCAATTAAAACGGACGCTAGATCTTTATCACTCCATCCGGATGCTTACCAATAATCTTTGGAGAACTCCTTCAACTGATGGCGCCACGAGTACCAAAATTCGGGAAATCCATGCACGAACAGCATGAGCGGTTTCGAACGATCCCCATTCTCGACGTAATGTATCCGGATGCCCTGCAAGTACACATCACCACCCGTGAGAGCTCTCTTTTCGAATCAAAAATCCCTCAAAAATCACACCTCAACTTACATTCGCATTCTGATACTTATCCACACCGTACTGGTGGTTCTTCAAACAATCCGGTGCTACCGGACGTTCCTTTTGCACCCAAAACTTCGTGTGCGGCTTCGTCACAAACAGCACCAGAATGCCGAAAAGTACGCGCAAACTGTAGAACAGACACAGCGCGTACGACACTACGAACTGTATCGATTCCCGGATGTAGTATTCCACCATCGTGAGATCGTGTTTTGGGGGATGAATGGATGCAGGTTCTACTCGCTCGCGCAAACGCGACCCGCTGATCTGTGTGCTGTACACGACGGATTTTGACGACGCACTGAATGAGCGTAGTACGGTGCCGATGTCTCACCTAACGAAAGCAACGCTGTGGTGGAGAGTTTGCGCGACGACCGTGTGCGATAAGCTGAGGTTGCCCGACCGCGTGTTCCAATGGGGGAAGAAGTGTAAGGGCGTACGCGCGCAGTGGAGCAAATTGGCGATGTACAGTGGAGCACAGCTGATGTGGGACATGTTATACTTTTTAACACTAGAACTACCGCGATTTTTTCGCGTGCAACTTTGCCGCGACCAGTCGAAATGACTGGTGGTTACGAAAAAAATATTTTTTTTTTATGATCTGAAAAACATTTTCATATTTCTTTGAGTTTGTTTACTTGGCTCAATGCGCATTTGATAGGTTGTTTCTTATACCAGCAATGGAAAATTCTCGAAAAGAACAAGTAAATTGTTTATCCTGTTGTGTTGCAACCTTGAAGATTGAAATCGTTTACAGCCAAATTATCAAAACATCAGCCTTGCTGCTCATATAATTGTTAAACGATATTTTGTTTCTTGTGTATCATACAGTTATACTGCAAGGAATACGTCTGTCGGTTATATATAATCACCTTTTTGTGAGCATTTTGCTTTCATACAAGCAGTTCATCGTTCCACAAACTACCAGTCAAAATGACTGGTTTGCGTAACGTAAGATTTATAATAAAAACATCAAACTCTAGCCTTGTATAAAATTCTTATATATTACAATTTTTTGTATAATTTGAATCCTCACTAAATTTCCCACGTGTGAATTATTCCATTCGTCACTGTGGCACTCCCAGTCACAGTCACAGACTCCACCAATGTAGTTTTTATCAAACGCTGCACTCTGGTTAATGGAAGGCAGATTCACGCCGTCATTCTTTGCTACCCGGCAAACGACAGTACCACTTCCATACTTCATCTTCTCCTTCCCGTCATCCGCCAACGGCCGGAATAATTACGATGCTCGCGGTCAGCAGCATCATACTCATGACGGAAAGATGAGTATGATTGTAATATCGTGACCTCACGTTAGAGATGCCTCAACGGTACATCGCGAATGCGGTAGTTAGTGGGCTAGGGCATCCGATCAGCTCCGAGCACACTTCTGATCGATGATCATTGCTGTTGGGCTAGAAAAAGTGAAAAATATGGCTGCAAAAAAGGCAGAATTTGCTTGGGTGAAATTGCTTTGTGGTTCGCCTGGCAAATTATTATCGAGAGAAGAAAGAAAGATGACTGTGGATCAAGCCGATCATATCGACGTAGATCATTCCTTTCTGTTCTCAACAAAAGTCAAAATCAATATTAACCTGATTGTGAAACTCCCACCGTACATACCTAGATAGAGAAATATTTCTGTGCAAATGTTGATTCTAAATGTATAAATATTGCTGTGTTTGTACAGTCTGTACGTTCTTTAATAATGATGTAATCATCATGCTCAGGGCTTATAGACGTTGATAGGGCTTCTGGTAACTGCATTGCTTGGGGGAGCGTTCAAAAAGAATTATATTTGCATAATTTGTTGCCATTTTGATTATATTGCAATACTTTTGAAATATTTATTTTCATACTTTAATCGTTCCGTTTAGCATCATTCTTCCACTCTTAAGATTGGATTTGTTTACCATCTGAAGCTTCTTCAGGTACGCTATAAACACATCCGAATCGAGTGGACCAATCTTTCGATCTAGTCGCTCCAATGCCCACCGGAACCCATCCTTACCGGTGGCAATGAACGATAGTGTCGCCACCTTATAAGTTGCCCTTCGATTCAATCGTTCATAGCTGATACCATCGCGCAAGTTACGCACCTCGATCGAGAGCACCCGTTCGTACGGTTTTCGATCGAGATCCGCCACTACGCGCAATCCCGAGACTTGGGCCACGTTTAATCGCTTAGCACTATCCAACACGAGCGAGTGCTCGATGATGTTCCATAGTGTGTCGCCCCGTAGCGTTAGCAGATCGACCGTGTTCGAGAATGGGCTCGCACCGATCGCTTCCTCGTTGGTAATAACTGTCGAATCAAATCCACAAAAAAAATATGTAACTGATTGTTCAAAATTTTAAATAGCTAAACAAATACTTACATCCTCTGGGTATTGGTGATCGGAAGTTACCAGCATTTATCACCGCTACCGGGTGGAAGGTTTCGTTGGTGTAGTAATCGGCGATCGCGTCCGCCACCAAGCTTCCCAAGTTACACTCACTAACACGGCAAGTGTTCTGTACAAGATCGACAGCCGTTTCAGCTATTTTGGTTGCTCCGTACGATGCTACCTGCTTGCGATAGGGTTCCAGAATTATTAACGCCCACCGGCTCTGCGGTATTCGGTCGGACAGATACACCGGGAATCCTTCCCAATGTTTAACTTCTCCTTCTTTGTTAAAATAGGCCGTCAAACGGCCTACGTACTTACCGTAAGCGTAGGCTTGCACAATTAGTATCTAAAATGTGATTCCTAACGCATTAGGAAATTGTACTTTCTCCCTAAATCGCATCACGTGACGCAGTTACCTTACGTCCATCCTTATTTGTCACAACTACTGGATAATCGCCCAAAATTTTATCAAGTTTACTGTGCGGCATGCTGGAACCGTTCGGGAAAAGAAACGAATGTGAATGTCCCCCAATGATCACATCCACATGGTCGCCCGCCTCTTCCGCGATCTGTTTATCCACCTCCAGCCCGCAGTGGGACAGCACCAGTATGATGTTCACGCCTCGTTGCTTTAGAGCTTGCGATTCCGTGCGCACCGTGTCAATAGAATTGGCAAATGTGATGCTTTCAGTGTTGGAGAGTTCCTGCAAAACAAAGGTAGGGTAACTTCGGAAGACATCTCTTAGCATCTATATATGAAGCAAATAACTCACATGTGTTGTATCAGCTATCACCCCAATAACGCCTATCGAACGTCCACCCCGCTCAAGTATCACCGAACGTGGTAAATCAGGGAAAGGATCTTTCGATCGGATTAAATTCGATGCTACGGTTGGAATCTTTTCGGTTGCTAGTGCCTTCAGATAGGGTCTTAATCCATTCAACCCATCATCAAACTCATGGTTTCCGAGTGTCTATCAAACAGGTCGGAGATTAACACTCTTGTAGGAACATTGTTGCCGATCATTTACAGCAAAAGCTTACCATCGCATCTGGATGCAGTAGTTGCATGAACCGAGCCACTACCTTCCACCGGTGATAGTTGTACCAGATCGTACCTTGATAATTGTCACCGACATTAAAGAAGAGTGGATTTGGGTGCGTCTTTTTCAGCTTTCGTACGATGTGAAACACGCGCGCTATACCGGCAATGCACGTATCACCCTCACTCGCTTTACACTTCGACGATCTCTCTGAAGTTTCCGCAAATCTGGTATGAAATCAGTGGTCTCATCATTAAGGGGTTCTCGCGATTTGAGCGATCGTCTCATAATTTACCTTGCATGAAGATCGTTCATATGTATGATCGTAAGTGGAAACAGATTGTTCAGCTTACCAAGATTGCTTGGCAAATTATCCGTCCCATGACACTGCCACGCTAGTATGGCCCACAGTACCGTGGTCGTCGTCACACTGATCAGCATTGCTTTCCCCAATTACTATGCGCCCCTCGGTGTCGATTATTACCCTCTCCTTTTGCGGTGTGAACGCTTTATATACTAAACCGCTGCTTCACATCAAGTGAACGATCGTACAAATGTGGAAAACTCTGTTTACCCGTGGTAAATAGTCATCGCTCACTACCCTTCAACGAGTGCCATTCCATAATCAATTAGTCGACAAACAGTGCCGCTTCTTAATGTATGTGAGCGCGATTGTCTCGCGTGCGACAGGTCGATCAGTGCATCGCACGAATTCTTGGCGCATCAAATACCGAAAGGGGTTACGTTTGGGGTGCGTGATTCAACCATGATTGGCCACACCACATGGTTTGGAGCCATATAAATCCATCGGATGGGCCTTACCGGCCGGTATCACTACGTAATGGATCAATTAGTGATCGGTTGTGTGCGGCGTGTGGTGCTCGTTTGTGGAAAATTCTTGCTCCGGATACTCCGCTGGCTGAGCATATCGTACTGGATTCCCGCACCGAGACCCGACCCACCTGATGCGCTTAACAGCAGCAAATGGGGTACTCATCGGTACATCAAAATTCATGTAAGTCTCATCGCCGTAGAATCCTCATCGCAGAACTATTAGTGATATTGAGCCTCATGTCTCAACAGGACATAAAGCTACACTACGTGGAGAAAGGATCCAGTAGCAAACCGTTGATGCTGTTCCTGCACGGTTTGCCTGATTTCTGGTACAGCTGGCGTTATCAGATGCACGAGTTTTCCCAAGACTACTGGACCGTAGCACTCGATCTTCCCGGTTTCGGTCGTTCAGAACCACCCATCTACAGTATCACGTACAAGGTAAACAATCTGGCACGAATCGTCTGTTCGCTCATCAACGCCCTTGGGAAATCAGATTGCATTCTGATCGGTAACGGTGCTGGAGCAATACTTGGTTGGCACCTTGTGAACCAGTTCCCCGAGAAGGTGTCCAAGTACGTGATGCTCGGAGCACCCTCAGAAGCCGTACTGCAGCAGCTGTATGATCGTGGTGCGATACCACTGGGAACGTTACTTAAAGCTGGATTCCTTTCCTGCCGAGCAGACATTCTAAAGTATCTAGCTCGTGCTGACGATTATTCGTTGTTTGATGATCTGCTCGGTGCAAATTCCAAACCACAAGACCTGGAAGCGTACAAGTACACGTTCGCTCAGCGAACCGCACTAGAGCGAGCGTTGCTAGCTTTTCGAGAGAACTTTGTCGACTTTTTCCTGGAGCAGTATGAATTCCGCGTACGCAAATCGTCCAACACACCGGGACTGTTTCTGTTTGGTGAAAAGTTTTGCTCAATCGATCCGGAAGAATACGTGCCCTTGCTCGTGCACATGTATCGTCCGTTGGAGACACGCTTCATACCACGGGTGGGTCACTTTATGCATCAAGATAATCCTAAAATGGTGAGCAAAATTATATCCGAATTTCTTCGAGAACACACGAATCGACCTAAACGATCGATTGTGGACGCACCGGCAAGGCAAATATTGGTGAAGGACGTGTGTGATAATTGTTATGGAAAGGAGCACAGCAAACCGGGAGTGGCGCACCATGATGAGTGCGCTAATAATTGTGACGGTCAGGAGCATAGACATATTTTCACTAAAGTAAAAGTTCCTATCAGTTCGTGAGTTGAAAAAAAAAATAGACAAATAAACATACTCAACAGGTGCTTTATTCCGTGATTTGCCTCTACCGTCTAGTGTCCAAACAACGCTTCTACCAAACAAAAAAAAACCTTCACTCGTCTACGGTCTACTCCTCATCGTGCAGTTGCCGCAAAATTAGCATCTGTTCCTGCTCGCGAATAGTTTCACGCGTCTGCAACGATCGCTGGCGCCACAAGCGTGCAGCACGCAGCAGGTGTTGCGGATCATCATCCGTTCCGGTGGTGGAGTCCGGTGGTCTTTGCTGTGCTGCACTGGCGTGACGTGACGATTCACCCTGACCCGCCACACCGATTACACCCAGCTCAAGGTCGACCGCTTTCTGGGGCAAACGTTCGGGAAAATCTTTCGAAAAGGACGAATCCGAACTGCTAACGCTCGAGCAGGATGTAGATTCGCCCCAGGCAGTTCGCTGGCGGCGCCGACGGCGTGCTTTGGTGATGACACTTCCGACCACTGGTTCGCCGGACGTGAGTTGGGCTTTTATCTTAACTGGATCTGATGGGAAGGATAAGAACGAGTGTCATAAGTTTGCTGGATATTGCATAGATCCTGGTTGGAATCTTACCAGCGGTAGATGGGCGTTGCTGTTCCAGCAACTCCACTGTGACACGTCTTTCCACCGAGGCCGTCGTTGGACGACGCATTGCTACTGTCTCGTTCATTGACGCTACCCTACCATCCCATCGGCCGCGCTGAACATCCTCAATACTTCCAGAACTCGACGAACGATAATCCGAGCTGGATAGGTCCGTATCATCGCTTGTAACCTCGCGGCACTGTGTCTCGTTGAGGCAGCGCAGCTGGGGAATATTTGTCCGAAGCACGTGCCAAAAGGAAGGATCTTCTGAGACAAAGTTTTCCCTCAGGTCCAACACCTCGAGCTTTTCGCACAGTGCCAGAAAGGTTACACTGCCCAAGTCTGTTATCCGATTGCTGGGATCGGGACAAGAAATTTAAGTTCCAATAATTCCACAAATTGCACCGCAATCTGGCCACTTACCCCTTTAGGCTAATTTTCTTGATATTGATCAAATTCGAGCACGGGCCTACTTCTTCAATAAGATTGTAGTCCGCAACGAGTTCCTCGAGCGATTCCAGCCCTGTTGTTCCGTCCAAGTGCTTTAGGCTGCATCGGGATACGTTCAGGTAGCGCAGAAACGTCATATCACATCCAAGATCGCGCAAGGTCATCACAATGCTTCCCTCGAGTATGAGCGATCGTAGCTGTGGTATAAAGCACGGTATTCGCTGCAAGCTGGTCATGTGCGAGATGACTTTCAGCTTTATCTCGTGCACTGTCGCAAGGTCCTGCGTTCCGGCTGCCTGTCGCTACAGATAAATCATTACCATTAGCTAGACTCGCACACAAACCCTGTTTACGCCACCTCTTAAGCAGCTTACCAGCAGTTCCTCAATCGTAGGTTCGGCAGGAATTACGATCGGGAAGTATCTTTGCGGTGCCGGGACAAAGGAAGGTTCCAGTGGTGCAATACGGGCCACCGGGCGATTACGTGTAGCATTCAGCATGTTTCTTATAGCGACAAAATGCCCACCACCACCACCATCGGGAGGTCCATTTTCTTGCAGCTCACCCACGGACGGCTGACGAGATCTTGGTGCCGACGAGGATGAGGACGCTGGACGCTGATACTCATCCAGCGGGATCTGTTCCTCTGGCATGCTGGGATAACTTTTACGCGAAACAAAAAACGCACCAAACTGCTCCTCGAGTCTACCTAACCTGGAACATTCTGTTGGGAAAAAAGGACACGGACCCTCAACACGAACTAAACAACCGTTTGCTTGTTACCATGGGAATGTATTGCTGCTCGTTGGGGTGTCGGCAAACTGGCAAGGAGGAATTGATTTGTAGAGGGTTTTTTTTATGTGCTGGTGTCCTTTTGCTTCCTTCCCTGGGTATCTGCACCGCTTTCGGTGGGTCGTGTATATAAACAGCGTAAATATTGTGCACGTTTTGTCCTTGAACTAAACACAGAAGCAATTGCTTGGTTTCGTAGTCTCGTTTTTTTTTTTGCAGCTGAGTGTACTTCCTTTGTGAAGTGTCTTGGATCAATTGTACTATTCAATTACGCCATTTGCTTGGTTTTGTTCTACAAAAATGATGTTCAAGCGTTCTACCATTTCGATTGTAATTGGTGACTAATATTGGAATATTTTTCCCATAACTAATAAGCAAAATAATTCTACCTCATCACGCTGTTGGGTGTACACCTCGAGTATTTTAAAGTAACAGATCAAATGATCTTCTGCTTCGCGACCTAAAGACATACTAGGTCATTCTGGCCATCGATTGACGTATTACACCTGCTGATACCACTTACTTAGCTAGTCCGTCCTCAAAACTAATACCGTAGAAATTAACTAATACCGTAATAAAAACCGATATAAAAATCTGTACGTAGAACTGTCCTTTGTGCAGAGGCAGATCTTCCTAAGATAAATGGATGGAGCGGCCGCGTGGGCCCTCGGCTAGAAAAGAGCCCCGAGCTGAAGACCAAAACGAATTGATTATTGTAAATACTGGCAGATATGATGGATTGGTTACCGTTTGTTGCCTCGAGAGGGACCCCCCTCCCCCTCCATCTCTCCCTTCTCTCTGAACATTGAACGAAATGAAAGTCCCGGGCCTGGCCTAGCCTGTGATGTGATTGAATATCACCTCTCCGGTCGCATCTAAAGGCCTCAACGTCATTTCCGCTTAGGGCCTCAGATGGACTATATCCGCCTTTGCCTATATGTATGCAGGTGATCGTACCAAAATTTTATCTAATTTAAGTCATAATCTCTACGCAATCTTAAAATGATCACCAGTCATCTACATGGATGGAAAGTAAGTAAGTGAACCTCATTAACTCATCGGAACATCCTCACATGCATGAGTCATTATTATCCAATAAATACTACATTGAGCCACGCATAAACAAATAGTCTTCGTAGTAAAACACTAATATAATTATTGCATCCGTGTGTAACACATTTTAACAGCTTGTTACATATTCATATGCATCGTCCCATCGACTCCGGGGCCAATTATTGCTTCGTACAAGTAAGGCCCGGTGCATCCCATGACATCCTGCATGAGGGTTGCATGTAGATAATGATGGTTGATCCCTGGCACGTGACACGTGTGGTACTACTGCGCGTCCAGGTAAAGGGGGAAAACAATGGTTTTTCCATAACGTACCACTGACACAGTTCTAGACGTTTCGTCTCTCTCAGCTCCATAGGAGTTGAGGCATAATTTGCTTCTTCGTATCAATGGCTGCGTGCAGTTTGTATCGCAACAAATTAACCATAATCCAAAGCAAATCTAAATGCATCGAAACAAAAAAGACAGAAGGACTGCCAAGAACACGAGCCACGAAATCAATACACAATTCCATCGGAATGCATTCTGATAAGATCGTGTGGCTATCATCAGGGAGAGTGCACCTCGGGGGTTTTTATCCTTGCTTTCTCGATACTAGTGATGGAATCATTAGCTGACCTTGGAGGATTCCAGCCAGGTGAACTAGCAATAATTCAAAATTACTTTCAGCAGACAAATGTGTAGTGTACAGAAATTATAAAATTTACTTCAACATGAGTTTAGACTGAATAAATCATACTTGGATGTAAAAGCATGATCGTCAGGATATTTTGTGTGGACCCCGAATCGATATAATGTTGCGTATCATGCAGTGGATCTCGGAAACTCGGTACACCCAACTCGGAGCGTGGCTGCCAACGGCTGCCCTATGACCCGCTCCCGTTGGCACAGGTGCGATCGAAATGGTTCAATAAATAAAATTATTATGAAATTATTCTTCCCAATCAGCGTCCTCCGAGCAGCGGAAAGGTGGACAAACAAAACGGCCCCCGGGGGTCCCGGGGGTAGGTCCTTTCCTGACCCTGATTTTTGTGCCCAGGGTGGTATGGTATGGCAGCCAGCCTTTATTTTTTTGTCCGGCAATCCCGATCGCATGCGATACGACATCGCGTCGCTAAACAACAGTCAATCGGTGACTTTCGACGAGTGCGAACACGCCAACTCACACGCCCAGGTCGCCAACCAGTCCTGGGAGTTGCTCACACGGCCACAGAACCATCTGAACCGTCCGGCTGGTGGGGTCGCCGCACGCTTGCTGAAAAACAGCTCGGGCGAGGAATTTTTCGGTTTTTTTTTTTTTTACTTTATGTGTCCCGCCGTTGCTTAGTTTTTGTGTTGAGTTCTTCGTTAAGTGGGGACTTTTTTTTTCTTTTGCTTTTCCGTTTTTGAAGGTTCTCGCATCGTAGCCCTGTTTCCCACCGTCGATCCATTTTCTTTCTTTATTATCCTGTGTTTTCCACTGCTTAGAATCAACTTTCTTTTTCTAGCCCATTTCATCGTGTTGCGTTTGTATCCTTCTGTCGCGTTCGTTTGGCGCTTGCTATCCGTGCTGTACGTTAAACTCCTCGCAGAGCCTAGTACACCCAGCAGAGAGCTTACTCGGTGAAGAAAATGTGCCACATGTGTCCCAATTCGTTACAATGCGTTTCATTAAACTGAAAAGCAGATTTTACTGTGGCGAGCGATTCTATGCACCGGCCAAGGGCGATGGGCGCATAATTGGTATAACATTAACATGGGCTTTGTTGGTGATCTTGTTGGTGGTGTTTCGCCCGGTGGCCGATGCTCAGGGCGTACTGGTGCCGGTCGAATCGGATGGCAACGAGACGTCCGAGTACTACCATCTCGAGATGGGAGCTAGTGCGGAAGTGAAGGAACGCGAAATGCAGGAACTGCGCCAAAAGCTGGCCGGTACAACGTTGCGTGTCACCACACTTCAGGTTAGTGTGCTGTGCAAGTGTGTGGTCTGTTTCATGATGCTGGAAATAAGCCCACCTGGTAGTATCGTGTTGCCGGAAGTTTTTCTGGATAAGAAGGGAGTCAATGATCGTTTGATTGGGGATATCCAACTGGTAAAACTAGGATATTTAGGAACAACGGCGCTGGTCTGTCTAATGGTAGGTTTTCAAATCCCACCTGCCCCTGTAGTGAGGACTTACTATCCTATTGAGATATAGGGCAGCCAGCTCTGGTGCCTTTTGGTAAGATATACTAGACATCTCCGGCATTTTGATTACATTTTCCAATTTTTACATCGAATCCTTAGAGCAATTCGTCCGGATTTTGTCACAGTCACAGTTGGATTGGATTGGATGCCAGTTCAGTCGTGCTCATCCTCCAAACTGCATTAGACTTGCGATCCTCTTGAGGCTTAAAGACCATTCTAACAGAACTTGCCGACAAATTGTACATGTCGTTCGAAGTTTACTGATTAAAAATCTCTCACTGTTTCTCTCTTACCCACCCCAAAACAGGACTGGCCCCTTAGCTACACGGTTAAAATCAACGGCACGTACATCGGTGCCGGTGTTGCCTTCGATCTGCTCGAGTTCCTGATGGAAAAGTTCAACTTCACCTACGAGCTGGTAATGCCGGAGCAAAACATTGTCGGCTCATCGAACGATATGGCCGGCAGTGTGCTGCAACTGCTATCGAACGGATCAGCCGACATAGCGGTCGCCTTTCTGCCGATCTTGGCGGACGCCCGTCAGCACATCCGCTACTCGACCGGGCTAGACGAGGGCGAATGGATCATGATCATGGTGCGTCCGATGGAATCGGCTAGCGGATCCGGTCTGCTTGCACCGTTCAATCGGGATGTTTGGATATTGATTCTGCTCTCGCTGCTTGCTGTTGGGCCGATCATCTACGGTTTGCTGATACTACGCCACCGGCTTACGAAGGACAAGGAGCAGGTCATCTACAGCTTACCGCACTGCGTTTGGTTCGTGTACGGTGCGCTGATGAAGCAGGGCAGTACCCTATCGCCGACGGGAGGTAAGGAATAGTTCGTGTGGTACAGCAACAGGCATGATGTGTAAGCTATTTAAGGTCATTTCTGTCCTCGGGCCTCCCCGATTGATTTGTATCGATTACCACGTGCCTTTCAATGGTTGCAGTTTCACGTAAAACACCATCAATATTATAAACTGTAAACAGTGGCTACGAAGGCACAAGACGATTGCAGTGTACACCTTTGAACCTTTGGATCTATCGCTCGATTGTGTAAGCAAACGGTAATGAAGATTTGCAGAAGTCAAGCAATTGAACGTTGAACGTACGTCCGATTGTGAGTGAAGGGGCATGATTATTTTATGATGTTGCCAACACTGATGCCGATCGCACAAGGGTAATTTGGAATTATGAACGTCTCACCACCGATGCAATGTTCGAGAAATCAGGAAGACCTATCTCAAACTGATCGGAAGAACATGGCTATCGTCAAATGTTTAACAATATTTTCCTTACTGTCTTCCACAGATTCTACCCGTATTCTGTTCGCAAGCTGGTGGATATTCATCACAATCCTAACCTCCTTCTACACGGCCAATCTAACCGCCTTCCTCACCCTGTCCAAGTTTACGCTCCCAATCAACAACGCAGAGGACATCCGGCGAAAGGAGAAACAGTTTGTAACTATCCGTGGCGGTGCCGTGGAGTATGCAATCAAAAATGTAAGTCAGTTTATCAATATTCCAGCAGCGAAGAAGTTACAAAGAGGGTGTCTATGGTTAAGATCTTTAATTGTTCCATCGCGCACGTCACGTGCCACGAAACCTCAGGTTGGCGTGTGGGAATAGGGGGTTTTCGTATGTGCGCTGAAGTACTCAATAATGCATTGAAGAGTAAACCTATCACGAAAATAACGCGCTCAGAGGGCACTGCCAGAGATGGGGTACGTTGAGCGAATGGTACCGAAAAATTACGTTTTGATTAATGATTACCTACAACCGACCGAATTACTAATGTATGTCCTAAACCCACTAGACACGCCGCCGGTCATTGGACAGGTGTGAAAACAAATCATTCGGTAACCCTAAACGCCCTCTACACTGTTGTCTCAAGTCTCATTAGACCAGGCAGATTTATTGATACCCATTATTGGTGCCTAATCACGCACTCTTTTGATTTTGGCTGCAGCGCGATGAAACATTGAACGCCCTGAGCGTGCTGGTCGACAAGCGGCTGGTAGACTTCACCACCAACGTTAACGACAGTGACACGCTGGCAGACAAGGTGGCTAAACATAACTACGTGTTCGTCCGTGACCGACCCGCTATCGATCACATGATCTACGCGGACTATCTGGTGAGGCGTAAGATTAACACACTCGTCGAACGGTTGCATTGTCCGTACGCGACCGCCACCACACCGTTCTTGAAGCGCAACCGTGCCTTTGGATATCCACTCACCACCGAATGGAACCGTATCTTTGATCCGGAGTACGTATGCGTCGGTGGGGTGCTTCGTTGAAATTGAAATACTTAACCTACCTTGCTTACTAACCAAACAGGTTGCTCAAAATGGTGGAAGGTGGCATCGTCAAGTACAAGCTGCACGATCGTCTGCCAAAAGCCGAAATCTGTCCCCAGAATTTGGGCGGTACGGAGCGTCAGCTGAAGAACCGTGATCTCGTCATGACATACTTCGTCATGGTGACCGGGTTCGTCACCTCGATCGTAGTTTTCGTGACCGAACTTGGATTCCGCTACCTAAACCAACGCAAACTGAACGATCAGCTGCAGCTTCAGCAACAAACCTCCAAAAAGCTCCCGACCGAGCGCATCTCCTATCTGGGCAAACAGTTTACTGCCGGAGATTCACCGCCGCCACCGTACGCGGAAATATTTAGCCGCCATCAGCTCGGTGTGCTTGGTAGCGAGCGGACAGGGAAGCTGTTCGGCGATGACGGTAGTGGCCATCCGGGGAAGGGTACTGGAAATCGGCAGATGATCAACGGTCGGGATTATATGGTGGTGCGGGAGAAGAATGGGCTCGGTTCTCGGTTGATCCCGATGCGTGCCCCATCGGCGGCCATCTTTCACTATACGTATGCCAATTGAGAGTGTTGTCTTTTGACAATCATCAGCAACGTTGGTGCTGATGTGGCAGGAAATATTATTATTTAATCGTGTGGAAGTATGTGGGTGCTTTTATTTTTGTTTAGTTTAACAAGTTTAAAAGTAATAAGTTGTTGAAGAAATTTTCGTTAATAACTTCGGAACAAAGTGATACAATACGCACTATTCCATGCAGTTCTTTCCTCTTGTTTGATTTGTTTGAAAACAATATTACATAAATAATACTCAACAAGAAATACCCATTTACACCACCTTTACGCACTATTGTGTGACAAATCGCACATCAGTAAACACATAAAGAAAATGGCAAAACAGCAGTAAAACTAGCTCAAACGAAGGTTTTCTCGCACCATTTGCTCACTAAAAAACCACATCGTGTGAAGTTTAGCAATTTGTTATATGAAGGTACAATTATCTTATATCTATATCCCCAAGTGCGCCATCATTTGCATTCTTAATCTTGCATATGTATCCAAAAAGGATACCAAAAATACAAAAAAAAGAAAGCGTTTTGGAAGTATAGCAGTAGCGGATTCGAGCAATTTTGCTAATAGATGATTAAAAATAGCTCTGAGTACAATAATATTCAATCAAAGTGACATTGGTAACGATTGTGAGGAAAGCGACAGTATTATGGAATTGTGCGTATTTTATCCCCATCGTAGACAAACTTAAGTTTATCTAATGTATTTAAATTTCACTATAATTTTAAGTTCAGCACACACATACCAATACCGGAAAGACAGTATTACATCACACACACCAAACATCACAAATTTCAAGAAAGGAACTAAAATTTAATTTAAAAACTTTTGCTCTGTTGCACAAACTATTCCTGTACCAAAGTTAAGTTTTATTGAAAAAGAAAGTTTCGCAATAAAGTTCATTTCCTTTTACGATTGTCCTTCTATCCAAAATGTGTTTTGTTTTCGTGTTTTCTTTTTTGAATTGTACTTAAGATTATTATGAACCCCCTCCCCACACGCATCAAAGCCGATCCCCATGGTTTGTCCTTCATGTTTCCATTCAAAATGCGATCATACCTAGAGTGGAGCATTGCTACCGAATGCAGAACACAAAATATCACAGGACCTGGACCACTGTGTGCGCCCGGATGTATTTCACACGCGCGCGCGTGCAGTTCTTTTTTTCTTACAGTCCGAACAGCGATTTCAAATCGTCCATCGTAAGCTTGCTGCCCTTGTTTACTGTACCGGTCAGGACGCCGTCCGCGATGCTGAGCTTGTGCTGCTGAAGGGCGTGAATTTTTTGCTCCACTGTTTCTGCACACATAAATCTAGATAACACGAAATCGGAAAGGGAAATCCGTTTTATTAGTATGTGTATTTGCTATGTAGAGACATTCCACTTTCAAATACTTACTTCCAAATGTAAACGGATTTCGTTTGACCAACGCGATAAATTCGATCCTGTGCTTGTGCTTCGAGCTGCGGATTCCAGTGAGGATCTAGCAGAAAGAGATGGTTCGCACCGACGAGATTCAATCCGACACCTCCGGCGGTCAGGGAAAGAAGCATGATCTGGGGTTTTTTTTGAGTAAAAGAAAAAAAGATTAAATTATTAATAATGCATTTAAAAAACTTTACAACATATTAGCAAGTAACATAAATCGTTTGTCTATAAAATATGCTTCACTTTATTGCTTCAAGCCAACTATCGAGTACAAAAACATTCACTGTACATATCTATTTCTTCTTTTTCGGAACATTTTCCATCTCCATCATCGCTTCATGGTCCTTTTCCATCTGCTTCGAACGACGCCTTCCGAGCGGGGTTTTGCACCACCAATAAAGGAATGCTTCCTCTTCTTCCTTGTACACCGGTTCCAGTGCACTGGTAAAAGAGAAAACAAATTTAATACGTTTTTTTTTTTTGGTCTGAAAAGTTGGCAACACAAACTCTTACCTCAGCGCATTGATCAACTCCAAATGCGTCAAAGGGTGCACCCTGAGCTGCAGCATCCGTTTACAGGTAATTACCTCCCGAATGCATCGCACTACCGATCCGATTGTATAGCCATCGGATATTTTTGCCATTGCCCCGGTATCAAACTGACGATGTACGCCACTGTAATGGCTGAGTAGTTCCTTCCACGCGAACGATAGCGCTCCATAGTCTGGCCTCGGAATATAGATGAACCGCTGGTACGTCTGTACCATCAATTTCATATCCCCTTCCCACGGACAGTCCGAAGTACCGATCAGCATTATCCGATCCTCGGGCTGTATGTTCTTCACCAACTTCGGCAGATCCTTCTTCAAACGCTTCGGATCGGTACGATCCGTTTTGGGAATTTTCTTCATAAAAGGTTTCTCCGCATCACCAAAGTAAATCACGGATGGTTGCAGCAAGCGGGACACTTTCGAGATCAGATGCATCAACATAATGAGGCCCGATTTGCCCGGATATTTCCCCACAATGTTCGGTGGACTGATATCAAACAATACCGAACCCGTTTCGGTACAGATCGCGTGCACTAGCGAGGTTTTGCCCGATCCTTTCGGACCGGCAATAAGCAACGATTTAATGCACGGTCCAAAGTTACGTATTGTTTCCGAGCCGAGCGGTAGAATGCAGTACTGTTTGATCAACTGCCGCACATCACCAGGTGATGGATTGAGAGCACTTCGTGCGGCGTAGCTTAAATCTCCAACGTACGCTTTGATCGGTGTTTCCGGATACTTCTTAATGATTCCATTTGTAACGAGCTCCTCAAACAGGGATTCCGTCGTCCGATCGGGCGTTAGATCTTTGTCTTTCTTTTTCTTTCCCTTCTTACCACTACGACGCGCTTTCTTGCTACTCTTCTTTAGCTTCTTTCCACCACGATCTCGCTCGAGCGCGATCTGCAACAGTTCCAGCTCTTGGCGCATGATTTCATCGACAATTCGCCGAAGTTCAGCTTCCACATCGGCGTACTTCTCCTCGTATATCATATCGTCATAGTACGTTTGGCGAAGGTTCTGGGATTCGTCCTTGCCTTTCCAAACTTCCGTGTACTCCTCTATGCCACTCTTAATCTCCGGCAGAAAGGAAGATTGCATCGGTTTAAAGGCTTTATCTAAACCCTCCTCCAACGACAGTTCTCCCGGTTTCTTCTGCGCTAGCTTCTCCTTTCCACTTCCCTTCAGTTTCGATTCTCTCGACGATAATACCGACGAGCGACTCATTTCACTCTCCGTGCCCTGGCGACTTAGCAAATGTCTTGATCCACCAGCCTCCTCCGACGGGAAGTCGGGCAATCGCCCGGTGCGTTTCTGATACTCCTTAAACCATGTTCGAATTTCGTCCGCAATGTCCTCCGTCATGGCGGCTCCCTGCTTCACACTAATCTCCTCCTTCACGCGCACCAACGAACGTTCGTAATCGTCCTGAAACGTTTTCTGCTGCTTGTAGCGAAATTGCTTCAAATCTTCCAACTCATCCACCGCCGTACGGGCAGATGTCACCGGCGCCGGTACCATGCCGATCAGTATCATCTCTTCCATCTTCTTCCGGCGTGTCTGGCGGCGGGTGGCGTACCCACGCCACACTTTTTGAATTTTCATCGCCGCATTCAATCCCGTCGTTGATTTATCGCGGCTACTGTCCGGCTTACCTTTTTCCTTCAAAATTTTCAGCTCCTTCATAAACTGTGCCCTAAGCCGACCCTGACGGGCACGTTCGTGCGTTTGAATGATCCGAATCGCTTCCAGCTCGCTCAGCTCTTCCTCCACCACTTCTTCGTCGAGTGCACCGATTTTCTTCAGAATGTCGTCCATAAACTTCTTCCGCTCATTCAGCTGCTCTTCACGCTCGCGTCGAAAGTATCGCGGAACGTTCACCTCCATGCTGAGCGGCGTAAGGCCAAGCTTCTCCACAATCGTATCGTTGTAGCTGAACTCGGTCATGTCGATGATGACCAGATCGTGCTTCAGCTCCAGCATTCGACCGAGACAGTTGTCCAGCAGCTTGCGGATCAGTATCCTCTTCTGCGGTTGCACGATCTGATCGTAGATCTCCTCTAGACGATTCGAAATCACCAGATAGCGAAGATACAGCTCAAAGACTTGTCCCTGGATTTCGCCTCGGTCGTGCTGTGCTTCGATTGCTTGATATTCGAAATCATTCACTGCTAACTTTTCGAGATCTTTTTGTGCTCCTGTCCAGAGCAAGTTAAATGTACGGTTCGACATTTTTCGGCTTTATTAACGTAAGCGACACTCAAGAACTGATTATTTTACACTGAGAACTTGACACTTTTAACTGATATCCTTGAGGAATATTGACAATATGTAAACAGGGAAGCGTTGCTATGCAACAAATGTAAACGTTGCTGGGGTAGATGCAGCGCTGTTCAACAGGTGAGCAGCATTATTTACAACATTTACAGGGATTTTATTTATCAAGGCACCATGGCACTAGCAGATATTTGCTAAATAATTATGCACTGAAGCATAAACGAATCTCGGCCAGGATTTAAATCTCGATTGAAACAGAAATTAAAGTCAACGAAATCCATCAATCAGAGAAGGCATCTTCCGCCTTCTGCCTAGCTATAACGTCTCAAACAAAAAGTTGCTAAACCATTTAATCCCAGTAGGGAATGAATAAGAGTGAATTCATTCCTTGCAGAGAATCATTATTCTCATGACTGCCAGAAAGGATAGCAGAGAGGAAAAAAAACCCCAATAAATAAACTATCATTTGATCCTGTTTTGTAAAACCCTGCCGTTTTGTTGAGAAATTTTAAATCGCACTAACCTTCGCCTTTCCGGATGGTTTGTTAAACGCCAGCACAATATCATTTCGCAGCTTTACCGGCACCTTGCCCGTCAGAGACACAAACGCAACATTCCGAGCCGCGAGATGCGTACCCAAAATGTCCAACATGCTCGTCCACTGCGAAACAATGATCGCCTTATCGTCGGTGTGGAAAATTTTCTCCTCCAGCAGCTCCATCGTCTTTTCAATCTTCGAGCTAGCACGATCGAGACGGAAGATCGGGTTCGTTTTAAGCATCAGCTTAGAGGCCGCCCTTGCCACACCTTCCGGTTGATCAAACTCTTCCGAAAGATTCAAAGAAACATCCTCCCGATCCGTACCACCGTTCGCTAGCTTTGCTTCGTGTTCCGCTATTACGTCGTTCAGCTTCAGCTTGTTTAGCTGCCCTAGCAAATCCACCTCACTGTTGCGGCCTGCATCTTCCCCATCGGAAAGTTCCAGATTGCCCTGATCGTCGTCCGTTAGCATCTCGTGGATTAGCCCCGGATGACAGCAAATTTGTCGCAGGCGAAGCAACAGCACCAAAATTTGATGCTGCTTAACCTCCGTGCCATCGTGACGATCGTGTATGCTTTTTAGCTTTTGATGCACCTTATCGAATGCGTGATTTGGACCACCGCGTTGGGTAAAGGTAGGACGCTTGTTCCCGTACCCATAGTTCATCGCATGCTCCTTCTCTGCCCGCTGATGCAAAAACTGTGCGAACAAATTCTTCGAGTACATCAGCACCTTCTGGTACACGTTCATTTCGTCCTTTTCCAGCTCTACCTCAATCACCTCGATCGTTTTGTTCGGCAAACTGGTAAGAGCGCCACGCTCCTGTAGCTGCTTCTTCGTACGCCGCAGCATGATCGATTTCATGATCGTATTCAAGCGCATTGCACCGCCGGCCGTTTTGTTGTCGATCCAGCGCTTCCAGTGCACCAGGTCGTTGAACGGTGTGCAGCGCAGAAACTTCATCAGCGCGTACACGTCCATCTCCTTGTTCTGGATCGGCGTACCGGTCAGCAACCAACGGTACCGTCCCTTCAGTCCACAGCACGATTCGGACATGTTGCTCTTGTGGTTGCGGATCACGTGCGCTTCGTCCAGTATGATGCGCTCCCAGTTGACGCCATACACCCCATCTCCGCCCCTTGCCGAGACCTTACTTTCGCGCGATACAATATTGTACGTCGTAATGACTACATCGTACTTTGCCAGATGCCGTGGTTTCGATTCGCGCTGTGTCCCGTGATGCACACAGACGGACAAACTGTTGCGCTTGACGCGATTCGTTATCTCGCCCTCCCACTGGCGCATCAACGATGCAGGACACACGATTAGTGTCCCACCCGCATAATAGTCCTTGCGTCCTTTGCTCTTCCAGCTTCCACCGTTTAACGGTTGCTGATTTTCCTGCTCTTCGTCGTTCTCGCTGTCGCTTTCCCGCTGCTCCAGCTGTTCACCCTCCGGGTCCAGTTCGGCCGATTTCAGCACCAGCGAGATCATACTCAGCGTCTTACCGAGACCCATATCATCGGCAAGTATACCACCGCGAGGTTTTTGTGTTTCGCGCCACAACATCCAGGCCAGTGCATGCCGCTGATGATCCATCAGCTCGATTCTGAGTAGTTTCGGTGGATCGGCAAGCGTATCCTCGGTCGGGCAGGTTTCGATCGACTTGTGCAACGTTGCCAAACGGTCCATCGTGAGTAGCTTTTGGTTTTCGAACGTTGCGATGCCTTGCTTACCCGTGTGGCGCGGTTGAATATCGTCCGTCGTTTTCTTGATCGTGTCCCACGGTATATATTCACCACGTTGTACGCCACCTCCACCGGCATTGCTATCCGCGCTAGTATTACGCGAATTTTCACCACCCTGTCGGGGTAGATCAATGTTTTGCTGTATCGTTCGCTTCACACCCTTGCTCGGGGTGGCTCGGGTCATTTCTATGTCCTTCGCTAGTTCGAAAATTTGACCCTTTATCTCGGCCAAACGGCGCACCAGCCCGGCTCCCTTGTCCGGCAGTTTGGCACTGTTCTTCATCACCGTCTCGATCAGCACGAGTTGACTTTTCAGATCGGCCATACGCCTTACCTTGGAGTCGTACTCGCTCTGCGATACTCGCTGACCTGGTTGTTGGATGTTGCCACGCACAAACGAAGTTATGGTCGGTTGGACAAGATTTTGCTGGAGAGGTTTCGGGCCCGACGATCGACCCTGGAACTGAACTTCCTCATCTTCGTCGCCACTGCTAACGGTAAGTATTTCTTCGGATTTCTCTATCAATTTTATGCTGCTCGAGTCACTACTGCTGTGCTGCTGAACCGCTTCCTTAGCGTCCGCGATTCCTATAATCTGCTCGCCAATGTGCGTTGAGGAAAGCTTTTCTCCAATTGATGCGCGCATGCTAATGGAACAGCGATGATCCTCGACGAAAGACAGCTCCGCATTACGCGATTCATTACGCTCGTCCTGATGTACGTCCTGAGATGTTGCTTCTAGCGATTTTAGCGTCGAGGATAGCTTTGTGCTTATCGAGTCTTGATCGTCATTATCCTTCAATGGTGAAGTCAGTTTCGATTTCTCCTTTTCAACAACTGGTTCGTCAGCTTCTGCATCGAACGTATCATCATACGTCTTTTTAATGCTCGTTTCGCTCTCATCGTCCGATATGAATACCTTCTTGCGGGTTTTACGTGCTGGCTTACCAATGATTTCCTCCTCCCCGCTTTCAACATCATCATCCTTTCCCCGATGTTCGTCTTCAATATCGGTTGCATCGTCATCGCTCCCTTCAGCTACCGCCACACCATAAATGCTCATACGAGTTACAGGTGAATAGACGCTATGTTCCACATCTTCCTCCTCCTCCTCCTCCTCATCATCATCCTCGTTGGTAAGATCAACCAGGTTGGTACTATCCAGATCTTCCAGCTCACCCTCATTACTGCTCTCACTTTCCGCTGCTTTCGGGTGCAAGGACATCCGTTTGCTTTGCCGTTTCTTCATCTGTTGTACCATGTTTTCCTCTTCACTCACAGCGGCAGAAGAATTGGAACTATTTACTGAAGATTCAATCGTTGCTTCCGAATCGGCTGTTTCAAAATTAAAAGAGAACGAATATTGATCGTTAGTTTACGGTTTTTTTGTTGTTTTGTCTAACCTCCAAAAACCGACACCTGCTAACTTACTTTCTTCAATCACAATTGATTCACCTTCCCGGAACTTACTGAACGATTTGTGACCTGTGCGGTGAGGTATATACAAGAAGCAATATTTAGGTTTTCTGAACACGGATAGAGCTTCCACACCGATAGCAATCCTTACCCCGGAAGGAATCTTCTTCAGCAGAATCTTCGATGTAGAAGTTGTGGGCTGACATCTTGTTTCACTTTCCACGCAGAGTTCCCCACACAATGCAGTCCAAAGGAAGCTTTAATTTTTGGTAAATTCACTGCAATTATTGATCTATTTCTTTGCTGTGGTCCACTTTCCGCGCTAACTTAGCATTCACGTTAACGTTTTATGCCGTTTAACAATTAAAAACCACTCACTACAGAACACACACGCGAAAGAAATTCAGCGCATACTTTGACCAACAAATAAACAAAACGCGATTGAAATGTCGTGTGTTTGCTTGGTTTGTGGAAGAAGCGCGAACAACCGTTGATGCATTCGATTCGAATGCTCCTTTTTTGACAGGAGCACGTCCGCACAGTATGCGCGAGTTAGCAACCGCGGTTTGACAGTTGTCAAAGCATTTCAAGCAAGCGTTTCATTGCTCGCTTGTCCAGCTATGGATTGGATAAAAAATTGCTCTACCGTTCAGGAAACGAATCGAATCTTGCCAAGAAAGAAAAGGAAAATATTTTTCAAACGATATTGTTGAAACGGATGAAATGTGTGCTTGGAACAGGTCATTTTGACCAATCCAACTACCAATCTGTGTGGGCATCGTAACAAAAACGATTCTTTTCCAACACCATTTTTAGATGCAAAAATACCACAACCGGTCAATCTAATTAGACTAATTAGAACACAAGAACAAAACTTTGTTCGTTGGTATTCTGGTATATTGGGTAAAAAATGTGAATTAAGTTGTGTTCCAGTTATATCACCGACCATCGACTGAACGTTTTACAGTATCTTGCAAAATGAAGTGACTTTATTCTATTCTTAGTTTTGGTCTCTGATAACATGAGCTTTTGTGTTATCCGAAAGAATGGCCTGGCCGTATTTTTGAAAAACAAATAACATGAAATGGCGATGTGCGATACGGGAAGAAAGGTTTTTGTTTGCGGTAAATGGCTGTAGATGCCGGTATAGTTTGCTGAAGAAGTGATTTCCGTACAAGCGGTGAAATTATGTGTTTCTTAAAATTGAAAAATGTTGTTGATAGGGACAAAACACTTGCAAACACCGGTGTAGTTAGAAAACGAGTGAATTTTAGAAGGAATCGGTGATATACCAAAATAGAATGATAGATGGAGTGATAGAGAATAGATGTAGCACCGGTTAAATAGGCTCTGGTCTTTGTGGTAAAATGCCTGAGAGCTGACTTCTTTGGAAGAAGCAGTCATCAAGTGTGAGTAAAAGATTCCGCACAAAGGCAACCTTCCAGTTTCAATCAATACATCTTGTGGAAAAAGCAACAATATGTAATTCTAGAGCTGAAAATCAAGCTATCATTGAAATTTAACAAAATCGGTGGATCCGCAGCATCTTGTGGGGGGAAAGTGCAACTACAGCGATTCTGCACCCTGATGCCCTGTTGTTTGTTTACAAAAATCAGCTGTTTCGTGTTGTTATCCACGCAAGTGCGTTGTTTGCATCCAACGTCAAGCTTTGTATAGCGTCCGTGACGTCATCACGCGGAATCGATTTTTCCAGCCCGGGGAACACACACCCACACACGCAAACCCAGCTGTCAAAAGTTTTCCAGCCCCAATTTTCGCAAATGGTGCTGCTACAAAGAAGTGGTTAAAAAAATTGTTCTCTTGGCCCGTTCGGCCTTGCGGGCTTGCTGAAAATGTCCTCCACCGTGTTTCATCGCCGCTGTGGCAAGCGGATTACGCTGACGAACGGGAACCGTACGGCGATGCGAAATGTGAGCGAATTCAACCATGGGCTGGTGCTGAGTGCGGAACCGCTACAGGACGATGTCCTGTTTGAGGTGCGAATCGACGAAAAGGTAAGTCGTAGTCTCTTGGCCAATCTTTTAGGTGGTGCTGCTGGTAGTGTTTACAACTGTTCTTCCCCACCGACAGATACAAGCCTGGAGTGGAAGCATCGAGATTGGCATCACGACAGTCAATCCCGAATCGACCGAATTGCCTCCCTGTGCAATGAAGCTGCGCAACACAACCTGGGTAATGTCTGGCATATCCGTGCTAAACGATGGTCTCCTGCTAGTTGAATCGTATGGACTGGATTTGGAAAAGTTGGGCGAAGGTGATCGTGTCGGTGTGCAGCGAACCGCTCGCGGGGAGTTGGTGTTCTACGTAAACGGAGAACCACAAGGTGTTGCCGCACGAGACATTCCCCGGCAGGTGTACGCACTGGTAAATCTGTACGGTAAATGTGTGCAGGTTACGATAACATCCGGTCAGCTGGCGGATCTTCCCGGCCCTGAGTACGGTGCATGTACTTCATCCGAGGACATAAGCGCATCACCACAAATATCGCAAAACATTGATCTCCCAATGTCGGTGGAAATGTCCGTCAATGGTGCAACGGCAACGACGAACTCTACTGTGGTTGCGGCAACTACTTCCTGCAGCAGTTCGGTGATTACGTCCAGCACCGAGGGAACGTCCGATCCGAGCGATAAGCTGCGCTTCCACACACGCTGCGGATCGTTGGTAAAGTTGAGCTCCAACTGTCGGACGGCTGAGCGTCGACGTCCGTTGGACGAGTTTAACAACGGGGTAGTAATGACACATCGACCGTTGTGGGACAATGAGCTGTTTGAAATTCGCATCGACCGTCTGGTAGATAAGTGGTCCGGATCGATTGAGGTGGGTGTAACGACACACTGTCCTTCGGCGCTACAGTTCCCAGCGACAATGACTAACTTGCGCAGCGGAACAATCATGATGTCCGGATGCGGAATTCTCACGAACGGCAAGGGAACGCGTCGGGAGTACGGGGAGTTTAATTTGGATGAGCTGCGGGAAGGTGATCGTGTGGGTATGATGCGAAAATCGAACGGAAATCTTCACTACTACATTAATGGACGGGATCAGGGTGTTGCGGCAACCCGGGTCGCTCAAACGCTGTGGGGCGTTATAGATCTGTACGGGATGACAATCAAGGTCACGATCGTGGATCGTGATGAGCGCGAACAGCGTAATCTCGTTACACGGCGCAACCATATGCTAAGCATGCCGGCCCAGATACAGGAACTTCCGCTCAGCAGCACCCTACCGCACACCGGAACCACTACGAACGGTAGTCCATCGGAAGTGGACGGAGTCGGTTCCACACTACTCGATCGCTTACTATTTCACCAGATGTGTGGTTCGCACGCAAGCGTCACCCACAGTGGCCGTACCGCACTCCGTCCAAACGCGTCAGATGATTTCAATAATGGCGTTGTGCTAACCCGACGGCCATTGCGCCCGAATGAACTCTTCCAGGTTCGGCTCGAGCGAGTCGTCACCAAGTGGGCCGGATCGATTGAAATGGGCGTCACAACGCACAGCCCAACCGAGCTGGATTTTCCCTTCACAATGACTAACGTCCGGACCGGCACGTGGATGATGACGGGGAACGGTGTCATGCACAACGGCATGACCGTAATCGAACAGTACGGCCAGAATCTTGACCGGTTGCAGGTGGGCGATCGGGTCGGTGTAGTACGGAAGGACGACGGCACGCTACACTTCTGGGTGAACGGTATCGATCAAGGTCCGGCCGCTACGAACGTCCCAGAGCACGTGTACGGTGTGATCGATCTGTACGGACAGGCGGCACAAGCAAGCATCGTCGACACCTCCGAGTGTGGTACACCGGATACGGGGAATTCGACCATCTCCAACACAACCCTCTTCCCATCGGCCGAACCACGAATGCGCTTTAACACGTGCGTACACGGCAGGAATGCGCACATCCTTAACGGTGGCCTAACCGCCTGTCGCCCAAAAGCGCTGGCCGAGTTCAATGATGCGATCGTATTTAGCAGCCGACCTTTACGTCAGCGGGAACTGTTCGAAATCGTACTCGATACGGTGGTCGACCGGTGGAATGGGAGCATCGAAATTGGTGTTACGGCAATTCGGCCGGACGAACTGTCACTACCGAGTACGGCGACCGATCTCGAGCACGAAACGATCATGGTTTCCGGCACGATGCTCCTGCTGAACGGTTGCACGATACGAAGCGATCTTCCGTTCGATCTCGACGCACTCGGCCAGGGTTCGCGGGTTGGCGTAATGCGCAACGGGGACGCTATCCATTTTTCCGTCAACGGTATCGATTTGGGTGCATTTTACGATTCAAAAGCACCGAACCTATACGCCGTGGTGGATCTGTACGGACAGTGTGCTCAGGTTAGCATTACGGCACCGACGCACACCGGAACCGGGAATGGTGCGGGCGTTACCGGGGACCTGCGTGCACCGTACGCGATCAGTGAGAATTCTCAAAGTCTGCAGGCAACGTCCGTCATTCAGCCGATGGCACTGGTAGAATCGAAACACCGTTGGTCCTGCATATCCGCCAACTCGGTAACGCTCGGACACAATTGGACGTTGGCATCGCGCGGTACCAATACGGCCCTCTCGCACTGTCTCGTATTTTCCGACCGACCGCTTGTTCCCGGAGAAACGTTTGAGATCAAAATTACCGAAGTGAATCCACTATATTCGGGATGCTTGCGGGTCGGTGCAACCGATTTGAATCTTTGCGATGAGCACGTGCGCAAGAACATCCCGATCAGCATGCGCCGTATACCGGCGAACGTGTGGTACGTTAGTGGCAACGAAGTGCGGCACAATTCGACACTTCTGCAGCGTTCGCTTGCATCGTTGGAATGGTTACGCGTAGGTGATCGTATCGGGATTGAGCTAACACCGAGCAGAACCTTACGAATCCTGCTCAACTCCGAGGACATGAACATAGCCTTCACCAATCTGCCCGATTCGGCGGACGTGTTTGCGGTAGTTGAGCTAATTGGATCAACAATGGCCGTGCAGGTAATTTCTTCCCAGGGTCCTAGCTCTCCACTAAGACCTTGCAGCCTACGGCTGCAGGACTCGCTAGAACTCGGTCTTGATCCACTAAACAAGCAAGATTCCATGCTGGAATCGATTGATTCTGACAGTTTGGCGATGGAATTTTCCGAACTCTATCTGGGCAAAAATGTGACACTGTTCGATGATCGGAAATCGGCCACTCGGATGCAATCGTACAATCAAGCGATCGTTTGCTTGTCTCGGCCACTGTGCAAAGGACACAGCGTTAGTGTGCGCGTAAATACGATCAACACCCAGTGGAAGGGTACGATTGCAGTTGGAGCGCTCGGTGCCGCGCCCGGTGCATCTCCGACCCAGTTTCCGTTCCCAACTTCGGCCATCTTATTCCGACGCCCATGCTGGATAGTGACGCATGATTACGTGAATATAAACGGTACGAAAACACAGTCCCGGTATGGAGAGTTGCTCGATTCGATACAACCTGGAACAATCATAACGCTCACCTTAACACATGCCGGCTGTTTGCTAATTACTTGTGGACAGACACAGCTTGAAGAGTTGGCAACTGGACTGCCACACCACGTGTATCCCGTGTTTGATCTTTATGGCAAGTGTGAACGAGTTACGATCTACAACGGTGATCCCAAGAATGGTAGCCCGATTGCGGAGGAATTGGCTGTACTGCCGAATGAACCGCAGCGACTGGGTGGACAGATGATGATGGGAGGCACAATCGGTAACGGTGGTGGACCGGCGATCGAGTCGAGTGTTGCCGGATCTGGTGCCACAGTTGCAGGCACCGTCCTGGATAATGGGGAAAATGTGCCACAATGCGAGAAGGCTGATCTGGAAGTGCACGAGAAGGAAACGGATCAAACGGTAGCTTACCAACCGGTGGCGACTACATCCAGCTCGTCCAATGCAATGTAAGTAGTAGCTAGAGGGCATGATAACTAATTAATGTCTAATCTACGATTCGACTACGATCGTTTTAAGAATTCAACACTGTGTTACTACCTTCTAGGAGCCGCTCCGTGATGGACTGTGTGTCGGAGAACTTACTGATGAATATATCGATAAAGATACGTACCGCAAACGAAGCCCGCAATCAGGAACTCTCGAATTCTTGGTGAGTTTGATGTCTAGCTCTCGCGAGCTTGAACGATCTCTTTCGTACTAATGTCGGATTGATTTTTCTTCACTTATCTTACAGCTGCTTACGCGATTCACTTCAACTACAGCACTCGACCAATCTCAATATCCAGCGAAGCCAGAGCACACACCGGTTCAATGCGAACGCAATGCAGGGCAGCTACGACAGCAATCGTGGCGGTGGCGATCAATCACAATCGATGAGCTCCGGTAACTACGACGAAGGATTCGAGGACTATCAGCATCGTCCTGCAGTTTCATCTGTAGCAACAGTAGCAGGATCTACGAGCGTTACTACCAGTACTTCAACTGGTGTAGAAGGATCGAATACCATCGATCGTGCAGTTGGTGGAGAGGAAAACACCGATACCAATTATCTGGATGATGTGGTTGAGTCGAATATAGATTTCACAGGTGCTGGTGGTGATGCGAATTGTGATACGAACCTGACCGACGTTAACCAAAATATAACCGCTGACGAGTCGTTGGATGATGAGGAAGACGATGATGATGATGAAGATCGCGATCGGAATACGCTCGCGCATAACAGTCGCACGAAACTTGGACTGCAGTTGCAAACTGTTGGAGGAACTCCAGTTAATACGGCAGATTCATCAGTTTCCTGCTCATCGAGACCGATTGCAACCACTCAAAGATTAGCTCCGGAAGGTGCGGAAAATGAAGAACACAACACCCAGCAACAGCGAAACCAGAAACCACCCATTCCGGCAGGTTACAGCTCCGCGACCTATCCGCCACCGGCGGTCGAAAATCGAGACTGTGACTATTTAAAGCTGGTGATGAGCTTCAAGCGTACACTAATGCTACCGGATGCATTCTTTGTGGATGAACCCTGTGCGTGTTACTGCACCTCCTGTCAGCTACCTTTGACAAATGCCGGTTCGATAAACATCCTTAAGAACTGGGTGCGATTCCCATTGAATCAGCTGATGGTGCAGGGTGGATGTGTGGTTGTGAACACGGTGGACGATTTCGTTTGGACGACGGCATACTACAACACTCGAGTTGATAAGATACGATCCGTGTTGGATCACGGTCAACCATTGCCGATCGGTGAGTGTGTACTTACGATTGAATGGTACATCAATAAAAAAAAACCTCTTCTTCCCTTCAGAATCTGGCCAATTACATCCGGATGCATCTTCTGTAACGTCTACGCTAAATGATAACTTCATTCCCGGTACACACATACTGCTACGTTCGGTTCCGGATGCGTCCCAACCTGTCAATACGATGGCAGCTTCCAATCCCACCGGTTCTACCCGTGGTCGTCCGTTTCCGCTTCGTTACATGGTAAATGGACAATTTTTCCACATTAAAACCGCTTTTGAAGTACGCGTCCGTACACAAGCGATCTCTGCCGTTGATCGACCGGAAGGTGAACAGACACAGCCGAGAACGTCGATGCAGACGGATGGTGCTACCAATACACCGGGCAGTGGAAGTTCGACGGCAACGACATCGCTGACGACCGGGGCTAACAATAGCAACAATGCAAATGATTTCACATTCCGTTCCTGGACCACGAAGGAGGTAGATGCTTGTGTCCTGACAGCGCTGCTAATACATTTGATACCGAACTAAATGAGGGGTGATCTATCGCCAATTTTTGCCTATCAAAGCTGCTTTATAAAATTAGATTTCAAAGGCAATTGAGCTGATCCGCTTAAGCTTTAGTATTACGGATAGTAGCCGAACTGATTAAAAAATGGCGTTGCATCACTAGTACAGGAAATTCTTGTAATTGGGTACTTGGCATCGCAAACACAAGAGGAGAGAAGGAGAGAATAAGATAAAGAGTTGCAACTGCAGTCATGCTTAGGTTTTAAATACCTCGTGTAAGATATTCTTGGCAATGCTAAAAGGATCGACCTGTCCCATGGTGTAGTTGCATCCTCTGGTGAAGGTGACAGAGCAGCAGCGCTTCATTCAAATAAAGTCTTATTAGATTTCAGAAAGAAAACCACTTGATCATGAATAAACAATTCAACAGCTATAGAACCTCGTCCATGCTTATCAGTCTTTTAATGAGTAGCGTCAAACGTCCACGAAGAGATCGCTGGAACACTCGGAAATCCCTGTACTGCTGTAGAGGATAACAATACAGGTACCAATTTTGGCAGAAGATTAAGTTTGTAGCTTCAAAGTAGACGAAAACCTCCTAACAGGCATCGAGAGTTTGGTTGCTCTAGCCATTAGGATAACACCGTAAGATCTCGTAACGTAAAATCTTACTTAGGGTCTTTCTACAGGAGAGAATCCGGAATAAAATCATTTAAGCATCCCAACAGCTGAAATTTTATCCCTTTACCGTAGTGTCTGCGACCAACAAAAAACACAAGTTAAATACATTTAGAATGGGAGTTTTCATTTTTCCGGGTTGTAAAGCCAATACCTTTTGATGATTGATCGTTGTATTTGCATGAAATTTTATTAACACAAAGATTGTAAATTTTCTAGAAAAAAAAAACTCTGGCTAGTCGACCAATTGAAGCTAGAAGGCTTGTTGGCCCCGTATGTGTGGAAGGACAATGGAGGAGCCACTACGATGAGCTGTACGAACTGTATGAGGACCTCACCGTCGTGCTGCGAATTAGGCTCGCCAGGCTCCGATGGGCTGGCCATGTTATATGCAAGTCACCGGACGACCCAGCTCAGAAAATCCTGTTAGACCTTCCACACGGACAGAGGAGGCAGGCCAGTATGAGGTGAGAAGATGGGATGGAATCATCCGCCATCAAGGCCGGGATAACGGATTGGTGGACGACGGCACGGGACCGTGAGCGGTTCCGGCTCCTGTTGCGGCAGACCAAGACTTGAAAGCGGTTGTAGCGCCTATAAGTAAGTAAGTCGACCAATTGGTTATCGTAAATGTAAGGAGTTTTCAGATTTGGGATTTAAACAGAATTTGAAAAATTCTCATTTAAATGTAATTCAGTACAAAGCAAAAAGGCTCGCCTTTCTCGAAAACTTTAAGCGATTACGACGAGCCGATCAAAATATATTAAGGCGGTCATTGGCAACAACGGTTAAATAAACAAACGCACAGTGAATTATTATCAGATAGTTAAATTTCACTTTATTCACGATTAGCAGCGTATAATAAATAGTTAATATAAGGACACGACGTTCGAAAATTAAAAAACTTTTTCCTCCGTCTTTCGTTACATTCCACGCGGATCGATGTGTAGCGTACCGACCAAAAAAAAAAAAAAGAGGGCAATCGTGTGTATAGTTCGCGCTTCCAATTGAGGGCACAAGTAGGGAATGAACACACGAAAAAAAAATCGAAAAAAGCAGGACAATTAACAAAATTTAAACGTATCTATCTGTTAAGGTTTTAGAGACTAAATATGTATATATATATATATCGCAGCAATTAAAAAATGGTCTACACGGTGTCACGCTTCCACGAACCAAACAAATGTGTCCAGGTTCGGTGAAAAGTGTTTCACATCTCGCATCCCGCAATCGTCTTACATCGCATCGAAATGGAACCGATGCGCCTCCAGCGACCGTTGTATCCGATCTTCACGCTTTTCCTTCGCGTACAGGATA
Source organism: Anopheles maculipalpis (assembly GCF_943734695.1). Lineage (NCBI taxonomy): Eukaryota > Metazoa > Arthropoda > Insecta > Diptera > Culicidae > Anopheles > Anopheles maculipalpis. The sequence continues at coordinate 89,581,513 of NC_064871.1, forward strand.
AGTATAAGCAGCAGTATCACCAGACAGATCACGCCCAGCGCAATCACACTCATCACGATCAGCTTGCTGGGCGTAACGAATAGCTGCGCCTTCCAGCGTTCCGGTTCCTCGATCGGATTCGGTACAACGATCATCTGCGAGTTCGGTATCAGCTGGGTCCAGGTGCGCGAATGATTCCACAGCCCAACCGTGAGCGAGTCGACAAAGTTAGGCGTCCGGCCCAATCCAAACGTTGTGAATGGTAGATGCAGCGATAGGTAAGCCGACTGGGGAAGTTGGGCCGAGGCACCGTGCTGAGGTTCACCGTCCTGGGTCGTTGTGTTGTATTCGATGCGTGGACCCGGTAGATTCGTACCGAAGGTACGCTTTTTACGTCCCAGTGGTGTTAAAATCTTTGGCCCACTACTATTGCTTAGTCCGGTCAGTACGATCACTTTCACAAAGTTCGCATCATAATCGAGCGAATTGCGGAAAGCAACCGGACGTGTTCCATTCCCGTACCGCTCGACGAAAATTGCGTCCAGTATGCCGTCGTTGTAGAAATCGAAAAATGATCCCATCATCGTACCGTTCGAAAACGGTGCCAGAGCTTTCCATCGGACTACGAACGTGCGCGTCATGTGGTTGCAGGCACTCTTCTCGCACGGGACATTTTCCAGCAGGAACGTTTGCATCTGATCGCCGGATTTCGTAAGCGTTGCGAGCAGATCCGGATAACCGTCGAGATTGAAGTCTCCTCCGCGCAGCGTAATACTTTGCGTGGCCCAGTTCGATTTGTTCGGCACAACAAAGTGCCATGCGTCATTGTGGTCGTCCTTGAAATCGATCTGCAAATCGTGCAGATGGTTCCCGTGATGGACGAAAATGCTCGAATTTACGCACTTGGCATCGAAACACATTGGGAACAGCGGTAGCAAGCTTCCGTCCAGCTCTACGTCCAGAAAGATGGCGCGTCCGACGTGCTTGTTGTAGTTTCCCTCCGGGAAGCTTATCTTGTGGCTAAAGTGAAACTTCGTCTGGCTACTTACACCCAGCCACACCTCAAACCCGTCCGTTGTGGTGAGGAACAGATCGGCCGTAAAGTCTTTGTTCAGATCGAGCACGGCATGCGAATGGGGTACGGACAGTTCCGCACCGTGTGTTCCCTCCATCTGCACCGTAAACTGGCCCCGCTGTCCACGATCGTCCGGCTTTTTAAAGATCCAAAACGTTCGCTTCCGCTCCAGATCCATCCCGAACAGATCGATAATGAAATCGTTATCGTAATCCAGCGCCAACGGTTGACCGATCATCTCGATCAGTGGCCTTTCGTCTTCCGCCGTACAGTTCATCACCTCTGCCGCACCCCAGTTGATGTAAACGTGGGTGCGCGCATCGTCCTCGTCCGGTTGCACCGTAAACATCACGTCCATGTACGCATCGCCATCGAAATCGCCCGGCACGATGCTGGTGATCCTGTGCCGCTTGTACTCGCACTTTGGGCCTTCCTTTAGCAGCGGTTTGTCATCGCTGCCGAGCAGTATCTGTAGCGTGTGGAAGTTGTTTCGCAACACAAACACGTCGGTCAGCTCGTCCGAGTTGAAATCACCGTACGCGGCCGGAATCGCATCGGTCAGCTTGTCGAACACGGTGCTCGTTATGTCGATGATGTCACCCGCCCGGACCACGGTTTGCCTCGGGTCAATCAGCACCGGAAGTAGGTAAACCAGCACCAGATGCACCGTCGTCGGTAGGAAGTGAAATTTCATGCTGACTGCACACACTTGTGTTGACGGGGATACGGTTATTTCACCGAACTGCTTTCCACGCACTGTGTTACGTCTACCGAAGGATTGGTTACAGATTAACACGTCCACATGGCACAGTAGCCAAATGTAATGCTTTGCTGCGTATCAGCGAGTGTGTCGCCTCCTTGCTTTTGGTTAATTGTTCGCTTTTTTCGTGCACCAAACGACGAAACAAGAGATTATAGCATTTGATTGTTTATATGAATCACAGTATTGCGTTTTTTGTGTACGTTCTTTCATTATCAGCTGTGAGGTTTATACATATGTCATTCTGATAGCCAAGGTGTATAGAGTCAACTGAGAAGGAGAGAGGAAATTTGAAAATTATTTATTCTTTTGCCTATATTATGGTCTATATTTCCTATATTTGGATTCAGAGTTAAGTCAGAGGATGAAATATTAGTGAAGGGAAATTCAACACAACTACAGTCGTTATATTAGCTATGATAAAGAAAACACAATACGAAAAAATAACCTTTACATAAGAGGAAAATGTTGTTTGGGCAAGCCCTGTTGTCAAATTCAAAAAATGACATCTTCCACAGTTTGATGTAAATATTCATTATTGTAGTAGCCATATTATCGATTTATTACGTTAAATTGTTTTATAAACTGTACTAGAATATGTTTGCTTCTAGAAAAAAAAGGTTGTTAGAAGTTATGCGTTGTGTTTGGTTCAATACAATGAATATTATTGATGCTTCATGAAGGAAAGTGGATGAATTGAAAATATTGTAGAGTTTGCTTTTAAAACTTCTTTACACAGCACTAAAACAGATGTGTGGTGTATGATCATCTGCTAATCGTATGCTTTGCTCTTGTTTTCCTGCAAAATCCAGTATAGCTATCATTTCTGTCGTAACTGTACGTGTTTGTACAGCAGTTATCAAGCTATGCAATTGTTCTCCGCCGACCCTACATTCTCAAATTGTAGACTACTGACTTACAGCTTAACGTTTACCGCTAATTTTCTTTTGTATAGAAAGCATCAATAAATTAAGAAATCCATTAGTTTCCCATCATTTTTAACCATACACAGCGTAGTACGGTGAGTTTTGTAATTTTGTGTTCTCTCGTCAATACCACTGCAGCAACAGAAATGTCAAACGTCAAACAGTAGAACATCTAGCAGGCGCAGTCCGAAACGCAAGAAAAGTGGTCCGCGTGAAAACAACCCCAAAAGTTAAGGATTTCGTAAGTTTAGCCTCGGTAAAGTGGAAGGAAAAGCAAAATATACACGGGTAAGAATAGTGTGGTAAGATGTGCACTTCCTTCGGAATGAAAACGTATATGGAGCAGAACAGTCAGTACCAAGCGGTACGATTGTTGCGATCCGGCTTGTGTGTTAGCTTGCTCTGTGCTGCTGAAAACTCTTGCATCGAAACGGAATCGTTCATTGGCCGCAATGTGTCCCCTGACAACGACGAAATCAACATAGATTACTAAAAAAGCGATACAAGAAAGGTGCATAGTGACCAAAAAAGGTTCTGAAAATAAGCAGTGTTAGTCTGCAGAAATGAGCCCGCCATCGAAAGTACTTTGCTCGTGTTCTTAAAACACGACCCATTAATAACACCCCACGGTAATAGTACAAGATGGAAGGGTCGATAAGGTGGTACGTCACCACCACACCTCCTGCTCTTCGTTTGTGTGCATTGTTGCCTTTCTAAGTAGCGCGTTCGGTGCATTTTGTTGCTGCGTGCGGCACCGTCCATACTGCGTAGTTCGCTAGAATGAATGCAGCTATCCGAACATGCACCCATAGCACCTGACGGTGCAAGATGCAATTTTTCCTTCATTCTGACGTAGAAGTCAGGTAATTAACGTACGATTATTGAGAGCCTCTTTTGTCGCTGTTGAAGCTGAAACCATTTTATTTTCGATACCGTTCAAGATTTCTCTCTTGCCCGTGGGTTGCTAGGGGTGTGCGTCTTCTGGTGATTCTCCGTCAAAAACCACGGTTTCATCAGCTGTGTTGACAAGCCCGGCTATGTGCTCCATCTCTCGCGCACCCGTCGTACGGCATGATTGCTTCTGGAAAATTCTTTCAAGTGTTCAACCCAACGGGGAACGCACTGTCAGCCGGGCGCGTAAAAGACAGCTAGCGCAAAATTGCATATTTCGGTTCGGGAAAAACGTTTTTAGAAGCTGTTTAAGTTGGGCAAAGGAAATTCCTCCTTGAAATCAGAGTTGAAATAAGCAGAATTAGGCGGCGCAGACTCAACGATTGCTTTGTCTGTCGCATCCGGAAAATGGTATATTGAACTGTCATTAGGAGACCGTGATGTTTACATTCCTCCTCCCTAAGCGAGAGATGAGAAGCTGCGTATGTGTGTGTTGTGCTGTGTAAAATAGGGTGCATAGAAGGGAAAAGTGGCTGGCCGAGTGGCCGATGTTTCGTTCAGCTTCCCGCACGGGAACTGCATTTTTCCGTCCTTGACCAACTTCTCCAGGACGTCCATCTGCGTGTGTATGTTTAGTGTGATCCGGTTGGAATTCCGAATCCGCAAAATTGAAGCAACCGTAGCAAGTGCCAAGGAAGCCACATCGCTGTCTCGACGTCGTTGTACGGTGGAAGCTCTACCGCTTTGTCGTTCGAAAAATGTTCTAGAAGGATTTCTTCTTCGCGTGCCATACGAGAGAGAGAGAGAGATTTGCGGTGTGCGTAATTGTCTTTGACCGCAGCGATCGGAACACCAAACTGCCGTTTTAGTGTATTTTAAAAACTATAGTAAATGTGATAATATTTACCTTAAAACGTTAAAATCAGTAATATAACGTACAACAGTGAGGGAAAGAGTGAGAAAAAAAGGGTCATTTCGTCGTTGATTGGTGACCCTGTTTATTGGCAGGGCACCAGGAACGCAAGACATGGGCGATCAATGGGCCCGTTCCACGGGAGCATGTGCCGCCAAACGGTCCCGTTTCGATCAGCAGTTTGATGCCGAGTTTGGTCCGTCGGAAGTGACCACGACGTCAAGGTAAAATATGTGTTCGATCAGAAGTTGCTAACCAACAAATATTTTCCCGTTTTTCTTTCTTTTTACGATGCGTTCCGGTGGTTCAATTTTGGCCCAATCCTAGCCAAAGAAATCTAAGCAAGCGAAACCATTTCTTGGTGTGAAAACAAAATTACTAAGCAAAAAAAAGTGTGTATCTGGCGCTGTGAGAAAATAATTTCAACCAAAGCAATCGGAACATTTTTTGCAACTGAAGCAACCGATCGTCAATGATCACGACACCCGCATTTGGTGCAGCATCTTCATCTTCATCATCCGCATCGTCCACGAACACTCAATCGGCATCGGGTGGCGCCGAAAGCATGGAGGTGGACATACAGCTTGCAACGGGTGTTGTGATGGATGCTGCTGCCGGTACAAGCACCGAGTGGCCCCGGTCACCCCGGGTCGATGAGGCTAACAACACCTGGATGAGCAAACCGCCGATGGAAAGGTCTCGTTGCTTGTTTTGCCTGTATACTTTAGAGATGTTTCAGCGTCATTTTGAATGGAACTTCCTTAGTGCATTCCAAGATCCGGCCCTTTTTTAATCTTTCAACATTATTTTAAAGGTATGCTTTTTCTCATCAATATCCGACAGGTTTATCGATGTCCTTGACCAGCTGGACATGAAAGTAGAAATGCTGCGCAAGGATGCGATGGTGTTGCGCGACAAAAAGGACTTCCTGGCCATGTCGGTGGATCTGCTAAGGAACAACGAGTACCTGACCGGACTGAACGAAAGTAAGTATTATCCAGGCAATACCTTCGTTTGTGGGGTAAAGTTAGCTACAGTGAACTCTCTCTAATCTGCAATTCAGCGGGAATGTTTCTTTATAACGTAGCTAGCTCATATCATGTCAGTTGCTATCAGAAACTGAGTAAAACAATTACAGATTAGGGAATAACTCCATGGACTAGCACCATATGTGAATTGGAGGGATACGAATTATAGAGGTTTTTCAAATTAGAGAAACAAAAATTAAATGGACTGTCAAAAGTGTTCGAATAAGAGGGATTTTCCAAATTGGGGAGATTGCAGGTTGGAGATAGAGAGAGTTCACTATATTTTAAGGTATTCTCCTGATAAGAAGCTCAAGCGCATCGTCAGCTGGAAGACAACATAATTATTTTCTTGTATGACCTAGTTAGGCGCCTGTCCAACACGAAATACACAAAAAAACCTTCTAGAACGTCGGAGTACGTTCGAGAACATTCCACACGCAGGAGCGCCGCACGGGAACGAATATTGTTATGTCGACATGTGCGTCGTCGATTGTTTGGTTTATTTCTGTTTTTGTTCCTTCTTTCTCTTACGAGCGCTTATCGGCTTTTTACTGCTCTTCTTCTGCTTCAGCTGATACGCACACGAAAAGCCTGTTATGATTATCGGCACACCTCCCTCCCCCAGGGTTTGGGAGGGTTGCGTTCCAATGTTTTTGCACGAGCGCGCGTTTGTGGTGGTTGCGATGGCGAAAGACGACGCATGCTCATCTAATGTTGAGATAGGTCAGGGTAGACGCGTTTAATTTTTTTTCCTCATCCATTTGTGTCTATCATTTTATGGTCGATTAGAAAAATGAAAACCAAAAATTTACGTAAAACCTCGACGTGTAGCGGAAACTGAGGTAAGTGTGCCATAGGGTCAAGTGAGTCATCTTGCATTTTTTGGTAATTATTAATTAGGAATCTCTAATTCCTATTATCAATTAGCCGATCAAGTGAATTCGTACCTGTACCGTGTACCGATTTTCAATAATAATACTAAATTTTTCTCACTTTTTCATCAATTTCTTATAATAATTTCAAAGTAATCTTGTAATATTTTAACCAGTTCAAATAAGCTTTCGAAGACAAAAAAACTGTGTATCGCATGTCAAAGTTGAGACAAAAAGACACAAAAGACAGTTTGAGACAAATATTAATGATCCGATTTCCCTACCTGAGATAAGGTGAAAACAAGAGGGAAATGCCTTGAAAGAATTGTACAAAACAGTTCAAGATGAGTTGAGAATACGGCACCGAGCCGTAAAACTGAAATCCCAATTGCCGGCCGACTTCGCGGTTGCATTAAGAAAGATTTCCAAAAAAAACCCACACGGGCGAAAGCAAAGCGTAGTACATTTTGACCAGCTTTCGGTGTTATTCGATGCTGTAACCGGTTTCTCCATCGTCTCTATTGATGGCGCTTTAAAATATGAAGTTCCATCTTAAAAGGTGTGCTTCGTGTTGCGATTTTTCTATTGTTTGCCATTTTAGGCACATGATTTTGGGTTGTGTGGGTTGAATGTTTTTGAAATTTCAAGCGGTGTGATTCATCAGAAGTAGACAGATTTTTTTTCCTTCCTAATTGAATATTTCTTTCCCTTATTTGCAGACGAGCGTGATGAGATTAAGTGTTACGTACAGCGAATAAGCAACCGGCTCGGTACGGTCGAACTGAACGTGTGCACCGTGCGCGACCAAGCACAAGAAGATTCGCTGCACCATGTCAACAGTTTGATCGATCTAATCATCGCGAGCGAAGATCCGGTCATGTCACGCCAAAAGTGCCAACAGTATCTGAATGCGTGCAGCACCACCGATACGAGCGTGTACACCGATTTCGATCCGAGCACAATCTACACGGACAAGAAGTTCGAGAGCGTCCTGCTCGGCTGCACGTTGGACGATCAGAAAACGATCAAGAAGCGGCTGCAGGCGCTGCTCGTGTACCTTACCCAGCAAACGATTGTCCATTGAGAGAATGTGCCAGGGAAAACGGAAGAAGGAACGATCCATATGATGGGATGTGTTGTAATTGCACCGTGTATGTGTGTGTTACACCGGGAAAGGATGGTAGAAACAGGATGGAGATGCGAGGATGAGGACGCAAGTGGCATTGAGCCTGGAAAGGAGGTATTAATGGCTTCGGGAAAGCGGACGTACCGGTTCTATTGGAGTTTTACGGTTTGAGGCGACCGATACTCCACTATTCAAGTATATACACACAATACAGAAAAACATACATAGAAAGCTTAATTACTTCGCTGCACAAACAATAGATTAAACTCCCGATGAACCTAGGGCGTCATGCTTTGGGGCTGGCATATCTCGGTCCTCTAGCGCAGTTTGGTTAGCATTTTTCGATTAATTCCTCTATTTTCATGGCACTTTGCAATATGTTGCTTGCTAAGAGCGGTTGACAAAACTGAACGAGAAGCAACGAAATCTGTCGTCAACTGCCGCCTGCCCTTACCCCCGTGTGCGTGAGCGTGTTCCTCCGTTTTACAACCTTTATCTATCATATATTTCCACTATGCTATAAATTGAAATTCTTTTAAGCAGAAACAAAAAAAAAAAATATCGGTGTTACTGGAGCTGTAAATGCATTTGCAGTGCGTGTTTGGGTTTTAGTTTTCTCCTATTTCCGATTAATATTCTTATCATTACTTTTGCGTACAATGTAATTTTACACCTTTACTCTTAAAGCGATGGATGCCATGAGGATGTGTCCAATCTTCCAATTATAAAAACTCTTTTTTCGCCGTTTTTTTCTTACCCTAGTACTAGCATTTTTTGCATCGAAATCGGAAAACCAATCGGTATTGGCCATTCTGATTAGGGCGGTAGAATATAGACTGAAAGTTGGTAGTCCAATGAAAAATTAAACTTTTTTTGCGTCGTATGATGAAGCACCCGTACCACCCTAATTGGTAAAAGAATTTTCACCATCCAAAAGATCATGTGTCATTAAAATGCAGACAAATTGTGTGGTTTCATGAGTAAATTATTTGATTACTGTGCCACAAAAATGTGATCACTGCCGCTCCTTGATGGTGTCACGAAGGAACACTTAACCAGGAACATGGAGAGAACAGCTAGTTTGATGTGCACTAGTAGCCAGTAGCTTTAAATTGCTTAAACCGAAGGGAGATGTTTCCCGGAAGGGGAAGACAGAAAGGATTAATTTACTTTACACAGAAATTGTGTACTTCAGAAATGAATTAATGAAAAATTACGAGCAAACAGAGGGACTCGACGGTGAGCTAAATAAACAGATGAATATCTCAAAATGTAAAGCTTGATTTCATTTAATATTTAGTATTTTCTCTTTTCGATTAGTCCGAAATGCACCGCTGTATCAGAAAAAATTCTAAGGATCAACTGACGTCCTAGGACAACTTCCGAGTCAGTTTTGAATCGGAACTTTGAACGATTGCTAGACTTCTGGTTGACGGAACAGATAATTCAATGTCACGAACATGACGGACTCCCGAGCCTCACCAGGATCATATCGTCGATGCTGGTGATCGGTATGCGGAACAAAAGGTACACATAGAAGGTATTTACTTAGAATTAGATACTTTATTCCACGATCTGTACCCACATTTTCTTAAACTACAACTCCCTAATCTAACTGCCACCCTTGGAGTAGCGTTTCCAGAACTTTTTCACATCATCGTGCCCATTCTTCGTCACGACCATCGTACGAATACGCTCATTCTGCCATATCATTACACCGATCGACTGTGCGTAATCGCGCAGCGTTATAAAATCGGCCTGTGATAGGAACTGATTGTACACGACGCCCTCGGTGTAGGTAAAGCGGTTCCGTTCGTTTTCCCACAGCTTGATCTGATCGACCACCGTTGGCGGCAGGGACGATTTGGTGTTGATCGTCTGCTCGACCGTCAGCATCGTTGGATGTGCGTGCTGCTCGAGATAGCTAATGATCTGTTCCGCGGTAATTCCACCACGGAACGCTTGCCGGACGGAATCGCGCGTTAGTACACCGACTACCAAATTTGGGAAGCGATACAGCAACTCGGTGAATAGTCCCAGGAGTGCTACCTGGAGGTTGGAATCGGTGTACGCATACACGCGATAGTTCGTTTCCACGATTATGTATCCTTTGTCCTTGGTGGCATTGGATTCCTGATCCTGGGCCAGTGTGGTCGCGTGCGATGCATTCTTCGAGGTAATGTTGTGCGCTAAGCGCGTCGGATAGAAGCGACCTTCTTTACGCTTCCGTTGGTAAACCAGCCCAAACTCACGCAGATGCTGGAGGAAGGTTAGCAATCCTGGACTAAGCCCTTCGGAGCTGTAATCCCGCCCTAGTGTACTGAAGCTGAGCTGGAAAAGCATCGAAAGACACTCAGGCAGGTTAAGACCGCGGGCTTCACACGTATCGAGATATTGAAGCATAAAATGCCACACTTGTGCTTGTGTGTCGAGCAGAAGGAACTGGAATCCTTGCCGCGTAATGACTGGACTACCGTCTGTTTCGTCCCGTTTCATAAGATTGGCGTGTAGGAGAATGCGTACTGCGTCCGGTGAAATGCCTTCGCCCTCCATTCCCTTCGAGCTACCGGCACCAACCATATAGTGCAGCACGCAACGCCACCGGGACATGGCGTACGTGTCCAGGAAGTCGATGTCGCGCGACTTCTGGTCCGGGTCTAGGGCGTTCGACATCGACCACGGTCGTCCGCCTCCCAGTAGGGCGATTTTGAGGTTCTTCTTGAACGTTGGGCACAGCTCCCAGGCGGCCAATCCGCCCGGATAGGCTGCACTGCGCCATACGCCAAGTTCGGTGAGTACCTGCGAGACGGATGTGTTTTCTCTGCAATGGTGTATTGGAAAAGACAAGTTGTAATATCCGTGATACATCTAGCCGCCTGTTGTCACGTACTTAGCGTAGACCTGTGTTGCCCACGAGGACACGACCGCTTGTGGAATCGGTTGCTCGACGAACAGAATTCTGATAACAAACTGGCGCGCAATCTCGGGAAGCTCCCTAAAATACAGTGAACCTGATACGTCAGCGGATAGATTACCAAGACAAAGCTCTTCACTCACCGATACACGGCAAGACAAATGGCCGGATAATTGTACAGCTTTTCCAGCACTTCCGGTGGTCGCGATTTGAGGTACTCTTCCAAATCTTTGCATTCCAAATTCGCCGGTTTTGCGATGAGTGACGACGCTGAACCTTTGCTGCTGTTACCTTGGCCACTTTTCACCTCCGACATTTTCGTAGCACAAAAAGGGCGTATAGCAACAGGGACACGCTCGCTAGGAAGGAAACATTTGCAATAAAACTATTTTTTGGGCAGCGCAAATTCACGGTCAATTTTTTTGTTCACAACAAGCAGTAAATAAACTCGCGGTGTACACCCCAAGGCCGAGCCAAATTGTCGAATGACGTTTCTGAAGTTTGACATTTGACAAATTGCGAAATGTCATTTCGTGTTGCATAAAATCATTTTTATAATGTTTTAAAAGATTTTTATACGATAAAAATGTTTGAGAGTGTTCCGTTTTAATTTATTACTTATTTTAAAGCAACGAAATTGTGGTGTAAAAAGTAAAATCGCCATGCTCGTTGTTTCGCGGGTTTTGTTTGTGTACAGCTGTCACAAAAACGTAAACAAATACCGTGAACCGTTGCTATTTTGAATCATCCAAAGCAGCAATGTTGTTGTGGCGTGTGGTGCAATGCTAATTTATGTCTGTTATCCCAGAATGTGTGGTTTATTTCGTGTGAATTTTAAGTAGTGTTTCAGCTAACGACTGATTACTGTGGCTGCCTTGCAACGATGGAGATTGAAGCACGCCACAGCGAACTGCGGAAGCGGCTCGATGGTCTTGGCTTTGGCCATCCACTGCCACTGAGCGCAATCGGGATCGTTTCAGCTATTTTGGACGATCTCATACAAACATCGGAAAAGCTGAAAAATGCCAACCACAAAATCGAACAGCTGCACCAGGTACCAGCGGGAATCGTAGTAACCATCGTGTAGCCAAAAGCGTACTTTGGAAGGAAGCTTTGTGATCGTGTGTGATTTTGATAGCTTTTTATGTTTTTGTAACATTTTGTTGTTTTCCCCATTCAACCACTGCCAGGAAAAAGCTGCCTGGGAGCTTGGTGTGGAACCGTACAAGTGCGACAATTCCCGCCTGTTGGCTGAATGCAATGAGCTGCATCTGGAGTTGATCAAGCAACAAGATAAACACATCCTGGCGAACACGGAACTGCGATCGCGCGTACGATCGTTGCAGGCGGACAGGAAGCACCTGGAGGAAAAATGTCTACAAGCGGAGTGTAAAATCCGGGAGCTACAAGCGACAGGCGCTAGCGAGAGTGTGAAATCGCGCAAGGATAGCACCAACAAGCGTGAGTAGAGACGCCTCCCCCTATTTATCGATTAGTAACGATTGCGTGCATGCGTACTTAGTGATGGGTAAATCCTCATTTTTCCCGTGGTCGGATGAATCCGTCCGCCCTCCGGCATTCCGGAGTAATTACTCCGGATTTTTATCCGATTTTAATCCGAAATTTACTACAGAGTCAATGGATCCGGCAAATGGTTTGGGGATCAATGAATCTTTTTTTTTTTAATCCTAAGTGGTTTTTCGTCCAACTATAAATAGAGTTCTGTCGCTGTACTTTTGTTGTATTCTCTATTCCGGATTTTTTTCGGGGCATACTATGTTTTTTTTTTAAGTCGGAGTCGGCGTAGGTTCGTTAATCTACTCCGGAGTTCCCATCACTATCATGCGTACCATTGCGTGTACTGCGTAAGGATCGCCGATGATTAAGTGCGTGTGAAAAGTGGCACGTTTTTATTCGTGGTGGTGGTGGCGTTGGCAGCAGTAATCAATTTCCACCGCAACGAACGAGGCACCAATAACCCACTCACTCACTGCCCGTTACTATTTACAGAGCGTAAACCGTTCATATCGACTGTACGGGCGGGTTCCTTTTATCAACCGCCAAAGTGCTGTGAACAGGGCATGCAACAGTCCGGATCCCTTCCACAAACTTGCCGATGTCCGTGCAATCAACTGAAGCAAGCGGATGTACTGCACGAGGTCGAACGATTGCGCGTTGAAACGCAAAACCAGCAAGGAGTCATCGATGCCCTCAAGAATCAGGTAGGTGACTGAAGGAATTTATTATGTCAGGTTTCAATATAGCCTTGGGAGTCTTTCAATAGGGAACAGGAACGACCATGAATAATTAGAAGAAAAAATCAAAATCGATTCTCTCGGTGATGACCTTTTCGTACTGCTCAAATCGCTGGACGTACTCGTCGCTCATATCCTGCCGGTATGATCCAACCGTTCCGTTGCGAATGAACCTGGAACGAATCGGATTTCCCATTAACACCCCAAAACGCTCGATTGATCGATTCGATTGTATAAGAAGCATAGTTACTTGAAGTCATTTTTCGTAACCTTTTTGCGCGCCTCACTGTACGTGGTGTTCTTAGCCCATTCAAGCAAATCATCCATGTTGCACGATTTGTTGTCTGTAAGGAACGTAAGGACGTTGTCATAAGGAAAAGAGCAAAAGCTGCTATTGACATGCTATGAAAATGAATTTAAAGCTAAATACTTCTCATCGACTCCACGGAAAGATGCTTTTCCAACTCATCCACCTCACTAGCACTATACCGCTTGCCCAGGAACGTGCTTACGCGCCCAATAACTTCACGCAAATCACGTTTCATTTGTTCGTACGTTAAAAATAAAACGTTATCCGCATCCGGCCGTTTGCTCCATTCCCAGTACGCACGAACATGCTCACCGAAAGGTGCATAAATTAGACTATCGTTTAGGAAGGCATCGAAAAAATGCTCCCTCGGTCCATCATATCCAACAATGTTACGATAGTGATGGTAGAAGGAGGTGGCTGCATCCTTTGGGTTGCGCGAAACGTAAATAATTTTTGGTCGGGCGGTTCGGATCGCGTCCGGAAGTAACATCACCGGAAGATGACACTTGATGTGCCGGGGACGTGGTAGATCTTGCACTCGTCCGACTGAGTCCCCATCCATTAGGGATAATGCACCTGAGAGCCTTTAAGATTTGTTTGGTAATAAATCAGTGTTGGAAAGAAGTAGAATTTATAGCACTTACTCCAGAAAAGGAAACCGTTCTTCGAGCGTTAGTTTGGCCGCACGTGCATAGTCAAGATTGTTGTTAAGCAACCAAACCATCTCCTGCGTCCAGGTTGTACCACATTTTGGAAACGTGATGACCCACACATCATCCTCGTAGACAGGCATTTGTTGAATCGGGTTAATTAGAGGCAAGAACTTTTCTATCATAATGCACCACTGATCAGATTCTTTTGGAGATCGGGAGTCATCTCCACCAATGTTCGGAAAGGAGCGTACTATACGATAATGCTTCTCTGTGCCTGGACAATCAATACGATCGGTGTACTCGTTGTTAAACTTTTCGTACCGTATCATCTTGTGCGAGAATTGCGCGACCAGTATGTGTTACTCGTAGGACAGCTTTTCTTCTACTAACGAACCCGTTTTCCAATCGAGGTTAGATACGTTCGATTGCATTCAATTGAAAAGCAGAGTCTTCTCGAGGCATTTCTCACGACAAGACAAGAAGATTGCAAGCTGCATAGGTTGTGCTATGCGAAATGGAAGAGATAATTTATTCCTTATGCACTTCAGGGCACAAGTGCCTCGCCGGACAAGGCCAACGATTGCGCGTAATGTAACTGCGATATGTGGTACAAGTTTAATGACCGACTATTGGAGATAGTGAAAGCTGAACACACGGTAGAGTTAGTAGTGGAAAGTGGTTCGTTTGCAAACTGGAAGCCGCTTACGATCGTTTGCGCCTATTTGTAGTCGAACGTGAAATCGGTCCCGGCAGTTTGTTCTGCGACAAATTGGTCAAATCGTCTAGAGTACTCCTCAGGCATCTCGTTGCGATAATCTCCTACGATGCCTTTCCGCATGAATCTGCAAACATAGGAAAAGAGATACTGTTTAAACACGCCGACAAGTTAGAACAGCGAGAGGATTAATTATACTTACTCAAAGTGTTCACCTTCACGATTGTTTGTCTGTAGGGCGTTGCGGACCGTTTCGTGCTTGTTTGTGGCAGGATTTTCTAATACAAAAAGAAGAATGTATATTTGTTCAAGGAAATGTAACTTTATCTGGAATGGATTTAGAGACTTTGTATTACTTTTCATTTCGCTGAACGATAAATGCACTGTTAGCTCGTCAAGTTGAGTCTCTGTGTAAGTTTTGTCCAGAAACTGACACACCTTTGGTAGAATCCCTCTTAAATCCTGCGCGGGAGTTAAGACAAACAACAATTACTCCATCGTTTTGGAACGTAAAGAGCAGTCAATTCTTACCCGTTTCATACCCTCGTAGGTTAGAAATAGAACGTTCGGTTCATCTCTCAACGCCCAAAAATTGAGCACATGCTGTATCATCGGACAGAACGTCACACGATCGCGAAGTAAGTCGTCGTAAAACGTTTCCCTATCTCCACGATAACCAAACATCGCTTTGCAGTGGTGGAAGTACGATACGGCCACATCCTTCGGGTTGCGTGCAACGTAGATGATACGAGGCTTTACTGTCCACAGCTGTCGCGGTAATAGGGGAAGTAGAAGGTGCGATTTAATTTGCCGCGGTCGATCCTTATTGGCGGTAATGGTGATCGTATCGATAGGGCAACGATCGGCTATGGCACCGAATCTGGAAAGAACCGTACTCATGAGTGGGATTTTTGAGATTCAACTGCTACATTTTATTTTCTCATACTCTAAAAAAGTTGATCTAACGTTTAAGTTAATATTTCGCGCCGTTTTATAGTCCAGATCGTGATTGATTAGCCAGACCATCTCCTCCGTCCAAGTAGTGCCGCTCTTGGGGTATGTTACGATCCACACATCATCTTCATACACTTGAAAGTCACGCACTTGTTGCGCATAGTCACGGTACTTTGCGGACACACACATAGGAGATGGTGGAATTTCCGTCGCATCGAGCGGATAGTCCGTTAGATCGTTCAACTGCACCAGAATGTTGCGGGAAGTTTCGTTGTGATTAGACGATTCCTTGGTGACGTCGGTAAATGTGAAAGCCATGTTTGGAATGACACTGGGAGGATGCAGTGTTTAGGAGCTGGCTACTGTGCTACGACTGATTGAGGCGAGAACAAAGAACACTCAATGCTAATATTTGACGAGATTGAAGTCTGTTGGTTTCTACTTGTTGGGGGTTAAATCTGATAAACAGGACACGCATAAACAATGTTAACAGGGCCGTTGATAGAGCAAACCGTGTTAGAGCGAATGTGCTTTCACTGTACGTCTCGACAGGCGTGATTCAAAAGTAAATTTAACATCTGGGATAAAATCACTGTTGGATTAATGCAGCCATTCTTTTAAAATTTATGTGCCTTTTTCCACACAAAAATACACTGCTAGACCAAGCGGAGCACTACTAGTAACTGTTACTAGCAAGCGTAATAAAAAGCGACTTTGTTATATGAATGTGATATTTTAGTCATAACATGTTTACTGTTTGTTGGACACGGTTTGACCAATGCAGCACGTGTTGCTGCTATTATACAGGTATTAGAATACACACACTCACTGAGCTTGATTTAGATAAAATTCTACATTATTTGCTTGTATTTCTGACATATTTATAGTAGTAGTGTAACTACAAATCATACTTAAAATCACTACCAGCAAGTTGCTGCTCGATGAATTTATCAAACTTTTCTATGTACTCTGGCGAGAGTTCATTGCGAAAATCTCCAACAATTCCTTTGCGCATAAATCTGTAGGTAACGTAAAGTTTGGTATCATTTTGCTTCAAATGGAAAATCAAGGACAAATCACTTACTCAAACTGTTCCCCTTCTCGGCCATTCATTTTCATCGCGCTCCGTACCATTTGGTCATTGTTGGTTGAGGGATTTTCTGCAAGAGGAATGTGTGGATTATTTTTAAACTTTTCAATTCCCAACCGCCCAACTGCTTACTTTTCATTTGATCGAATGACAAGTGGACAGCTAGCTCATCTAGCTGGCTATCGGTGTACGATTTGCCGAAAAAGTCACACACTTTTGGGAGTAGACTTCTCAGATCCTGTAGAAGTACATTATGCCGTCGTTTTATCGAATTGTTTTTCGTTTTTAATTTCGATACCTCACATCACTTACCCTTTTCATACTTTCGTAAGTAAGAAACAGAACGTTTGGTTCCATCTTTAGCGCCCAAAAATCTAGCGCATGTTTCACCTGTGGGCAAAACATTACCCTATCCTCCAGTAACCCATCCAGGAATGCTTCCCTCGTACCTCGATAGCCCATAATCATCTGGTAGTGGTGCAGGTATGAGACTGCCACATCTTTCGGATTTCTAGCAACGTAGACGATTTTCGGCCTCACTGTCCATAGCTGTCGTGGTAGTAGTGCCACCGGTAGATGCGATTTAATGTGTCGTGGACGCTTCAAATTAGCTGCCACTCTAACTGTATCTACTGGAATCTTGTCTGCAATGGCCCCGATTCTGTAAATGTAGCATAAGAGAAGTTTAGTACGGCTCTTTTACGTCATACGCCGCTACTTACTCGAGAAAAACTGATCGTGTGTTGAGATTCACGTCGCGCGCCGTTTCGTAGTCTAGGTCATGGTCGATCAACCAAACCATCTCTTGTGTCCAGGTGGTACCGCACTTTGGATACGTCACGATCCACACGTCATCTTTATACACCTGAAAATCGCGAACCTGTTCTGCATAATTGCGAAACTTTGCTGGAACTAGGGCTGGTGCTGGTGGGGAATTGGCCAAGGGATAATCGGTCAAATCGTTAAGCTGTATCTGCACAAAAGATCCAGCTCCGGGACAGGAAAGATCCGTCTCGATATCGGTTATTGTGAATGTACTGGACATGGTGCTTTGTTTTGGTTCACTGTGTCTTTAGAGTTGGATTGAGACTGAGAAGTTTTTACTGTTGACCTCTACCTCTTTGATGCTGTAATGCTATTGAGCACTACGACTATGTAATGGTAAGCTCTTGTGGTTTCTCTTGCAGCTGGCCTGCGAGTGCTAGCGCTTGACGTTTACCACAAGGTCGTAAGTGAAGGCAGGTCTAGCGGCGAAGAGAAGTGGGAGACGGTGTCAACAAACCACAGGTTCTTGTAGTTGATAAGAGTATGCTTTACGCCCATCTTATTCTACAATACACATGATAAGCAGCCAAGTGCATTACAGTGCATCATAAGTTCTTATCAATGCGGAAGTAGAGAAATTTAATTATTTCTTTTTATTTCACAGAAGCTGTGGTCTTTGAGGACGTACAGAATATATAGGTCACTTTTGGTTATTTTTTTACATACCGCAGTTAATTGCAGCTCGGTTCTTCGGTTTTGGATAGGTGATAAGTCAGTAATATTTTTGAAAAACGTTTCCGTAGAGTTTATATAAATTTATGAGCATCAAACAATCCAATAAACTACTGATTTTTATTTGGATTTATATTTTTTTCCATTTTTTGAATTTTAATAGAACAAATGCGATGGAAAGTTATCTAAAAAATATTATTAATCTTGTTTTTTTAAGGTATCTTTTTGCTGTGCAACTTACTAATCTTCTCATGTTTGCAACTAGTCATAATATAACAAAAAGTGCTGTTTCACTCAAGCGCTTAATAAAACAGTGGTGCATATTTGCTATCCTTCGGAACCGTCTCCAACGTCCAGCGATCTACGGCCTCAATTAGTTCGTGCGAAAGTTCCTTCCTCCATCCGTCCGCTTCACCCCGTCGGATGAACTGCATGTCGTTATCGTTAAGCTTATCAGTTCTTTTCGTCTGTTGTAGATTGTACTCAATCCACTGCCGCCGATTGACAGATGCATTTTGTCGCATTTGCTTAAAATCCAGATGGTTGGCAAGCTGCTCAATCTGTTCATCGGTATAAGATTTGTTGAAAAACGTACAAACTTCTCGTATTGCACCAGCGAGGTTCTGTTTCATGCCTTCGAAGCACAGTGAAAGCATGTTTGGATAGCGCAACTCACTGTACTCGATCAGATGCTTATGGTAGGGTGAATAGTACACTAGATCGTTAATCATCGAACGGACAAACTGTTCCAGGGTGCCATTGTAACAGTGCAGGGATACGGAGTGATGATAGTACGAGACGGCGACCGATTTCGGATTGCGGCGTACGTATACTAGTTTGGGTTGGACGGTCCAGAGTTCATTCGGTAGGAAAGCTGGCGGTAGGTGTGATTTGATGAAGCGCGGTGAAGGCATCTCGAGTGCATCACGCAGTGGATTAACCGGTTCTGGAAGATCGCGTAGTCCGGATAAGCTAAAAAAAAATCAAGGAATCTTATTCATAGAAACCCTATAAAGCATGGTAATGTGTTACATACTCAATGAAGGGAAATCGGGCATCGATTGAAACATCTTTTGCTGTCTGATAGTCTAGTCCGTTGCATACCAGCCAGATCAACTCCTGTGTCCAGGTGGTTCCACTTTTTGGATACGTTACAATCCAAACGTCATCCGGTCGAACTTCCATATTCTTGATCGTTTGTGCGATACGCTCAAATCGTCTTGATAGGCAGACAGGTTCCGGAATCCAGTCGGCGAGATTGATCGGTACGTTAGCGTAATCGTTGGATCGCACTAGCACATAGTCTTCCTCGTTACGATCACGGCATGTAGCCTTGAAGATGGGGTCTTCTATATCGATATACTCGAATGCCATCGTACTGTTGGGCGGACACTGTCTTGATGGAGAATCTTTTGCGCTTGACGGTAGCGAATGCAATGAAACCAATGGGTTAATCATCTACAAGGGTGTACGTTTTGTTTTTGAACCGTTCTCACCATCTACTGCTTTCGTCGTAACCGTCAGATTAAAGTCGTCGTTGTATATGTGCTAACCATTCCGGTTTCAATTGCTGCTTGCCGATCGTGTTGATCGTCCAGTGTTGCCAGATAGTAATAGAGATATTGAAGGCTTTTACTATTGTATATATTTTTAATTTCACGTATAGTCGATTAATTGTAGCAAATTGCATTAAAACATGTATTAAACATGCATTAAACATGCATTAAACAACGATATAGTAGTCACTTAAAGCGAAAATCATTTCCTTCCAGGTGTCGCTCGATGTAGTCGTTAAAAAGTTTGATGTACTCTTCCGATAACTCTTCACTGTGTGAACCTATCTTTCCTTTTCGCATAAATCTGCAAAGAGGGTTTTCAAGATATTGATGTTAATTTATCTTCATGGTACAGAATGCATAATTTTCCAAACACGAACGAATCTTACTGAAAGTTTTCCACCCTTTTCCCGGATAGTGATTCCACTAGCTCCAATACGCAAGAATTGTTTGCTGATTTATTGTCTGGAATTTTTAAAAAAGTGGTCTTCCTTAGTCACAAAAGCTAGCGAGGTGCAAATGTTACTTACTTTTCATAACATCGAAGGAGAGATGATTTTCAAGCTCGGCCAGCTGCTGATCGGTGTAAGATTTGTGAAAAAAATTGCAAACTCTTCGCAGTACATCAGCCATGTTCTACAATAATGTTCAAGTTAGGTAAAGTGTACAGAATTGCAGGATTAGTTTGCCTCTTTTGCACACTTATTACCATTTTCATTTCTTCAAAATGTATGAAGAGTATATTCATCTCACGGCGAACGTTCCAAAAATCGAGCGTATGAGGAATTTGTGGTCCGAACAGTATCTGATCGCTTAGCAAAGCATCGAAGAAATTTGGCATCGTTCCTTGATATCCGTGAAGGTGACGATAATGATGATAAAAGCTAACGGCAGCATCCTTGGGATTACGGGCACAGTAGATCAACTTTGGCCGGACGGTCCAGATCTGTTTCGGCAGTAGTGCAATCGGTAGGTGACATTGAATGTGCCTTGGTCGGTTTGCCTTTTCCACCTGCTCGATCGTATCGCCGGGATAGTTGAGCATGAATGCAGAAAATCTGTGCGAAAATGGGTGAATTCGATTTATTACATACTTGTCATTTTATCACAGTTTTGTGCTTGATTTCCGGTTCGTACTCAAGAAATATAGAACGATCAAGCAGGTTCACTTCCGACGCGGTTTTATAATCCAGATCGTGGCTTATCAACCACACCATCTCCTGTGTCCAGGTGGTGCCACACTTGGGGAAGCTCAATATCCAAACATCGTCCTCGTACACGGTGAAGTTGTGGATGCGCTCTGCCTGACTCACGTATTGCGGTGGCAGCACACAATGTGACGGTTTTCGGGCGGTTTCTCCGGTTGGAAGGTAGCTCGCATCAGTAAGATGTACCTCTACCGTACTTCCATGCATTGGTGCCTCGACCACTTTAGCTAGCGGAGAATCCAATGGTTTGATGGTGAACATTTTTTAATGTCTTGGACGAAGAGTCGAAACGTTTTAATGCGTTAAGATCACTGTGACCTCACAAACTAACACTACGATTTGCTCGAACTGTAGCTTGATCCCACTCGATCAGTTCTTGACTAATTTGGCCCCAAGCAACATATTACACACATACCAGCAAAGCAAAGAGGAATCCGCAAATTTTAGGCTGACCTTGAATCATGAAAGCCCAATCATTGTCAAGGTTGCCTTTTATTGTGGTTGTGAAGCCTTGGTCAATTTCATGTTGGAAGGCAAGTTTTATTTTATTTTATTTTATTTACTCGATGAATTTAAAGCTGCTGCCTCTTAAGTGTCTTTCAATGTAGGCGTTAAGTCGTTGAATATATTCGCTGGAAAGCTCTTCACGGTGGGATCCAACCTGTCCTTTTCTCATAAATCTGTATATGATATCAATATTATTTAAAATTTAAATCAATCCGTTTGATCATCATGCATACTCACTGAAAATTATCTTTCGTCTCTGTGTCCGAGATAGACTTCATCAATTTTAGTAGTATGGAGTTGTTAGCCGAATCATTCTCTGAAGCGATAACGTACAAGATGGTCAGTGAATGATTATTATTTTAATCATAAAACAATAACAACGTTGTCTTACTCTTCATAACATCGAAGGATAGATGATCTTCGAGACGTTGGAGCTGCGGCTGTGTGTATGATTTACCGAGGAACTTGCAAGCCCTCTCAAGTACCTCCGCCATATTCTGTCACGATAATATTGGACATAATATCATAACTATCCGCTTTAATCTTTAAAGCCTTGTGCCTTACCCGTTTCATCTCTTCAAAGTGTATGAAAAGTATGTTTGGTTCATTGCGTATGCTCCAAAAATCTAGCGTGTGCGGAATTTGGGGCTGGAACATGACTACATCATGTAGGATTGCCTCGAGAAAAGTTTCCCTTGTACCGTCGTATCCGTGCATGTGTCGATAGTGATGGAAGAAGCTAGTTACCATATCCTTTGGATTGCGTGCACAGTACACGATCCGCGGTCTTATCGTCCACAGCTGTTTCGGTAGCAGTGCCATCGGTAGATGGCTTTTGATGTGCCGGGGTCGTGCCATCTGCTCCACCAGCGTAATGGTGTCTTGATCGAGTGATGGCACTAGGGCGCATAATCTGTGAAAGATAGTTTTAAGGTATACGATTCGAACAGCGCGAATTGCGTAGTGTAGTGTATAAGCTTACTCGAGAAAGATTGATCGATCGATAAGATTGATTTCGAACGCCTTTTGATAGTTGAGATTGTGATCCAGCAACCACATCATTTCCTGCGTCCACGTAGTTCCACATTTCGGAGCCGTTACGATCCATAGATCATCCGCGTAAACGGTAAGGTTTCGTATTCGTTCAGCCGAATGTTGATAGTGCTCATTTAGCACACAATGTGCCGGGGGTGTTGATTGATTATCGTCTCGTCTGGGAAGATCCGAAGCGTCGTTTAGGTGGACTTCCACTAGTGGACCGTTCAGCGGTACCTGGACTGCTTTCGCTAGCTCGGACGTAAGAGGTTTGTAGCTGAACATGTCTGGACCTTGAAGCAACTAGCAAGGTACTAACTCTGATTGGCGACTTGTTGGGGAGATTTGTTGCTCAAAAACTAAGTAGTGTGTACTGGCTCACAGGCTTTGTATCGGATCGTAAACAGCTGATAAGGGGTAGCATTATGAAAGAATCTGGTCTAATAGGGGGTTATAGAATGTAGTTGCTTGTTTTAATCTGTAGCGTTGAGGAGCTGTCGTAAACAATTCCAAGATTAATTGAATATATTTACCGTGTTTTGTGTTTGTAATTATCTATGACAACATTGTAATAGTTGGGCGTTATTGCTGCACTTACGAAACCCAGTTTATTTTTTGCCATGAGTCATTCTAATCGTTTATTCCCTGTTTTGTTGTAGGTAAATTCCCGCGACAGGGAAATTCAGCGCCTCGGTGCACTATTTGCCGGGGGACGTCCAGCTGCGGCACTGGCCAAAGATTGTTGCTATCGTGACGTTAACGAGCTCGGTCATGATGTTGCTACGTTGCAACAGGAAAAGTTATCACTCCAACAGGAGCTGCACCAGCTACAGGAATCTCACGAACGCACTGCCGGTAAGCTTACCCGGCTGTCGGAAAAGAATCGCCAGCTTGAGGAGGATTTGCGTAAATTTGAAAACGTCGCGCTGAAGGTTGAATCGGAAGCGAATTTGAATATTCTTGAGCGCGATCGCAAGAATTCGGACCTGCAGCTTAAGCTTCAGCAATCGCTACTACGCGTACGGGAACTAGAATCGCTTGTAGAGCTATGTTCGGGTGCAAACAAAGTCCATCGCCTATCGGATACCTCCGCATCATCTTCATCGGCTGTTGCTGGCTGCGGATCGGATACGACGTTGCAAAATGCGCTAAAGCATGCGGTAGAAGAAAAGCGTCTGCTCTACAAACAACTGAACGAAGGGAAAGATCGCGAACAGTCGCTTCTGGCGGACTTTGAAAAAGTGAAATCGAAATACACCAGGCTTAAGCAAAAGTATTCCGCTCTAGAACAAGCACAACAGCAACAGCATCATGCAAAAGGTAGTAGCACTGAAAGGCAGGTCGAGCTACAAGCGTTACAGTATCGATATACGGAATTGGAGGAGAAATTGCGACACATGAAGGAAGAGCGTGATCGGTATAGTTCGGACGCGGAACGTCAGCGTAGCGTTGTGACACAATTGAAACGGGAAAGCTTACAAAAGGACCACGAACTAGCGGACCTTAAGAGTGAGCTCCACACGCATCGAAAGCTAAATCCTCGCCCAGTTACAACATCCAGTTCGGGCGCAGGAAGGATAAAGACGGCTGATTCGATTGGTTCCGTACAATCGTCACTTTCCGTACAGGCGGCTATTAATCGAATCGAGCGGGAAAGAGATGTGGCAAAGGATGAGGTACGGCAGCTAGAGCTGGAACGTGATGCGCTGCGTGAGAAGCTAAAATTGTCCACTCGGAGTCAGCAAAGTGAGCAGACCAAGCACGATAATGCGCTGGCTGAGTATGTTGGACAGATAGCGAAGCTGGAAGCGGAAAAGCGTGATCTTCATAGTGGCCTAGCGGCGAGCAAGATGAATGTGAAGCTGCTGAAGGAAGAAAATCGGGAGTTGCAGAGCCGTGTGAAGGAGCTGGAGGAAAGCTATAGTCAGCTGAAGCTTTCCCACTCTCATTTGAAGTAGGTGCCCATTGCAGCCACCAGCCAGCAAGTTTTGTATTTAAAATTTGTTTTACACGTTTTTCAGAATACTGCAGGAGCAAGCTGAAACTGCCCTAATGCAGTATCAAAATCGTCTTCTTTGCACAGAAACCCAGCTAGGTACGACCGAGAGTAAGCTTCTGCACGCTGGGAGCAGTGCCGAGGATGCACAGCATGAGGTTGGCAAGCTAAAGAGCGATATCAGTGTTCTGAAGGCTTCGAATGCAGCGCTTGTACGAGAGAAAGACAGACTATTGGTAAGATACACGGGACACCGAAAATTATTTATTTTATTTATAATTAATTATGACGGTCCAGTGCCGTATTGTTCGGGGACACCGAAAATTATTGAATAAATAAATGATTTAAAGTACTTTTCTTTCTGCCACTTTCTTAGGTTGAGTTGGACAAGAAGACGGAAAATTTGTTTGCGGTCGAAGCGGAACTTTCCGACATGAAGACAAAGCGGAAAGATCTTCAATCGACAATTGACAAGATGCAGCGGAAGCTTGAGTGAGTACACGCGATTATTTTTCGTGTTTCTATTTCTTTATTTGAAGTACTATGTCCTTTCTTCACACTGTCTTATACACTATTCAGTCTAGTTAAGAAACGATTATTTTAATAGTATTCTTTCGTTTACACTCTCATCATGCAATGCTCTTTTTATTAGGAAAAAAATATTTTAGCCTCGTTTAACAAACGGATTATTTTGAGTAGGATTATGGAGAAATTGTATTGACAAATGGTTATATATTTTCGAATTTTTATGACGTTAATCTCGTTAATGGTTTATTGGGAAAAGATCTATTCAATTCGTAGAGAAAAGAAATTGATTTATACAAAAATAATAGTTATTATCATCATTGCTCTTATACTTATTGGATTAAGAAGATAAGTAATGTTGAATTTACACAAAGACAACCCAATCGATTTGTCCATCTTGTTGTCCTATGGCACACTGGTTTGGATCAAATTCGCAGGGTATGTTGATGGTGAAGCACTTCTTTTTAAAGCGATTAAATTGGGGAAATGTGCATTTGGTATAACTATGAGGCTTAAGAGTGCATATTATGCAATCAATTGTGTGTGTTCTGAGCGTGACTTGGTGCCATATGGAGATATAGTGTGGTAATGAGGTTTGAAGCCATGAATAGCGAGTCTGTTCGTTGCGTTCTGTCTCCGTTTGCTATTCAGTACTCGTCCGGGTCGGATGTTCCAAAGCCTAGCAAGCTCATGAACCATCTTTCACAAACATGGGATGGGATGTACAATATTGTGAGAAATGTGGAAAGAAAGAAGCAGAAAAAATGATGATGATAATAGTTGTTAGATTGTACACAAAGACACATGATAAGCGTTGCGTATCTACAAGCGAGGCGAAGGATATAGGATTTATGACAGTGCGAGTCGATTAGGATGTAAGGTTAGGATAAAGGAAGTGTAAGGTTTCCAGGAGCTCGCGAGTGTAGATGCCGCCGTTGGTTTAAGTACCTGGCAATGCCAACACTGGGCGCCTGACAGCCAATAACTCCATTGGCGAGCGGCTGCTCGTACGGTGTATAGCCCGGCCGGCACACACAGGCCGCTGATCTTATTCGGGTCGGTATCTTCTTCGGCTCTAGCCACTGACCGGGCCCACATGGTCCACGGGTGTAAAGTTTGTAGCACTGGCGATTAACCTCAACCATTTCGGGCGTACTGTCACAAGCACTTTGCGGTATTTGATCCGCTTCATCCGTGCAGGATTGATCGAGATTGGAGATCACACCGGAACAGCCGCACATACCGTTGTATGATATACCGTCAAGTGATGGGCGTGACGTGAAGTCAAATATAACCACCTGATGCAAGCTGCAGGGTCCTTGGGAACCGATCCTGTAGCATGTTTTCTCTTGCGGGAAGTACAGTCGTCCCTTTTCGCACGGATTGATCGAACATACATTTGTTTCCGTGACGAATGAACCGAACTCACACGGTCCTTGCGTGTAGAGTTTGTAGCAGTAGCCATCCTTCCACTGGACGTATCCATCCTTACAGCGGCATTCCGCTTTCATGCCGCTGGTAGACCCGTCCGTTTGGCGTTTGCTATCCGCGACAATAAACGTATGCCCAAAGGGGCAGGGTCCAATTGTGCCGAGTTCGTAGCACTGATTGGTTTCGTTGTGGTAATGCGGTAACCGTTCGTGACAGGCACACTTTCGTGAGGGAAGAAACAGTTCGCCCGTACCGAGGCAGGGTCCTTTGGTGAAGAACTCATGGCATGTTTCGGTATCCTCGTGGAAGTAATTACTAAGGTCGCCTTCATTTTCGCACTGCAAAGGGATAATGTCAAATAGGTTAATACAGCGTAAAGCGATTGCTGGTATGCTGATAGCTTCTTACCTTGCACCGTGCGATCCCGTTGTTATCTAAACTGATGAGCTTTCCCTTGGGGCAAGGGCCTTTGGTGTGTATCTGGTAGCATTTGTTGTCCTGTGGCCAATAGATCATGCCGCTGTCACAGATCTCCGTCGACTTGCAGACACCCCAGCGTTGTTTTGGTCTTCAACAAAAGAGAATTGTACAGAGTTGAAAAATATAACTAATGGAAGTTGAACGTCTGCATCTTACATGGCACTCCTTCCAGCCGAATCGGCAATCGGTGCAAAGTACTGGCCAAACTCGCACGGACCCCGTTCGAAGAGTTTGTGGCATTTCTTGGTTAGCGGTGATTGGGCGGTTCCCGGTGGACATCGACATTCAGCCGTAGAACCGAGTCCCGTCGAACCGGCCCCAACCGGACTGAGCTCCATCGTATCGGGACATGGATAACCAAGTTGGAATATTTTAAAGCATCGTTTCAGTGGGGGCCAGTACAGTAGCTGCCAACCGCCCGGTTGCGTAGCGCAGGGGTTTTTGTTCGGATCGCTCCATGGCGGTGGTACGATGGCTGCCAGTGACGTTGCTTGCAGGTTGTAGAATGTCAGCAGGATACACATCCATACGGATGCATGCCTCATCACAGTGCTGTCGAGGGTGAGATGAAAAAAAAAGAATTATCATACAGTGCGATTCGGCAATTGAAGAAGTTAATAGGTGTCCAGTCGGATATTTTAAA
Organism: Anopheles maculipalpis; assembly: GCF_943734695.1. NCBI lineage: Eukaryota > Metazoa > Arthropoda > Insecta > Diptera > Culicidae > Anopheles > Anopheles maculipalpis. The sequence goes on from NC_064871.1 coordinate 89,608,852, forward strand.
TTATAGTGATTTACATTCTGTTTGCCCGGCTAAACTATCATACAGAGCAATGGCGTCCGCCAAACAAGTTACGAGGTCCACGAAACGCCAAGATTTGGCAAGTATCTCGGCCTCTTATCGACTCTAACAAGGTAAATTTTCAGTCAAGAGATCGATCCAATTCTTTATCGATTCTTTATCTTTATCCTGCGTCCTGTGTCCATGTGAATAAGAATAATTGTAGAATATTGAACAAGCCCAAGTGATAGAGATGATGACTCATCTGATCTCGTAGAACCCAAAAAAGTTGGAATAAGAGTTACATGATTATGCTTATACTATCGTCATTGTAGCCTTTGTGGGCATGTGTTGTGTCTGTTAAACACCAATTAACACGTGTAGATAGTCGATTGTCAAGCAGCAGACAAAAGCACGGCGGTCTGCCAACTGAAATTTATACACCTATCAGCCGGTAGCGTCAACAGATGGGTTGTAATACGTATTTCTCTAAACAGATAAGACGTTTCCCTATGCTTGACAGCGCTTCATCCGCATCTATTTGTGAAGTTTGCATGTCCATTTTAGCTAATGTGGATGATTGCACCGGCCGCCGATCGGTGATAATGAATAAATTTCCATCTATTCGGGACTCATCAGCAACAGGGGTGGCGCTCAGCATGCATCTTGACGCTCCACTATCGGTTACGGTTGGTGTTATTGGTTTCCCGCCATGCAGGAGGCAAGATCCACAAAAAGGCTAGCGCCTGACCACCGGCAAACAAAACAAACATCTGTTGATCTGCTTCTCTTGGCAGCAGAAGTAGTGGTCTTTTAAATACCGGTTTTTAATGAGTGACCGTTGCTTTACATTTTTGTTGGTGTGTTTTGCTCCATGTGCGAGAAAGTGAATGTTTTTTTTATGGCATCGGGCCGGGGGTTGTGAACCACCATTGCTTAATACAGAGCCTCGTGCCATTTCGCACGACTACATTTCGGTGGCCTACATTTCGTGTGCCATTCGCCCCCATTTCCTAGTTGTGTTGTTCCAGATGCACTCAAAAATGAAAAATCGCACCTCTCGAGGATGCTGCGTAATAGCGTGAATTCGTCTGCGGTTTTTTTTGTTGTTGTTAGTTAAATTCTCCACTTCCCAGCAATGATTTAACTCTGCCATGCGACGCGGTGGCATTTTCTGCGCTTGTCATATCTACTACTGCTCCAGATATTATGCAATGTGCCTGTGACGTATTCGCCAGATTGCGGGATATCATGTTACCGGTCGTTTATTTCTGTTTACTCCAATGTCTCACGAAATCATTCGCTTGCTGATGGACAGAGTTGGCAGTGTTGCCCGAAGCTGCCGATGAAAGTGGAAGCAAACATATCGTTTATTACCGGTAGTAAAGCGACATTTTCAAGGCCACGGGTTCGGAAGCCGTTAAACTGTCTCGTCACTCATCCGGTCATGCGGGTTTGCGGCTCTGTGTTCGTCCGCGCGGAACCGATCAGGCCCGTGGAGGAAGTCATAAATAAATCATGAAAGCGTTTTTCATGTACCGACGAGATGCTCATCTCATGATGCTCTTTGATTCTAATCTTTTTTTAAAGAATAATTTACTCTCTCCATTAACCAGGCGACCTCAGGACACACGGCAGGACCGGCGTTTAAATCTCATCCCCCCGTAGTGAGGAACGCACTCTCCAACTACGTGGTATCAAGAAGTCTAATAGTTTTATTACACCTTGAACTGGAGGCGTTAAAAAACCGGAAATCTTTACCACACGACACAACACTCGATTTGACAATTGTGACGGTGTGATGGTCGGTAATGGTTCCGTACCACATTTAACCGTTCCGTTGTTGTAAACGGACTAACAACGCTGTTCATTGTTGTTTGTAAGAAAGGCTCGTGACTTTGTTAGTGTGCAGAGTCATCTGAAGCTGATGACGATGGTTAGCATAGAAAATGAGGTAACATTGACACGATCCGTTTGTTGCTAATAATGATTTGAATTCGAATGGTGACAAGTTGATTGCAGCGCTAGTGGTAACACACTCTGCTGCGATGATGTAAAGTTAGGATGGGAAGGCGTTTTCTTATGCGTTTAATGTTAAGAGTTTTGAGCTGCCTCAAAGGGCAAAGAACTCGTGGCGTTTGTATCAAGTACGGCCACAAAAATTGAAATCCGCGCCATGAAGCCGGAAATTGTAATCAAACGTACGATAGCAAAGGTGTCTAGTGTAATATTAAAGGTTTTCTGTTCAACGTTGACCATCGTTACCTTCCTTCAAAAGCTTGATGCTGTGTGGCAGAGAAATATTTTCTATTACAGCTTCGGGAATATGGTGGCGTGGTTGTGCGTTTTTTTGTTGTTTTCGTTTGTTGCATAACTCCAAACCGCAAGGGAAAATACACTATAGATACACTATCGCAGCGTGCCCGAACGGATAGGGCGCCTGGAGAGATCAAGTCATTCGATCTTGTTCGAAAGAGTACCTTTAGGTTTTGAGTGGCAGCGCATCTAACAGCGCACAGCTTTATGCATGTTTTTATAGGCCGTAGTAGAAAAAAAAACCACTTACGATCACCATCTCTAGCGTGGTCAATCGCGAACCTAAACAATCGCGCGACGAAGGCTGCTTCTGATCGAACCGCGTGGAGTAACCACGTTGTGTGGTTTCGCGTTTAAAGACTAGACACAACGCCGTGTGTGACTATAACATGCAGAGAGCGCTCAGAAAACCGAATCTCCTAACAAGTCGATCCCATGATCGACGGTACATCGATTTCCAACACGAGCGGTTAGGTGTGTGGCCCAGATGACCTACAAATCTTGGCACCAATTGTCAGAGACCGGGTCGGGGCGTATGGAAGCAGTAGTAATGGACAGAAGAGCGCAAGAGTGAAAAAAGGAGTTGATAAAGATTACGCAATCGCCTCGTTGGCGCGGTGCTATTAATTTTGAAATTATTGTCATCATCATTGCAGGTCATAAACAGAGAGAGTGGGCATCTGTGTGGTATGCCCGTGATGCCATGATGGAGAAGAAGCAAGTTTACGGATAAAAGTTGCTACCATTAGCTGTGTAGCTTCCAGATTGTGTTAGAAAATGTTCCCGCGATGATTAGTCGACTACTGTTGTGGCAACTGGTGTGGAAATTGTGATTTTTCTTTTTTATGGTTAAGATGAAAACAAAGCCAAGTTAATGAGATATGAAGCGTGCTTTCGTTTTTGGGAATGATGGATAGTGTGCCAGAGGTACTTGAAACTCTTGTTGCAACTAGTATGAGGTTCGTTTCCCAGATAAACAATGTCTGGAGGTGTTGGCACGTGCGGTGTTTCGCATAAATTGAGGTTTCACGATTCTCAATACTTAGTTCACATTTAATTTGTCCTACGGTATCGATTATGGAACTCCTCATCAGGGGGAGTATCTTGTCTGCCTTCAGTAAAGCCTCAACAAGAAACAGAACAGTTCGTAAAGTTCATCCAGTCGGTTCACATTTCGAACGGCCTTGCTGGGGAATTGAGGTTACAATTATAAAATTGAGCTCTGCGTTTTATTGTCTGTTTCAATAGAGCGGGACACTCTCTGGGGCATTGCTTCGCCGTCAGAAACAGTAAGCACACTCTAAGCGTGGAAACAATTAAAGCAAAAAAATGCAAATTAGCTAATTCTATATTATGAGGATTTATTCCGTCGGTACGGAAAGTTATTTCATGACGGAAGGTTTTAATGAGATTTATTGTACGATGATCGTGTGACAATTTAGATGGTTTCGTGAGATGTTTTTCTTCTTGGCTTAGCGAGGTCATGCCGTTCATCTAATGGCATACTAGACTTATTGGTAAATAGGATCAAAGAGTAATTATAGTAAATTATAGTAATTTTAACACATGATTCTAGCACTTCGATTGTTTGTAGAATAGGCAGCAACAATCTATGCAACAACTAGACCACAAGATAGACATTATATTCTTTCACTCAAGAACGATAAAACTCCCCCGATTTCTCAAAATTTCTTATCTACTAGTTCACTCTGACACCTCAGACAATAGAAGAAGAAAATTCTCTATAAACAAACTCACCAGGCAACTATCAAGGTATGTAAAATGACTGCTCAATAATGGAGCAATATATAACGGGTGGATGAATCCTCATTTAAAGTATCGTCACCATTTAGTGAAATATCTCCCTTTTTCCAAAATCTTTACTGATCTTTGATGGACTGTATATACATTGCAACTATCCCAGGAAGTAGATACGTAAATCGGTTCGAAGAAAAACCACATCAATCATCGCTAATATCGCGCGCTCGGTGGTCACGAGATTAAAATGCTTATTAAAAACCGCAAATTATTTACACGAGCGTGGACATACGAAGGCAGTTTAAGATCCAGTCGACCAGCACGATATTAGATCCGGTGGTCAGCTGGTGCTGCTTGATGATGATGATTTTTCTGGTTTGCGGATTTTTCACTTATTGTTTCACGATCTCTTTCAGGTTCGTTACAAGCAGTGTCTCGTAGGCTTTTGTTATGCAAGAGTTATGTTTTTTTTTATTAAATCAAACATAATTGAAGACGAGAAGTGAAATTTATATCAATTTCAGTATCTGCTTTCACTCGAGCTGTTCACTATTATGTGTCAATTGAAATTACACACAATTACATCAATCGAAACGTCCCACGTTAGAACTCTCACTTTAATAAGGGTTTGTTGTAGGTGTGTTTTTGCGGGTGGATCGTTCCGGAAGAATCGATTCTCTTCCCCTATCGTGGGTGTTTTTTTTCTCTCTCTCTCTCTGCTCGGTATATAACGATCCCTCAAACACCCACCCTTGGGAGAAGTGGGATTGTGTTTGATTTACGCCAGCACCAGTTGTCAGAGCGAATGTCAAATTGTCGTCTGCAGTGTGAGGTAATCGTCGCACGATCGGTCTCGCCTTGAAGGTGAAAAACACTTTTCCTTTTTTTTTGTTTTGTTTGCTTGAAGCCCCCACGTCTAACCTGTGACATTTTACAGGGCCTTGTAGCAGCGAGAGACAATGGGATGGCAATGGCTATGTCACGCGAGTGACTGATGGGAAATTGTTCGGTCGTTTAGGTCGTGTTTTTACGTCTCATTTGAATTTGCAATATGATCCATTTGAAGGTTGCTTAGACGTGTGGGCGGAAGGAGATGAATTTAGCGGAGAAGTGAAGGAAACGAAGTGGCGGTATGTTTGCTAGCCGGAAGGAACTATTCTTTATTTAATTGTCTCATTTTCTCATGTCTTTGGTGAAGAATATGGAACGATTATTTTTCTGGTATATCCGTTCGTGGATATGTGGAATGTGAAGTCATATAGGAGTGTGAGTAGAAGAGAGGTCAAATAGCAAATACGACCCTGTACGAATAAGCTTGTGTGAAAGCTTCTATTTGGGCAATAAATTTGAAAATCCCTCACAAACAGCCCGAAAAAAGAGTTTGCATGGAAAAATATGGAACAAACATTGAAGAAGTTGAATCAAAGAAGAAAATACAGCTCATTTTATACCTGTTTCCACCTGTGCTGAAGTAAGCAGCAATATCTAGCTCCCGTACGATTATTTAATTCCTTTAGGATCGGCTTTAACCCACCAGCAATCGAGGATTTACCACGGATACAATGATAATCCGTACTGGTTTTCCACCCTATCCAGCATTGCTGCGGGAGAGGTGTTGCTCACCTAGTTTCCTCCTCGAGCAAAGGAGACCCATAAAACGAAACCAGGTAACATTCGGCGTCCATTTCCCGGGGGTGGGCAAACGTTGCGGGATTGGGCCAACGCAAAACACACATGTACGAATATGTGACTTTCATCTTTCGTGCAAGTTTTCCTCCTATTGGTGCTCTGCTGACTGGTATAAAACGTGGTAGGAGCAGTAGGTGGAATTAGACTTTCGTATTAAAGTAGAGGAGAAGAAACCCGTAATGTAGTGTTAGGAAATTACGTCAGACCTTCTTAAGGGCGTAAAGAAAACCTTTCAGCGTATTAATTTTAAAACATAATAAAGAAAGACTTTTAAAAACTGCATGCAAAGTGCATTGACAAAGCAAAAATCAAGCAGGTCGAAAATGTCACCGAATGGGAAGAAAACGGGCTGAACCACCTGATGCTTGATCGGAGGTTGTGATTGGGGAGGTATAAAACAAGTTTCGTTTCGGTTGCACGATGGGTATTCCAATCGACCTAGTACAAACACACATCATTGCCGGTTTTTGTGTGCAATTGCATAACTGCTGCCAACCCCGAGGGGCAAGAAAATTGTGAACGATTGTGAGAGTCTGTGGAAAGGGAGGAGGGGATGAGACGAAAAGAAAGAGAGGAATGGAGAAAGGAACAGCAAACCATGTGCATGTGCACAGGAAGATAGGAGCTAAACAAAACGAAAGACTGCACAGCGGATGAACAAGCGACGAACCTTTTTTTTCTCTTGCGATAATGGTTGTTGCCATGCATTGTTGGTTGCGATCGATCGATTGATTCTTATGGTAATTTGGAATTCTATGCAGCACTGGTTCTTTTTTCGCTGACATATTTACATTGCCGATAAAAAAGGTTATGATTACTGTGCTATTGGGATTGGATTCATTTAAATTTTAAATTCTTCACAGTAAAGATCATCTTTTGGATACGTAAGAAGCGGGATGATCGCATGATCACGACGGAATCTACTTTCATGTAGCACTCTGACATTCGATTTCAAACCGGAGAACGGTACATTTCTTTGGCAAACATTTGGATTGTAACTATTTATGCTGCTGTTGCTCTATTGTCGACACTCTGTACATGGCGTTGGCCGGGATGGGAGCTGGTCGTCCGAGCAGGAAGCGCGGAGCAAATAATGTAACCGAAAACCGGTTCTCGTTGAAAACGAACTCATAACGCGATCGTTTTGTACTGGCAGACGGCTTAACTGGCAGAGTGAAAAGCGAACGTCTTCTTTCTAATGCGACCCGATTTGAACGAGATTTAAACAGAGTTTGACGCTTTAAAGTTTGCATTTATTTCAACCCGGTTGGCTCAATTCCTTCCGAATTGCGTTGATCTATTGCTATCTGCGCAGTCTTTACGGGTTTACTACACATGCATGCTGGCAGTCTCTTGTTGCTCTGATTTGGTCGCTCTGTGCTGTTGGTCGCTTCCGTTGTGGTTCCATTTTTGCACCACGGTTGCAGCATTGCATAAAAGAGTGTATCCGCCGTCAATGAATGATGAGCAGGCAAACTTCATTGTGGTCGATGGCGATCGAGCATTTTCCTTCCTTTTCCTGCACACGTCGCTCAACGGTGTTGTTTGCTTGGAGTTGGATACTGTACTGTATAGTAAGGCCATGGGTATGCTATGTCAGACCGATGAATGCAACCGGCACAGTACATCAGCATCAGGTCTCGGATCCGTCGTTCATCATCGACTCTTTCCGAAAACGATTTTCGGCGTCAGACAGTTTTTGGTTACGAAATCAGACGCCGGGTGGGAAAAGAGGAAAAATGGGGAAAGCTTTGGCGAATAAAGTGTGCTAAGAAGAAGCGTTTGTAATGGAAATGCCTTAATTGGTTGAACAAAAAAGGATAGAAAAAAAATGTGGATGGAAGATACATTTTCCTTGCTTACCATACATCCGTTTGGTGGTTGGTAATGGAGGTTGGCTTTAATAGAGGATATTTAATTTCTATCGATCGCTACGATTAGAAAAAAAGACGTTACATTTGGTGAGATAATACTCGCTTCAAATCAATCAATATTTGCGGCTGATAAATTGTGTAGGGTAAAATGTATTACCACCATGATCGTGTGACGACGGAACACGATGTATTTGGTGACCTTTCTATTTACCCGCCAACTGGTGCGAGGCAATGACAATGAATATGTGTTGATAGTAATTATGCATGCAAGTCGGGTAACTCCTGCACTATCGGAGGACGCCAATTCAAGGCTTATGAGGGTGAGGGATGACCACGTTACGTGGGCTTTTGTTGGTTGAATATTGTGAAAAGAAATCACCTTCACAGCTATACAACAGCTATAGCCAGCATTCCTGTTGTGTTTAGTCGTGTACATACGAGGTCTCTAAGCTGGGTAAGACATACGAAAGGGTTCGTGATGACAAACTCTACGTGTTAAGTACTTTGCACCGTTGCTTACAATCCGGGCAAGGGCATTTCGGCCCTATAGCAGACACTTAATCCCGCTTTGTAGATTTACGGTCAATGTGTGTCGGCAAAATGAAATTTTAAGTTTTAAAGGAAAGAGTTGCAGAAGTTTTGTGATTATATGTTTATTGGTATGTCCTTGTTCATAAGTAGCAATAAAGGCGAAGGCCGGTTCGACCATTGATGTCTCCCACTGGAAGCCAGTTCAAGGCGAAAGGATGAACTATTGCAACACTACTTTGAGTGATGAGTAAGCAGAGTGAGAAAGTTTAATGCGCAGTGAAACGGACTTGGAGGTTCACGGTCGATCAGCTCACTTGTAATCAGTCTTTAACTTGAACACATTGCAATAGTTTAGGTTGCCCGTGTCTTGGTAAGGTTGTAAGGCAAACAGAATTGTTATGATGCTCATTATTCACTGAAACATTCTGTTTTGATCAAAGATTTATTTGAAGATTTTTTTCTTGCCATGATTGGCCATGACAGCCATGATTAATGGTTGATTTGCTTTATTTCAAAGTTATTATTAACTGGAAAAAGATGGTCAATATTCCATCAGCTTTTACATTCAAAGCATTAAAAATTATACAAAACAATTCAATTCTTCTGCTCTAAATTTGGCCAATATTCTACGCAGTGGAAATGAATGTTCAAATATTCGACCACATGGTTCATAAGAAAGCTTCACTTAATGAGAAAACACTTAGCTTGTTTAGCTGCTATAAAACATGTTGCTATAATTTAAATCATCATTCAAATCATACTTCATCAACGAAAGACATTGAACACACACTGTTGATAGATTTTTGTTTCCTTCCCTCTAACAACTTCCTCACGGTTATGTTTTACGGGCACACTTTAATGTGCTCAACAATTCGACAGCTATTCAATTAATGCTCCAAGTACACTGGTACCCATTACCCATTAACCAATCGGTGGTTTTGTTTGACGATTTAACTCACTGCATCGAAAGGAAAATGAAATGAAACGAAACGCGCGAGGGCGCGAATGCATCATTAGCATCGACTCTCCTCACTCTCTGCCGCGTTAGATGAACAGATCAGATGTCTAAGTGAAATAGAAATTAAATTCGTTTTGCACACCCAAATGCGCCACTCTCTCTACCCGTCCACGGCGCGGTTTTTTTCGATTGCATGTGGCGTTGGGCGTTCTTCATAATGAACAATTTCTAAGCTCAGACTCCGTTTGTTTCGTGATACGGTGGCGGCGGCGGGTATATGGTGCAATGTTGTTTGTTTAGTTCAGTTTGTTAGGCATCTCATTAACAAATGTTGCATTGCTCGAAGATGGTTGCAATAGCCACGTGCGTGTACTACATATGGCCAGCGCAACGGAGCAATTGTGTTGGCCCGCATTACAGCTTTCTCAATGTGAGTGTGTGTTAAAATTTTCATCATTTTAATCTCGAAACCACCGGCTTCGAACATGGTTCGATCGTTAAGAGCAATCTCGATGCGATAGCTTCTTGAACGGAGCACATGTCCGAAGAGTGAAAATGGCTTGCACAAGCTGCAGCTTCATACAGTTTTGCAAGTGTTCGAGTTTTGTTTTCGAATTCGGGTGCAGTTCAAGCAGCACGTGAGTTGTGGAGACTAATCGGTTTAGACACGAAACACCGCTTAGTATCGATACAGATGAAAGTAATTATGTCGATTTGGAAAGTGACGTGTGAGAAGTGAGTGTAGTAAAGCATCCTTTTATTTTCATCGTCAAAACATTTTACTCTTCTGAAACGCTGACTCTAGTTGAAAATGAACGGGGGAAGGACAAATTGTTCTATAGAACCCTTTTTAATGACCGTAGTTCGTTACCTATTGGTACAGTAAATCCCCAGCAAAAGGAGCAAAAGCAGGCAGCAATTGATTGAGTTGCGAAAGAAGCACACGCTGCAAACACTGAACAAGCGAGGTGATAATGTATGCTAATTAATTCCATCTGATTTTTACTGACAGTGGTAATCCTAAACTGGCCGGCATCGCGCTTCACTGGAAGTGCTGGAAATTCTTCTCCATTAGGAACAATTTGAAAGTGCCAAGTGGAACATTACAGTCATCCATTCTAGCGCGTACGTTTCAGCTGCATTTACAACAATCCACAGGCACAGGAGGATGGCGTTAAAAAAGGGGTTTTTTATTTACCGTCCGGCCTGTCTGTCGGTGGACGTCTGTTTGATGAGTCGCTTCTTTGGGACATTGAACCGTTGCTTTGTTTGTGTAAGCCGTGGCTTATTTCCGGAGGTGTGTTAGAAGGAGTGCGAACAGCAACGAGAACACGTCAGGTTATTTATTAGTTGGCAAACCTGCAACGCTTCGCGTGAAACTCATTTATTTGCTTGTGCTTTGAGACAGAACGATTTTACTTGAGTGAGAAGATTCACAAGTGCCCAAAGTAATCAAAAGACTTAAATGCCAAAAACGACGAACCTTTTTTTTGAATAATTATTGAAGCAATCTGACACAAAACGAAACAGTGATTTGTGGATTAGAAAGGCTTAGAATATATTTAAAAATAGTTCTTAAATGTAGTGCAAACTTACGTATTTATTATAACACATTAAACATTCAAAAGAAGCACCGACACTACTGCGCTGCGTTGGTAGGGTTTACTGGATGCAGTCACTCCTTGATAATTTTTTTAATTATTTTATGTACGCTCTTTTTGAAAATCACGCGCTCAACGAATTATTTTCGTATGAATTCGCCTTTAAAGAATGGTTTTCCTATAACTCGCACGAATGATTGGCACTTTCCTTGCTTTGTCACTTCTATTTTTAAATGCTAACACTTGCGATCGCTCCGCCGCTAAGGCTCAAGAAGAAGCACCGTTGATCGCGCGCACAAAGTTGAATGAAACGGAATCTTAGCCACGGCACGTTTACGGTTGCCTCCTGCTTTCCGTAGACAGTTAGGATCGACACTCACAAATGCTGGCAGTGTTGGATTTACAGAAAAAAAAACACACACACTGTTATGTACACATAGACACACCTTTCAGAATATGATCGATGGGGGCCACGTTAGGTTTTACACTGAACACTGCACCGTTGATTCCTTCGTGTAGAACTGAAAGGAAGAATCATCACCACGGCGATGATGTTGTGGGCCGTGCTTCATCTACCCTTCGACTGTGCAACGTATGGAAAACCTGTTTAAGGATAACTTCATGATATCGCAAGAACGCTGTTAGAGACGTTTGGATAGAATGTGCTCGCTTCGTGTGTTCTTTGTTACAGAAGCGTTGCATGAAATCCTTTTCGTGGTTTTTGTTGTGCTTTTCGAATTTCTTAACACTTGATTGCGAAGGTTATGAATTTTGAAACCGAAGTTACGCCGCATGACCTCCGACGGTACAAATGTAAGTTGCTTTACCACTTGCTCGCGGACACTCCAGGCAGGAAACCGAAACACGATCGTAAACGACGCAAGACGCAGCGAGACTGAGATCGTGGTCTAGCGCTGCTAACGATCCTCACCGTCCACACGGAGCCGTACGTGGTCGTTGTTTGGCTGGCTGGTATACTTCATCGTCGTCTCTGCTCTCCGATGTTGTTTCAGTGATATTGTGAAAGACGATACAAAAGCGAGCAGACGATGAGAGAGAGAGAAAAATCCGATTTTATGCTGAAAAACATTTTCAACATGATAGGAAGGAGAGCGTGTCGCGAAGAACATGCTTGAAGTGAGCAAATTGAAGGTGTTGAAAAGATGATTCTCATGCTCAAGAAGTATGTCTAGACAGACAACTAGACATAAGAAATGAAAGACACACAGATGAAGTATCGAAAATTGACTGCAAAACAGACGATGAAAATGATTGAAAGAGCATAACTGAAATGATGGAGAGTAAAAGTAAAGTGGATTTTTTGTGATTCGTGCATACTTTTTTACGGGCATGAGATTGTTTACTGTTATGCTGATGTTTTGGATGAAGACTAATACTACAGAGAGTAGAATGATCGTGAACAGAGATTTTACTGCACTGTTTGATATGAAAAATGAAAGGAAAATATTTATTGAATATTTTTAACAGTTTTATGTTCTATTTTTCCGCCTTTAAATCGCTTCATTAAACATTAAATTTATTTTGCTATACACTAAGCTTCATACGAATAATGATGTCTGGATTTAATCTTTTACATATTGATGGATATTTTATAACTTTATTTCACTTTAATTATCCTTGTTTGAAAACGAATACGTGCTTTTAAACTTTCATATTTGTTTGCTTCATTTACAGCAACGTTAGCTCGGACAACATCCACAAGGAAAGCACACTGCGAAGCGTTTCTACCGAAACCGACACGCTTAAAAAACAGATGGCGACTCTGAAGCGTAAAAACGATAACGCTTCGACAGAGAATGGGTAAGTGTCTTTGGTTATAGAGTAACGCTTCCGCTGTATTATTCGTTTGTCTGAAGTCTTGATGGTTTTTTGTTTTTAAATTTATTTGTTTGTTTCATAATTTTTTCTTTTAAATTGCTATTCGAGTTTTATATTAAAGTTTTTACTTTTTTAAAACAAAATTGCACTTGTAATAAGGTTAGTGATAATGTGGATTATTAATAATATCCGTACTGGAATGATACATAACTTAATAAAGCTCTTTTTAATTCGATTTCTTCTTATCCAGGCGATATAGGCTCTTCCTTCTTTCGTTGTGCTTGGAACAACTGATTTGTTCTATAAAAAAAAACCTAGATTATGGTCCACATTCTCTGGTCGTGTTTCGCAAATTCGTTCATAGCTAAATAAAAAATAACTAACCTAGCTAAACAATAAATCCTCAACGAAATGTTATCACGTTCATCGTAATGCTTTATTCCATATCTCCCATACACACTAACATGCCACATTTTCATCGAATTGATTTCATATTCCACCTCGGCTCCACCCAAAATCAGACGCCTGTCGAATGAGCTAACGGATGCCCTTGCCGAACTGACGCTAACGAAGCGGCAACTTAAGGATTCTCAGCAGGAAGTGGAACGGATGAAAACGCAATTACGCGAATACGTACAGGAGATGCAGCGTGCCGAAGAGTTGCTGTCAGAGAAGGTAATTAAATTCTAACATTCTCGGAGGCAAAAAAAAAAGAAATCATACGTGTGCAGTTCACAAGCGGAAGGGTAATCGGCTTGAGTTTTTCTTACCTTTAAAGAGAAAGTAAAATACGAAAATTAATGAAAAGCACGTTATTTGTACTCTGTGTGAGCGGCAGATGCAGTAAACCTTGAGTGCATATTCTAACAGAAGATTTCTTAAAGACTCTTCAAAGGCGGTCCGATTTTAATCTGATTGTTTAAAAATATAGGGAATAATAATTTATATATGCATTTAAAATTTCCAGGAACGTGAAAGAGAACAGATGCTGGACCGTTACAGATCTCTTTCTGAAGGAGTTAACGTACTAGAGACGAGCAATCATACACTCGAGGCAGAAACCAGTGAAGCAAGGTACGTAAAGAGGAAGATTTAAGGAGTATAGATACCGATTAGACATTAGAGATAGTTAATGGAGATTTAGAATTAAAATTAGTCTTTTCTCGAATATTTGTTTTAATACAATAGTAATAATTATTATGTTATAATAATAGCTATCCTTAGTGTACTGTAATTCTGTAGTAGACCAGAATGTTATATATACTGAGACAAAACTCTCCTGAGCACTTAGAAGTATATAATGTTTATTTGCAATTTTCCGGAACCCATCCGGAAGTAATTTGTTGTGCGGTCTACCGAGATTTCTGCCAACTGTATCTTTTTCTGCTAGTTAGTTTTCATCGAAGTGATAAAAAGTCAGCGCCGAAAAGGAAAGGCAAAACAAAAACAGGATTCATGAGAGTATCGTAAATTGGAAAATAACTAGAATTAACTTTCGACCTTCATTATTTTGGCTGCCCTTCTAATGGTATTTGCTGGATGCACATGGACCGGTTTGTATGTTTTGTCTATTGTCTACCGTAGGTATAGACTCATGTATCGAAGATAATTAGATTTTTACCCCAGCACAACACGAGTGGTGTAGAGGAGTGTACTTTTTTGTAGTTAACCACACTTTGGACGAGTATTTATATTCCCCATCGGTTCCTTCGAAATTTCCTTTTCCTAAAGGAAACTGCTACAGGAAGCGGAAGAGCGCATCGTCACAATGGTGGAGCTGATGAACGAGCGGGAGCAAAACATACGCGAGTGTGAGCATCAGATAACTGAACTGTCGGCAAACCTGGCCGCTGCCCAATCGGAGCTGGATGCACTGCGGGAAGAGAACAATTCACTAGCGATGGATTTAGAAGCCACCAAGGAATTGTGCAATAAGCTCGATTTGCAAAAGGACAAGCTGCAGGCGGAGTTGGAAGAACATTCTAACATACGGGAACAGCTCGCTCGCGAGAAGGGAACGTTGCAGAAGGAGCTAACGGTTGCACGCACCGGTGACCGGGCAACGGTGGACGGGCTTCAGGAACTGCTTGCCGCTAGCCGGACCGAAGTGGAGCAGCACCGTATAGCACTGGCAAATCAGCAACAGGAAACGGAAAAGCTACGTACGGAGGTGGACACATTGCGGCGGCGATTAACCGAAGAGCAGGAAACGGCACGCCGTAGTGAAGCACTGGCCAGCGAGTACAGTGTGCAGGTGCAGGAACTCAGACGACGCATCACGGACGAACAGTTTGCCCAGATACGGTCCCGCGCTGAGGAGTCAACGGAGCGCGAAGACGTCGAAGAAGATGACGAGGACGATTGCAACAGGTATTCGACGATGTAACATTCCGCGTTAGAACAGATAAGCGTTTAGTGTAAGCTTTTTTATAATTCATGTTTTTCAACTCGAACGAATGGACGAACATATGGCTAGAATTAGACGGTACTTAGAAGTCGCGAATAAAGCCAGAGAAACATGTTCCAAAGATAGGACTGTTGCAGTGAAAAGTGTAGCGAAAGAAAGTCAACCGGTGAAGGTCGTACAAACGATGGCAACGCAAACACTTGCATCTGGGAAAAAGCACACACAACAACATAGGACACGTGACAAAGCCGTTCAAAAGTCTGGTAAATGGTGACATTTTTGGGCATCCAGTGTCCTGCCCAGCACTCATATCATTATTTATTCTAGAGCCGAAAATAGTTGCTCCTGTTGGTTGGAAAATTGAGAAGTACAGACGATCCGTCCCGAAGGTACCCGGGGATGAGACTGGTGACTTAAAAGCTCCGGAAACTGACCAAAGTCAAGGTTGTAGTGACTTGGATGGTTCAATCACGTCGTCGGCCTCGCTCGACGATCATTCCGTTGCGTCGGAAGCTTATACTTCTTTGTCGTACGAAATAATCGATCAGGTAATGTAGGTTTGAGTGTAGAAAAAACTGCTTAAATGATGACTGCAAGAAACAAAATGGAGGGAAAAGAATTTTTTGAGAATTTAAACGCTTTAACTAGGAGAACGCTTCCAACGGTCTCCAGTGCTAGTTTGCAAATGATTCGCAGGAGCATGAGAAATGTGACCCATTTGCTGGTGCTAATCGTTTTCCATTAATTACTATCGACGTATATATAGTCTATAATATTATTTCCGACTTTTCTCCATTTTATCGTCCGTCCGGTTGAACCGACCGACGGTGTAGCGAGCGACGTTAGAAGGCGGTGGTGGGGCCGATAGTCGGCCGGTCCGTGCATCCGGCATCGTTAAGGGACAAATGGATGGGACCGGGTCAACGGTAGTCATCTATAAAACAGAAGCCGGCGAACGTTTGGTGCTGAAGGATGTTGTACCGATTGTGGAGGGCGGTCGTAGTGGGAAGAGTGGCCGTATACACCCATCCAATCCTTTGGTCCGAATTGCCCGAAACGTTGATGAAGCTGTGCATTTGCAGCAACATCATTGCAGCACTGCAAGTGGAAGGGTAATGATAATTGATGAACCACCACCGGTTGGTGCAAGTTTTGGGTCGATGTCGGATGGGATCGATTGTAACACGACCGTAACCGCACCGGCAGGTGCTGAAACAACGGTAGACACGTGGGCAAAAATATTGCTCCACTCGACGCCTGGTGAAGGTAATTATACTGGCTGCAAGTATTTAATTGTGATGGGAAAAGTATGAAAAGTTTCTTGAATTTCTTTCAAAGGATCATCTAAAACCAATCCAACTTCTAACGATATGCTTGCACCGGTGCAAACTTCCAATGACGTTGCTGGAGGAAAATCATCGGCTACACACAACTATCATCTGCGGTTTCACGTAAAGATGCCAGCACAAAGCAACAAACCTGCATAAGGATAGAAAATTTACGATGTTTTGTGATATTTAATTTTTATACATGCATTATATTTTTTAAGAATGACCTACAGATAAGCTAAATTGTTTATGTTTTAGGATTGCTGGAAGGAAGATTGTTCAATGTTTTGTTGAGTATTGTTAGGTTGTTTTGATGATTATTAAATACATAAACAAGAAATTGAAGAAGGTATTGAAAGATGGTTTGATGTCATATGAGATGTTACTCGATTAAATGATGGCCCACAGTAAGTCTTTTGATGTATTCAATAGAGCTAGCCTTAGTAAGCCATTCGATGGCTGGCGTGACCTAGCAGGCCATAAAGACAAGAAGAATAAGAATAAGAAGTGCTGCCTTTCCTGTCACTTATCTCTTCTTAACTTCTGGCATAAAAAGTATGGGTACTTTCTTCGTCAGTCCAATTTCAGTCATTTTGTGTTTTGGAGGTAAAACTTAATTTATTTGCAACACGTTAAAACCTAACACGACACATTAAAAAGGAAAATGTTCACAATGAGTACCCATGCCTCGCGCGTGTGCAACGTCAGTGCTGGGTGCCGGGTGCCGAGAGAAGAATCTCTTAATCCCCGTTTCGTTGAAGGATGCGACCGTGAGACCGAGACGACTATATCCGCTACATGTCGGATGCTATCTGGGAGTCAGTTCTCAGATAGCATCGAGTGTGCGGATAAGCTCTGGCCACAGCGTCTGCAACAAGTCATGTTCTAACTCGATCCTCAAGGTTCGGAAACTAAATACTAAAGAGCCCCATTGACAGAATTGCCTTAATAACTAACTGCGCTGCTAAGGGATTTTTCAATACAAATTTTCCTTCGAAGTGCCTTAGTTGACAGACTTTGTTAATAGGGCGTCGTTCACCTAAAGTGATATAAATGGTGTTGTTTGATGAGACGTACCAAATTAACCTCGATTCAGTGGAGTGTGAAAGCTGTCACATAATTGGCGAGTTAAATTGAGTTAAATTTATTTATTAGGTGGAATTTTCATTCTGTGTGTCATTAAGAATAGTAGTACGATCGTTGATACTAGAGTGATGTTGCATTTACTTAATGAGCCCTATCGGAGATGTAATGAGTAAAGCGTCAAACTTACTGTTCTGCTGTTAACAAGATTCTCATTAAGTACAGTTCTGGCTAGTTGAATTTGCTATATATACATGAGATAAGTACCGAATACGGTCTAGAAACAAAGCAATCATGTACTGGAGTGTTTGGATTACAGTTACCATTTTGGGTATCATTTTGCTCCGACAATTCGAAGCATCCGTCCGCATTACCAACTATACGGACGAGTGGGATCCAAAATATCTGGATGTGGATTTGCGTGTCCGTCGGCTAGATCAAACAACTGCCATCGATTTCGATTTGGATCTGAAGCAAGAGCTTGATAAGAATGTTGAGGTAGGTTAGAACTACTCTATTGCTCTAATCAATGGCAATACTAATTTCGAACGCTTTCCAATTTTAGTATGACGTGCGGTTGTGTAAACGCGTCGCAGGAAAATATCACCAGATGATGTACACGGGCAAGCAGCAGCTGTGCGGGAAGGAGCTGAGACGATCGCGCAATCTGCTCGATCGTTACATTGCCTCGGAGCTGGTAAAGCATTCGAACCTGACCACACGCTGTCCGATAAAGACGGGCCACTATGAGGTGCGGAACTTTGAAATTGACGATCGTCATCTGATGATGAGTGTGGTACCGTCCGGTGAGTTTTTGATTGAGGTCGGTGTTTATCATCGCGGAAAGGAAATCAAAATGAATCGTTGGTTTGTAACGGCTACATAATGGTGCTATTAAATGCTATTATTGAAAGAGCAATACTGCTGATAAACAGATGTACATGATAAAATTGTTATTTAGACATTAGCTAGATAAGGTTGGCTTTGGGAAGTATGATCGGGAATTTTTGACATACACTGAGGAAATGAAAACAATGCTCCCCATTTGCGGGAGTTTGTTTTGAATAATTTACCTATATACATACGCAACTATTAACCGAGTATGCCCGGGATAAGGCAAAGAATAAGGAGGAAATGCCTTATCAATATGATTATAAAAAATTTTCAACACAAGCGGTGTTGACAATACGGCACTGGACCGTCATAATTAATTACAAAATAAAAATAAATAAATAAACATACGCAACTACATACTTGACTTAAGCTTCTAGCTTAAGTCGACCTTGTATAACTGCACGAAATACAAGCTCCATCTGCTTCCCGGTGAATGTTTGTACTATCAAACCAAATTTCGATTGGGGCAGAACTGGCGGCACGCGGATATAACTTAGTGAACAATTTTGAAAACTTATCAGACCCTTTTCTATAGGGCAACGACATGGCATGGGTCCTCGTCTACGCAGCTCTTCACGTATAAGATTCATCAAGCGATCCAGGCTTGGACGCACGAGAAACGTACAGAAATCGAACGTTCTGTTGTATATCCAATTATCGGCCGTGGTTGTGCGGATATAATAGCCGGTATTCATCTGAAGTAAAGAAAATGGTGCAAATGTAAATGATTGTTAACGGGTGCGTTAAAACCATCCACGAGTATACCTTTGCAGAAGACATAGTCTCGAAGATATCTAGATGCCAGTCCATTGTCGAACCGTCGCGCGTGGTACGAAGTGATCCGGTAATGTTGCAATACTTGCTACCGGTAAGCTCCATGTGTGACAGTACAGGAGTTAGCTAGAGGGATGCAATTGGAAATGTTAGTAATGAATTGTGGAATGATAGTGTCTCCTTTTTCTACCCTTGAACTAAGCCCTCGTCCAGTCGCTCCGTGGAGTAGTATCGTAGAAACTAAAAGTATAGTGACCGTACGGTACATGGTGAAGAGTATACTGAAGCCCAAGTGTAGCTCTGTCATGCATTTATTGAAACATATGAGATGTTAGTAATGATTTTGATTACAGTTCAGATTGTTGACGGGTATTAAAGACTGGCAAAAAGTAGAAAAAAAGAAAGCAAAAATTCAAAATATTAGAAGGATTTTAATTGGCAAATAATTACGAGGAGTAATAAGCATACTAACTCTGATTATCCCCGGTGCGATAATGTCGCATACACCACTGGGCTCTGGGGCGGCCCGGTGGTGTAGGTGACAGCAGCGCCGTTTTTCAAACGGCAAGACCGGGGTTCAAATCTCAGCAGGACCATCCCCCCGTAGTGAGGATTGGCTGACCAACTTCGTTCATGGTATCGGCAGTCTAGTAAGCTATTTCGATGGCTGACCGATGCCCCAATTCCTTGGCTGATTCAGTGACCTTGGCTGGTCATTCGATAACCCAATTCCTTGGCAGATAGAGAGGCGTATTTAGTCTCTAAGATTCTGAGCCTCTGCTATGCAGAAGACATTAACGCGCATCGGAGAACAGCACGGCTGCAGTGGTGTGCGATTGAAAAATTGGGTTGAGGATCAATGCTAGGAAGATGTTCGTGGTGATAGAGAGTAGTTTCTGCTGGCAGTTCTAATTCAATTACTGTCCCTCTCTTCTCTTCTTTGTTTCTTCTTTGATGTCTCTTCTTTCGTCCTGCCACAAATAAGACGACACATAGGACAACACGCTTAGGACAACTACTGGGACTATGAACGTCATACACAGTGGCAGCTTAATTCGGCGTAAGAGTCCTGGATACAAGCTATAAATGATCAGTTTCTTATGATCTTGACGATGGACAAAATTGGAAACATGTAGGATAGTTATGAATCACCTTTTATCCCGCTAAATTTGTTAACACTCAAGTTTAAAATTACATTACAGTGTCAAGTACATATATGTTAAATGGGCGAGATATATGAACATACTTGCCATCTTCACAATAACTCACCGTTAAACCAAAGCTAGTTTCCGTAAGAAAGACCAGCATCTTGAAGAGACCCTCTGCCTGACTGATGGTGACGCTAGTGCTGAAGTATTTGATAACTTCACCTAGCTGCCATAAGCTAGCAAGATATTGGTGTAAACTTAGCTATAGATGTTTGGGGTGGGATTATTAAAAGCTGCGATTTGGGTACTCTTAACCCTAAAGGAATGAGTAGTTCATGTGCTAGTGTGTTTAGAGCATTTTGCTTTTTGGTCGGGCAATATGAAGTGTTGGTACGAAGTATGCATCGATAGGCAGAACTAATTGCATTTTAATTTGAAGTTCGTTTGAGAATTGAATCAATAATACGGATTGCTCGGTGTTATCATACGTTACGATCGGACAAAAGTAATGAGACTGCATCGAATAAATTATATGGAATGTATGTCGGGTGCCTCATAAGCAAAGCAATGGCCGGAGAAACTAGAATTCCTTTGTTTGTTGTCGGTTGGATACTGTTGCTGGCCGTTACCGTTGACGCTAAGGTAGGTTAGAAAACGAATGATTGTATTACGTACTAATATACTTAATTCGTTTGTTCCATTCCCAGCTTGTAATTCACATGGACAAGGTAGAAGTGATCAACAATTACAAGTATGCCAATGCTACTGCGAGCATCCGACGGTTTGGCCCATCGCTCAAGAACTATGTTGCAGACTTTCGTGTCGAAGCGTATCAAACGCTGACCAACGCAATGGTAAAAGTGTATGATGCATGGTCAGTTCAGCTTCTAAATCTAAGTTTCCGGTTTACTCTCTTCCATTACCAAAGGTTTCTACCATATACTATGTACCCAATCTGGCCGGCAAGTATGAAAAGGCATTCTACAACCGGACGATTAATTTCTGCACATATCTACGGCAGCCGACGACCGATCGCGTACTTAGGTTGGTGTACGAGAATCTCAACCAACGAGGAAATCTGCCAAAACGTTGTCCCATTGTGGTTGGAACGTATTCCTTCAACACAAGCTTTGATGGTTTACATTTGCCCGGATTTTTGCCGGAAAGTAGATTCCGGTTTGATCTTAACTTTTACTGTGGTGCACCGAGTTATGAGCTTCTCTTTCATGGCTATTGGTACGGAGCGTTACGAAGGGTGTCTTCCTAACTGTGTTGCGAGGTAATACATATACGGAATCCGAATTGTATCACGTTACTAGTATAGTTTATCGCCGCAACCAATAAATATGCATATATAGCAACCAAGAAAGGCTGCATACCTCTCTTGTAAAGGTATAAAAAAATTTATACTTAGAGAAGTTGTACAATTTTTACAACCGTTTAGTATGGAAACGATTCAAAAATCTCTGCTCTAATTATGCGATTGCACTCGTGGCGCCGTCTGGCGGATTCAGTAGTAAATCGTGGAAAAATGACCATGTGCTCTTCCCCACTTAATGACATATCTAGATCAATCAACCCTAATGTTGAGTAAGGTTTTAATGATTTATTATTTTATCCGTAAAGAGATCGCAGTGATCCTAAACCTTAACTGCAATCTGTCAACCTATCCCACTGCAACGATTAGCATCGTGTATTGGACGTACATTGAATTCGTTTCAACATTCCATACCAACGTGAATTGTACGCTACCACGTTCTTTACACTCAATATAACATCCATAATGAAATTGGTTTCGGGCAAAAATGTTGGCAAACGTAATGCACCCGTCGACACGTTGGAAAACTTGTAGAGAATGGGAGCGATCGGACACTTAGTCGGTGCGTTTCCGCTGCGCTTTATCTCGCGCAGTAATATTTGACCTAGCCGATGTACGCTAGGGTTGCGTAAGAACTGGCAAAAGTTGAAGGAATTATTGTGTAGCGGCGCTTCTACCGCACCGGGCACCACATTGAGCCATACGACAACGTTCATCTGGGAATGATATGCAGCATGGTTATTGACCGGATTGGCGTAGTTTAGCAAGCGGTCGGTTCACAATCACCTACCCAAGGTTCTTCTAACAATTTTTTAACTGTCACTGCAAAACTGACCCTTTTCTCCGATGCGTTGAACGTTTGGACGGTAGAGTTGAGGTAGTTTAAGTTATCCTTCAGATGAACTTCCGTTATGATCGGTATCACTCTGAGCGCGCGGTTTGACGTTACGTGCAGGGAGAGGGTAAAAAGATAAATTATGAAAACTCGCCACATTGCATACAGGTTTGGAATATACTGAACGATCACCGAGAGCGATCGATGCGAAGTGAAATGTGTAGAAAATTTTGGGTAAAGTGTTCTATTTATGGGCCAGATTTAATGCGAGCGAGACAACAAAAATTGATTGATACATTTATTTTAATTGCTTCGTAGTTGAAAGCACGAATTAATTAAGTAGAACGTTCTAAAGTGTCAGTAATTAGCTAGTCATCTAAAACTACAATAATGATGGAGTGTTCTAATGCTTCTTTTTCAAATATTCTAGAAGATTGTCAAAACAAAAATATAATAAAGTGTAGCAGCACGTGTTTATTGTTCTTTTTTTGGTTTGTTCAGCATCCACAGAAGGATTGATCGCTTACTTGGGTCCCTTCTCATCGTGGAATTCCCGGCAACAAGAAGGCAGATGCAGTGGGCGAAACAGGCGATTCGCTTGCATAGCATGTGGGGGATGAACTCGGGCGATTTTCCGATCCCGAGGCTCAAGTGTCCCCTATGTCTTTATTTCGGTGCACTCTTCGTTAAAAAAATCGTTAGGAATTTGATAAACTGGGAAGAACTTACCAAACACATCTACCTGATAGAGCTAACTTACAACAGCCAGACCTGGACAACATCCGCGCATTCATCCACGCAAGGAAATGCCCTGTAAAATCTGTCCATATCACCGTACTTAGTTTTAGTCTTGCCTCATTAGTATCATTGAGAGCCATTAACATATCCAATGGCCTAGCAACGTCTGTTGGATGTACATTGAACTCTTTTTAACATTCCATACCAGCGCGAATCGTAAACGATATCGTTGTTAACACCGACCACAATGTCCATAATGAAATCGTTCTCGGGCAAAAATAGCGGAAAACGTAATGCACCCATCGATAAGCCACGGAACTGCGTAGAAACTTGCAAAAGTTAAAGGACTTATGTATTTTGCAGTGGAGCTTTCAACGCACCGGATGCCACATCAATCCAAAAACTGAGGTTAAGCTGGGGGCGATAAATTTAAAAAAAAAAATTTATGAGATAGCGTAACTTAGTTGAACATTTCACAACGCCTTTACCCACGGATTGACGAGTGGTGTTTTGAGATCGATGGAAAAGTCAAGTTTATTCTGCGATGCGTCATAAATATGGGCGGAAGAGTTGAGGTAGTTTAAGTTATCCTTCAGATCCACACTTGTTATGATTGGTATCACTTTTTACACACGGTTAGCTGATGCATGAAGCGAAAGGGCCAACAGATATACTACGGAAACTTTCCTCATCTGATATGCTGACATTGTAGTACTTTGTTGAGCTTTGGAGTAAATAAATTTTGTGTAATGTTTCCTATTTATAAACTAGGTTGAATGAAACTGTGAGAGGAAATAATGGATCGAAGAATTAATTATAATTGCTTGGTATTTGAAAAAAAAAACGACTTAATCATAGAGAATGTTCTAGAGTGACAGTAATGTGCTGGACGTCTAGAACTACAAACGATCTAACGTCGAACATTCTAGACGATCGATGCAAAAAGAGATATTAGTTGAAAGCATTCTTTTCGCTTTATACTCACTTTTGCATAACATGCTCACCATCAGTATAAAACTCTGGCTCAGATAAAAGATGCCTTGAGGAATCCCACGACCTGGATCACCTTCTGTGGTCCGGCGTGGATTTTGAAACCACCAGACCTTCCTTGATGAGCGCAGTTGAGCACATTGGCACAATCCGATGTACTTAAATAAGAGAAAGGTTTGCTACCAGAAACCACAACTACATGAGGCTTATCTAAAGATTCACCAGACCCAAAAGTCATGCCCTATAATTCTACATCTCAATTATCGCATCTGATAATCCTTATTACCCCTCTGCCAGTCTTCTTTGGTTTTCTGCTGTGTTAGTCTTTTGTAGTGTTCCAGTGTTCATTACAGCCTCCAATATAGGTCATCCTTAATGGAAAAAGTTTGGAGCTACATTCGAGACTGTTTGATTGCTGGAGTTTAACCTTGTGACCAACAGACAATTTACAGTATTGCAGTATTTCTCGGGTCTTAAAACAAGTATCTTCATGTTCTGAAAAAAAAGCAACTGACATTCGTTCGCTAGCAGCAACTATTTCATCATCTTGTCCCGTAGGACGCATTTCGCTCCACCAAGACGAGGTTCTTTATGGTGTGATGCTTTATTACCATTTTATTCGTAAAATGTGCATAGTCTTTCTTAGTCATGCTTTGCTAGTCTCATTGGGAGCCGTTAACTTAACCATAGGCCTAGCACCGTCTATTGGACGTACATTGAACTCTTCTCAACATCCCATGCCAGCGCGAGTTGTAAACAATGTTGTTGCTAACACCGACCACAATATCTATAACAAACTCGTTTTCGGGTAAAAATAGTGGCAAACGTAGTTCACCCGTTGATAAGCTGCGGAATTGATAAAGTTTGGCGGGGAACGGACATTTTGTCGGTGCATTTCCGCTACGCTTAACCTCGCGCAGTATGATTTGGCCCAATCGGTGCATGGACGGGTTGCGTAGAAACTTGCAAAAGTTGATGGACTTGTTTTGCAGCGGAGCTTTCAACGCACCGGACGCCACATCAACCCAGGTGATGAGGTTAAGCTGGTGGCGATAAATTCAATAAAAAAAATGGTGAGATTATTATTCTTCTTCTTGGCTTAATCATCTAGGACACTAGGACACGCCAGCCATGAAACGGCTTACTAGACTTTGCTCATAATTACGTAGTTTGATAGTCAGTCCTTACTACGGAAGAATGAACGATGGTGAGATTACGAAGCTTAATCGAACATTTCACAGCTACCTACCCACGGATTCACGAGTGGTGTTTTGAGATTGATGGAAAAGTCAATCTTATGCTCCGATGCGTTGTATGTTTGGGCGGAAGAGTTGAGATAGTTTAAGTTATCCTTCAGCTGCACACCCGTTATGATCGGTATCACTTTGTACGCATTCTTAGCAGATACGTGAAGCGCGAGAGCAAACAGATATACTACGGAAACTTTCCTCATCGGATATGCTGACATTGTAGTACTTTGTTGAGCTTTGGAGTAAATAAATTTTGTGTAATGTTTCCTATTTATAAACCAGATTGAATGAAAGTGTGAGAGCAAATAATTGATAGTGAATTAATTATAATTGCTTGGTAGTTAGAAAAACGACTTAATATAGAGAATGTTCTAGAGTGACAGTAATGTGCTGGGCGTCTGGAACTACAAACGATCTAACGTCGAACATTCTAGAAGATTTAAAATACTACAAAAAGAGATAATAGTTTAAAGTATCATACGCTATAGATAGGAATACCTTCTGTATCCCAATGAACATCAGTAACGTTTCAGTATGTGATGTGGGAAGCTTTCAATGTTGACAACTAGAGGGCCAGATTTATTGTGAAGATTTTTCACTGGGTGCAGCGTTAGTTTTAAAGCGTTTTTTTAAAACGTTGTAAAGTATTAATGGAAAGTAGTTTTTCTTTTTCCTTCTTCGCTTAACGACCAGCTAGATTGAGTCGTTGAGTTCAGAAGTAGAAGAAATACTCGATGCTGTGAGTAAAGAATATGATTGATGTAAAATACAATAGCTTTTTATTGATGTCACAAAATATGATATTAAGATTGTCAAATACGTACAAATGGTAAAACAAACTCGATGTCACAAGTTGTAATATGCATTAGATCACAATGTGTGTGAAATCTGCAATAGATTTATTGACGTAACTCCATAGAAACGTTACATCTTGTGAGTTGAACAACCTCCACATGCTCAACAGCGTTCTGCAGCAGTGCATTTCACTCTATTGAGCGTCCCATACCAACGGGTGTCAAAGATATGAGTTTTGGCTGCCCCGGCAAGTCCGATGACATCCACCATAAAATCTGTATGGGTAAAAAACGGTGGCAAACGCATCTGGCTCGTTGAAACGCCATGAATTTTGTACACTGTAGCCGGGATGGGACATCCGGTAGGCATGTTGCCGTGTCGTCTCATTTCCCGGTAAACGATCTGCACCAGCCGGTGCGAACCGGGGTTTTTGATAAGACTGCAAAAATCGATCGTTTGGTTGTAGAACGGTGCCTGCAGGGCGCCGGAACCTACGTTGAGCCACAGGACGACGACCAGCTACGTCAGAATAAAGAAAGACCAGAGAAGTCAATGATCATCAGGGAAGGATATGTAGGCCCTTCTTTCTTAAACCACTTACGCGAGGAAGCTGTATTGGTTGCAGAACTATATAGTCCACGTTTATGCGGTTCTCTCTGGTTGTGGATATAATTTCAGCGGAAAAATTTCCAAACGCTGGATTATTGGTCACTTGAACGTGCGTTGCGAAGGGTGTAATTTTATACCCAGCCAGCGTTACTGGCATCGGTATCAAGGTTAGGAAAGGCAGTAGGTAGACAAAAAAATGCGGTTTGCCAGACATTTGTCTGTGCCTTGTCGTGGACAGAGGGATACAACGGTGTGGACACGTTTTACACTCAGAATAGTTCAATCAGTACGATTGTTTCGGTTGAAAAATCTCTAATGCAAGTTAAAAATTACAATTTTGGGCAAATATTAACCGAATTAACTGTCAATCACAATTCGTACCCATATTGTCAGTTATAATCGGTTTCTTTCACATGGTAATTATAATGCGAAGCTTAGCGTTAAATTATCAGTAGTCCAGCGAAAGAGTTGAATAAATCATTAACTTATTCACTTTAGTACGATTCATTTACAATCCTTTATGTTGTATTCTCAACCTCATCTATTCACAAAAAGTATGACCAATGCTACAGAAGACTATTTCAGATAAGTTCTAACTAGTTCATGCTGAACATACTTTTTTATTACTCATTTTGCCTTTTAAAACACATAAAATTCCCCACTTAGATTTAGTTGTTAGTGCGCACTTTCTTCAAACGACCGTACCATCTGCTATCGAATATCAAAATCTTACCCAGTCCTTGCCAACATTTAACCACCAGCTTGAAGTTTGCTTCGGGCAAATACACTGGCAGATGGACGTGGTTCAGTGTGATGTTGACAAAGGTAAGACTGGTCGGCTCTACCGGACATCCCCTTGGCATTTGCCCGTGACGCTTCAGATTATCGAAAACCATCTTCACCAAACGCTCGTTCGGACGGTGCAAAAAGGCGCACAGATCGATCTTGCTATCGTACAGCAGATTTTCCATCATGCCCGAATGGACATAGTAGCTGGACTGGAGCTGTAATAGATGAAAAAAAAAAACGAAAAAATATGCACATAAACAAGAACTTCACACCGGAAGGCAATCCAGTCACTGCCTCTTGGTACGAAATCCTGTACCGTAAGTGTGTTGAACTTTGCCAACGAGGTAATGGACATGTTGAACGACGCATACGGTGCGACATTGTAACGCTTAAGCGTTACGGATGAATTTAAGTATCTCGTGTTGGTGGTGATTTCGACATTTGTCAGTATGACGATAAGCTGAAATGTATGGGAACGTTAAATGGCGTTGCTGGGTTATGGGAGGTTGAATGTTTGCGGTATATAAATTACCTTTTCCGTTTTAGCGCCTTCTACAAGCATCAGATGTGCTAGTAAAAGTATTAAAATAGTCGCTTCCTTCATCACGATCACTGCAGCCGTTGTGCACAAACAGCTAGTGTGTGATTGGCACTGGCTAGTGTAACGCATGGACTCTACTAATAGCGATCGGCACACATGGATTTGTAGGATGGAAAGATAAGAGATGGATGATATGGTTGTAGCACAAATTAAGGGATAGAAATTGATAGCATTTAATCGTTTCTTATCAAACATCAAACGTATGATGATGTATAGTGATGGGTTTTTACTAAAATTGCTGATCACGCGAGTCATTAATTTTAGGGAAAAAATGTATTTACATTTTCTGGTTCGTTAGCTTGTCGCGGCCAGCGATTGGTTTGTGGTCCATTGGTTCACGAGTTCCAATCAAGCGATTTTAATTATGATCTCTACCGATACGTTCTTTAGAGCAAAGCTGAGTAATGAGAGGGCATTGAAAAGCACCACAATCAGCTGAATTATTTCAATTCATGCACAATAATCGATGTGCTCAGTGGTAACAATATAATTAAAAGTACTGCAATTTATAAAAATGTTGTTGGGCAAATTATTTTATTTAAAAATAAAATCTAAAAACTCCCAACTTAGCAGTTGAAGACATCAGACACTAATGTCGTTCTGTTTTCGTTGTTTTTGAACCGAAATACGGTTCAATACATAAGAAACATAAAAGCATGACAGTGCGTTACAACCAATGTTCTATAGCATGCTCAGGTGCTATCTATCGTACGTTATCTATTACTTGTATGCAAAAAATATGATACTTTTCATTCAATGTATACCAAAACCAAGTGGATTTTAGTTTATTAGTGCACAAGAAAACTGCAAATCTTTTTAGCTATAGTGCAGTATAGTAGTAGAGCAGTACAACCCCAACTAGCAACGAGCTGTGGCGGTGCATTTGACTTTGTTAACGACACCATACCAGCGCATTTCGATCGTGCGAACCCCTGCCGTCCCCGTAAGCCCGATGATATCAACCATAAAATCTGTCTGGGTAAAAAACGGTGGCAAACGCATCTGGCTCGTTGAAATACCATGAAACTTGTACAGTACGGCCGGGATCGGACATCCGGTGGGCATGTTGCCGTGACGTCTCATTTCCCGGTAAACGATCTGCACCATCCGATGCGAACCGGGATTTTTTAAAAGACTGCAAAAATCGATCGTTTGGTTGTAGAACGGTGCCTGCAGGGTGCCGGAACCTACGTCGAGCCACAGGACGATGTTTACCTACCGTAAGGAAGAAAGAGATTGGAAAGTGATTAAGCCGCATATATTAGGACGGCATCGCTTACGCGTGGATTGTAAATCGGTTGCAGCGCATCGAGGTCTACGTTTATGCGGTTCTCGCTAACCGTCGATATAATTTCTATGGTTGAATTCACAAACTTTGGATTATCTTTCACTTGAACGTGAGTTATGAAGGGTGTGAATTTATATCCTGGTAGCGACACGGTTACCGATACTTCATTTAACGCTAGCAACAGATAGAACAGTTCCCTGCGAAACAAAGCCATTGGTGTTCTGCCTGCTGACAACGATGTAATGGGATAAACACGTTACTCCAAGGCTAGTTATTTGGCAGTCATCAGTACATTAGCAGTAGAACCCATAGACAATGGAGAAATTAACCTTAATTAATGCCAGGGCCAATTTGAACCTTTAAAGCTTTAAATTAATTCTTCTGGGTCCTTATCATACCGATCAGTAGAGTATAAAATTGATCATAACGTAGCAGAGAAGAAAAAAGATTTAAAAATCCTTTGAACCATGAAACTCGCTGATCTAGAGTGTTCCACCAATCGATTAGATTCCATCTTCAACAGTAGAGTAGCATCTTGATCTTACACCATCAAGCTGTCGTCGTTGCATCAATCCTTAATTCAACACTTACGCCCCTATGGTCGTGAATCGTATCATAGGTGACATCCGTCGGCAACATTTCTTCCAGCGCGACTGCAAAACTCTCCAAAAAAATTATTTTAACGGCCCAGTAATATAAAAAGCACGGTAGCTTCATTATGTGGACGAAATTGTGTATATAATGGAATCCTTCCGGGGTGGTTTGTCATACGTCGCAGTCTACATTTTATCTAAAATAGGGGTTGTCGGTTCATTTGATGCTTTTTCTTCACCTTTGGCACGAAATTTTTAGCCTTCTTCTTGTTGGCTTAAAGACCTCTAACCGCTTAACGACTTGGCGTTACCACGTCGTTGGATAGTCAGTCCTTACTACGGGAGAACGGTCCGGATAGGATTTGAACACCAGTCCTGCCTACACCACCGGGTTCCCGGATATAGCAAGTAGAAAGACAGATATTCCAACGTTAAATATCATATTTTTATTTGCTATTAATTGCCCGTTACTCGACTTTCAGATGGACTCTTTGGAATTTGGATCAGGAAATAGGAACGGTTTAATCCTCAGCCCACCTGGGCAAGGGTCAGCATCATAAATGATAAATAGTCTGTGTCTAACCCCATAGACACGTCACGCATTTTCAAACGTAACGTAACCGACTCACATCTATACTGTTGTGTGCCCTTTTATTTTTTTCTTTTGTTTCGTCAAAGGCTTATCGTTTACGAAGCGCATTAACTTGCCATAGTGGCGTACCTCAATGAACGCTTCATACAGTACGCCTGTATGGTAGGTGTTTTCGAAAACAAAGCTACTCTCGGGCAGAAAACCCGGTATGCGTATTGCGGATGGACGTAGATCATGCACAAAAAACTGTTCCTTTGCTTGCACCGGACATCCGCTAACGAAGCGATTGTTTTGCAACACCTGATCGTAAAACACTTTAATCAGCCGATCCATGTTGGGACGCTTCACATAGGTACAAATGTCAACTGTCCGGCTTAGGATGCGGTTTGTCGATTCTGCATTGACGACATAGTATGTGGCAGCTAGCTGCAAGAAGTAGAATAGATGAAGCATTAATTACATTAACACAGGTTTAGCAAAAAAAAAAACTCACCTTTACTTCTTTGATTTCGCGTTGTACCTCTATCTCGATGGTAATAGACTGATTCGTGTAGGAGTTTGGCTCACCCAGGAAGCATGACATGTTGACTAATCGCTCATCAAACTTACATTCAATTCTATTGAGAATCGGTAAAGTCTAGAACATAGTGAGTAGAACATAGAAAAAAACTCAAATGAAAATCGCTCATCGAGCGGCAGCAGCAGCAGGCAGAATGTAGCGTGTACGCACCGTTATAAAACAATCAGACGGGCTGAAAGCTAGCAATGCTATTATTGCTAACGTCCCACAACAGAGTTGTATCATGTTGAAAGTTTGCTTATGTACTGGTACAGTTACAGAGTAGCAATTGGGACGAAAACCCTTGCATCGTTAGTTTGTCATTTGGATGTGCGTTAGTGTGGAATAAATCGCTACTCTGTAATTGGTTCTGTATTAATTGTGACTTTATTAGAACCGCAAATTAGTAAGCTTTAGTGTTGGGGGGATTCGGGATGCATTAGATTCGAGGACCGAAGAGGATTCGATTGAGTACCATCATCCCCCATCATCCTATCCTATTGGAGTGAGCCCATCATCCTATCCGATTCGATCCAATCCAGGGATTCGAATAGGATTCCGTTTCAATTGGGATTCGAATTCGGTTGGGATACTGTGAGCAAGGGTTTTCTGGATATTTTTAAAGAAAAAAAGCAGTTTTAGACAACAACAGAATATAGAGAGGTATAGAGAACACGAAACAATCATTTGGTTTCAGATTCTTAATACTTATCGCTTTTCCCAACACTAGTATGCTTACAAATCACTAAATTCTACTAAGCCTGCCAATGTCAACTAAACTGTTAATGGAACAATATAAAAATGCAAGGGCGTTTCGCGGATCTTCACACGACAGGGCTGGAATTGAAATTTCAATCGAACCATTAGTGAGGGTTGCCACCCAACTACTATAAAAATAGCGCCATCTATTGGATTATTGATTCTGATTTTATTACAAAATGTTGTTAGAGTCGAGTACACATTTCAACATACTAATCTTCGTTCTTATCTTCATTTCCTTCAACTCGCAAACCATTTCCGTATCAAACGTAACATTTTGCTTGGTGACGGATACCGGCTGTTCGAAGGTGTGGTTGATATTGACTATTGTATCATTAAACCTACGTACAATTTTGTTCCAAACCGGTGTGATGTGGCTGCAATATGGCAAAAAATGTTAGCGAAATGCTTTACCAAACTGAACAATCGTACCTACTGTCATGAAACAGTTGATCATACTCGTGCTAGACAGCAGACTGATCGCAATCATTGGAAGCACACAAAGCATGAACATTATGGTACTGTGCTCATACCTAAGCGCTCATTGTTCAGACCGCACCGAACAGTAAGACGGTTTGTTTTGCTCTATTTGGATAATGTTTTTCCCTGTACATCTGTTCCTTTTGCAGCAAATAAAAACTGCTTTGTTTTTGCTTAATTATGGCTGCGCGGAAAATATTCAAAATGCATTAACAAAACGATGACAGTGTGCTCTGGTGCGAATAATTAATAGCTTCTTATAGTGGACAGCTGATGCAGAATTGGTGTGTGTTGGTTCATTTTTTATGGTAATGTTGAATGATGATAACCATGAAATCTATTGCTGTCTGTAAGTCCTATTTGTTCAATGAATGTACATGTCTTTAATAATAAATTTCTCCCGAATTTCAGTTCACATATTTAGGTTGATTCTTTTATTTGAATTATTTTATAACACCTTTATATTCGTTGGTATTTTATCGACTTTTCGGGCTTTTATTTTGAGTTGTGCTTCATTGGGTTTGCTTAGCTCCTGACGGACGTTTCGATTGCTTTTTTTGAAGTTGTAATTTTGAACTTTTTTGGGTATTTGGGATGAGTCCATAATTGGGATTATTTTGCATAAGAATTTATCAAATTGTGTAGTTAATGGTTTTAATAAATTTATTCTTTAATTTACTGATTTCTGAATTTATTTCATTCTTTAATGTTTCATAACTTTCCTATAACTCTTACCAACTTGCCATAAAACCGAAACTCCACCATGATTTCCCGTTTTACCTCGTTCCGATAGATGAACTCCAGTATGAATTCGGCCTCGGGAATAAAGGCCGGCACCGGCACGTCGGCTGGTTTAACGTTGCGTATGTAGTAGTTGGCGGCAGGGATGGGACATCGCTTCGGTAGGTTCGTACGCTGCCGCACATAATCGTACACCACCTTGAGCAAACGGTCGGATTTCGGATTCTGCATGTAGAAACACATATCGACCGCACGCTTAAACAGTACGCTTCTGACCGTTCCATTGCCCGTCACCGAATAGTAAATAAAGTTAAGCTGTACGGGTGGAAGAGCGGATGGAATGTGATTAAAAATGGTTGCTTCAACATGCACTTCAACTGTTCTGTATATGATCGCACCTTCAAATCACGTATGGGGCTTATGATTGTGACTCCAAAATCGAGCGACTGATCAGTGACGGATTCGCGACGGTAAAATGTGTGCGATAGGTTAATATTTTTCACCTTGCTGATAAATTCCACATCCGTGCCGAAGGGTAACAGCTGTCGGAACAAAATACCAACGGAAATGTACTACGAAAAAAAAAAAGCAACTAAACACAACTAAAGCTTACCTTGACGAATGCATGCACATGAAGAAAATGTGACGAACATGTGACCACCACGATCAGTAGAATGGGAAACAAATTTGCCATACTATCCGTTGGAAGTAAATGCGCGCGAATGTAGAAGCGGCTAAAGTTCGGGAACGCTTCGATAAACGACAGCTCTAATTGCATGGTAATTGAGTTGATAGACGTGCAAGATACGTCCAGCAATTTGATAATGGAAAGGCATAAGAAGGGATGAATGTTTATAAATTCGAATTAAGTTATTATATATTTTTAAACTTCCCCATTTTTCTTCGTAGAATGATGAATCAACTTAAAAGAATATGTGAGTGTTTGATGCAAGTACTTAACATCGAACTGACCCTTCATTAAAAACAAAACACAAAAAAGTTCTACGAAATAAATTTATTTCATTTCAATAAATCGCACCAATTTCCCATAAAACATAAACTCCAGCAACGTTTCATGCTTTACCTCCGAGCGAAAGATTACCTCCAGCATGAACTCAGTTTCGGGCAGGAAGGCCGGTACCGGAACATCGTCGAGCCGTAGATCTCGCACATAGTAATTACCGGTAAGCATCGGACATCGAAGTGGTACATTGCTGTGCTTCCGTACGTAGTTGTAAACCGTGCTTACCAGCCGATCGGATTTGGGATTGCGTAGGAAAAAACACACATCAAGCGATCGTTTCACCAGCGCAGCTGGAAGGATCCGATTCATTGTGATGGTGTAGTAGCTGACTACTAGCTGCAAGCGCGAGCCGGTTAGTGTGTTAGTACATTCGACACTGCAATTACTATTTTATTAAATTACCTTCATTTCTTTGATTTCGCGAAACAATTCAATATCACAGTTGAACGTTTGATTTGCTACGGAAAGTCCCGGTCGTAATGTGCACGATATGTTAATGTGCTTGCCATAACAATTTGACTCGATTTTTGTACCGATGGGTATTAGCTGGACCTGCGGATGAGGATTAAAAATTGTTTATTCGTTTGTTTGGATAAAAATAAGCATGAGGAATCAAACCTTTAAAGCACTGATTTCTGATTCAAAGTTGGAAAACACTACGAGCACAGTGAGCAATGTTACGACAGTAGTGGAATATACTGTCGCCATTGGAGCAACCTTTCAAATGGAGGAACTTGTTGCGTCGTGTGGTATAAATTTAACTTTCCCAATAACGATAGGATTCTAGAGAATTAATGAAATGGATTGATTTAAAACGGAATACAATGATTGCAGGAAATTTATGTAAAACAGTAATAAATCATTAACCTCATCTGTGATGATTAAGGCTGTTATCTGTTTGATGCTTGAGATGAAAGTAATAACTTAATAACCTAGAATTTTTTAATAACCTAGAATAGTACCTAGAATTTTTTAACTATAGTTTTGTGCGTCGAAACACACAAATTAAACCGCCACTTCCATAAATGAAATCTTTTATGCTAGCTACCGCAAACAATACTATAAGATAAATATTTTTTAAGTGCTTTCGATTTTGCTACTAATAGGCTTATGTCTTCGATTTATGGCAAATTTTTTTACTACAATAAATTACTCATAATTCAAAAGAAGAGTGTTTCAGATGATTGTTGCGCTGTAACTACTGCTAGATGCTTTATAACGTGTCCATTTTTTTTATAAGCGATATCTTCACTACAACATATCATTCGTTACGCGCACCAGTTTTCCTTAGAAACGGCCCTCAACCATCGATTCAGAGCTTATCCTGGAATAATAATTGTTGTCAAACTTGAACCGTTTTTCGGGGGGAAAAATAGAGTTTTATATTCAGTAGATTTGCAAGAGTTATGTTTATAATCGAAAAGATAAATGCTATTTTTAGTGGTCTTTGACCTACCATTACTGGATGATTACGCTTCCTTCAGAAAATTCAATATCTTCTCAAAAATTGCTTTGTAAGTATTGATTCAATAATATAGCTTTTGTCTCAACAAGCAGAAAATCATTACTTTATTCACTTAGAAAAGATACCGTCTATAAGCCGCACCAGCTTCCCGTGCACCCGGAACTCAATCATCTTTTCTGCGCGCACTTCCGAGTAGTAAATCAGCTCGAGCACAAACTCTGAGGGCGGTAGAAACGTTGGAACCGGTACGTCAGTTACTCTGATGTTCCGGATGTAATAGCTGCCAGGCCCGAACGGACATCGTACCGGTAAGTCACTGCGCTCCATCACGTAATCGTAGACGAGCTTTACCAACCGATCGGACTTGGGATTTCGTAGGAAAAAGCAAACATCGATCGGACGCTTGATGAGAGCATTCTGAACGGTACCGTTCCGGGATACCGTGTGGTAAAGAAATATCAGCTTTATAGATGGATAAATCGTGTGTTAAGTGAGGTAATCCATATTTATATCACACTTTGAAAGCTTACCCGTAGGTCCTTAATGTTCCGCGTTACAGTAATATTGCCATCAATCGATTGATTTATGTGAGATTTCGGATTGTTCAACTTGTAGGACACGTTGAACGTTCTCGTGAGTGATCTAAAATCAAGTTTTTTAGCCACAGCCACTAGCTAATAGATTAATCAAAGAGGATGAGGGAGAGTGGGAAAAAGAGAAAAGGTTTTTCTTCGTACAATCAAAGTAAAGGAAAAGGCTGTGCAATACATACTTTTATGAAAGCGTTTGTTTGTTCCACACAAAGTGATAGTAGAAGAGTAACAAGAACTAAACCAACTGTCCACTGCTTCATGTTCGCTCTAGGGAAGTACCATTACGAATGGTACTAGGCAATGTATGATGAATATGAAATCCTCTATCATGACATCTAAATGTTCAAATAATGGGTGTCAAATTTCGTGTCATTTAATTTTATAATTGTCAGTTAATATGGAAGCAATTAATCACCAACACCATTTATTCGCTGTTAAATGTTATATTAGTTATTATAAGTAAAAATCAAAACAATGGTCTTTCTTTGGAACTAAGAAAACTACAGTTATCAATATGTAAAAGCCTGTCAATTTAAAAGAGTATGTTTCAGTGAGATGGACTACATAAAGATCCGATTGGTAAGGTTTTTTTTCTAAATAACTGATTTATATATTACGATTGTTTGCATTATTTTGAGGAAATTATAATGTTTGCCTACATTATCACAAGCTGTCAACAAACAGAACCGGCTTATAGAGTTCATGAGACACAGAGACAGAGAGAGAGGGAGAGAGATCGAAAGGAAGCAAGTAAAAGTAACGCTATGTAACGTTTCTCTTTAAAAGGAAAGATACCCTTTCGACAGAATCTTCCGATTAAGGCATTATTAAAGCAAATAATGTACTAAAAAATCCCTTAGGTGTGGTTATTAAGGCAATTTCATCAATAGGGACATACGATACTATCGCTTTGTCTCTATTGATGAAAATTAATAGGGAAAAATTCCCAAAAATTAAATAATGAAGAGGGTTGGAAAAGTATTGTTTCATTCTATTGAATGATGGGTAATATATTTTCAACAATTCGCACCAGCTTCCCGTACAACTTAAAGGAGGCTATAATTTCCTGCTTAAGTCCGGAATAGTATGCCAGTTGCACCATAAACTCCGTTTCCGGTAGCAGCGCTGGCAGTGGCACATCGGAAAGTCTTAGGTTGCACATGTTATAGTAGTCGGGCGGGATCGGACATCTCGCTGGCAGGTGGCTGCGTGCCTTAATATAGTCAAAGACACTTTTCACCAACCGATCGGAGCGTGGATTTCGAAAGAAAAAACAAACATCGATCGAACGTTTCAGAAGCTCGTTCTGTACAGTGCCATTCAGTGCGACGACATTGTATGACATTACCATCTATGGTGAGACAAGAGTAAACAGTTGTTAGTGTTTCTACCACCTTGTGATTTTTAATTGACTTTTATTAGCTTACCTTTAAATCGTTTAACTTTCGCAAGAGGTAAATATTAAAGTCAAGTGATTGGTTCGTTAACGATTCAGGATTGTGGAACGTGTACGAAATGTTAAACGTTTTTACATTGCTTTTCAT
This sequence comes from Anopheles maculipalpis, assembly GCF_943734695.1. Lineage (NCBI taxonomy): Eukaryota > Metazoa > Arthropoda > Insecta > Diptera > Culicidae > Anopheles > Anopheles maculipalpis. The sequence goes on from NC_064871.1 coordinate 89,646,612, forward strand.
CTCCACTTTCGTACCGAACAGAACAAGCTGCCAATGAATAAATAATACTATTGAGTACTTGTAAAGTTTTGAAAACAGGAGTCCTTACCTTCACGAAAGCGTCAGATGCTTGGAAATGGAACGAAACAAGAACAAATTTTAAGAGCAAAATCGCTCCTAAATTCTTCATGATTACTAAAGGTTAATGGCGTGTTTGTACACGACTAAATATACATTTCTGTCGCATAGCGAGACATCAACTAACAATCCCTGAGATTACAAGATAAACCATTTCATTAGAGCATGTTGTTTGGTTTGCTCATTTAAACCATTATTTGTTATCTTTTTTCCCCTAGACGGGGTTGTAACTTTTGCTTTTATTTTTGCTTGGTTCTAATGGAATTTTAATTGTGCATTAAATTAATCGCGGTAAGGGAATATTTTGTTTAAAATTTAGCCGATCGATGGTGTGTTTGTCTTTTGCTACATAATTTCTACACAGACCCTTCTAATCGAGTTTTAATTATTTTTAAATATTTTTCCAATAAGAATTTTATTTTCAGCAAACTTTGTATAAACCCATCAACCCAGCGTTGTATACATCACCGGGCAGCCAAACTGCTTAAGAAAAATGATGCCTTAAAATAAAATTCTTTGAACAATCCGTACCAACCTGCCATACAGCCGAAACTCGATCAACGTTTCCGAGCGTACGCCCGAATAGTAAACTAAGTCCAACATAAATTCGGTTTCGGGCAGAAAACTCGGCAGCGGTATGTCGGCTAGCCTCAGATTGCACATGTAATACTTTCCCGGGGCGAACGGACATCTGGTCGGTATCATGCTGCGTTCATTGACGTAATCGTAAAAGCTTTTGAGCAAGCGGTCCGATCGCGTATTCCTCATAAAAGCGCACAGATCGACCTGACGCTTGAGCAGAACGGACGGTGTGGTTCCATTTTTGATCATACCGTAGTAAACTATCAGAAACTAGATAAAAGACGATGGCTGGCTTTTAGTTTCATACTCCTTCGAGTTGACAGCGCCTCTGCAGGTTTTGCTTACCCGGACATCTTTGATTTGACGTTGGATGTCAATTTGAAACTCGATTGATTGGTTCATGACGGTATTCGGCTCATGTAAAGTGTATGTAATGTTGAATGCTTTGAGATTAAAATTAAAGTCTGCCTTTCTAACAACCGGTACCAGCTGTGCTAGGCAAGCAAAGGGAAAAGAATAACACATGTTTTATTATTACTTTTAAACAAGTATAATATTGGAATTAGTACAACTTGGATTACCTTGATGAAAGCGTTTGTAGTAGGCAAACGGACACATAAAATGATCGTAATAGATAGCAAATTTGTCAACGATTTCTTCATGTTAGCTGCAGTTAAAGGAATGGTAAAATTTTACTGGAAAATTTCGTATTCAAATGCGTAAACCGAACCCCAAACAATTGGCATATTTTCATAAAAGAGTAGTAAATCTTGGAGTAAATTGCTCAATTATGACGCAAATTGCATTGCTATAATATCAGAGTTTAGTTCTTAAAATACTCTATCTGTAAAGCAGTCGTGAAATAAATTCTCATTAAAACAACAATTATCAGGAGCAATATTAAACTAAACACACACCCGACCCCGGTTCCACACGATAATATAGTCATTATTGCTTATTAAAAATGAAATCGTTTATTGATCAAGCTATATTTCCCAGCTAGTTGAACATTTTCTCGACAATGCGAATCAGTTTGCCATAGAATCGGAACTCTACCAGCGGTTCCGACCGTACCTCCGATCGGTAAATTAGTTCTAACATAAACTCAGCCTCGGGCAGGAACAACGGTATCGGAATGTCGGCTGGCCTTAAGTCACTCATATAGAAGCTGCCCGGACCGAACGGGCATTTCGTTGGCATGTTGCCGTGCTCCTTCACAAGCTGATACACCCGATTAACCAAACGGTCCGATTTGGGATTGCGCAAGAAAAAGCACAGATCGACGTGTCGCTTCAGCAGTGCACTGTAGGTGGTACCGTTTCGGGAAGCACTGTAGTAGCCCAGTACGAGCTTTTGAGTACGAGCGAAACAAAACGTAAACGATGGAAGTGTGTTGGTAGTGATTGCACATCCGGGACCGTCTTACCTTCATGTCCTTAATCTGACGTGAGACTTCGATTTGGAAATCAATCGTCTGATCGACCAACCGTTTCGGGATGCGGAAAGTGTACGATATGTTAATGCTTCGAACGTTATTTTTCAACTCTACCCTACTTCCAACGGCAACGAGCTGAGTTGGGTGGTACAGGAAAAAAGGGCCAGTATGATATTAAAAGACCTAAAGAAGGGAGTGATGTTCTTTTTATTACCTTGATGAAAGCATTCACAAGCCCGAAGCTAATCGCGAACAGAGCAATTGTGAAGAGCGCAATTTTTAAAGACCGCATGTTTGATGTTTACCGCCGAATGCTACACGGTACAATGAAAGTCGTTACAGGTTTGTGAAATTGAACGCTCGGGTAGCGTGCATGTTTAATAACAAAATAATTGACGGTGTGCCATTTAATAACAATTTATTGTGTGCTCAAAAATTCCAATTCCAAAATTCCAAAAAATATTTAAAAAGTGTAGAAAATACTTTATAAGTGGCGAAGGAAATCATGAAATAACTAATAAAATCAATCTGAAGTAAAATAAATAAAATACATTAAAACAGGAGATGAATATAGCAAGAAATTCAATATGCTATCCATAAAGTCACACAAAAAAAAAACACTGAAAAGCTAAATTGGTTGAAATATATTGTTAAACATCTAATCTAACTCGTTTTTGATTACCGCAATTACTTATCCCATCACTAGTCGTCGTTTAGCCGTACATGCTTAATTACTCGGATCGTTTATTGCTGCAGATTGAATTGCTAAGTGTTTTAGTATCCTCAGAGATACACATTTCAGACCACTAAGCTTTGATAAACTTCCCATACCAATACGATTGCATGATCATCTTCACCGGATTACCATTCAGCAGGTTAATGTCGACGCGAAAATAGCTCGCAGGAAGAAATGATGGTATGTGCGCCTTGGCGAACGTTGCATTCCGTACAATGTACTTACCGGCACGTATAGGACACCTGGTCGGAATATTGCCACGGTACATAATTTCCTGCCGTACCACTTGCAACAGCCGATTTCGGGACGGTTGCAGCAGGAAGTCACACACATTTATTGTGTTATTGTACAGTGCTGCCTGACCTTCGCCGTCCTTCGAACGGATCGTTAGTGCACCGTTGATCTGGATGGACAGATAGAGAGTGAGATGCGATGCTAAACGTTTCACACCAAGTCCAAAGCTTCTATACTTGCCTTTAGGTGCGGTACTTCTTGGCCTATAACGATGTCGATGTTAACAGCCGTTGCAGAACCGTGTTGAGAAATGCTTGCATTAGCGCGAAGTAGAGGAGGAGCGTCGAAAACTTCTGCTCGCGATATCCTTACAATGTTCTGTGGCGACAGTTCAACAGTTTTTAACGTTAAGGAAAACATTTTTAATTTGTAAAAAAATACACTTACTCTAATTACGCCGTGTGTGCTGGATAGTATGGTCATGGAAATGATCCAAAACAGTAGGTAATTTAAACCAAAATTTCTGATCGAAGGCATGTTTAAAGTCACATAGGATTTCAACAGCATGGTGAAGTTTGAAGATACTTGCGAGCTTTGAGCGTCGTGCAAAGTAATTCCTGATTGTAAACTGGTTTCATGTATAAATACACCAAAATAGCAATTACTTTTTTAATAGTCCGGGCTGTTCTGTAATGTTACCAGTAAAAGAGTCATTAACTCAGTGAGTAATGTACTTATTAAGTAATTGTCTGCACAGTTCAATTAAATGGCAGTTTTGTTTAGTAAATTCGATGTTTTTATTTAGTGTTGTGATAAAATTCATTTAATTTTTACTTCACCTTTTCAATTTCCTTGCAATACGAGACAAACATGAACTGTGAACAGAAAATTCTAGATCTATCCTGTTGACAAAATTTCCTTCATAAACACTACTAAGCGATTCTTCAATTAAAAATTTGCCCCAGTAGTGCCTTAGTTGGCACATTTTGTCAATAGTAAATTTAAAAATATTTAATTTTGTGCGCCTATTACTATGCAATTTGCAACACACCGTTCTCGATCTAGAAGCCAATTAAATCAATTTATCCGTAACCAATAACATTCTTCGGTACATCCTATTACTACTTGCATGTTCATGTTGTAACAAAGGATTGATAATGATCTCTTCCTACTGCTTGTACCACCATTCCAAAGAATAAACCACGCGCAGCAGACAATAACCTCGACAGCAATCACTTCCAACCGCTCTTTAAGACTTCCTATCTTACGCATAAAGCCAAACGCTATCAACACTATTTCCATATCTCTTCCACAAAACCAACCACAAACAAAACTGTGGCATCGGAACAGCTGATCGTGACGATCGTACCGGAATCTTGGTATGAGATCGGGTTGATGTGAGATCATGCTTTGTTTCGCGGTAGGTTACCGTTATCTCGAGCGGCGCTGGTCTGGCCATTCTTAAGACGTACGGCATAAACTGTGAGACGGTACGCGTAAGCGATCGACCGTGGTAGAGTTGTCTGCGTCTGGTTCAGGTTTCGAGCCGTTAGTCTAACGCGTACATTCAACTTCATTCGCAGTGTTGAGCTGCTGGTGAGTGGTAGGTCCAGCGTAGGACCTGTGGTTGCGAACGAAGAGTAGTAAGGCAAACAGACAGTGCAAATAAATATGCAGCAGAGCGTAAATTTGGTGTTTATGCTATTGCTGCTGCTGCTGGTAGGAAGAGACGTTAGATCGCGTGTGTACATCGAGAGCTCTACGGAGGGATTCAGCGATTTGCTCTCGCTAGTGGAGAAAGAAATCCCGAATGATGATTCTTGTAAGAAAAGAGTTTCGAATCTGTACCAGTTTCCGTTAAATTGATGTGTTCTTTTCTGCCTCTTACAGCCTGCACCATTTCGCTACACCGTGATCTTACGGCCGTGCAACCTTTGCTGCTCCAACCGGGCACTGATGAGTTTCTCTGGCCTCAGCTAAACAGCACCACCATCGCCCTAGACTATGGTCAAATGGTTGAATTGTTCTGCTCACACGGATTCCGCAAAGGTTCACCAGTCGGTGGAAAATCGAAATTAGTCACACTCATGTGCGAAGCTGACGGTAGACTTGGTTATCAATCGGAACAGTACAACATATCGGACTTTCCCTGCCAGCGACCCGTATTCCACGTCGCCGAACGTACCGGTGCCCGCTGCTACGACAATGGTACGATTGTGCGTGTCGGGTTCAGTGTTGGAGCAGATCGATTCGTACAGCTGTATGAGGTGTGCTTCGACGAAACACACCTGCGAAGTCATTACGTGAAACATAGGCTAACACCGCACAACGCGCACCATCAACGGTCGGTGAAAAGGCCTTCCTTTCTGCAGGGCGCTTTCTACGGTGAGCTAAAGATGGCTTCACTCTACACGTACGCAGCACAGTATGCAACTCTGACCCGCATTCTGGGCTCAACGACTCGTGCCGACGCACTGCTGGACAACAAGAAGGGACTCTTCTTTGCCCGCGGTCATCTGGCCGCAAAATCGGACTTTGTGTACGGATCGCATCAGCGTGCCTCCTTTTGGTTCATGAACGTAGCACCACAGTGGCAACGGTTCAATGGGTTCAGCTGGCAGCGGATCGAAACGGGGCTTAAGGCGTACGTAGCTTCGAACGATCTGCGGCTGACGGTGTATACGGGCACGTACGGTGTGCTGAAACTGCTTGACGGAAACGGTGATCCGCAGGAAGTTTTTCTCGATTTTGATCCAAACCGTGATCCAGCGGGTCGGGTTCCAGCGCCGGCCCTATTCTACAAGGTGTTGATAGACGAGGAACATGATGCAGGGTTGGCATTGGTTGGTGTGAATAATCCACACGCCAGCGAGGAAGAGATCGCCGAGAGCTATGTGATGTGCAAGGACGTTAGTAGTGAGGTCCGGTGGTTACGGTGGGATCGTAACTCGATCGCAGACGGTTACGTGTATGCCTGTGATGTGAATGAGTTTAACCAGGTAATAGGACATTTGGTGCTGGATCGTCCTGTAGGTGGGCTGTTGGTTTAAAGCATATGATAGGATGAAGATGGAGTTTTTTAAATTAATAGAACTTGTTAAAATAAAGCTGATGTTCAGATTTTTTACATCTGAAGAAGAATGATGTTCAGATATTCGATGCATTAAAATTTATTCCCGAATAAAGTAGATCACGGAACAGAAATTTTCAAACGGAGTCGTCCGCCCAACTATTTGGGCTTAAATCTCTCTCCATCCGTATCCCACGAGCAGGTTCCGTTCGTATGGTTCTCGATCACCACACGCTGCTGCTGGAACATACCCTTCGTGATCGTCTTTTTCTTCCGCACGTACTCGATCAGAACATCCGAATCCAGTGGTCCCGTTACGCGTTCCTTACCGTTTGTCAACATTTGAAATCCATCCTTTCCATCGGCCAGATAGGACGGTGCAACGACGTAATAGAACTGTTGCTTATCCAGCGGTGTCTGTGACCCATCGGCACCGATAACCTTAATACTTTGAACTCTTTCGTACGGTTTTTTGGAAAGATCAACTACCGCCGTTATGCCAGATACCTGCAGCGTGTTTAACCGGAACTCGTCATCCAGTGTGAAGGAATGATCGACCGCCTTCCAAAGATCTTCACCACTAAGCTTCACCATATCAACCGACGATCCGTATGGGGCAGCTTCGATCGCCAAACCGTTTGTGATTGCTGAAAATGATAATTGAAACAAATGTCGTCAAGCTTTTCAAACTTATGCCGGATTGGCCTCAATTTTACCTCCTTTTGGAATTGGATTTCGGAAGTTTCCAGCCTGTATGATCGCAATCGGCTTGACTGCGTTGGTTGTATACTTTGGAAAAAGGTGAAAAGAAAGTTTAATTTAAAAAAATTGTCTCAGTTCCTTTGCCAGCACTTATCTTACATTATCAGCGAATGCATCAGCAATAAGATCACCCAACGTACACTCACACCAGCGGCATGACTCTCGGTCCAGAAACACTTCACTCTGTCCGATCTCTTGCGATCCCAGACGCTTCACCTCATTACGCCACGGTACTAGGGCCCGCAGAACATCGTCGTCCTGTTTGACCGAATTGTTCATGTAGATTGGATAACCTTCCCAGCGCTCTACCTCGCCTTTCTTGTCAAAGTACACCGTCAACCGGCCTACGTATTTGCCAAAGGAACGTGCCTGAGTGATCAGAACCTGCGGATGGAAACAAAGACGCATCGAGACGTTAAGCTTGCTTGTGTGAAGCGAAAACAGCTGTTTTTACCTTATGGTTTTTCTGCTTCTCAACTACAATCGGATAATCGCCTTCAATTTTATCGTACTTCGTATCGTACGGCACATTCGCGTCTTTGTTCAGCAGCAGCGAATGTGAGTGAGCACCTATGATAACATCGATCAGATCCCCAGCTTCGTTTGCTAGCTGTTTGTCAACGTCCAGGCCACAGTGAGACAGGACCACGATTATGTTCACGTTCTTCTGTTTCAACTTTCTGGCCTCTTCCAGGACGGCGAGGGTAGAGTTGGACAGTGTCACCTTGCCCGTTTGTGCCACTAGCTATGAGATGATGAAGGGTAGCTAGGATATAAGTATTTGATCTTTAAAGCAGAGTGATGTTTGCATGCGTCTTACATGTGTCCTATCGTACAGAGCTCCGATTATTCCAACCTTTCGATGACCAACTTTCAGCACAATGCTAGAGTTAATTTTGGAGTTCTTCAGGTCCGGCTCTCCATTCATCTGAAGATTAGCTACAACGGTAGGAATATTCATCTTCTCCAGCTCTGCCAGGTACGGTGCAAGGCCTTTCGGACTGTGATCGAACTCATGGTTGCCGAGAGTCTGCATGGAAACGAAGAGAAAGTTTGGAAACGGAGCTCTTTTTTGTATTACTTGAACCTCAAGGAAAGCGTCTCACCATTACGTCCGGTGGCAGCTTTTTGATCAAGTGTGCCGTCACGTTCCAGCGCAGCAGATTATACCACAGCGTGCCCTGGAAGTTATCGCCCGCATTGAGATAGAGTGGGTTCAGCTTTTCATAGTCTTTTTTTAGCTTCTTGATCGTGTGATACACCCGCGCTATGCCGGCAATACATTCCTGCGGCTTGGTACAATCGGTCGATTTCTGGCTCGTCTCATCAAACCTGTTTAAAGCGCACATGTGCGTGTGTTTTTTAAAAATTCAGTCGATGGCTATACACGATAAGCGAAAATGCAAACCAGCAGTATGTTCTCTACCTTTACTCTTACCTTGCGTGCAGATCGTTGATGTGGATAAACGTCAGCGGGAAGCAGTCCGACGAAACACTTTTTGTCCATCCTTCCTGAACGATGCTGGCCAAACTTAGCACCAGGATCGATGCGAAAAGCTGCCACGAGTATAAACCGCGAGCCCGTGACATTCTGCCAACTTATCGTGCTCGCTATGGTTCACTTTGTGTAGCACCGTCTGTTTGCCGAACTGTCTTTTATAGGCACCGTATCCGGGAACGTTTTTTTTTCTTCGCCACAACTGTGCATACGATCGATCACACACGAGAGTACACATGATAGAGGATCGATTGGATCGATTGTGGTTGGAATGGTGACAGTGTTTAGCGTTTTGCAATCCTGGTGCAAATACAGATTGCTACAAATGGTGGTAAGTAATCGTTACTCTTGTCGTGAATATTCTTGATATTGTGATTTTCTTTGTGCCTAATAGCAACAGCTGAATAAAGTGAAGCAAGAAGATCATACGATCATGATCATTTCTTATAAAACACTGTTGTATAGAGTTTCAGCCTCAACTCAAATTTCAAGTCCAATGTACTGTGTTTTTTCAGCATAAAATTAGGCTACCACATCTAAATACTAAGGTCATTATCATGAAAACACTAATTACACTCATCACTATAATCAGTACAAGATGACAGATAACACCAGATATAATCGACCTCAGTTCGCCTATAAAACGGCACCCGCTCATAGCGCTTAATTTCATTGTCAAAATAGAAATGTTTAATAGTAGTCAGAAATGGATGTGGAACAATGTAGCCCTACTGGTTGCCTTCGGTTGTATGGTAAGTATGGATTGACATCTATACAAACAATACTTTTAGAAGAAATTGCTCAAACTCTTCCGATTCGGTCACGTACATTGTAGATCGCGGGCAAAATCATGATCACAAAGGTGGACTACCAATCCAACCCCGACTACCTAACAATGAAGGTACAGGTGAACAATGAAACCGAAGGCAGCACAGTTGACGTCGAAGGGAACCTATTCCTAGACGTAGCGCAGGGTGTCTTCGTGAACATTGAGCTCGACTCGAAGATGGACGGTGAGTATATGACGATGATCGGTACGACTAAGGAGCTGTGCAGCAAGGAAGACACCGGAATAGATCCGGTCGTGCCACTGTTGAACGAAGAGCTGGAGAAATTCGGTAACCTAACCTTCAACTGTCCATTCGACAAGGTAAGTGGCGAATATCGCTCTCCCTAAATTGTAGGGGAAAAAATCTATTAACTAAACCGTTTGGTTTTTTCACCAGGGATTCTACCAGATACGAAAGTTCCGCATGAGCAATGACCATATGCTGGTGAAGATGGTGCCACCGGGGGAGTATATAGTGAAGATGGATTTGCAGCATGAGGCACCGAACGCCACCGACAAGGTGCCGGTGTTTAAGCTATCGTTCTTCTTCGAAATTTCGTAAGCAAACTGACAGAGTGAGGTGGGGTTTAAGGAACCGGGACAGAGTGGGATTTTCTGTGGGACAATCGTATTACAATAAATTCAAATGCATAGGCTCAAATTGGTTTTATGAACGGGCTCATTTTCCCTGACACATAAAATATTCGATAAAGGGGGCGATTTTAAGATCTTAGAGAGTTCCCCTACCGAGAGCAAGGTCTCATTCTTCAAAAACGTCAGTCAAAATGGAGTCTTCTGAAAATTCATATTCGCCTGACTGATTTGATCCTTCGATGAGCATGGACATGGCCCGTAGATCTTATTCCATCCACCGCCACATACATATTCTAAGAATATTGCAAGGAATCTTAAAATCCGGCATCAGACCCTATTTTGAGATAGTTTTCTTCATCGTCAGCAGCATTTCTAGTAGAGCATTATTATTCTAAAGCTTTCGGCAAGCATAAACCTCTACCTGTACGCCTATATCGTTTGTATAGTACTTGTGTGGTGCTTATTCTATTGAAATTGGACGGATTAAAGTTGTTTATGAATTTTATTTCTATCCAGTATCAGAGTCTTGCTAAGATTAGATGTATAATCCACGCGTACTAAATAGTTTCCCGAAATCTCCACCATTTTCATCATGTACAGACGTTTTCGTGTTGCTTAATAAGACTTAAAAGTTTTTGTTTTTTTTCTACTAATAATAATTTCGTGTCTTCAAATTGGTTTCACTTTCCTTTAGGACAATCCATGAGAAAAAACGAAGCCTTCCTTGCATTGGTTTCATCGACGGGATCGTTTTCGGTATAGAGAATGTATTCCGGCAGGGCCACTAGTTATTTAAGATTACAATTCCTACATCATCCTATCCAAATGGCTTTATTCATCCTAGCTAACGATGCGCCTAAACGGTTATCGGTTGCTGCCTGAGAAATGCATACACTCATTCCAGCATGGTAAACGAGACACTATTTTACCGTATCCTGTAACCCTTTCAAAACAGTCAACCAACAATCATCCGGTTCAGCTCATCCGACCGTCCAGGCCCGTCAGACATGCTTTAATTTGAAAGCACCAGCACCAAAATTTGCATATTAATTGAATAAAAGATGCATCGCTAGCGTACCGAAAGAAGCTGTCGGGTGGGGCCCATTTAGGCAGGTGAAAATGCAATCAAAGAACGGCCCAACCGAACGGGGTCCACTCGATGCGTAAACCCGAAACTGGGAAAAATCGTTCACCGGAACACGATGTGACGCGCTCGCACGTGTAGGAAAAATGATTGATAGAGCGAGACCACGCACACAGCATCATCCTCCATGTCGCTTTTTGGTGCTTGTTTTAATATGGCGCAAAAAAAAATGGGGAAAAACACTTTGAAAATACCGGGCCGGATCATTGTCGTTGCCCAGAAAACGAATCGTCCGATAGCTCGATAGCGTCAATTTTGTTGCCGCACACGCATACTACGCCTACTGGGCCGGTGGTCACCGGTGGGTTGGGGTTTGGAATTGTATCGACGCACCGGGATGAAGTTTATGCGTTTTTAAATGATTGCCTTTATTTTGTGCACCGGTCAGCAATTTGTCGGTTATTATTAAAATTAGTCGAACCGTGAAAAAATGCTGATCCACGTGCGGTCACTATGCGGGTGGGCAGCAGGAAGGGAGAGGAGGAGGAGAGAGAGAGAGCAAGAGCGGGAGATAATTTTTCCTTCGTGCTGGAAATTGTTGCTTGTTGGAAGCTTTCCTAGCGCAGCAATTAATGGTGATGCCAGACAAAAATGGGGTTGATTTCAGGCGAAAATGCGACGTTTATCAGATTTTAAATAACAGTTATCGTACGGTGATGATGGCGATGGCGTTTATTCAATCGTTTAAAAATTCGTCCCTTTAGAGGCATCTCTTTAGAGCTGGATTTAATGGGACTTAAAGATTTCCGAAATGAAATTATTGCGCAATAAAAAAAAGGATTACTTATCACAGAAACAAGACCAAAACTTAATAAAGAAACAGAGTGATGATGAAAATAGTTTTTTTTCTGAAATTAATAAAAAACAATATTGGTTTCATGTTTCTTTAAATTTAAAATATAATTAAACAATCAAACAATTGAACAATCTTCATTTTTCAGTAGAAATATGTAGTAATAAATGTTCAATAATCCCTTAATTTACTGGTATATTCCGTGGAAAACCCTTTATGATGCTATGTGAAATCTTTAATCATTGTCAAATCGCTTATATAGGAGTATATTATATATTATTTTAGACAATACAACAAACCATTCTCTACTTACAATCAGACACAGTTCGAGCATACTCAACCTGCATGCGTTTAAAATCCTTCCCAATAACCATTATCTTATCTCCCTCGCAGTAGTAGTAAGCGAAATGATTAACATTATTGAAATAAATTGGCTGGGCCAATGGTGCTCGAATGCGTTACAGCTGACGCTTTCGTCGTTCGGCCCAGAATCTGTTTAGTTCCGAGTTCAAACTTCCACAAACCCTCAAGTCCTTTGGTACCGTTTGCATCTACATCAAACCCCAAGCATGGATCCCATGCTCGTCCCGAAACACGATGCCGACAGTGGATAATTTTATATGCAAATAGGTCTAATCACGAATTGACACCCAATTACCGGCCACACCCGGACAGAGAACCGGGACGACGCGAGTTCGTACCGAATGCCGCAACTACGACGGGAGCACCGTTTTCTCTGTGGGATTCGTGTTAAATTATGACGTCTGGTTCGGGATCGATTCTGGCGCTCGTTGCGTATGCCGATCGGACCAAGCCGGCTGGTAGCGTTTAGCTGGCGCCGTACGTGATAATCGAGCCATCGAGCCATCGGGTTCGGTGTGTGCGGACGAAATTGTAATAAACGATCTCAGCGACAACCCGGTATGTGACCCGATACCCGAGGGCGAACGATAAGAAGCTGAATCCACCGTCAGGATGAGCAACGCACCGATGGGAGTGACGATAATGAGTGCATTTTGTATGCATTTTACATCTGACAGGGGTCTAAGGAGAGCAGCGGTGCAGTAATAGTCAGTTAGTGGATGAAGGTGTCTTACCCGGATAGGATTCTAGTGCAGGATAACTGTCTAGCTATAGGGGTGATAGAATTATTATTCATGTTGAATTGTTTTAATTAACTACTGGTGTGTCAAGGATTTAATTCATTGTTTTGTTAAATTTTCAGTGTGCAAATACAGAAAATTTTATAAGTTCACAGTAAATGTAAAAAAACTGAATTCGTGAAATAAAAATAGGAACACGCAAATGTGGATAAAATATTATTAGAAAAATATGGAAAAGATAGTATAAAAGTGAAAATCTATTGAAAATCTATCGATGAAAAGAATAGTAAATTTCAAACATATTGCCATAAAAACAAAGGAACCACATGTACAACAAAAACTCGTACACAAGTAAAACAAAAACTCGTACACAAGTAAAACACACGTATACAAGTTAAATTCGAACCAAGTAAAAAAATAAGAAAATAATTGATCACACTGTAAACATAAAAAACTTAATAATAAAAATAAAAACATAGGTCCCCAACAGGGATTACGTCCAGGCCGTCAGAAACACAAATAAACAAAACAAATAGATAGAAAGGTAAACGCAGTCAATTGAAAAAAAATAAACAAATCACATTCCAAACACGTAAAAAAGCATTTTTTTCTTACATTCGTTACGTCATTGTACAAATTACTCACTAATTGACTTAATTCAAGTTTTCAATCCAATTCCAATTACACCCAAAATTACGTCCCCAAAACAATGCGTAATGAAAACAGAATCGGCTAAATTAGTTTCATTTTTCTCTTGTTCCCTGTCTTGCTTTGTGTCAAGAAACTGTCCAGCCGTATCATTACGTCGGAAGGAAGGAAGAAATCTTCTTTTACGTAAAATCCCTAACTCAACCACGTTGAACGTCAATGTGCACAGGTGTAAGTGGCGAGTGACAGTTTGATGTCGAGGATGAGTTAAACATCAAGCCGGGAACCGACAATCATCGGTCGTTTTGTATCCTTGACATCAGCAGCAGCAAAGGTAGACGTGCAAGGACGATTACGATGTTGTCCTGATGGGTGGGTTGATATCGTTTGCAACAGATTTTGGGGATGATTATCACCCCAGGATCATGAGCGGGAATAAACGTTTCGTTAAGGTTAAGGAAGGAGTCTTCCGTCTTACGGACAAGCATTGAAGGTGCTGGTTGATTGTGCCCTTGTTAATCACAGTTAGGCTCCAATTTGTGTGACTCTTGACGGGACAAACGGTTGACACATAGCCTTTGAGGAAAAAGATGCCTCGTTAATGGGACTCGTCTGGTTTGATGTCACGTAGGCTTCGAGGAAGCAGTTTAGAACGCAATTAGAGATAGTTGAAAATGGTGAGTGCTTGCAAAATTTTATTTTATTTTTTTCACCGTACCGTCTGAGGTAACTGAGACTCAAGATTGGAGCTTCAAACTAAAGATTATACCTGTAGAAGCATGCAGAAAGTGATACGAGCAGTAGAAAGGAATTTAATAACAATAATAATATTTCTTCAACCTCTAGCTCGCAGGTCGCTTCCGTCCAGGCCCACTATAGCCCTCTTCAGGACCATTTATCGAGCTCACAGTTTATTAGGAAATACTTCGAGTTTCGGGAGGAAGCGGCGCCTTCAGTCTAAGCGTCACCGCCAGTTGCACCAGACGGATTTGGGATGTGAAAAATCTTAATTAGATTTTCTGGCCCTTTCTTCTGCAACAAGAAGAGCTTTACAGGAGTCAAGCCAAAAATGAATCGAAAAAAAAAACATCTTTAGTCTAGGCCTTCAGCTGCTTATGAAGGTGATTTTTTCCTCATTAGTCCCCCTTTCCCATTACACAAAGGCAACACCGGATGAACCCTGACGAAGTAAAAACTATCCTAAGCCGTAATTGACGATCGAGGCTCGGTCTGTGTGTGTCTGTCCGGGCAAATGGTACATTGCTTTTGCTCGATTCCACTCCAGACAAACCATTTACGCTAAGACGTAATTCTTTTTCCACACTAGACGACGGACTAAGTGGCAAATGGGGCGTTGTGAATTATGTGATGTGGGAGAGCGACTTTTTTTTTTGTCGTTCATACTCACGTGCAGAAAGGTGTAGAATTTAATCATACTTATGGTCATCATTTTTCTTTCTTACGATTACAATTACGGTTCCATTTTCCATGCAGTCAAATGTGTGCAAATTTGAAGTACTTCCGGCTTTATATTGCTTTGGCTTTGGTTAGAGATGAGGCAAATGTAGAATAAAACTGCTTACGCTGTGTTACGCAAGGGATGGAGCACTAAACGGACGATAAAAATGCAGTAAATTTGATGCCACATTTGATTAGTTACGAAGAATTAAATGTTTCTTCTACTACATTCCTTTAACAGAACGATACTGTCACTTGTTTTATGGAAAATAAAACAAATACTAAAATAGCAGATAGCTGATATAGTTCGCGAAAGTTTCTCCATAATACAAAAATATGCGAAAACCAGCGGAAAATGCTTTTATTAGCAAAAGTAATGGTTTTAAAACTCGTTCAAAACTACAAGTAGTTGATAAAAAACTTTGTAAAAGTAAATTTAGTTGTAAATCTTTTTTTAAAAAAATGTGTTAGGCACTCTGGTGTGCCCTGATATAGTTTTGCTTTCAAAATATGGATTTAAATTGAAGCTGTGACACCTTTAAGATTTTTTTTATTTTTTATTTACAATTGAATATGACGGTCCAGTGCCGTATTGTCAACACCACTTGTGTTGAAAAAAAAAAATACAAAAAAAAAATTATATTGATAAGGCATTTCCTCCTTATTCTTTGCCTTATCCCGGGCATACTCGGTTAACACCTTTAAGATGATAAGGAAATTATTGAGTGTAGAGGAAGTTTGTTAATCATCCAATATTCATTGCCTCACAAGGGTAGCAGAAATTGAAAACTACCTTTAAAAATAAGACAAGTTTTTCAAAAAGAAAAAATGTTAGAATATATTGGTGACAACTCTGTCTAAGTCGACTTGCTTTATCGCCATAATACAACCGTTCAATGGACTCTATATGACTTGTTATTGAGATTTTTTTGCGTTTTGAGTTTAAGGTACGATTTGAGTCGATTAAAATGGATTTGAAAGGTAAAAAAAAACTTGCAAACATTTGATTGACCAACCCAAAACACCTCAGGCCCAACCAGCAATGCTAGTTAAATAAATTAAACTCTTTAAAAGACCGATTACTTACAACGCAATCCAATAAGGTAATAAGTCAATTAACAAGCTGCAGTACAACTCGATGTCGTAAATTTCACTCAACACACTTTGCTAGTCATGGATGGAAAACTGCATCGACACACACACACACACATGTCCCCTCCACACACCCCAAGTTGCCTAGGCCGAGAGGAGCGCCTGAAACCTCTATCCTCTTAACTTTGCACCCAGTTTAGCGGTTGGGCAATAAATCCAATTGGCAACGGTGGTCGTCTTTCGCCACTACGATCGGTTACCAGCTGTGGTCGTTGCTTCCTTTCCAGTCGGTTGTCGAACGAGCAAATAAAGGAGCCAAACAATAAGACAGTTTTGCGGTTGAAGAGTGAAGTGTTTCGCTCGAGATAGGGTAAATTTTGGGACATTGTTGGTGACGGATTGAAAAACACCGGCAGCTGACCAGAGCTACCGAACTCGGAGAGATCTATTGTTTTGCAACTTTAGTGCGCTGTGTGGCTCGGTAGGTCCGTTGGTAATATTTATGATTTTATTGGCACACTGGGCGTCTTTTCCAATGAATGGAAAATAGTTTATTAAAACAGCTAATTCGGAAGATTTTTCTCCTTATTAGGAATTATTTTCAATACGAGTTATTTAAAGACCAAAACCACTCGACATCAAGTTTTATATTTGTTTGATGTTCACAAACCAACCAACCATAGCTGCCTAAACCATGCTCAACCACCGGAGTGAAATGGTAAACTTTTTCCTACTACCAATGAGACTGTCCTTCCCACAAGGGGGCTTCCCTATTGAAATGTAAATCCCCCAAACGGGAAAGTAAGCATGTGGATACATTCACCGACCATCCTTAGTTCATCCTAGTTTCGCTCGCATTGGTGCACCAGCTTCAATCAGTGTTCGGTGTCCCTGTAGAGTTTTTGGCTCTATTTTTTGTTTGCGGAGGATTTATTTCCCCTAAGCCACCCCGAAAAATCGCCAAACCGAGCCGAACGATTGAGGGATGGTTGTGACGCTGCGTAAGGAAGGATGAGGGTTTTTGGGTGGACAAGTGATATAAATTAAATTTCCCAAACAATAAATTGTGAAATTTTCAATTAGAATTCGTATCCCGGGCAAAAGGCGAACGGATGAGCAGCTGCGCCCAGCATATAATGTTGGCGAACGAGTGTTCTGTCTGGGTGTGCTCCTTATCTCGAAGTAATTTGGTCGACCATCTCGAAAGTTCACTTTTGGGCTGGAATCGCGTGCAGTGTTGCAGCTTCCGGTACAATGTGTCGATTGTTGTGCGGAAGTGTCTTTGCTGTGTGTTGAGTTGGTGCGGAAGAATTAACTAAACCCAAAAAGGCTGAAGAGATGCTTTTTTGTGTGCGATTGTTGGACAACTCCGTGGGGAAAAGTGAAATGAGTGTTATTTGGACATATTCGAAATGGACAATGTAAAAAAAAGGAATTTAACATATTGATCCACAGTTTTAGGGTTATGTTTAAGAGTTGTACTTCTCTTGAAGTTGAAAACGACGGGCATTTTAAATAGTTAGTTCACTGAACTGGATGATTAATATTATTACAAAACGACTCTATCAATGGGCTCACTTTTCGACCATATTTTAATGAAGCGAAAGGCAAAACTAATTACGCGGCATATGCAGAAACCTGATGTTACACGCTCTCGAATTAAAATTTCGTCCCAAATCTCTAGCAAATAATTACAAACTCTAGCACAGTAGCCTCTCGAAAGTAGCTGCTAATTATTCAACTCCAAAAACTTAGTCCAAAAACCAAACCCACCTCGCGTTCTGGGTCGTACAGTGAACACAAATGACCAACCTCGTGCTGATTGTCATCACTTATTACGGCTGGGCGCGAAAGCGCGACATTTGTCTCGCCTGCCTATGGTTCTCGGTTCGGCTGTGCATCTGTGACAACTGACCACAGTCCATATATTATGGTAGTTATTTAATTTGTGCAATTAATCAAAAATGTTCGCGCCCGTTGGCAGTGCGAAAATCGGACGGTGTGTGCGTGTGTAACGGAAGGTTGAATGTTTAATTGTATATGCTTGTGCTACGTGATATTCGACGGGATCTTTTTATGCTTGTCAACTGAAGAAATTGAAGGGTAACTTATTTTACGCCAAGGAACAGTTTAAATAAGTTAAAAAATTGAAGAAATGCTAAAATGAAGTATAAAACGTCTGAAGGTATGCAAATAAGATATTTTAATTTATTTTAAGTATGACGGCTTGCGCCTTATCGTCATGCAAATAAGATTTACTTGAATTATTTTTTGAAACTAATTTTATAAAAGGAAACAATTTTTGTTGTTCTCGTAAAGGAGAATGCATTCAAATCATATAACTAAATTAAAAAGTCAAATATCGATAAAAGTTGAAAATGGTACAGAAATCTAATGTTTGCTTAGCAAAACTAATTCAATCTGCGCCGAAACCCGAACATCCAATGTAAAACTTTACACTAATCTAACTTTCTAGTAAAATGTTACACATCTTAACCTGAGTACGATGTTAACGGAACGAATCTAAACCCCCACGAATTGGTTCAATCAAAGTTTTACTCTTTCTGTCCCCCTCAAAGCAGACACAACATTGCATACTTTTAAGTGGAGATGCTAAACTAAGCAACAAACACGCGGTTTACTGTAGGAGACTTTTTCATTTCGTGAATGGTTACGGTGGTGGCCGTTTGATTGTACTTTCCAAAATGTCCTCACCGTCCAAGACACCTCATCTGTTCGTAAGGAATGAGTGTATGAAGGGTTTTAAATTTATTTCTTCTATTCTATACATGGACTCATACGATAGAGATGATGCTTCCGTATACCACATCGCAGACTTTTTGGGACTCTTTCCGGGAGGAACCGGCGTGGAACCGTTGTTGCACTATGAATTTTGATTACAAAATAGAAAAATCTACCGAAAACTTCATAAAAACGATTATTTTTCTTACCCTATGGTCCTTCTTGTGATGCCGTCCCCGGCTGGAACCTATATCTTGCTTCCCCTTAGGAATCGATCATAGGTTTAAGGCAGGGTTGGCGTGTTCATGTGTTGGCTCTGTTGCTTCTTTAGCTTTAGCACCTGTCCCCCGAGTCGTGTGGTAAAAAGCTGCCACAACTTTCGCACGACACTGTCAGTGCAACTACTTGACACCAACCAATTTCACGCCAATGTCCTTTCTTTCCCCGGCGCTCTATGATTAGAGTCTGACGTAGGGTGACGGTGTGTCGGTGAGCAGGTAAGATAATGCTGCTCCTAGGTGAACAAGGCTAGGTGCTATCACACCATGCCGCAGGCACTTTGTACAGGGACTGCAAACCATCGTTCGGAAGCCTATTACCGTTGGTTCCAAAATGACCATAGTGGCGCACTTGAAAATAGCAACAGGAGCTCTATGAAATATCAAAACGTCCCTAGGGAATAAAAATGAAAACAAAAAAAAAAAAATGCCAAAACACTCCCACCTAGTTCCAACCGACAGTCCGACGTGTGACAGTGGACCATTTTTTGTTGTTTAAGCGTACTTTTAACTATTTTTTCGGACTTACTTTTCTCGTTGGCGATCGCCAAATTGGACGACCGCTCCTGTTTTTTTTTTGCTCCCACAATGTTTTGAGCTGGACAACACTTCCGCATGCTATACTCTGGCACCGGGCAGTCTAAGGTTTTCTGCCATACCATCGCTTGTTATCCTTCTGCTCACACTTATATTTGGTGTCTCGATTGGGCGCTTATATTTTATTGGGAACGGTTGCTACTTCATTCAGGTTCTGGGTCCATTTTTTCGGTGATGTTTATACCGTTTAGTTCCGTGCATAAATCATGTCATTTTGTATTTTGATAAATCCTATTCCGGGTGACTTTTTTTTGGAAGAACTCGTGCAAGGATTCTATCGAAGCCGGTGGAAGTTTATTGAGTATGATGAAATGAAGGTTAAATAGAGATATGGGATGTTTAAAAAAAATACTAATAGACACAGTTAAACGTAGTTTTTCATCCTTCAGCGTCGCTCATAGTAGATGAGTTTGCAAAAGAAGTATGAAACTAGTATTTAAGAACGCAACATTCTTGAACAAAATATTACATACTTTTAGGCGCAGAAAAGATGTACTAATAAACAAGCAGACAAAGGTAAATTTTGAGAACCAAATTTATCAACTGTTTTAGCCTCCAAATTACACGAGGTAACCCAGTTGAAGTTTTGCGTAAATTCTATGGAAACTACCTTAGCAAATTGGCTAAGACTTCAGTATAACAATCATGGTATTGGTCAGGTTTTCCTTCAATTTTTACCATTGCTTTCAGTACTATAAGTTTATTATGCCTTCATTAGCTGATGCGGACATCAGCCGTTCTTGCGTGTATTGAGACCTGGGATATTGGCTTAAGCTTGACCATAGATTCAAAACGAACTGTTTTGACTACTTCACTAAAAGTGTTGATATTCGCAGATTGAGTCTTACTCCATCGCCGTCTCTTGGAACAATAGGGACTGACAGATTTTTATCTTAATCTTCCATAAAGCAGCCTCGAATATCGATTGTATACTTCATTCCCACAGCTTCAACGCATCGCAATGAATTATAATTCAATCGCATTATCATCACATATCCTCTTTACCCCACACGACTTGGTGCACTTTTTTCCCAGACCCAGATCGGTTCAGACTTAATTTAATATTATTATTTAACAATTTGACACGGCAAGCGGATTACCCTGCACAACCTGTTATTGTCTTTCTGCTCGCAGGGCAGCGTACAGCAATCCGAATGTGAAGTGGAAATAGGATTACGGAATGCAAGGAGCGTACGAATTGGATGATTATTAAATTGGAGAAAATGAAATCCCAAGCTCCAAGGGGGTTTTTTGCTCTCTTTCTCCTAGTTATGTCAAGGACGTATGCTATGGCAACGTTATGGAGTATCAGAGACAGAGAAGCTCTGTTGTGTCCCAGGAATTTGGTACGAAGGCAGGACCCACATTGAAACTGCTTCCCATTTTGGCCAAAGGACAACGGAAGACTGTTGCACTTGGACCCTCCCCCCACTGAGGGACTGTGGATGGCTTCCCGTGTAAGGATAGCGGAAAAACGGTCGCTCTGATCCGTCGTAATCATTGCTAAGGATCAGCACTAATATTGCATTGCTCGGTTGCGCATTTATTCTGCACTGGTGAAGCTTCCCACAGCTCTCCAGTGGTCAAACCTGAACTACTCGCAGCAGAAGAACGACCGAATGTCCTTTTTTTACCTTTTTTTTGTGTGCGGGGAGTGTACAACCAAGCACAGCGGATAATGCAAATTCAATCCACAAAAATTTCAAGTTTCTCACTGCCAAAAAAAAAAGGGACACAATTTTGGCATCTCTTTTTCCCATCATCCTTATTCTGAAAGTGTTTCTCTCTCTCTCTCTCTCTCTCTCTCTCTCTCCCAATATGCAGACAGTAAGGATTCGTTTCGTAAGTATCTTTTTCATTTTTTATCTCATCCCAAAGTCACAGGCAGTTATCCCAGTTCGGATCGACTCGACAGAGCAATATGACCATCTCTCGTTGACCATACTGTCGTAAGGTGAGTTTTTCCCTCAGGAAGGATTTGTTCAACATTTTTTATTCCTTCACACGGTTTGAGATGGTCAACCTGGTTCTAGCATTCTTTTTTTTTTCGTATCCCTTGTTAAAAACAGTAACGAATTGAAGTTTACTACGGTCGTTGGAGTTTGTCTCAAGCGTTTTACATCGGTAAAACAACGATCCAAATGATGGAGAAAAATCAATTGATTTGGAACGATTTACTTTCGCAGAAGAGGATGATTGCATCGTAATGATCTGTTGTAAAACACATGTAAGCGGATTTGTGTAGTAGTTTCGTTGGATCGGTGGTGCACAATATAGCAAGGTGGAAAGTATTGTTTTAGAGGACCTTTCCCGCTGAGGATTTCGCATTTTAAAGGTAAATTTATTGAAAAAAAAGTACGGTGACACAAAATTGATATAACGTGCTACTCATAGAAACTTCTTGAGAATGCCATAAAATCTACTTGGTAAACTAGTAAAAAATTATAACATCAAAAACGACCGAACCGTTATTTTATAGTGTGTCAATCTCTTAACGATGCTAAATTGACTCTATTTTCAGCGACTCAAATAGATTACACGACGCAACCTACTACTGACGGTTACTGGTAGTATTTTTCATGGCCTCGAGTGTCACGATCAGATCCGTATCCCGACCGGTTTATGTTTGTGTCCGCGGACAATGATGTTATGACTGGCCTATGACCGTACTGTCCTTAGCCCATTGTCCTGTACATAACCCTCCGAAAGGTTCTTTTTTCCATCATTTTATTTTCTTTGTTTTTCTCCCTTCATGCGGACGGACGATAGCTAACAGTCATCCACCGGTTGGCTCACGGTGGACAGCAGTAAAAAAATGGAATTCACTTTTTGCAGGAATGATTTGGCTTTAAGCCCGCGAGGGTCAAGCATGACTAAATGCCATTTTAATACGATTTCCATACTAATTATTATGCAGATTTAAATTCATTATATTATTAGGTAGCACACCCTTGAGGTGCGAGATGGTTAGAGAGCATTCGAAGAGTGAGCTGTCCTTTCGGTTTTTAGTCATTTCATATATACTACAAACCACACACAATAATTTATAGAATAAAATATAGGCTCTCAATGTAATAAAAGGAACCTCCAACAAGATAAATTATTCTTCTTATTTCGCCCATTCCCTTTATTATTCCCCAAAATAGTTTCCTCGTTAGAATTTCATCTTTCGTCCGCTACAAAACATGGCCAATTGGCACGTTCTCGTACGGAGGCGTAATTTACGCCACACTTCCAATAACTGTTTTAATACCTCATCCTGCAGCTTCCAATTCCGGGCTAGGATCGAAGAAGAAAAAAAAAAGGTAGCATTATATCCCTTTCTTCGTTCACGTTTTTCGTTTGGAAAAGCGCACGGAACGGGCATTCTCAGCCGGAAGCAAACAAGCCGGCCCATTAATGGCACGGGAATCGATGCAAATTTTGAAACTATTGCACAATTTCGAACCCTGTTCTGCTTCTCTAGGTGGCTGAATTTCCATCAGCTTTACCTTCGTCCACCTCGGTTCCCTCGCTACCCCGCACGACCCGGAATTAATTGGATTCAAACACTTGATTTTTAATTTTCCATCCCCGCCGATTGCGATTTGCTTTCTACATACAGTTTCGCTTTGCCAAGAGCATGGTTTCGCCATTTTTCTCGTTTGCCATACGACTTGTGCTAAATAAGCGTCTCACCTTAAGGCATCTCTCTTTTGCTCGCCCAATTTGGAAGGATTTCTAAGCCGTCGGAAGAAATGGCTAATAGATTTTCTACTGCTAAAGTGATTCGTGGCTAACTGGACAGCAGCTAGAAATGTCTGATGAGAGAAGGAAGAAGAGGAAAAAAAATACATCAAGATTCTTCAGCAAGGATACGGTATAAAACTTTATGCCTAGAATGCTCACTGTGCCACCAGAGCACTTCACGATTTCCATTTAATTAAATTCTGATTTACGGAAGCTAGGATTCTAGATTCGAACGAGGGTTTGGGTTGGGGGTTCATTGTTAAGCTTGTTGCAAAGGAACATTATAAATAAGGAGGGAGAAAACGGATAAAAATGAACCCATTTAAAGGGTTATTATACATTTATTAATCAGTTATTATGTTAATTATGGCCCCCAAATTTTTTATTTACTATGATAAGTTAACAATTTACTTAGAACAAATCGAGTACAGTTTAGTAGAAAAGCAATACTATTTACATAGATTTAACATGAATCGTAAAAAAATGGTATAAATATTAAAACATCTGTTAATAAAAAAATAATTTAAAGGATCCAGCATATTTTCCAACAGCAAGTCAAACTTCATCAAAAACTAATCCTCATGTTTTTATCTCGCAAAGAAACATTATTCATAGCTTCATTCCCCAAAGTCATCGATATGCAATCCTCATAAATCTTCGTTGGACGTGGAAATTCGTACCCATAAAAAAATCCCACTTGTCCGTCAGTGCCATCAATGCACGCTTATTGATTGAGTGTCTCTCTATTTGGCCGTAAAAAAAATGATTCCATGACGAAACCATGCTGAACTTAATCCATGCCAAGCTCAACGGACGTACGTCAATCTGTCACCTGCCATTTGGCGTGATTTTGCCCCTCGTTGGGTGAAGTGGGCCGGCCGTATTTTGATACTTGCAAGCAGCCAAAAAAGTTTCAAAAAAACTTTTTCTCAGCATAGTAGTTGAGCTACGAAAAGGGGAAGGGAACGATAAGCAATCATTTTTATAGTGAATTAAAATTATAGCATCATCATCATCGTTCCGCATCAAAAGTATTTCTCGCACCCTTGCAACCGATCGTAATTTCCATCCTAGAAGCGTCACACAACGACATGACATTGAGATAAATCAATTATGATTATTTTTGTCATCCTTTTCCGTGGTGATATGCTGATGTCCCCTCATTCATTGCTGGGTGCATGCTCGTTCCGCAACTTTAAACGCACAAAAAACGAGCGAGGATCAATTTAAGATAACCGTAAAAAACAAAAGCACAATTTACACAACCAATTTAATGAGTTCCAGGGCAGATAAGGCGTTCGAAAAATTGGACAGGATTAACTTACGCACGGGGTAGGTTTGGAACGCGAGGAGAGCGGTTCGGTTTGCACCACCTAAGTGAACACACACACACAATCGAAATGGGTGGGAAATTGCACACACATTGCATTTTACTCCTTTTTTCGGTGGCGGGGTTTTCGCAGCCAAAGCCACACATTTTAATCAGCTTCCATTACGCATTAATGTCCAATGAGGTGTGAGAACGTTTTTCTGGCGGGATCCGCTTAAGCTTCTTTCGTTTGGGGCGGGTGTATTTTTATGGCAAGCTTGTGCATGTGCTATGGCTAAGTGGAGTGGAACACTTCGTGTGTACGGTGAGAGCTGTTTATGGTATTAAATCCACCATCCAATTGTTTGATGCGATGAGCTATGGTTGAGTATTTATAATGGGAAAATTGTAGTAGAAAAATCACTTTTATTTACAAATAAACAAAATTTAAAGGTACAAATTAAAGTACCATTAATTTGTTTTTTACTTGAACCCGCTTCAAGCTCTGTCTCCCTTTTTTTTTGCAACATCGTGTCTACACACCAATCACACCACCAACGGAACAGAATCGTAAATGAACCGTAAAATGTTTAATGATTGGTAACAATTGTGGCAATCATTTTACGCCGTCCGTCCCATATGGTACGACCACTCGCACAACCGTTGGTTTTGTGTCCGGTGTGTGCTGCACACAGACCGTTCGGCTCGGTATTTTATCGTGATAGATTTTGTAACAGTAACAAAGGAGTTTAAATAAGAACCGAACCGTTTTGTGCTGTGTGTGTTTGTTTTAAGCACATTATTTCCAGCTGAAATGGTGATGATGCACCGTGCCATCGAAATGATTATGTGTGGTGCGGGAAATACTGCTGTGAAATGAATTTCCCGCATTATTACAACAGCGGATTGTAACGACACGTGTGTGTATGTGTGGTAACAGGTTGGTTGGTGGGTTAGTTATTTATTTTATTGTATTAATATTGATTCGGGCAATTGATATGGTCATCGATTATCATTGTGAATAAATCTGGGTTGGATTTATTTCACAATGCTAAATAAAAAAATTAGCGGTGAAATAATAATTTTTTTAAGTAAAAACAAAAGGAAAAACGGAATTGCAGTATGGCTCTTGGAATTGTAATATTCGTAAAGTAATTGTAGCACTTTTTCCTTTTTGCTAATTGAACTTACTGTCTCCCAAATTTTATTTCAATATACAATATAATGTCTCCAAGACTTTATTAATGCTCAGTATTGTAACACTGAGTAATATGAGTATAATATTTTTTTTTCTAAAATATGTGAGGGATTCTTCCAAAATATTTCAAAAATATTTTTTACGAACTATATCATAGTCCCTTTATATTTTTCATTAAAATGAACTGTAACAATACAACAACAAAAGTATTGTTTTTGATTTTTTTTTGGGTTGTAGGAGCTCCTATCGGACCGAAAATCGCTGCGAGTTATCGCCGATTTTCTATGAATTCGAGTAAAAGTAATTTAGTAGTTCTGGGGGTACCATTTCGCCGAATCGAGCCATCGAATTTTGCTCTGCTGGTAGAAAAAAATATTACCGCCAATCATATTTAATCAAAAATACCAATTACTTCCTCAAATGAATGATCTTCTGTTATTACTATCAGTCGCTCTGGAACCAGTGGTTTAAAAAAGTCCTGTAAGTCCCTAAGTCCAGCCCTTTAAAAAAAGAGAAAATCCTGAATTATATTTTTCACAAAATATGTCTGTAAGAAGGCATAAAACTAGTACTCAAAATATTATCATATAAGAAACAATTTACAAACACAAATCATGAGTATAATAAACCATACATAAAAAATAAACACTTAGCCTTACACTTATCTCCAACACTGTATTTATGCACGTTGCACTCGTTCGTACAAGATTACCCAGAGATAATGCATAATGCAATTTTTTCTTGTTATCACCAATAGCTAAGTGACGTTACTAGGCAAGATTGATATTTGCACTCGCTAAATTTATTTGCCAAAATTGTGTTTGTGTCAGATAAAAACCCATGAGGACGATAAAAATAAGCAAGTCTCTCAGTAAACAACAATACAATCGTAGGGCAATGGTTTTATTGGCACCATAAACTGTTAAGGGCTCGGTTTATAAACATTTCCAGACTAATGTGGAATAAATCTTTGTTCCATTATCTCCCCATCGCCAAGCGGTGGGGGGCTTGAACATTGGCCTAATGTCTCAATTTACCTTCGCTTAGCTTCTTCTAGATTCGCGTGCCACTTATTATGCGCCCGTCACAGTCCATCATAACACTGACCCAGAGTCACAACTCTACCTCTAGCTGTGTTGCATATAACCGGTTACCGTTGGGATAATGTGAAATGCAACGAAGCGCAGTCCTCCCGTCAGTGCGTCGCTGCATTCGACAAGTGTAACAACGCAATGGTGCTCTCCGTCGGTTTGGTGCTTTTTACTGCTGCGGTGTGTTTGCTAGTATATCGCATTAGACGACAATACCACTATTGGAAGGATCGAAATGTACCAACCATTCCTTGTTCCTTTCCATTTGGCAATTTCGGCGAGCTTCGGACGAAATCCCTAGCCGAAGTATCGATCGCTCTTTATCGCCAGATGGATCGAAGGGAACGGTTTTACGGACTATCGATCATGCTTCAACCGACGCTCATGATCACCGATCTGGAACTCATCAAAACGGTGCTGATAAAAGATTTTGCCTACTTTCCGGACCATGGAGTGTATCACAACGAGCGGGTGGATGCACTATCGGGCCACCTGTTTTGTCTGGAAGGATCGAGGTGGAAAAGCATCAGATCGAAACTATCGCCAACGTTTACCTCCGGCCGAATGAAGGCAATGTTTCCAATTTTGCTACAAGTTTCCAACCAATTCGCCGATTTCCTTCGCACGGAAGTGGGCCGTTCGGGTGAGCTGGATGTGAAGGATTGCTGTGCGCGCTTGATGATCGACAACATTGGCGGATGTGCGTTCGGTATTGAGTGTAACAGCTTCCACCAGCCGGACAGTGCCTTCCGGCGGACGGGTGAGCTGGTGTTTCACAGTCCACGAAATTCGCAGCTGGTCAGCAATCTGTTGCGGTTGTATCCCGCGCTGGGACGGGTGCTACGGTTAAAGGTGAACCACGACGAGGTAATTGATTTCTTCACTGACCTGGTGCAGCGTACGGTGGCGATGCGTGAGACCAGCCCCGGAAAGCGTAACGATTTGCTTGAAATGATGATCGATCTGAGGGACGGACCGGATGGTGCCGCACTCACGATGGATGAGCTGATGGCGCAAGCGTTCGGTTTCTTCCTGGCCGGGTACGAAACATCGTCCTCCAATGTGACCTTCTGTCTGTACGAGTTGGCACTGAATGAAGTGTGCCAGGAGCGGGCACGAGCCTGCATACAGCAGGCCCTTCAAAAGCATGGAGGTTTAACGTACGAAGCGCTGGCTGATATGGAATATCTCGATCGTTGCATTAATGGTAGGTGAAACCATTCGTGCTCTTGCACATTTGCACAAATAATTCGTTCGATGCTCCTATTCCAGAAACACTTCGAAAGTATCCACCGCTTCCCATTGTGCCACGCGTTTCCTCCAAAGCGTACCGAATCCCGGACAGTGAGGTGATCATACCACCTTACATGAAGATTCACATCCCGGTGTACGCTATCCAGCGCGATGAACGATACTACCCCGAACCGGAGCGTTTTGATCCGGATCGTTTTGCACCGGAACGGGTGGCTGAGCGACACTTTAGTACATTTCTGCCGTTTGGAGAGGGACCTAGAATTTGCATAGGACAGCGGTTGGGTGTGATGCAGTCGCGTGTTGGTCTGGCAACGGTGTTGTCGAACTTCCGCGTGCGGCCTGGTCCACGGACGCAGATTCCGATCGTGTATGCCAAGGATGCGGTTACGCTACAGTCGCAGGGTGCGGTGTTCTTACAGTTAGAGCCTTTGTAGTCTGTTTCATGATGATTGAAATGGAAGTACTTAAGGTAGAATTTGAGGGAGCGAAGCTAATGAATAAATACCATAAATTCTGTTTATTTAATAATGTAAGTTTCATAAATTAAAATTATGATAATACGGCTTAAGCCGTCATATAATTTTTTTTGTTTATTTATTTATTGACCCCTCCACCTTCTAGGTGGACGGATCAGGTTGAAGTGCTCTACAAACAGATGCGTGGTTCAAGGCCGCATCCAACGCTATGCTGAACGCTCCAATCGGGCCAAAACTGAGCGTGTTATTGATTTTTAACGCAAATGGTTTGATTTTTCGTAAATAAATTTGCGGATGATGGGCTGATCGGGTTTGGATGTTGCGCAAAAAGAAGCGCGACCCTAAGACGCATCCAACGGTATACCGGACTCCAGAATCGGACCAGGAATGGCTGAGTTATCGCTGATTTTCCACGGGAATTTTTTGGTTTTTCCGCAATAACTGGGTGAGGGGGTGGATGGATCGGGTTGAGGTGTTCTACAAAAAGGTGCACGGGCCTAAGACGCATCCAACGGTATGCCGGAAGCCAGGATCAGACCAGGAATGGCCGAGTTATCGCTGATTTTCCACGGGAATGTTTTGGTTTTTCCGCAATAACTAGGTGAGGGGGTGGATGGATCGGGCTGAGATGTTCTACAAAAAGGTGCACGGCCCCAAGACGCATCCAACGGTATGCCGGAAGCCAGAATCAAACCAAGAATGATCGAGTTATCGCTGATTTTCCACGGGAGTGTTTTGGTTTTTCCGCAATAACTGGGTGAGGGGGTGGATGGATCGGGTTGAGGTGTTCTACAAAAAGGTGCACGGCCCCAAGACGCATCCAACGGTATGCCGGAAGCCAGAATCAAACCAAGAATGATCGAGTTATCGCTGATTTTCCACGGGAGTGTTTTGGGTTTTCCGCTATAACTGGGTGAAGGGGTGTAGGGATCGGGTTGAGGTGTTCTACAAAAATGTGGACGGCCCCAAGACACATCCAACGGTATGCCGGACGCCAGAATCAAACCAAGAATGATCGAGTTATCGCTGATTTTCCACGGGAGTGTTTTGGATTTTCCGCAATAACTAGGTGAAGGGGTGGAGGGATCGGGTTGAGGTGTTCTACAAAAAGGTGCACGGCCCCAAGACGCATCCAACGGTATGCCGGAAGCCAGAATCAAACCAAGAATGATCGAGTTATCGCTGATTTTCCACGGGAGTGTTTTGGGTTTTCCGCTATAACTGGGTGAGGGGGTGGATGGATCGGGTTGAGGTGTTCTACAAAAAGGTGCACGGCCCCAAGACGCATCCAACGGTATGCCGGAAGCCAGAATCAAACCAAGAATGATCGAGTTATCGCTGATTTTCCACGGGAGTGTTTTGGTTTTTCCGCTATAACTAGGTGAAGGGGTGGATGGATCGGGTTGAGGTGTTCTACAAAAAGGTGCACAGCCTCAAGACGCATCCAACGGTATACCGGACTCCAGAATCGGACCAGGAATGGCTGAGTTATCGCTGATTTTCCACGGGAATGTTTTGGTTTTTCCGCAATAACTGGGTGAGGGGGTGGATGGATCGGGTTGAGGTGTTGTACAAAAAGGTGCATGGCCCTAAGACGCATCCAACGGTATGCCGGAAGCCAGGATGAGACCAGGAATGGCCGAGTTATCGCTGATTTTCCACGGGAATGTTTCGGTTTTTCCGCAATAACTGGGTGAGGGGGTGGAGGGATCGGGTTGAGGTGTTCTACAAAAAGGTGCGCGGCCCCAAGACGCATCCAACGGTATGCCAGACACCAGGATCGGACCAGGAATGACTGAGTTATCGCCGATTTTCCACGGGAATTCTGTTGGCGGAATTTCCCGGGAGTGTGTGGAAAATCTCCCTTTATCTTAAAATCTCTTAAAATCTTAAAATCCAAAATCAGTTTTAAAATCCCGAGGCAAAAATTTTAGTTGAATTCTAAACTTAAAATTTCCAACCCAAATTTAAAACTGACTTTGGATTTTAAAACCGATTTTGGAAATTTTTGGCCGACCCGAGCTACCTCCACGAATTCATGCTCTCCTGTTACTCCTGGCCGGATTTTTGTGGCAAAAATCTGGAAATTTTGGGCAAAAATCCGGAAATTTTTATGCGGCAAAATCCGACCAGGAGTAACAGGAGAACATGAATCCGAGGAGGTAGCAAATGGAAGTTTTTAAAACCGATTGGAAAATAATTTCTTTCCGACAAGACTAATATTTTTCGGCACAATTTAAACTTTTTCCACAATTTGAAGTAATTTCCTCTAATTTTTATTTCTTTCCTTAAAAATGTGTTAAATAGACCTCCGCAACGTGATTTTTATTATCGAAGGGGAAAAAGGAGGATTTTCCACAAACTCCCAAGAAATTCCGCCAACAGCATTCCCGTGGAAAATCGACGACAACTTGGCCATTCCTGGTCCGATCCTGGCGTCCGGCATACTGTTGGATGCGTCTTGAGGCTGTGCACCTTTTTGTAGAACACCTCAACCCGATCCCTCCACCCCTTCACCTAGTTATCGCGAAAAAACCATACATTCCCGCGGAAAATCGTTGACAACTCGGCCATTCCTGGTCTGATCCTGGCTTCCGGCATACCGTTGGATGCGTCTTGGAGCCGTTCACCTTTTTGTAGAACACCTCAACCCGATCCATCCACCCCCTCACCTAGTTATAGCGGAAAAACTAAAACACTCCCGTGGAAAATCAGCGATAACTCGATCATTCTTGGTTTGATTCTGGCTTCCGGCATACCGTTGGATGCGTCTTGGGGCCGTGCACCTTTTTGTAGAACACCTCAACCCGATCCATCCACCCCCTCACCTAGTTATTGCGGAAAAACCAAAACACTCTCGTGGAAAATCAGCGATAACTCGATCTTTCTTTTTTGATTCTGGCTTCCGGCATACCGTTGGATGCGTCTTGGGGCCGTGCACCTTTTTGTGGAACATCTCAACCCGATCCCTCCACTCCCTCACCCAGTTATTGCGGAAAAACTAAAACATTCCCGTGGAAAATCAGCGATAACTCGGCCATTCCTGGTCTGATCCTGGCTTCCGGCATACCGTTGGATGCGTTTTAGGGCCGCACACCTTTTTGTAGAACACCTCAACCCGATCCCTCTACCCCCTGCCCAATAATAGTGGAAAAACTAAAACGTTCCCGTGGAAAATCAGCAATAATTCGCTCAGTTTTGGTCTGATCGGCGCGTTTAGCATACCGCATATGAGTCTGCGGGCCGAGCATCTTTTTGTGTAACTCCTAGTTAAAGAAGGAAGAATACGATGGTTGAGGGCACATGTTGAGCGTTGGCTGGATCAAGTAGACTCTAACCTATCGGAGTTTGGATACAGCTCTGGGTCGAGTTTCTTCGAAACCGAATTGAAGACTTGGACTGGCTCCAATTTTTTCTTGGAATCGTTGGAAGCCTCCGTTAATACTATTGCAAACCATTACCAATACAACCCGTGTGAAGAAAAGAAAAAGGCATGAAAGGTTTTTTCGGCATCATTCTTCACTTTCTTTCCATCCATGAGCAAGTAATCGCTGGTTTTCCACGTAAATGACTTCACATGGGTAGCAACAATCGGACACTTACCTGAACATTAGATTCAATTCGCCAATTCGCCCTCCACTTAGTGTTCCAGTGCTTGAGTTTCTTTCATTCATTCGAGTTAGAGTTCGTCCAGCGGTACAAGTAATACGTTGTTCCATTTTATTCGCCACACTGCAGCAACATTGATAAGTAATTCTGTTTTATTGGTAATTCAAATCGGTCAGCGCCGGTATCGGTAGTACACACTTAGTTTTTGCTCTTCGATTTACATTCTTCTCTTATCTCCCGTTGTGTTTGTGTTATTTTTCCGGTTTCAGTTCAGCTGGAAGAAGCTCTCGTATGCGTTACACGTTTTGCCCTGCTCTAGATAATGGACATACAAAACCATGCGATTGCGACCATGGATATCCTGTCATTAATCCCGGGGTGGATTTTAGGGACGCCCCCGTTTATCGTTTCCTGTTTACTTATGGTTCCGGCGATAGGTTTGCAAGCTTTTCATACATTCCTGAAAGCACACTCATGTCTTTTAAATTTTCCGCGTCTTGCGCGTGTAGTTTTGTGTTCTGTTCGTGTTCTACCAACGAAGGAAAGGTCTACTAACAAGCACTTGGTGCATTCAAGAACTGCCTAGGAGCTAACCGAGAGTGTGAGCATGAGCCAGGTGGGGTAAAAGGAAAGCATTTAGAAGCAAGCATAATCGCTAACGTGGAGTTGGGTTTCCCTAACGCGCCATTTTGAATTCACAATTGCGCAAAATGCGCTACATCAAAGGAGTTTCAATTATGATGATTTTCTGTGTGTGTATGTATGTGTGTATTTTCTGCTTTTTATCGAATCTAGCCCATTTTTATTTACAAACAGGAAATGATACAAAAATACAAAACCCTCACAAACACACAGTGGTTTTCCATACACACAATCAATCTCATACATAGCACACACACACCCAAATCCACTTTACACAACAAACTCATCATCACAAAGTCATGTATCTGCATAAATGAAACTGATTAGACCACGTTAGAAGTTATGTTTACGGTTAAAAATCACAAAACAAGCCATTTCAGCCATTCGCTCTATTCTTCCAGCATTTTCGTTCTCTCACTAACTATGTCTTCCTTTACATTTGTTTTCTTTCTCGCGATGTTATAGCTGCACTATACACGATCTTGCTCTACTCGTTATATCATCCACAGAAGTCCTCCCCTACCCTCAAAGGTGCTCAATCCAAAAATCTAAACAATCGATCAACCAACAATCATCAGTAGTTAAGAAATATTGCGCCAATTGCGCAGACAGTCTGGGAAACCATTAAATTTAAACAGTGGTTATGTTTTTTTTTTGTTTGTTCTCGTTTTATGCTGTTTTACTCGCAATAGTGTTGTTTGGAATTATTTTTTTAAAGAGTTGTTCGGTTGTTTTATTATAGTTGTAGGTTATCTCTCTTTGATTTTTGGTATTTCGTTATCTACTCTGGGTTTTTTTAATTTTTTTCCCCCCATAACATTCATTGTGTGTTTTGTGTGTCAGGTTCATAAATATTGCGTCTAATATTGCACTATTTCAATAGTTGTATTATTTCATTGCAGGTGTGTTATCATCTTCTATTATCTGTTTTTCTGGTATGCTACACTTTCAATTTCACATCAATGGGATAAAAGGGGAGTATTGCAGTTAGTTGTTTCCTTTCGTTTTTGTGTTATAATCGGTACTACCACACTATTTTACTATTTTGTGTGCAGCTCTCTTTTCCTCTCTCTTTCATATAAATACGGTGGTTGACAGATGCAAAGAAGAGAATTTTAACAAACTTCAACCTTTTTTTTTTAATAGAATATCCGTAGAGTATTGAAATGCAAATCAATAGAAGAAGAAAATTTGATTGAGCAACAGAACTGGACCAATTGGATAGATTCTTTCGCTACAGCGTCCGAAAATTAAAAAAAAAAACTGATCTCTAAGCATGCTCTACCTGTTTTGTGTAACACTGAGAGTGTTTCAATTCTTTGCAGTAGGAACCTAGTGCCAATTCGGTGTCCACCTTTTTTCTTATAACGGACTTTGTTGTCCTGCTTCTCCCAATCCTCAAGGGTGTGGCTACATTTAGTGCAATTTTAAGAGCTAGCTTTATGCAACGTGTGGATTTCTATTTCTATTACACAGACTGTGAGTACGGGACCCGCTACAGGGGTTTCTTTCCAAATTACTCTTGCTCTACCGTGGCTCACACTGACATAACTCCACATTTCACCAGTTGTGTACGTTCTATAAATGTTTATTGATTCACGAGTTCGACTTCTTCCAAGTTTAAGATATCACACAAGTAAGATAATGGTTGTTTTGTTACCGCGCACGTTTAAATAGGACTCCTTTTACAGGACAATCTCTTCTGGGTGGCTCGTCTGAACATTGATAATAAATCTCTCGCACGTCTCCCCGGTCAGTCATATGCTGCTGTTTCTCGTGTATTGGTTTCATCAATTTCACCGTCTAGTGAATCAATGTTGTGGCTCGTAAACATACGCTTCGTTTCGTTATTTTCATTTATTCATTGAACGATTGAAATCAAGTTGATGGGTGTAAGTTAAAATAAATTGTTGAGCAGTGTAACGCACACACGTGTAGATGCCATTCTTACGCACAAAATAATAAATTTAAACATAATATGATATTAATAATAATAATAAAGATATCGCGGTTTCCTTTTAGACAACTAATTGTATGAACAACTTAAAACAAATGGATAAAGCTAACATAATGTTAAACGTAACAGATGCTAATAGGGAACACGTGCTTTCAGATTAAAAATGTCCACATGATTAAAGGGGAAAAAGCTAACACGAGCACATCGATCGATCACACTTAATCGTCCGGAACGCCGGAACAAGACCACAGTACAGTATAGTATTCGCATCAAAAAAAAAATCAATCGCAAAAATTACTCTTTCGCTTTCTTACTCACCCCACCGCCACCATTATTGTTGATGCTTGTCGTGCTCGGCCCATCCCCATCCTTGATCGCCATCTTCTCCATCAGTGGCACAAGCTTGTCGGCGGACGATTTTATCTGATCCTCTTTAGACGCTGCGCTGCTTACAGTAACACTCGACTGAGCAGCCATTTTCCCACCAGATGATGACGTTACACTGGTACTGCGCGTTGCAGGAGGTCCTGCTGATGGCTTCCCGGTTGCTGCTAATAATTCTCCACCGGAAGCACCAGTTCCAGCCGTTGCCGGTTGTGGATTGTTGTTATTATTAACGCTATTTTGGGACACCGAGACGGTTGAAGGTTCCAGTGTCGTGCTGCTACTTCCGCACGATGCTGCTGTCAGTTGAAGTCCACCCGGCGCTCCACCGGCAGCCGTCGTAATGGTGGAGTTTTGATTCGATCTCCAAATACCAGCCACCGTACGG
Source organism: Anopheles maculipalpis (assembly GCF_943734695.1). Classification (NCBI taxonomy): domain Eukaryota; kingdom Metazoa; phylum Arthropoda; class Insecta; order Diptera; family Culicidae; genus Anopheles; species Anopheles maculipalpis. Next base: position 89,682,361 of record NC_064871.1, read on the forward strand.
GGTGTTGTCTTCAGCGAAGTGTTGCAACAGAGTGGTGAGAGCACGCACTTACTTTCAGCGGCACTGCGTGGATGTAGCCGGTCCGGGGACAAAGCTCGACGCAACAACGGTGAGCTAGGTTCGGCTGTTTTCGCTCGTGGGAATCCTTTCTTCGTAGGAGGTGTTGGTGATCCTCCGATTCCACCAGCCACAATGCCTGGTACGACGGCGGACGGAAGTCCGGTTGCTATGCCGATGCCGATGCCGGCGGCATTTGGCAGTCCCCCAGGACTGTACGATTGCGTTGTGTTGGAAGCGCCGAGCGGATGTACGACCGGGAATGCTAGCGGGCTGGACGAACGCGTCGGTGAAGCGGGCAGCGGTGAAGGACTGGGAGTTCGGGCGAGTGGTGACAGCGGCATATGGTCGGCCGATTTTCGACGGTTTGAGGGACGTCCACTGGCGGTCGCTGCAGAGTGAAGCGCTTTATTGCTGGCACAGGGCGACGAGTGTAGCTTGTGCTTCAGTACGTGCAACGTTGATGGGCGCTGGTACAGTGGAGCACCATCGTTATATCCGAGCGTTCCACTGCCAGTTGGTGTACTTGGTGCGGATGTGCTCGGAGAACCCGGCGACGGAAGCGTTGGATTATAGAGAGTTCCGGCGGAGTTTAGCGGCGAGAGACTTAGTCGATTTCCCGGCGAGCTACCCGTGGCAGCTAATGTTGACTGTGGAATGGGACCCACTACTCCAGGTGCTCCAACTGGAGACTGCATGCCGGCAGGGTGAGGAATTGCACCCGGAACGGGCAATCCTCCAGGAGATCCTACTACGGGTCCTATTCCCGGCTGTAGCAAGTTCGGTTGACTACCTTGGAAGCGGGCCAACGATTGGAAACTTCTACTGGGCGGAACGGCCGAAGTTGGCGATTGAATTCCAGCTACCATCTGCTGCATCTCAGCACTTGCTCGTTTGCTGCTAATTCGTCGGAACAGTGACGCTTTGCGCTTTTTCTCGTTGTCTTTCTTCTGCTTGCGCCGACTATGGGTTGATTTCTTCGCAAACTTGCTCTGCCATGGTTCACGCTTGCGTCCACCCGTTTGGATGCTAGTGTGCTCGAGTGGAGTAGCACGCAGACTCACCAGCTCGGATCCACTTAGCAGCAACTGCAGAACCTGCGTATGGTACAGTCCCTGCACGGCTTCTCCATTAACGTGTGTGATCAGGTCCGCCGGGCGGAGACCAGCTTCGAACGCAGGACTTCCCTCATCGACGGCCATCACCAGATGGTGCATGGTGTAGAAATCTGTATCTCCGTAGTATACCCGTATCGTGTGCACGGTGAACCCAAATCCACGCGGTCCACGCTTAATAATCAACGGTGGTTTTAGGTTCGTGACTAGAGGGCTCAACTCGCGGCAGGGCGATGTGTCACGCGAGCTAGCCGTGCTGGAACAGTTGCCCGCCGAATGCATCGTAGACGACGCGACACCACCCGTACTACAGCCGGAGGAAGACGACAGGTTGGAAGCGGTCGTTCCCGTCGCATTACGTCCCGGGAGGGTAACATGGCCGCCACCACCACCAAGTGATCGTCCAACCGCCGTAGTAACAGCGGAGGACGAATCATCCGAAGATGTCATCAGTGAGAGACCCAAAGCTGATGCGGATTTGACGATATGCCGCGAATTGCTGCCACTTAGGTTGTGCAGCGAGCTCGATGGTGAAGATGTTACGATTTGGGACGGTGTTGAAGAGGATGTTTCATGTCCACTTTGATCATCCTCGATCGAGATGGAGAATTTGGGCAGGATGCGATTGTGGACGATCTTGCGCTTGCGTTGTATTTGTGGCGACACATCATCACTGTCCGTTTGGGAGGATTCGGGTGTGCTGAGCTGCTTGAGTGAGGAGAGCGGATAGAAGTCACTGAACCGTTTGTTCGTTTCGGGAGTTTCCGGTGTGCTAGGGGCTGCACGCATTGATCCAACGTTTGCTGCCGTAGGTCGTAGACTGATACCGTGATGGACCATGAAGTCTTCCCGATCGGGTGTGGCTAGTTCGGGGAGATAGTCGAGATCGGGCGTTGATGGCATCTTGTAACGTGACGGGTTGATGTTGAACTTACGAAGTTCAGGTGTTATGATGAGTTTGCTGATATCATTCGGTCGGGGGTGTGTCGTATCATACCCGTCTTCGAACAGGCTTGGTAGGTGAGGTTTGCTCAGCGCCGAAGATGTTGTGAGGCTCGGCGTTTCAACCAATGTTTCCCCGGTTGATGTAGTCAGAGGCTTCAAGGTGGAAGAAGCCGTAGTAGTTGAAGGTACACTAGAACTACTTGTAGGACCACTCACCGTTATCGTAGCTCCTATTTCTCTCGGCGCCCCAACCGCATCCGGAACGGACGATCCAGACGATGAAGACGAAGGAGGAGGTGCCTGAGGAACATGGGAAACATTGGATGCCACAACCACGGATGGTATATCGGCCGTCAACGATCCACCCTCGATACCTACTCCACCACTTATCCGACTTCCAGTACTTCCGCCAAAATTGCCACTAGAATTGATGGACGCTTGCGAAAGACTGTGCTGCTTGCGATACTGCGGCGAATATGAGCTAAACGATCCGAATAGTGGCGAATCCTCCATCTCGTCCGTATCATCACCACATATTTCGTGATTAAACCTATCGACGCGCGTATCGAAGTAGCTCGTGTCCTCCTCATTGTCCAGCTGGGGTACAAACTCCGCTTTCTGCCTCAGCAGGTTGTTCCAATCGAGTCCGTAAAAGTAGCAATGCTCCTTTACTTCGTGCGCACCACCAGTTCCGAGCCGATCGCGTGGATTCTGCTGCAACAGTACCGTGATAAGATCCTTCGCTTCCTCCTGCAGTGGCCAATCATCTTCATCAGGCCACTCGATGTCGTCGTTCACCGTGTGCGCGAATAGCTCTTCGGGCGTTTCGCCAAAGAACGGCACACAGCCGATCAGGAACTCGTACAGAATGATGCCCATTGACCACCAATCTACCGGTTTACCGTAACCCTTGCGCATGATCACTTCGGGTGCGATATATTCCGGAGTACCGAATACCTGCTTGTCTGAGAACTGTCTTGTCTCGCTGTCCAGATAGCCTTCGTACAGGTTCGTCGCTAGAGACATCAGACCCATCTTCGATAGCCCAAAGTCCGTCAGTTTAATGTGACCGAGCGCAGTAATAAGAAGATTATCCGGTTTCAGATCACGATGCACGATCCCGTAGCTGTGCAGATACTCGACCGCAAGCACCGTTTCGGCAAAATAGAACCTTGCCATATCCGATGGTAGTGGGCCGATATTCTTCAGTAGCGTCGCACAGTCACCACCTTCAACGTACTCCATCACCAGACAGAGATGTTTTTTCGTCTCAAACGAACAGTACATACTCACTACGAAAGGATTATCTGCGAAGCTAAGAATATCCCGCTCGGCAAACACTTGCTCCACTTGATTCCTCAGCATAAGACTGTTCTTGTTGATCTTTTTCATCGCGAACCGTTGGCGAGTTTGTTTGTGTTTTACCAAATAAACAGCGCCATACGCACCGTTCGAGATCAGCTTCAGTATATCAAAATCTTTCTCATTCGGTACAGCATTGTTGGAACGTGCCTTGAAGCTCTTTCCCACTGCACCTGCAGTTCCTCCAGTTGTAGCGGCATTTCCAGTACCGGCCGTAGCTCCTCCAACCGCATTTCCACCCGGTTCAGTATTGTTGTTCAACACATTGCTAGTACTGCTAGCCGCACTATTCCCAGCAGAACTCGAAGAACCTGACCCTTTCGGTGTGGAGCACGTCATATCGTCACCACCACGAGAAGTGTGATCACTCGCGATCGAAGAATTCATATCCGCTAGCTCACTATCGTCGGCACGTGCCGTTCTATTGCTCCTCACGCGTGATCTCCGATCCACCAGCTCCTCCTGTTCCGCTTCTTCCTCCAGATCGGCACAATTCACGCTCGAGTTAAGCGATGCCGTCTCAATGTTGAGTTCCTCCTGCAGCTCCGCTATCGGGTCTCGGTTGAGCCCCAGCTTCTGTATGATGTACTGTGGAATGTCCGCCTTGATGCCTTGCGTTACTTTTGCCTGTCCTTCAGCCACCTCCAGCAACCGGTAAAACTCTTCCGGATCAAACTCCAAACATTCAAGCAGCCGTGCTGGACGGGACGTGATCAGCAGCAGCTTCTTGATCACGCCCGTAATTTCCGGAGCTGCTTCGGGCGATTTTTCACGCGTCTCCATCAACAGTCGTTCCAGATTTTCACTCATCTCGTAGAAGTATCGCGACGTGATCAACTTGGCCTGCGATTTGTTCAGACAATCACGTGCCATTTCCAGCACCTGATGGTGCACGAACCGTACAATTGGTTGCGAGTTGCGCGCACTGTCGTTGATGATGTTTTTGTTTTCATTGATAAAGTGACTCAAGCGTTCCTCCATCTGTTGGGTCGCTTTCGGGAACCGCTCTTTGTAGAAAGTGTTCATGATCGAGATCTCACTGTCGGTGATCGGCGAATGGCTCGGACTGCTGAGACTGCGCGATCGCGGCCGATGAATCGGTGAACGACATCCACAAAAGTTGTTCATGTCGTCCTTTCCGTTAGGACCACTGCCGCAACTTCCCGAACCAGAAGATCCCACCGAAGATTTCATCGTGCAATGTTGATGTGGCAGCTGACCGGATTGTGGTCCGGCCGGTTGATTCATGATGCTTCCTGGCCCTTGGGGATATCCTACGTGAGCCTGCAGACTGAGTGGCTGCTGCTGTTGATAAAGCGAACCGCTGTTGGATACTCCAGATCCGTAGCTAGCCTGTGGTGAGATCGACGAGGATATACCTCCACTGTTCGGTGGCCCAACCCCCATCGCCAGTGGGTGCTGGTGTGTGTATGGTAGTTGCTGCATTCCGGCTCCTGCCGGTAGGGAATGATGATGCTGATGATGGTGATGAAATTGCTGCTGCTGCTGCTGTTGCTGCTGCAAAGCGTGATGATGCGCCGGAGGTACCATCGGATGATGTGGATGATGCTGATGTAGTTGGTGGTACGCATGGTGGTGATGATGACTGTGATGCGTCCTCGCCTCAATCAAGCTCGGATTACTGTCATTCGACGAGAAATGCAACGACAGCAGCTGCAAATCGTCATTGGTCGGTACAGCCGGAAACTGATGCAACCGTTCCTGGCTCGAACACTGCGAGGAAATGTTGGAGCTTCCTGGCGTCGTCACGTACCCGGACGATGGCAGCGACGCAACCGACCACCGCCGACTGTCGCAGTTCTTCGACGCAGCTGTCGATGCAATGCGCTTGATCGGCATGAACGGAAACTGCATAATACTGGGCGAATTGATGCGCGGACTATCGATGGGACTAGCGGGAATGGGTGAGTGAGATCGGGGCGAAATGTTCGCAACGAAGCTGAGCCGATGCCGCGCCACGGCAGCACTCCGAGCGGCTGCAGCCGCCGACGACGACGATGACGAGGTGGGACGCTTTTGACCGGCAAAAAAGCTACCACCACCGAGTGCGCCAAGTCCGAAGCCGCCATTTTCCTTTGCGCTCAACGAGAGCGTTGGTGCGGAATTGCCGAGCGTGGAATTACGTACGCGCACCAGGTTGGATATGTCGCTGCCACTGCCAGAGTAACGCAAGGAGTGCGAGTGTTGCGGTTTGTAGGATGACTTTCGGTACGAGGCCGATTTGTGAAGGCTCGAACCGGATGACGTGCGCATCACAACAGCCGACGGTGATGCTGTCGTTCCCGTAGTGCCGACCACTAGCGGCGAGCCGATGGCGGTTGTTGTCGGAGATGCTGCAGCAATCGTCGTTATCACAGGGGCGTTCAGTGGTTGAGGCGATACGGGCGGTACATGATGTGGAGAAACACTGGCCGAAGGTTTGCCGCCCAGCGGCGAAGAACACGCTACCGGAGCACCGATGAAACCCGGACCCGGTACGGAGGAAGCTTTCAGTAGCGTTGGTTTACCGGACGCTGTCACCGTTGACGATTCAAGATGTTCTTGCTTTAGTGAAGCTCCCTGGTGTGGCATCGTTTTTTTGACACCCATTTTCGTAGGACTTCCAATCGCCATTGATTGACTGTTGGCGCTGGAGCCCGTCTTACCTTCCTCCGGGTGAGGTTTCGAGTGCGGAGGCTTCGACGCAGAAACAACCGTACTTGCGGCAAGCGAATTCGTTCCCATCTGCACTAGCGATCCACCATCCTTACGTTCTTTCGTAGGTGCCGATTCGGTTTTGCGTCCAGCTGCTGCGGGTCCTACCACCGGTAGAAGCAACTCCGGATCATCAAAGTTTAACGATCGTACCGAGGAATGTGCTGACTTTGTTCGCGCTCCATCTGAAGCTGTCGCTTCGGTTGACTGCTTTTGACTGACACTGGTAGACGTTGCTGTCGTGGGAACACTCGTTGATGATGCTGTTTTCGTTTTGCCACCACCCGCACCACCACCTCCAGTCCCACCGCTCGTTGATGTCTTCTGACTCATGGTTCTGTAGCGTGCTCTCTTTTCGGTTGGTTTTCGTTGGACGCGTACCCGTCTATTATTGCGACCACTTTCGTCCTGCTCTGTCTCCACGGCGAGCTAGGCTGCTAGGTTCCGGGATGTTATCAGGCAAATCTGAAGCGAGCGAACGGATGGGTACGGTTATCAGAAACGTCTAACCAACAAACAAACGGAAGGGAATCGATCGATAAGCGAGAAAGCTAAGACAACCCGCCGTTCGTTGACATAATGCAAACCGCACGGGATGGGAGAGGGCATTGCCTTGAACTCCCGAAGGTCGATTTTTGTGTGTAAGCGAATAGAGTTTAGGTTCACGGATGGACATGCACTAACCTGTTCTAAGATAACACCATTTTGTCGTCTGACTGCCCGGGTATGCTGCCTGCGCCGTGTACAGTTAAAGTTGAGAAAGTGCCTCACAATATTGGTGAAACTTCCGTCGGGATACTTCTGCGTGCAAGTTCCACAACCTTCTTAACGTTCCGGTAATAGAGAGGGCGTGTTCCTTGTATTGCTGTATTGCACGTGTGGAAGGAGCAAATCCCTCCAGGCTGCGCTATTCACCAGCAGTACGAAGTAGTAGGTGATGAAATCCTCACAAAATTCAGTGCGCGCCCCTTTAGGTGACGAGGTTCCGTTGACAACTGTCCATATTTAACGCCGCCTTCATCGTCGTGCTGGATAAGAAGAAAAGCAAAACCAAACAAAAACATTAAACGATTATAAAAACCGGTAAATGCAGTAATAAACGATCATTAGTAGCCTGACGGCTGGTGGAATCGTACCCTGCCCATATTGCCATTGCGATGATAAGACGTACACGGTTCCAAAGGTGCAAGCGGAAACACGTTTTTATTAGATAACGAAGGCAAATGCAATTGTATATGCCGAGCTGTTCGAACTGTAGCCGGGTAGCCGAATGTACTGCCCTCTCTACCTGAGAGGCCGCAGCAGACTGTACGACGAAGCGAGCAGAGTGTGAGCACTGTAGGGTCCTTGATAGTCGCTACCGTCATCAGGTGTAGTTGCTTACCTCGCGTTGAGTTGAAGGTAACTCTGACTGTGCAGTCAGCGCAAATCGTGTTCTGCGCTGTCCGACCGGATTATTGTTCAGCGATATCACCCTCCCCTGCAGCTATCAGGTGGACGAGGAGAGTATTTGGTGCAAAGCACGTAACAAAACAAAAACAGTTTCCGATTGAAATGTATCCGGATGTACAAAGATCCGGCCACGATCTCGCTCGCTGGGTCTTGGATGATGGATCTTGATGAGCGATATCGGAAACACCGGTACACTCATTGGTACAGTGTACGGGCCGCCGCCTGTTAATGGTGTACCATCGACACATTGGTTTCGATAAAACCAACAGACATGTAATGGACGTGGATAAGGGGGGGTCGCTTTCTATCGTTTCTCTTATGTTTCTCTAATCTGTTCGCCAAGTTTGGGTCACCAGCCTCCCTCCCCCATCAGAGGGTAGGGTATGATGATGTTGTTTCGGCAAATGTTTTCTTTTGTTCCCATTTTCGGGACCATCCATCAGCTTCATCGGTGTGGCGTTTTGGTGGCATAGGTCGATCAGCTGTCTTTACCAAGAGACGTGATGCCTTCATGTGGATATCTGTGTCTGGGCGTACAATATACAATATCCGGCGCGCCTTATTTATGTAAAAAGGTGTTTTTTTTTAAAGCCGTTCCTTCCGGACTTCAAGTCAGCAAGGTAGATACGTGTCTGAAGAAGTAATGCCGATTTTTTAAACTGCAAATAACCGTCAATACGCTCGCTTCATGCATTTAACATTCTAAAAACATGTTCACATTTGTATTTTTTGTTTGTAATAAAATTGTAATGCTTTCGGATTCGCTTCTTTAAATTAAATTAATCTCATTAAAATTCCAACAAATTCAACCTGTAACAGCTTCACTACGGTCTGTTTAATATTCGATCTTTGCAGCCGCAAAACTGTCAGTGCACCGGGGCGCACCGGTGTGTACGTACACATCAACACTGGTTTCCGCCTACCCGGAAGGTGGACGCTGGTGCGTGGCACACGGATGGTTCAAACTCGCGATCATCGAGCTCACGCGCCCGTCGATGCATACACACACACACACGAGCCGATTGAGTAAGCAATAAATGGGTTTTAACTTTCAAAACCGACACTTCCGTCTGTCTTGTGTTGTGGTTCGCCGGAGATGGGTCCGGTCGCACGCTAGCCGGGTGGCCAGATGGCTCGCCGGATCAGATAGAAAGTCATCAGGAGACGCAATCGACCGTTGCAAACAGAAAAAAAGGCAAGTGATCGGATTCATTAGTGAACGCAACGGCAAGTCGTATGGGCGGCAGTTCGATCGATGAGGTTTTTCGTTGTACGATCAGTTAAACTGTGGCAAAAATTAGTGTTCGTTTGTTTGTACACTAATTGTCTGTCGGTCTAGTATGGTACCCGTACTTCAGCGAATGGCGAATGTACTCGTGCTATAAAATTGATAGCAAATTTAAAAATATACCAAGAACTCTGGGAGTCATAAACGTCCCGCTTACTACTAGAGCACAATATATCACAACAGTAGAGCGTGTGTAGAGCTAACTTTAAACATCCGAAGCGTAAGCAAACACTACACACAACCTCCGGGCGATAACGAGGGCAGTGGAGTTTGATAAGACAAGAAGGTAATCATCGTCGAACCAACCATTATACCGACGACCGCTGCGAACACGGAGGCAGCTGTAATCAATCCAATGTCCACGCGACCAACAAAGTACCTCCTAGTGAACACGAGTGAATCTGATCACGCACCCGTCCATAAGACCCGGTGGGTCAGCCAATGCGGCATTGAATCTCAACTACTTGACTTGGTTTGCTCAAGATTTTTAGCTCTTCAAATTGCAATGCAAGTTTTTTTTCAGCAGAAACTCTGTCGTACCGGATGAATCGTTTTGCGTGATTCATTACCTATGGTCCGAAAACCTGAAAAATAAAATCCCCGGAAAACCCAGCAAAAACCTCCGAAAGCTAGGCCCCAACCTGTTGCAGGCACGCTCGTTTTTCTTTCGTTTCGGAAGAAAAAAATTTCCCTTTTCAAACGATAATCCGCACCATATTTACACGTGTGCAGAGGAGAGTTTGCAATTCACACGGACTGATCCCTCACCGTGGTTCGTGAGTGTAACAGATAGGTGTGGTTAATTGCTTGGAAATTGTTTTATATGATCTGTGGTGAGTGTGCGCTGCAGAGAAACCCCACGGCGACCCACTGAACGGAAGGGTGTGAGAGTATGTGATTATTTCATTTTCTCCGGCGAGTTTTTGTCGAAGAAACGACCACCACACACAACATCCAAACAAAACTGAACTCCAGTACTACACTGGGGCGATTTTTTGTTGCTTTATCTTGCCACTGGATCAGAGGCTTTCCGGTTTCGTGACTAGGCGAACAGCGTCGGAAGGCCATATCGTTGGATGCAAGGGGAGATATGCAAGCACCGGTGGCTGGTGGTTGATCATCTGGTTGAACAGGAAGGTACAGGCATGGTACAAGGTTGATGGCACGCTCGTGATGATGGACGAATGATGCTGATCTACAAACGCGTTCGCTTACCCAAACCAGACACGCAACCACAAAGGGAAGGGGTACTGCGTCTACAGGGAGGAAAAGTCGATCGATAAGCTGAACAACTCCTACCAGGCTGTTTAAGAGTGTAGGCAACTTTACAGCCAACAGAGCAATGATAATTATGTCAGCAAGGAATAGCAAAAAAATGCACACACTTTTTCTTCCGCAACAAGATGACCGCTTCAGCAACTTTGCCGCGGAGATCACTTGTGATGTGAGTTAATTCGGAAGCAAAACGAAACTGTTCGACAGGTACCAGAATTGCTACGGCTACCGGTCACGTCGCGAATCGGCTTCAACTGAGCACGTGTCAGAGCAGCGGTGTTGAGGTTGACTTCCGTCGCCTACCCCGAAATAGCCGTCCATCTTAATCCACTGGCACCGGCGCAAATCGGCCCGGGTTGGATGAAATGATGAAAATAAACCTCCTATTTTTCCGTTCGACCATCAGTGCCGACCAGTTCAGGGACGATCAGCTGTATTCGAGAGGGAATTACTACCCTGCCGAGGGTGCTATGTTACCTGGCACTTACATTTCGATTACTTGCAGGGTAATGTGTAGGTTGCTCCAAGCGGTAAATTATAGTGGCGCCTAAGCTTTGGTAGAATAGAACTCCTGTACAAGAGTCATAGAGATCGCTCCTTCTGGTTCGGGGTAGAACAACCATTGTGCGTCACAACAAAGCGTGCCCTTGCCCAAATGGTACCGGAGTGGTACGAACTTAACGGGCAGTCAAATTACTTCCTCAGACACTGGTTTCGACGTGACTTTGGCAGACACGGGCAACCTCCAGCCGGGCAAGGTTAGGTGTGTACGCGCCGGCAGATCGTTCGTTGGTGAATAATTACACACTCGATCGTTGAGGTTTTACACTGTGAGTGGAAGCGTTTTTTTCGTTCTATTTCCAATGGTTTGGTGCGTGTTTGTGTTGCCCACACGTGTGTCTCTTCCGTTCGCCGGTTGACCATGGAGTGGGATTCGATCTTGTGACCTATTTACGTATTTCGTGTCATTGTACGGTTGAGTGGATGGGACAAGAGCGAAGATGTTTTGATAGCGATTCCATAATGGACGATTTAATATTATTAATTACTTTGACAGATGACCGGAAAACGGAACAAAATATTTTTTTTTTAATTTACTATAACATGATAAATGTGTTACAATACATCCGATAGATGTTGTTTCACGTTGGTCCTTGTCGTTGTTAATTGTTGGTTGATAGTTAAGAGTGAAGGTCCGGCGGTAGAGGCGACAGGAGTCTTAACACGATAAGATCGGAGTTCTAATCTTATCCCAACCGTTTTCTCTTAGTCGGGACTGACTATCCTACTCAGTGAGCCAGTGATTTGGCCTCAGTTGGAGCCAAAATCCACAAAAAACCTTCCGCAGGTCAACCCGTCATTCGTCAGGTCATTCCCCGGTCAACAGATTCAATGTGGTAGCCCTAACTTCCATTCCTCTTAGGGCCTCTGAGAGACAACTACCAATAAGTAAATAATTCGATAGACGGTGTGACCTAGGAGCTTTTTAGGCCTGGAAGATGGTTAGAGTTGAATAGGTAATGTAGTACTCATTTTAGCAGTAATTTTTCGTGCCTCGTGCATCAGTGGCTTAGTGATTTGTTGAGGTTTTCCCGACATTTTCGGCTTATCAAATGCTATTCCAAATTCTGTTGCCTGATATGCATTAATTTACTACACCACTCTGATTGAGTATTTATTAAATTGATCATGGATTATTGATCTCCAGCATAGGATCCTAGATCTTACATATCTATTTGAGACTCTTCGTGTGTTTGAGGATACAATCTTGCTCTTACCGAAATTTTATTTTCAGCCAACTATCTAACCTAGCTTCAAAGTGGACACACAGCACAAGGTTCAATACTTCGCTATGATACTCATGCAATATTCCCAATAACACTTGATCTTTTTGGAATTTTTTCTTAGTATATATGGCGCAGAGGCTCATGAGGGTTGGATTTAACTATTAGTGTTGTTGAGAGAGCTGTTCTGTTAGTTCAATACATAAGTACCGAATCATCAACCATAGATGAACACTTTATCAACGGTTTACATAATGAAGATATGGAGATACAAGAAACTAAACCCTCGTCCCAATTTTTCTGCCTAGAACTGCACACCGCTGCATAAGCCGTACGTGTGTGGTACAACAAATTAGAAACGGAAGTATCTTGTTTACCTAACCGCTAGCGATCTGCAACGATACATCCCATCCCGGAGGGCTCTACTACTTTCATACGCCAAAAGCGTCAATTTGATAATGGCCACAGCGAGTAAATTGAATCATACGCAAACTGGGAACATCCAAAACAAACCGAACCCCCTTCCCGCGGTAACGGTTTCTTATCAGATGAAACGCGTTTGGTATAAAATTTATGTGTACCGTTCGTGCAACAGATTTACGATCGTTTGCATTATTTACACTTTCCAACTGATGCCACTCGCAAAAGTGGTCTCCCATCTAAGCTAAATAGTCGTGTGTGTGTGTGTGTGTGTGTGTGTGTGTGTGTGTGTGTGTGTGTGTGTGTGTGTGTGTGTGTGTGTGTGTGTGTGTGTGTGAGCTGAACGGAATTAATGACACTTTAAATAAGGCCTGCCATCCATTCCTAACTCTCACCAACGTCACGAAGGTCATGGACAGTTAAACCATCGCGAACCGGATGACTAACGTTGCCCAAATTTATGTTTTGTTGGCAAGAGTTGCTATACACACTCCGGCACCGGTGGATGACCACGTCGAAAAACATTGCTCGCATTCTCGTGATCATTTAAAAATAGCAAACATTCACTCTTCATTGGTTTGTTTTTTTGAAGGGATCTTCGCGCACAATCACCCAACACACTCATTTACACACGGTCGAAGTAGAAGGGTCAAAAAACGATCCCCTATCTGGTTTAAAATGTCTCACCCCATATGCTGTTTTCGCAGTCAATCAGCAAGCAGTAGTAGACAGTGGAGGGACTTTTTTCGCGTGGTGTAAAAACTTCGCTGCAATCGCACACAAGGAAAACGTCACGCGAGTGTACCACAGCAACTAATCACACACCTCGCATGTGTGGCCGATTGGCAGATATCATGGTACAGCCGGATCCGGACTGACTGTTACCATCCGGCTATTACTATTCTCACTCACTAGGACGCTAGAGTGGACGCGATCAGTGTAGAGAATCGACTAATTTTGGCGTCACCGCAGCCGTGAAATACAGAATTTTCACACATTTCGGTTCGCTCATCTGTGAGTCAGCAGCCGTCTCGCCAGCAGTGTCACGGGAGGCGGATTATGGCGATCAAGTTTAGCCGAAAAGATTGGAAACCCTCAGTTTTCGTTTCAATGTCAGTAGAGTTGCACTCTTTTCCCTATGGACACAGATGTTTTCAAGCTTCGTTTCGTCGCCCGAACCCAAACGGCCAATGTCAAAATAAACAACTTCTAGTATTTGCGCGCGCGCGTATAGGTAGCAGACTGCCTAATCCTCCTAAGAGCCATAACATTCATTTTAACGAAGAGTACAGAGCATAAGCGTTTTCGACATTAGAACATTCGTCACACGGTACAAAACTACTATTAAGATAATGGGTCGTATTTTAAAAAGTCAATAAACAAGCAGGAACAATCATCAGCTCCGAATATTAAGGGAGCGATACGAAGCGTCCTCCTATTAAGCACCCTACCTTAGTGCTTTGTGTTGGTGGTTTTATTTTAAAATCCGACCTAAACCCTACCAACGGCTGTTACTATGTTTGGACATGGATGGCAGATCGCGAACAGTCGACCATTCGTCTGGCACGAACAAATCGCGCTCTCGCGGTTGGCCGATTAATCAAGGGCATGTTTTGACACGAGTCCATATTTAGTGGAAACGAAGACGGGGCGAACGCAACAACCTCGCGCTTGCCGGTAAATATTTTACTGTCGAGCGGTTAGGGATTTTTCTACCTCACTGGCAACTCACAGAGACACTTAGCGAAACCGATTTGTGATAATTAAGATGTTTTTCTTCAGCCAAATGTGTAACAGAAGGCGTGGCAATATTAAACGGTGTACTAATGATTTTAGGCACTCTTACCCTGTACAATCGGTAAATAATAAACAGCAGCTATGTCGAGAGACGAAATGGATGAAATTGGGTAGCGATTGACGTATTTTCTGACAAAAAAACATAAAACACAACAATAGGTAAGCAGGGACAAGCAAGAGTGATAGACCGAGTTGTTGTTTTGGTGACACGATGTCTTTTCTCGAGCGCGTCTGCCGTTCGATTTGCGAAATGGTAAAAATAGATACACATAAACCATTTGCCGCTTTCGTTGGCGTATTGTGTAAATATGCGTTTGCAAACAAATAGGATGCAAATGGGTAGAGTTCGATTGTGCATCATGCATTTATTCGTGATGGAGGTGAGGACAAAAGGCGCACGAAGTTTGTCGTCAGATAAGCGACACTGTAGAGCAAACGCCCCGATTTGGACCGAAGTCTCTACTGATCGAGGACCCTACTTCGGTGTGAGAGGAATATAGATAGTAAGGAATTCCTCCCCTGACTTCAAGATTTAATCCAGCAGCATGTACATCCTAATCAGAGGCTTTAGGGATCTTTCAATAGCTGTCCACTTTCGACCAGTTTCTACTGCCACTACACTACAACTACAGAATTTAGACAATGTTGATCCTTCACTAATATCTTAGCCAAGATCGCTGTAATTAAAAATGTGATATGAGCATGAAACTGTCATTTGACACACGATGTACAGCATTCTTTAAGAAACAATCCTAAAATCACGACCCAATGCCAGATTTTTAATTTCATCAGTAGTTTTTAGGCCATTAAACCTTTTGGAGGGCGTCCCACACCACGACGCTAAGCGAAACAACTCAACCAATCTTTTTTTTATAAATGCAAACCTAAGAACGGTCAACACAGGACAAAACCCGACGACACACTTTCAAGGCACATCACGAACATGATTTTGATGAAGAATCCCCATGACCTACAGCAGCTAAAACCGTTTCGCTTCGAGGCCCAACCGGCCGACAACAGGTGTCCCATCACCATACGTCGTCGACAACTGCTTACGAGGGAAAGGGATTACTTATAATTTTGCTTATTTTGTTTTTGGTATGTCTTGACTACACAGCTTGACCCTTCCGTTGATCCGGTAATTTATTCTGACATTAACTCAACGTACAACCGGGCACAGAGTGTCCCCTTTCGCCCGGTGAACGTAAACACAAAATACGCAGCTCCTCTTCACGGCTGGTGTGACAGCTAGTGCGGATGGCGAATCGGTGCCGGTTGACAGCAATGAATGCGCTGCTGATGATGATCATGCCGCGCTTTCGTGTGTATCGTTGCTGCCGGACACCCGTCAGCACATCGGCGATCATCGGTGATCGTACCTGGTCGGTGAGATCTAGTCTCTGCCCATCAAAAGGAATTCAGATACGGATGAGATTATTTTCTTACGAGTAGGATGGTACACGAATGTAGGAAAGCACCGGGAGCGAAACGTGACTTCATCAGACATTCTTGGCTGTGCGTAGTTTGCGCGTGGTGACGAAAATAATCACTAATTATTCGTACGATCCTCTGCCACGATGCGGCGACGGGGTCGAGTTTGCATTTGCCATCGTTGGCCGATTGCCTGGCCCGCTACACTTTGCGGTATGGAAACCAAGGTTAATGAAACAGAATTCAAGGGCCACCACCACTGCGCTCTTGTGGAATACGGGGTTTCCTCCCCCACCGATCGGTATCGAATGTTGACTGAGCGCGTAAATGGAGCACCTGCGAGATGTGGTTGCGATGTGTACGCGATAGAGTTACGCCAAGCAGCTTGAGGATGTCGGTTTTCAAGGTTTTATAGCGAATCTTCGGTGGAGATTAAAGTACACTTCTAATAAATGTTTTATGCGATGTACAACTACGTGATGCTCAATAAAAGAGCAGTAGTAAACGAGTCCTTCGGTGATGATTTGGGATGTGCGGATTAAAACATTACTAATTACTAGAGCTTGGCTGTGTGGCATCTATTGCTATTATAACTAGCAAAACATCCTTGCAAGAAACCAATAATGGTTTGTGCTACAATCTCGAGAAGTCTCCTAGACTTTCTTGGCTACGATCAAACCCTCCTCCGAGAAACATTTCGAGAAGTCTTCTATTACCTCTAATATATGCAAAACTAAGGTATTAAACCGTAAATACTAAAAGCGTTTCATCGCCAATAAATATTTTAAATCAAAATGTTTTTATAGTGAATAGCGCAATGAATAGCTTTCGTAGCTATGCGCGACTTCGAATCGCATTTAAATATAATTGACCAGTAGCTTCTATACGAGGCCTTCAAGTTAGGAGGCCTGTAATTATATATGCGTACAATAATGTGCTTTGTTTATCACGATGCTTATGTAGTCAGGAATAAATTATCTACTGTTGAAGCGCAATAATAATAGATTTGAATGTTAATATTGCAAACGCATGTAATAGTACGAGAATAGCTGGAAGACTCCATTAGCTCTCGTAGTATTTTCACAAACCTTCACTTCAAATAAGAAAAATATCTCATTCACGAGATCTTAAATGTCGCAATCTTCAACTACGTGCAAAAATCTAATGCTGATTTAAAGCTGTTCGCAAAATCACGACAGATAAAGCGACAAAGGCAAGGGATTCGATCCGCTTTGGAAGGATTACAGTTGGGTTGGTCGTTCGGGGACTTCCGAAAGTGCCCTTTCAAACGGCGACGACGACGAGAATGATTAGACGAGTGATTGCCGTCAGCTTTGTGGGTCTTGGTTGCTGCTGCTACTGCTGCTGGTATCTCGTTGGTGTTTGGTCTACTTTCCATTTCTTGGAAACACTGCCAAAGTAGTTTCGTTGCACTGCTGCCAAGCAGCAGAGCACTTTCCTACCAGTGGTTCACGAAGTTCTGAGCGCTGAGAATGGAGCACCGGTGTTGTGCAAATGCGCCATTCTTCTGTATTGCCGCCGATTGCGGTCAACCGTGGTTAGCGGTGCAATATCAAGCTGGTTAAATTACTCAACCCTTCAACAACCAGCACTCGGTGTGTGCGTCTGTTTGTGAAGGTTGCGTTTTCTTTTTTGTTGCTGCTGGAGAACCGGTGCGAAGGTGCAGGGCGATACGAACGTGCGGTATCCGCGTGCAAAGTTGCCTTCAACTGCAAAAGCTACGCTCTTGCGGACTAGTAACTCCCCGCCTGCGGTGGTAGCCACTTCACCAATATGGCAATCGCGGCATATCCGATCCGCGGGTTGCGTTTAGAAACAGCGCAAACAACAACAACAACAAAAAAAGGAAAAACCGTTTGAGACCTTTATAAAGCGGGTTTACTTGAGCACACATGCGCACACGCGATAGAGTGCGAGAGATGGTCACCCCTGCGCGCACGTTCCATAATAGTGTGTGCTGTGGCGATGATCGTCACACACCCCACGTGCACCAGCGGAACTATGGTAGAGCGGGAGGGGCCCATTGCTGCAACGCTATCTTCCCCGGAACTTCTACACGGGTACGGTACACGGTGCACAGTAGGCAAGTTCCACAGAGCAGCTAGATTGCGCGAGGGTCTGTCTCTTTGCCCATATTGAGCCATAACTTCCATAACCTTACGCCACATCGTGCGTTTGCCGGTGTTGTAGGTGTTGTTGCGGGTCGCATTGGCTGTAAGACACACGGGATACCCTATAGTTGCAGGTTTTACCATGCAGAAATTATACCGACAGTTCGCTCTCAAGGTCGTATCACAGTGTTGAGAGAAAAGTGAGTCATCATACGGTCTTTTCCCCATCAGACGGCTGACCATATACACAGCGATTGCGAGATGAACCACACACAAAAAAAAACAGCTGGCAATTTGTAATAGTCATACCTAACAGATCTTGTCCTCTTTATTGGCAGTAACCCCCAATGGTGCGGTGTCTGTATTCCCCGGGCAGTAGCAGCCCACTAAAGGGGAAATTAAATTGCCCAGATGACGCATCACGATCATTCCAATGCAGCACCAAACAAAACGTTGATGACGATTTGTCTTTCCCCCGCCAGGGTGGAAGTTGAAGTTTTGATTTGCCAAATTTGTACAGAGCAGGCAGGTTCTGGAGCCGCAACCAGGTCACACATGTAGCGTCAGGCCTTTTTGGTGTACGTGTAGTTGTGCAGCATAATCGTGCAACGCTTTAGGGAAGCAAAAGGTTCAGAATGGGAAGAGCAAAAAGGAATCGGTCGTCCATTTTTGATGAATGTCCTCGAAATAGGATAAAGTAAAATGGCGCCTAAATTTGCCCTTACAGATAAGACGGCAGCTTCCTTGAATGCGCTTACTTGCATCCAACAATGGAAGCAGTGCTCTTTCAAGCATCAGGCATTAGTTTTGCACGTGTATTGTAATTAAGAGTGCAACTTCTTTGTCGCTTCACATTCCCTTCAGAAGGCTAATACTCATCGCGTCTTTGATTTCAGCCTCATCTTTTGGGTTTCTCCTCTGTCTAATGTGCGTATCCTTTTTTGCATCATTTTCTCTCAAACCCCGGTGAGTCGCTTCGTGAGTCGCCAATAAAACATTCCCCAATGATTCATTACCTCTCTTGGAACAAAAAAAAAAAAAACCGATCATCGAATCTCGTGTCTGTTCCGCGATCTTCCGATATCGAGTGTTGTGTGCGAGTGCCGGCAAACAGCGGACCCGCAATAAATACGCGAAAAATAAACACAAAAGCCGTAAACAACATACTGCCGCCGCCCCATCGGCATGGCTTGCAGGCGAAAAAGTGGCCACAAGCACAAAAAACTGACCTAATGGAACCGGCAGGAAAGGGATTAATGGTACACAACGTGTCTGTTGCCGCGTCTTTTCTGCGTTCGCTTCTCGACCACCGGTTTTGCACACGCCAAGAAGCGAGTGCGAGTGTTTGTGTGCGAACTTTTCTTCAGGCGATGATGGGTTTTCTTTCTCTCTTGAGAAGGTTTGTTGGATCACTGCGAAGCCCGTTCAACCAGTCACCAGGTTTCTACTTGGTCCGCTGGACACTTTTCTTCCCTCCCCGAATTTCGCCTTTCGCCGTCATGAGCTGCTGGCCACGGTTAGGCGTCAGCCAACTTTAGCGTTGCAAACACATCATATGATCACGTACCGCGATCTCGAAACCTCAACTCCAAGTGTGTGTAAGTGAGTTTCTACCGGTGGGATTTGCAGATCGATTCGCGCTGGTTAAAATGGTTTCCAGTTCGGGTTTGAGCACTTTTCCACACAATAAATCTACAAAAGATGATAAGATTAATATACTATGCCCAACAATGGAGAGGGTTTGGATTTCTAACCGCCCATAAACCACATTGCGGGCGAAGATGGTTTATAAAGATAATGTTCCTGAGGCTAAAACTAGACTTTAGCCGTATAATACCGCCATTTACCCATGGGGTTTTGTGGTCTTCAAGAAGACTTTCTTGCTGATAAGTGAAGCAGCTACCCGATCAAAAGCTGCACCCCGTTTTTAGCTTTTAGCTTCCTTCTATTAGATTATTCTGAGCTGCATGCGAGCCTCGTGGGACCTACGCCGAAGGTGTGTCCAGGACAAGAGGCGAGAAGTTTTGTGCTTAATTTAATTACAACTCCCTTTACGTGCAAAACATCCGGAAAGGGTCCTTCACTTTTCCTTCGCCAAACTAACTGCTCATCGCGCTCGGCCATCGATTTGTTTCCCGGTCGGCAGGTCAATGTTTCCACCCCCTCTGGCGGTTCGGCCGAGGTGGTTCGGAGTAAATGTTTTCCTTTTTTGCTCTTAATCAAATCAAGCTATATGGGGGGTGAGCCTCCCGTAAGGCAACAACCAACCGGCCCTTAGTATCACACCTGAGTTTTCTCTTTGGCGTAATCTAAAATAAAATACCTACAACTGATACACCCCCCAACACGTTTTGTATGCGCATGACCATGCCTATGGGGGTTCAGATGTCATATTTTGAACGACCCCATGCAAAACGTCCGTCGGTGGCAGTAGCCCCAATGTGTGATTCATTAGCAAACACGCGGCGGACACTGGGTATGGGCTCCTTGGCTGAGTCGACCGCCTTTCGATCAGATTTGAAGGTGAAGGCGCGTTGTTAGGCGACCCTCGAGGGGTTCGGGCATGCTGTGTGTTGTTCGGGTGAATGGGTGATTGCTTTAGAGCTTTTCGTAGCCTTTTCCGTGCGTTTCTTTTCCGTACCATTTTTTTTTTGTGTAGTTGCCTTCTTGCCTCGTTCTTCTCGTAACGCAATGATCATGGTGCGCGTATGTGAAGGGACGGTTTTAAGTCGCAATGATTCGCGCGGTCAACGCGGTCCCTCTATGACGGGCAGAATCAGGGTTTCTTCACCGCTTGAAACGGTGAGCAAATTTGTCGTTGATCTATTTAACGACGTATCCCTTGGCAAGAAAAATGTTTTGTCTACAGAGAGAAAGGATAAGAAGCAAACTACGGCGAAAGGGAAAATGCGAGATGTTAGGAAGACTTACCTTCAGGAAGCAGACGGTACGTGCAGATGGTGCCTTTGGACTAGGACCAGGTAAGAAAATGTCGCCCCGGTAAACCGTTCGTCAAAGGGAAACAGGATCTTGAGTAGGCTCTGGGACCAACTTTCACAAACGTCAAAATCAGTTCCAACAAAAATGAAAGCCAAAAGACAGCCAGAGAGAGCTCGGAACACACGTGAAAATCGTTGGTGTTCGATGGGCTTTTCCGTTTCAATTTTTCGGGGGAAAAATCAGATGAGACTAGTAAACACAACAATTTCGTTTCCAAACACTCCTTCTCCGGCTGCTACTTCCTGTCACCGTTTTCCCCGTCACTCGAAATACTTTTCTCTCCTTCACTCGTGTTTTCCGCTTGCGAATCGAAGCAGACAACGCTTGCTATCGGGAAAAGGATTTTCTCGTAGAACAGGAGCGCGCGCACATCACTACACACACACGCGCGCGCACGCACACGAAGAATGCTCCAATTTTGTTTTTCACACTTCTTGCTTTTCTTGCCACGCACGGCTAGGGAGGCGCATTTAGGCACAGATGGAAAAACAACCCACGGCCGTCACCACCCCCAACTTTCGGCCCCACCACGAATGGCTGTGTGTGTTTGTTACACGCACGCACGGATTGACGCACATACGTTTCTTCAGACACAAAAGCACGGATTCACACCCACTTCTACACACGCACGCACATACTCTACAACACGTCCTACGACGGTAAACCTTCGTAGGCCATGGCCAACGAAATCCTAGCAATCACTTACGGTGGTTTGCACCTACCAGCTTTATTCGCTTTTTCAGGTGATTCCGACTACTATTACGAGCGCTCTTTGGAGGTTGAACGCCACACACACACAACACAGCAAACGAAGGACTCCTGGCCCTTTTTTTCTTTTCTTCTGCTGCTCGATTTGCGGGTTATTTATCTGCTCGAAATACCGATTCCGTCCGAGAATCGACCGAGAGGAAACTCCACTGTTTGACACACTTCTTTTACGCTCGCTGGCGTTTGTTTCGTTTCATGTGCGTTCCTTCTGCCGTCTTCCTGCGAAGCTTCTTGCTTGTGTGTTGCTACTGCTGATCACCGAATAATGGGCGTGCATTTCCTTCCTTTCGGTGCATCCGGCAACCGAGCGGAATAGGGTGGGGAAGGGAATAGCCAGCTTTATCAATCCTACCAAACCCACGTACACACACAGTTACAGACACACGTACACGGCGATGCTGAAGAAGCTGAAGGCGTTGTCGAAGGTCTTCTCGAGAGTGTTTGGGGAACGACTGCTGGCTTATGACCGACCGACAACAGACCAACGAGCGGGTCGAAGGGACGGAACACAGCACCCACCAGTCGGTAGTAGAATGCACCCGTTCTTATGCTGCTGCTGCTGCTGGCTGCTCCCACCGATAGGACAGCCAAGTTGCACTTGCATTATGCACCGCTCACAGTTGACCGTGGTCGATTGATTTTCTTAGCCACCAGACAGAGAGCAACTGGCTCCCTTCTGTGCGAAAGGGGTACAGCACGAATGAACAGCAGCTGACTCGTTCCGGACTGTTTCGTACGTTCGAAGGGTAGTTTTCACGCTGCAAGCGGTTCACGACGGTAGCACTTTTCCATCTCGTCAGCAAACAAGCGGGCAAATTAATCCCCGACGACGACGACGACACGCACAGATACTTTGCTTTCGATATTTTCGTGACTTTTTTGTCTTTCGTGATGTTTTCGATTGACGGCTGATGCACGGTCAGCCATCGATGAAGCACCGGGTTGGTCGGACGGGTCGCGGTTTGACAGTTCGTACTTTTGACAGAAGCTGGTGTGAATGACAGCACGGTGCGAATTTGAGATTATTTCACTTCACAATTTTGATTTGAAATGGAATCAATTGTTTTAAATTAGAATAATAAATTAAAGTAAAGTAAAAGTATCGAATTAAGAAACAGGGTTTTTCAATAAAAATAGCAATAAGTGCACATGCGCCATATCTACGAAAACATGGCTGACTGTTTTTTGTTGTTTGAATGCAGCAGCATCGTCTGCGAGAGCGACAGGTTTGCACTGCGGGATAAAAGACGATCAAAAATTTAAAAAATTTCTTCTGTCAAAAACAGTGAAAAACTAGAGAAATATCAAAGCCAAAATAAATTAAAATTGAGTTTTCAGCTCAAATTAGGCGGTTATATCTTTGAATAACTCCAAGATGTAGGTTTTTGGCAGAACGTATTTCAAAAAAATAAAGTTTGTCAGAATCTTCCTGGACTGCACCCGTTGTGTTGTACAAATGTAAGCTGCTTCCCATGCAACAATTTAAAATTCAAAAAATAACAAAATCGTTGGAAGTTTTTTCGTTTTTTTTTTGTAGAAATAAAAATCTTCTTGGCTTTACGATCTGTAAGGTCATGCCGGCCATCACCGGCCATCGGGCAAACCTCAACATTTAATAAAAAAAAAATATTGAAAAAATGGAACATTTAGTGGAAAATAAAAATGACTAATATTTTCTTATTTCTAACCCTAAGCCTCAAGATATCTTGACTTGCCATTAATGGCTTCTTTGACATTCTTTATCTATGCCTGTAGAGCTAGCCCTGCGTACCGAGGGAGAGAGAGAGACTGTCCGGACAAGATACGAATCCAATCATGCCGCGGAAAGATTTTCTCCTTTAACATTATTTTTACGAACATTTTTCCCGATCTAGAAGTGAGCCAGAGGTGACAGCGACGCCGGCCTTATCACGACAGGACTGAGGTTCAAATCCTATCCGGACTGTTTCATCGTATTTAGGAATAACCATCGAACTATGTGATAAAAAGGCAAGCTATTTGATGATCGGTTTGACCTAGTAGGTCATCTCGCCAAGAAGAAAAAAATATTTCCGTTTTAATGTCAGATTTTAAGTTAGTCGTTGTTAACTGGTTGAAGTTTTGACTATCACAGCTTGATAAAAAAATTAAATAAAACTATAATCAGAACAGCAACAATCACCTAAGGTTTTAGGGTAACGGCATTCAGCTAGAATAATATAAACTGAACTAAGCTATTTGAGAGAGCCAGTTGAAAGTCGAAAGTTTTCACCTGTATCGAATCTCTGCCGTATCTATAAATGAAATTTTGCAGGCCTAAATCTCTTGAAGATCTCTTGATCAATGCGAAAAAGTGAGCAATTGATATTTCTCCAAATTTATTTGCAACGTTGTTCCTATCCTATTTCTTGCTCGAATTAAACTAGACTAAATTACCGTAGCAAACGTTGTTAACTGGTTGAAGTTTTGACTATCACAGCTTGATAAAAAAATTAAATAAAACTATAATCAGAACAGCAACAATCACCTAAGGTTTTAGGGTAACGGCATTCAGCTAGAATAATATAAACTGAACTAAGCTATTTGAGAGAGCCAGTTGAAAGTCGAAAGTTTTCACCTGTATCGAATCTCTGCCGTATCTATAAATGAAATTTTGCAGGCCTAAATCTCTTGAAGATCTCTTGATCAATGCGAAAAAGTGAGCAATTGATATTTCTCCAAATTTATTTGCAACGTTGTTCCTATCCTATTTCTTGTTCGAATTAAACTAGACTAAATTACCGTAGCAAACGAATTGTCCTATCCTAATACGCTAATTCGCGAATTTGTATCTGGCAAGATATAGATAACAAACACACGCACACGAACAAGTGAATTCCCGGGCCCTTGAAGGTCCTGGACAAAGGCTGCTACGAGTGGTAGCCTAAGAAGCTACATAAAATGAAGCGATAAAGGAATAAAACACTGGGCCACAAAAGATGAGCGAAACCGAAGTCGTCGTCTTTTCAATTTGCACAATCACTCGAGTGCACCGATTCAATCTAATTGGATTGGTACTCATCCATATGCATTCGCTCCCGGTGCTAGGGGTGTTGCACCGGCAGGGGAAAATCCTTGAAGTTTCTCCTTTTGCCGATCGCGCAGCAATGAGGAATACCTTCCACATCTTCCTCGTTTCTTCGACGTGGTGATGCTGGACGACGAGTCTGCAGGAAATCTTCAACGGGGGTAGGAAAAAAGACCTACGCACTTCCCGGCGACCGTACCGTAACGAGCGCTGGAAAGATAAAAGCATCCGAAGCTCACTTAAACAGCGATAAAGGAGAAACCATTCAGCTCTTTTTCCGTGTGTTGAGAAATGAATAGAAAAATAATTACATTTTCACATTTCACCCTCATTTCGGGACATTTTTTGGGGTGTGTGAATGGTTTGGTTTGTGTGTGTGAGTTTGGGAAACGATGGTATGGATGCTTGTGAAGGAGACCAAAAATTTACATTCGTTCTATATTCAGCATGGTCGGTAAGGACATCCCGCAGACCAAGACAGGGAGACTATCCTTTTCAACGTACAAATAGCCAAATCGTGAAAATAAAAGTGCTGAGATATGAAGTCATAAGTGAAAATATATTTGACCAAATGTGTTTCTTAATGCCGACAAAGTAGCATTGCTGATGTTGCTGAGCTTTTCGTACGGGTCCGCCATATCAAGTGGCTTCTGCCGGGTTGTCTGCCTCCGAGGTCGTAACCGTAATTGTGCACGATCGTTGCTGAATGTGCCGCTAGTTAAATTGAGTAGAAAAGAAGTAGGGGGTCCCCTCTACCCTACCGTCAGTCAAAAAGCGTAATCATGAGCATAAATATGCTTGGCAAATCTACTTTTTTTGAATTCACTTCTTCACTGCACATACAAATGGAAGTATTTTCGTTGACACAGCTACACAGAACCGGCGCTGTAATGTTAGTGTAGCAGCGGATCAAGCATATAACTTGCCAAATATGCATTAAAAACATAAGAATGATAAAAAATTCTGAAGATGATCATTAGATCTGTAAAAAAAAGTGCAAAAGTCGGCAAACCTCCTAAAGCTAACTAGATATGTTACTCTTGGAATACCGAACATAAAGGAACGATTCACACCACTATTTGTTGCCTTGAATGCCGCTCGTACTACTGGGTGAAGTGTGTTCAAGATTTCCTTGAAGAAGATCGTACCGTCTGCTCTTTGCTGTGCGACCTTTAATACGCATGTGGAACACTCTTGCCTTTTTTGTGCCCTTTTCAATAGCTTCATCTTGACATGCACATAATGATGATGCTGTCTGGGCAGGTATGAATGACAGATACATACAGTATGGGAACTGTAGTGTAAAATATGTGTCTGTGCTCTTTTGTGTACATTTGTTTAATTCCTACATTAGACGCCACTCGGCTCTCATAAGCAGCTGCTAGCAGTGGTGAGATCGTAGTCAAAACGCGTCTGTTGCAGCGTTGCTTCACCTGACCGTTTTACTGTAATTGGTGTAATTACGAACAATTGGGAGTCTCGGTGTGTTCTGCTATTGCTACTGGTCACCCCGGTAGATCAATGGCACTGCTGTCACCGCAGTTAAGATGATGGCTAGTGACGGAAATGGCTAATATTCATTAGGGGCGCTGTGTGAGCGCAGTCAGCTTAACAACTTAACCGGAAAGCAAAAGTGACCGGTGTTGGCAAAAGAATAATTACTTGAAGGTTGCAAAAGCTTGCGCTCGGCATTAGCATCTGCATTAGTTGGGTTTAATTACTTCAATAGGCAGTGCGACGGATAGGTCAGGTAGGTTCTGTTTGTCTTTTGGTGTAAAAGTGCAAAAGTGCAATAATTCTTTTTACTAAAAGCAATGATATAATATAGCTCTAATTGATACTCGGTAGAATGTGGAAAAACGAACCATCTATTCGAACGAACATAAAATAATTAAAATAGCGCCTAAAGTTATGCAATTTAAAATCATTTTCCGGCTGCTCTTCTGTTCAACTGGGTGGGTTGAAAGGACGTTTGAAGGCGGAATTCACGAATCCTGTTAAATAATACATGTGATGTAACAGTGATTATGATAGTCGATATCGTCAGAACCATTACGTATTGTTATATTATACTTAAGAGAGCCTGAAATTAGCCTGCATCTCATCCCTTATTCTTCCCTAAAGAAGATACAATGCGATCATTCTACTATCAATTGTATACTTTTAGTAGCTACACACATAAAAGGAAAATTTAGCAAAAAATCATTTCCCCTTTCATTTTTCAAAAATATGATTTATCTCTCATCCTTCGCTATAATCTCACCCACAAAAAAATCCCCATCCCGTTGTCTCCACAGACTAACGTAATTAATACTAATAATCTCATTCGTGTGAAACCACGCGACACGATGTACCTTTTTATGGGCCTTAGTGTGTCTTTTAAGCGTGGAGAAATACACTTCCCTCATCCACCTACCAGCCCACTGTTTCAAGCGGCACAAAATTTTGCTCTTTTGAATTATCCGCACGGTGTTTGGTTGATAAAATTTATTGCGACTCCCGTCGAAGCAGAACATAGGCGATACGCATCAACGATCTAATTGAAATGTGTTCCTTTGCGTCTTTAGCGTGCGTGCTCGTGCATGTGGGCAATGATTGTCCGCTTTATGATGCAGCCAGGTAGCTAAGCCTAGTCCGTGTACGTGGGGATGCTGCTGAGAATGCTGAAGCCGGAGCTGGATGCGATGGTTATGAACACCGATATTTATGGTGTTGTGAGCACACGCGAAAGCATCGCACAGTTTGCAAACACCCGAAAGGACGTTTTCCACGCTACTCTATGGTGGCTACTCAGCGGCAACTCTCAGCGATAATGATCGAGGGATTGGCTCATCCTATCTCGTGCGGGATGGATAAGGATGCAGGAGATCGTTGCGATTGGATTTCGGTTGCCGAAGGTTGCTGCTAAAAGGGTAAACTTTTATGATATATTACTTCAGCGTCAGCAGGAATGTAAGCGCAGGCTCCAAACGGCCGGTTCGACGCTCATTTGCTTCACACGTGCGGAGTGGTTCGCATCCCGTTCCATCCGTGGCATGTGGACACCTGCTACGGAATGCCAGCACGGTGTACCGGGCGCGACACGGGTCAATTGTGTGTGTGTGTATGCCACACGCGTATGGCCAAGCCAAGGCAACACCACCAAGTCAGCAAAGGCAAATGGAAACAGATGTTAATTAATAGCCTTCCTGAGGGTGATTTATGGTGACCGTTCGTCGAAAGTGAATGAATCAAATTAATTATCGTTTTTGGAGTGTCAAATGGGTCTGGGTACTTAACGGCGGTGTGTGTGTGTGTGCACTCGGTTGTTTCTTTTTTCCGCTTCCGCTTTTGGTTTGTTTGAAATTCTCCATCCTCACGGTTTTGTTTCCTGTGGATTGGTATTGTAAAACGAGAGAAAAAAGGCTTTAGCGCGTCTGTCGTAGGAACTTTTGGCAAGGGTGATGAGGTTCCGTGGCGTTGAAGTTATCGATTACGCAAATCAATTTAATTGCAAATGGTGCAACCAATAAGCAGCTCATTTTTCTCGTTAGCATCACTGGCCCGGTTGGGGAATTTGGCGGACAATAGATGATTTGCTGTTTTAAAATGTCATTCCAACAAGTCACGACCAATGAAGCGCTCAATGGGAATTCGGTTGGGACTGTGACGGATGGTTGCAGAGGAATTATAAAGTGTTTATACGGTTAACTGTTACATGGAACATACTTCTACAAGCTTTTTTTGTGTTTCATTTGACTTGCGAATAATTTCGCTAGGATATCAGCTTGCTTTGTAATGTGTATTGCATATCCATAGGCGCAAGGTTTGGTGAGCAAATAATTTTTATCGTTTGCTTTATCAGAGCAATGTTGTAATACTTCGCATAGAGTAATACCGTTTAGAAATTAAGCACAAAATTTGCCAGTTGTTTCCAACAAAGGATAGGTATCGAATCTCATCCGGGATCTTTGCTCTGTTCGTAGGACTGACTAGCAAGGTAAGAGTAACGTTAGTCAAGGAAATTAGAAATGTCAGGCCAAGGCCTTCCTAGGGTCTTGTTTTGTTCGGTGCCGACGTTGAAGAGAACCAGAACACCAGTTGACATCGACGATCTCGAGGTGATAGATGAGTTCAGCTACCTTTCGATGATAGTACATTCGGACAAAAATGTAAGGAAATCTATCTGAGAAAAGGGATTCATAAAAATTGTGCCCTAAACCTCCTTCGACCCAGGAGTCCTCTACGGACAAGAGAGCAGGCTTTGATGGTAGTTAAAGTAGGATGCAATGTTGGGGCCCGTGGTGAGGATGCCGAGTAGTGTAGCTTAGTGAGCTCTCTGGCTGGAATAGGTGGTGTCGAAACCGAGTGAAAAGAGGAATTCTGCTCTGGACCGGATCAGCTTCCTGGACATGCCATCATGAAGAATGATAGACAAAACGATTGACCCAGCTTGTTTGACGGCGATCCTCGAAACGATCCTCGATTCAAAAACTATCAGCCATAATTCTGCATTAAGTCTTTATAATTTATTACGCTTCAAAATCTATTTCACTTGATTATAATTTGTACGCCTAAATGTATGCAAAATAAATATTTTGTTTTATAACGTACGATAGAATTGTCTTTATTTTGTCTATATATATTTTTTTAATTAGTTTCAATCATCCTCTCGGCGATAATCCATTTCCTGCAGAAGCTCAAATCACCAGTTCAATCACAAGCCAAATATCAGCTAACAGACGCGTTTAAATCTGGCCTGAAAGACCCCGAACGGATTTCCGACGTATTTTTGTCCTCAACTGTCCTAGACTGTCTTATCATCAACCACTGAAAGAGACATTGAATTGAGTCGTACACAAAAGGAGAGACAAAGTACCTTAAAGAAGCTAATGTGGCTGGGTTCCGGGCAGGCATCCCGGAAGGTGGCCCATAAATAGCACTTTACATTTTCACGCGTTCAATATTTAATGAATCCCGAAGAGTGTACCGTGATAGAGGGAAGACCTTATACCGCTCGGGCGTTCTCCGTGTCTCGGAAACCGACACCGGTACATGGACTTGCGTTGCATTCTCCCAAATGGCACCGAGCGCCAAGGGTGTGGAAATGGGCTTAAGCAGCAGACACATTGGCAGCAACAGCCAATAGTGGCAGGAAACAAACATCGTGTACAACGCCCGGTTCCGCGATCCAGGAAGTGGTGGAGGACTTTATTTTCCGTGACAGTGCATCTGCGGTCGCCAGTATTAACGAGATGTCGCGCAAAAGAGGTTTTCCTTCCATCACAGGTTTCGCAGCAGGTGGCAGCTGGTTCTTCTAGGTTATCAGATTCAGACCATTCGTCTCCGACCAACCTGTGTCGGTAACAAATTGTACGATTGGGAACTGTTTTGTGCGAGAAAATTCATTCTCCGGCGGAAACGGATTTCCACCTTGCATTAGAATTGATAATTTGCCAACCGGATTTGCACAGACACACTGGGAATAGGAAGGCTGAGCTCTGAGTGTTTGTGTGTGCCTTTTTTCTTCGTTCGTTCATGTTTTCCTAGTCGCTATTGTCAGGAGCAAGTAGAAAGTGATTTTTTATTCTCACTGCAAGTGGAAAAAACCAGGTGCATCTACATTTGCTTCAAATTTTTTCAAGCATTAAATTCTTCATGCAGAAATGCGCCTTTGTGTGTTTGGTTTGTGGAGGGCTGTTTTTTTGTTCGTATCGAAAAGTTTGTCATTTCGTTTCGGTTTCGGTTTGGAAATTTGTATGCAAGGTACGTTTTTCATCATTTCGTTGTATGTTTGTGTGTGTGCGGGGATAACGTTTCTTGAAATCACCTGGTATGTAGCACAGAGACTGGGAGTAAGGACATGGAAAATCGATTGGCAAATTTAAAGCAAGAAATGTTGACCATTTGTATTGCGTTTCGTGCTACTTTTATCGATCAACACTCAAAGCCTGAGTGTGATAGTGAGTGAAAAAGTGGCTCAAATATTTATCATTTTCAACTACCTATTTTCACAACAATGTTGCTTGTTGTATTGTTCTGTTCAAATGTTGAACAAAAAGCATTTAAATTTGTTGTATGCATCTCTTCGATATGCTGTTATCCATCATATTTTTAAAACAAATGTGTTTGTTTCGCGTTATAGGCATAGTTTCATTGTTAATTTATCTACTCCTCGATATTTAACTGTTTTTTAAAGTTGATATTTTTGCAAAAAAATCAAATTTATGATATAAATCTTATTGCTCAAGGTTTCTAGCATTGAGTTTTTTAATTCGATTGTCTTTTGTTCTTTATTTTTTGCACATTTCGACGACTGATTGTTTATTGTTTTGTTTTGTCCATTGGGAACCGAATTTAATTGTTTATGTTCCCTATCATTATTTACGGTTTTTATTATGTTTAGAATGTAATAATTCTTCTGATAGTTTTTCACATTTGTTTATTCCTTTATTTTTCCGCAAAACTCTGTTGTTTGTTTCTATTTTGATTAATTTATTTGTTTTGTTACAGTAGTTATGATTTTCAGTTTTGTTGTTTGCTGATTTATTGATTGTTTTGTTTCTTGTTTCTTTCCCTAAAAGGCTTTGGTTTTCGTGAACTTGTTCCAATTGCTATTGAATTTTTCTGCATCTGTATTTTAAGTTGCTTTGTCATCTCTATTTTGTATCTTTTCTATGGTAAATTATTTTCAAAATGATGATAATCAAACAATCACTAAACGCTCGTCATGCTTTTGGTTTGATTTCGCTGAAACTTCGATTGATGTTTTTAATAAAAGAAACGATTAAATGCTTCAAAGTACGATAGGAAACTTAAAAAGAATCAGCAGAATTAACCAACAATAGAAAGACTAATCTTTCTGACTATAGTCCAAAAGTCTAACAAAATAAACACTCCCCTTCCTTCCTAGTGATCGCAGGAAAACTGTCAAAAAGGGTGATTAGTCCTCATTGGAAGGAAGACAACAATTTCAATTGTACGAAAAAGTTTAATCCATTTTCTGGATAGTCGTTTTTTTTGTATTTCTTATGGGTGTTCTTCTTCTCGCCTTTCGCAATCTCAACATCATGGGACAATTTCCTGCTTTTTCCGGTCGCTGTTAGTGCCATTGTTCTCTACCATAAGGAGAGATTTCCTTCATGGCAAAATGACCGATTATTGTGGGAGAAAAAAAAGCCCCGGCAGTGTATAGAAAAGTTCAATCCTTTTCTCCTTTTAGTGAGGCAAGAACAAGAGGGACAACATAATAAGGCAGCCTCTTCGTACCTATTTGACGAAAGCCCGGTTTGAAAGGCTCAAGGTTTCAACAGTGTAGAATGGAAAGAAAAGAAGAAATAAATAAATGAACGCGATGAATTGCTGAGATTGCAATTGCATGATGAAGTGCATTCTCTAGTTGCGTCGATGCAGGAGGGTGACGAGAAAAACGCATTCACTAAGCACCATTGCTGCAATCCCGATTCTGATGGACGCTAGGACAAGCGTCGACAACGATGTGGTGACGAGAACAGTTTTTCCCCATTTTCACACCCAGGATGTGAAGGTTGCTGAAGCCAGATGCTGGCAGTGGAAAAAAGCGAGGATGCTGGGACTGCAAATGCAGCAATAGAAGAATGAAACCTAGGATCGCCCAAAGGCTTAGGAACAAATTAGTTCATTTTCATTATAAATTATCGCCGAGGCTGCACTTAACGTAGAGTAATTATTTTCATTAGCATGTCATCTTGACGAGGGAAGGGATGATTCCGGGAAGAAACATGGGTGTGAACCGGCTGAAGGAAATAGATGACGCTTTTTGTTCTGGATTATTCTGGCAGGCTCTAGAAATGCCCATGGGAGATGTCATTTGTTTCCATACCATGGCAGATATGTGCTCCAGTTTCGAATGGCTCGTTCCCGCGGAAAGGCTTTCCCCGGTTGCCGTCATTTAGGCGTTCTGATTGTGGCTTTCCCCGTCGTCTAAATTTGATCAAATCAATAAATTCAATTGGAAATAGGAAACGGGGATGTTTTTGACCTAAATTTATCGACCTGCCACCCGAGGATGAATGATGCCATGGGTAGCATCATCGGCAGGGGTGCGGATTTTAATGTGAACCTTTCACTCCTTCGTTCGCATCGTGTCTATAATCATAATCAACTTTAGTGTTATTTAAGATTTATCCGATTCTAGGCACGTTGAGATCGAAATAAGACGAACGATTTGTCTTGTGCGGTTTGTTGATGATATGATTGTGGGATGTTTAATGGATTCGCATAAAACGGTAAAGAAAATGGGAGCAGGAATGTTTGATGGACAACTATGGAATGGTGCCCTTGTCATTTGGTGAGGACGACTATGCCTAATGATTACTTTCACCATCTTAGAAAGCAAGATTCACGCTGGTTAGTGTAAATTATGACATTGCTTTGAAATTATGACAAATAAAAAATTATAAATTTTACATTACAATCTATTAAACAAAGAAGATTACCTTGGACGGATATGTTAAAAAAATGCAATACTAAAGGCTTTCGTACAAAAAGAAGATTAAAACATAAAAATCTTTCAACCACAGAAAAAAACATAAATAATTGCAGTCATTATAGCACAAATAAGCACAAATAAGATAAGCACAAATAAATTAAAAACATGGAGTATGAATAAAGTTAGTAAGTAAACAAGGAAAACAAACATAGAGAAAGAAATAAGTCGAATAAACTGTAAAGCAATCAGTAAAACCATCGTTTGAAAAGCAAACGAATAAAGATGAGAAGTATTTAGACTAAAAAACTCATGGCCAGGTAAAAACGGTCTCAACAGCTTTATGATGCATACAAATGACTTGCAATAAAATTTAAAGACCCGCTAATACTACACTCTAACCACCGAATGAACTGCGTCAGGATTATGTAAAGACGACCTTCCGCTGGTTAAAAAAAAACACACTCCTTAACAACATGATTCCGAGCACCGCACCGCAAGATGTCCTCAACGGTTGACATCTTCATCCGATAGCCGTGTCACTGTGGTACAATAAAGGTGTGTTTTATTCACCCAGAGCTAGAACTTCGGCATCAGTCACCCTGCCTGGTAGGTTTACTTGCGTATTATTTATACTCCTATAGCCAGAAGGAAGAAGGCAGCTGTAGCAGTCGTAGTGGTGCAGTCTGTGGCTATGAATTTCCCAACGGACCTTATCGCGACGGGGAACGCCGTTTGCTTGTGACACCGGTGGTAGTACATGCATCCTGAGTGTCTGCCCCCGAGTGTAGAGATTATATCCCGCATCGTTTAGCTTTTTTATATGCAAATTCAGACAATTTTTCTCCTTACTCATGCATTTCATTCTCATTACAAATCATTCACGGTCCAATGAGAAACGGCGAAACGGCGTGTCCTGTTCCTGTGGGGTGGTGTTGAGGTTATTTTAGGGTGGTTAGATTGCTATCCGTAAAGGACACGGGGAGTTTCAAATCAGGTGTTTTCAAATCGTCCTAGAGCAGTTATATAGGTTTTTGTGTAGTTTTTGTAAGTAAAGTCGGTTTTATAGATTAAAATAATGTAAAATTCTTTGAAAACCGCAGGAAAGCGCCTGAAAGTATGCAACAATAATGCTTTCATTTTAGAAAACCCCATCCGGATGTGGCATGCGGTTCATCATCCATCAGCAAAAGTGAACCGCCCCGATACGAGGGACCGGGTTCATCGTGCACCGAGTGCCAATATCCTGTCCCGTAGCGATCCTACCCGTACGCTTGATCGAGCTTCCATTGCACGTTCTTCGTTGATTTCAGCTGATGCAGGCCCGATTCTATCTCGCCGTAGCCTCAGCACGACGTCGACAATGATGATGATGGTGTATGACATCTATCTCACTTCCGGGCTTACCGATAAAGGTAACTAGCGGTCTGCGCCGTGCTGGTAGAGGAGCAATCTTTCCCAGCATCATCGAACCGGAAGACAGCTGCAATCTTTAACCATCATAATTTCTCAATCGTACGTCTCTGGGAAGGGTGTGCACATTGGATCCGAGGATATCCGTTCGCGATGGCAAAGGATAAGAAGCTGGTTCACTGATTTATCCATCCGACGATGTCTTTGCATTTTGATGAACCACCGTTAGTCCCTTACTCGCTCCGAATGTTCATTCTCCCATTTTTCGCTTGAAGGCATTCTTTAGTGGTGGTATAAAAAGTTGGTAATTGAAGGGAATACGAATGAATTTTGCTTTTACGGTTGGTAGCAACACTGAAAAAAAACGGAATGGTTTGAAAACACAGTGCGAGCATCATAAACATCTAACAACCGACCGGAAAATGATTAAAATCAACCAAAGTTCACCAAAGGAATTGATATCATTCAGTTCGGGTTACGAATTCTTCACGATCGACGTCACATGAAAACGGTGTGTGCCAATTCGAAAGGAAGTGTACCAATGATCAAAGGCCATTTTAAGGAGTGACAGTGGAGAAACAGCCCGGCAGAAAGTCGCGAAATCGTGAAAGGAATGAGCACGTGTGCGATAGTGAGGAAGTGTCTGTATTGTTAGGGTATCTTGCTTCATGTATCGTTACAATCGTATCCGGTTTGTTTGGTTGGAGGTTTTTTAAGCGGTGGATGGTTACATCGATGTGGTTGCTAGTTTTATGTTTTCTTGTTTAATATTATTCTGGTACAATTATTTTTCACAAAAAGAAATTAAATGTAGTTTATCTCGCAATTCTTTTAAATTTTGAATGTTAGCAACAGTGCGCCTAAATGTATACAAAATCGATAAAAGACAATCAATGATCTATTATCTATGATCAATTCCAAGAGTATTTCCTTTTCATAAGGTAATTTATTTTTTTGACTTGTTTATAAGACTTCTTCTTCTACTCATCATGGTTTTATACAAAGTGTTGCTGACCATGTAATTGTGTGCTAGACATAGTAGCAGTACTAAAGAAGATCTTATACGAATTACATAACTTTAGGCGTAACTAATTAGAATTCTTTTTATTCTGTTATCGAGGATTTAATTATTATTTAATGAAATAATCAATCGAAATATATAATTATTATTTTGAAGGAAATATTTGAAAATCCTTTTACTTGAAATAACTAAAAAATCTTTTTAATCTTACAAGTCATAAAATTCTTCTCATGAAAAATTGGCAGATAAAAATGGCACTTCCTTCGATTCAAACAGTAAGCCGCTACTTAAAAATCCCTCCCAATAGTTAATACTCTCATCAGCTAATCTTAGGGTCTGGGGCTTACACTTACTAGCAAATTTTCACGCCGTGCACCACGTCACTTTGCGAGTCGTCCTAGCCGATCCGATAATAGAACCCCGCGCGTTTTTCCGGTGTTTAATTCCGACAAGATAAACCCCCCGTCTAACCGATTCTTTCACCTACCGGGGTTAAATGTTACGACCCACCGAGAACCCGGTTGATACCGCTCTACAATCGAGCAAAACTAATCTGAGGTTAAGGTGCAGCTGGACCGAAAGGGTTGATTCACGTTCACGATCCACTGACCATCCATCGCCATCAATCAGAGCAATTGCAGGTGAACCGTGAAAAAAGGCTTCCCCTTTTGTAACTCCAACCATTGTGCACTGTGCCATAAAGCGCTAAAGCGGTTGAACGGAAGAGAAATGTAGGGATTGGGTGCCGCCAAAGGGGTACCACCGTTTGACGGAATCCAAATGGTGTCATGTCGTATTATACAGGATTAGGAGGTAAATCTTCCTTCGAGAGCTTCAAGGGTTGGGCGAAATGGTGTAACGGGCATCGTGAGTTGAAAATGTCATTTTGCCTTCCTTCCAATTAACCAACCCCATGCTCCTCCCACGCGTGTACGTTACGCGCGGTGGCATTGCGTATTTGCGCACCTTGCAGCTCGCCAAAGAACGTTCATTTTAGCGCCGGTTTCGCTCTCGTTGCTTATGCAACATAAATCTCACCCCTCACCCAATATTCCCCAGGTCTTGCTCGTTCTCACTCGGGTGAAAACGGAAGCGCGTTCCATCCCAGTCCTGCGTCGCTTATCCGTCGATCTGGACGACAGATTGTGGATCGATGTAAAGGCAGCACCAGAAAACGTGTAACTACTTGTCCGTACGTCAAGTGTCAAATATCCCAGATTTATAGGCGATTGGTTCGGCATATGGCCGTGTATCGGATTTGTGTCCATCTTGCATACGGCTTCTCGGTAGGCGTCTTCCTCACGCCTTACCTTACCCGCACCGGAGAGTTATGGTTGCGTCCGAGAGGTCTTGTTCGTACAGACCATACAGACTAGCAAAGTTTGTCTAAATCTAGTGTAGTGTATCGCAGTTGATCTGGCTGGTCGTAGGTACTTGAGAGTAGTATATGAAATTGGAGCATATTTATGCGATACAGTAACGATCAATTTTATAACCATGGTAAGATGTCGTTTTCAACTCGAATTAAAAAGATTTATTTTAAATTGATCATTTTCAAATAGTTTTTTCTTCATAACTTTTTTTATGTTTGCTGATGTATTTGATAAAAAATATAGCCTTTTTTATTTATTTTGGATTTGTAATATGATTTTATGAATAAATTCATGCTATAAACCAAAAATGTTTTGTTTAATGACATATTTTGTGAATGTTGCTTTTTTGTAACCAGTTTGTAAGAGAGTTGTTCATTAGTTTGTGTGCTATTTTTATGTTTTTTTAGTTGATTGAATTAATTATAAAAATTTCCAATTTTTTTGATTTTTTTCAATAGGTTTTTCTTCTTTAACGAAATTGAATTGAAATTTGTTACCACTACTAATTCTTGAAAAGGTATGATTTATTTTTTATTTTTATCTTTTTTTTTTGAAAAATATGTTTAAAAATATTAATTCTTCATGGACCGTCATAATTAATTATAAATAAATATTAATTCTTTATTAAGATTTATCTAGCTTATTAAGCTTCATCTTTCATTTTGTGTTGAAGGCCCAAATTTTCATGTTGATTACTTTTTTATGTGTGAAATTTTATCATTTTTTATATCTTATTTCAAATTATTGATTTTGTTGGTCTCAAAATCGGATTAGTCACTTATTTCGTTATTATTTTAAGATTTAAACGATTTTATTCATTGAGAAAATTTTTGTCACATACTGTACAAGAAAACGAATGTTATTGCACCTGTTTCGTGAAGGATATGTAATCTTCTTTGCTGCCCTCGTCTTAATGCGCTTCTAACAACCCCCGTCCTACCAGCCCGCCCATATCCACCGTCATCCGCTGTTCGTGCATGTTGTGCAAGTGCAACAACTTCATTGATTACCGTTCGACAGCCGTTACGATTCGCAACTTCGCTCGCAAATTGCATGTACATCTTAATTCTAGTAATAGTTCCCCCCCTCCCAAACGCTCGGTTGATAGGATGCTCGGTTGGAGCAGGCTGGAGGTAACTCCACGCCCGAACACTTCGACCGAACGCAGCAACTTTTCCAAAAATGGTTGGTTAGCATGCTTAAACAGCGAACGAGAGTGAGCAGCAGAGCAAAAACTTGCTGCCAGTATGCTCTATGACATGCCATTTGCCAGTAATACTTGCCACGCACAAAAAAAAAAGGAAACCAAAAGGCTTTAGTTCGCGAAACGATTCCCATCGGGTCGTTCGTTCATGGGAGAAAAATAAAGGCAAACAATTCACATGCGTAAAATGGAACGAAAACATACGTTTGCACAGTATCGTTACTGTTTGTGCAGCGATGAAAAGAAAGGGTTTGAAAACGACCAATAGGGGTGTGTTTGTGCACGATGCTACCAACGGAAAAAAAGAGCAACAGTAAAATAGGACATTTAAAAAACATTGCAACGAAAAAAGAAGCAACAGAAAGCAACGTGTTACTCAGCC
The DNA here is from genome assembly GCF_943734695.1 of Anopheles maculipalpis. Taxonomy (NCBI): domain Eukaryota; kingdom Metazoa; phylum Arthropoda; class Insecta; order Diptera; family Culicidae; genus Anopheles; species Anopheles maculipalpis. The sequence continues at coordinate 89,720,787 of NC_064871.1, forward strand.
CGATGGATGCATCTCCCAGCCACCGAAGCGGACACCACTCTGCGAGGTGGGTATATAAATTTAAAATTTGTGCCTATTTGTTTTGACCCCGCGGACAGTCGTGTAGAACACCCGGTACCGAATCGGAATGGCAAGTTCAAATTAATAATTTATGGACGATAGTTGTAGGTAGTACAACGCGTTCGGGTTGCGTCAGGCGTACGGATGTTTCCCCGGCGCGAACGATTTTCCGGCCAGCGGAATCATCCTCCTCCTGCAAGTTGATGAAAGATGTCAAAGAGCCCGCCCCGGCAGGGGCCTGTATTGTACTGGGATGTTTTACAACCCGAGTGACAGAAGCACCCTGTCGAGAGGGTTTTCGATGCTTGTGTTGTTGATAGTGCCACTTCAAAATGATAAATACTCGAAAGTGGTATAAAATATGGATGTCACGGTGACGAGCATCGCCGGTGGAACACGCGTACCATCGGTTCGAGAGTCGCACAGGGTCAATCCTTACCGTGGTTCTGCCCTTGGCACGTTTGGTGAACCAATTTTATGGCGCATTTGATGGACTATCGTCGAGGAATCAAATGCCGCTGATAAATTCAGCCTAGCCAGAGCTGGAGTTTGTTTGATTACCCATAACGATGAGTGTGGTTTTATTATGATGCAATGCAATCAGAAGTTTTGTGAAATGTTGCAGAACAAAAGTGATCTCCCAGGAGTAAAATTAGAGTAGTTGAGAGTAGAGTTGGAAATGTTAAACAAAACACTGTGGGAATTGTACTTTTTAATGCACATTTTTCATAGGAGACTTTACCTGTTTAAACTATTAATCATTTGTAACGAAATGAGAGCTGATTGATGGTTTGTTTTATGATTTATGTAAAGGGCTCGACACCTTATGGGATTGCTGCTAGGCCTTGGTCCCAGCGGTGGAAAAATGAAAAGAGAATCGACATTTGATACTTCAATTGGATCTCTTGTGTGTAGTGATAGGATATAGCAGGAAACTCTCAATTCTCTACCGAATACTATATTACTAATTTTGATACATTTAGCTCTGAGCTGATAAAAAAGGAAACACTGATTTGACACTGATTCGGAGTGCTCGCTACGCTATTGAGGGTGCCAATCAGGGGTATAAAAAATGCTTGTTGAAGTTAAACTTCAAGTTCAAAAAGCACTAGGAGACTCATGAGGCCTGGTTCGGAGTTTTTTGTTTTAAAATCAATTAAGGAAATTGGACGATCTTACCTTCATCAGCGAACCCTGGGATATTGATAGTAATTTTAGGATAAATGTAGGAGACACTGATAGTAGCTTTTTCATGTCCTGTTCAAACTATCGTACGCTTTACAACATTTTCTCCAAAGAAACAGGACCTCAGGAACCTGCACAATAACTTCTGAGAGAGATTTGAAAATAGCCATAAACGGGAGAACAGACCACGAACCACATGGAATACTAGTGTTTTTTGAATAATTGGTTTTAAACTTTCAACAACATTCTTAATACTACTAACTACTCATTATGACGGATTGGTGCCGCAACATCGCATGTGACGACTTATTCAAAAACAATATTGATAAGGCCCTTTTTGTCTTTATCGTTGTTCTCGTTTTGCGGCTCTGCACTGAGTCAAGGATGACCACAAACAAAACTGTACTTGTGTACAATATTCTCCAAAAAATATGATGATCTCCATCTGTTTTTCTCGAAACTTAAATGGTTTCAAAATATGGTTGCAATAAAAGAATTGTAATTTTTCTTGCATGATTTTGTCTCTATCGTATAACGAACGCATATACAACCTAATAGAACCCAGATACGTTTTCTCCTCACAGCGTTAATTCTATGCAATCATAAAAAAAAGTTATGCAACCTTTAAACTGCACAGTGAAACCGTTCGTCAACCATATGACCTTTATTTAAGGATCTACATCAACCGAACGGTAGCGTGATTTGTGTAGCCGTACCTTGAAGTTTCAGTTACAAATACTTACGCAATGGCACTCCAGTTATTACGCTCATCAGCAACACGTACGTCTCAGAACACGTCTCAAGTTCCCGTTCCACTTGAGTACAATCTTCCAAAAGCCGGGCTGCACCCGAGATCACAAAATCGTCTTGTAGGACGATGCTATAATTGAAGTCAATTGCCTTCATCGTACGGAAAGTTCGGCGAGGTCGCAGACAAACAGTGGGCTGTTTCGCAGTTCCGGTAATTAAATCGAAGTAATTTTACGTTCCAGAAAGGCTCCACAACGCCTGTTTGGCTCCGTTGGTGACATGCTGTAACCATGGTGTCGAAAAGCTGTACGGTGAAGAATCCGCGCGGAGTCGAATGTCGCAACGGTGTGAGGTCTCATGGGAAATCAAACGACCGTACGAGGTTGCGCGAGGTTGTAGTTAACGTGTGCATACCGTGAAAGCGAGTAAATTGAAATATTATTATCTGACTAGCTGACTGACTGGATGACAAGGGAAGCGGGAAGCAGATTGAAAGCAGAATTGATGGACATGTTCACATATGCAAAATTTGGCTCATAAAGTCGTGCGTTTAAGGTAGGAAAGTAAATTGGCCGTGCAGCAAATGACATTGGCTTAGAACACTGCTTCATGCTGCTTGTTTGAGGACCGTTCTTGGTAATCGAAAGGGAATTATAAAACCATTAAAAATGGTACTTTATCTACAGACGTGTCTACCACGTGTCCGAAGTAAAAACTCAAGACACAAGTCGCGGCGAAAAATCGTGTCAGCTTTCCCCGCTTTTCGCTCGAGAAAGAGAACTTTTCTTAGTGTCCAGTTTTCTTGAAGCATTTACACATTCCATGGGCCACCGATAAGTGTAATGAGCGAACCGTGCGCTGGGAGGACACAACACAATCCGGACATAAATGCTGCTCCGCACGTAAACTCCACTTATTAATCGCAAATTAAACACCACAACGTCCCGGTGGTTCCAGAGTTTTTGGGGTCTTCTCGGCCTTTATTTTCCAGTTTTCGTGTAAAGTGACTACTGGATAGTGGGAAACATTGTTAGACAAGAAAAAAGTTCTCTTTTTTCACCCCTTGATTGCATTTATTTAAAAGCAAGCGTGTTATGTAAAAATAAAAGTCTTCAAGAAAGAGGACCTAATAGCCTCACTTTTTAAATTGTTGCATCTCAAATGAGAGACTTTCGTCCTGAAAATTAACATCCAAAACAAACTGTAATTTACTGTACAGTTCTAGTTGAATTTTCCGAATTTTATCCTTGCTCTTGTCCTTGTCCATAGTGCAATATTAAGTAAGGAAGCGCATCCTTTAGATAACAAACACCCGCCACAATCCGTCCTCGGTAACACTTGACTTCCGGAAGTCGGTGCCCTTTGAAAGCATGGAAGGTGTTTTTGGCAAGAAAAATAAGAGGGTAAGCTAATGTGTTCTTCTTGTACCGTACTCACCGGCGAGCATCGCGAACATCAGCAACGAAACACGGACAAGCAAGTGTATAAACAATATTAATTGCTTCCTATTTTATTTTACCCTTAGTCCATACGAACCGCGCGTTGCACTGCTATCAGCATTCACTCGTCCAACAACTGGACACACTAAATGGATTATATTAAATACTTTATTATCAAACTTTTTACATTACCGCTTGCATGGTGGTGTGTTTGCTGTTTTAGTTGCAGCGGACGTGCAACGGTCAGGGGACTTACTTGTTTTCGTCCCTCCCACCCAACAACAACCTTTGTTCAATTTCCCATTCGCACAGTAGTTAGGGTTGAGAAGGTCTGTTTGGTAGGGAAGTTTTCTGCACGCGCTGCTGGTAGTTGGCCGTGCCGGTAGAATCTTTCATTAGCCTCATCGGTCAAGATTGCGCGTTCGGAAGAGTGTGAAAGTCATGGCGTTTTGTGCTGGTGGGCATGATTACTGTTCTTGAGGTTCAAATTAAAAATGGGAAAAGCGAACAGAAAATGGGTAGTTTTTTTTTGTTGCTTCTTTCACGCCTTCCTTACTTGAGCCAGTGGAGTTGCGAGAAGTAAAGCGTGTGCTGAAGGTTGGAGTTTTTTTCCTTAATTAAAATAGAAGTAGTTTTTGTGTGATAAGTCTAGACTTTTTTTGTAGATTTTTTGTAAAATTTTGTTTTTTAACACTATTTTGAATCAGAATTTCAGTATTCCAATGTGATGATGTCTTGCAAGGTTAATATAAAATCTATTGGATTTAATGCAAATTTGTACTACAATTACTAGAATGCAAAATGATTTTTTTCAATTTCCCCTCCAGAAACATTGTCATATTGTCAACAACCAGTAAGCAGATCTTCTTAAGCAAAAACATTATCCAGTTTACAGACCAAGGAACACCATTTCTCGGAGAAACAAACAGTAATTGTGGATTAAGTGAATAAGAAATGGGTATGTTTTTGTTGCAAAAAGCACTACAAATAGCAAGCGTGATTAAGAAAAAGAAATTGTAAGAACGAAACTAATGAGCGTCGAAAAACGTAGCACCAATTTCTTTGGCTTTTCCTGTTTGATTCTTGCTGTTTAGTTTCATGTTCTTGGCATGTGTTTTAAACCAAAAAAAGCTTTTCTCTTTTACCTTACAAATTGGATTGCTTAAAAATTCGATTTTCCTTCACACGGACTTTATTTTCAAGACGCAAGGTAGAAGTTTAACGTTTCTTGTCCATTTTCCCCCCCTGAAACTCGTGGCAAAAGAAGGATATTGGAAAATTGGAAATAAAGGAATCCCATAGCTGGTGGTGACCGGTTGTTTTTTTTCTCTCATAGGGTCTCAGTTCTTCTAGGGGAGATTTAATTTTAAATGCTAATTTTTCATTTTGCGATACGCTTTTCTACGTTTCCCTTTTTCGCATTCTCACGTTCGCGACATCGCGTGGATTATTCGCTAATCATTATCGCACCAAACGGCAACGTTCTGAAGGTCTTTGCGTTTCCATATTCGGTGTCGTTAAATATCTGTCCTTTGCAATGCAGTTGCCCGGCACGAAACTAACCGGAGGGCATTCACCAATTTTCCGTCAGGTTTCCGGATGTCGCTGGTGGGGTGAGGTATGTTCATTGACACGGCTAACAATGTGATTATGGATTACGGAAGTTTTAAACAGTGAAGAATGTTATCGTTTCCACCGTTGGATTAAAGACGGACTGAGATGGCACCACCAATTGTGGATGAGAAATTTGGAAAATGGAAAATTTGGAAACAAATAGAGTTCCACTCATTCTACCTTTAAAGTACACTTCCTTCCATTTAACGCCGCAGGGTGACATTAGTTAATTCGAAAGCAAAAAAGAAAGGAAGCACACCCAAGCACACAAAATAAATCATTATTGAATTACTCATGCAAAACGAGTCCTGTAAATTAGCTTAGGTGTACAACAAAGGAACTAAAGAGAGGGAGAGTTGCCTGTTTTTTTTCCTCCCAATCCTCCTTACAGGAAGAGGAAGGAACATGCAAAGTCCCTTTGCCAGACGCTTTGAAAATGAAAATCTACCTCGATTAGACGGTGTGATTGGTGTGATAATTCTCACCCGAAAGGAATTGTTTAGTCAGCTCGCTCACGCGAAACAAATATCGTAGTTTATCTTTCCCCCACTGCCGAGGCAAACTGCCCTGTGCCCTGTCTAGAAAAATGGGTTCGAAATGAAAGCTTACTCAAGCCGCTTGTTGACGGTGTTGAAGATTGGCGGATTGTTTAATTCATGAGATCCTTTCCAAACCAACCCATACCCTGGGTACGTGTCTTCCGGTGTTTTTCTTAAGCGCTTTTTTCGCGTTGTTGCTTCCTTTGGGTGGCAAGAACTCAGGTGACGAGTAATCGATCGCTATCGACCTTTTCGACGTTGGGCGGGAAGGGAAATGTCTAATGCGCTTTCAAGTTTGTGAGTGATAGAAAAGAGGGGCGTTTGTTTGGTTTTCTTTTCCCACTTTCCCAGGATATAGAGTTGGAGTTGAAAATGAATTGGGCTTTAAATGCGTTTTTCCTAGAAGGCGAGTGATAGAAAGTTGATTCTCTTGGAGACGTATATTTTAAGGTATATTTATTTCAAGCGAAACTAGAGAAATTATTTAGAAAATGCAGTACGAAAAAAAATCGGGAAACTATAACCACCAAAACTATAACCTCACAGGAAAAATGGACGCAATCTTCAAAAAGAACTGCATTTCTAAAACCTATCCCATCGAAGCGCAAAACGTCTCCCAATGTCTGAAATACAATTGTCAACAACTTCATTCATCTTGCTACCGAAATCACTTTTCCTGCCAAGGCTTCGCATGCAAAGTTGGAACGAGCTGGTACGGAGAGACCTGCTCGTCGAATTTCTCCAAAATTCCCTTCCACCAACCGGAGTGACTAGAGAAACTTGAAAGAGTCTCCAAAAAAGGATGGTCGATTCGTTTTCCGAATCGACATTTTCAACACTAGACATTGAGGGGGGGGCTTTTTACTTCTTCCTCTACGGACAGCAAATTCCTGCGCCCGACGTGAGAAATGGGAGGCAAATCTGCATTTATATGTTTTAATATTGAACCCCTTAAATACATTTCTTTTCAATTTCCAATTTTACTTTCTTTGCCCCGTGTTGGCGATAGGCACACATACGGACGATTTTTTGCGAGCGATGGATTTTCCATTTCGCTTTCAATCTGTTTGATTTTTTGTTTTTTCTTTTGAAAAAGTGTAAGTTGCAGTAGTTGAATACTAGACTGCACCAAGTCGAACGAGATTCAGATTGCAGCAAGAGTGGAGCGGTTTCGGTGTGGGAACATGATACATATGCGAGAGTGGGGTAGAAATGTCCGTGTGGATGATGTACGGAGACACACGAGCGAACACACGTGAAGCTCATCCTTTTGCAGATTGAAGTAGTAGTTGGAACCGTTTTTTTTTATTCGGCAGGAAAACGAAGCATCTTGAAGATGCTGCCAGGAACCGTATTGTGGGTTTAATGTACGAGATATCATCAGTTATACATTCGACAGGTTGGAATGAAGGGAGTTTTCTTGAAAAGGAAGCTTAAGAAAATGTAAGTAAATCTTAGTTGCTTTTTTTTTCTTTATAAAGTTTTGGATGGTTTTGGAGCATATTATTAAAACCAGTAAATATAATATTATTTATTAACTCCGAGATAAAACAACTCAAAATTCTACAAATCAAAAATATAACTGCAAGAAATGCTGTTGCACAAGCAAAAAGAATGCAAAAAAAAAACAAAAAATTAATAAAAAATTGTACATTTGATTTGAAAATTGTACAATTTTAAGGTATATCCTGTTCTTCTTATTCTATTTTGCAAAATATGTTGAAAAGAATTACAAAAAAAAGAATTAATCTTAAAAAGAAGAATAACATAGTTTGAAACAACTCCATCTTTTACAAAAAGAAATACAAAAAGGGGTAAAAAATTACCATCATCCACAACAATTGACACCTTTGGCACCAGATACAAATACATTGACAACATAAACCAACGAAGAACTGTTCCATTGCATCTGTCATCATGTCAAGACGTGCCCTGCTCATCTATAAACGTTCTAGTGTCGGCACCCAACGTAGGCCATCCACATCTGACAGCAACATAAACGTTGGTGCATCAACAGGAAGGATTTTGGTGCAACAACTGTTCGTTTCATCATTACTTCTGGGATATTTTTTTCCCCTAGCTTCTCACCAATCTTTTTTCCTGCAAATCAGATGGCCTCATACAGTTGCTATTCAAGGGGAAAAATGTGTTCATTCTTTCCCATTCGAGAGAAAGTGAGTGTGTGTGTTAGTGACGCACTCGAAGTGAATGAAATAGACAGGCGGCTGGCAGTTTTCTATGCCAGACATTTGCTTACCGAAGAAAAGCGGCATCAGAAGAAGTCAAATTTTCAACCACCCTTCCCCAAAAAGCGGAACAAAAAAGCGAAAATGGACCTTCAGCGTACCGGAATGGAACACAAGATTGAAGGATGCGAACAATCCTTTTTGGGGAGTTGAAAATGAATAGAATCTACGAACACTGGCCGGGGAAATGAGAAAAGGATGAGGACGGGATCAAACTTTTTTTTGCTGCAGCAGCAAAGAAAGATGAAAAAGATTTATCTCACAACCCGAGGTTTGCTGCAGAATGGCAGAAAGGTTTCGAAATGAAAGTCTATTTTATTATTTGATTTCATAACATTATAACTTTTTCCTGCCTGGTTGCTGGTACTGGTACGTATGGGAGGAGGCTTTTTGAGATGAAAAGTTACTCACGGGATGGTGGCGAAGGCAATGACGTTGCGACTCCGGCGGCCTGCTTTTCACCTTTTGGAGCTGAGATTGCATTTTATGCTATTTTTAGTATTTTTGTTTATTTCTTTTTTCACTTTTCCCCAACTTTGTGAATGTTGAATTCCTTTAGCTTGTTTGTTACTTTCATACCTCCGCGCCTTACAGTATGCATGGGAAAAGTTATGTTTTCCCAGAGCGCTGCAAAATGGCTAGTCAATTTACGCAAAGTGCAGCTCACTGCCGAAATGAGGGCCGCCTCTGTCCTGCTTGGAGCTTTCTTTGATCACTTTGCACCTTGGTGTGGGTGTAGATAGGTAAACATTTGATGCAACTGATTGGATGGGATGATTTCTGGCGGTAAATTGAAGGAAGGAGATTCAAAATTTGGCCAGTCATTTATTGCAGATGGAAGGATGGGGACATTTCTCTGGTGCTGCTCAGCAAGGCAGGACGGTGGAAGAATTTGTTTCCTTTTTTTTAAGTAGAAGAGTGACAGCCAGTTGGGTAAAATTGGCTTTTACTTTTCGTAACAGAAACTTTTCCGCCGGAAGGTATGAAGTTTTAGTTTTATTTGTCCCCTGGAATGCAGAAGATGTGCATGGGAATCGATTTTGCGCCAAAGATAAACAATCGTACATTGAAAGGGAGAAGGTAAGCAGTGTCGTTCACCTTTGGTGAAGATTGTTTGATGTTTAAAACAAACAATGAAGGTATATTTTGTTAAGTAAGTTAGGCTAAAAAATAAAAAAAAATTTTTTTTGACGTATCTACTCAAGCAGAAGAGCATGAATTCGATGGCCACGTGCGTGTAAAATCAAGAACTTTATGGGATGGTCATTAATTAGTGTTGTTCTCTTGCGAGGTCTACGAATGTATGTTATATATTTTGATTCGAAGCAGATATTTGATGAAATCTTGTTTGCCCTCTTCAATACAGGACTTAAGTGCTTTTTTGAAGACAATGACTTGTTTTCCTCTAGTCATCGCACTAGTTCAAATTAGTCGGATTTCAGTAGGATTATCTAGATTTTTCAAACGATATTTTTCTATGCCCCGCTTGGTTATGGCGCCTTTTAGCCCTTGTCCTTGGATAAATCAATTTATCTACTGGCCTAGTGGTGGATCAAATTACATGAATGCGGAAATAATGCGATGGGCAAGGCGGGGGATGTAGGAATCTCAAGTCCCTTCCTATCAAGGAGCCATGTTTTAACTCGAAGTTCCAAAGCCCCTATTAAGAGGGCCAGGGGACGCTTGTCCCTATAGGAGACAGCTGTTGAGACCACTGCTTTGACACAAACTGATCATCGCCACATTAGATACTATTTGCAGTGATCAGAATTATCACATCAATGCATTTACTGACAACATCAAAACTCGATCGTCAGAAATGGTGGAACATTTATGAAGGACAGGTGTTTACAATAAAAGAATCAAAGTCCTTTGCCATTTATGACAATAAATATTGGTCCAACTAAGAGTATTTTCATCGTAACTTTGCTCTCTTAGAACTTACTAAATCTTCTTTCATATTCAAGTACTTTGTTCGTAAATGTCTTTGAGGTTCGTTATAAGTTTCATAACCGTAAGTTTGATTAGTATACTTATACATATATTGTTGCAAGAAGTCTAATGTCCATTTTTGTATTTTTGCTCTTTCTGTTCACCGGAACTCCAAAATCCATGGCATCAATACTGTACTAGCGATTCACTAAAAAAAGCCTCAATAGTGCTTTTCTGTGTCTATCCAACTCACACTCCACCACACCGTTTTAGTAGTCCTTTCATGTGAGGCCCCATTTTCGAACCTAATTCGAATGACCAATTTGATTCCGGTCAATTTTCGTTGCTTCTGGCCACGATGGTCGGTTGATCTTTGGTATTTTTTTTTTATTTGTAGCTCTGCCCTTTGACTACACTATTTCCCAAATTTTCCATTCAATTTCTCGGAACCATTAGAGTGGCCCGGCAGGAAGCATTACCAGCCTGATTGTGGTCATGTAGAACGTTGGTCGATTGGTTGACCATTTGGTAAAGACATTTTGTGGGCGCATCGTGTGTTTTGTTTTTGCCGTTCTGTTGCGTCCTACGAGAACTGGGTAGAACTGGGAGTAGAAGGGTCCTTCCGGGGCAGAAAGGTTGATAAATTTGTACAAAGAGTTAAAAGAAAAAAAAACCATTTCCGAAAGGGTAAACAGCGATGCGATGGGAAATTGTAAAAGGGGCATGAAAATTGAAAAGAAATTGCATTAATGTCATGCTCTTTCGAGATCGAGCCAAACCGTTGCAAGTTGTGCATGTGGATGATGTTTTCTAGAAATTGTTCATAAAAGTTGTTGTCTTAGTTGACTTGAAGTTGTGCTTGAATGATGTTGATATTTAATTTGTTTTGGAGTAGAAAAATAATATTTTTTTAGAAGTCACAATTACAATTCCATGCCAATAACAGCTTTTGTTTGCCTTAGACTTTTTACTCATTACCATTGACACCCTGTTCAAAATCAATGTTGATTTATTATGGAGTTTTAAAATAATTTTCGGTTGCCAATCAACCCATAATAAAATGCGGCTTAATATCAAACCCAATTTTTTCCTTCGTTTTACAACCCCAAAATTTGACATACGTGTTTTTGGGGCATCCGTCATCAACCGTCGCTCACGGTTTTGTGGCAACATTTTACCATAAGCACATCAATCAAATTAAATGAACCGACTCGTCGAGGTATCGAAAAAGGAAGAAAAAAAAAAACAGCCTCAAAATGCTAACCATATAAAAACTGAATATGTTTTCCACCCAGTAATAAATGTCGGGCGTGTAGATTTTTGCACAACGATTGTGCATTTTTGTGCCATTTGAAATGGTGCAAACCACCCCGAGGGAACGAGTAATGTTAAATCATTCGAAGCAAAACAAGAGAGACAAATTAAAATAGAATTGCAATAAAACAATAAAAACCAAAAGCTGCAGCTCGAAATGAAGCTTTAACATTCTGGTTTCGGCAGGATCAACACTAACAATCTAAAAAAGGATAATTTTTCAACTAAGTTTTCGCATTTTTGCCCCCAATTGGAATGAAAGGAAATTGCAAAACAAGAAAAAAAAAAGTCCCAAAATACTGTCACCTATGCAAAAACATATCGTGGCAAGCGCCGGACAACGTTCGTGAACAGTTTAAAGGGAAAGCTGTACGCACGGTGCTGGCCAAATGGTTTCACCTCGGTCAGTGTCCTAAATGGTGTGCGGGCGTACAGGCGTAAACAGGCGTAAAGCGAAATATGTATAACGATTTTTTTAAAACCCTCCCAGAACTGAAGCCATTCGCACCCTGCGCACAGCGATAAATCAATCATTTCAATTGAGAAGTGTTGGGACATTTTCCAGTCAGTAGAAAAATGGAAATAAAAACGCTAGTCACAATTGTGAAGGACGGGTACGGGTGGGTTTTTGGAGAACAATTTTGCAACCCTTTGGCTTGTGACAATTCGACTAATTTAATTTTTCCCTACAGGCTTCAAATGGCCAGAAATGGTGCTTTGGTTGGTGGGCTGGAGTAGGTGGCAAGGGAAAATGGATTTTTTGCTCTATTTGCTCGTTTTTATTTTACTCTTCGTATGACCTTTAGTTTCGCTCAAAAAGTTCACGTACACAGATAGAATTTTTTTTTGTTGCGTTGGTTGCGTTTGCATAAAATGGATGTATCATTTATCATGTTAAATTGATCTTGAAGCGCAACGTCATGGGTAGGAGACAATTTTAAAAATATTATTAATTGCTTCAAAATTTAAAGTTTATAAGTTTCAGGTTCTGAATTATATATTCTTTTAAAAGTACAGTAAATAATTTGAATTTCTATTGTTAATCGGATTGGTGTTTATTAATAAAAACCCTAATTTCAAGTATATTCCATTAATTTAACGATATTGGTTTGGAAGAGTCATCCTGGAATGATTTCAATACTTTTCTACCCAATATTCATTTTATGCAAACGATAAGGCAACCGGTACGCGATGATGATCCTATGCAAACTTTGGTGTTTTTTTGTTGTTGCGTGTATGTGATGCTGTTAGCTCCAATGCTTCAAGCTGAATTCCAAAAAACCACTCCACGAATACCGTGCTTGCGATTCGCTTGCATACATGCAGGCGCCAACGGCATGCGTTTCATGATCTGCGAAAATTAATTATATGGTTCAGTGGGTTAATTTGATTTTAAATTTCTTTTCTGTATGATTTGATAACGGATCTGGGTGAGGTGAGGGTGTGGAGAATGAGGCTGTGGGGAAGAGGAAGGGTAGGAAAAAGGATTCTATTGAAAAGGATGTGTTTCTTTTGTTTTTGCTCACTGTTGCAGCTAGAATTAATGGTGAGGAAGAACAAGTGTGTCCATCGTAGGGAGCATGCTCACATGTGGCCTATTTTGCTTTAAAATTTTTTTTTTTGAAAAGTTAAAATAGAAAGAAAGAATTACAGAAAGACAATATTTCTACACTTTACTAAGGTCTCAGCATGCAAAACGATAAAGCAAACGCATAATATGCAGAGCCTAATTGAACTGTCAAAATTAGTAATCACAAAACCATCTCCAAAGTGCAAACGGGTTGAAAGAAAATAGGCTTCACGTACGTGCAAGCGTGTGAAAAATCGATCAAATGTAGTGAAAAGTCCCCGAGCAGTCGCCAAAACTATCTCACCTTTTTTCAGGAAGCGAATGCATTCTTGGAACACACCAAAAGCGAAGTCAACTTTAAAGAGAGCAAAAGTCATACCAAAGCGAAAGGATGAAAATGTTGGCACCGTATAACTCAACTCGCAGACTAGCAGCTCCAGAGAGTCTGGGGACGGTAGGGTTGACCCGGGAGTGGAAGGTGGCTTTCGCTATGCATAAGTTTATCAATGACAGCATAATACATAATGCCATATTGGACATGTCAGATGTGATTATGTGATTATTATTTTCCAAATCGGATTTAGGAAGCTAGACCGTTTCGCTCGCTCTTGGTTAGCCAGACCAACTGGTGTGACTTCCAGGGCGAAAGGATTTTGAGTGGTCCTGGCCGGTTCTGGCACGCTGTGTGTGACAGCGTCCGCTACAGGCAGACAGGTGCAGAAGAGAAAGTGAAAATAGAGCTACTTCGGGACGTTTGAAATCGGTGTTCGGTGTGCACAATTTCGAATGCAGGTAACGGGATGATGGGTTTTCCATAAATATGCAACACATAAATAACACATAAATATCGCTCTCGGTGCATTCCTGGTGGTGGTGGTGGTGTGTTCAACGGTCAACCTGGATCGACCTGCTTTTTGGCCTGTGGCGACATCCGACATTGCTGGAGGGACTTGAGCCTCACCTCGGCAAGCAACTGGCACTACATCATGGTGGTGCTGGCGCTGTATTCGATCAGGATGTTTACCTTTCGGTAAACGAAGGCGAATCAATACACCAAGCAGAATGGGAGAATGCTGTGCAGCGGAAGCCACGGTTGAGCCTTACTATAAATTTGCTGTAAATTTGTCCTGCTCTTGCTTCAACGTCAGGCGTCGGGAGTGTTTTGGGTGGGTGGTCGATTCAACTGATCGAAACCGTTTCCGGTTGTGTCCAGGCAGGTAGGCTCAGGTCATTCACGAACGTCCGAACACGTGTGTATGTATGTGTGTGTGAGAGTTGAAATATGGTTCAACATAACGCGACACAACAACAACCCCACCCAAGAACCACCGGTGCTGTGGCACGAGGTTTTCCGATGGATGACTATTGACCTGACCTCGAGACCCTGCTCAGTACACCTCAATCTGCGCCGACCAAAACCCAACATACATGTGTTTTATGCTTTATGCTTGACGTTTGCATCCGGAAGCCATTCTTCACTCGCTGTGTGCCTCACCTCACACACACACAGCGAGCCCTCAAAAGCTCTCCGGCGGGATCTTGAACCTTTCGAGATGTTAAACGCAACCGGGGGAATAACGCTTCAAACGCCAGAAGAGAAATTAACCGAACCCGAAAGCATTTGACTTCAGCTCCTGTCTCACGGGATCTCCAGCGTGCAAAACCTCTCCCCCACAACCAAGTGCTTCGTGACCATTCGTGACATTGTGTCCGAATCGAGGGAGCCAGTCCGATTCTGAAGGAAATTGGCATTTGCATACTAATCATCAATATACAAATTTAATTATCAACTCCCGAGGCACACCCGGACCCCGTGACTTGGTCGGTAGTAACCTATGTCCAGTTTCGTCGGTTCCTCTGGGAAGGCGGGGTGGAGGTTACAAAATCAGACCTCACAAAGGGCTTCACAGATTGACACTGTGCAGCCACCCGGGGGTTTGGAACAGGCCCACTGGGGCTTGCTGATAGCCAGAGGAGGCATATTAATTTGTCCCTGCATTGTCGACACCGAGCGGCGTAGATCCTTCACCACGGGATCCTGTCAGCAGGTGTAGGACGACGTGCTGGTCATGACTGCAATGTGCATAAAATTAAGCACACACTTGTCGTTTTACAGACGGCCGGCAGTGCGTTGCAGGTGGATTGTGCAGGAGTTATGATACGGGGCAATTAGAGTGTGTATGTGTGTGTGGTTGTGTACCATATGCGAAGGATCTGGTGCTTCCGTGTACAGGAATTGTCACACAGCAACACAGTGCGTTTGGTGTATGTGTGTAATGGTTGAAGGTTGTTGATGTTTGATCGAGCAAAAGCAAGTGAAGAAAATGGCTTCGTTCCTTGATACATTTTTGGGAATTTTAATAATCAGATGATGAATTTATGTTTTTCTACAGACATAAAGATCATCTTTTTTTAATATTCATGAGTCATTGATTCGGGAGCAAACGCAAAAAGACAAGAACAACTGAAGATTGTTGATTGGATGGACACAATATAGCATACTTTTAGGCGTAAAGCGTCAAGTAAAATTGGAATGCAATTGTGTAATTTTGTACTGCAAAAATAGTTTTGTTTGGAATTTTTGAAACTTGTAATCGAATACTGTTTATAAAACTAGAAATTTTACGTCAAATCAGTTCGTCCCTCTAACAAATCTGAAATGGCATCTTCATGATATGCAAATTCGGCCATGATTTCGAACCGATCCATCACCTGTGTGACAGCATGAAATGCGGCACCATGTCTTCGTTAAACGATCATGATAGGCGAATGACAAAGAGAAGAAAAAAAAAAACGAATCTAAGCTCGTTTTAGATTATGCACAGAAAATCAGCCTTCTGGAAGAAAAAGATTGCACCCGGTTCTCGTTGACATTCGAGGCGAGTTTTTTTTTTGTGTTTGGTTTGGTGCGCACCCTGCACTTAGATGAACCAGTGTGCTATTGGTTTCGAAAGTGCTGTCCATGCTCAGAACCGACGCCATTCAACCGGTGGTGATGTTGGTCCGGCTGATGCTGCTGCTGCTGCCACTGCTGCAAAAACCCTATCGCTTCGTTCCGATAAACACGTGCCCATAAATCGTGTACCCATTTTACAGTTTGGCAGCTTTGGAGTGCGATCCGAAATCGGATCAATCACGCCACGGTTCTTGGTCCTGCCGTGCTCTAGGTCTGCCAATATTCGACGATACAGAGATGCTTCCATGTAGCTGAGGTTTCTCTGGAACACTGTAGCAGCTTACGGCCCGCTGCCCGATGGGGATACGTTGGATCGTTCATCATCATCATCATCATCGCCGCCGCCGTTCGTGCGTGGTGGAAAGGCGCGAAAGAGGAATGAGTTTCCCGCGTGAAAAACCTCAATGAAAACATCGGCGCAGTAAGCCGTGAAACGAGCAAGGTCTGGACGGTTGACGGCTCACTACTGGGTCCGGCAACATACCATTCCTTTCGGGGTAAGGCCCGCAACATCTTGTCTGTTTCCAATCTCATCCTACAAATGGTACACCAGTAAGACTCACGTCGGGGAAATAGCAGCGGGAAAAGCGGATTTTCCCAAGCGGGCAGTGTTTGTCGAAACTGTTCGACCATGAAAAACGAAATCCGAAAGGAATTGCTGGCCCTCGTGGCTACCGTGATAGGAAGCGTTCAAGTTCAAGGGACGATACTAAACGTTTGCCCGTTGCGAAATACCGTCCCTGGCTGGTGGGGCCTGGCACGGGACCGATAAAATGTTACAGCAATCCTACGTCCGAGTGTCCTCGTGCGAGGCTCCACACCGTCCAGGGAATCCATAATTAATAGTGCATGTTTCCGAACTCATTCTGTCACGTCTGATCTGATTGAAAATAAATGCCCATGGATGCCCATGTGGCCAGTGTGCGCTCTTGTACGTGTGTACGTGTGTGGTGGATTGAAGCCGTGTTCGGTGGTTGTGTCGGTGGTCCACTGTGCGTTCGGACCTACCTTATTCTCTCAGGAGTTGTTTCTGGTTTGGTTCGACAGTGATAAAAGCGTTCGATGCTGGTTTTGGGGACGAATATTCAAATCGAATGTAGCGGAGAATTGAGTGGAATGACAGTGGAATCGGCCATTCGAAACGCCGGAGTGCACCGGATGCAACCCGTTTGCAAAGTGATACAGGCTCGAAAATAGGATTGAGGCTCAGCAACAGAGTGATCTAGTATGGGATTAAAAGGTCTATACTATCCGTTTTTTGTCTTTTGATTAAGGCAGAAATTTCTTATTTTGTATGCAAGGCAGCTAGATAAAGGACTTGAGAAACCTTTGTCTTCACCTTCTTACAGAAGGTTAAATTTGATTTTTGGCTTATTCAATTCCCTATTTTCTGAGTTTCACACCACAAAGACTATAAAAAGGAACGTTGTAAATAGTAACTGCATACTTTCAGGCGTCGATATAAGTAAATAGTACCGAGGATTGGAAAGACAAGTCTTTTCGAGGTGGAGGTATCAAATATTAATATTTGAGTTTATTTAAGAACAAAAAATAGTCCGTTTGGCCGAGAATAATCATGAACGCATCGGTAAATCGTTCGTTGTGTCACAAACTCACAAAATAAGAAGTACAATTCGATCTTTATTTTACCAACCAAGTATAATTTCAGTCATTTAAACCTTTAAAACCATTTCAGCTTCAAAAAATTCTTTCAGGATACCTGCCTGGAAGCATTTGACGATATTTATTGTTAGGAAAATTGTTATCATATTAGCCAACCCGACCAGGCGGAAAAGCACCGACCGAATTGATGACCCCGACCAAACACGCGGGTTCCGTTTCTATTGGTGGCCTGCAGTTGGGTATGAAATCGAATTAAAACATGCATTCATAATTAATTAATGTTAATCAGCCGACGACGTAATGTGTCCCAAATACCGGAGCCCTCCCTGCGAGCAAGTCAATGGTGGCACTGTCGAGTTAGTTGTTTCAAACCACCGGCAGGCGTGTTGGTACAGTAGCGCAAATTGAGCATACCGAGGAAATGAAAATGAGCTTGTAGAGAAAAGGGTAGAGGTTAACGAGATGGCAGCAGATATGGGCAGTAAATGTGGGATCGATTTTCAGGCATCGAGCTGCAGGTACTGTTCGATAAACGTTCCGGCAAACGACACAAATGGCTAATCCCCGAACAGCAGGAGACAGGCCTAATGATTTGAAGTCAGTGCACACCGTGCCATGAGAGAGGGTGGCTTTACGTACCGTCGCAGCAGCAACTTCTCCAACGGTGGCCGTGCCTTAAAACTCACTGTAATGAGTGGTGCGTTTTTGTGTGTTTCGCTGTTTGCATACCTAATTAAACGCCTCTGTTCAGACGAATAATGGTCTTGTTTTTATATATGAGCAATTAATTTTAAACCCGTTGGTAGGTGCCGCGCTGTTTCGGTGTCGCTTAGGTTTACCAAGAATCAAGGTGTTTGAGACAAATTGAACGAAACGGTGCATGATTTGTGTGTGGGCAATTATTGTTGTTTCGTTGATGTATGAATTGCCAATTAAGCTAATTTGATTACCTTCTTTTTACGATAATGTCATGACAAAATGAAGGTTACTTTTTATTTGCAGTTCACTACAATGTAGTTTACTGGGTGTTAGCATACATATAGATGCACTGAACGGTGCATTTCACGCCTTCGACAAATCGGACAGACAAATTAGATAATTATTAGAATGAAAGGTCATTTTTCATCGTCTAGACATGAGGTTCGCTTTATGAAGCGACACGTTGTGCATCATAATACATGAAAGTTGGTGTGTGTGTTTTGTTGTTTCTACTACAAGATGTCCACTGCGCTGTGCTGTTCGGAAAAAGCTCTCCATCGTTCTAATCTCTCGTGGTACGTGTGGTCAGCGGGAACTCTACCACACACATACACAGCAGCAGGAGAGCATTTCTGTGGCTTCGGCCCTTGCCATAGTCTGATTGTACAGTGGCGGTTTTCCAGCTGGATAAATAGTGCTTTCGCGTCTACCCTATCGGGGCACAAATTATGAGCTGTGTGGGAAAATAATTTCACCGATTAGCACTGTGCGCGGGACACACACACAAGCGGACCATAAGCGGAACGAGGAATTAGTTTATTAGCGAAAGGACATCCTTTCGTACCGTGCCTGGGGTTAGCCCGATGGGTCGACCACTGATTAGAGCGTTTGGTTTTGTGGATGGGGTTTTCAGGATAGGGTTCGGTTGTTTGCGCAGATAAATGGGCCCGCGGCAAAATGGGTCGTAAACATACGGGGTTTGGGTTTGAGTTTGTGTTGGTTGGTTAGGGTTGACAGTACTGTTGTTCGTGCAGTGCAGCACGTTTTGTGATACTATTTGTTTGTTTCAGAAAAGGTTCTTAAAATTTGCCAATATTTTTGAAGATAATTAAATGATTAGAAAACGGCAAGTCACTATGATCGGACAGAACAGATTTCAAGGACGTAGTAGTAACTTTCTTGTTACAGAAAATTAAATTTACGATGTATGAAATGGTAGGTTAAACCCATGGAAGATGTGTCAAGCAATGAATCTAATGGTTGATCTTGACGTTGGAAGTTCCCATATAGTAGAAGGGAGACGAGCGAGAACTTCAAGACGTATACCGCTGCTGAATGTTGCTGAAGATTTTTCTTTAGTATAACCCACTTAAAAAGGAAAATTTAATTTTTTTAGAAAGGATTTCTCCGAATGATTTGAAAGAAAATTGCTGTTAACCTCACCCGATTTTTAAGAATTCTACCAGCCGAGTTGACGAGCGACACGCCGAACATAACAGTGGAAATGATCTTAGCTGACATCCAGATTGATCAGGCAGTAAGACGAAGAAGTGGCGTTCAAAAGTCCATCAACAGAGTTGGGACAAAAGATTGGTAGACGACAATGGCGCAAAGAGGTTAACAGTAGTACAGCAGCTAGATAATTTAGCAGTTACAGATACTCATTTTGCAGGCGATAAGAATCCAGAATTCTTATTTTATTGGGAAAACTCGGCACTGCCCAAAACCTATCTCTATATACCTTTCTAAGTGCAAAACTTACGAATTAATTACAATTAAAATTATGTCACTTCGAGCTGAGATGTTGCTCAATACATGAAGTAATCCGGTGCGCTCCAACATCATACAATAATGCGACACAATTTAATTCAGTTTTCACTTGCCCAAAAGATTGTATGTTAAATTTTTCGCCACCAAAAGAAAACCAGCAAAACGTTGATGAATGAAGACATTTCAGTTTTACAACGCAGCGTGGTGCAGCAATCGTTTTTTTTTTTGCCGCCCCAAAAGGAAATGAGGTAATGAGCAAACACACATTTTATTCCATTACATTCTTTCAAAATGACTCCAACCGTGCGGTGCAGTAGGTGCGGTACTCTGCATTGTTTTTCCCATTGATTATTCAGCCCACCGTTACAGCACTGATTGCGTTTATGACTGACGCTGAGTAGTTTTTGTTCCATTGGCTCCTTGGCGAGTCTTAATCGACACCTTGTCACGTAACAAACGGTCACACCGTGCGGGGTGGAAATAAAGTCATAAAATTCATCACCTTGGTCGCTTTTCACTTGAGTTCAGCCCTTTTTGTGTGTGTGTGTGTGTGTGTGTGTGTGTTTTTTTGCTCCACATTGCTCCCGCATTGGTCACATCAAATCGACCATGGCGCACCACAATGGGTGGCCGGAGACTTCTGCTTTGCTTCTTCCAGAATTCCAACGGAAGTGGAGAAGAGTGTCCGAGCGTCCAAATACCAACGAAGGGAATTGTTTTTGACACTCGAGGAAACAATTAAAACGACGTAATTGGTTCGAGATCATCGAAGAATGTCGAAGACTTCGCAGTCGACCGCACTCGCATGCTGCGCAGCTTTGGCTCGAATCGGTGACACGGTGTCGGAGGGACAGACGGATTTCACCAACCCCCGTTTTCCACGAGGGTTAGCGATAAGGTTTGCCAATAATTGGGAAATAAAATTTAATTATCACTTTTCGACCATGTCTCGTTTTCACATCATTGTGTGTGTTTTTCGCCATATTTTCCCCAAACAGGTGCAGCTGGTATGGAATGGAGCTGTGGTTGTGGTCGGAATCTGAAGAGTTCGTTCCGTTTTGCTTTCTTGTCGCTGAAGACTTCGTCCGTGTAGAGCAAGATCCTTTTGTCATAAGATTTTGGTTTGAGATTTTTCCCGTTTTTCTCCTCAACGAGAGGGCAAGAAAAATCTCAACAAGAAAAGATTTCCTGACCAGAAAGAGGGAGATCCAAGAGAAATATCACTCACTGTTGTAGGCAGTTCTGCCGGATTCTGGTGGTGATAGTTGGTTGAGGTCAGATCCGAAGACAGATGTGTACAAAGGAGAAGGAAACGAGATGAAAAATGTACGGTCATTATTATTAAAAAATGTCAGGCTCACTTTTGTTCTTCAGTGACAACACCATTCATTCATAAAAAAGTCGGTTCTTAAGGTGCGAATAGTTGCGCCTCGATGGCAATGATTTAGTAAAAATGTCTAGCACGCAATATTGGACTGTTTGTTCCCTAATGTCTAATTTTCGTTTAATTTCTATATTTTAAAAAATCTATATTATGTTTTACTATTGTTTTACTATCCAAATAATATGTTTTATATTTGCATCACACATTTGAAAGTTTTATAAGATTTTCTTAAAATTTTGCTGTGTTTGTATTTATGATTTTTATTCAAATATTGTAAATTTTGTTTGTTTGTTGTTTCTGCTATTGAGATAAACGAAAAGAACTTTAATCTATCCTATTTTGTATCGAATTTAATACCTGTTGCAATGTTCAATTACAATTTTCTATTATTTCTTGCTAATCTGTGCAATTTCCTTGCGGAGTAATCACGTCAGAATCACCAAGTGTGGCAATACATGTCCCATATTTCATCTTCTTACTGTCCTCCGTCCAATACTCGTACGGCTTATCACTTGATTAAACGTGCGTTGAAGTGAAACCTATCGCACCTCCCTTAGGTGTGACTTTCCTGTCCGATACGCACTGATTGAAACATACCCGAGATAACGAGACGGAAAAACATCTAATGCAATTTTGATATCGATTCTATACTCACACCCGGCTTGAGAAGGTATGGTTGGGAGGGAGTGAACAAGAAACGAGATAAGACACACAGATGGGAAAGGATCCAGGCAAAAGGTGATAATTGATGTTTACGCTTTGGGACGGTGTAGACGGCACGAAAGGTAAAAGGAATCCGGGCGTTGTTGATGGAAAAATCGAACATCAAACGTAGAAAAGCAAAATCCAATAACACAGCACATCACATTCGGAGCATTGGGTGTTTCTAAATGCTTCTGCTCTTTATGCAATTCTACCGGGCTGCCCAGATGAAGCAATATTCAGGACTTTTGGGATGAGGCATCCAATATTTACCCGTATCCGTTCGCGGAATGTAGAGCAGAGAATCTTGCTCGAGATTGATGAAAAAATCAGAACTCTGAAGAAGATTCCGGCCGTTCATCGAAGAACGAAGCTCTAGGCTGGAATAGGGGATCGGGTGAGCGAATTTATATGAAATTTCGACACTCGCTTAATGATAATCGGAGGTGAAATCAATCTTTGTTTGTGTGTGTGTCTGATTCGAATTTCGTTGAGTTAGATTGAAAGGAGCCAAGAAAATAGCAGTACTTCCCGGGCTTCTATAGCATTATAGCAGCTTGGGAAAAGGATTTTCGCCATCTATTTCCATTTCGCATTCGAATGCTAAGGATGGTTGAAACGAAGTTGGTGAAAGATTTGCTTTTGATGAAGATTAGCTCCTCTGCTCGTTGCTTGTTGTTTGCCCGATTGTTGCTGGGTGGGTAATGATCCTTCCGTGCCGTACAATACCAGAATCCCGAAAAGTCCGTCTGCCTGCAAGACCTGGCATCACTACTGATAAAGATGGTGAAGAGACAGGGAAAGATACTCATTCTTTTTCATCCCACCGAGATGTGTCAACACTCGTTGACACATGTCCGCTAGCGCAACTAATGCATCGGGTGAAGACGTTTGACTTTTGCGTCTTGAAGCTCTCGAGTGGTACCTCAGCGAAACCACACAACGAATAGTTCCCATAAGGTATCGAAATAGAAGCTGAAATGGGGAGGAAGAATTCTTAATCCCCTGCAATTGGCTTCGAAAATAGCACTCCGTGTGGCGGGCGGGTGCATCTTCAGAAGTTTGTCGGGGATTTCGTTTTTTCCCACGGGCTCTAGAGCTCTAGTGCTGCTAGTACTTCCGATCGTTTCCTCGTCAATGGCGCGAGGCAAATTTGTCTGCACGCGCGATTCGAGTCGGGTTCATCGTTCGTCTCGTTATGCAGGTAATGCGCATACGGGATTCGATTGCTGCTGCAGTCATCTTGCCGCGGAAGCCGAATGGTGCATGATTGGTGTCCTGCATTACCTGGGCCTTGTGTACAGGGATCGGTAGTTGCAGTTTTCCACCGAGCTATCTAAATCTTCTGCTGCAGACAAATGTGTCTTTCGATGAGCATCTTGAGCTTCATCGCTTGCTGCAGGCACCAGAATCTTTGCCGAGCGTTCTTAGAATGACGTACGAACATGGTTGTGAAGACCGGCAGCAGTCGGAATCAATACGCGCGAGGAGAAAAGAATTATAGGGTGGAAAAAGGCTAAGGATTGGTGGAGGTGCACAAAATCAGACATAAGTATAATAATAATGCTCTTACGGCCAATAGATTTCATTCGCGTACGAGTAGCAAACCATGCGTTCCTGTGAGGGGTTTGCACAATGCAGGAAGTCCTTAAAATTCTTGGTGTGCGTGTTTGCTTTTCTTGGGGTTTCAAGAGTTTGTGTGATAGAACTATTAAAGGGGAACTTATCAACATCTTTTTTGGGTTAGTTGCGGAGCTACTCGTAGGAAAGAAAGAGTAGATGCTGTCTTAAAGCTCTTATTATGTCATAACTTAACGACAGTCGCATTACATCAATTATTATAATTAAAATAATTTTTTTAAAGTAAAGTTTTAGTACTTCTAATAGGTAATACTTTTTCAAAACTATTAGTAAATTGAATCTCGAATCACTTGTAACCTCGCTTCTAGCTGAATTGATTGGTAATAGGAACAATTCTCAGAAAAAATGTGTCTCCTTTGAGAGTTTTGCCGCAATCGATTGCTTACGTGTGTACCACATTCAAATACTTGCTGGAGAGCAAAGAGCACCCCAGGCACGTACAGAAGGAATATTTTAAATTGATAATATTCATCGTTTTGTAATCGTCCTGGTGAGGGAACGATGCCAGAAACCGTCGCACGACTGAATTTGTCATATATTTCTAACCACACAGGATCGGTTCGGCAGGTGGAGGCCCCTCCACTGGTTCGATCCGTGTGTCTCCCTGGAGAGAGCTTCGAGCTGCACTGGCAGAGCTCCATCGACAGCCAATTTCGTAAGGGAAAGCAATATTTTCTTCTCCTAGAACTTCCCACCCAACCTGGCTGGTAACTACTTCCGATGCTGGCACGAGTGTCGTTGACAGGGGGCTTTAAAAAATCCACGACACACCGGAGGAAAAGTCAATTTGGTCTATTTTTCTTCCGGTGTGCTGGTGGGGTGACAAAAAAAATCGAGAGAAGTCTCGAAACCAGGAGACGCGGATGACGACATCGATGGCGATTATGACGTCGCTGTGCGATTTGGGCTTTTGGCGTCGTTTGCTCGTACGATAGCGAGAGTTTTTCTTGATGGGGCGGCGTGGTGAAAAATATTCATAGCGGCAAAAGATTTTCCCAGGCATCCCTCATGTGGGGTTTTGTGGTGAAACTGGAGATAAAAAAAACAAGCATCGGAGTAAGAAAAGTTTCAATCAGAATCGAGCAAACCTTTTGGCCCTGATAAAAAAAGAGAAAAGTATGGAAGCCAGTGTGGTGGTGGGGGGGGGGGGGGGCGAACTGAAATGAGGAAGATTTCGATTCGATCGCTTTGTTTGGGTTATCTTTAAGATGGAAAATCGTTTTCCCGACAGGTTTGTGTGTGTATGTGCTTTGGAGAAGGCTTGAATAAAGTTCGCCTCGTAATAAAGCAGTCAATTTTGGGAAGAAAAAAAGTCCCGGGATCGTCGTATGTATGATGGGAGATAAATTGTGGAAATATATTCAAGTGCTAGGATAGAGGAGTGCAGGTACTGGGAGGCAGGGAGGATGAGGAAGCAGAAAAGATAAACTGCTATCGATCATTTGCATTTGGTACACACAATCACTTTGGCAGTTTTGGCAGGTAGATTTGGTGTGTCATACGCAGGAGGCAAATTGAAACCAAGTCGCTGTATATTTGCTGTGAGCAGAAAGAGTTGGATTTTAAAGCTATTGAAACGACTATTTCCTCCTTTTTTATATATTAATTTAAGAGCAAGTTTTGTTTGAAATCAATATAAAAAAAAGCTTTTTACCTCAGAGGAGCAAGCTTCGGGGGCCATTCCAAGCCCTTCATTGAACGTAACTGAGCAATTATTTTACGATTTCCCTCCCTATACTATAATGTCACAGATTCAAAGGATGTTGTAGCGATTGTTATGAGTTTCACAAGGTTTTTCTTTTGAAGAAGTGCAAAGCATACCCTCGAAAGGTTAGTCAATTGATGTGGTGTCAATTGTTCTGGGAAGCTAAGTAGCTTACTGTCATTGCATTGTGATCGTGTTTTGAAACGGTTTCTTGAGGTGTCATTAATGGAGAGGGTTAAGCACTCTTCACTTAGTGGCATTGATGTGGCTTGGATGTTATAAAACACTTGGATGAATAAAGTTGAACCCCCAATCCAATTAAATTAAACAAATTAATAACAATAATGAAGAAAACTACTCAAAAGAATTAAAAGAAACTAATCCAGAAAGTGACAAAAGATTTCCTCACACAAAAGCGCCCGCTATTCACCAATAAAAGTGCATCGCATGCCGGTGTTGTAATGCAGTTTAATAAATTCTTTCCTTTCCATCAACCGGTCCACACGCTCCACACACGTGTGGCACTTTCCTGACGTGCACAAAAAGACTCGTAGA
Organism: Anopheles maculipalpis; assembly: GCF_943734695.1. Lineage (NCBI taxonomy): Eukaryota > Metazoa > Arthropoda > Insecta > Diptera > Culicidae > Anopheles > Anopheles maculipalpis. The sequence continues at coordinate 89,746,471 of NC_064871.1, forward strand.
ATCATGCTTTTACAAGACAGACACATACGTAACAGACGGTACGACTAGCAACTTCTAACGATTCAGTGCCACCATCCGGGAGCATGATTCGATGTACTTTTTCCATCATTTTTTTTCTCATCTTTTTAAAGCAACCGAAAGCAAAGAAAATACATCGGCAAAAGTTGGCAGGAAGTGCCGTTCGTCCGTACAGAATGAAGAAAAAGTACCATCATCAACCATATGACAGCGAATTAATAAAATTGATTTGGTCAGCAGAGTTTTCGGGAGTTTAGTGCTGCTCCTTCACCATTGAATCCATATACCGCGTGCGCATTCGGCTGGAAAAATTGGTGGGGTGGGGAGTATTGAGGTAACGCTCCGGCAGGATGCGACCATCAGCCGAATTGTCCCCTGTAGGAGCGAGTTAATCGAATACGCTTGCCGATGAGCGGACTTTGCTTTCGAATGTCGCATGGGAAGATGTTCTAAAATTGTTCGAGCAACTTTTCTTTCCGTCCGTCTTTTTCGCTGGAAATCGAACTCCCGCCTGGAAGGATTCCTTTTGTGACACGCTCAAAAATGGGCTAGGGCAAAGGCTGCACGGAAGGAAGCGAATAAACGACCTATGGACGACAGTGATCGAGTTGGAAAGTGGATGTTGAAGCAGTTTTTACGGGGTTTTCGTTTTTTTTATACTCTCCCATCCACTCCTGTACCTTTTACCTAACTTTTCTGCCATTTGTTAACCTTTTTGTGTAGTAATGTGCAGTGAGGATGTGTAGTAAATGTGGTTCAATTCCGTTACATTTGTCGCAGTAATGCTCTTGATGAAATAGATTATGATTCTTTTCTGTATTGTTCGTAGTTATGAATGAAGTTTCACGTGTGTGAAGATAAATGATGATCGAATGTAGTGCAAGTTTTTGGGCTTAATAATTGTAGATGATGTGCGACTTTATCAAAGTTGGTTAATACAAATAGATGAAGCGTTTTAGAGGTAATCTCACAGCTTTTTGAAGCCTTGAAAGTCAACCTGCGAGGAGGCAGACATAATGTTCAAAGCAGCTGCTAATAGGAGCCAAAGCATGGAGGGTTGCTCTTACTATGCTTAATTTAAGGCTAAGGGACAAGAAGGAATCTCTGTCTGTAGATTAGTAGATGATTTGAATTAGATGTAAATTAGAAATGATGTAAATTAGAAATGATGTAAATTAGAAATAATTTCTACAACCGGAAGTTTTTATTTACAATTGAGTATGACGGTCCAGTGCCGTATTGTTTAACAACAACCGGAAGTATTAAGAAAATTCTCTTCTCCTTGGGCTGCTGAAGTTGGTCACACATATGGCTGACATGGTCAGGGCACAGATCCGTTTTGAGAATACTCGGTGCAGGGCTGCAGGCCGCTCATCATGGCTGCTCCCGATCCTCGACGGGATCGAGTTCCTAATACCTGATCCAGGCCAAGCTTGCTGGAGTTTGCTACGCTCTTCCAGGCCATATGGGTTGCCAATGAGCACCTTCCTGGTGTGTCCTTATTACGTGCTCCAAGTATTGTATCCTTCCGGTTTTGGCGACCGTCAGGGTTCACGAGGGTTCATTCTCATCCTACTTCAACAACGACAAAGATAGTTCGCAGCATTTGCCATTCAAAAATGACTAGCGCAGTGGCGAGTGTCGTTCGCCAAAATAATCGAGTCAGAGCTCCCGGGAAGCAGGTATATTGGGTTCGTCGCGATTAATCCTCAATACACTATTATCTGTCTCGCGTTTAATTGGGATCAAAATCCTCCAGGAGTTAAATTTGACTCTGCATAATTTTGTTTTAAATTTTCGTTAGGGAAAGTATATTTTCGTTATAAGTTAAACATTACCAAAGATTACCAATCTATGGAGAAACACTTTCTTCCATAGATGCAGTGGTAGCATCATCTGTTGGGTGATGTTTAATTAAGGATCCACTTCCTTGTTCCAAGCAATAAATAACAACATCTCGTTTTTGCCTTTCAAACTTGTTTCGATTCATTTGCATGTGTAGCAACATAACTTATTATGAAAACACACACACACACACGCAAAGCAAACGCTCAACCGGAAAATCTTTTCCTTCCCCCACCTAGAAACAACAGAGCACAATTTATGTTCTAATGCGTGTACAGGTTCTCCTCGCATGCACGCCTAATTTGACATGTTTTCTGCAACGGCAGAACGCTGCAAGATAAGCATAAATTTATGAACCCATGTTCGCGACGTCTTCCACGGTTCCAAATTTCATCCAGTTATCGTTTTTTCCGGAGCTATACATGCCAGGACGATGGTGTCTGGAAGGTGGGTGTGTTGGTGATAAAATGTTATTGAATAATTGAAAACTCAATCGCTTTAATTCGAACTTTCCGTTGCGCGCCTTTAGGCCTTCGACTACGGGGAATTGTTTTCCCTGGAGCATGCGATGAAGAAATTAGGAAGTTGGAAGGAATTTCTTAATGGTTTACCCGTGTCTCTTGGTGCAAATGGCCTCCAGCCCGTAGAAACTTCTCATTAGTCGCTGTACCGTGACATACTTTAAAACGTACGGTAGAGTTGAAGTTCACCATCGTCGGGTGTATCCATCGGGTGCATGCATGCAGGATCGATGAAAAGTTGCAAACGAGTGCGGTTTTCGGTGATGAAACGATCCGATTCTCGGGAAGCAATCGCTCTTGAACGAGAAGCCACATGATGCTAGGCCACTCGGAAGCAAAGGCACGTGTTCGAAGGAGCTGTTAAGCAATTTAATTAACAAATTTAATACTTGAACAAACTCACAGACACTGTGCGGCAACTTTCTTCGGGCCGGGTTGCATCTTCTGAAGCACTTGCTAGCCGGTGACTTCCGGCGCTTGGGCGGAAGGTTGAGAAGCATTTCCCTTACGAAGTAGTGTGCCAACTTTGGGCCGAGAAACAAACCCCAACGCGAGGTCTCGGCAAGGTTTGGCAGTGAAGAATAGTGATGTGAACTGTGTTTAAGCGGTTGTTTTCAGGCCTTTGGCACGTTTCGTACGGTCGCTGTTCCTGGTAGCAGTATGACTCCATGCCCAAGTGGGCAAGTGCAGTCAAGTGTGCGAAGAAATCGTGTACGGCATCGTGTTGTTGGTCGGTGGTGGAAAAACCGCAACGAATGCAGAACCAGAACTCGCTCCCAATCGGAGAAGACGCAGCGCGATGCGCAAGATGGGAAAACTCCGAAGCGTATCGGTTTTATGGAAAATTAGTCGCTTGAATGCCATCTCCTTCGTGCTGCCTGCAAGAAGCATTAGTCATTAGCCATTTTAAAATTACACATTTCGATGCGTCCAATTTGACTGCGGAGGGAGTTTTCTGGGGCTCGCTGTGTGCCGGTTGTCCCGGGTTGCCACAAACATTGTCGCTTTTCCTGCGTTTGTGGGCGCTGGTTATTGTGGTCCGGAGGCCGTGCGATGGGCGCATCGGTGCAGTGATGCGTGAAAGTTTGCTGTCTGTTGCCGTGTACCGGGCGATGTGATAAGTTGAATCCACATAAGGGACATCCATGAAGGGGGTAGAACAATTGAACTGAACGAGATGATAATTGTCACGCGTTTTATTTTTGTTTCTCTCTCTACAACTTTTAAGTGTTTTTTTGTGCCTCTTAAGGAGTTTTTGGATAATACTGAATTGTTATTCTAGTTTACAGACCTAGGAAGTGGTTAAGCCAAGAAGAAGAAGTCTTTGACAACCGAATTAATGTAGTCATTGATGACTATTTTTTAATTTAATTTCGTACAATTGTTTAGTAAACAATTTTTAGTAAACTAAAAAAACTGTTTAGTAAACCGGAATAATTTTGATGAATTTTTATTTTTATATTTTTATTGCTGTCTTTCAAACAACATTGATTTCATAATCGGAAAGTAGAAGTACAGCAAAAAAAAATATTTACCATGTTGAAGAGATTAATCGATCGAGTGCTATTAATTTTCTTGGTGTCAGAATAGGCAAGGCACGACGTGCTTTATTAAACACTTAAACCATACATAGTCAAACACAGTTAACCTTCAACCTTTTTAAAGCCTCCAAGTTTACTTTTCTCGCACAGTACTGCATTACGCAAGGATGCAAACAGGGTTGGTTGGTACCTTAAAAAAAGTGTTCGACCTTACCTTAGATAAGTATCGTTCCAGCTTTTCCCTCAACAAGATTAACTACCCCAACCAGAAGCTAAGTGGAACGATCAATTACAGTTTAGACGTTACCATGTACTTGAGCTAAAACCATCCAATCAACCCGGGCTACTTTATAGCACACACATACACACACCGAAACACCATTGACCTATTCAAAATTAGCCCCGTAAAAGTAAACCCAGACCAGCCGGATTTACTCATCAATCCTCACCAATTGTTGCTGCAATTCCAACACTATTACCTGGTGCGTTAGTTTGGGTCCCAACACAACAACGACCGGCCAGCAAAACCGCGCTGACCGAGATACTGATTAATTCTTCCTCGCATGCAAAATACGACCGCCTCGAAAAAGAGATGCTGTGCATCTTTGCCCATTTCCCCCATGTTTGCTCACCTGGTTCCGCCGGTCCAGTAAGAACAACCAGGCACAACCTTATTTCCATAGAGAGAACAGTTTTATGGCCCATCTTCAGCACGAGTGGGAGCTGGTGTGAAGCTTGAGAAATGAGAACACACTGCCGCTGGCTGCCGAGTGGCGCTAACGAAAATCGGAAGCCACTCGTCAGGAATTCGATTGTGTGTCGGTTGGTAACTGTAACTTCTGTGAACAAAACAGTGCTCAAAAATTCTTCCGCCTTCCCTGTTCGGTTTTTGAACGCACGCACGCGCTTTGGCGTTAAAAAACCAACCTTTTCGCAGCCTCCAAAACAACCAGGAAAACATGGGTTAGGGAACACACTATCGAAATTGTAGGTTATTCATTCATTCCGAGGGGCGTAAATTGTATGCTACTAGCGAGTCGATCGTATAAATTCCGGGTGGCGTGTGTACGGCTCACCACCTACCTGGGGCATTGAGAGATCGGGGCTCGATTTAGTGAGAGCTTTCTTGTCGTGCAGTAGTACAACGTTTGGAGCAGAGAAAGACGAAAAGAAAATGATTTATTGAGCGTTCAGATGGAGGTTATTATTTCACACCAACAACCCTGGAAAGGGTTGCTTCAGCGAGTGGGATAGTTGCTTGAGCTGGGACGTGGTCGGAAATGAAGTCATCGTCTGTGACCTCAACTGAAATGGGTGGAACGTGCTCTGGATCGAAATGACCGAAACTGATGCTGCCTCTGCTATGGCCTTAAGGTGGCCTTAGGGAGAAAAGTTTCTCAATTGCACGATTAAAGGGAGATTAAGAGCTGTCCGTTGTGAGTCATACAGTGCATCTAGGAGAGCGTAAAGTAGTCTCTTACTGCACGGAAAATCTAAAAACAATCCCACTGGACAGACCGCAATGAAACTTTACTCCCTTTTGCCCATCCGGCCAAGCTACCGACCAGCCCATTTTCCGATAAAGATTTTTATGGGCCTGGGAATCTTATGTTCAATGGTTTTGGATTTGCGGTCGAATGCTTCCCTTTTGTTTTACTTTTGGTTTGTTTTGCTTTTCGGAACGGAACGCTTCAAATGTTTTGAAGGTTTATATACCGCAGGTTCGTCGCCGGTCTACTCGTTACAGTCTTTCGTTGAAATCTTTTTGTTGTTGTTTTGTTTCCGGACTGTGATGATCCTTTTCGCACACGGGATAGTCGGCGAACGGATGAAAGCATTTGGAGCAATGTTCGATTGTGGTTTTTGTTTACTTGTAACGGCTTGGCGATATGATTTTTTCCCACAGAAGTGATCAGATAAGCGAAAAAAAGGTTACAATGGAAATAAAATAATTTTTTTTAAATAAATCGCTACTTGCCTTTTTAAGGTAATTTTAGTAATAAAATCCAATATAAAAATCACAAAAAGAATCGTAAAATGGGAAACAAAAAAAAAGCAAACGAATAAAAGTAAAACGCATTTTGCCTGTTTGATCGTTAAAAGATCGGAGATCATTTTGCACGATACATTCGGGCGATTCTTTGGCGGCCAGACAGCCTCCTCACAAAGCTATCTTAAGTTTAAGATCAAGTGGTGTTGCAACGATTTGTGTAACAATAGTTCAACAAAAAGCCATCAAAACCAGTGTCGGTTCGTCGCGTGCTGAGCCGAGGTTGCGAGAAAATTCATGCACCAAATCGTAAAGGGTGATTTTTAATCCATCTGATCTTGCGTGGACGGCTAGTTTTTCACACCCTCGCGAAACGTGAGCAATTGTGCGCGGCCGACATGTCAACAACGATGCCTAAGGTTAAACGGTATCATTATTCGACGCCAAGACCATTGCTTGGTTGATTGTGCTGCTGTATTTTTTAATGTTTGCTTTACGGCATCATTTAGGTGCGATGTTTTACGAGGTTTATGTTGTTTTAAGCGGGCGAAGAAGGTGATTCTAATTAAAAATGCAAGACATGCAAGAAGATTGTGAAAAATGGTTGTAAATGATTAATTAAACTGCTGAAAGGAGCAGCAAATATGCTGGACAAATATTTTACTGCGAGCAAGAGATTTATGGGTTGTGTTTCAATGTTAGAATTATTTCCTTCAACAGCGACATAGGGCGACTCATCAACAGGCAATAGAAAGATTAAGACCTGTAGACGGCATAAGTTGCAAGTAACATCAGTTGACCAAAGAACTTTGCTAACATTGTCTTAATGCTCAACCTTTAACTGAATTTTTTTCTTCGTTAATAAATAACTCGAGAATATAATTCCGAATTTGCCTTTGCTTTTACAACATTATCCATGGGTAGCAAAAGATGTTATGTTTATAATGTAAGCTATCAATCTAGCTTACATTAACCTAAGTAATAGTGTGATTACTTCGATTTTATGGCTATTTCTAATTTCAAATAAAATTTGCAATGAATTCGAATAGGACAAATTGATTAAAATAATTGAAAAAAATAATGAAACAATACCTGTGTTTTAGTTTTTTAATGTTGTTCCATTCCAGATGTGTTAGCCTTATAACTAATTAATGAAAAAAATTCGTTAGCACTGTACACTACCGTTGAATAACGTTTCATCTTCTACGGTATGATATAAACTCCCATTTACAATAATAAGGTGCTACCGCAACCAATCGACAATGGGCGTCACTTGCTGAAGCATAACAGAATAATAGTTTAATTATGTTGCTCGACCGCAGCGCATCTTCCCGATACCGCCGTTTTCGACTGAAGTTGGTTGTGATCGTATCGTCCTCACCAGCCATTCGGAAATTGCCAGCAACGAGAACAATACTGAATTGTCTGTCTCTTCTTATGTGAGTGTGTGCAGTGTTCCATGATACTTCACATACGGTAGTTTTTCATTCCCGTGGATAGTGTTATAACTACTTTCTACATTCATTTATCGTTTGTTTCCCCCCTTTTTTTCTACTCTGCCCTTTAGTCACCCATTATTCTACCGTCTTAAGCGAGAACCAAAACAAGATTCTTAGTGAAAAAGTGATCTAATACACCGATTTGTGCAGCTATTCATACTCACATCGCAATACAAAACACATTATTATAACGCCCATTGAACCGCTCGAACACCGTTCTTTAGCGATCGGTAACAAAACAGCTGAGTGGCCAGAAGATCGTAGTCTGGAAAAGTAGGCTCTTAATATGTTTGTGCGCACAAAAACCAAGCAGGAAGGAAGGAAATCGATCACATGCTAACGGAATGGGAATGTTTCGGCACTGGGGAAAAGGCTCGCTCAAGCTTGGGGAAGCAATTATGTTTACGCTCATTGAAGCTCACGGTGTGCACAATGTTGTTCTCACTTCAATTTATGTGTGAGCCATGAGGATGGGTCGGCTACTTGTGGATCACTTTAATCCAATCTCTCCTCGATTCGGTCGGGAAAATTACTCGAGGCTCCCGGGAAGCACGGGATGGCAGATGTGCATTCCGGCGCGTTATTGATTCTTTCCCAACCCTCGATTCCTTCGGCTCGAAACCGATCGGTATCGGCTGACGGGATAGAGGTCTTGCCGGGGTGGGAGCAGTATAGAGTGGGAAGATCAAAAGAAATCGCGTTTCAATGAGAAACACCTGTGCGATACGATTTTTCCACCGAATGGTGATCGTCATGATGATGCTGCTTACATCATCATATCGTTTCCCGGGGAGTGTGAAAAAAAAGAAACACGAATCATATTTTCATTAAATTGAAAATTCATTCTTAGCCCGTTGTGCATGACGGGGATCCGGTCGAGTTGCGCGCAGGCAGGTGCATTATCCGACCGACGGTAGCTGGATACCGTAACGAAGGAAATAGAAGAAGAAAAAAAAAGTAAAGTGGCAAGGTTGGCAGATCCATCCGAAGAAAATGGGAAGTGGCAGCAATGGGCAAAAATCCGTCGCGAGTCCATCGGTTTGGAACGCGGATTTATTAAAACCGCGAACCGTTTTGTGGGAGTGACGCTGAAGACGGTGTAGACGAAGAAGAGGAGTGTAACTGTTGTGGCCATCGGTTATGCTCGAATTGTTGGAATAATTGAAGCAATCCTTTAACGCTGAATGTTATTGTAAAAGGAAAGAAACAGGGAGAGAGAGAGAGAGAGAGAGAGAGAGATTGACTGGGATTGAAGCAAAAGAGATGCCTTTGGCATGACGCACGAGCTGTCTTTTTGAGTTAGGCAAGTTTGAAACGGAAATGATTGACATACGAACAGTGAAATGGAGTTGAAACCAGGGATTTTATTTAAGTTTTATGTGTAAGTTTTAATTGAAAAGCTAGAAGTCAGAAAGGTAAACGTACTAAGATTGATTCTCGCAACAAACTTTCGCTCTCTTTCCGGTTTGTTATTCAAAACAGAACAGCCCATCAACACACCTTATATCGACCTCATTAGCCCAACAACATTCCACGCGATAAGTCTCCGCGTCTGGATTAAACCTCCAAACGCTGAGAGGAACTTGTACGCATGCTTTGAAGTGTGAAATACGATGGAATGTGGTGAACTCGCGCTGAACTCGGTGGTCGGATGACTCATGAAAACACACCAGTTCGTTCGCTTCCTTCAATTCATTTCATTCTGAAGCTGTCATTGTCATTGGTCGTATTTTGCTTTCGCAGTTGGCAGTCAGAAGCCTTACTGCCTGCTGTAAGTAAACTGAGAAATTTAACGCACACATAACATGGACGTGATCGTGAAGAGTCCCTCCCCCCCCCCCTCCGGGTTAGAATAAATGGTGTGTAAACATTGCTGAACAAAGAGAAAGGTCGGCAAACAGTTCTGGTTTGTAATGGGGTGTGCTGAGTTAGGAGTGAGATATGGGTTGGCCGCTTTGTATTTATTTGTGCTGAATATTCAATAGTAATTATAGAAAACTATTTCATATACGATTAAGATGATTAATTGATGAGAGTTTTCGATGTTTTTCTATTAACTTTGGCTTTGTGCTGCAGGTCTTTTAAACTGGGTTTTCAAATAAGTCTAAAAATTTAACATTCTTCAAGAATTATTATGTGATTTGAACCCCGGTTCTGCCGTGTGAAGATCGGAGCCGCTATAGTCCCTACCACCGGACCCCCGAAAATTAACAACAGACTTCAACAAAGAAGAATAAATAACAGACAAGTATCAGAAAGAATTAAGAATAAAAACAAGGCATCAAAAGCAAAAATGAAAAACATACAAATACAATGAAAAAAGTAAGAACGGAAAAATTAAGAAAGAAATAACAGAAAACCGACTGTGAAAAAAATAACATGAAACAAAACAGGAACGAATCAGAAAAAAATAAATAGACGAATGAGCAAAATGACCAATTCAATTAAAATTCGATAGCAAAAGAGCTTTTGTACACAAAATGAGTATACTTTATCAAAGAAAGACAATCAAATGCGATAACTCATAAAGCTTGCATAGTAAAACGCAAAATTGCCGCCCATTTTTACATCACACTCCTCATTATACTTTAGGTTTCAGCTTGCCCTCAATAAAACAAACACACACACACACACACACACACACACACACACACACACCTAAATTGCTCATAAACGGTCGTTTTATTTCTTCGAAAACGCCACATCGAAAACCCATCATCGCCTTTTTCCCTGGTTTGGGATCGTTTGGGCTAGAGGCAAGTTTACATTTTTGCCTTTCTGTCTTCGATTCTCCTTACACGCATGACATAATACACAGCGATGGGTGATTGTTTTCAGCCTACCTTCTTTTTTCCCCGATGAGGTGCTACATGCTGCGCATAATTTCTATCCCCCCGTTGCTTCCGAACCCAATCTCTGCCAGTAGGTGCGAACCGATCAATCGATCAAATGGACAGAATCGAAGAGCAGGGCGATCGATGATCGACCGACAAATTATTATTATTCCATTCACACACGCACGCATGAGTTACAGGAGAAGTTGTAGGGAAGAAGAAGAAAAAAGTAAGCAAAAGCCATTGGGGAAAAAACGTCACCACGGTGTGATCATATTGTTCACGAAAACGCTCATCGAAACCGCAATCACGGCGCTCAACGCAACGCGTGTGTTTCTTACGAACGAAGCACGCCGAAGCACACCAATGCCGCACGAGCCGTGTAAAAAAAACCGTCCGTCATGGGTGTCCGTTCGATCGGATTCAATCGGAAATAACCGTTTCCGTTTAGAGATGGTATTGCTGTGCTTTGGGAAAGTTCCACCCAGCTTCAAAATGGTGTAACCGGTCGGTTTCGGGCTGATTTCCTGACACTTTTCGGGTGGTTTTGTTTCCTTCCTTCGGTATACAAATGCGATGGTTTTAGTTTTCAGGTTTCCTAAACAGACACGGAAAATTAATGATTCCGGTTCGATGGTGGAGAACGGTTTCGACCTACAACAGCGTGTAGGGTTGCGTTTGGAACGATTTTTAAATTAATAATCGTCGTTTGCTAATGATGATGTTATGCAGCACACCATTTGGAATCGGTTTTAGGGGCTTTTGGTAGTTTTGGGTACGCTTTTCCTCTCTAATGTGTAAGCATTGGTCTGAGCCCAGTATAAAACAACACGGAAAAAAGTATCCAAATGAAACAAAACGATCTGTTTGATCGCGCGATCAAGATTGCAGCTAACCAATACATCACCCAAAATAAACCCCAACACACGTTCGTTTTTTTGAGCACTATTTGATTTATGGATCGATCGCTGATCAGGTCGATTAGTTGGTTCGTTGCTTGCCTGCTAGTGCACCGATTGGGCAGGGAAATAGAAATCGTCTGCCACCTTGATGCAATCACTTGCACTACATGACAGGGCGACAAAAAACAAGAAAATCAATCAACTCAATTGGACAAGCAATGGAACGGGCGGGCAGGAGTTTCAGAGAAAAGAGATGCGACGAAAAGCGACTGTGCACTACAAATGTGATCATCTTCATTGGGAGGAGGAACCTTCGTCGTTGGTTGAATGAATTGAGATGGTTGCTTTTCCCATGTTTGCCAAATGCAGTTTACCTGCGAGACCAAAAGGTGAATGGGCCTTTATTTGCAAATAAATCCAATCCATATAAAAAACGACTTTCTTCGGTTTCAATTAAGCTTGCAGTGTGTTTTTGTTCATGTGCACAGTGGGCAGTTAGAAGTAATAGTGGAAATATTACTATTAATTGTTTTTAAGGGTCCAGCAGGAATTCTACTTTATAATTCCTTATTATGAAGGAAAATATAAAATTTTTCATAATTTTCTGGCCACATGGCCAGAAAATTATTGAAAAAGACTTTAATGTATCGGTCGTCTGGTGACATATTCAAGACATGATCAGCTTACCATATCTATGCGTGTCTAATTCGCTGCATGATAGAGGGAGCACCTCATCAATCTTAATCTTAAAGTTTAGTAATTTCCTAAAAAAAATCCCATTAGATCATTAAGTGTCCCAGTGTGCAATGACGATATCTTCTTGATGAAATGTTATTTTGTACAGATGAGTCCATGTGCGTGAAGTATGGTGTAGTTGTTGGCAGCAAGCATTTTACGTTGTTGCTTTTGCTACTGTTACTCGCCCAGCCTTAGCTCGAACTCATTGTGATGCAGAGGAGCCACCTGGGAGGCGCACTGGTTTGACACTGAAACTGGAATGCCACGAGACAAGCCGCCGGACGGTACATTTATGGAGCTGCTTGTAGCGAAGTCATCGAACGAAGATGAACACTCCTCCTAAGTGAACGGTGATCAGTTAGGATGCAACCGGCCCGTGAAAGTGATGGCACTCGTGCAGCAAAAGGTTAACAATCGGCATGTGATCAACCCCATACAGGACAGTCATACAAGATGTTCGTTTTTTTGTTCAAGCTAACGCGTCCTGTTTTAAAACGTATTTTCTTGTATTTTGCTTTCCGAATTCTTCTCTCTTTTATTTGTGTTACTTTGATTGTCTGTCAAATTTGTCTGCATTTTGCAAGACGAGTGTCTCGGGTATTGTCACCCTGCGTCACAGTTGCGTGTTTAATCCGTGTGATTTGTTTGACGGAGGTACGTCACCTTTGCCACGCGGTTGTAAGTTATCCGGCAAGTGCTTTGCGCTCAAGGACCCTGTTTGCGGAATGATCATACAAAAAGTGAGCAAAACAAAAAAAAAAAAGTAAAATATATAAGCGAAACCCATCAGGTAAAGTTCCATCAAAAATAATGTTGGTTCGCTGTTTTCGTTTTATTTCACTTTCAAAAGATTTCGATGAGTAAAGGTAAGGCGTTAAGCGACGAACCCTTGTCTTCAATGAATAAAGAAGTTTTTTGGTTTTCTTTTGTGTCCTGCTTTTTTTTTTCACAAGTATGTTTTTGTACTTATATTTGCCATAAGTCACTCATAGCTCATGTCTTCTTGACGTTGAAGATGGTAAAAGCAATCCCAAGCCACAACGAAGGAAAAAGAAACGAAAAATCTTTGCTCCCTCGCTAGACCAGTCAATCAACTTCTCGCCGATATTGTCGCCAACGAAATGGTGGTTGTTAATTATTTTGTTCTCAATTCTGTTGCTGTTGCGAACCGGGTTGGAAAGACCGTCGATTTCTACATACCATCATCGAGATCGAGTTGGTGTAAATGGTAATCTTGGCTGGAAGTTCTTGTTTTACGGTACGTTTCGATGAGAGTTTCTGCGCGGAGAAGGTCAGCATATTGCTTATGGAGTACAGTCTGATAGGACCAGAATGTGGTTGCAAATGCTGTGTCTCCATAAAACGGTGCGTAGTTCCACGTCTTCGGTATGCACTTGCAGATATCGTCATAATTGTTGTCATTGCTGTGTGCAACTTTGTACCGTAATGGAAACCGCTCCCGACAGCATCGATGTGTGCCTTTGCCGCCGAGCCTGGCAAGCCTTTTGTTCACACAAACCCTCCTGCAGATGGTTGCAGGGGGAATCTCTTTTCGTCACCAATAACAGCCATCCATGAACCCTGGGAACCGGAAGTGCGGCTCAGCAAGCGGAGAGCTAGAATTGGAAAACAGGGGAGAACCTTCTTCCGGAATGTGAACTGAGAACCATTTTTGGAAAGAGTGAAACAAATGTGACACAAACCGGTGAGACAAGGGCAGACGGCAAACAGAAGACAGAGATAGAACAAAACAATCGAGCCAGTTGCCAGGTCCAGAAGGTCAACAGTGCTGGTCAAACATGTGTAACGTGTTCGACGGTTTTAGAAATGCATTTCTAGGCTGCAGGCTTTCGCTGCGTCCGATCTCGACGTGGGTGACCATGCTGAGGGCAGTGAGAAAAAAAGGTGTTTACTAAAGCAATGGAATAGAACTGGTTAAAGAGGAACAAACAAGCGCAAGAGGAACGATTGAACTAGTTCTCGCACGATTGTAGAAGGGAAAGGTAGCTAATGTGGCTTTTGTTAAAGGGTCGTTTTTAGATGTTAAATTCCCTTCCGGGCGTCTGGCGTCTGTTCGTATGAATGTTATCGGACATTTGGAAGGCAAATGGTGGTTGATCGGTAGGAAGCAGCTATTCCGGCCTGCCTGAGGGACTGAGGAAACACCGATAAGGAGGGAAATGTGGTGCTAGAAAAAGGTTCACCTGACTCATTGATATGGTTGGAATTCAGGTAGGGTGATTAATATAAATTATAGCTTAAGGGAATTTTTATGTGCTTTTCTCAGAGAAATTGTTTTAGAATTAAATAAAAATATTTTGAAGTTGCTTGTTTAGCTGAAAACCAAAATGAATAATTTTTTTGTCATTGAGTTTATCAATTATTATTATGTGAGCCTTGATTTAGTCATCTCAACGCATTTTTGTGACTTTTATTAAATTTTTCTTTTCTTTTTATCTGTGTTGATGAATTTGAAAGTACTTTAAACCAAATCGAATGTGAAACTCTCTACATTTGTTATCATATTTGTCTGTTTTTTAGTTTTACTGATACTGTTAATAAAAAGGGCAATTCTGAATTTCATTCAATTTAAGGGATAACTAATTTTGTTCAGTACTTCAAACCCATCACAAACGCTCCCAAGCAACAGTATATTTCTAACGGACTGTCAAACCAGAAAGCTCGTATCGCTCGCTAATAAAAACCTCCACAGGCCATCGGTGTATCTCGCTCGTCTCTGACCATAGCCAGGCCCTAGGTGTGATGTTGGTACGGACACTTCGAGCACGCGCACACACTCCACACTCCACGAAAAGTCACTGCGAGTCGATCACGGGGGATCAGTTTTCAATCAGCGCCACCAGCTATCGTACTGTACTTTTGTAATAATATTCTTATTATTCTGTTACTTTTTTTACCGTACCGCTGCTCTGCACACTCTCACTGGTGCCGAGCGTGCCCAAGTACGGCAAAATAAGCGGCACTTTGCCGTAATTCATTCATTGCAAGTATTGGTCCTGTGTGAGGGGGAATGCGAGCTGTGGTGGGAGACACCATCACTAGCAGTTGTCTTATTAGTCGAGGTTTGGTACCACAGCACCTGCGATCACCTCGCTGCATAAGGATGGCCCAAAATGAAGTCTACTGCTGTCGAGCCGGTTCGAGCAAGTTAACATTTTAAAGCAGCCCGTGGTACGCTTTTAAGTAATAACAATAATAATGTGCTTTATAGACCAGCGCCTAGGTTTTCGAGGCGCAACGGTGATCGATCGATCGGTGGAGTGCAACTGCAGCAACGGGTTACCGGTACTGGACGCTAGAGTAGCATAAAGAGGCCATTTCATTTCTATGGCACGACCGGCAGACCTGAGCCCGTCCGCACGGGAGTGAGAGTTTACGAGCTCGAGATTGCCCGTGGTTGCTTGGGGCCACTCCACAAACAGAAACACTTGGCGAGCGCGGAGGGAGAAGGTTCGTCGCTTACCGTCACACACAAGTCGTTTGATTGTGTGTTGCTTCCCCTGGAGGCGTCGTTGCAGCGTGCAGTGATCGTGGCATTTTTTGTTTTGTTTCGTTTACACCGTCGCCCGTACGACTAAGCGATCGATGTTCGCACATTGTTCCGTTTTGACGCGATGGGGTGCATTACACTGCAGTTTAGAGTCTGGTTGCTGTTTGATTAGGAGAAGCCAGCTAGTTTGTTGCTGACTCGTTTTCTTCAGCACCCTCGTGAATTACGCTCGGTGTTTGGTACATAGAAACACTCGTCTACGCACCATGTGGTGCGCCAGCCAGCTTCCTTTCGAATGTCACGCAAAAAAAAAGTGGCAACGAAAAATGGGGAACGCGTTCCACAAGGTTCGGGTTGGCTGTCCATCCGGAGCGTGACCCAATCGAAGATGAGGCGTCAGTAAATTAGATTTGTCGCGTTTTATTTTCGTCTCGATGATGATGATGATGATGGTGTCTGTTTTTTTTATCCCCATTTTACGCTTCGAACCATCATCCGGCGCACTTTCATTCACGCCACCAATTCAATTCCATCGGCGACCCTGATTTGGCGACACTAATGGAATTTCGATGCACCGACCAATTTTTTCGATTAAAGCTATTTCCCCCCTCGCCAATTGTTTTGTTTTTTTACGCGACAAAGAAAGAATCACACAAATTGCTTGCGTTGACACCGTCGGTAACCGTGTGCCGATCGATTAACGATCAATTGTAACCTGGTGATGCGCGGTTCGATTTTCGTCATTTGCACACAGCGAGAAAAGACGGGACGGAAAATGCTGATTGATTGATTAAGCGATCAACAAAGGAAAATGTGAAGAAGGAATGCTTTCACTTCTAGCTTTAGCTTAAGTTATAGAGAAAGGAGGATAATCTATTAGTACAGCCAGTAAGACAGGCTTAAGCATCCATTGTAGTGAGTTTCATATTTTTTCACAAAAAGCATAAAAAGCTTTGTTCATTTAAAGTGCATTTAAAGCGTTAGCGATGAAATTAGGATTGTTTTATCTGTGGTTAATAGAATTGAGAGAGAAAAAATGTAGCTGCTTAAACCACACCGAGCTGGTCAAGCTGGTAAAGTGACCCTTACCCGTGTTTCCCTTTAGCAGCACTTATCTGCTCGACCTAATGTTAATACGCAATCTAATGTCTAACGTATTTCGTTCCCTTCTTGTTTTTACTTCTTCACTTATTTATGCTCCTCACTGGTGGTAGCCTAAAAGGGTAGCTGCAAACAAGGGAGAAAGAGATACGGTGGGCATAAATTATCCGTCAATGCAATATGCACGCGCATTCCCATAGGCAAGGCATGGTCAAGAGCAACTCTTAAAGGTGAGCAACGCAGGTGAGTAAGATAGAGTGGAGCGTAACAGAGAGAAAACGGTTGAGGAGAGTGAGTTCCGCGCTAGGCACTCAACCGATCGACACGGGGTCCGTACAAACCACGCCAACGCGTGTACGATCAATGAAGGGTTTATGCTGCAGCGTAACGGACGCGGGTTCGTTGCTTACCGTGGCGTTGTAGTCGTTCGTTTCTGTGTAGCGCGTTTGTTTAATTTTTCGACCAGTGTGTGACTGTTAGTGGTTTGTTTTTTGGCTTTTCTTTTGCCCTTATTTTACTGGCAGAACACCTGTTCCAACTCGGAAGGGCGAAGTTGTGTGGAGTCAGCAAGAATTTGTAGCTATTCTTGCCCCGGTCTGCAATCGCGATCGTGCGCGAGTTTCAAGTGTGATTCATCGGTATCGTATTGCCGGGGTTCGGTGTGACTGGGAATGAGAACAATTTCAAACGCGAGACTCGTGTGTGTGTCCGTTGTTTTGTGTGTGGTGAAGTTCGTTGAAAGTGACTTTGTTGAAGGGTTCTTTAAAGTTTACTCCTAAGAAAAGAAACTAGCGACGCTTTTCGTACCCAGTGGTTTATTGTGTTTCAAACTGAAGACGCAAATCTAAGAAGAAATAAAACCTTACGAAACATGGAACCAATTCGAATAAAGGCGACTCAGCTAAAGCTTGGAAGAGATCTTTACGATCTACGATCATTCAGCATCTTGTTTGCTCTGCGGGCTCACATGCAATGCAGTCTGTTATTGTTTAGTTTTACTAGTTTTTTGAGTTCCTAGTGGTGTGTGTGTGCTGGTGCTGTGTTTTGCTTCCTTCAGCATCTTCCACGAGACGAAAAAGATTTGTTTTATTTTTATTCCTAGCTGCTGTGCTCAAGTGTTTTTAGCTTTGTTTTTTGGTCAGCTTAGCTCAGCTTTGCCAACACCTTGGTCTCGGTTAGTGGTGGTATTATTCAAATTTAACGGTGTGAAAACGACAACCCCCAGACTAGGCACTTCCATCGATGGCGAAGTGTTGCGCTTCCATTTACGCTCACCCGTCGTAGCTTTCCAGTTCTGAAGGCAGCTTTTTTGTTTTTCGGGCTTTCCTACTATCAGATTGAGCGTAGGTGAATGGGAAGCGTACGCGTGTCGGAAACGACCCCTCCGTGTACTGTCGGAAGCGATCTACTCCCGGCTCTGAGATCGGATCGTCGTGCATGAAATGGTGCTGCTGCTCGAAACAATCGCCCTTTGACGGAAGACGTCCATTATAGGGGTCGGACAGTGTCATTCGGCAAGCGCAATTTAACCTTATTGTTTCCCGGGCTCATCGAAAAACACAAAACAAAAAAAAAAAAACCCCGAAAGGGAAGCAAAACACAAGCGGACATAAAAATAAATTTGAGAACTACCGGGAACGAAATGAACAGCGAGACCGAATTTATGATATTATCGGGAGTGTAGAAAGTGATGAAAAATAAATAGATCTTTCGCTTCGCACACACACACAGTGGTTCGTAATTGCCCATTGAATGTGGCGGTGGAGCACGGGAAATGGGCACGTAGTGAATTAAAAATATAATTTTAATTTTTTTATAAGGACTTTACCTGAAGGGCTCTCGGTTCATGAAAAAAAATCGGTGTCACAGAAGAAAAAGTGTCAAAGATTGGGGTCGGAAATCGGAAAAAAAAGGTTTTAGAAGAATGTTTCCTAAAGTGTTTAGTGTTAATATTTTTTTATTTCTTTTCGTGTTTTACCCATAGTTATAGCGTTCTGCATATCAAGTGATTTGTAGTGTGTTTAAGCAACGAACCTCTTCTGCCAGCTAAAAACATACAGTTGAGTGCTGTAACAGTGCTGTCTGCAATAAAACACACAGTGACGAGGGCAAAAAATCATATTTTGCTTCAACCTCAACCGTTACAAACTCGGTCCAGCGACTCGGTTTCGTGGTGATATCATCATCATTATAATTTTACTTGCTTCACAAGTAACTTCAATGCCTCCCAGGTGACCGCAGTCGCAGTGCTTAACGAGAAATTGTTTAGTGAACGAAGCCCAACCAAAAAGAGCCGTAATAAGACGGTGCGGGTGCTTTAATTTATACGCACCGGATCCGCTACGCAGTGTCGCTACGTACGCTAGAGAGTCCTTCGCGGGACGCCTCATTCTGAACGGACGCTTCCGTGACTTATGAGAATTAAGTAATTAAAAAATTTCGCCTCATCATCATTATTGCCGGGCAGCAGCATTCGGTGACCACCACCTTCAACTCCCCCCCCGCCAACCCCCTTCCCCCAGGCCTGTACCGGCCCGCTTCCCTGTGTCTTTTCTTGGCTCAGCGACCTCGACGTCATCAATCATCTCGTAGCCCAGTAGAAGTGCTCGAAGACGGTGTTGTGTGTGGTTTGTTTCTTATTTTGGGAGCGAGTTCCGCAAACATAACCGATTGGTTTTAAAACAGTGTACCCGCTCAGTGTGAAAGTGTCTGTGTCTGTACAAGTGTTTTTTGCTGTTGTTTCTCGTGCGTGTCTGTAGATGGTGTTCAATTTCGATGCTGCCACAGCGGATCGAAGACATAATTTGAAGTGTTTAATTTTTTGTTGTTTGTTGGCTGGTGTTTTCGGTGTCTCGGTGTCGGAAAGTGATCCCACAAGCCTTCACACTTCTTCACGGGCGCATCATCATTAGCGGTGCGTGGTGTGGTAGAAGCTGCGATCATAAATTAACCATCCGTACGCATCCTCAAAACGACGAGTTACAGAGTGAAAGAGAGCAGTGCGTTAGAGCAGAGGAAGAAGCTGCAGCTACCAAAATAAAGGTAAACAACCAAAATCTTGGTGCAATGCTGTATGTAGGATTTAATGAAAGCAGTAACCAACAACCACACAAAACATTAGTCAACTTTCACACTCTTTTC
This sequence comes from Anopheles maculipalpis, assembly GCF_943734695.1. NCBI lineage: Eukaryota > Metazoa > Arthropoda > Insecta > Diptera > Culicidae > Anopheles > Anopheles maculipalpis. Next base: position 89,766,112 of record NC_064871.1, read on the forward strand.
ACATTCATTTCATGCACAGATCGGTATGTTTTAGGTTTAAAAAATCTGTTCGCAATGAAATTTGTGATCACTCACACATCCTAGACACTAGGGGGAGATTGGGTAACGGGAAAGAGGAGGCATGGCCGAAAACTCGTATCGGTTCGATCGCTCTTTAGTTAATTGATTCTGATATTTATGCGTTCAAACTGGTTTCGAACAGACTCGAAATGGAATGGAAGAAGCTGCTGCTCTGAATTCGAATTCGTAATAATCTGGTCCGGTTGAAGGACACACTGAACGAAACTGAAATCGCCTCAGAGAGCTATAAAAGGAGACAGGAATGTAGTAAAACAAATAAGTGTAGGATAATGACAACTGTTACGACGCGTATATCTGAAGTTGGATTTTCTTGAGACAGTCGATGTTTCCTGAGGACAACCTTAGGTCAGGAAAAAAATCGATGATGTGTGCTGCACAGCTGTACGTCTTGCACACATAAAAAATGTGTCCAACAAGCATGAAAACAACGAAGAATAAAAGGGGGAGAAAAAGCATATAAATACGCAAGCCAAAGCCCGAAGGAATAGGTATTGGACAAGGTTTGAGGGCGATTGCGCAAAATCTCGTCTCGTACGGCGCACCCAGGGTTCGCGATCTGGCGTAACACTCCTCCCGGCGTTTGCAATCTGGCCGAAAGGGAAAGGGAGAATATAGTGAAGAGAAGCAAAAACAAAAAAACGACACATGAATGCTTGTGCCAAGCAAGTGCCACACATGTGTGTTCGCTTGACACACTGTCCCTGCTAAGTTTCCCTCCTCTCTAACAGCAGCTGATGAAGCTCTCCGTAGACCGATTTTTCGCTGTACTTGTAAGAACCGTTTGATGCCGGTGGTTCGATTTCGAGATGAAATATTACCGGGCCCGGAGAAGCAGGGCAGAAGTGTGAATGTGTTACACGCACTCACGCAAAGGCCGTTGCGAATGCGTGCAAACAGGTGGACATAATTGATACCTGCGCGTAGAATGCGTAGAATGACAAACGCACCTCCAAGAGATACGGGCCACTAGGTGTGTGTGTGTGTGATGATCAATTGGACATGATTACGCGGTTTGATTGGAGTTTCCGTACAGGTACGGTGGTACACATTGGGTATTTGGCAGGATGAATTTCGATTCGGTTTGTTATTTTCAATAGAGTTAGATTTTAATTCAGAACTCAGCTATTTTGAAAAAAATATTTGTTAACAATAAAATGCAGATTTTCCGAAGTTTTTTTTTACCAATTTGATGTTAGAGAAGCAAATAGGAAATTACCCTTAAGTACCTACCTACAAAATTACCACAAAATACCTTAAAAGGCAGGCAAAATCAATTTAAATAATTATAATTTTCCTCCAAGTCCTGTAACTCTAGTATTATATGCCAAAACTCGTTCTACAGTTACCACTGTGCACGGGTACGATTTAAATTAACATTACCACCCTGCTCCCTTTTTCGAATCTATTCCCATCGAGCCGATTGTCAAAGCATACTAATCATGGCGTGTTTGCCGGCAAGAGGTTCGTCGCTTATAATGCGATCACCAGATCGCAATCTTTCATCCGATCTCTTGATGCTGATTGCGGATTTATCGCTTTCGGTAGCCGCTGACAGCAAGAGATAAAGCGAGCGAGAGAGAGAAAGAGAGCCCGGGAGCATGCAATCTTAATACATGCAAATAATGGGCTTGGTGTTGCAGCGAAAGGGATGGTTTCCGTTTTGGTTTCGATTTCTGGGAGCTGGGGGGAAAAACCAAATCGATACGATCGACGCTGGATGGCGGTGGCGTGATCTCGTTGCGACTGAATGATAGGCACGGGTACCGCTTACCGCGAGCAGGTGTTTAATGATTATGGAGCCATTTTTCATGTGCCTCTGTGCAACCTCTTTTCCTTCCAGTTTTACCCCAGTTTTGATAAAGAACTTCATTTCCTTTCCATTGCGGCGTTTCGAAACCCCCGTCCTGTCAAGAAGCTTCTTGTAGGGGCCCTTTAAATAAGCACTTTTAAAACTGTTTCTCATGTGTTCGCGGGTCTTGCTGCTTCCTTGTGACATTGTCTTACCCAGTGATAAACATGAATCTCGGGGCCTTGTGACCTCGTAAGCGCAAGATGAAGATTGATGCCGGGTTATGTTGCAGTTCGCCAAAAATTTCTTTCTCTGTGCCGTGTCCCGTGTGGAAATTGGACGAAAAACAAAAAAAAAAAAACGCACTCAACCATACTTTGCATGTCCAACTTTCTTTGACCCTCCTCACGCGGGCCGGATGGATCTCATGATTCATCTTTTTTTTTGGTAACTTCTCTCACTCTCTCTCGTCTAGCGGTTGGTCGTTCTTCCGTGAAAGGTTTTATTGGTGCGTGATAGGGGTTGAACCATTACCGGACACAGAGTCAGAGAGTTAAAACGAAAACACGACCACCGAGGTACGGGAGGGAAAACGAAATTTAAAAAGAAAACCAAACGACTCCAACACATGGATACGCATTATTTTTGGCAAAAGCCAAACAGTGGAAGCTGGAGATGCAGGAACATTGTGGGCTACAGCAGCATTGGTAACAAAAAAAAAAATAAAACGGTTGTCTAAATTACGATTTCATTACCACCATTATGATATGGCCTAGTTCGGGGCATACGGCACGGTCTTTTTCAAGTGTTGTTTCTCCTTTTTGTTGCCGTTGCACTTTTGCTGTTTGACGATGTTGCAGACACTCTTCTTCTCTCGGAGGAGAAAGAGAGTTTTCCCTTCAGGCCGGCAAAACAAAGCAAACGGAAACGGTGTGGCCAGAGGTCAGATGCTGTTTATATTATCGGTATTGGGTCGGACTTTTCGGTCGATAAATTTTGAATGTTTTCGATGGATAGATGATGGGTTTGATAACGCGTTTTGAATGGTTTTGTCTTCTTCTTTTCGTATGTTAACGATGAAGTAATCAACGCGCTGGGAAATGATGGTAGCGACATTCACATCCTTCTTAAGCTTACACACACACATGTCTCTCAAAATCGCTTAACTGTTGTTCAGGGTGGTTGCATGAAGATTGATGTAAGAGGGCTTATTGGGAGTTGTTATTCAATTTGGATGTTAGGAGGTCTGAAGCCAAAGCTTAGCATTAGGAGCAGCCATCAGTAATTTCAATATTTTTTAATGCACTTTATGAAAAGCAGTGTCTATTGGAAGTCTGATGTATAAGGAACACTATACGTTATCGGACCACTTTGAATGAAACGATTGTCAACGTAGTTGGATTACACAGTTTGCAAGTATTTTGTTGAAAGCAGAGCCAACTAATACTTCAACTGTCAGCTGTTAATTTTTCATAGCCCTACCACATCTGTTGAATTTGATTAAATTTTGTAGGAATTTTTAGGAGAATTGTTTAAAAAAACCCATAATAGAAAACAGAAGAAAATCCAAGCAAATCTACCACGAAACAATCCGCTAGAAGTCATTCCCCCCTATTTCAGACGAAAGTCTTCCTATCTATTAAGGTGTCCAGCAGCGAAACAACGAACCTGGCATTGCTTCAACCGGAACAAAAGAATACAACACATTCTGTTCCACCCGAGTTGCTTTTTCCACCTCACTTTATTGAACCATCAAACCGTAGCGTTCCCGCAAACACTGCAGCCAGTTCATGTGTGTACGGTTCTGCATATCATTTTGGAGGTTCCTTCCATTAACGCGCCGTCTAGCTTCCTATCAGCCCTCTCCAGACAGGGGGAAAACCAGCGCGTATTCCCGTTAAACGCTCGGCAGCCCACCTGTGAGCGTCCAGAATTTCCGGGCTCGCGAATAATAATAAGAGATAGCGAGGGGAAGTTTTCGGGAAGCCACAACCAGTTGTGTTTTGTTGATAAAGTCACAACACATGAATACTGCATGGACCAGAATACGACAGACATCCGTCGCTTGTTGCTGAAGAACGGCAGACAAAAAATGGCATCAAAAATATGCACACGAAAAATCCTAGACCTCGATGATTCGCCTTATTCGTGTTTCACCCTTTTCCTTGGAAATCCTCCAGCCAGCGCCATCTACTAGTCAGTTGCGAAATTCTGCGGAATTGGGCGTTTATTGTCTAGGCGTCTCACGCGCGTACAGCAACGCCTTCGCAGCACAGACTGCGCTGCACACGCCTTGTGTATCGTTCGAACGCTTCGAGGATTAATAATTGTGATTTATGAAGGTGCAAAACTGCAGCGAGAGGACTAACTCTTTGTGTCTCGGTTCGTGGTTGTGTAAGGCAGCGGCGGCGATGGCGGCCGAGAGTCATGTGACAGGGCGTCATGAAATCTGTGTGAACTGAGGCGGGTCTTATACACTGGCTTGATTAATGCAGTAGCGTTTGGGTTCGGTACACTTCGGCATCTCGGCTGGATTGTGTCGCCGGAATGGGTTGACATTATGCGGCACCCATTTTTAATCGAAGCATGGGTACATTGCCATGCATTTACGCTGAAGGGCACTGTTGCAGGGTGCTCTGGATAATTGCAGCTAATTCAATGTTTTATTGCTCTAAATGAATTAATTACATGGTGGGATATGTAGCATAGATTGAAGGGAACTGGTGTATTAGATAAAAACGTTGTTAAATGTAGTCTAAGGTAAAATATGAAGCAAACTTTGGAATCGTTACCTTGAAGTTATTTTAAGTACATGGCCTGAGTGCAAACATACATAATCGAGGAAAATTTCAAGTAGTCTAAAAATACTTCAATTTATAAAACACTTTGTTCAAGAGACTTGTTTCTCAAACCAGGCAGATATACAATCTTCACAACGGGAAAAGACATCCAACAGTAGAGGGTTGCTTTCTTCCCGAACTGGTTTTGTGAAAAGGTGCATATCAGACATCTTGCAAACGACTCACATTACCCGGACATATTGCTTAATTGATGTCGATTGACATATCAGTAATGAGTTATGAACCTTTTACCCTGCTGTTGATATGCGATTCGGACCTTGTCTCTTGTGCCGCCCTATGAAACAGATAGCCAAGACCCTCAAACCAGGCAATTAGGCCCGTTAGACATATCAGACCACCAGGGTCCTCCCCTCGGCTTAGCTGCCGACAGGTTTGAGGAACAGCCTAATGAGCGTCCACGATGTCTATGGGCAATCGTCAGCAGCTGTGTTTGATTGGACGACAGGAGGTCACATTCCTGGTAACTAGTTTTGGGGTCTGTCGAAGAACACTTGTCGTGTAATTGCACCGGTACCGCTTCAGCTACGAACATGTGACCTCATGCTGGAGCCCGTTTAAGCTAACCGCATGCGCTGGACAGTAAACAATTTCTTGGCACTCGGTGTACAAAATGGTAGTTCACCAAAATGTGTCCCAAGATAGAAAGAGAAAGAGGGGTTGTTTCTTCGCAACCGAAGTCACCGAAGCGCGACCTGGGTTTGTGAAAGAGCGTTTCCCTTGGCTAATTCGGAGTAGGATGAGGTGAATGTTGTTTTTTTTTGTGGTTTACTTTCGTCCACTTGCGAAGATCGTTAGCCCCTGATAGGGAATCCTCACGTACGATGAGATACAATGAACAGTACGCTCACACACACACACACCCTTTTCTTCGCGTTGAACCGATTTGATTCGGAGTCCAGCGAGAAATATAAAATCAGCGGAACGAAGGTACCACTGGAGTGGTTGTTGGTGCGTGATCAGTGAGCAGAAAATAAAAGCAAAACTATGTTTGGGGAGCAACGGTAGTGATCCGCGGGTTAGTGCTGGTGGAAAGAAATGTTTCGCAATGTGATTTCTTTCTTGAAGAATTTTTAAAACGAACTATTCGTCTCTGACGTTGGGTTAACAGTGTTTCCTCCTCCGATTACATAAATACATTTTAAAATTAGCAAACGGGAACGAACTTGACTTGTTGGCGAGATAGTGGCCCAAAAGCCTAATTAGAATCGATGAATAAATAATCGACAAATGTGTGAAGCAAACAGCTGGGAGTCATACTGAAGCTAATCCGCTTCTTCGGTGCGTTTAGCATGGCGATAACATCTGGGATATATGAATATGTATTACATCGTTTAAGCTGAGGAGCTGGAGAAACATACACGAACCGTATGAACTGGACTCGCGATAGCTTCTAAGCAGGATTAGTCATTTCATCATTCATCAGTTTTTTTCCTTCTTTCGTTACTCAACACAAGGAAGTTTAACGGCTTAAGACAACAACCTCCCCGATTCGGGAAGGGTGGATGTGTTCTCATTAGTTTTGGTCTGATGATTTCGTACGTTATGCGATGGGCTCGGGAGCTAAGGCTTGCGTTGGATAATACAAAGAAAATTAACAGGTTCGTTCACTATCCTGGCCGAGTTACAGCCTAGATCAAGTCAGTTAAGTTTGGCTTAGAAGCCAAAACAGATGTACCTTTCACTGTTTGTATATTAGTGATCCTTCAAGCGAATCTTCAAGCTCCGACACACCGTTTGTACACCCTTTTCTATTTGTACTTCTGTTTGATTTCCTCTTGTGGTGCTTTGTCATAAATGCTGGAAGATTTTACAAATGAATTCAATGCTCGTATGTCAACAAGTTGCCGTTAAACTGCTTTTGATGATCGCTTGCTTTGGGTGCTTTTTTGTGTGATTAATTTCGTCGTTTGCTTTAATTTGTTGTTTTACTCGTTTTCTCATCGCTTTTGCTTTACTTTGCCATGAGTAGTCCTCATTACCATTTAGTTCAAAATGTGTGCATTAAGCTCAACAGGCCGCGCGCATGGCGTTCTGTTTGCCATACCGTCGGCAATGGCAAAATCGGATTTGATGGTTGAATTTTATTTATCCATTTAGTTTTGCAATACGCACTTCCCGACCGGCCTACCGCTTGTCTTTCCGATGTTCCGAAAAAGCTCTCGGGTGTAACGAAGTGAATTTAGTTTGCTCATATGGAACGCGCGCGCGCGCGTATCGGTCAAAACGTCTAGCAAAAACAAAAAAGAAGGTAAAATAAAATCTATTAGCAAGCTTTGGCTCAAATCAAAGAGAACGAAACACACAAAAAACGAGATAAAAATAGGAGAAAACAATCTTGAAAAGCATCTGCGCGGCATCACGCAACCTGTACGGACAAGGTTACCTCCGTCAGTCGGGGTTGGCCGCCAGTGCCTCGCTCGGATCTCTGTCTGCGTTCGTATGGGCAAATAGACGATCTACCGAGCGGTGGCGGTGATTAGCGTTGCGTTTAGGTTTGACTTGAAGTTATCGACCGTTTAGCAGCATTAACAGCAGCGGTAACAGATAGCTGGCGGCTAACAAATTGCCACCGTACGTACTATTCACCTGTTGTGAGAGCAGCATGCTTTTAAAGAAACATCGATTTGGTACAAATCGTTCAACACTCATTACACCCAGCTCGACTTGTGCCCGTCCTTGAGCCGGTTGGTTTACAGGATACCGAAATGTTTCAATCTTGCGTGCGTTTTCAATGTCTAAGCGCCAACCTAAAACCATTCCCCTTCTACGCCGCTCGTGAGGTCATTGTCGGGCTGCCGAAAATCCGAATGCCGAATTAGAGTGTCAATCCAGCGACCGTAATCTTTCAGCTTGAAGCTGTCAAAATCACGCTTCGACTACTTCTCGTGGAGGATCTCGTTTGCAGGGGAAGGGAGAACTGTATTCAAATTTCAAGGACCACCTGGTGTTGGATAGTGGTGATTGTAGAAAGAGCACAGCATACATCGGATGAAGGATACATGAGCACACTCGAACATGTAAATGCGAAGGAGAATTGGTTATGGTGCCACCAATGACTCGGTGTTCTGATGTCTAAGAAAAGAAGAAAAAGGAGGTGTGGGTAGAATTTTGGAGATTTTTGTGTGTATATGTGTCTTTATTAAATTACTTTCAATATCTGCTGTTGGCTATGAAGGTTGTAATGTGAGTGCATACAAAACCAAAGATAGACTAATTGATCCGATTCAACGAAACACCATCAGTCCTTATAGGATTTCATTGAAGCACAGACACTCGTCCATACGGTACAAAAAACCTAAATAGAACTCATTTGATAGGGATAAGGAACCATTAAAAAAACGAGATTTGTGATTGGGAGGTTTTTTGATATTTTGTAAGTCACACTTTAATTTTAATTTGCTGTACATATTTCGGGAAACCTCAGTTAATATATTTCGTAGAGCTACAAGTCCTGGTGTTATTTTTATTGAGGTTGGAACCTCTGCCTGGGGACCCTCTGGGACCTTTGACGCACCATTCTTTACATGGTAGGACTGGGGTTCGAATCACGTCTGGGCCATTCTCCGTCGTAAGTACTACGTGCTTATTATCAGCAAGTCTAGTAAGTCGGCGTGACCTAACTAGTCATTAAGCCAAGAAGGAACGGAAGAATTGTGATCTTTGGTTATCTACATATTCTTGGGATTTCTAGTATCATTAAATGCCAGCTCAGAAATATCATTCATACCTTAACCGAACTTTCAATACATTTTCGGTCTCTCAAGCTTCCGTTACAGCTATTCTACTTGAATGGAACGTACCCAGATCTTGTATTATGAGTTACTTCCTCGGATTTTTTTGTTGCATAGTGATTTATGATGGACATTGGCGATCCATCGCAAACTTTAAACCAAACAAACACAAACTTCATTGCTTTCATAACGAGGTTTGTATTATGAGCTGTGAGCTATAAAATAAAATTCTTTATGTCTACGATCAATTTTTAAGATTTTTTCCCACTTTATCCGGAAGATTATGTCTTTCAAATCGTTATTTTACGCAAATCTGCAGCATGGCCAGATATCCGTCAATTCAGCTGTTCATTCAGTGGCGACGAACGACAGGAAGCAACAGTTAACAGACGGAAAGGAAATTGCTAAACATTGCCACTTCCTGGCTGCAGGCCGGTGACAACATGCATTCGCACCGTTCCAGTGAAACCATTGCAACGCTATGCATCACACACACACAGACAGAGTCGCACGCGGTGCGTTTATTCGCTTGACACAGCTTGAATGGGATTTTCATACCAATAAACTTGCAAGGTTGCCTAGTGTGTTCAACGATTCTTCCTGCGAACAAGAGCCATATGGTGATCGTGCTGTTTGCGTACTTTAAAAAAAATGAAGCAAGCAATCACAGAAACCCTTCAGCGTACATGCTCAAGCAACTTTGTGTGTGCCGCTGTGTTATGGGTGGGCGTTCGCGGGGAGCTGGCGAAGAACAAGCATGTGGCGAGGACCTGATGACAATCAATCAATTTGCTTTTGATCGGTAACGGCGTGCGCATACTTATCAGCCCGAAAAAGGGCCCGGCGTTTGGTGCCACGGTGCACGGGCAGGAAATTGGTGTCTGCAGCTCCCGTAGGTGCGCTGGGCTAAACTGGAAAGCACGCGAAGCATCTCCAACTGCTCGGAGGGCGCATCTTCCATTCTTTATCGTACCTGTAGAAAATTCCTTTCGCCAACTGCCCAGCTCCCGGCTGCTTCAAATGTATCCCGAAGTGTGTGCGTTTAAAGTTCGTAAAATATGAACGGCCCACTAGGAGGCGGCGAACGAACGGTCGGCTAATGGTCGGCTGGAAGCAATATGGATGGTCGTGGGGATGAGGGACGCATCGGGACACAGCGTGGACTTCGCTAGTGCAGACATCATCCATCGCTCGTTTGGCCGGTGTGGCAGGAGTTACGAAGAAAAATAGCATGTTCTTTGGTGTGATGCGTGTTCTACCGTTTGCCCTGGTACCAGGGTGGCAATAACGAAATCACATCACGATTTTTGGCCTGCTGAGTTCAGTGTGAATTTCTCATGCTACCGTACCGAAAAAAAAAGCACAAACAAAACCAACATGTTCGCGAGGTGAGTTCCTCGTTTGTGTGTGTGCTTCGGCTGCTTCTCTTATTTACTGTCACCCGTGGATCAACCGGAACGTGAAACAATGTTGGGTGAAGCGAACAGTACTGTGTGAGGCAAGGCTTTAAAGCTTTGCCAGAACATGTTCCTTCGGAGTTTCTTTTCCGTGGAGACTGCAATGCGATCGTTCGTTCGTTCAGCTAGAAGGTTACTGTTTTTATGAGTCATTAATGTTTTGCAAAATGGCATAGCGGGTTTGGGGTTTGTTTTTTGTTTTTTAAATTGCCGCACAGTAATTTTACAGATTTACTGTTGCCTAACGAGAAAGGTGTGATGTGAATATGAGCATGAGATTTTCCCGTGGAGAGCTCGCGACGCTTAAAAGTGGCTTCAGTGTCGCCTTCTCCTTAGCTCTCGTTATTGGTGCTAAAGAAGTTCAATTCTTGATGACGTCGAATGTCTTTTATCTCTTTTCAATCATTTTTATCGAAATAACTATGATTTTCACCTTCCAGCTAGTGGTGCATTGCACAATTCAAATAGATGTTTTGAATATTATCCTGATAATTGTAGACTGTAGAATGTAGTTTAAGGCTCGCATCTACATCTCATCTTACTTCACCGCGATACACATGTACAATGTGATTTTTCTTTTCGTTCTGTTTCCACAACCCTTCGCAATGCGTCATATTCTCTATTCCCCTTCAATTGTGCTCCAAAGTCAAGTCTTCTCCAAAGGTCGTCCCCATCAAAACAACGGTCCTTTAATAAGGTAATTGAATGCGGCTCGAAGTTCCAATTATTCACCCAACCGCGGCAAAATATCATTTAACCCGCCTGCTCGGCGGTTGGTACTGGCGCCAATCATCCATTCCGTTCGCTTTTTGATCTTTTCGCATCCGAAGCATGCCAAGGTACGATGCGTTTGGAAGGCGTCACAGGCGGGAAAGGTCTTCTTGGAAAGAAAACCAAAAAAAAAAGAATTAACGTGGAATATTTTGATTTGCAACGTTTTGCAAAACCAAAGCCTACAACAGCATTCAGGTGGTTAGGGTTTCGTTGTTTGGTTACTGATGACGATGAGTGGAGGCGCGCTCAAAACACTAACGAATCCCTTATACGAAATGGTTTGATCGATCGTTTTTCAACCCCCTCCTTTGGTTGGTAATGCTAGACGAGCTTTGACAGCAACCGACCGGGGTAAGTGTTTCACGATCTCTTCAGCAGCCACGTGGCCCGAGGACTTTTCAATAAAGACCGACCGGTTGTGTCTGTATGTGGTTTTGCAAAAGGCGCGGACAAGATCGATTGAGTAGATCACGCGCCAACCCCGAAGGTGGAGAATGTTAGGAAAAAAAAGAGAGAGACAAGTTCACAAGTCATATCTTGCCAGCCGTATGGCTTTAGGTGGATTGTCTTTAGAAACTCATAAAGAGGCAAAGGAGGCTGCTGGGTTGAGGTTGTGAGTGCGTCTCGTAGAATCATAATTAGTATTCATATATTCAAATTGAACGCTAAGCGATATGGCTATCGGTGGTCGTAGTACCGCCACACCATCGTTGGGTCCGTGACATAATTAAGACACCTTCACCGTTCGGGGTGTTCCCGGGGAGAGACCTTTCGGAGAGCCATGAATCGCAATCTATTGTGTGTGGATGCGGAGTTTGGGGCTTGAAGATCAGCGTACCATTTCCCGTCGCTCGATCGATTGAATCGACACTGGTGATGACTCTTCGGAACGAGGTCGGTAGGCGTCAAGTATGTACACACACGCACACCACACTTGTCGAAGAGGAGGATCTAGCACGTCCGAGGTGATGATGGCAGGGTTAACAACGAAATACACACGCATATGTGAAAGAAGACACGCTGGTAGCAAACGGTATCCGAAGAGCCCGTGTTTGAAGTGTCTGACCCGCTTGCTGGAGTACACGCATCCCATAGCTACGTCAACCCCATGTACAATGGCCGTTGTAACCTCGAGTGGTACCCGGCCGACTGTACCAGCAATTAAATTGCTTGGGAACTGCTCCCTTTTTTTTGAGTACCGTGTTTTCCCGGTTCAGCATCAGCACATGTGCGGGGAGTCGTGGTTTGCAAAGAGCGAAAAAGAGCGTTCGTTCTATAGTGTCGTACAAAAGTCGTGACCGACTGGTCCTCGGCGTTCTCGCGGATGTAGACCACTTGCCAGCCTGGGTTGGCATTCAAATGAATATGATACACTATTCTTGTGGTTCGAACGAGTGAAGGACGTAGGGCAGGAAGAACTCCCGTACAGAAATCGAGCTAATGCACGCTGTTTGGAAAAGAACAGTTTCCACGGATGTAATGTATATCTCACCTGCTTGGAGGGATGTATGATCGTCAAGATTATTCCAATTACCGGATCAGGTGTACCGACATCTTATATGCTGTAGGGCTCGCGGGGCCCTGTTTCTATGTTTATATGCAATTGAGCAATTCTAATGGAGGAATGTGGTACAGGAAAAAAAAAAACAATCTTTTCCATTAGCGTGAAGTATGGATGTCTAATTGTGTTTTAATGACCTTTCGTCAGGAGTCAAAACTGGGAAGGCCATTTTTCTAAGAATAATCGGTGTGGAGATTTAGATGTGTATATATTTCTTTACTTTTTCTGTTCAAGTTGCTCACCTGACGATCTCACGAGTCTTGGGATACAAGTTATTTGTTGTCAAGGTTTTAGTTCTGAATTTTGCTCGCACTTCAACACACACACAAGACTTGGTTCCATGTTTCCATTTGTCAAGGCATTGCAACGAAAATTAGTTGTCTATACTTTCGTGGCGTGACATTTTCCGTAGGTCCGCTGATCCAATTGGAGATCATCAAAGTGAATGTCTAAGGCCTCAAAATGTTTAAAAAAAAACGCATTTAACGTGCACAAACACACACTCTCGATTACTTCAGGTGGTACGCCCTAGAGTTAGGGGAGCATTTCAATTTTCGGGAGGTCTTATCTTGCCGCCTCGGAAGCAGTTAATAATATCGCGTCCCGCTTCGCACGGCAAATTACAATCAACGCACGCAACATAATTTCCGCTGACGCAAACGTTTGTCTCGTCGAGCGAGCAACGAACCGAATTCACCACAACAAGGGAAAGGTTACGAAGGGGAACTCGGCCATCGAAACATCGTACGAGGTGAAAGAATCGATTTCCTGCGATCGATTGCAGAAGCAAATGCGTTTTTTCTTCTTGTGCTGCTGTTGCTGGTTGGTGCTACTTTAAGGGGTGATCAGCGTGGCGTTGTGTGTCTGTCTGACCTGCTTAAATGTGGACCTTAGGTGCACCTGTTGCGTAAGCGGTCCCATTGGGTAATCTTCGCATTCGGAGGACTTGAACCTGGCCAATTATCATCACGTTAAGTTCTGTTTGAGGATCTCCTGCTTTTTTTTTTTTCAACAGACGGAAACCTCGTGTTTTGCAAATCGAAAACAGATATTCCTTGAAAGTTTTGTTTTTTTTTTGTTGTTGTACCGGCGCAGGCTCTATAATCTACAGGAACTGGTTGTAGAAATTGATCAATTTGTCTTATTTCATGTTTTAACATACGTGTGCTTACTTTTTTCTCTCACTACTCTTCTTCCAGCACAAAAACATACCAAACGGATGCGGATGATTTGATCGAGCACGGATCATGCTGATCGCCGGGTGGTCGTTGCAGTCCATCGCTTAATCATGAACGGTAGCAGTGGTAGCGGTTCCGTTGCAGTTGTGGACCACCATCCAAAGGTTCTTGCTGGTACGGGTGGGCCACGGCATCATACTGCGGCGATTGCTTCTTCTTCGGCAGTGACCTGGACGACACACAGTGCGCACAAGTCAGCTAGTCGACCGTCGCCCATTGGGCAGGCTAGTTTACCGCGCAGATTGAAGCAAGATGCATTTGAAGCTGAACGAAATGCGAGCGAAGATGAAGATGATGGTGGTTCGGTGCAGAGTGATGGCAACGAGTCTTCGTCTGGGACGGTGAGTGACTTCTCGGTTGATGAGATACCGGTGTGGATTAAGGGTGAGCAACGATGGATATCAGGCGTTTCGGATGATACTACGTGTGGAGATTTGATCGAGGTGTTGATACAGCAGGAGCAGGGTGCTGGAATTCCTGCGCCGGATTTGAAGGACTACTGTATTACGGAGAGGTGGAGGCAAGTGGAGCAGGTGTTGGATAATGGGACGAAAATCTGGCAGATCTGGACGGCGTGGGGGAAAGCGCAACCTGAGGTAAGAGAATCTCAAATGAATTGGTTTTTGTTCTGATCGATTTCTGTTTAAGGAAACAAATTTCTTTTTCCTTTTTTAGACTTTAGTTTTAGCCTTTTGTGTATCGTTTATTACGCGTTACTATATCGACTATGTCGACTAATGCCCAAACTCCCACAATGTCAGTCAGCTTTCTCAATTCGCAGTTTGGTATTGTTGTTAATGTATTTCTTAAGTGGTTTTGACCTTAGTTAATGATGAAACGATGTAATTAACTATGTAAATGGTTATTTAATTAAAGATGGCTCTTCATTGCTAGTCATCAATATCTAAACTATCGTTCACACAACTGTGTAGTAAACATCGACATGATCATAAAGCTTACATTCTACTACTTACTAGCAGTTGTATACTACACAGTACAGACCACTCTCCTATGAAGCAATACTGCAGTAGATATAAAGCGTGTTTCATATGAGCCATAAATGGAAGTTGAAAGGCTGCTTAGGAATCAATGCTCAGTGATATTGATCGGCAACAAGCAAAAGATCGTTTAGTGTGTCGAAGAGAAGAAGAAAAAAGCGAAATCCGTAATGTAAACCAATTTATTGACAAGCTGCTCCATTAGATGAACACCTCAAGGCTAGCCGTGGAGCCGACATTCACGTTAGCAAATCGACTTACAAATCGCCACCCCTAATCGCCAATACTAATGCGCTCACCATTTTTTTTTTCTTACGTATTTTATTTTTATCGCCGCAGGTGAAATTTATTCTTCGCCGTGTCGACGGCTCCCATGGTCCACTCGGATCGGGATCGGGAGGCACAGCTGCCACCGGTGGCGGAACACACGGCACGGTGGAGCGCGATCGTGACAGCGGTCGAGGAAGTCCTACGGGCAGCATCAACAGTGCAATAGTGCGTCGCAAGCGGCACCGGGCACAGAAGTCGACCTTCGCCTGGATGACGCACGGCCAGACCATTCATCCAAAGTCGTCCAAAACGTCGATCGAACGGTTGATGAAGTTGATCCTCGAGCAGGGTGACATCATACAGCAGCAGCTGTCAAAGTTGCGGTGAGTAGGGACAACATTACACCCTGATGGTGGTTTTAAGGATGATTTATGTTGAACTGAATGGTACCATGTTTACTATTTGCAGCGATCGCGAGATGCAGATCAACATGATCGAGGAGGAACGGCATCGATTGCGTGAGCGTGAGCACGGTAAAAACTATCTCCTGGAGACGTACCTGAAGGGATTGACGGAGGCAATCGAGACGGATCCGAATGCGATCGACAGTGGTATTACTTCCGAGGCAACAACGACTGCTTCGCCGGAGATGGACTTTGCTCCGGAGCACGACTCGGACAACAATGCTTCGGCGAATGGAGAAGCATCGGTAAAGGAGCAGATTAAGCTATTGGAGAAGATTGTCTCACTGAACAAACAGATTCAGCGTGAGGAAGAATCTGCGGTTAAGCTGTTCCAGAGGGTTCGACACTACCAGCTGGAAGATCCTCCAGATGAAGCAAAGACACAGCTTGAAGAGGCACTGGCAAAGGTGAACACCTCCATCGACCAGGACACTCACGAGTTGCAGATGCTTGATGAGAGTCTTCGTCAGTCGGATGTGATGTTGCGGGAGAAGAACGATCTGCTTCGAAGTCTCACGGAAGAGCTAAACCACCAGGATGCGGTGGTGGATGCCAAAGTCATTATGGACTTTTCTCAACCTACTCCAGTTATGCGGCTTGACCGTGGTCAGGGTGAGGTTCAGGATAGTCATCAGCAAGTAGCTATGTCTCATGCATCTCATCCACCGTATCCACCGATGACATTTGCACCAGGAAAACCTCTCCACAGCTATTCACTATATCCGATCGCCGAAATCCCTCCGAAACCGGTCCCCGTGCCGGTAGGGCCAGGAGAGCCGGCAAAGATCGTTATAGCTAGCAACACTCTGCCCAGAAACTTCCAACGTCCAACGCTGGTAGCGCCAAGTGGATTACCCGGACTAACGGTACCTTCGGATGCAATTTCCGTGCATCAAATCAACAAGTTCATCCAGTGCAGCAATAATCTGGGCACGAACTGCAATACCAACATCGACGACAAGGTGTGCCCGAAGCAGTTGTTCCATTCGGCCGTATCATCGGTAGAGTGTCAAAGCTCCGTGAAAGCGTTGACGGAGGACTTTGCCAACATGGGAACGCTCGTGTAACGAGAGCAGGAAAAAAACATAATTCAAACAACTTTCGCAACCAAATCAAACGAAACCGAAGAATTAGCATCGCGTTGTAGATAGAGCAAGAAGATTAGTTGAAGTAGAAAGCAAAGACACATTACATAGTCGCGAATTAATCGTCCAACAATCCGTACCAATTAAGAAGCAAAATGTAGCAGAGTAGAACGATATTTTTTCCACCCTATTCCTTTAAATTCTGTCCACCATTTACGGCGTGGTGTTGTTGAAGTGTGTGGAAGGTAGTGCATGTTTTGTGTGCGTATGTATCGCTGGGTTTTGTTCGCTCCTACCGCCCAGAACAGGCGTCAGAACCGTAGGCGCTTGCTGGCTAGTCAAATGGTAAGATTTCAAAGCATTTTTTTGTTTGTTTGTTTGTTTCATTGTTTCCCCCGATAAAATAAAGCGCAAGTAGTGTTGATCGCGAAATGATGCATTAATATAAAAGAAAGCTTAGTAAAATATTGAACTAGATAGCATAATGGTGGGCAAAACTTCTGGAATCGTTGCAATTTGAATCCTCAAGCACTTTAGAAGTGTGATGCAAACGGATAGGGTAATTGATGTCTTCTACCACATCAATTACTGGCGAAAAACTTAACCAAAAAGCAAAAAAAAAAAAACAACAGCACGTTCAATACCATATTTATACAAATTTACCTTCACGAGGAATGGCTTGTTTGATAGAAATAAAAGTTATTGAATAAAACACGTATTATTTACCTAAGAAAGTGATTTCTATTGAGCAATTCACCGAAGCTAACCGACGAGCCCTGTGATGAACTGCGCAGTGCCTACATTTGGGCGCACACTATGCACAAGGGGCAAACTGAGCGCACTGAGTGCTAACGACGATTTCAATTTTGTTGACGGATGAAAGCAGAGCGTACTTCAACCTTCGATTGATATTCGAAAAACGATTTAATTTTCAGCTTTCTAACCGATTTTCCACTGAAAATCCGTGAAAATAAAGCAAAACCCCATGCATTTGTCATGTAAATCACACCAGCGCTAGACGGTGAAAACTTTCCCGAATGCGCGTCTTGCACAGAATCTTAAAACAAAAATCGTTTAAATCGTGGAAAACTGTAAATAAAAGCTTGCTTTGCTCTCGCAAGAAGTGAACGAAGGGGTTCACCAGCGGATCCAGTAGTTGATCCGGAAGCCGTAATCACAATCCCTTCAGCATGGGTGGCATGTAAACTTTCACCGTTTGCACACCGCGAGCAGTCGAGGCTGAAGAAGATGTTGCTCACAGACGATTGTGCTATGCGAATGGTGAAACTCTTCAGCCGGGCAATAGACATAAAAGACACATCAGTGCAGTGATCCAACCCGGCGCCGGCTTCAATGTTTCGACAATTCTTTTCCGCGCTCAAGAGATGAAATAAAAGTTGAGAAAAATGCCGCAAAAGTACGTGATTAGCATTGACGATTGTGTCGATGGGATGTGATTCTTTTCACCATGGGTGGGGGTGGGATGGTAAGCTTTTTTCCAAGCTGCACGAGCAGCCGAATGCATTGAAAATCCTTCCCGAGTCGCATTAGTGAAGTGACAGTGGGAGTAAGAGGTTTTTGGGGCAAAACAGTGACGAAACGAGTTTCAATCGCAAGGGTACGAAAGCAAAACGGAAAATCCTACAACCGTTTGGAGCACATCCCAACCAAACAAGCTGCAAGAATGCAAAGAGTGTAGAGGGGTTTGGGGAATGGGCCAACGGGTTGGATTTGTTTTTTCCTTTTCTATTGCTGTGTCGTCTGCTGTCAAACGAACGAGCATTTGGAGCATTTTTCGTAAGTATTTTGTGGTTGATTGTGTGTGCTGATTTTCTTTTTCTTTGCTTTGTTTCATTCGAAACTGAAAAGATGGGCTGCTCATCAAGTTTCATTGAATGAACCCTTTTTCGGGAAACGGATTAGGGAGTAAGGCTTTGTGAGAAAGTTGTGCCAAGAGTTTTGTTTGATCGATCGTTAAAGCTCGTTTTGAGGATAGGAAAATTATCTTTTATGGATCTTTTATACGTTTCAAGGATTTCAATGGAAAAAAACATCACTTTAATGTGTTTTTGTATCGATTTTAAAACGAAACAATCGGCTCAATTGATCATTAAAAAGGTTTCACATTATACAGATTGCATACATTTAGGCGGGATTGGTATTTTCCTTTCAATTAAATCACTGTTTTGAATGTAATTCTAAGTTTAAAGCTTTATCATCCCTAATCAACAGAATGAAGTCTGGTCTTTTAAGTTAACATTGTATTCAAATATCCCTTCCAGCTTACCTATGCCCTCCAAGGACAGTCATATCAATCACCATAATGAATAAGTATTTGGCAAATGTTTTATGTAAAATTATGCAATTAAAACGCTTTCCACCGTTTCCGAGCTTGCATTAGCATCTATTGAACCATCACAACGTCAGCAGACTGTAAAATTGCATACCTTTTTTTATTGTAAAACGGGAAACATAAATCCCAGCCCCCCAAGGTACTCGGTGAACCCAAGCCAAAATGCAAAATGTATGGTGCGGGAACCATTCCTGGCCGCTGTACTAAATATTAATTTATATTTCACTTCAATTCAACTGTCGTTGCTTCTTAAGCGGATTAAAAATTTTGATCTGATTGGCTTCTTGGGCTCAACCCGCCCCTCACCGCTCCACTTTTGGTGCATACGAAATTGGCATCAGTGTACCACTCCCATCAACAAATGGACATCACCCGAATGAGATTGTTCCCGTATCGAGGTGCTTCCCAAAAGCGAACCGAATCCTTGTAGAGGTCGTCTAACCGATTACGGTAGGGTCGAACGAGAAGCAAAACTCGACAAAATCGTGAAAACTTTCTAGTCTGGCGCCATTTTTTTTGCGGCACAATTGTGAACCATCATCCATTCATGTATTTTTCTTCTTCCTACCACAGAACAAATGGTTAGGTTCCCGATCGTATCTAACGGGTCAGCATTTCAGCGGCGCTTTTATCACACTCGGTTCGGGCTGCCGGCTGGCGAAAACCCGAACGCGCCAACACTCCGTTGATTATGAATGCAAATCTAAATTAATAACATTTATCTCGTTCACATTTTCCATCTATTAAACGTTGTTCTATCATGCGGGTTTTGCGTGGTGCAACTACGGTCACAGAAATTGCCCACACACACACACACACATACATTCACCCAACTCGCGCGTACAACTGTTTTGGATAAAAAGGGTTTGCTAGCACGCGTTTTTGTTGCTTTTTCTGCTTTGTTGCCAGTTAGCTCTGGTTGCCCATTTTGCTGCCCAACAGCAACGGCAACCCTCTCACCTAGGAAGAAAATGGAAAACGATGTACCGATTCTACCGGGTGGCAATGTATGCATGTTATGGGTGTTGAATAAATTATCATTCGACGCTGGCAGTGTTGCCAGCAGCAAAGATGAGCGTCCGGGAGGGTTTGGAGTGTATCTCCTGCCGTGAGGGATGACTAGAGTCGTAGCTTCGAAGCGAAGGGGTGCTCGGGAATCTGGAAATGTTTTTGGGCTGTTGAACAATTCGCCTTCCTTTGTCCGCCCGATGTTGTCCGCCTGCTCAGCAAACATTGGCAACACGGCCGCAGGCAAGCAATTTTCCCACCTCTAGGAGCTGATATCCTTCGGTATGTGTGTGTGTGTGTGAGTTTTATGTTGCTTTCCTTTCTGCTACGAGCACAATTGTGATGAGTGAGAGACGGACAAAGGGAGTGAACAGGCGCTCCATCGAGCCCGGGCGCCAGGGTTTTGACGTTTATGTATGAGATTAACATTAATTTGCGCCTGCAAAATTTGTTTTAAATAATGAATTCCGAACTCTCTGCGTCCACGCAGCGCAACACGGCCGCGATCCGTGATGATGGATTTGGAAAATTTTATATCAAACGAATCCCCAATCGCCCCGTTTCGAAAAGCGGGATTGGGTGTGAATCCGATATGAGTTATGATGATGATGATGTATGTGGGCAATGTTCGATGTTTTTTTTTTGTTTTTATGTGCAGCATTTCGCTTGTTCGACAACTGCGTTTTTTTTGTGTGTGTTTTCAAATCGTTTTTCTTTTGCTTGCTGTACTTACTTTTACCCAATCGGTGTTATGGTTTATTTTTTCCCGCGTCGGGTTTGGCCTAGTAGTGAGGAAAGAACATTTTTATTTGATTGTTTTGAGGTTTGATAATGTTTTTCAAATCCTGTACTTTTTTATTTTGGCTCTCCCCCCCCTTCAGTTGCAAAGCAAACATTTCAATCCGTTCGTGGTGGAGCTCAGTTCGTTTTGGTTATGGTTGAATGGGTTGGCTGTGCTTTGCTGCGCTGAGCCGGGCCGGGATTGTATTGCATTGTTCGACAAACACAAACTGTTGTCAGAAGAGGTCAACTGGTGATGTTGCTGGCGGTGGCGAAAAGGACACCGGTGGGACGGTGGAGTGAAGTTTGAAATTATGCACACATCGAAAATATGATGACGTTGCTGCCGGTGGCCAGCGTTGGCAGATTTGAACGATGTTCCGGGAGGAAAACAACAAACATTAGCGATTTAATTTCCTATCTAGCTGGTTGCGGCTGGATTTTTGATCGTGGTGATGAGGGAACATGTGTAATGGGTGATGGGTTTGCGGTTCCCAGAATGAATTATTAAATTTCTACTACCGTGGGAAAATGAAACTTTCCAACAAAGAGCTGGCGGTGGTGTTCTCATGTTTGAGAATTTTATTTGGTGTAGAGTGTTTAGAAAATTAAATGCTTTGAGTTGAGCTTCGAGTTTTAGGAACTTGCTGTTTGTTTCCCTTATTTAAATTGGATAGACAATGCAAGCTTTGAGTACGTCAAACTAAATGAAGAAATAATTGTTTGAAAAGAGGCGGAACATGTCACAGCCGGTTTTTGAAATATTTAAATTGCGTTTTTGTTGGAATGTCATTTAAGAACTTAAGTTTATCTTTTCCGAGGGTTGAATTATCATTTAAAATCATCTGATTACTCCAACTCTTATGCATTTATATCTGAAAGAAAACCTAATTTTCCTTCGATAGGTCTTTTTTTTGCAGAAGAAAACACTTCACCTTAGCCAAAACCAATGCAAGCCATAATCAATGAAACGCATCTCCGATCGATCGCGATCTGCTAGAAACCGAAATCACAAAACAAAGTGCGGGGGATTAATTGACCGTTACGGAAATCCGGTCCCGTTACGCTGCTAGACGCCGGCGATACGCTAGCGTAAAACCGTTCAGCTACCCACCGCTAAGGATCAGGCAACTTTGACAGCTTGAAATCCAGTGCCGGAAGCTCAAAAGCTTTCTCGTCCTCGACTCCAAGTAACAATACGTTTGGTGAGAGGATTACCCGATTAGTGGCCCAGTGGGAGAGTAAGGAAGGGTGGGAGGGAACACGAAGCCTTCGTTTGCGTGTCCGGACCGTGTTGTGACCGTTTGTTTAATGGCACAGTTAGTGCTCGATTCGATTGGTTTCTTATTTGATTCGTACCGTTTGATAATCGACCCTGCAGTGGGCGCTCTGGGTGGCACGGGTGGGTGACTGCCCGTCGCAAATCCGCATCAATAAATCGCACCCGCAAAGTCCTCGGAAAAGATGTCATGTCCGGCTGGAATCAGCCGAATGTCCTGTGCACCGTGCCCTTCGATTCGAAGAAGAATCGCTTCAAGCGATAAATAATCATTCGATCGTAAACGGAAGATTACTACAGGCCTGGCTGAGGTGGGTGTGGAATTTATGTTTGCCCAAAGGTTTGCGAAAGTACCGCCCGCGTCCCCGGTGTCATCTAGTTCAGGGTCTTCATAGGTCTTTAAGAAGTTTTGTGCAGAACTTTCCGAACTAAGATTATGGATTTTCCACCGAATTGACCAGAGCGCGTGTAGTTGTTTATGGGAATTGAATTGCGGGTTTTTATTTGCTGCCTTGGCACTGGGACTGCACATTGAAGGGATTACGGGAATGTATTTCTAGGACAAGACTAAACTAGATGAGGGAGAAAAACAAGCAAACCCGTTCTACCGTAAGTACGAAACCAATAAAATGCATTAAATTCGGCAAATCACTTTCATGAAGTAAGTATGAATATATCTCACGAATTCGAAACGCGTCCTGCAGGGCTTACCCGAAATCCCAACCAACTATTTATCGGATTCCGGTGGTGGTTTTATTGTTTCACTCAACCGGTCCCTGTTGCTTTTGCGGAGATGAAGTTTAGCTGCAGCTTTTTTTCCAACATTTTCTTTTTTTTTTTGGAGATTGGAAAGTGCACTCAAACGTTTTGGCAACGTGGGACGCGTCGCCGGGAGGCCCTCGGGAAATTGAGATGAAGCGCGTGCAATGCAACTTTCGCAACGTGTGTTTTTTTTTCATTCTTTCCCGGTACTCAAAAACGGTGCGATTCACGTCGAGAACACGACACGACACACACACACACTCTCACTTCCCAGTGCGTCATACGTGCCTGCAAGGATGACTCGAAGGAGTAGAAAAACTAAATCGGGGAAAGAATGAAAGAATATATATCCTATCAGAAGATTTAAAAACCCTCCAACCAGAAACGGTAAACTTTTTCATTCGTATTCTTATCAAGCGGAGCGGATTCTTGCTTCATAGGAGTCCTTTTCCTTTTTTTTTGTGTTGTGTGTATTTTCTTTCCGTTTGAAACTTACCTTGGTTCCTTCACACACGGCTCGTCTGTGAGTCGCAGGGAAAGAAAGAAAGTGCAGAAGATAAGCGATCCTGATCCAAGGTATTGCTTCTCCTGTGTGAGGTTCTGTAAGTTACTCCAGTGCTTTTACCGAACGCTACCGATGTAAAGGACACCCACTTCAAATCACACACACACAGATATACCCCAGGTTCCCGGGGTGTTGGGTACGACGGTAAGATGAAATCGGAATCAGTTTCTTTGAAAATTGTTTCTTTCCGATCTCGTACCGTGTACGACACCGTGCGACCGTCGATGCACCTTAGAAGTGCTTCTGAAAACCACCGCAAATTGGAGGGAAAAAGTGGCAAAAGGATTTCTATCCAGCACCGTCGTCGTGTGTCGTCGGGGCGTTTGCCTTGGAGCACGCTTTAGTTTTAGCTCCCTTTCGCTTCGATTGTATTGCAGAGGATTTAAGGATTTTGGATTCTTTTTATGGCTCTGCTTCACTTCAGCATGCACTTTGTTTATGTATTTATCGAACATTAACATTTGCAGTACATCAATAGATAGGAAGCATGTAAATCCGTTGGAATAGATGGGAAGCTCATCTTGTAAGTGCCGTATGCAGATGTTTATTTTGGTTATAAATTTTGCATTTTTTAAATATTAGACTTAATGAATTTTCAGCTGGGTTTGTTGGAGGCAAATCGACCACCGACCAAATCTTCACTCTTCGGCAGACCCTCCAGAAGTGCCGAGAGCGCCAGATGTTCGAATCGCACAGGGGTCTGTGGCAAGGGGACGAACTCTCCTGTTTACTGTTCAATATAGCCTTGGAAGGTGTCTTACGAAGCGCGGGGCTAGACAACGATATCCGTGGTCCGATTCTCTTCCGGTCTCTTCAAATTATTGGCTTCGCGGATGACATTGACATCGTTGGCAAGACGACAGCGAAGGTGTGTGAGGCGTACACCCGACTGAAACGTAAAGCAGCAAGAATTGGATTGATGATCAATGCGACGAAGACGAAATACCTGCTTGCCGGAAGCTCTGATCGTGATAGAGCCCGAATGGGAAGCAGCGTGTTAGTCAACGGCGACAACCTTAAGGTGATAGAGGAGTTCTGCTATCTTGAAACTGTCGTAACTTCCAATAACGATGTCAGCAGCAAAATCTGGAGACGAATTATGCAGATGTATCGTGCCTACTACGGCCTTCATCGTTTGCTGAGCTCCAGAAGACTTCTGATCTCAGATCTGAGATGGAGTGTGGAGGAGAAGGGTGAACCACGAGCTTGCTGAGCTATACGGAGATCCGGACATACTGACGGTGACAAAGACCGGCAGGATACGATGGCTGGGGAATGTTATCAGGATGCCGAACTCATGCCCCGCCAAGAAGGTATTTGTCAGCGACCCCCAGTTCGGCACAAGGCGTCGGGGAGCACAGCGAGTTCGTTGGCTGGATCAGGCGAAGGGAAACCTGTCGGAGATCGGGTGCCTACATGGATGGGAAGCTGCTGCCAGGGATCGAGTTTCCTGAAGATCTATTGTTGACCGGGGCATGTCACGACGACGTGCTCTTTAAAGAACAGGCCAACATGATAGAGAATGATTTTACATGCAAAGATTCAGCCTCCAAAAGCTGGCAAATTTGACTTCGTGATAAAATGTTTTGGTAGAACTAAAATCAACATATTTTTATTGGATTGTTTGCAACTCGACTTCGAGCGATACATTTTTACTCAACTTAAGGATACTTTGACCATATCAAATTTTTGAGACTTTGGACAGCCTTTATTACACACATGAACGAATCGAGTTTGAAATATCAAGAAAGATTTTTTCATCCTTCTCAAACTTTTGGAGGTGTATGAGGTCGGACTTATCATCAGACTCATCATAATCAAAATCATCAGGGTCAGCCAATTTTCCAAGTATTTGTGCAATTGCCTTTAAAAATAATTAAAACAGAAATTAGACTCTTAGCACACCAACAATATGTGAATATTGCAAACACGTAATACGTATCCCTAGGGCTGGTTGGGGCTAGTGTTACTTAATACTCTATACCTACTTAACCTTACCCCAGCTCTATCCTTTCAATCTTCAACTCTTTATACCCTAGGATCACGGTGGGATTGGTGTAATTGTTTTAAACTAAACGCACAATCAAGGAGTACAAAGGTACACCGAACGATCTAAATCTCCCAAGCGTCTAAATCTCCATTTTAATCCAATCTCACCCGAGCACGCTGTCGCATCAAAGACTTAACCAAGAGGACCTCCGAATAATCCACAAAGGACATCCAAGCGGAACAACCGCCTCAAATCCTCTGCAGTAATTCACCCCGGTTATCCGACTCTCCGAACGGTCCGTTCTGCTGCTCAACCTCCTATCAAGACTGGGGCTTTGGTGTATCGACAAGGTGCCATCCACAACAAGAGCCACAAGCTACACTTAACGAAGCCTTGCATTGCTTGCATCTTGGTGTTGGATCACGGCCCAGGCGAACGAACAAGCATGCACTCTTTCGCTGGACAATAGCAGATTAGCATCATATCGATGGGAAAATTTGGTTAATTCACCCTAACCCTTGCACCCTTGGTTTTCGAGCATCGATTAGACACACAAGGATTCCAATTTAAACCAGACATGCCTTACTGTTCTTACAGCGCTTGTATCTAATGCCATCGAAACATGCACCTTGTCGAAGCATCCTTTTAAGGTGGAAGAGTAAAAGAAATGCGTTTTTCTGCATCATGGTTAGGCATTTTTATTGCTCTTTTTTCATTTAGTCTCGATGATATTTGGCTCTGTTCTAATGGGCACGTTGTACGACGAAGCCTAAAATCATCTACACCTGCGTTGATACAATCTTGCCACAAAAGGACATAGCTCGGGAAGAATTTCATCGAGGATAGAACCATCTACAATCATCCCTTCACTCGACATGATTCGACTGAAAAGCTAGCTTACACTCACGGCACTCTTTGCCGGCCCTAACCACAATATCTATAAACATTTTCCGACTACAGATTGACCAGTATCGTCCGTTTTAATCTGTTGCCCTTTAGTGTATGGGCATTCTCAACCCAAAAAGCTGTGACTACAGGTGAACGTTAGCAGCGTGTTTTTCGAAATGAGACCAATCAAACCCCCATTTTGTTGTCCTTTCGTTCCGTGCAACCTGGCACGGGTCGGTAAGATGCGTATAATTATGCGGTCAAGTTGAAATATGAAACCTCTGCACAGCTCTTTGTGGTGTTGGCGTGTAGCAGGCTTCGTAGCAAAAGGCTTTTCCGTTCCTTTCTCGGGTCACAAGCCAAATCTCTGAATCAGAATGGTTGTATGGAGGAAAATCGCTTACCACGCTGGGAAAGAATTTCTCTTTCTATTGATGCTGTGAGTAGAGGAACGAATGTTGGAATGTTCCTACAGTTTCTGTGAATACAAAGCAAACGTCTGATATGCTGATGTTACAGTTCTTTTTGCGGTTTTTCTCACCCACCAGTCACAAGGGTGGTGAGGAATAGGTCTAGAGTGTTGAGGGAAAAAAGGCCAACGAGCGTGTGCGGTATTCCTGTTGACTAATGCCATCGCATAATTGTCACTAATTGTGATCCGTTTGTTACGGCGGTACGATTCCAGAGATGGGCATATGGTGTGTGGTTTATTAGTTGAATGTAGTTGCAACATTGGAAATGAGAAATTCTTGCAATGTGTAGTAGTCAAACGCATCGAGGAGAACTTTACGTGATCACTAAAGCGATAGACCATGGTGTTGTTCTGAACTTCAAAACTAAAGTTATATCATTACTAATTTTTGTGACAGATGAAACCCTTAAAAAGTTCCCTAAAAGGTCTCAAATTTTTACACTTATTCCTAGTCAATCGCTTTGCAAAGTCACACCTTCACATGGCAATGCGTCTTTTCCCATGCCAAGGATCGTTTATTTTCCAAAGAGCTTGGCATCGTACACCAAAACCACAACCTATTCGATGCATCACAGCAACTGCACATTAAAACCGAAAGCCATCGTTCTACACGCTCACGATGCCGATGCCAATCATAAGCGTCGAAGCCATCCATCACTGGTTAGCTGGAACGACACAAGCGTGGTTGATTTTATGTGCGTGCATGCGTAGAATGATGGTGTGAATACTGTCCCCTTTTGTTTTGGTTTTTCTGCTGCCCTTAAAGTGCGTTTTTTCTTGTTTTTAGTAAACTGATCAAATTTATTTTCCCATGAACAATGATGCCTCTCGGTAGGGCCCGGTAGAATTTAACCTTTTGCTCGATTGGATTTAAAATGATTGCTCTATCATACATTTCGTCCTTTTTCACAGGCATTTTCCCATGTTTTCACCGAGCGGTAAGATTAATTCGTTCGGAGGTTAAATTTTCTGCTGCATTCGCTAAAGCCACCGCACTTTCCAGCCACGCCACGCAGGCTTCACCCAACGCTTGCCAGTGTTTTTTTTTCTTTTTGGAAGGGAGGTTTTTGGAATTCATGGTGAGGCTCAAAAATTGACCAACGTAATCGATGCCACTAGCAACATGAACGCAACCGGGCAGTATATTATCGTTGCACGCTGCTAATGCAAAAAGCTTTCGGCCATTGAAACACTACACCGGGTGAACATATAGAAGGAGGGTTGAACAAAAAAAAAAGTAGTTTAAAATCCAGATTTTGCTATCACAACCAAAGGCACGGGCTCATACAAGGAACTGAGAAGCACGGTGTGGGATTAACAAGAGTGGGAAGGCGGAACGGACGGAGTAGAAACGAACAAACGCTACATTTTATTGGACAGATTTTCCAATTTTACGGATCAACGACTTTTTTACGCTTCCGCGCTCGCGCACCGGATGAAGTAGTTCTTTTCTCCTGTTTTGCCTGCGTGTATGTGTGTCCGTGGGCTGCAGTTTTCCAAACTCTCCGGAGGGTGGATCATCGGCGATGCCTTGGGGCTTCATTTAGCAGAAAATTATTTGCTGCAGCGATAGTGGGCATGGTTTGTTATTTCTATTTTTATTACGTATTTATGTCCATTGAAGTACAGGTGATCCTGGTCGGAATGCTGATCTTTTTTTAATGTCGTCGAGAATGGGTATTGGTGGATGGTGTGTTGAGTTACAAACTATTGGATACATGTTTAGATGAAGGATTTCAAGATCAAGAAATTCATAGAACTTCTATCCAATTATTCTGACGTCCACATATAATTTTCCTGGAGGAATGCCTGGGGTAAATCGAATAAATACAATGCAGAATTCTATTTAAAATTCTTTGCGGTATCTATTTGATAAGTTACGGTACCCTTTTCTTCTCCGTTGGCTCAAAAACATTGAGGCTTGGGGGTTTTGGCCCGCCATTTCTGGCTTTGATTGACCTAATCCTTCCCGTAGATGAATAGTCAGCCCTGCGTACGAACGGTTCGGAAAGGATTCGCTGCATCTACATCTATTTTTTGTGAACAAATCCGAGAGCTCCACAGGCGTTACACTGTGCTGCACTTCCTGAGAACCACAGTTTCCTTGTCACAACAAGATCCTTGATGTGCGAGGTAATTAAGAGCATACTTAGTGATCTTCGCTCAAGAGTGGTTCTGGGCGTATTCGTAAACAGGTTCGGCATAATATTCAGAACAAATATGCCCGTATAACATTGATCGATCATCCTCTGATGAGGACAGTCTTTGTTTTAACCAGTTCCTGAAATCTGTTGTATAAATCGTCTCTAACGTAAGACGGTTATGAAATTTTCAAAGAGGAGCTGAGAGGATAGAAACCTGAGGAGAAGGAGCAAGAGCCCAACATAAAGTTTATTTTAACAATTTAAAAAATCATTCATATCTGAAGTCTTGTACAAAGATTTAGATTGTATGGCGTAATTTTTTTATATTAAAATGAGCTTTAATGATAATCTGGTTTGCTTTTTATAATTAATCATAAAAGGAGAATAACAATCAACTTACCTTGCAGTTCAATGTAGAATTCTCACTTCGTTCTCGGTGCCCGGTAGAGGCCCCCCTAGCCGCAGAGGCTAGCGAAGCCCCTGGCGGCCGCTAACTCCGCCCATAGGTTGATCCGCCACTAATAATAACTCATTGCGTCTGGATTCTTCCATGGATCAAAAATCTACCACAGAACAGCGCTCTTTTAATAACTCTCACGCGACAACTTTTCACTACACTTCGAATACACTCACACACAAGCACATCACAACACTGTTTAACACGTGCTCATTTTGCACAACAATCAGAGACCATAAGCACACAAATTAAACCGAATATATGCAGGATAAAACACAACTCGATAAGGAAATATGTTGTGTAATTTCTATTTAGTCAACACACGCGTTAAATAAAATAAAATAAACATCTTTTTGTGCCTAAGAATGCATTACCAAATACGAATGACCGGCCACGATAAAGTTTGATTCACTTATGTCCACTAGTAGCTTCTCCGTAAAACGATCTAAACCGGTTTGTGATGCGCGCACATGTCATCTCCGCAGCGTTGGTGTGTGAGTGCGCTTCGTTTTAGATCGAGTGCGTAGAACGGATTGCCGAAGATCATACGCGAGGGTATTGTTTCGTCCGTGCACGTGGCCGATAGTGCGATCGTAGTTGTGTGGTGGAGTCTGCCGGCATCGGCGATCAAGTTTCATTCGCTAGTTAGTCTGTGATTGACCAATGTAGCTGACGCTACGTTGCCGCGCCGGTGATGTCGTGATGTAGTGATTTTTGTGTCTTTTTCGTACAATATTAATGTTTAATGTAACATAGAAAGTGCTTGTGTAACTTATTATATAAAAGTTATGGCTCGATTCGATTGTTTTTGGTGAAAATTGTGTGCTAGCGTTCAGTGCGAAAAACACTACAACCAGTTTCGTTTGCAGTGGTGTTCCCTCCTTCGTTCTTTTGTTTCTCGTAGTACAGTACTGAGATAAGTGTGTTTGTGTGCGTGCGTTCGGAATGTTACGGCAGTATGTCGCGTGAGAGTTATCAAAAGGACACTGTTCTGTGATACAAGTGTTATCAAAATAGTATGTGAGAAGAATCCGGACGCGTGAGTGAGTTATTGGAGAGTAGAATGTAAAGTCCGATGGGGTCCCGGCCATCATGATTCTGATGATTTGCACAATGCGCTCAAAACGTGCGTGTCCAAAACAACTCCAATCCAGATGGCGCTGTGCAGTAACTGCAAATAATGAAACACCAGGAATGATTTGGCATATTTACATTCATCTGCAAGGTAAGCAAACTGTTATCGACCTTAGGCGGTTAAAAAAAAGAAAGAAAAATTTATCATTAAAATCTAAAAACACTAAGAGTATTTAGTTTATACGAAAAGTTGTCATAAAAGACAATTTCAAAATGGACTTTATTTCTATTTTCTTTGCCCTCTTTAAAAACGACTTAACCGTCTTATACAGAGAATCGATCGGTAAAAATTACAAATAGACAACACACAACAGGAAGCAACCCACCAAACATCGAGAATTGATTTATTGGTTGACCTTTTGTGGTTTGTGGTTATGTTTCGGTCAAATTTGGGTTTCGTTCTACAATTTGTTCGATGTCCATGTTAAGTAGCCATTTGCATGTTTGGAGAATGAGGATTTTTTTTGTTGAATAAATTGTTCCTTCCATTGTAATACTGGGAAGTAGGGGAAAAAAAAAGAAGTTTCATCGTTCGGGTCGGGAGCGGAAAAATGGTTGTAAATTTTATGACACCTCCCAGGGTTCGTTACGGCGTTTGTGTGCCTATTGTAGTTGTTCCTCCTTTATGCTGTGGAGAGACTGTTTTCGGTTCGTTATGGCAGGTCCTTCTTTTACAACTGAAGAAGATGCTAGTCGGCTGGGAGGAAGTGAAATTGCAGTCAATCGAGTGATGGTGACCCAAACGAAGTGTGTTTTTTTTCACCGCCTTGCAATTGGGAAAATTCAAGCGAGAAGTAGTAAAAAAGTGAAAAAATCCTCCCCCTCCAATCCCCAAACGGACACACAGGCGCTCAAAGTCCTTCCAGAAATGAAGCATTTGTTTTCGAAAACGCTTTCCAGGTTGTATGTGTGTGTTGCGTATTTTCCGGCCCCTTGTTAGTAGGTGACTTCGGCACCCAACAGACTTGGTTGAAATTATTCAAATAATGTTTTTATTAGAGCCTGCCCACTGCTCTTTAGCCACCGCGGTGGCAAACGACGAACCGACCTACAAAATTGTTCCTCGTTCGAGCGGGTGTGTTTTGGGGCCGGGGAAAGTTAAACATGAAAATTCACGTACGACCAAACGGTACACCCGAACAAAAAAAGAAGAAGCAGAAGAGAGAACATTCGCGTACCAGAAACCGAAATACAGGCCCTTGAAGGATCTCACCGTATCGTCCGAGTAAAACGGAACTCAACGGGCTTCTGGCTTTTGGTTCGCTTTCTTTCATGTGATTATGGGGCGGCTCGTTGGGTACGGGTGGTACAGGATTATCCCTACACCAGGACCAGTACCGAGTATAAAAACGTCATACATCATCATAGTACGAAACGGTGGGACGAGCGTTGGTTTATGCAATTCGCAATTGGAACTACGATGGACCGGTGGGGACCTTTGGAGGCGGCCACGGAGCTGGTGGAAAGAAACATTTTAATTTCAGATTCATATGTGAAAAGAAATTTTGCACAATTTACGGCTTACCGATAGCCTGGGCGCTTTCCACCGGTGCCCGGTTCGGTGCCGTGCCAAATGTTGCTCATTTGTGTTTCGCTCTTCAAAGGATATATGCTTTCCGTTTGCTTGTTGCAGTGTGGTGGAAAAGTTTAACCGGTGCAAAATATACATTAACGGCTTGCTATATTGCATGCAGATATGTGTGCTGCTTTTGGGGAGCATTGCATGCTTAGTGAAAAATTATGCTTGTTTTGTTGTTGATTGCTTGAGTGATGGTCGGTTAGCTCAAAGCCATATTTGATGCAGTGTGAGCAGGTCCTTTGAATTTTAATATGATGGTTCGATAGAATATGTCTAAAATTTATTTTAGAATATTTTTAAAATTTATTTATTTAAAATTTAATTTATTTTAGTTTGAAGAAAGCCGTAAAATGATTTTTTTAAATAAAATATAATATTCTGTGGTGATTAGAGGTGATCAGGGCTGGCCCTAGATTAAAACCACTCTTACTAGGTCTTGGAGCTGATTAAAATGATGTTCCTCGGAAACTATTAATCTTTACTATTAATAAGAAAAAATATTTTTCATTATTTATCATTTGTTCTGCCTCTAATTAATCTAAGTTTTGCTATTGCTTATGGCATGTAGGATTCTTTTATTATGTTTAATGCATTGTTAAATATTTATTATATTTTCCATTTATTAGTTTTGATTATTTATTAAATTACTCGTATGTTAAAGTCCTTTGTTTTCGTTTTTTTACCATTGGTTCGATACTTCTTCTTCTTCTTCTTCTTCTTCTTCTTCTTCTTCTTCTTCTTGGCTTCACGACACACCACCAGGCCGTTGGTAGTTTGATACTTTTTTGTTTGATATTTTATGCTTCATTTTTACCCAAAACATTTTTATATTAAACCTATCTTCTTCTTTTTCTTGGCCTGCTGAGGACGTCAGGACGTCGAGCTTTCAGCACGTCACGTCGACATAGCCAGGTCTCCAATCAGTTTGCAGGAAACTCGGTCTAGGTCTGCAGTCCTCCATCAACGGCTGCATCCGATCTCCGACTGGTTTGACTCCACTTGATACAGCCAACGAGCTCACTGTGCTCATCTAAGCCTCGTGTCGAATGGGTCGCTGACAAGCGCTTCTCCTTCTCCTTCGCCACACGCCCTGCTCGCACACACCGCCAAAGATAGTCCTTAGCACACGCCGTTCGAAAATGGCGGGTGCATTGGCGTCCTCCGTCAGCATAATCTAGGACTCGTACCCCTAGAGGACTACCGAACGTATAAAGATGCGGTAAATCTTGCATTTCGTGTGTTGTTGAAGTCTTCTGGATCGCAGGAGTTAGTGGAGTGCGTAGTAGGCACCATTCCCCAGAACAATGCGACTTCTAATTTCGATGCTTACGTTGTCGTCCGAAGTTACGATCGTACCAAGGTAGCAGAACTTCTCTACCACCTCGAGATCGTCGCCGTCAACTGAAACTCTGCTTCCGAGGTGGGCTCTATCACGGTCAAAGCCTCCGGCAAGCAGGTATTTTGTCTTCGTTGCATTGATCATCAATCCAATTCTATTGGCATCGCGTTTCTGTCGAATGTACGCCACGAAGCCAAGGAAATGGAGAGAGCAGATGAAATTCGTGCCCGGAGGTCTCCTTCGCATGACACCATCTAGAGCAATGTTGAACAACAAACAGGAGAGTCCGTCTCCTTGCCTTGGACCCCTGTGAGATTCGAAAGATTCCCAAAAGCATGCTCGAAACTCTCATCTTGCTCTGCACCTCGAAATATTACATCACTGTTTTCCTTTTGCCAGTTAACTTTCCATTAACAGCTGCCCCTTTTATAGCTACAGTTCTTCTGTATAGTGATTTTAATAAATCCTTCTAGTTATCCTCTCATTATCATAATCAACCCAAGCATCCCGTTAGTAGGGAGTACCATATGGTGACAACATCAAGCTAGTTTTTCCTTGATGCGCTAGCCGTAGAAAAACTTTCCTGAAAGAGTTTACCCGTTTTTTCGCTCGCATACAGATTGTATTCAACGCATCATCTTAACCATTTTCATCTCGTTTGGAAAGTTAATAGGATGACTGGCTTCATAATCATCTTAGGTGCGTCTTCAGCTTACTGACACATCCAGAAGAAGGCTCCCACCAACTACTGGACGGGAATGGCCATAGAAAGTTGAGCGGTATTCTTAAGTATTCAGCCACTTAAACAAGCTTCTAGGTGGGCATTTGGTTTGGTTGCATTGCTTTTTCTTGGAGCTGCGAAATTATGCGCGAAAAGTCTTTAAAGGGAGGTGGGTTTTATTATTTTTAAATTCCCCTAGATTTAACCACCGGCAAGTAGATGCTCGTGAGTAGAAGAAAAACGACGATACAAAAAAGGAAACAAATCCCAGCATCAGCTTGCGGGACCAGCCCTGATCGGTTTGTTTCGCTTGGTTCCGCTCCAGATCCTCGGATGGCACTGGTAAAAAAAAAAAACGAGGCTCGAGGGCTTTTCACCTCAGCGTTCGCCTCATCCTTTAAATGACACTCACGCGGCTCTTGGAACATGCGGATGCGGATACGATGAATAAGCCGCCAGTTGTCGGGACTGTAGGGCGTTGTGGGTTGGCAAGGGAAAAGTTTTCCCTTTTTGACTTTCCGAGAAGAAGCCCCACACGCACAGCGAATGACGGTTGGGTGGACAAAACCCCAAGAGCAGTTGTTGGTTGGTTTGGTTGCCAGTGGGCAAAAGATACAAAATACAAGCACAAAACACACACACACACACACACACACACACACACACACACACACACAAGACGAATAGTACATTGAGTTCCAAAATTTCTCCTACTCCACCAGCGCCACCAAAATGACACCAAGTATTCGTCACCAGTGTGGATGGGCGTTTGTGGCGAAGGAAAAGTTTCCCATCAACTGCTTCGGGGGGCTTCAACTTCATTTAGCTCGTGCTGGCAGCGTGTGACGCGGGTGCCTGTTGGCCTGTCGGTGGTTGTTGTGTTATTTTGCCAGCGGGGAAAGAATGGCACGAGAACATGAAATTCGGTGGGTGGCCAGGGTGGTGCGAAATTATTCAACTAAAATACTCTCGCGTCATCATTTTGCAAAGGAGGAAATGGTACGGTGCGGTACATTAGCGATGTCTTAGGTCGATGTCGGTGGCGACATTTGGCTTAATGATGGTCCAAAAAGATGGCAAATTTAGATGTAGTTTTGTCTCAATTCATACTGAATCAGTCTTTTTTTTTTGAAAAGGTGGAATTAATCTTGAAGTCTATCATTTGATATTTGAATCAGTTTTATTGTAGGATTTATTACTTGAAATTAAGAAGTTTTTCATTTTATGAATCTTAACATGCTTTGAAAATGTATTCAAAAAATATTAACATAAAACTAAATAAAAAGACTAGAAAATTGTCCTCTGGCCAACACTCTTGATGAAGGCAGTAACAGTTTTTTTTAAAAGTATCTTCCAGGTAGTATCATCCGTTGCAGAAGATCACACCAGCTGCTCCATAGCCGCTTTGACTTTTCAATGATGAGAGAAGTTTGTGGAGAGTTTTGCTTACCTGCTCGGCGAATATTTTTGGACACGCTTGCACCCTCAGCCCCAAAATCCAACGATCCGGCCTGAAACAAGTGAAAAGTTTTTAATAATATTTGTTAAACTTTGTCGTTTTTCCGGCAAACTTACTATGGGAAGCTGTCCTTCTGATGGTTTATTCGTAGTATTTTGAACTTCTAATATGGAGGCGTATTTTCTTCTTCTTCGGGTGTTTCTTTCCATCATCTGGAGTAAAGTGAGGTTATCCTCGGTTGCTTGCTGAGGATGTATGGAGTTTAAACTGCTTACCAAGGCTAGATTTTGAAGATTTCAGCGTAAAGCTTTTAAGCAAGGTAAGCAACACCGTAGACACAAGTTGGAACTAACTGTCGAAGAAAACAAAGGTTTACGGAGGCTTAAAAAGTAAAAAAATGAAGTTTGAGAGGAAAATACATAGAAACATTTGTGTTTAAAATATCTTATTATAATTTTTACATGTTTTTTAACACAAGAATGACCAGCTAGCCACGAAAATTTTTGATAAAAACATATAATGGTTGTCACTTAAAATAATATTGACTAATTAACGTACAAAAATAATTTAATACAGCTTAATAATTCTAATTGAAATCGATAATAACAAAAGAATGCAGCCATAAACTATCATTTGCCCACAAACACAAAAACAACTGCACAAAACTTACGTAACGAGCAAAATCTGAAACGCCTCGAGCAAATAAATTGCACCATTGAAAATGTAATTTAACTCAACCGTCCAACGCCATGCCGACCAATCCAAGCTGGTGTGTGGATAAGGAACAAAAATCGTCCCCTACTTTCCCGTCCCGGTTTTTCCTCATCCTCAACAAAAATTCTCCAAAGAACTAAATAATAGACCAGAGAGAAGAAACGTTTTTCGCTTCATTGACGAACCTCGGGTTGAGAGAAAAAGAAAACCTCTACTAAACCTGCCCCTTGTCTGGGGAACTACTTCAATAAAAAAAAAAGAAAAACGATCAAGAGCAAAGAAAAATCATTCTTAAACGGTGGAGCTAAACTTTTCATTATTTCAGCCTCTTCAGAAACTTGCATTTTTCTTCCACTTTCTACGGTCGATCGATTGCCTACCTTCAGGCGTAAGCAAGTATCAAACCAGAATTACTTTTCACCGCTTGGTAAATGATTTGCATCGAGCGCGTCTTCTTCTCCCACTGGCAAATCCGTTTTGCGGGTATTGAATCGATAACCTGAGCTTCTGCGTGGAAAAGTTGCTCCTTTTCAAGCGTGTTACCAATTTATTGCCCGGCCACCCTTTTTGGCAGGAAATAGCAATCGGAAAACCCAGTCGATAAACGATAATGTGCTTGTTGTTCGTTCCACGCTTTCACGGTGTACGGGGCTGCATGCAAGAGGGGTTAATTAGTGGACGCATGATTTAATTAACTGCGGTTGTGTGTGTGTGTGTCTGTTACGGGGATCGAGAAGTAACGCCATTTTGACCCAAAACAGTGTACATTTGAAAGTAGAATGAGAGGCAGAACGCACGAGTGGCCGGAAACGAGCAATGACCTGTACGTCCGGTTTTGCAAAATAATATTTCTCCCTGGAGGGATAAACACCGACGCGAAAATGTTATCGAATTTTCCCTCCACCCCTTCTTGGTGCGCCATTGGCAGGCTGGTCGTGGAGAGCTGGTAGAAAACGGAAGGAAGTAAAAAATTATCCACTCCAGACAGCGCGGAAAGCTTGCAGGCCGTGTTTGGGCCGGAAGTTTTGGCCTTGGCCGCAAAGAGCCCAACGCTTGGAGAGAGAGTTGGGCATTGAAGGGGGTTGCCTGGTGGGGAAAATGCTGGTGGGACAGGAAGGCAATTCATCATCATTTAATATTCATCGACTACCATCGCCCTCGGCGTTAAAAGGACGGGGTGCCATCGCCAATCGATGGCACTAAAGAGGTGGCAGTGTTGCACTTTAGAACGAGCTGCACGAGCGGCCAGCATACCCCAAACGAGGTGTCATTAAATGTATATTAAATAATTGAATTGAAAGGTACACTACGTGACCCAGATCTCCGCGGTGCAGGTCAATTGGGTCTTCTGGCAGGAAACGGTTAATTTGACCGGCATTATATGACGTTTCCTGACGACTGTTGGAGAAGGATTCCTGGAAGCGAGCAGCAAATAGCGAACAACAGCTGGCTGGTGTGCTTTTAGTGGGTGCAAGTGCAAGGGTACGAAGGTGTATGGGGAGTCCTTAAATACCCACATCAATTATCAGCGATCATGTGCGGATTTTTTTTGCTTCCTCGAGTGGGTTGTTTATTTTTAAATTTATTTGCCTGGAGTACGCTTTTTCCCGACGGTAAATATTTGAATATATCGACCTGGGAAAAATGAAAAAAAGCATTGAATTTGCCGTAAAAGCGATTCGATTTTGTGTTAAATCGTATTATGTTGGAAACCAAAAACCAAGCATAATACACTAAATCAAATTTATATTAAAAAAAAGAGGCGTACTGTTGAATCTGCTGCAGACCGGTTCGGGAGACTAAAGAAGAGGCCGTGTCCTTATCGAATGGCTGAAGGCAAAAGAAAAACTAAACCATGCCAAGCAAACGGACTTTCGCTCAACTCTTTTTCCATATTTTCCAAAACGGACCCCTCCACAAGCAAGACAGACCCTCGAGAGAAAGTGAAAGGAGAAGATAAAAATAAAATATTTGAATATGAATAGATCTGTTCCGTTTCGGTATAAATAAATTCGGCCAGGATATAAACAAAAACCACGAACATTTGCAACATGTTGCATGCTGGCACGATACCGTCGCAATATCGTCACATCGCGTCGCATTGTCGTGTGACAGCGTTTCCCATCGTGTGGCGCTGAATCGTACGACACGGAAATGAATTTTCCCGATGTACCGAAAACTCCGAACCAAAGCGTAGCGTACAGTGCGGGAAAAACAAAAAGCTCACGTTAGATGGAAAATAGCCGCGAAAGACGATTGTTGCAGTTGTTGGCCCGTCAAGCAAATGAACATTGCGCAGGTCCTGGCCAGAGAAACGGGTTCTCCCACCCTATTCCGTACGCGAGCATTAGTTACATGAGTACGGGCTGGTGAGGGACTTTTGTGGGAGTTGAGTGGGAAAGGCTATTTACAAGCTCCCACTGGAGAGGGTTTCGGCATCCGGAGACCGTGTTAGCACTCGAGCAAATAAACGGATTCTAAGGACCCTTACCTGAAGGTGCTTTTTTGATTTACGGGCTAGTATCTTTAATAACATTAAAATGGCTTTGCTTACTTTTTTCTTTGCACGAAGAAAGGTATGAAAAAGCTTGGATAGAGGTGTGATGTGAGCGCTATGTGGGAGGAGATCAGAAATATGCATTTAATAAATGAACGTTGATGAACTTCGTTTCGGAAGCCATCTATCGGTTTCGTTACTGATTGAGCATTTGAGTTACTTTAAGCATGATGTAAGTGTTTTGTGTAAAAAATACATAGTTTTAAATAAAATTAAAAAAAAAAACAAAAATATGGCTTGTGAGAGCAAATTGATGTGAAAGTTTCTTATATAAATATTATTATAAGCAGCATGAGCTAATTACACAGGAAAATAACAATGATTATAAGTAAAGTGATCATAACCAATAATACGAATAATAACAAAGCAATCTCTCCGAATTTTGGATTAATTTTTCACGGATTTATTTGTTGTTGAAAAAGCATCCTTTCAAATTAGCAAAATTTTCGAAGCAATAAAGTTTACATAATTCGTTTGAGATTAATTATACGTTAAATAAATTGTTTAGAGCATCTATTGCTGGGTTTAAAGAGCTCTATGAATGTAATGTAAATTTAATTTCAATTCTAACAGTATTGAAAACAGCACTTCAAAATCGACAGGCGATGCCCGTTCTGTTTCGTAATCTTGAAGTCTCCGTTGTGCGAGCCACCTTAAAGGAAACGCCTTTTCTGTTGCCTTCATTTTGCACATTACCGAACCGAATGCCAATTGTGCAGCTGCAATTTTTGCACGCGGCAAAAAAAAAAGCATAAAATCTTCATCCACCGCTTGCATCGAACGAACCAGAGGTTCATCTGTTAGCTGCAGCACAATAATTATATTATTCCGGTTCGACCCGAACGGAGCCGGTAGTCGTGTTGTGGTTCGTCCGAAGCCGAAAAACTCCGAAGCTAGGGTTGGTAGGACGGGAATGCATGAATGTAGGATGGATTCAGCTGTAAGCTTCGTTGGATACTTGCATTCGGGTCCTTGTTGGGGAAAGTATGAGTTCCAGTTTGAACAAACGAACGGATCCATCGGTTGTGAGTGGATTTAAAATTTAAGGTTATTTTAAAATCATTTGGAAACTAATTTTTGTATTTCAAAAAGTGTAAAGTTTTTGAATTACTCTAGTGTTATGGGGTAAATATTCACTAAAAAGGAATCAAATTTAGAATTATTCTTAGTCACCCAGCATCCAGACGACCACTCACTTTGCTCGAGTAACTCATCCGCCTCTGGAAACGGTATCCTGCTGGGAATACCCGAACGAACGATAGGCTAGGTCGAGAAGGATATTTAACCATTGGGGAGCAGTTTTTGAAGGTCGGAGCGGCGGAACCTGAAGGTGGAGCAAAATGTATCAACCGTGCTACACGAGCACGGTTGCAGTTACCGAAGCTGCTGCCGAGGACGACGCGTCGCACAAGCAGTGGCCGTGGGTGTGGGAGTTCGTAGTACGACCGATCGGTAGACACCGGGCCACGCTAGGGCCAGTATATCGCGGTGTACCAGCGTGTAAAGACCTACCCATCATCGACCATTAACCCTCGGCTGTCGATGCTGTCAAGTGGCACTTGTGAACCGATAGAAAGCTTGCACCGGGCAAAGAAGAATACGTATGCAGCAGCTGGGAAGAAGCGTACACTAGGCTTCCCGTTCAGTGTAATGAACAGTGTTTAAGAGTACGTGCGTGATCTTGTCCCGTGAGTCCACAAGAGTGAATGTGAAGAGTAGTTGTGGCTTAACTAAAAGTAAAGATCTTCCAAACTCCAAAAAAACAAAACCTGTTCAACTGTTAGTACCCCCAAAACAGAAAAGCTTTAGAACGATTGGACATGTTCGATCCGTCCCCCAGTACGACGTATAGCCGCAATCCCACCGGACAGCAAAGGGCGCAAGCAGATTAAGTTTCAAACCTAAATTTCTTTCCCGTTTTTTTGCTTCGTTACCGAACGTTCCCTCCCGTCACAGGGTGTACAGCCAACCTGGTTGGTTTGAAGCTCACTTAATTTTAGAAACGGTTGTGAACTAGTTGTTAACCTCCACTCCAAAACATATTAGCAAACTGCGAGAGGTGTTTATGTGTCCCAACGTTGTAAGCAGCAGGACAATCAAAGTTATCGTAGACCAAAGTCATTTATCCATCAACCCGCTTTTAGCTGATCTAGATCTACTAGTTCATCACCTTAAGAAGAAAACAGACACTCTAGTGATAGATAAAGTGTGTGTATGCGTGTGTTTGTTGTGTATAACGTGTATGTGTTTGTGTGTTTTGTGTGATTGTGAAAGCTATTCGAGAAGTCCTCGTCAGCGTCAGTGAATTACGCCACCTTATCCTGCGTGTGGTGTAACTAACATAGTCTACATTCGGGCGCTACAGAGAGCAGACAGTTTATATTATTCTTCTCGGTGATCAGATCGTTTGCGAGGGCATAGCCGGGCGATTCGGCGGTACATTGAAGTGTGTGAGTATCATTAAATACGGTGTGAATGTGTGTACTGCGGGTGTGGTGTGTTGTCAAAATTGTGCATCCGTCGTAGCACGGGGTGTGTAACAAGCTTCTTCTCTCGCACATTCCCCAACTACCTACTCCAAGCTCGTCCCAATACCAACAGAGAGTTTCTTTCAAAACAGAAAACATGGCACACGAACCCACCGCCAACTGATTGTGTGACGACTTTTGCAGATAGCTGACACAATCTTCCTCTGTTCGGGTCGGCCCAACAGCTGGCACATATCGTCTTGTGCCACGGACCGTTTGCCCAACCAGACGGAAGAAAGCGAAGAACAAAGAAACGAGTAAACAATTGTCAATGCGAGCCACCATCAGATGTACCTCTGGCTGGGTGTTCTGATTTCTGTGTGTTTGCTCGCTAAAAATTATCAACAGCCCAATCGGTGCCGGAGGGGTTTTTCTGGTCTGCTAGCAGAAAAGGGTTAAAGGGACACGCTCCCACAGACAAAAAAAAAGTAAGGACAAGGAAGCACACGACGGAGTAGCATGTTTTTCATTTCACCGCCTGCTCACGGGTCTGGAAAAACGACACCAACGCTACAACAACGGTCGTGATTCCCGGGGTCTTCCTTCCTGCGCCAGCTGGTGCGCTGGTAAGGCTCTGCTGGGTGTCGAACACTTTTTTGTTTTGCTCTCACTGTGTTCGGTTTGCCACACGCGGAAAAATGTGTCCTAACGCAGCCGGGCGTGAAAAGTACTATAGGCAATGGGAGCAGTTTCTGGACGTGGTGAAGCTTGCGTAGAGGACTTGTAGAGGGCGCAAAAACGAGCAGCAACATAAGAAAAGCTGCGTGACATCCAGACCCGCTGTCTAATCGGGTAAAATATCCTCCAAGAGCTTCTTGACTTCGCAGAAGCTTTGGCGGGTTGAGCAAAAGCACGCGACACGTGTTCCATTTGCTGCTGGGGACTGCTGGTGCAGTGCTCTGAGTTGCAACGGGTTGAAAAACGGTGCGCATCACCGGCATTAAACTCACATTGCCCGTTCTGAACTTTGGGCAGTAGTAGAGAACGGTCCGAATGCTGCTAGCATCACGTTAAACACGTAATAATTTCTTGGTCGCATCGTCGTCCCAGTGTTCCAAAAGTGCACATACATACACACATACAGAGGTTTCAAGTGTGAAGCACGTGCCGATAGTTCCACTCGAGAAGCAGTCAAGCCCTCGAAGCAGACACACTCCATCTCCAGCTGAACCTTTCCGGGCACACGTACACACAGCCACACACGGACGGCGAGAAAGAAACGGGTACGAATCCTTGATTCGTGGTTGTTTTTCCTTGGTGTTCTCCCCTTCCCACCGCCATACTACAAATCGCAACTATCCGTAGTGAAACCGGGTGCACGCCAGTGAAGTGGAAAACGGTGTCCACCTCGTCCAACTGAGCGGACGACTTGCGATCTTTAGCGAGCGGGTCAAAGTGTACGAAAGAAACGGAAACCGGTGTGAAGTCAAGAAGATAGAAGTTTTGTGAAGTGTGTACCTATCTGGTAGGTGTAAAAAAGGACCTGGCAGGGAAGTCAAGACAGGCGAAAAACAGCTACCAGCGGACTTCTTGTGCACGCGCTTGAGGTAAGTGATATTGGGAACGCTGTTTGTTCGTGCTGTTTTTTTTTTATTTTCCCGCTGAAGATGTGTCCTAAAGTTGATTCGTTTCTCGCATTTTTTTCCCTCATTCAGTTTTAAACGGCTTTTTTCCATCTCGTGCTGCGACCTTACTCTCGGTAGCTCGGTTTGGGATTGCATCAAGTAGGGTAGGGTAGTACAAACAGAATCGACCGACAGGCATCCTAATGCTTGGTTCATGGGGGAATAAAATTAGGTGACAGAGTTGCTGGATTTTCCACGCTACGGTGTGATTTGTTGGGTGGTTCGGTTCCACGCTCAGTGCCGGAATGAGGGATTTCCGGGATTTGATGGGAAGTTTATTGGAGTCATTTCAGTTTCAGTTTCTTTTTTTTTTTTTGGGGGGGCTACGTTTCTACACCCTTGGCACTCGTGATCTGAGAAGGATCAAAGTTGATTCTGTTTATCTTGTCTCGTTCCTCGGGGGGTGGAGGATTTAGTGCAAACATAAAGATACTTAGGTGTAGCTCTTGTAGGGGATTTTTCGTTTTGTGATAATCTGTATCAGACACTGAATGACATTGTTGTCAAGAATGGTGGCTTAGGTGGTTGCGTTTCGTTTAAAGCAACCATTAAATTCGTAGTAAAATACAACAATCACGTGTTTGTTGATTGTGAAGCTTAAGTCTTGAGAGTATTAATTTATTGAAATTAGCTGTTCGTTTGAGTGGTGGTTTTTGGCTTGGATCGCTTTTTATTAATTAAGTCATGATAAAAGACAGTTGACCTTGCAACGTTGCATTTTTGAATCAGTTTAAATATTATTAAATATCTCCGTTGAGTGATAATTCGTTCGTCCGTTAGGCCAAGGAACATTGCGCCTGGAGATAGGCAAACTATTTTTTATATTATTCTTCCCTTCTGTGGTTTGAAGCTTTGATCTCGTTTTATTTGATTCGCCTGTGATTTAAATGCAGTGCCAGTCCTCATACGGCAGGATTGTTTGCAATCCTGCTCGGGCCATTCCCTCCTAGTAAAGTCTAGAAACACCGTTCTATGGCCGAAGAATCTTCTATGGAAGAAGATACCCTTGTTTTGAGCTATTACCAATTATTTTTTATAATTGTTTTACTTTTATCGCCATACAATATTTAAACGAAATAAATAAAGGAATCAATCCAGCCTTCAATTTCAAAATAAAAAAAAATCGTTCCAAATACTCAATAAAAAGCCAAAATTCCATCTTAAGCAGGCGCCCATCCACTGAGTAAAAAAATTTGAGCTCCCAACGGTGCACTTGAAGATAATTAAAATTTTTCTGACAACGAACATTTGGGTAAAAGCTGTGCTGCTACTTCATCAGCAACTGTGCCCAAAAATTGAGCACCAAAGAAAACCAACGTAAAACGCCTCATATCCCATTTGCACACTTTTTGTTTCACCAAAATTCGTCACATCGGGGCTTGTCGCTTTTACTGGTGTCTGATCGTTTCGCACCGCACCGAACTGTGTCCTTTCCGTAACCTGGTCACTTCCTGTGGCAAAAGTACGG
Source organism: Anopheles maculipalpis (assembly GCF_943734695.1). Classification (NCBI taxonomy): domain Eukaryota; kingdom Metazoa; phylum Arthropoda; class Insecta; order Diptera; family Culicidae; genus Anopheles; species Anopheles maculipalpis. The sequence goes on from NC_064871.1 coordinate 89,810,243, forward strand.
GGTTTTCCGGCACACAAAAAGTGTAGGAAAAATTAGTTCCTTCCCTCCCGTCGGTCTGTTGTCTGCCAGATGGGCTGTTCGGTCACTCTGCCTGTCACACTGGCTGGATGCACTTTCACCGCAATCGAAACAAAGTCTGAACCGTCAATTGGGACCAGACCAGGGCAGCGCTCAGTGTTGAAGTTCACTTTTTCCGGTTGGCAAATTTTTGGGATCTCACCCAACCTTTCCCCCAGCATTTCTTTTTGTACCTTTCACTTCTGCTATCCCTTTTTTTTGCAAAAAGGATGGAACGATTGCAGTTGCAGCAGTGGTGATAGCGTTGGTCTTGGTCGAATGTCTCTTCATTGGGGGAAAAATGCCACCCGATTCTTTTCAGCGCGTGACTAGCATACGGAACCTGTGTCGCTTTCTCTGTGCGAGTGTGTTTGTTCCACATCCTTTTAGCACCATGCAATTGCGCTCGTGCGGCCTAGTTTGACATGATTTTACTGCTGACAATGATAATTGTTCACCGCTTATACCACTTTTGCTGATTTCTCGAGTGCTGATGCTGCTGTCATCCGACCGAAAGGCTATGCGGTGACGGTAATCATGACGAGTGATGCTGATGAACTTGATGATAACGATGTTGGGGACGAGGGAGAAATTGCAACAAAATTTGGGTGTTCATTATATGCTGATTTAACAGACCAGTAGAAGTTATCTCTTCATTTTGCGCATTAAAGCGTAGTGTGTAATGCAGTGAAGTCGATTTAAGCGAGTTTTGGGAAGCGATATAAAAATTATTTAAACCATAGTGCGCTAACTGAAAAATTGCACATCAACAATAAGGTATTCATTCCTTATTCTTTGCCATATCCCGGGCACACTACGAGTTGTCGATGGATGGAAAATGTGTAGTAGTTGTCCAATGTTATTTTGATTATAGTTAAGGAAAGAAGTAGGACGAAGAAAAACATTTGCTGGTGTAATATACAAGAAATGATTATTATTTGAAAAATCATTTCATTACATAAGATAATGATTTACTTTGTTGCATAACTTCATAAAATACATAAAATAAGTTAATGAAATGACAATTCAGGCCTAATTCACGCGGAGTTAGTTATGAAAAAGTCTTCTGACGAACTAAACAGAACAATTAAAAAGTAAAATCACACAACTACTCCACATAAGTCTCAAGTACACGATATTTTGTTTTATAAAACGCTTCGTTGAGATTATCTTGATTATTATTAAAACGAAAACCAACATAAAACAATAGCAGCTACACGCACACAAGTCCGACAGAAAATGAAAAATTCGCTCAAGCATCCAAGCTTTCAGATCGAAACAAGTCAAAACTGATAACAATGATTTAAATCGCGTCAAACAGCAGTGATAAAATCAGAAGTTATCTGTAAGACCACCAAAGTTCGTCCTTGGCAGAACAAAATAATCCTTTAAGAAGCACGTCAGAGCAAAAAGTGGTGTAGTACGACGAAAAATCAGTTTTTCACCAACTTCCGGACATGAATTTACGGAAGCGGCACGAAACTCGCGGAGGATAGATAACTTAATTAAAAGACACCCAACAGACAGCGTGACGCGCTGGAAGAGTTGGTCAAAGCTTTGCCCCGTTTTTTACCCGTCGCAAGCCGTCACTTGTGAAGGCGTCTTTGACCAACACGTCCTCAGGCCTCGGTGGTTTTTCGTTTATGCCAGCCCGCGATGCTTCCGTTCCAATTTTCTGTCCAGTTGCCAGTTCCGGTTTGCGCCCTAGAATGTGACGACATCGCCATTTGGTTTTCGGTGTCTTTGGGGTTTGCTTTTCCTACTGCTGCAGCTCAACATTCTTGTCTCGAGCTTTGTTGGTTTTCCCTTTGTTGTTGGTCCTACTACTGCTGCTATTGCATCACAAATTTAGCTCTCGACAAACTGCATTGTACTGCACGGTACGCTTTTGTATGTGCCGGGAGAGAAATTCAATAATTATGCCAAACGGAAGGAAAAACTTTTCCTCCTTCGTTTGCTTCATCCCCGGGAAAGGTTCCTTCCGCAATAGGAAAACGGGGGGGTTTTTTTGGAGTGCAATTTTTCTTGGTCACCATGCTGGACTCTTTTTTTCATAGTTTGGCTTTCCGTGCGTTCCGAACGGGGAGGGGTGTTAAATCAGCCAACACAGCTCGCGGGCAATTCTTATTTCCCATGCAAATTTTGTATCCTTTTTTTGTGTTTGTCCATGAACGTTTTCGCTTCTTGGTGGAGAGTGTTAGTGTGTAGTGTGACTGAAATTGTCGTTTTCGTCCTTGATTGGCCGAGGGAGACTTGCTTGCTCAAAAAAAAAGCGAGGTTTCACTCTGCACCCAAGGAAGGAAGGATGCAACGGAATATTCTTTTTCCGGTTTTTGCCAACTGCCTTGTGTCGGGATTCACACTCAGAATCGGTAGCCGTTGATGTGATTGCCCGTAAGGCTTCCGTGGTAGCGCAATGTGATGAAGTCAGTGAAGTTTCTTCGTTTTAACAATCCACTTTCTTACAGTGAACGTTTTGCACTGCTTTTTCCGAGAAGGATTGAAGCTTTGTCACCATTTGATGTTGTATGACTAATCGGATGGCACCGGATGGAAATGAGAGTTAAAATTGAATTCAATTTTTTACTGCTGCGATGGGGAAAAGCTGAGAGTTTTATGAGTTTTTGCAAGTCATGAGACTGTTCCTTTCCTTTTAAAATTCGTGAAGGTATTTTATTTTGAAAATATAGAATAGTAATAATTATTACCAGTAAAAAGTACCCAAATGGAGACGCCTAGTACTTGAGTTAAAATAAATAAATCACTAAAGGCATGTTTTTCTAAAATGCTGACGAATGTAATTTTATACTAAAATATCTATTTCAAACCATACCATCAAGATGATTCACCCCCTTTTGTTTAACACTATTGCACTAGTTGCAAGAGGTTGGAATAAATGAATGACTGAATAGCCGGGAATTGAAAGCAGATGCTAAAGCGGTACGGCTTATGCTAAGCAAAGACTTCCTGGCTGGCTGTGATCATTGCTGGAATACAGCAATTGAAAGTGAAACGGGAAATGAACGGTTTGGTATGAATGCAGCATTTCGTGGAGCATCTGAAAATCATCATAATCAGCAGAAGAAAGATTATCCTCTTTTCGATGCGCGGGGAAATGGATTCGATTTTGTGACAATTTGTCAGGCCTTTCCCACTGCAGCAAAGACAAGCTTCAGCTGTAGATTTGGTACGTGGATAGATGGCTAGAAAAGCTTACGAATGGATGGAGGAATATTAATTATGTTACGATCGGCTTTTCGTTGTTCGTTGGCTTTTTTCTTTACAAATTTCAACCACGACACAGTCCTATTTGATGTTGCAGCTGCTAATGGTTGGACAAGGTGATGGATTTTTTAAAATTTGAATTTTATTGACCCTTTTGAATTGCAAAGGTTTTATTATTATTTTGGAATGAATGAAAAAAGAGCTAAAGGACATTGAAGAAGATAAAAAAATGTGCTTTCTTGAAAATTTATCTCAAATATTCTTTATGTTCTTCCATAATACAGCAACAAAGTAAGCAGTTATAGTAATTAATATTATTCAGTGCATCACAGTAGTCTTCATCTAAGTTTGAGCTACTTATCGTCATACACAGTTGCTCATCAGCATTCTTGTACAGCTACTTAAAGTGAGCGTCTCTAATCTCCAAACGTATATCCGAACCTCCATCCCACTATGGAAATTAGTACCTTTTCCGAAATGGTCCCACTGTTGTCCAACTTTTGGCGTACCATTCCCACCACCTTGCAGCTGAAGCTAGAAAGCTCCCTAACACTGCTGAAGCAAGATCACAAACTAAACAAGCTATTCTTTTTGGGCCGACTGGAGGCACATTCGATCAATTATCTGCTCGCGTTCGGAACCCCCGGTGTGGATCTATTTCATCAGCGAAAGTTTTACTACAGTCGTGACGGGATTGATTGGTTGCTGCTGCTCGAACCTGCCAACTGGAGTGAAGATTGGGGCCGTCTTTGGTGTGAATTTACCGGAAATGTTGGTTTCGGTTTCAAAATTCGTTCGCTAGCTGCAGGAAGTGCGAGTGTGGTAGTGAGCGAACAGGATCGGTTGTGGTACGTGATGCATGCGATACTGCGTGAAGCGGCCGGTGTACCAAGGGGTGCACTAAGAATGTCCACCGACCAGCAGATTGTGCTGAATCCGTTCTTTCAAGGGCTAACGCGGGACGAGTTGGGGGTGCTTGGTAATTATCAACACTTCCGACGGCCGGAACGATCGGCGGAAGAGAATCTGCGTGGCAGGAACGAGTGTAATCTGTCGATGGATGTGTTTGATTCGCTGGAAAGTACCGTACTGCCCGAAGGCAAAAGTTTCACCCTGCGTATGGACGATTCGGATCAGCTGGCGATGTGGAGTTCGTTGCATTGGCTTGGGTTAGATTTTTTCCACAAAGCAAACAGTAGCGTGTTTGGGTTTCTGTACAATGGTGATGGGCGTAAAAATTGGGATCTTCCGTTTATGGTCGAGTTGTGAGGAAATAGAGTTTGATGAATGATATTTTGTTGAGAGTTTAAAATTTTGTTCAAATTTTCCTCCCCTCCAAGCATGTTGGTGTCACGGCTACGGTATGTGTCTTGGCTAGAGCGATAGATTCACAAATCATCCACCAGGGTGCGCTGGTGCGAATGTTCGGATTTTCCTTCACCCCGAAATCAACCGAAACGAACGAATGGAACTCAATGTGCCGAGCCGACAAGGGCACGATCTTTCCTCCCATTTATGCTACCCGAAGCGGGCGGAAGTTTTTCGGTGGAGTGAGTCGGATGAGGTTGGTTGTGGGAGGAGCAAACGCTTGAAGCGCACATTTACACATACTCAAACACACACACACACATAGAGTCATGTACGTTTGTGAAGAATCGTACAATATTGCATCGCTAGCGCTAGCGACGAAAGCCGCTTCAAGTGGTAATAAGTTCTATTTTGCAGCCAAATTAAACCAAGCCAAGCTGTTCTGTCTGGCTCTTAGGGGCTTTTATACGCTGTGAAGGTGAACGAGAATACGAAAAAAAAAAAGAATTGAAAAAACAACCTCATAAACCCAAGTGGGGGTGAAGCGAGAAGCTGCAAAGCTGGTGACAAAACCTGCACTCGTGTGCAAATGATAAGCCAAAGACTTGTGTGAAACGTAATGCGGTGCTTGAGGTAGTACGCATTTCAATGGGAAGGTTTTGGATGGAAAGATGAAGATGATTTTAAGGATGTTTTGGGAGCTTTTACAGCAACTTCCCAGGCAAGTAGTGTATTGTAGTTGGTTCATTTATGAACCAATTTTAATGAAAATAATTTTATGAAATAATTTTATTTTATTTTGTATTGCATATGAGTTCTTAATATTATGTTAAAAGATGTATCCAATATTACATTGTCTTTTGTGGTCCATAAATTGCAAGGACTTTATATTTATATTTCGAATGATATTAAAAAGCATTGTTTAATGCTTCGTTGAACAGTTATTCAATTATTAAAATAATATTTATTACAGTTTTTTTCAAGTTGACTTGTCTATGAAATTAAATATTTGTATTCCCGATTTAATGTCAGGATTCTAGATTTTCGAATTTTATCTTAATTTTATCATAAACTCTGCGTAAAAATCCATACCTTCAGCTTTGTTTACTGTTCACCATATCACTGACAGAGCTGTCTCCAAACAAGTAGAAACACAACACAAATTGAAACAAAAATATCCACTGTACACTTAACTAAAAATAAGAAAAAGTCACCAGCATCACGTCACACGAAAAGCATCGAAATGTGGTGAAGAATAACTACACCGTCGAAAAAACATTGCTGCCAAATTTGCATGAGAGCAAATTGATGAAAATAAGAACATCGAGAAACAAAAATTTCCCAACGAACGAAACCGTAACAAAACGAGCTTTTCGTTAGCCCCGTTCGTTGCACCGTTTAGCTTTCCTATTGTTTTGATCGTACCGTCGTGCCTTTTCTAGTTTCGCATTTGTTTTGTTTTTCACTGCGTTCGGCCTGTCTATGTTCTTATCTACCCGGTCACCCGTTCGCCGTGTGGTATTATTGTTGGCAAGGGCAACATGAATGTTTCACACGAGAAGATTTCAGCGTATACGTCCACACACGGCGAAGCTGTGTGCCAACGGGGAGGGTGAAAAATGGAAATTCCGTCGCCGGAGGACACGTGAATTTTTGAATGCCAAATTGCAATCGATTGCAGTGCACAGAGGGCACGAGAGAAACGGTTTGGGCTATTTGCGCCACATTTCTACCTAAACGTTCGACTGTATCAGGATCATCATCAACATCATCATCATCGCCGTCACTGCCCTGGAACGTCCACATGCATGAGCCAAGCGTAATGGGGGCCAGTACCATTCGACTGGACTATTCATCGGGGAGAAATAAGTTCGAAGTTCAGCATGTGTGATTTTTATGGTAACGATTATGACGGGTGGCGGAGGGCTAGGGATCGGGCAAACCGGGGGGGTGATATTGTAGAATTTAGTCAATTTCCCTTCCGTTCCATTACGCCTTTCCACAACTCGCATCCGTGATGTTTAGACATTGCGATACAGCACCATCGTGCCCGGTGCACAGTCTGAGGCATACGATGGCGATGATACGGAGCAGTAGATAAAAGGGCAGCAGGCAAAATAAAATCGAATTGCAACCGGCAGGCATTTGTTAGTTCGTTTTTACTGTCCGGAGTTGGAATTTTTCCTCGAATGCAATTCGCTCTTTGCTGGTCGTATGGGAGCTGTTTCGTAGTTTGGTGAGCTGCTGTTCAAGGGTGATGCAGATACTTTATTGATAATGACAGTTCGATTGCAGTTTGCCTGTTAATTTGAGCACATACACGGATGGAGGCTGGCAGTTTTGAGTATCAGTTTAGAGCTTTAGGCTAAAGGAGGATAAAATAAATGGTGGCAAATATGTTTTGTATAAAACGTCCGACAAGAATGAGTAGAATATTTGGTATAATATTTTATATCCTTTACAATTTTATACGTCTATTACTCATTGATCATTGCGGTCTATCATAACGTGTGTTAAAAAACTAAAAGATTAAGCCGGTATCTGTCAAATATTCGAGAATTTATACAATGGTTGAATCCAAATAGCATAATTCATCCCAAAGTATATGATAAAACACATTTCATCAACACAGGATGATTTCACAGTGCATTCTTTATAAAACCATTTGCTGTTTCAGTGTAAAAAAGTATCAAACTGTACAGCTTTGTAGTTTAATTGTGTTTGACTTACGTCAGCTCAGCTCCAGCTCGATGTTTTCTCAGGTGAGCTCCCGGTGGCTGAAGCAAGACTGATTGCTTTCGCTTTATGCAACATCGACCAACTCTTAAGCAAACTATGTCAGATACAATTCTTTAAATCTTACCCACCATCGCCTCTCCTGCGTCCAGCAAACCCGAACGCTCCCGTTCACAGTCGATAAATTTCTTGCTCTTCGTTCGTTGCTTATTGTAGCGCAAAGAGGTTGACTTTGCTACCAACAATTATCCTTCCACAGCTGCAGCAGTACAAGCCGTTTGGCTGAATAAACGAAGATACTTTGGTAGTTCCACCCTTGCTATCCATTACGATTGGGGGAAAGCCGTGTGGAAGAAATGGGGTTTGGCAACGCAAGCTGGTAAAGGAAGAAAATATTTTCCAGTTCGATCTTTGAGCACGACTTGAGGTGGATTCGATTTCCCGGCTTACGTGAATGGCCACGTCTAGAGAAGTGGTCTGACCTGGAAAAAACGCAAGCAGAAGCATCCTTTCGAACGCAGACCACGCTGCATTGTGTTGGGTAGCAGGGATAGGGCTGGTACGCGATCTGTATTGCTTCATCGAACTCCAGTCGTACGCAGGACGTCCTTGCAAGGACTGTGTGTGGCTGACTTCGTGGTTCGCCGTAGCGATAAGGATAAGCTTGCACTCCCATCCACCCTATCCCGGGTCTCGGCGCTCCTTCGAGTTGTACAAGTGTAAAACACCGGAAAGCAGTAGCGACTGTCCAAGGTGATGAAAAGGCAGGTACTGGCAAGAATGGCTGGTAGCTCTCGGAGGGCAAGCAGCCAGCCAGCCAGTATTGTGTATATTCTCTTGCCCGAGCGCAACAAAAGAAACAGAGATAAATTGCAGGAGCAAGCGTGTTTTTGCAAGGAAATCATTAAGAACTTTAATCTTTTCATCGTTGCCTACTCCACCGTTGTCGTTGCAATTTTCCTACCTGCCAGCCGAGTTTCTTGGTTGCGGGAGGATAACGTGAAATGAAGTCTCCCGGCATTGGAAGAATCGCCAGGACGCCAGCTAGACGATGCTGCAAAGATGACAATGAATAGCTGAACTTCCCGTTTTTCTTGAGCAGGGAAACTCACGCTCCAGGACCACTTCTGCCCGTAGAAAGATGGAAAGTGATCTTTGTCATTGCAGGACCCACCTCTTACTGCAATACACCAAGCTTACCGGCCAGCCATTACGGTCATCAAGCCATGCGAAAACGGAGGTTCTTAAGCCAGGCGCTAGTATATCGAACAGTGTGTCTGAACGTGTGGACAGTAGTTTAGTAGCGGTAAACGAGAGTGGCGGATGTGCAGATAGAAATCGGGAAACAATCATGCTCCTTTCCTCAGAACTCGGATGCTCGTTGCGAATGTGGTGGAGCGCACACAGCGTCGTTTTCCATTGTTGTGCACACCCGGCGATGGAAAGAAAACTGCTCCAAACCTGGTGGTGGTGGTACGGTTTTGAGGCAATATCCAATCCATTTCGATTATCGTCATCAGTGTATAAAGGAGTCCAGGAGTTCGGGTAAGCTCAGGATGATACCGACCGTGGGTAATTGTACCGAGCTCTGGGGGTGGCAAGACATTTTTCTCTTTATTCTATCGAAAAAGTTTTGCTACTGCCCGAATGCTTCATCTTCTCGTGTCGTGCCGTACCGAAAGGGAGTTTATTGCTTTGTTCGGGCTGAGAACGTGGACGTACCGAAAAAGAAGGTGAACCAGTAGGAGACAATTTTAGCAGTTTTATGATTGGGAAATTTATTTATATGATTGAGTGGACATGAATGCGAACGAGATGGTGGTCTAAATGCTTTTCGGTGGAAGGAGGTGGCGATTTGAGCTATTTAGTGGGGAATGTTGCTGTCGATTAAAATCGGTCTGGTGTTAAGTGAAAGTACAAAGTGTCGCTTGAAACTTATTTTACAACCGGAAATAAGCGTTGTGTTTTTGGTTCGTGGATAGAGCATTTTCCCGAAGAAAGTTTCTAAAAAAACCCTCGAGTGCTTAAATTTTGGACTAGATTTTTGAGAACACTTCTTGCAGTAGAATGATTTTGCCACAACTATTTGGTTGTTGGTTCTTTTCGTCCATAAATTGAATTAAAATTGTAAAAAAGAATAATTGAAATCGTATCAAACCTAGTGAGTGTAGGGCAAGCGCCATTGTTATGTGGCACTAGTTTAAAATAATTTGTAAAGAAAAATGCATCTATGCAGAAATAAAAAAAATTGTTTTGTTTTGCTTTTAAAATTTACAACGCACCAGGCGTCTCCATGGCATTACTTATCACTGTTTTTTCCTGTTTTTGACTACCTGCTAGCATAAAAATAAACACTCTTTGCATTTCAAGTGGAATTTATTTAATTTTTCATTACAATCACATATAAATAGCAAAATAGAAAAATACCTTTCAAGTAATAGCAAGCAAAAAAACCTAAACGTATTTGTAATACACACTTTGTTGTATTACACGCATTACCTTGTTTTTTTTTAAATCCCTTTTGACTTTTTAAAAGAATAGAAAAGAACAAGTGATAAACCATCTTTCGTGCCAAAATTGAACATTCATTATGAAACTTTTTTTCTATCCAAAATATATAGATCAATTCCTTTCGAATCCACCCTGACTTCATCGTGCGAAGCTCGATTCAATAATGTTGTCCGAGAGTGTGGCTCACTTCCACCCCACTCTGCAGAACAATACACTTCACAGCACGGGCAAAAGTTTTATCTACTAGTCGCTATTGTTCGCGACGAAATTTCATTCCCTGTGCGCAAAGAAAGACCATCTGTTTCTTGTTGAAGGCGAAAAAAAAAAAGAAGACCGAACTCGACTGGGAAGAGCGATCCTATCGCATCGAAATCTCCCGGACAAGGCTCATTTAAAGTGATGTTGTAAAAGTTTTTCCAATAATAATCACTAGCTGTTAAGAAGTTGGCACTCTGACCAAGTTAATGACAATGGAGGACAGCAGGAGAAAGGGCGATAGAACATGTTCGATGAAAAGAATGTTTCTTTTTTCCTTTTTTCATGCTTTTTTTGAATCGGTTTAGAACAATGCTTGAACGTTGATTAAACTCTAGAGATAGAAACAAAAAATATGTTTTTGTTTGATAACTTCAATTGAAAATTATTTAAAGGTTTTATGTTTAACCGAAATCAATTACGAAAGAATAGCCACCATGTAACGAAATGGTCCTTCTTTTTTGCTCTGTATATTTTAAGGATATATATGCCAAAAAGCACAACGGCTTCAACATCATCCAGCTGCGATCGGTTGGAAAAGCGTTTTTCCGTTCGAAAATTGTAGCCTATTCAAATACAGGCCTCGGTTTGCCGTGTCTATTCGTCCCGTTTGTCTTCCAACTTTTATCACCATTTCACCGATTGGAGAAGCTTTTGAAAATGCAAATTGAAAATGCTGGCCGGTACGATGCAAGCTTTACCAGCAGATGAAGGCGTGAGAGGGGGGAGAGCGTTGAGGACGATATGCTGAGGGGTGCTAAATTATTCGCATTGAAATCAAAATAAATCGTCCCGCATTCACGTTGCACGTTGATGTAACGGTTGGAAATTAGGGGTTTCTCGGGTACGGGACACAGGAACGGAAGCAGGCACCGTATGGAAAGTGACCGGCATGAGCAAGGTCCGGTAATTATTTAAAATTACTTCAATCAAATATTCATGAACCTTTCACGTCGGGTGCGGGATGAATGTTGCCTTCAATCGTACGCTCTATCTCACCTCCGCTCAGCGGCAGAATCGCTTCGTTTATCTCATTCGCACAAATATCAAATATCTCAGCTCGTAGCGAGTGCGCTCAGCTTCACCACGGGAGTATGTATGAATGTCGTGCCATGTCCACCGATCTCCCTTATCGGTGATTATGGCAATGATGACGTCGATGATGATTCCGATGGTTATGCTGGTGGTGTCCACCGATTACGATATCCAAAGCTGGGGCATTCGTTCCGTACCGTAGCACAGTACCGCTTGCCGTACGTTCCAGATGGAAAAGCAGATGGGACGCGCACGAGCTCTACCTTGCATGGTGGCATGGTGCATACGCTTTTCCGTAACATTTAGCCCGGGAAGCTTTTGTCCCGGAGGCTGAATTTACATACGCTCTAGGGAAAGGGTGGTTGAGTGGCTGAGAGGGGGCGAAAGGACATGACAGGCGTCATTGGAACGACGATCTGACTGTCGTTCCCAACGCATCATTAAGGTTTGGCGTACGGTGAAATGAGCGATGGATTCACTGTGTCTCGTGCAGATTGTGCTGGTGGTGCTTCGGTTTCTTGTTCTGGCGCTGGTTCTTGGCGCCTTGATGAAGGTCTTTTTTGGATAATGGATCAATCCGAAGGTGTACGTTGATTGGGACTGGAGGCCTAGTGTCAACAGAAAGCGCGTTTCGAGGCAAATTGTGCGATTCAGTTGAAGAAGCTTCTAGTGGTGATTTTATAGGCAATTGGTATTTAAACAGTCGATTTGTCTTTACTTTAAAGAAGGTTGGGAAACTAAAGGTTTACAATTTCAAAGTTATTTTTACTTAGAACTAGTAAACTATAGTGTATAAATATTTTTGTTTGAAGTAATTGAAATAGATTTTCTAAAATAATTGTTCAAAGAAGTCATGAATTTATTTTATATGTGAGGAAAAAGTATCTTTATTTAGGTATAAAGCAAAAATTAATTAATTATACGCCATATAGCAAAACATAAAAATAATGAAATAGAGCACTTTGTAACTGATAAACTTAAAAGCCGTATATCTAATTGAATTTAGTGTTTACTGAATTAAGAAGAATATAATATAATTCATAAGGCAGTTTCTTAAATAAATCTTTTAAAACTTGTATAATTTAGTTTTCAAATGCCTACAAGCATTCTTTTTTAAGTTCCAGTTATTTATGACATCTTAATCTAATCGCATTATCCTTCACCCACTCCCGGTCGGCCGGTTGGTTGGAATCGCTTACAAAGCATTTTCAATTTTTCAAAGCCAAACCACCCGCTTACGCTTGCTTATTTTAAGCGAGCATTTGTCCTTCCCCTGCCAGGCCTCATTCGTTCGTTCGGTTGGAAAAATGCAAAACCATTCTGAACGCAAAACCCCAAAGGCTGCTCACCACAGCTCCTACGGTGGTGCTATGGTACACCGGGCGAAAGCCATCCAATGCCCATTCCAACCACTAATTTGTGACCACGTTTTGTTGCTTGCACTCTTCCTCCGATTCCGAATCGGAGGTACGGATGGTTTTTGCTGCCAGAGTGAATGGAGCAGCAGCGAACCGTTTTAAAATAAATATATATTATAGCGGTGTTTGAGGTGATTAAATTAAAATAATGTCTTGATTCTACATTAAATTACGTTAATTTTCCGTTTCATAGACAGTGTGCAGCAAGGTAGAGAGAGTCTGGTATGGGCGGTTTATTGGGTCAGATGACTTAATTGTTGATAGTTTTATATCAAATTGTCAAATGAATTGGAGATAGAGATTTTTATGAAAAGTTTAAAGGCTTTTTGAGTAAAATTTCTTTAAAAAAGTACAATTCAAATTTAGATATCCCATAATTGCTGAGCATATTCCAAAAAAAAAAAACATTTAAACAAACAGAAGATATGTTCTATGATTATTTGTAGTGAAAAACTTTTGTAGAAATAATTGAACAAAACTACAGAATAAACTAATTTTTTAAAGTGCTTGAGCCAACAAGTGCAGGAGTTTATTTATTTACCACCAGCTGGCGCTAGCGCTTGTTTTGGGCCCTATTGTTCTGGCTACCTCTTTATCGCAGCATCAACCACCGGCGTGGGTAGCGTTAGCAGTGGACAAATGAATGCTCATTAAATCTGCCGGCACAATTTCTCTCTCAGCGCGCCATGCACCATCCCATCTCCCGAACCATCTTCCGTAACCCGGGCCGGGTACTTCGAGCACACAAACAATGACATTAACATACTCAATCCAGTTTACCCTTGCGTTTTGCGAGAGTGTTTGGGCTCGGTGATGCTGGGAAGGACCGCTAGTTTAAATGAGCACACATTTGTCCTAGGAATTGCCTTCCAGGGCTCTGGCCCACTTCCGTTGTCGTCCCTCCCACACACACACACACACACACTCATTTTGCATAGAGAACTACCGTACTGATATCAGCATAGTCGTTGTTTTAAATCGTGGCAAAGCTTACGGTGGCAAAGGTAGCAAGTAACCTGACATTTTTACTGAATCCGGGTTCCTTATTGTCTTTGCATGGAGCATGGAGTTTGGATAACATTTCACTCGAAAGGTATTTGCATGACCATGACCACCGTTTAGAGGGGTAGCACGAAAGGAGTCACCGATTGTCTTTTCATAGACAAACACACATAGAGCAGAAGTTAATGTGGATTGAGAGGACGCTTTAATTTTAATGAGTCAAACCATCTTGCTTGCCAGTACGAACGATGATAGTATGAAATTGCCTGTGGCTTTGGGTCAACGGATCAGCAGAAATGCATACCGGGATGTGCAGTTTACTGTCACGGTTGCGATGTTGAATTTGAAGCTTATCTTTTTATGCTTACGTTTTCTGTAATGGCAACTAGGTTTACTAAATCGTGACACATCTGTTTGAGGAGTATCTTTAAAGGCCTCTAAAACTGCATTCCGGACCAATAGCACTTAGATGAATATCCGGATCGAGAAAATGGACCTCGAATGAATGGTGTTGAAGCCCTTTCCGCTTACCAAAACCTATCGGAAGTGATCCTGCCGAGATACGCCACACAAACCCTCATTCTCATCCACTTCGGAGCGGCCATGTAGAGCAGCAAAAGGAAGTCGATTTATGGTACGTGACACATGTACCTGTTCTAACGTACGCGCGCAGACACACATACGCACACACAAAAGCGCTAAAACCGGGTTGCCGAGTTGAGCCACGTGAGAGATTAATTGTTCCCCGATGAGATGGAGGCGCCTGGTACCGGTACCGCCTGGATGCACAATGATGGGCGGAACGATGCGAGAAAGCGATTGTAAATTAGTTCTAAATTGAGGCAAATTGTTTTAGCGAAAGGCTATTGTGACGCCCATACCCGTGCACGTGCACCCGATGGGATTAAGGGGTGGGGAAGGGTTCCGCTTTGCTGGGAGTTGGTGTGAGTGATGAACGTAACGGTCATTGGGCGTCGATTTCCTGCACGGCGCTAATGGACATCCTCATCGTGAATAGGCGAACGAGTGAACCTTTCGCTCCGGTTGGCAAGATTAATTGGCTGGAAAGGATGGTAGCCATTAAGGCAAAGTGTCCGTTTCAAATGCTTGGTGATGGGTTTCTGCTTTGAGTTGTTTTTTTTTTTTTATTTTATAATACGCAACGTTGATTTTTATGCTTGATCTTACCTTTTAACGGTTATCTTTGAAGTTATGAGTGACAGGCAAGAATGGGAATTGGAATTTCATTTTCAAAAACTTCGATTAAAAGTTTATTTAATTTACTTTTCAACCCAAAAAAGCAGAAAAGCTATAAATAATGATGAGAGCAAACATCCTGTAAACGAAAAGCAATGCTTGATTCAAATAATTTATTCATTGGTCTAAAACAAAGCTTTAAATAATGTTTTTTGTCGATGCAGACAACCAAATCGAAAAAATCCTTAATCGAATTCTGCATCATATTGCATTTTAATTTAATCTTGTCACATTCACCTCACATCCCAATGCAACAAAACACACAGTGTGAACAAACAGTTCGCTTTGTCCGGCAGCCCTATCGAGCCGACTGTTTTCCAATCGAACTCTGAAGAGGTCATCTGGAATGCAAACGTGATGACCAAACAAAGAGGCTCGCTGTACATAAATACATAGATGTGTAGTGGAGTGTAAACATAATGTTGCTGTTTGCTGCTGGTCGTTGAGGGATTTTAGGAT
This sequence comes from Anopheles maculipalpis, assembly GCF_943734695.1. Lineage (NCBI taxonomy): Eukaryota > Metazoa > Arthropoda > Insecta > Diptera > Culicidae > Anopheles > Anopheles maculipalpis. Next base: position 89,825,506 of record NC_064871.1, read on the forward strand.
CGTTCCCTGATATTTCATTAACGAAGCAATTTTGTGATGAAAAAAAACTTTATTATTTTCTTTATTAAATACTATATGGCTTAGCTAATCGCAAGGCCAATTTAATGCCTTTAAAAACTATTTATTAAGTATAAGTTTTAAGTGAAATATTCGTGATTCTGATTCGTGAAACTCAGTAAAGGCAAGCAAATGTTTTTTGATGTTGTAAATTGCTGATCTAACATTTATAACAACAATAGATAGAAAACAATCTAACAACAATAGATAGAAAAGGTGCAATTTGTGACCTCAAATACAACAAACACGCAAAATAAACCCTAGAATCCCCCCCCCCTCCTCATAAAAGAATCCTTTTATTTAATTGTAAATAACGTACTCTACGCTCTACGCTTGACAATCAGTAGATTAATGATCGCCTCAGGATTTATACATGAAGATTGATGCTCCACCTGATTAGCGTCTAAAGTCGCTTCCGAAGCAACCTAACGAGCAGCTGATTATTTATTCCACTGTCAAATCCCTTCGACTGTTTCCCCGGGCACCTTTCCCAGAGATACAATCACTCCATCGGAATATTTATGTTTGCTTTAACGTCAACGTTCACGTTCGCTTCCTTCGAGTCGATTAAATACGACGAAAGAGGTAGCGTACTTTTGTGCACGAGTTCCGAAACACGATTCCCGATCCACGCACATACATAAGCAAACATGACCGCAAACTTGAAGCCTCTTGCATTTCCGCTCGAGTCCGCATTTGGTCGTTGCGAAACGCGATACGATCCACTCCGACAGGATGCCAATGCAAATGTGTAGCTCGTACGCAACATACGTTATGGTGAATGCCGGAAAAGCCGGATGTCACAGCCAACCCTGGTCCCGTGTACTGTGTCCAGGCGGAAGCTTGCAAATTCACAAACACACTCATGTAGCAAAAGTATGTCGCTAGCAGACCGAACCTACTCAAATCCCCTTTTTGCAATACACATACACATATGCACATGTTGCACGCTGTGCATTAAAATCGTGGTGGACGGGAATAATAAATTCATCATCAAACAAAACGTGTTGAAACCATTAACATTCAGCTTGACATATCAAAATTTTGATTAATGAATAACAATCGCAATCGTAGCGCGACCATATGCAGCTGACTGACAGACATTGAATGAGGGACAGAGTTACATACAAAACAAGAAAGAAAAATGAAGGAAAATCCTTCCCTTTTGCAACTTGTATTCCAATGTAAACCTCAGCTGGTTTGAGCCACATCATTGTGCGGTGGGATTTTGCATTCAATAGTTCGCAACACACACACACACATACAAAAGTCGTGCATGTCGTGTTTGTTGCAGTGTAGTGACAAGTGTTTGGAGTTTCTTTTGGGCAGGAGAGCGCGTACAGTGCAAGCAGTGACAGCGTGCTGCTCCTTTGTGTGTTTGGCAGTGAAAGAAAAACCTCTTGTAAGTATTTCCGCAAGGAAGCGGTGCTTGGTGCAGGAGCATGTTTCGGTGATTTGGTTTCGGTGGCGATAAATGTTGGGAGTAATGGTGTGGAAAATAGTTTTGCGATTGACAGTAGCGTATGTATAGTTGTGGTGATGCAAGGGAGAAAATAGGGAAATGGACGGGATTTCTATTTCGTACAAAGGAACAGAAGCATCGCTCGTAATTTGGGACAGTAACAGTTGAGAAATTGCTATGCCGAGGGCGTGATCTAAAGTTGTTTAATAATGTGATTGAATAATTGTTTAGAAGGTGGCTGAGCGAGTGGATGTATTCAAATATCGATTTAGAGGTTCCTAACGCATTCATTTTGTGGACCAAATTACAGATAGGATGAGACATTTGAGGCACTTCGGATAGATCCTTCCTTTCGGAAAGACAGGAAAAATCCTTCAGCGTGTTTTCCTGTACAATATCGATGGACTTAAATATTTTTTGGCAAAATCTCTTGGACTACGTTTTTTGGAGAAGGTCTCTTGGGCGAGGTCTCTTGGGCGAGGTCTCTTGGGCGAGGTCTCTTGGGCGAGGTCTCTTGGGCGAGGTCTCTTGGGCGAGGTCTCTTGGGCGAGGTCTCTTGGGCGAGGTCTCTTGAGCGAGGTCTCTTGGGCGAGGTCTCTTGGGCGAGGTCTCTTGGGCAAGGTCTCTTGGGCGAGGTCTCTTGGGCAAGGTCTCTTGGGCGAGGTCTCTTGAGCGAGGTCTCTTGGGCGAGATCTCTTGGACGAGTTCTCTTGGACGAGTTCTCTTGGGCGAGGTCTCTTGGGCGAGGTCTCTTGGGCGAGGTCTCTTGGGCGAGGTCTCTTGGGCGAGGTCTCTTGGGCGAGGTCTCTTGGGTGAGGTCTCTTGGGCGAGGTCTCTTGGGCGAGGTCTCTTGGGCGAGGTCTCTTGGGCGAGGTCTCTTGGGCGAGGTCTCTTGGGCGAGGTCTCTTGGGCGAGGTCTCTTGGGCGAGGTCTCTTGGGCGAGGTCTCTTGGGCGAGGTCTCTTGGACTACGTTTTTTGGAGGAGGTCTCTTGGACGAGTTCTCTTGGGCGAGGTATCTTGGGCGAGGTCTCTTGGGCGAGGTCTCTTGGGCGAGGTCTCTTGGGCGAGGTCTCTTGAACCACATATTTCCTATCCATTTTAATATTCAATTACCCAATTCGACAGAAATTTTAAAATCTCCACTCTTGTTTTTTAAGTAAATATCAAGAAAGATGATAACAAATTTAAAGCAAAGTTCTTGATCACACTGTAGAAAAAGAAAGAACCGTTCAAGTTAAATTCAAAGCAATTTCTCGACAAACATATCCTCCATACATCACACTTCCCTCACTCCAAACAAATCCTGCTGACCGGTATGAAATGAAAGTCTACTAAACATTACCACCATCATCAACCATGACACATACTTTAAGAGAATTGCAGAACTGCATTGCCGTTTGTTTGACCACAAGGCACTTTGACCGAAACCGTAAGCCTTCTCGACACTCCGCTCCAGGTCAGTCCATTCCTTGCTGGAAACAATTCGATTCGAAACTTTATCAAGAAGTTCAAGTGACCATTAATCACACTCCCGCTGACTGACCGAGATGAATTGCAAGGTAAATAGTTGCGACGGGTATAAATTGCAGCTGTAATTACGTCTGATCAAAAACTTCCCAATCATTCAGTCCGATGTGCCCGGTCGGCTGAGGCTTTCCCTTTTGGGGCAGCAAAACGCACGAGTCTCGAGGCGCCAATCAGCAGAAGAAGCAACGACTTATGGTGTATGTGTGTGCTCGAGCTGCATTGGCAACAATTAATTATTAAGCCCTTCTACACCGGTCCGAATGCACAACCGTAGACGATGGTGGCTGTATTGCTGCAGCCGGTGTTTGATTTTCGATTTTGTCAGCAAGAAATTCTCTTTGATCGTCACGGCACTGTTCGATATAATATGGTTAGCTGCAACACTCATGCATATCCCAGCTCGAGTAAGTGATCGAGGTGAAGAAGTGTGACGGCAAGCGGTGGTTTCGTTTGTTTTGTCCAGTCCAGTGAAAGCCCGCAACACTCTGCTCGGATTGATGCCGGGATGGCAAGTTAGCAGTAACTGGAACGGAATACTGCATTCTGATGTACCAAACATACTTCGGGGAGAAGTTGGGTCACAGAGCGTTGCCAGGAGCCTGGTTTGTGGCAAATCTAATCCAATCGAGAAGCAAATACAATCGATCCTGTGACGTGTAGTACTGCTATCGCTGCTGCTACTTCCGGAATAGGACACAGGGGGTTGGCAGATGAATGATGGATTAAGCCTGAACTTAAGTCAGCTCGGAAGGATTTAATTTGATTTGTATTTCAACTCTCTAGCCACGTTGCATTACTTTTACTTTATTTCGGTAGCTTAGATACTCATTTTTGGGTTGGAGTTTTCCCAACTGCAATCGCCTCTTTTCTGTCGCACAGCTTAGTTCCACCAGGAACTCCTCTCGATTCACATTCCAAAAGCATAATGAAATCTACTTATCGATACTCCACATTGCACGTTGCTTATCCCTCTCTCTTATTCATTCGTTTCCCATTTTGCAGGGATAATCAGCAAAATCAATAAACAAAACATGTCCCGGTGGTTAAAGAAGGATTTCCGTTCGATACACTGAAGCGGCCACCCTCAGTCGGAAAACGGATTACCAAGTCCCACACCCGGCTTCGTGCTGTTTGTGTGCAGTGAAGTGTGTTTCTTCGTACGTGTGCGTGTCCGCTAGAGTGGAGGAAAAAGCGGTATAAAACGAGTGTAGTTTCCGTGAAGTGCCAGTGTGTATGTGCGTGCGTGCGTGCGTGTGAGTGTGTGAAAGTGTGTTTGTGATGTGTCGTGTCGTGGTCGGTGGAAAACATCCCCAGCATCCGATCGACCCGGGCAGCACTGACTGACACTGAGCACGGAGTGAAAACATTGCGAGCGTCGATTTATTTGCATCCAGCAAGAGTTTTGTGTTTTGTGCCCGTGGTCGGTTTATCGGGTGGGGTTGTGGGAAAATCAAGCTCCCAGGTCGGCGCTTTGATCGCATGCCAGTGTGTCCGGAAACGAGCAGTGAAACGAGCCACCCGACGGTACGATGAGCGGCTATCAGCAACAAGGTAAGCGAATTGTACGGGGGTTTTTAAATTTTTGAAGCATTTTTCGCTGGCCGAGCTACACCAAACTGCTGCCCGTTTTAAAGCAGATTTTCATGATTTTCGTCCTTCTTTTCAGTCTTGTTTTCCATTACCGTACGCAATCCGGGATTAACAAAATGTATTAAGGCTGTTAATGAAAGTGTTCCGTTTCGAAAAGGGCGACAGAAAGAGAGCATTTATATTGAAACGCATTTCAATGTGGCGTGGAAAAGAAATGTTTTGTGAACATTTCTGTTTTATTTTTAATATCTTAACCATTTCCCACCAGCAAGGGTGTGCATTTATTCCTGGTCCGGCATCAAACGCATCAACAAACGTCATTGTTGCCGTGTATTAAATTGATCTTTTGATGTTGTTCGGAAAGCGATCCTTTGATTTCTATGCCGACACCCCAAATGATGGTGCATGTTGTGGAGTTTTTTTTCCAAGCCCCTCCCCAAAATGGACATCAGGAGTTGTGAGGGTGCAAAATGAACGCAAAACTTTCAGTCGGATGAGTTTTGCAACCAAAAAGGCACATCAACAGGACGAGGGGGAAAAAACCTGGAGCTGTGCACATCAAAAGAGATTTGCTTTTTGTGGTAGCATTGCAAGTCAATCGTTTTGAGGTGCTGATGATGATGATTTGATATTAATTTTGATCTTTTTTCCATCGTTTGGTACGTACAGGATTGTTTGATTGTGAAGCAGCATTAATTTTTTTTTAACTTTGAAATATTTGTTTTTCGGACAATTTTCTAGCTTAGCTAAAAAATTAGCTTCAAATATTCCTTTCAAAGAAAATAATTTTTCTCGCTGGAATCTATGAAAACGACAAGAAAAAACAGTTGTCATATAATCATATACAATGTTAGAAAATATGTTAAAAACCTATTCCCATTATCTACACGTCCCCAAAGGACAGTTTCGTTCAATTTTCCTCCAACGAAAAATAACGGCTCGTTAACCGTAAAAAAAACCCCTCCTATAAACAGCAGACTTCGAAAGAACAATCGTTTGCACCTTGATTGTCCTCTCGAGACACTCCCTCACACACACACACACACACACACACACATACACACACACACACACACACACAGGACACACAAACACCTCGAACGCAATTATATGAGAAAATTGCCTTTTGCACTGGTCTCGTCCGTAAGATTGCATTATTACGATGATTATTAAATTGTACCAGGCCAGGTTCAAGTCTTGCGTGTGAGGGCACACAAGCAACCAACCCATCATCGGTCTGTGTTTTGATGGTAGATTTTCTTCCCGGCTAACCGCTTGATTGCATGCCTACCTTTTCCATATCGTCGCCAGTGCCATCGACACTATCAAATCGTCCAACTCTCCCGGCGACTCCCGTTCGTTTGCTTGGTATCTCGATGTGAGGAAAATTTGTAATATCCTGTTCATCCTTGAGCATGTGGCATGTCCCAAGTGGGATGCCGGGATGCAGTTTTATGGTGGTGGTGCTGGGGAGTGAGGGAAGCTAACAATCCATCGGAGACCTGATGTTCATCCGCCCTCCCGGTTGGAATGGTGCCAGGTTCCGGTTCCGGTCTGGCAATCATCGCCGTAGTAAAGTGCAGTGCAATCAACAATTCTTGAATGGTGCTGCCCATCACGTTAAGGGCAGTTTTGGGGAGGTTGGTTGTAAAGAAGGGAACCGTTTTATGGAAGTTGATATCATAAAGGTGATTTTGACGAAGCGATAGTTAAAAAATATAATACTAAGTAGTTTAAGTGTGTAAATATAATGAAAGTGAAAACGAAAGCTTGAAGTGAAAAGGGCATTACATCACTCGGCTCCAAGTTTAATTGTAAGTATTGTAAAATATATTTTCTCTTTTCTTCTGATTAGATTCTAATACTTCTAGAGTACTTTACCTGCTGTTGGTGCGCAAGACCTTGCTTTTTTCTCTTAGTATTGGTGTACAAAGGACTGTAGGAATCTTTTAAATTTCGTGAAAAACCAGGTCTGCCGTATTGCTTTGAACTAGTTTACAGGCTAGTTACAAATCACATTTGGTTGGAGATGGATTATTCCGCATTTTATACTTTAAAAAAGTCATGCTATTGTGCTTCATCCATTGTCTTTTTTAAGTTAGAAAATGTATATTAAATTTATATCGAATATTTCACACAAATTTCTTTCCGATGTCTGATATTAGTTTTTCTGGAACAAATAGCTATAAAATGAAAATTATACAAGAAAGATTTAGAACAACACTTGCTCGTCACGTGTACTTAGTAAGGAATAAAAAATGGTACTGTATGGCAAGTAGCTGCACCACGAGACTGTCAAATAAAGGTGAAAAGTTTAGAATTATTCATCAAGCTCGGGCTGATGATAAAAGTTTGTACCGTCGTTCCAATTTGAATTTTTGCACCACATCTAACATGACTATGGTGCCCCGTGTGCGAACGGGTTGTCTTTATGCAAACACAGATCGAATCGGAGGTGCCGCGACCCAAGCAGGGTAAGGTGCTGATAACCGGCTGTCAGTTTGTAGCTACTGTTTTCTCTACACAGATATCCTCACACTTTATGTACATCTTTTCGATCTTGTTGATAGCAGGGAAGCGAATACACTTTTTTATCCGTTCTATTATATTTTATCATCAAGTACTTGCCTTCTCGGGTGTGTGTGTGCGTTTGCCGTAGAGCTTAATACAGAACCCAGTTGCATGTTGCATGTACGTTCTCTAACGAACCAAGAGAATGGCGATTCTCTGTTGCTTATACGCGTTCCCTTGAAGGTTTCACATGAGCATGGAAGACTGTTTTTTTTTTGGGCTCGTTTCGTTACGCTTTTTCCGCAAAGGGAAACTGGCGAAGGGCTACGCTGGTCTTCTCCGCTCACCCGAAAAGCGAGGGAAGTTCATCAGCATTCGTCATTTTCAGCGGAAATTTTCCACAATCCAATCCACCGACGGTATCCCTCGCCGGTTGAGGTCTCATCAAGGTTTAAACGATGAGCCTTCGCCTTCGACGACGGTAGCATCGTCAGCATCATCACCACCGCTGCCGACGTCATTTGTCCAACATACACTGATAAAGGCCGTGTGGTCGTGTGCCCGTGTGCTCGCAGCGTCCACTTCATTTTCCTTCCATTTTCTGCTTCCGGTACTGGGTAAAGGGAGAGAGAGGTATCTTTCCTGGGGGAGGTGATGGCATTTCGATCTACTCGAGTGAATGCATGAATCATTGAAATTTGCACTTCATTTTCAATTTGAATTTCAAAAGCTACCGGTGATGAATGCTTTTACCCGCGTCCACGCTCAGGCTTTTCCGACGCTACTGAACGTCCGTTGGGGATTTTCGTATTTTCTAGCGCTCGGGGATGCGATGTGTATAGGAATGTGTGTTTTGAGTGTAGGAATATGGGATAAAAGCAACATTCAGCTTCAGTATGGTTGGCAGCAAGTCGTTGGATTCGGAGGGGAGTTCGCGATTTGTGAGTCAATTCGCAATCCTTTGGTGTCCTTTTTTATAAATGCCTCTGCTTCGGAAGGGTTTGAGATTAGTTTTAGAGCATGCTTTACGCTTATGAACATTTACAGACCTTAATTAGTTATTCCTGGAGAATATGCCAACTTATTACTCCAGCCCACAACGAAATGTTCCAAAAAATCATTCTTTCCAGCAAAATAATCAAAATCAATTGTTTCTCATTCCAAAGCGACTTCTTTCGGTACTTTTTAGTTCAACCTGCCTTGCAAATGAAAAAAAGGAAAATTTATTGTCACTTATGTACACACCTTCCAACAAGAAAAATCCCACGGTAAAGTTTTTCCTTCCACGTGCTCCGTGCCTTGTCGACAATTCGCCCTTTCTTACAACAAGGTACAAATAATGTTCGGTTTTTTAATTAAATTCACCACCAACATCCTCGCGCAGCACAAATGTACCGAGGCAAACGAAATGGCGCTTGATAAAGCACTTTTCCGCTGCACAGTAATTTGGCTTTGGATGAGTAGAGTTTTATTGTTTTTCATCCTCCCTCCAGCTTGCGGTAAAGAGGACTGCGCGAATTGGAAAATAAGCTTCGCGTGCGTCCGCCTTTTGTTCCTTCGTCCATCGGTTGCTTCGAAACTTCGATGTCTTACTGGCCTGAGGTGCCGTCCTGGAGGTTTTTATTCCGCTTCAAAATTCAGTACAGCACTGAAAACAGTTTCCCAAATTAATGATTTGATTTTCACGCCAGCGGATGGTTGAGATTGGGATGTTTTTTTTGTGGTTCTTGTTTTATGCAAATATTTTATTCAATATCGATCGCTAGAGCTGGACTTCTGTTCTGCGAGCGTGAAGATCCCGGTAACGTTCCAAGCCGGCAGCTAGAAATCGATGAGAAATTGGTTCACCGTTTCATTTTATTTGGCGATTCATTTCTGTAGCCTTCTTATTAAACCAGTTTGGTTTTTTCTTTCTCCTGTTCTGGCTCTTTTCTTCAATAAAATGTTATTGTCTTATCGACACAAGCGTGATACGTTTGGTCTAAGAGGGAAAAATTGTGAACGGTCACCGGTGTGGCTACTTAACCGGACAGCATCTCATTTCCTGGGACTGGGACGGTTCCGAGCTCTTTAACGGTCGTCATCGTCGCCTTTTTTGGCATGATTATGATTTTGAAGCCTTCAAACTGTATGAGAGTGAGAAAATCCGGCCCCGGATATCCGGCGATTGAACTGTGTAGAAGGATGGCCTTTTGTGACCTGCGTGCTGGTGGTCGGGTTTCGCTTCCGGTAGCGGAATCTATTTTTCCATTCTGCCGATTTCCCGGCCATTTACTGTAACGACTCTATTCTAAAACTCTAAATGTCCGGAGGTTTAGTAGATAAAATTTAATTTTGTCTATTGCCGCTGCTCTAGGTGCAAGGTGTTTATGTTAAGATCAAGAGAGAAGGAAAAGTCCAGGAAAGGAGTCTTTTTGTCGATAGTCTTTACGCTACTAAGCCCTCTGATATTCCATCGCAATTGGAAGCTTTTTTAGAACTAGGGTTTTTTCCCGAGAAGTGAAGAAAACGGGAGCACTACGTTCTGGATGGTCCGGAAATTTTTAGTCATAAAATTTAATAGCCATTATCATTCGATGGACATCATCTGGATGGTGCTTTGTAGGTTGAAGGCTTCGGAAAGCGTTACCGATTTCGGGAGGAAGCGGGTATCGAGGTGAAAGAGTTCGACCCAAAAATGGAGTAGAACTCTTGCGTAGAAGCAGGGAAACCTTTTTTGGGGAATGTATATTCATCGTCATCCTCCTTGAACACAACAGAAAAAGGCTGCACAAGACAACAAGAAAAAGGGAAATTTTTTTTTAAAAATCGCCCAAATAAGCTCAATTTATGGTCAGTTGTTTCCTTTCGGGAACAGGGGAATTGTTATCAGTTGTTTGAAGTCTAGAAACGGAAGCCAAAAAAGGGATAATGGATGAAAATGGCCTACATCGGCAAGCATCCGTTTGCTTTGAATATCGATCGATTGCGGTGCTGCAAGCTGCAAACTTTTGTCCGCCTGTCGAGTAACTGTTTCTTTCTTTAAAGTTTTCCTCCGTTTTATTGGGTTAAATTGCTTTATACAGCGCTAAAAACCACACATAACCGCACGGTGCCACAGCTCAATTACCGAAAACTCGATAATGTCCAGCGAGTGGCTGTGGGCCGTCCATGAGCGAACGATCTAATTATGCTTGCTCTAAATAAGTTCACCTCCACCAACGGCGTGGTTGTGTTGGTGCACAGCATTCGATTTTGCAACTGACTGCGTGCGAATACCGCCAATGTCGGGCCGCCACATTGACACCCGGCAATTAACCGGCAATTGTACCTTTGATCGCCACTAAATCCCGTTTTCCCGTGGAGCGTTTAATGGTGTATTTATTTAATTTATTCAAATATAATTAAGCAGGATTCGGGAGGCCTTTTCGATTGACCCGCAAAATGGGTTAAGCGAGGTCGCCTTCCGTATTCCTGTGTTCCTCCGTGTTCCCGCTTCACGCAAACAGGCATGGCCATGTAATGAAGCGTGCCCCGTGACTGGGTTTTGGCTGGTTGCTTTAGGGAATGTGTTTGGACCGCGAGGCGGGCTGGAATTCATAATGACAAAATGCAGACTCATTTATCATTCGCTTTCTGGGTAGCAACGGGGGAAAGGCACGATGCTTTGGGGACTAGCCAGGCGGATGGGGTTTTGGGGTTCGACTTTGGTCTTGGTTTAACGTGCCGTTTAAATCCCACAACTCCTCTCTTTTGCGCTTACACATAGCCAATTCATTATGCGATCGTATTGGTGTGCATGTTTAAAATCATGGCAAAACAGAAAAGGGATGTGTTCCCCGTAGGAACATTAGTGTCTGTCCTGTATGCTGCTCCCCCTCCATCTACTCCCATGTAAAGTTCCTCCCTTGGCCTTGGAGGCTTTATCCATCGAGCGTTCTGGCACGCTCTTGTATGGCACGAATGGCAGACACACATACACTATACGCCGTAATTACGCATGCAGTGTTGGTGCTCATCATTATCATCAACAACTCTATCATTGTCCAACCTCGTCCACCAGCAGCATCACTGTCGCTGCTTAGGTTTCACTCACTGCCACCGCCTTATGAAAGCCAAAATCCCCCTTGCAGACTGGATAACCAATCTCAACTGGGGAGGGATGAATTTCATTGCATGGAAGGAACACACATGAATTAGTTAGCTGTGGGTTAGCTGCGCCGTGTGGATGAGTAAAGGCAACTAATAGGACTAACATGTTACACGAGCAGTTTAGGTCCTTTTTTCCGGATTCGTAATTGATTTTTGGGAGATTAGGGAAGAATACAAGCGGCTGTAAATGTGTTAGAGACGTTTTAAAAAAAGAACTCACATGAGAACAAAAATTTGTTAACTTGTTTTGTTTCACCAGTTTTAATTATTTTTGCTAAATGATGTTCTATAAAGTTGCATTGGCTGCTTTCAAAAATAATTGAGAAATATTTACTGAGGTTTGAAGAAAGGTTTAAGATACCAGATTAATTTTTCATTTCATTTCGTATCCGTTGATATTATTTTCCATAATTCAATTCATTTTTAAACACTGTCAAATTGTGTTGGATAAATTAAATATATCAGAAAATAGTTTTTTATCAAATCTTTTATCAAACTAAATAAACAAGCTTGATGTACAAAAACGAAAAAGGTTAATAAAATTGTATGAAATATTTATATGTTTGATGTTTCAAATAGTTAGAATATTTTATTATTGTCTTGGTTAGACCGGACCCGGTCCAACAAACACACAGAGGATCGTGGTTCACTATCGCGGACTAGTATCGGAGCGCCCAGGAAGCTGAGCTCCTTTATATATACTCACAAAAAAAGGAGAAGAAAATATTTGAGTTGAAGATTCAGCATTAAAAAAATGTAGTGAAGAATTCATCATCTGGAATTAAAAGTTGAAGACAAATACTGAATTAACATGTTTAAAAACGTCCTAAGTAACCTTCGTCTAATCGAACCCTTTAAAGCGAATTCGTGGTGAACAAGGCAAGCCAACCTCGTGATCGTGGGTGTTAATTTTCCCTCTCAGCCCACTTTCTTTGATACGTCCTTAAACATGGCGTAGGGATACACATATTCACACATCGATTGCAGAAATTTAGGCACTAGCGGGTTACTGAATGGCGCACGTTAGCATAATCAAATTTCGCCCCAGAATGTCTCAGCTTAGGTGTCAGACTGACACAGTGCAACTACTCTGCAATGAAAATGCAGATCCTCCCCTCTCTCCCACTCCTCCACCTCTCTCTCACCACTTTACCTCTCCCACTTGTGCACCAGGTAATGGGAGATGAAATTGAATTTGAATATATCATTAAATATCGACGCCCGAAACTTGCGAGCTGATATCGGGGAAGGTGTCATTCGAGCGCCATACACACATGTGGTGTCTCTGCAAGTTTCCCTCTTGAAAAGTGGGCACACAAAAGACACCGAACCCCATTCTCAGCGGCAAAAACAGAGCATCGTAACGGGCTGATTGTCCTTTTGTAATCGAATTCCCTCTAATTACGAAATGGACCGTTACACCTTCACCGGTGTTTTCGTTGCAGGCGTTCGATGACAGTGGAAGGAGGATAACAGCTTAGCCCTTGCTAGGTGATGATGGTACTTGGCATTAGTGAAAGTATCCCCCCATCATCATCAACATCATCATCAACCGTCCACCGAAAATGGGATAGAGAATGGCGGTTTCTGATCCCGATAATGGGATATTAGAGATTCGGCGCTGCACACAAAAAAACATTGTCCCACCTGTGTTGGTGTCGGGATTAAAGCGCGCATTACTATTTTCAATTCAACAGAAACTGCTGCAAACTGCTGTGGTTGTGTGCGATGTAAGTTAGAAGCCGCTGGTTTTGCTTACTGCAGGCAAATCCACCTACCAAGGACTCGCCGAAAATATTCGCCGAGCGCCATACATTGATATAATATTATGCAAAACGATATGCTAATGAAGTAGGCAAGTGGTTGAAATCTTTTTGATCTGCCGCAAAGTGCCAAGCAGGGAAGGAGACAGAGCTCGAGAGAATGAAAGAGAAAAAGGGAAACATGAAAGTACGAAGGTACTTGTGGTTAGATAGGTTTGGTTAGATGATGTGCCAAAAATTCTGTCTCGTTGCGAGTTTTTTTTTTTTTTTTGGTTGCTACAATATTTCGGAAGGGCGAAAGTTTTAGCCAACGTCCTGGATTTGAAATAGGAAGCTACGGACAAAGTTTAGCTCTTTAATCAAAGCAGAAATTGTATAGGCGGGGAAGTACTTTTAAAGTATGAAGTAAGTTTATTTGAATATTTGCAACAAAATGTTTCCGGACGTCTCGACGAGTTGCTTCTAAAGCAGGAACAGTAAGCTGCACCGTGTGCGTATTTAAAGGTATAAATATGTAGAAATTCCTTTCCAATGCTTGCAGAACGTAATGAACCGCTTGCATATTTCCATTGTAAGACGTCGTGCCAAAAACGTCTCCTGGAAGCTGCCTGCTCTTATATATCGCCCTGCCAAACACAGGTGATTTAATTCCACAACCCTATGAATATTAAATAAATTACCACCATTTGACAGACGCTCGGCAGCGCAGCTCGCTCCCAGTGAGACATTCGAAGAGATTGGCCCTGTTCTGCTTGCTGTTTCAAGCTTAGGTTTCAATTTTCCTGTTTCAATCTTCCTTGAACAGAAAGCCGCTTGGTGGAGCCAGTTTTCCGAGCTGTGTGAAAATCCTTACGCGTTTCCACCAGCAATCGATTGCTTCATTTGCATAAAACAATATTTATTGTTTGGTTGGATGAGATTCGCTTGTTGGCCGCATGACGATGGTTTGCCGGGCGGGTCGGTGTGCGATAAGATGCGGTATTCGAAGTGCGGATGAATGCTCCACACCTCCCCCAAGCGGAATGAATTTCCAAACGCAACATAAAATAAGTCGATAATTGATAATGTATGATCTTTCCACCCCAAGGAGCTGTGGGTGGGTTGAGAAATGGGAGAATATATTTACACCTAGCCGCTTCATCCCGGACCAGTGTCGGAAGATTTTGCCAAGAAACTGGGCCTAGAGCAATCTACCACCTCGGCACTGTGCTGGTATTGGAAGGGTTACAGGAGCGAAAGTGGTTTGTTTATGCGTTGCTGGTGGATCAAATTTAATTAGCATAATGAGGAACAATATACACTTGAAGGGATACGCGACTCGACTGCTCTCGAGGGCACCAAGGGACTCTTGATTGGGACCGTGGTGCACCGTTTGAAGCACCGAAAATGAAGTGGGAGTGTGTGTGTGTGTGTGTGTGTGTGCTTGTGTGTTGATTTGAAGCTAATCAACGGCCAGGAAGGTTGATTTGTGTTGCGGGTAATGTGTTGCGTGGAGTGGGCATTGCGAAATTACTGCACCATTTTGGTTCGTCACGGTATAAAGTATGTTTGAAATTGTAGCTAGAGCCGGTTTTAATCAGAAGCGAGTTGCGTTTGAGGTTAAGTAAACGAATGCAGTTTCAAGAGATTCTTAACCTTTACTGGTGTCGTGTTTTAGTAGAGAATGAAGGAATCTAATTTCACTTGATGGGTTCCTTCCTTATGGCAATTTACTTTAAAAACTTTAAAAAGTGCAACTTTAATTGAAAAACAATTGTTAAAATACCTTTTACAAATGGGAAAACAAACTTTTCTTACACGTGACTATGGTCCGTTTTCCTGCTTTTCCTGCACAGGACAAAGTTGCTATGAAAGCGAATGTCTTCATTTTGTTTCGCAAAACTACTTCTACGATAATTATCGAATTGAAATGGTACTTTTGTCACGTTCAACGATTTCCTTTGGGAGCTACTTGAGTGAAAAACTTTTGTTTCCGGCATCCGTTTTTCAACCTTTTCTTTCGCATTCACAGTGACTTGGAAAGTATTAAGGGGAAAAATAAAAGGTACTGAAGTTGCACCGATTGTGCATCTTCCAAAGATATAACTTTTTTGTGTCTGCGCGAATAGAGCTGTGATGACATGATTGGTTAATTAGTGAGACTATAAATACAAAACTACAATAAAACTTTGTTAAAAATTGGGATAAAATCTCACATGACTTTAAAATGTAAAAACCTATTCAGAAGATAATTAAGAGATATAAATTATTATTTATAATGCAGAAAACTCCACTCAGCAAATCTTACTTTCATAAAACAGCTCGATCGTACCCTCGGGACGACAAAACTTATTTCCTGTTGGCTCATGGCTCATAAATAAGTTATGGAAAAGAGGCTCCAGTTCAATCTTCGTTCATCGCTCATAAATTTTGCCCACTCAGGCGTACCTTCCAAACCGATCGAAACTTCAATACAATGAGCAAAAAAGAATAGGGAGAAAATCTAGAAAAGCTACCAACCATTTATTTGTACGTATCGTTTCGATTTTGCAATGTTAAATTTGCTTTCCCGTGCAATCGCCTACGTACGAATGAACAATTTTCTAATCCTCATTCAATTCATTCGCACACATTATCATTCCCGCTTGTTGAGTGTATGTGCGTGTGTTGGAGTGTGTTGTGTACGGAGAGGAGGTCCCATCCACAAATGAAAAGCTTTTCCCATCAGCAAACCCATTGCTCACCTTCTTGAGGGTTTTATTCGAAGGAAAATTCTCTTACCGTACACAGCAAGCCTGCGGGTTGTTTTTTCTCCGGCCTGAATGGTGGTGATAGCAGAAAAAAAGGAAATAATTCGCTTCACCACGGTATTGCCTCTCGAGAATGGAGATGAGAGCGCACGGAAAACTGACGAGGATTGAAAAAAAAGTAACAACGAATGCGATGGAACGTGCAAAGAACGGTCCCTTGACTTTGGAAGAACCTGCTCAAGGAAGCGGATTTTAGCGTATATTCGCACCCACACGGCCAAGACGAGTGTATCGGCCTCCGTCGGAATAATCATCATCATCACCATTATCTTCGCTTGGTGTGAGGCAGAAGCGTGAATCGAAAGGTAAAATGAATGCGAACGAACGCCGCAGGAAGGGCACCGAAGCGCCTATCAGCACACGGGGAAACAGAATCCAATTTCCAGACTTCGAGGAGGAGGGGTCGCGTTTTGTTGGTGAATTATAATTATTCTCGCGGAACCGCGTGGAAGTGGAGGGCCATAATCGGATATTTATATCACTTCGCGGCTGGGTTGGGCAATGTTTTTGGTTTCGGTTAATCGTCTTGATTTATTTCGATTGATCCTTGGCTGGGGCTTTCGGTAGCGGTTGTTGGAGGCTTGGGGAAATGTGTTGCGCGTGGTTGAAGGTAAAAGTAGATTTTATGATTAGGAAGAAGACAACCACAGGGAGCGTTGTTTTAGATTAGAAAGCGGTGATCTGAGATCAGTTGTTTCTGAGAAAACTCTTGCAACAAAAGTGATAGATTTATTTCAAAAATTTTGAGAATTCAATCTTGGTCTACTGCTCCAGGTCTAAAACACGATTGACTACTTCTCCAATTATTCTAATGGGGTTAAATAAATATAAATCCACTCAATAACTAAAGTTGACCCTTTAACATTCAACTTCGTGTTTTTAAGTTTATGATTCAAAATCTTTGATTTTCATAATTTTGCCATGGTTTGGAGCCAATTCTGTTTCAAATGTGTCCTTCAGGTGATGCATTAGAAAGTCTTTTGCATCAATTAATCACAGTTTGTGAGAAGTCTGTCATTAAAGATGCATTTTCCTACGGATTTTCTCGATAAAACAACTTTATGAATCTTGTATTCCTGTTAAGCTATATCAACAAAAATTAAAGTGAATGATATTGATACTGGGTCCTACTCAATGCACAGAAGAGTGTTCCTTTAAATTAGTCCTGGTAAATATGAACCTTTTCTTTGAGTTAACAGGCGTTAGCAATAACAATTTTGACGTTCAAATATTAATATTATTCCGAATGGAGCAACACATTTATACAACTTAAACTAAGTGATACCAATTTCACGAACATCTCCTCTTAACACATTCTTAAATTGCAAACAATTTTATTTACTCCCCAAATTCTTCCTGGCTCTAAGCCCGCAACCAAAAAGAATGGCTCAACACATTCTCCTACCAATACCAATAGGGTTACGATTTACGACTAACGCGGCCATCAAACGATTGTCGCCAATCGTTGCTACATCAAAATCTCACCACCGTCATCATCATCATCATCATCATCATCCCGTTGAATGGTTGGATTTAGTGCAGCTTTGGCTAGTGCCAGCTACAAGCTAAACGGTGTCAAGCGTACGAATATTACATGCTCATAATCATGTTCACTACCGTGGCTTTTAGAGCGTTTTGCCATAAACATTCCTCCAATGCTGGTGTTGTGGAACGCAACCCCAAAAAGAAAAACACGCGAGACGGTTAAAGGCGCGTCCCAAAAATGACGGACGTGATGAAGTCCTTAATCCAGCGTGGAAAGCAGCAAAAATACAACCACTAGTTGTCACATGGAATCGATTTATTACGGAAGCACAAAGTAAACGTACAAGTACGTACAACGAGTCGGGCCGGTTTGGTGGCGCCCCGAAATTCCGCGCGACGACATACTCGGTTGAGGGAAAAACGCCCACACTCACCCACTCAATGTGGATCAGTGTACGCAGTCAGCGCACACACACACACTTGGTCACAGTTTATGATGGTTTACGAGATGGTTTTATTTGATGACCGGCAGCCCATCGTGGTGGTGGTCGAAAAACAAAAAGCAACATCGTTGTCGTACCATTCAACCCGGTAGCATTCCCTGCAAAAAAAGGCCTTCCAGCCTTCCAGCTCATTGCGAATGCATTGCACGTACCCTTGTGCGCTCGTGTACTGTGATGAGTGACGAGGAATTTTTGTTTTCACACCGAATGCTGGGCAACGATGCACTTACGATACGATGCCACCGACGATTCACCACGTCCGGTAAACGAGCTCCACGTGATGCTGTGTCGGTATGTGGAGGTGTACGGTTTGATGCGTGGTTGTAATAATGTCGGATTTATTTGATTGCTTCGTGTACGGCGGACAGCTTTTTTTCCACACCCATCCAATTGCACACTGCAATTTCGTTGATGAGGGAGAGAGGGGGATGGGGAAGGAGTTGCCTCAAGGGAGCGAACGAGTAGGAAGGAAAGAAAACACAGCTTCTTCACTTTTCATTACATCGCCGCGTCTTCGGGCACTGGCACTAGGATGGAAGGCACACACTTTACGAGCACACGATGACTAATAATAACGCATAAATATTGCTATTACATGCTGTAACACACAAGCTTGCGGCAAGGTTACGATGGGTGGTGATGAAAAGGGGAAATATTACTCTCCCGAGCCAAAGCAGGGAAAAACTGTCCACAATCAGCAGATTGAACAAGATGTGCACTAGCTATTTGTCGAAGGATGTGTGTATTTTTCTTTAGGATTTTCGTAATTAGTAGCACTTGATGGAATATTAGAGTAAAAATTGTTAATTTTATTTAAATTTACTTGATAGAACAATAAAAAAATTAACAATGAAAACATTAATATAATCATTAGAAAAGTCACAAATTAGAAGACATACAAAGGAAAGGAGGCGCCTGGTGGTGTAGGCGACAGCGGCGCCGGTCTTCAAACGGCAGGACCGGGGTTCAAATCCCATCCGGACAGTCCCCCTGCGAAGAGGACTGTCCAACCGATAACGTGGTATCGGTAAGTCTAGTAAGCCATTCGATGGCTAGCGTGACCTTAGAGGTCGTTAAGCCAAGAAGCAGAAGAAGAAGAAAACAATAAAGGGACATTTTTTAAACTCCTTAACTGATTGAGCTTCAGAAGTGATATAAAAAAGCAAGAAAATAATAATTATGACTAAGAAAATTAGATTAAAAGAAGAAAAGATTACAAGACAAATGAAAAGTTACGAAAGAAAACGGAAACAAAGTTGAACAAAAGCAAAAAAAAAACAGGGAAAAAAGGGAAACAAACGATGAACGAAGGGAAGAAAAAAAAATATTTTCTCTGTGTTACTGTTTTTTAACACTTTAAACAATTTATTTGTCTTCAAAATACTTACAAATTATGGAAGAGGTACCCAAAAAACATTAATGAAAGCTTATGATCATTCCTTACATTGTTTCTTACATTGTTACGTACCAAATGCCACCGTGTAGTTCGTTGGTGAGCAGTGAAAATTTATTGTTTAAAATAGACCAAAGGCACCAAATTGTTCCGAAAATAGGGAACAAGGAAAAACCCCTCGTTCATGCTGGACGGATATAGATCGTACGTGAAGTGTGTTTATATTGGAAAATTTTACCCAAGAGTCTTGCTTCTTTTGGCTGCTCGTTTTTGTACAAGCGTTGTACAAGTGACTTTCCATGACGAACATATTTAACTTGCCACCACCGTACACCGTGAACAGTTGACTGAAGAGTGATGCTTGTTACACGGACATACCCAGCGCATGCAGTTTCCACTGTTTACCCATGGACAGCAAGGTACGTCTTGGTAAGCGCTTGGAGCATTCCCTTATGTCGACTCCGAACCGAACGATTCCTTCCCAGTAAGGAAAATCAGCAAGAAAATGTAAAACCACATCCATATTCCTACAACCCCCGGAGCGGTAGCCCTGTGTTCGTTTGTTATTTATAGCTTCAAAGTACATAAAATAGCTAATAATCATAAAGTTTAATACAAAAATTATGCTATTAAAAGTTTCACCACCAGGCGACATACATACGACGGGCCCAGCGCAGAAAGCAACATGAGGTGTAGCGTTGGTGGTTTTGTGGTTTCTTCAAGTGCATGGAGTTTTCCGCTTCATTTTTCTTTTTCCTTTTTAAGGAATTCCTTCCAGCGATGGAATGGCAAAAAAACAAACATGTGCGTCGTTACATTATTCCCACCACGAGGGTACTGTCGAGCTGGGTTTTCTTGTACTGCTGCCGACGCGTTGACTGATTAGCATACATTTCTTCAGATTCTTCGGCAAAACTTCCGCAAAAAGAAGACTCCTTTGTACAAACCGGTGAAAGTAATAGTAACGATAACGACAAGAAACAAGGATAAAAACAACCACCACGATGGAAAACGAATGATGCAATTGAAAGTTTTCCATTATTTTGTGTCCAGTGGGTTGAGTGGGGAGAGCAAAATGGTTTCACAGTGCCTCGCCTTTTGCAGATTGGCTATTGATATTTTCCACATTTGCTGGAGTTTGCAGTGATGGTGATGATGATGATGATGATGTGTGTGTTTGAGTGTGCATGTGGATGAAGTAATTTATTACATTGACTTAATGTAACATTAACGAGATGAATATTTACCATTTTGATTGAAGCAATGTTCCGGTCGATGCATTTCGCGTCGCTGCCAGTTCCATTTGTTCGATGGAGTTATCCTCGAACAACGAACAACATTTTATTGGATTTTATGTACCATATTGATTTGAATGATTCAGCTCGTTACAGTTATACTTGAATATATTAATTACACATAATAAGTTTGACTTGTTACACAAATGATGACAAATGTTTAATGTTTCTGTTGAAATTTTCGTATTAATTATTTCATTATATCTGTTTTTTATCCCATTTATCATCTTCATATTGTTTTGTCTTCTTTTGTACTTTTTGTACTTTACAAACTTCATTTGTACTTTTTCTATTGTTTCATTCATTTATTCTGCTGTTTGCTAGAAATTATCGCTATGTGGTATAACTTTTGCTTTAATTTCTTTGTGTTTTCTTATTGATTGGGATATTTTAAAATTTTCTTTCAAATTCCAAAATTACATTTACAGAAATATCGTTTTCATTTGATATTTGTTTATTTACTTCAATTATCTCTTCAACTTAGAAATATATAATTAATAATGAGATGATGCTTGTTGCCTCATTGAAATATTATATTTTTGTTTTGTCAAATCGATGACGGTGTACGGACCATCAGAACGACAGTGTGAATATACAAACCTGTTCCAAAAAAGTCATCAATTTGAAATGCTCTTTCTTTTAAAAAGGAAACACAACACAAGGTGGTTATCGTGTATCCCTTTAAACCGATCCTTTAATCCAAGGGTGACATTCTTGGTAAATCTCATTATTCACACAACTTTCAAGGTTCATTAAGAAATCCTGCATATTATAAAGGGGTTTACAGTGCTGTTCCGCTCACATACGACCATCCAAAAACGGTCTCTACAAAGTTCATTTGGGCACAACAATTTCATTATCTCACCATGCAACTGATCCCTTTTTGCCGGTTGACAATTGGACGTGAAGTTATCGTAGTAATCGTAGTGAAAGAGGACGCACCCGTACAAAACTACCAACTCCATTACACACCGTAAGCCCACTAAGTTCACACTTGATTCATCGTCGTGCATGCAACCACCAGCTTCACCGGCTTAACCATCGTTGGTGACAATATTGCGACAACACAAAATGCGTCGGATACCCTTACCGCGCCCGAAAGCTGCTGCTTCCGGTAATGTGCCGGTAATGAACCGGGTTGATGGCGTCGTCTTACCGAACCATCGTGTGTGAAAACTATGAACATATATTTTCACCTAAGTTCCTAGGCGATACGAGCAATGGCTTAGAAATTTGAAGAAAACCTCTGCCTGTGGGCAGATACTCGGGCCCATTCTTACAGCTTCCGGTTGCGGGAGAATGATGCTATCATGCCACCACGATGTCCGTGTGCCTTCAAAATACCACTAAAACAGCCCCAGAAAGCATTACCGAAAACCATACGCCTAATGACAGTGTGTGAAGAATTCTTAATTTCTTCCCCGAAAGCAACTTTTGCTTCCGGGTCGCAGGCATTTGCATTCGGGAGAAAGTTTTTGTTGGGTCGTTCGGTTGGCTGTTTGCTGCTTTTGCGCTTAATCCACGCGCTGCCAGGACACGGATAATCATCAGCAGTTTCCGCAACAAACCGACATACATCTTCCGTGTGTCTTGAACTAGCCGTTTCCCTTCTACCGCTAGTGATTGTTCAGTACAGGGTGGGAAAATTATTTAAATTTTATTGCAGAATTATAGCTTTCCTCGGTTGAAAGGGAACGGGAAAGGGCCATATTGGTGAGAAGCAAGGTAAGATGCTACGGGAAAGTCACACCGACACATTCCTGAGACAGCTAAGCAAGGCGGGAGGATTCTAATCTCCTACACTAAGAGGCCATCAGGAGAGGTCGTTTAGCGCACGGAAGAATTATTCATCATGTCACCTTTAGCACACGGTGGCAAAAATTTTGGACTATAAATTTGCACACTAATCACCCTCTTGTGGGGTGTACGAGAGCATAGTGTACGGTGTAAGATTTTGGGTGCTTCGGGGTGCTGTGGAACGATCATGTTTTGTATCGTAAGATGGGTCTTAAACGAGGCGCCAAGGAATCTTTTGTTCAATTACGATAAGGAGTTCTGCTCTGTTGAGATTCAATATAAGAATAATATCCAAAAGTATGTTATTGGATGTTTTATAATTGTATACAAAATTTTCTTAAATAAGAAATTAGTTTTAATGGTTATTTCTCTGCCCCACGTTTACTTATAGCGTGGATCTCGATTTAGGATAAGATATTAAAAAATCCATTTGGAAAACTACGCCATTATTTTGGTTTTATCTCTCGAGCAAAAATCTGGCACATTTTAAAACCTAAATTTAAATAATCAATATAAATTTACATTAAACAAGGTATTTTATCCAAGAAAATATATAATTTTGATTATTTTATTTGTAATTTCCATATTAGTGGTTTAAATTGCTCCACACAATACACCGTTCGATAAAAGATTTCAAGCACGCTTTACCCGTCTCATAGTTTGGCCACAGTTTGATGGGTATCAACTGAACCGTAAACCAATAAAATACCGAAACATTGAGCAAATACAACCGAACCCGGTAGCCCTGGCCCGTCAAGGTGACTTGAGTCTTTGCGTGTTTCGATTTTCCTGTTAGCCTTTCGCTCCTTCTCTCTCTCTTCATCCATTTCGGTGACGCACGATTGGCACTGTGTTTATGCAATGGGCATTACGTGCGGAATGGGAAAAGTGCATACTACTTCTGGCCCACGAGAAATAACCTACCTACCTCCGACCGACCATTACCGCACACCGAAATGAGTCAGTGATATGTTGCAACACATTTCGTGTTTCATTCTTTTTTATATGCGGCATGATTTTCGAACCGTGTATGAAGTCATGGTTCCAATCATCATCATCATTGTGAACATCATGATCAGCAATGGAGTCCCGTGGAGGAAAATACTGAGCCTCCAATAGTCCTAAGCAGTTCCTTCGGGCGTGCGGACACTCTCTCTCTAGGGGATTGAATCCAGGTCTGGGTGGGATTTGTGCAAACGGCCACCATCCTGCGTTCCATCACCCAACAAACAACTTTCATCTCATTGACGTAGTTTTTCGGCGTATCCAGTTTCGGTAAACAGATCACGTACTTTGCACGGAGCTGCTCCATTCTTTCCCTATTTCTTTTTCGCTTTTATTTGCCACACTGCTGCTGCTGCTGCTGCTACTACTTGCCATTGGTTGGTCCTATTTTCTGTATGTTTTATGCGTTTCACTAGAGTGAGGGTGGTTTCGATCGCGTTTGGTCCATCATCGATTCTCGTTTCTGCCCAGCGCCATTGATGCCTCTCTCTCTCTCTCTATGTTCGTGACAGAATTTTCCACACCTTTTTCAACCCGTAAGGCTTGCACGGTGGAGTGTATCATCGCCTGAGTCGAGGTGAATTTCGCTCTTAATTTGGAATTCCGAACCAGAAAGGCTCACCAGATGACCAGCCAGAACAATCAACCCGAGTGGCTTAGGGAAAAGGGCATCAATGAAAGTTCGATAGCAACGGCATGAAAGCCGAAGGAAAATCAGAGGGAATGGTGGGAATCCTTTCGATCACCCGATTTTCGGATTATTTGCAGTCGTCGTTCGGGCTACAATCGAACTTTTTGCACCGAGCCACCGTGGCCAATCATGCTCATTATCGTCGTTCGATGTGATTGCTAGCTGGCAAATCAGCAAACGAGACGAGAGAAAGGCTGGTAAAGTTGACTGAAAACATTTGCACCACGATTCAGGGCACGCGAGCTGGCATTGTTTTCCCAGCTGACCTCAAACAGATGAACGCACACGGCTGGAAAATCGGCCCCCGGAGGCTTCCCTCCCCCACGTGGTTTTCCTCTTACTCTACTTTGACAGGAGCATCGAAGAATGGTCCTGGCTGGAGCGAATCACTTTAGAGCGGCAGAGTGATGTTAAAGGACTATGCAGTGGATTTATTGATTAGTGGCAGAAGTTTGTTGCCGCAGTTGTCCGCAAACTTGGTGCGGATTTTCAAACTGGCGGTGGCTGGTTGAGCAGGGGCGAATGAGCAGAAGCGAACAAAAACGTGCGGACAGTTCATTAAGGATGTGGAGAGTTTGTTAAACTTTACCCGTGGCTGTCGCCATTCGTGCAGAATTTTCACATTCGAAGGAAAACCGGTGTAGGGTGTGCGATTTTAAGTGCACTTGCACCCACCGGAATTTGCCTAATCAATAAACAAATTTCCACTAAGCACCTGCTGCCTGCTTGGATGCTGACACTCTATGAGGGTCCTTGGGGGTGGTGTAGTAGGGAAATGAGACGCTTTGGAATGCATACGAGCATGCAGCCAACACTCCCGTAACACCAAATCATAGCACGGGGACTTGATTTTCCCGTGGCAGACTCACATTCCTATCCCATGGGTGCAAGGCAGTGGTACCGGTGGGATGCTTTGTTTCGCTTCACCATTGGTCACTAGAACATGGTACGGTTGGTTGAGGGGTGTGAAAATGGGACCAAGAAGATGGGAAGGAAAGTGAATGGAAGACAAGTGAATTTGGTGGTCAATGATTTGGGTGAACGAGCTGGTACTGGAATTCCAAAATCGTACAATGAAATAAATGCACTTGTTTCGGTGCTGAGGTTCGAGTAGCCACAAGGACTTGCTATCTCATATTCATGTTAAATGTAGTTCGAAATTACGGATGCTCGATCAATGAAGTTGGTAGCTTGTTTTAAGTCTTAAATTGAATGTTAAATCCTTGGAATTCCCTTTCCATCAGGTAGATTTTATTGGAGATGTATCAATCTTTTTAATGTTTCAATCCAAAATTTATTTCAACTATATAAGTAAGGGTACTATGCTTCAAATGATAAACAGCTGTGATCTAGGAGACGTCCCCGTCCCCGTCCTAGTCCTCTACAGGTACGAATTCTGAGTTCTAACGATTGTTTGGCTGATTCAGGTGGATTCGAATTCTGCAGAGTTTGAATGCATCCGTTGCCAGGGTTTCCTGGGAACGGTTTTGCGAGCCCTAAGAACCCTTGCCTAACCGTATGGAAAAAGAGGAGATGTATGAACCTATTATGTTTAAAATATAACTGCTTTGAAGTAATAAAACCAGTCAATAATATGTCGTTTCTTTGAACGAACATACTTTGACAGACCTTACGACAGCTTAACGGACTTCAATTTTGTAAGAGGTTCTCAATATCACTCACGGGATAGCGCTTTGGTCTACCAATCGAATGTCCTGGTTTTTCTCGCGGAAGGTTTTCTCTGTTCCACTAAAGCTCAGTTAGCATAATTTGCCTCATACAGGTGTGATCATCGCACAGTTCAAAGAGCTCGTCTTTATTGTTGGTTCTCCATTTAAGAATTAGAAACCAGTTGATGAGGGTTAATTATTATCGGTTAGCAGACACCCTTGTGAGTATCTTAACATCTTTGTTGATATCTCTTCTTGCCCCATCGAACACTTATCTGTCTATTAAACCTTTATTATCTTATGCAAACTCGAATGTTTCTGCAACCCTTTTCGTCATTCGTCGCTTGCAACGCACCAGATAAAGTCGAGAATGAAACTAGCCTATCATTGTTATCACAGTTTCTCCTTAATGCGCTTAAAAGCTGTTTACTTTCTTCTGAGGAAGCTAAAAATACATCCGTATGTTTGAAATACATTACACCAAATGAATTTGCTCGAGATTGATCCGTATGTAAACAATGCCAATGCAACGATGCCAGGTGGAAAAACATTCCCATTAAGCGATAAGTCCCGCTGGTCTCAGCATCCTTCGTACAGTGGACACTAGCCATAAAACGAAATTTTGTTGATGCAAGGATTAAAGCCTCTGCCGTGTCCTTGGTTTCCTTAAAATGGACGTCAATGGGTCCTGTTCAAGTTTGTACCACTGTCTGCATGAGTGAAAATTGCAGCTTCACGTCAACGCATCTCAAGCGATGCACCGGCAGCTTCGGCACGTGTGCTTGACGAAGTGTGTGTGTGTTTGTGGGAAATGAAAAGAAAACACCTTGCTTGGTTGCTTGCGTTGGCCGAAATTTAGCCAGCTTGAAAATGCGTCTTTTTGCTACGGGTAGGCTCGATCGGTGTCTTTTGTTGTTTGCGTACCGAAAACCATTCGTCGTCGTTTGGTGAAAAACCCCGCAAAAGGCACACTGCACAAGCCTTTTGTGATGAAAATCTGGCACAACGTATGGTGGCGCTTTCACAGCGTCACGGAACTGTTGCACTCAACGCACGCATCGAAGGGGAAAAATTAATTTTCCACATTGATTCTGTACGCTTAATCCAACGTTCACACCTCATGTTATTTAATTTTAAGGTTTTTAATAGAATAATCAACCACCCTCGTTCGTTTGCTCTGTTGGGTGGAGAACACAAGTCGAGCACGAGCGAAAGCAAGCTAGCAAGACTGTATAGGCTAAGCCTTCTATCTTTCCGCACGAAATTGAACCGTTCCAACGTTCGTCAACTGCCTAAAATCTCACCGTCAAGATGAGACTGTTTCGTCTGCTGTTTCGTAATTTTTCTGTGGAGAGGAGAAATCTTCCCCAGCAATAAGGGAATATCCAGTTAGCGGCTTACTTTCACACTGTCATCATTTTTCTCGATGACTTTCTCCCGGCAATTGCTGGTGGGTTTGAAAATTGGGTTCCCAAACAGTGAATATCCCGGTTGTGCCTGTAGGGTGACTATGAATAAAGGTTCGTCATCTACGCACGGGAATGGTTGAGGCTGGAAAATGGGATCCCTCGGAAATTCTTCATCAGCAGTACACCTCAATTGTGCTTTCCTGCCAGAAGGAAGACAGAGAGAACGAGAAAACGAGCGAAATGGCGAATTGTTTGAGTATTTTTTATCAGTTGGAGCGTGTCTGCAGGAAAACATCACACGTAGGTACCGAAAATTAAACACTGCTCCCCGTACCATCCTTTCCCAACACAGATACACCGTACGAAACCTCCCTGCAAACGTAGGGGGGAAAGTTTATTAAATTAAATTATATTAAATTAAACCGTACCTCCTTGCCAATTTTATTTCGAACGTTTTGTTTTTCGGTGAAGCTGGGATTGGACTCACACGGGTGTGTACCCCTCGAGCTACGGGGAAAATGGGGAAAACTGGTTTTGGTTTTTGGTCGCAACGACTCCCCATTCCATTGGTGTCTTTGTTAACTGGTGGGATTTTCGTCATCACCCATCTACCCATCCCATGCCATCTTCATGCGAGGGATGAGCCCACCGAGGGGAACTTTAGTTGCTCGAGAGGTTTTCCAAGCTCGAACCGAAATCGAAAGGATTGCAGGTTTGAGAATGTGCTAGTGGTTTAGGATTTTTGTTCAACAGGAACATCGCAGGGACACGAACAGCTTCCGCCCTATGTTTGGAATAACTATGAAATTAAATGTGAAATTTAAAACATTTAAACATTTCGGTGGTGTTTCTGCGTGAGAGTACCCTTCTTTGGATTCTTTAAAGCTGACAAAACAGTACTGCCAACCTTTAGTGGGAAAGAATGTCACAGTTTTCCTTTTTTTTCCCCTTCACATCCATGGAAAACATGGCTTGTGGTTATTGTTACACAAAATAAAAGGAAAACAAAAATCGGTTGAACTGTTTTCCAACTGGCGAGAATCTCTACTTGGGGATGGAAAAGCATGTACCAACATGGGTGAAAAATCTGCAACGAAATGCGGAGATTTAGGAACAGGATTAGTTTGTACTTATTAGTTTGTTGAGAATAGTTCCTGCCTGTCCTCCAAGGGGTGGATGGTGCTCGGCGTAACTTTTTACCCATTAAACAAGCCCAGCACGGGATAAAGGGACACTCTTTGGACAATTTTTTGTGTGTGTGTGTGTACGTGTGTGTTTACTTCTTATCTATCCCACTTCAGTAGTCATATATTAGTAGCTGTTTTAATTAAAGCCTCCCTTAGGCTTGAAATAAATTCAATAACACTGTTATTATCACTGTGTCTGCTTTGCTTTTTCGTGTCTTACAGTTGCGTTTCTCTCTTTGCCATGAAATGTCATTCTAAATTAAGAAGAGAGAATTTATAGTTATTGCTATTCTATGTTTTGGTTTCTGGTAAACTTCACTTCCAAAAACCCATTAGAAATGTGTTTCAAATTAAGGAAGAAAATCACTTTAAGTAAGAGGATTCAGCAAGTTGAAGCAATTGTTTAATGGTGGTGTGCAAATAAAAAATTGGTGCAACGGAATGAACTATCTCACTTGCCCTCTGTTGCATTTTATTCATAAGACTCACAAAAATCTCCTCTTCCCATCCTGTAGCATTCATATTCCCATGAATTGTGCCCATGTTTTGGCGCTTAACAGTTGTGCAATTGTTTCTTCCATATTCAGAGTTCACACTTGCAACAGACATGTATCGCCAGGACAGGCAAAAAGCATACGCTTTTTGCAATTCTTATTAACATATTACAAAACGTTCGTACCCCCTTTTTTATCCTTTCTCCCCATATTTCCACCACGGTGACTTCCGTGGTGGAAATACTGTCAGACTGTCCCTGGGCAGGCCTCTGTATCACGCTGCTTAACCCTCTCAGGATGTCGTTAGCGAAAGCCTTTGTTTCGGCGAGACTGAAATCAGCAAAAAGGCGGAACGATTTCCTTCGCGCCGTGGAACTGTGTGAATATGGCACGAATGTACAACAATGTACCAACCGAGTACTACCGCACCACGGATTCTGAAGAAGTGCGAACGGGTCCCTGTAAAAGCTTGTACCGAAGCGTGTTTGATTTTCCGGCCAGCCGAAAACGGGTGAAAACGGGACGAGCGAAACGTTCACAAATTCGCACATTGCTTGTGAAAAAAGGGCTAACCACCCAATGGGTTTGCTTTTTGAGCGCCAGTTTACTTTAGCGTAGAATGGTTTTGGATGGTGTTAACTTTTCCTCGTCGCTTCAGAATTCACCCGTTTCGGTTCGAAGCAACACGGAGATGGGGAGGAAAGATGCTGCCGATTGTGGTTACAACTTGGGTCGGTTCTTTTTGGAGCAGTGAGACTGATTTTAGCGAATCAGTTGCCCATTGATCCCATTGAGTATTCTCGAGTGGATGGAGTTGAATTTTTGGCTGTTTGCATTTGTCGTGTTTAGTTGAGAGGGTTGAGAAATCAGTGGTGAGTGGAATGTCGAAAGCGGTTTTCGATCCATGAATAGCGTAGCATGGAATGAGCATCTTCAAAGTGGAATGATAGATAGCGTGGTTTGAACTGAATATTGGTGAAAGAAAAAGGAATAATAAATATTTCACTAATTTTTACATACCGTTTTAAATATTATTTAATTAGTCAAATAAATGATGGCAATAAGGCATGGTGCGATCAGGCTTAATAGTTAATAAAATAATAAGAAATAAGCTAATAAATTCAGCACCCATACTTCTTGGTTTGCTTATAACTACTGGAAAAATGGAGAATTGAGTTAACTTTCTTTATTTCGAGAAGGACGGCCTTATTTCTCGCAACAATTAATAGTAAAAGTTCTAATGAATGCTTCTTTAAACCAGTGCTGTTTGCCTCATTGAATAAAAAACACAATACGTGGTGTTAAAGTTCCACAACGGGGTTTGATAGCTGTTTGAAACATTCTTATAAATGGTCCTACTATTGCATTAAATGGATCAAAACTCAGTGATTCAGGGAAATAAAAAACAATTCTGCTTATAAGCATTTCCTCCGATTGTCAATAGATGGCGCTAGTAGTCACTATTCAAGACAATCGATGAGTCCAATATCAAATAAACATATTTCACTGAAAAAAAAAACAAATTTACATCTTAATATGAAACAAATGATTTAGGCAACATGAATCATAACACTTCATTTTCCAATCAACAATAAGATGCAAAGCAAATTGTATGGAAACAACCGATAACCTTATAATGCCTCTTCACATCACCTGCCAGTTTGCTCAAACACATTATCCAGTTTTTGCCTCAAGCGCTCCGTGTATGTCGTGGTTGTTAAACGATTTATTGCCTGTGTGTATACAATTTAAATAAAATTCAAATTAATTCAGGCAAACAAGCAAAACCTGCCGCTTGTATCTGGGCACCCCTTTGAGAAGCGCAAACTTGTACGTACGTGCCACTTTTATTGCTACCTATCACTAGATAGTTTTTAACTTCAACACTCACTTGAAGGCCGAAGTTGATTTACATGGCTGTGTGTGTGTTTTTTGTTCGTTTTCCAAGCCAAATTTTGAACCAGGAAAAAAAACTACCAACAGGAGATAAACACGGGAAAAGGGAAATGCAAAAGTCTGACGCATTTGTTAAGGGGCGAAGCGTTGCCAGCCGCTAATACCCAACCTATAGCCCTAATTATTCTCCTCAAATTCAACAACAACCGGTAAAGGTTTCTCGATAGAAGGAAAGAAAGAAAAAACAAACGAACCCCTTACGCCTAATAACAGCACAAATTCACCCATCGAGCGTACATTGGGTCTCTCTGAGCTGACGAACCCGTGATGCTGTCGGACATGGTTTTGGGTTAGTCTTTTTGTACTGGAATAGGAGAACCTCATTCAGGACGTACGAATTTGCCGGCAACACACATTGGTACTGTGTTTCAATTTCGTTTGGTAGATTAAAAAACGGAAACGAAATAGATGGATTTGGAAATTTGGGAGAATACGTTCTCCGGATGAAACCCTTCGACAAGGATTCAAGGTATTAAAGGTTTTTTTTGGTTCTTGTTTTGGAGGGTTTCTTCATGCAGCGATAGAAAGAAACCGGAGATATCTCACCAAACGAGCTCAAAAGCTGTTGAAAGTGTGTAAGCAGAGTACAAACGGGTTTTTCCTAGTCCTAGAGGGATGTTGTACAAGGGGTTGCAAAGTGAAAAAGGGTGTAGATCGGAGTCTGTTATTGCAGCAGTGTGGATTTATTTTATTACAACTGACGTTTCATTTCAAAACTATTTACCACTGGTGCTCGAGTCCCTGTTGGCAAATGGGATGGCGCCTGGCAAGGCAAGGAAAGGTCATTAGTAAAGAAATGGAAGAGCGGAAAGAATAGCTGTTCTGTAGCTAATCAATGAACTTCAAAATATGTTTAAAATCTACTCTTTCATGCCCTTTAAACAGTCTATCTTATTGTAAAAAAAAACTTAATTGATGCCAAATTAATGCAAATATTGTCAGAATTGCTTAAAGTATTTGTTATTTTTTTAGTATTTTTTAAGGTGTTGTAGAAGATATTTATTAGATTTTTATTAACATTTATTCAATTAATGCTGGTTTGGTTTGTATAAGACATAGTTTTGTACTTTATTTTCTAAATGCCATAAACCGTTGCAAATTTATTCAAACAATCTTCTGCTCTGGAAGAAACTCAAATTAGGAAAGGAAGTTAAAACCATTCTAAGCCCGGTACGATTGCTCTTTATTAGTACGCCTTGTTAAGCACTCAAACGACTTGCACGGGCTATCAACTGCGGTAGACAACGAACCCCTTTTTTACGAGTACCATAAACGAGTATACCGTTTGGAAAATTAAATTTCGCCTTCCAAGCTTTACTTCTTCGGGCGATGCTTGTTGAGCAAATTCGCTCACCGATGAAAATCCTTGCCCAACCACCACTTTTCGCCACTGCATTGCCAATCAACCTGTGCTTGTGGATGGAGAATCGCGTTGGCGGTGGTGCAATTTGTGGTACATTTCCGAGGTGGTGCTACGACGTTGTGTTGTACAATCGAAAAAACAACAACCATAAATAAGCGCGCACACACACAGAGAAAGAGAGAGAGAGAGCCACATGCACCTTGGTACGTGTGGGCACATGTCCGGATTTTGTAAGCACACGGAATGGGGTTGGAAAACAATGGAAAATGATGTCGTCCTCCCGGTTTGCTTTTTTTAGTCGTCATTGCGGCACTCCACTACCAGCTTGTGCTTCGGCCCGAGCACAAGTGTCCGAATGGTTTATATCTTAAGAAAACGACACCACACACAGACATCGTCTTGGTTGAAGATAATTCTTAAGTTTTCCATCCCTTCACATCGGTTGGAACTCTCCTTGCGAGACGCTCGCAAGGCAGGACGAAGGCGAGCAAAAAAGGGCTTCCGTCGGGTTTTGCTGATTGCAGTGTGACTTTCCGCAGTCTGGAAGAAGGCACACATTGTTGAAGCGTGTTGTACGGGGGTTGTTTGGCCTTTTGTTTTATGTTTTTAATGTGTACATGTTGCAGTGGTTTGCTGCTGATGCCCACCCCGCGATAAAGCGCTACATTGTTGAGTGTGGCAAACGGCTTGCACTCCAGAGAAAGGGACGTCCGTTGTTTGGGTTTATAATGTGTTTTATTAGGAATCCCGGTAGAAAAGAGCCTCGTTAGGCATTAGAAGGGAGGACGTCTTGCAGGAGAAACACACTTTTACACACATATAAACGTACGGGAGGAAAAACAGATACGACGAAATGTAATGAAGTGAGTCCAGGAAGTTCAGAAGAGAGATGCTCAGTTGTGTGATAGTATTTCGTTTTTTGCTGGCCCAATTGTTTCCTTAACAGACGAGACGGTGGTAGTGGTCCTTATCGAGCAAAAGTCAAGAAACCTCTTCAGTAATTCTTTATCATTGTAATGAATGGCTACACGCAAAAAAAGCACAATTTCATTTGAAAGGAGGACCATTTTCCCAAGGGTGCTCACTATTAATCATTTCGATAAAGCTCAAATCGGGTAACCCTTTGGGATTGCTGTACTCCTCCTGTTTCCATTCTTTTCCACCGATAGCGACCGTTGTTGTTTTGAGAAAAAAAGGGACAATGAGACATTTTTTTCCTGTACCAAAGAAAGGAATTAATTTCTCGATTCTGCTCACCAGCTCTGGGAGGGAAAACATGGTGCAAATGTCTTCATAATTCCCATCCGTTTCTGGGATAGGTTTTATCAGCGGCAGCAATCACGGGACAGCAAACAAATGGCCGCCACAAAAGTGGACGGCACAAAACGGGGCTGATGATTGAGTGGTGATAATTAAGGTCCACCTAGGGAAATCCGGTACGGGAAGTCAAAATAATCGGCAGTAAAATAGCAATTGACACATAATTGTCACCTGTGATGTTAAAAATCGGCCATGATTAATGGTGGGGTTATTACAACATTTTCACGGGAGGCATGCTTTGTGTTCTACCGAAGGCAATGGGGGCAATTAGTACGACCATAACGACCAAGAAAGAATGTTATCAAATGCAATTTGTACCCTGTGCGGTTTAATTTGTCGAACTGAAAAAAAGGAAGCATTCTGTTCACACTTCGCCTCTTTCTCTAATTGGCAAAAATATCTCATTTCGGGTGGATTTGAGGTGGATTTTTCTTCGATCAAAAGTGACACTATCACCTCACTAATGGCTTTCCGAAGCCACATGTCACCCATAAATAGTGGGAACAATTATTCGGAAGATTTTTTTTTTTCTACTCGTATGATGCCGGCTGAACGAAAGGTTGGATTTGATTCCGTAGTCCCTAACTCTAAGACTTCCCAATTAACTTCTCGCCTTCCCGAGAAGTCATCCGTCCATGAAAGGGGGAAAAGATGGGTTCTTTCCTTTATGGACAGTTCCGATCACCCTTATCGGAAAAGCGAAAAAAAAAAGAAATGTGTCATTTGCTTTCACTAAATGAAGGTATATTTCGATCGTTAGCGAGAAATGAAATACCCGCCACCGTCTGGAGAAGGATCAAAATGCCAAAATGACGCTTTGAAGAGGGCGATGCGTTGTACGTTGGTGACACATTTTCCCAAATTTTCACCAGATGCAAGCTCTGCGCGAGGATATTCGATATTTAATGCTGGATATGTTGCCAACAGCTCCTGTGACATTTGTGGGGTAATGAGGACAGATAATGAATACATTGATGGGTGTCAAAATCCAGGGTTTGCTGTGAGCAAACTATTGACTGGATTCGTGCAAGCATTTTTGGAAGAAAGAAAAATTTTTTACAATGGTTTTATTTTTATGTTTTGTTTCTGGTAGCAAAAATAATAAATTGTTTCATTTATTTAATAAACTTTACAGATTTTCCTATTAGTAACAAATTATCAATCCATTATACTTTATCCTCTACTGGAAGGAATTTGAAATTTCGTTCTGTTGAGCACGAAATACAAGGACCCTCAAGCCGTAGAGCGTTTTCGCAATTGCAAGCAAAGTGAGAAAACTGCTGTTCAAAACGCACGCCAGTGCAAATCCTCCAAGTAGTCGCGTAGCGTTCATTTTCTGACTTCCATTAACAAGATGAAAATTCTAGCCCTAGCAAACCAGTAGAGCTGTTCAACTTTCTTCTATTCGTTTGCAAATTTTCCCACTCAGCACGGAAGCAAACCATCACGGACAGCCGTACTGTGATTTCGTTTCCATTCGGAACGTTTTACATTCGGTCGGCTTGCCTGTGTCCTTCAACCGTCAAAGTCGAAATGGAAAAGTAAATATTTGCTCGTCAAATTCGCTTCGGTTTTGCGTGGAGAGTGTGGTTGTAAAGCATGGACACGCTTTCGTTAAAAGTTGGCCCCCTCCACAGCGTGCCAGTCGGTTGAGTGCCTTGTGCACCGGCACTCGGGTAAGTGAAATTTTTGTACAAAACTAACAGTTATGATGGAGCGAAAACCATTGCCCAGCCTAGCCATGTGGCACACGGCCGGAAGGTGGCATATTGCAGACTGACTGCAGCAATCGTTCTAATTGAATCACATCAACGATAACGACCCCGACGATTGGAACAGCTTTTCCCGACATCGGAACAACATTGTGAGCACGCGAACTTGTTTGATTTTCCCTTGCTGTTGGGAGAATTGTTTTAAATCGGTTTTTGGGAAAATTGATCATATCGACGACCGACGTATGCCGCTGGTAATAAGCCTAAGAGGATTTTCGGTAGTTTTCAATTTTGATCCCAAGCACACGTCCCAAGAAAACCCCGGAAGCGGAAACGGGACACCTAACAGCGTCGAGTACGGCACGTGACCGTCCTGCTCCCATCGCAGCTGATACGTTTGAGTAATGTTTTCATCTTTACTTACTGTTTGTTCTTAGAGATCTCGAGAGTGCTCATTGAAAAGAGTCAATGAGTAGGCAAATTTGCCGGCGCTTCTGCAGCTCACGATTTGCTGATGAAACGTGAATAACGATACCGTTGTGTAATCTTATCAAATATCAAACACCCAGCGAAAATCGCTCAAAAGTTTATTGGAATCATTGCGGCACAATGCGTTCAAGTAAAAGTCACCCCACCATGAGTAGATCGGCACACAATCGTCTCATCACACCAGTAAAAACGATAGCTAAAGAGGACAATAATGTTGGATTTTGCCGGCCGATTGCAATCGGAAGCAAAACTCGTGCCAGGCGCGTTTGTGCGAATTGCAACATGTGTTGGCTAGTGGCAATTTAAATCCTGCAGCATACTGTTGAAATGCTGGGGAAGGGATTTTTGTAGCGTGTGACCATCATTACCTATAAAATGTAATCAGTAATGGAAAGAGAGGGTGAGAAAAAAAAAGCGCTAAAGTAGCGTGTTCATGCTGGAGGATATCTAGCTCAGGAAGGCATGAAGCGTTTGACGTGTCTGATGGATTAAATGCCAGTAAGCGCTTAAGGGGAGCTAAAAACGGAAACAATCTCGTCTTTCGTGGATCTTGGACATCTTGGACTCTTTAAAAAAAATTCCATATTTTATATAATAATCCTCAAAATTTGAATGATTTTATTTGATGTGTCTTATCAATTTTAAAGCATAGACTCAACTCTATAACTCTATTAAACTGAACAGTTGGATAGTCAGTCATAACGATCTTGCAACGGTGGAACGGTCCGAATGGGATTCGGGTATGATCAATCCTCTTTACGGACCTTCCGGTCACCTGCGTGAGAGACCTCAACACACGTCTCTACTAAACTGACGCGTTACGCTCAGAATGATCCTGTCCTAAGAGCAAATGTTGCTCTCAACAACTGCTTCAACAGTTCTCAGCATCTGTTTTAATATCTCCGCTACTTATTCTTGCTGAAATGATGAATAAAAATGCATCCATTGTTCGTCAGTTATTTTATACATAACTGATGCGCCGCATTAATTTGAATCAATATTTATATTTCTTCGGATGCTTTTCGCAGGATTGATAGCTCTAAACGATTCATGAACATAAATAAATACCGTTAAGCCCGATTATTTACCAACCGGCATCATATCGCCAAGCTTCAGCCGTTTGTTGACACTAACATCTCGTCTCACAATATACATTTCAATCAATCTACCTTGTGGGAATGACTTTTACCCACATTTACCACACGTCACCGATCGAAGCAATTTTCTTATCAATCCTCTAAAGAAATGCCAAAAGAACAGAGCAGGAAATGATGCCTTCACGCTTGAGATATGACGGAATTCATTTCCACCGAGAGTTGCGAGTCGCAAAACAATAAACCCACACTCGCACGCATTTGTAGCATTTAAATATTCGCAAATTTTTCGACACGTGAGATTAGCTTCTTTGCTTTCCATTTTTCCCTTGCACCAGGAAGTGTAGCGCACGGGAGGGAAAATTCATATCAACACATTCCCTTCGGGGAGAGCGCCGCGCTTTGGGGGTAGATGAATCTTATTCAAATTTTACGATCGTATTTTGTTTACACTTTACTGGTAGACTGTGCTGGTTGGGTGACGACTTATTGCTTCTCGTAAAGATATTTTGCAGATTTGCTGCGTTTTTTTTTCTTTTTTGCCGATAGTTTGAGAGATGCGAGGAAGAAGTCAAATCAATCGAATTCCTATCAGGCTTTCTTTTTCGGCAATGCATAAATTCTACCCAGACGGAATGTAATGAAGGGGTACGAGTATTTCGCTTACGGTGACGGATGACGCTTTTCTTTGTGCGCGTTTCAATAAAACCGAGCGGATAAAGACAACGCAGCACAAAACGTTGTCACACTTGTGGCGCATTGGAAAATATTTCCTCACCAGCTGCCGTCAGTCAGTCAGATTTTCGTCAACAAAAATTGGGTTCAATTGGATGGCCGTGTGCGTGTGTGGCCGTGGAACGTGGGAAAACGAAATCCTTCTTAACGTCAATTTCACCTGTCACACGCATACGGCGTCTCGTGCACTCAGCACCGGCACCAGAAAGGTGGTGGAGAAATCTTTTCCCGCTTTTCCGATGGGAGTGCAAATTTGTATAATTTTGCATTCAATTGCCTTACGCCGGCACCCTTTTTCATCGGCGGGTGACGCGTAGAGAGCAGAATCGTTCTAAACCTAAGCGGAGATACAGAGTGGTAAGAGATGTAATAGGGAAAAATAAGACAAAAAAATGCGTACGAATGACAGCGTCGAAAGCTGGCAAAAACAACGAACTCGCGCACGAGGTATTCCCCAGCCCGACAGGAAGGACACCATGCTTCACACCTGAGAGAAATTGTACCAAAAAAAAGAAAGAAAAAAAGGGGGCGAACGTCATACGAGCAAAGCGTTGGCTGGAAAACAAACATAAATATTTCATGAAGACTAATCTCATTGAAATTCAGCGTGTTAAGGCAGCAGTTGCACGAGGTTACAGGACAGAAAAGAAAGCACCAGCAGCGAAAACGAACGTATAGGAGTAAAAAAAAAATGTATAAATTTTGCAACCAGTCCTCCCAAAGCCCGACCAACGATGGAAAATCAGTCACTTGCGCCTTTTCGCGTAATGCTCGATAGAGTGATTGAGGAGGTTAGTAAGCAGCAAAAAAAAGGGAAATAAAAATAAAACCCAACACCTTTCACCGAGCCTAAAAAATGACTGGGCAAGATGTGTGGAGTGTGTGGAGTGGAATATCGTACGCAAGAATGCGCTAAAAATTGAGTGTGAAATAGACATTTCCTGCTCTTGTTATGTGCAGCAATCTAAACATGGCTAAATGTTTTTTACATTCGCTGAAGAGCGGAAGCTTTATGGTTTTTTTTTTTCTGGCATCGTTTACAGCTCTTTGTCAGGCAGCAGCGAGTGCGCGTTTTGTTGACTTCAAGCGACATCCGATAGGTATTTTGTCGGGCAAAAAAAAAAAACAAATTAAGTCCCACTCATAGGCATTCTGCTGTGTGCTGTCACATAAAGCATGAAGCGTATTCCCCTCCAGCTTCCCGGGCATGTCTTGGGCAGCACGGTACGATCACGTCACGGACTTATGATTAAAATCATAAATATTATCGCGCCAAAATGTGGCACTTAATCATGTCAATAAAGCAAATCCATCGTACGCGTATGGGCTGGGAGTGTTGTGTTTTTTTTTCTCTACTTTTAGCTGATAAAATAGTAGCCTGCAGATAGATAAAACATCATTGGGAACAAAATTGGCACACTTGGGAGGTGTTTTGTTGTGATGCTGCAGGTACAGTTTATGTGTTTTTGTTATGATGTCGCTTTAACAAGATGGTTGAGTGTAGATGTCTCTTAAAGGCTGTCAGGCACATCCGAGCATGTGTGTGATATACTCTTGAGTATGGATAAAGAAAGCACTGTCATGTTTTGTTTTGTTGAATTGAATAATGGTTGATGTGCAATTCAAAAGTGTTAAAATAAAAACAAATCGGTAACACCTTGCTAATTGATGCTAAGAATTTGTTTAAAAACTAGGATTAGAATTCTGGAAATAAGAAGATTTAATAAAAAATAAGGGCCCGCTGGAAGAGGCAACAACGGCACTGATCTTTACACTGTAGGATTGAAGTTAAAATCCCATCCGCACCGTCCCCCAGTAGAGAGGACTGACTAGTCAACGATGTGTTTTCACCAATTCTAGTAAGCCATTAGTTGGCTGGCTTGCCCTAGAAGGCCGTTAAACCAAGACAGCAAAGTATATTTAATTAAAACACTTTTCAATGACGATTGAATAGAAAATACGAATGAAATACACCGACATCACTAGACACAAGGCAAAATATAAATGAAATTTAAATTAGCGAGTGAGCAAACATTTTTACAAGATATTAAATTACAACAAACAAATAAAAAACAATAATAGCCAAGTTCTTATCGTAACACTGTATCTAACAAAGTTTTTGATAAAAAATAAACTTTTAATTACGGTACATGATTATCGTCTAGGAGTGCTCGGATAATTGGACAATTTATGACCAATCTTATTAAAGTTAACTTCTTCTCAGGAACTTCCTACTTACGTACCCGAAACTGATGAAAACGGTCTCGTTTTCTGTACCGTGACGAAAGAAAACG
Organism: Anopheles maculipalpis; assembly: GCF_943734695.1. NCBI lineage: Eukaryota > Metazoa > Arthropoda > Insecta > Diptera > Culicidae > Anopheles > Anopheles maculipalpis. The sequence continues at coordinate 89,865,229 of NC_064871.1, forward strand.
AACTTCTTCGTACAGTCTTTCCGCGTTAAATTCCCACCCAAAAGCAGGATAAATTCTAGCACCTCGGTGAACGGCTAACAAGCAAGCAGGGACATCCTTGGAGTACAGCTCCCTTTGATGGCTGTTTTGCCTTGTAAGAAAGGGTGCTCCTTTGCTTCGATCGGTATTTGTGATGTAATGCCAATTGGGTCACAAGCAGCAGAAGAAAGTATGCCTGTACAAGTAGCGTACCTTGTGGAACGAGTTTACACTTTCTAATGAATTAAAATAATGCCTTCACGGTGAAGCGAAACCAATAAGGCGATCCTGGGCATATTTTGCGTGGTCTACCGGTGAACGTTCGTTCCTGCAAAACTTGTAGTAATAGTAGGGGCGAAAGTGAAAGGTATTTTTATTGGTGGCAAACATAAATTCCAATAGTTGTTTTAAACGTGCGACGAGAGCACGCGTTTTTGGCGCGCGCTATTTTTTTATGCAAACCAACAATAGCGGTAAAGCGGCTTTTTCAGGTTGTGTTTGGTGAGGGTGCAATAAATAATGTTAAATTAAATTTTGTTACCCAGCCGACGATTTGGGGGTGAGTGATATAAATTTATTTGAACGGTTTGGTGTTTTTCGCGCGATGGGTTTGGTTACGATGAACCTTGAGCGATATGTGACCGGGTTGTGAAAGTTGAAGTCAAATTCCGTGTGACAATTGATGGTTAAAGTGTTCCCATACAATAAAGGTATGAGAAAAAGCATTAATACAAAATTAATGTCATTATTTTTAGCAAGTTTTGAAGCAAAAGATAACTCTGGTCCATCTTCAAATAAAGCGTCCAAGGTTGATTTATTTCCCTGCAAATCACAATTTAAATATTTGGAGAAGAAGTTTTACGTCCTTCAAAGAAAAAAAAAAATTAAATATTGCAGACATGTAATAAATAGTGACATTCCAATCGCTCATATCTATTACGTCAGCTCGTTTATCTCTACCCAAACGCGATGTTATCGCACAAACAACCTTCATCAAGGATCGTTTTCTATGATACAATCTCAGGCCAACATTATTTCTCAGGATCAGACTAATCGGGGATACCTCTCTATGTTGCTGGATCATTTTCATTAGCTTCTTATTCGTTCCCGTACCCTACTAGATGAGTTCTGTTTGTGCATTATGCTTATGCAAATTTCATCGCCCATTCGTTAAATTGTCCATGACTCGGTCGCTTAATGGGAAACTGAGCGTCACGAGCCTTTTGTGATTTTCTGTTACGGAAATCAAACGCCTGTGGACAATTTTCTGTGCCTCTGTTCCCGGCAAACCTGAACCCGAGCTGTAACTTGATCCGGATTTATTTTCCACCAATCGTTGCGCTACAAAAAACATTCTCTCTCGGAGACGGAGGAATTGTACAAGGTCGTGCTGTGTGGACTGTGAAAAATAGCAAATACACACATTCAACGTTGTCGCATTAAAGTTTTTTTTTTTCTCATTACGCGGTGCATTGCCCTTGAATGTGAGGAATGGCGTACGGGACAAAAGGTAAGCCAGTCAGAGGGTTTGTTTGCTTCGTAAGCAGCATTTTTGATGAAAAAAGCGAAAAAGGAATTAACAACATTATTTACAAACAACGGCTCATGAAAGATCTTCACCAACAGCGACCGTCGGTTTGTTATTTTGGGTCAGTATTTTGGTGTTCTTTTGTTGTGCGTGATGCAATAGGGAGATGCAGGAGTACAGAGAAAACCTTGCCCATATTGCCTATTGCATGGAAAACAGGAAGAAAGTTCCAGATAAATTGAACACAGCTAATGGACCCTCTGGGTAACGGTTAGGTGGTGAAAAATGAGTTCACCGTGTGCTGCCGACACTGACGGTGACAACAAATGTGAATTGAATGTGCAGTCAACTGCATAATGCATTGCTGCAAGTCAAACAGGGAATCACAGTCCCCTTGCGCTGTATCGCTACACCCAAGATAGCCTTGAGCAAAGGAAAAACGGCCTTTTGCAAGAATGAAAACATTCAGAAAAAGGCACCCTTGGTAGCAGATCGAACCGATGGCCACCCATGTGAATGGTACGGGGTGGTAGTCACCAGCGCCGGTACAGGCCGTTTTTCATTCAATCCGACATTGAAGTGACAATTTCTTTTTGTCGGTATCGAATCCGCGAAGGGATAAGGATAATAATGATGCCAGTAGCACCAGCGAGGGGTTGATCCTTGTTGAAAGGCAATGCTTTGAGGGACTCGAATGATGGACCCTGCACCAAAATGCACCAAGCAGGAGCTCTCACTCGCTCACTGTCTCTCCCTTTCGTTCTCATTATTTCGACTCGAAAGAAGGATCGCCGGAAATAGCGTACGATAGGGAAAACAAAGCGGATGACTATATTTCAACCGACCCTAACATACCGCACCCGAGGCCTACCGGGACACCCTTGTGTGACAACTAAAGGGACTGCAAAAAAGGTGCGGATTTTGCGGGCAAAGCAAAAGGGGAAAAAAAAAACACGACGGAACAAGAACGGAAAACGGTAGCGTTACGCACGGACAACAGTTACATGATCCTGCTTTTCGCGTGACCTCAGTGTTTTCATTTCACGCCGTTGCATCCGCTTGTCCTATGGGGTCTTGTTGGGATCTGTATTTTCTGTCAGGGTGCTATTAACGTCAGTCGGTGTCGGTGTGTGATGATGTATACTGGGTTGTTAAAGGAATTGCACAGCAAACTGGGTCAAAAATTGGCCAGATATGAGTTGGCACGTTGTTTTGAAAGGGCTCTGCCGGGATGGAAAGGTGCGATTGAATGAGATTTTTGTATTTGCTGCAACAATAGCTAAACCATTTCCCCGCCGGGGGTTTTAAAAATGTAGTGACAGCTACGCAAAGGTGTGAAAATGCATTTGTGTAAATTTTGGCTGATTATGGTTTGATGTTATTGATGTTATAAAGGGAAATAAGGATTTTCAGACTTTTGTAGTGGTAAGCCCGAAGCGAAAAAATTTAATCTACCAGTTTTTTGAGTTAGATTTGTAAGAGAGTTTGGTTAGCTAATGAAAGTAGTAGCTTCAAGAATTTAAAGAAAGAAAAAACACACATACTTCTCCTCTTCTTACGGTGTAGACAATATGTTTCGCTTACAAGCCTTTCTTTCAGTAAACGAAAATAACGCAAAAAAATATACCAATTTTTAAAAATTAGTTTGCATAACTACCAATGAGATATTTTACTATGATTAAATAAATTTATATTGTTAACCGAAATGATAAACGGGGTATTTTTAGCTACAGTTCAAAATGAACAGCATGCAGCGCCGTTGCTTTGTCTGGGAATCGAAAATGTTCAAGTTTCATAGTCTCACACCTAGATGGCGTTAGTAGTTGTGGTTCTGATTTCGGAACGAAACCTTGATTGCATGATGAAATGTTTTCCGTTAAAAAAACAAATGTAAACCATATTAAAAAATAATAATAAAATAGCATAGAAAAAGAATTAATATTTACCTTTTAGTGTAAAATTGTTTCAAAAACGGAGATGCAAGATTAAAAACAGTTCAACGATTTTTTCAATATTCATTACTTCTTAGCCAGCCAACCAACCAGGGCAACAATAAATGTTTAATTAAAACCCAAAAGATTATCCCCTGTCTGTGTGAGGTGCCATCCATTTTCGCCCATTCGTACGTATTCCGGCACAAGTTGAAGGCGAACAGAAGTGGTTAATCCTTACACCATTCGCTGCGTTTGATAGCATCTCGATACCATTCCCTTCTCGGCGTAAAGGATTCGTCTGCTGCCGAAGAGAAACAGAAATGCGTAAAAGGGTCTTTTGAATCCGAATCCTATTGACCGATAATTTGCCCATTCCATCGTGCCGTGCTGCTAATCCCTCGGTACGATTTTTAACACCATTTTAACTATCTTCAAAACATCAGCCCTTTTTTCCTACAGCAGCATGCATAGGCCCTCGCTTTTCAGTGGCAAAATGTTTCAACTGGGTAGCTGCAACCTATCGTACTGAAAATGCTGGCCATCGCTCGCACGAAAATGGCCTCCAAAATCCGTAACGCTTCGGTCTAACCACGACCGTTAGCACGTAACATAAGCCACCATAGGCTACCGAACGCGTACCGGGGGCAATAAAAATAAATTAAAATCAAATTGCACTATCAAACTGCAGTGCCGAAAATCGCGTGGTGGATTTTGTTACCGGCGGTGAGTCGATTGCGTAGCTCCGGAAGAGGAAGCATACACGCGAGCATTCCCCTATCACCGGACAATCCGGGGGCAATGGCTATCCCGCAAGGCTGAGAAATTAATCGAAAACAAATTTGATCTGTTATCTCGGCATGGAGAGCCATTAAAATCCGTAGCGGCCGTTCATTTTCACCATTCCCCGGAGGCGTCGGGTTGTCGGTGGGCAAAGGTGGTAGTGAAGATGGGTCATATTTCAACCTCGATTGGTGTGTTCGTCGAAGTACGAAGTGCCTTGCAATTCTCGTTTGATATGATGCACCGGCACACATAATCCAATTCTGACTGACCAACTGCTGCAGGGAAAAGTGGATCAGTTGGCTTTTATGGTGCAGATCACTCCTTGAAGTGGTAGTGCTGGAATAGTGAGGTTTTGTATTTAGTTTTCGAGCGAAGATGCATTATTTGGGTCAACATTTGAAAAGAGAATGAGAGAGAGAAATGAATAGAGAGATTTGGCAATATGATGCGATTTAATCGTCATTTACCATCCAACCAATATTTGCTTATCATTTACTATGAAAAGCTTACATTTTGCCTGCTCTGCGTATAGATATTCATGTACCGTGTTTTTTTTTTGTCTATTTTTGCAGGAAAATCGCGCCATTATCCGAGATACTCGCTCAACAGCTCGGACAACGAGGATAGCCCAATCCACCGGTCAATCTACGCCCAACCGTACAACGCCATCGGCACCGCTGAAAGACAATCAAATTTCACTTATCGTTCCGCCAAGGGCAGCACACAAGCCGCACAGGCTGCCGCGGTCAATCCACTCAACATCCTCACTACGCCATCGTCGGAGAACGGTTCCAGTGCGACGCTGACGGACGCGGAAGCTTCACTCGCCCGGGAAAATACGCTGCTCGTAAATAACGGTGAGTGGGACACGGCAAGCCATTGTTTTTGTAGACTCCAGAGTCCACAGTGCTTGAGAAGGTTTAACGCATCTTGCGTAAAGGTTTCGTTTGTTTGTTGAGTAGATGACGAGTGAAGCGCTCAATATGTATGCTATCGTTTAGTGTTTTTTGTGCGCATGGATGTTGATGCCAAGCGAATTGTGAACAATTAGAGCTAATAGGAATTTTATTGATGCTGATGAGATTTTCATTAACCACAGAGAAAGTAAAGCGTGCTCTATCCAGGAAATCTGATAATATAGAAGATGGGTTGAAGTTGGGGTACATTGAAGTTATAAGGCTTTTCTTTAGCAATATCAAGATTAAGTTCCAGTTATTGCAAATTTGTAGATTCATCATGAACATAGACGTAGAGTTTTGGACTTGAACTACTTTGGTGTTTATGGTGGGCTGCACTTCCTCTAGGTTAGGTATTCCTTCTTCCTAATTAGGCTCGATTCCACAAAAAACACACACTTTAATTTCACCCAAAATGCCTTGAGATAGTTCTTGCGAGTTCTCCTGAGAAATGGGTAATTTCTTCTAAGACTAGGACTTGGGGAAGAGATCAACAAATTTGGAACTTTAACAAATAAGAAAGTGTACGAAATTGGGCTCATATTTCTGCTGAACACTATGAAATTTGAAAGATAAAATTTCGCTTCAATCAGTCCTTCTAATCCAGAAATCACTTGTTGTAATCGACTTAAGTCTGAAACCTTTGAATACATTTCGCGCAACAGTTCGTGATGATTACGAGGACCTTCTAAAGGTATTATCAATTCAGTATGTTCACAGTGTATCACAGAATTCTTCGTTGGAAACAACAATGCCAAAGAGCCTATTTGAACATTGCGTTTGAATCCTAACCTCACCCAGGAAAGAACCATGGGCGTCTCTAATTTATTGTTATCTCAATTCGTTGTTTCGGCAATCTTTCCTACTACATCTTAACACTGGTAATTTGTGGCATTTATAAATGTCTTTCGTCAATGAAATGAGAAAACACAAAACAATCTAACATTCAAAAATTGAATGAATAAGCAGAGCAAAAACAAAAAGGTGATCGAGTGTTGGGAATTGTGTTCAAAGCAACACATCTTTCTTATTTTTACATTTAATTGTGACGGTACGGTTCCGTATTGTCAACAACACTTGTGTTGAATAAACCATATGAACATATGGAAAACGACATTTCCTCCTTATTCTTTACCTTATCCCAGACATACTCGGTTGTGGACGAAACATCCTTCTCTCCGATATAAAATGACACTTCTTGTCCTACTAATTACTCCACAAATTTGTGTCTCATTGCACTCTTACAATCAGTTCCCTCCGCACACACACACACAGACACACGCGCGAGTGCACAAATTAAAGCTCATCATGGTAAATAATGAAACAGAAACTTTTCACACCGATTGGCCAACCGCCAATTGGCATTTAATCTGTGCAGTGAAATTTGCAGCACTTCTTCATCACCACGCCGTTCCGTTGCATTCGTCACCAGACCAGAAGTACAAAACGATGAGTTACTCGTTTCGATTGCCACCACTCCGAATGTGTGTGTGATCGGTAGCTTCAGTTTTGAGAGTCGGTGAAGATACGCTTTTAGCCAGGAAAGAAGAAAGTCCGTCGAAATGTGTAGTTAGAATTCTTCCCCTGCTGTACAAAATTGCCCAGTGAGCGTGCCAGCAGGAAGGGACAACTTTTCCACACCTCGCTCAGTGGTTTTGCAGCGAGATTGCTGAAGTGAATAATAAATTCTACGGAAGTCAATTATTTCCCACAGGATTTATATTTGTGGTCATCTCGGTACTGTCCTGCAGACTGCCTGTCCTGGCCAAGCAGTGGGAAGAGTGGGACGAAAGAAAAGGCAAAGGCGGTGACAACCAAAATGCCAACGATAGTTTTCGGTTTTAGCCGAGCCGGAGTGTTGTCTAGGGTCTTGAACGAAACCAGAATATGGCTGGCAATTTCTTATGCGGTTTTTGGATGAGATAAACGTGTACCTGTGAGTGGGTTGAAAAGGTTTCCGTTGTGCAGCGAGGCGATCAAATCAGGTACATGTTAACCACAATGTAATGACCAGCTGCAAGTTCGGACACAAAAATTACAATTTTATAGCACGCTCCAAAGCGAAAGGGAGGGAAAAATCGTAAAGTGCCGTCTAATTGTTCGGGGCTGCAATGTATGCAATTTTGAGAAATGTGCATTGCATTTCGGCAGAAAATAGTGTTGGTATGGTTGGTTGGTTTGCAGGAAGCCTTGTGCAGCAGTAAGGATTGTTCCTCTGTTTTTCCGATGACCAGATGAGTGGTAGTGTGGATAAGAATTCAGGAATTGCAAGAAAAACGAGCTACTTAGTGAGACGTGATTCTGATGCAACGGCTCAACTCCATACACACAAAAATGGTTGCGATAGCTCTAGAATGAGTGTCGGAGGGAGGATGCTCGTACAATTTGTGAGTCGTTTTTGAGTGGTTCGTTGCACTGTCTAGTCGGATGGCAATTACAACGATTTGTTGGGGATTCGCCTAGGACGTCTTTATGGTTAACGTGTGGACGATACGAGAGAACTTTGACTTCAATAGTTTCTTGGAATTGATTTTAAATAAGCGTACTTACTCGAATGTTTAGAAGATGTTCGAGTAGCTTATAAAAATTAATTGAAAAAAATTTAAGGTTCGTCGGAGACTTTTTTAATTTAGATTCGAAATTTCCAAACTGCAGAATAGTTACTAAAAATGATTCCGATTTTAAAACATAACAAAAGAAAGCACACCATCCATCTATAGAACATGTTATTCATAACGTAGCAATACATTGAATTCCTCTGCACACATCATATGCAACAATTGTAAAGTGCAGTGAAAGTGCCCCTTAGCATCAACCATTCACCTTCAGCCCCTCCCAGCACCAACCAATATTCATACGGATGGTCGAAATGTTTGTGCAGCCGTGAGGATGATGCTTTTCAATCGTACGACACGAATCTGGTTAGCACCACCGAAGCACAGTGGTGAGGAATTTTCTCCCGCTGCGAGAAGAATGGAAGGAGCAACCGCAGAATTCAAAAAAACCGATCCTACCCGTCCCTACAAAACTGGAGCACATATTCCAAATCGTTCGAAATGTCGAATAAACATGCAAGTCTAACGAAATCACAACCCAGCATACACACCCCGTAAGCATAATTTTATTTACATCATCAATCATTGTCAGTTGCATTGACTTTCATGTTTTTCTTCGCAACACCTTGCCTATTGGGAGAAAGAAGGAGGTAGACATTCTTTGCATGGTGAACGTTCGATGTTGTGCAGATTGTGGGTATGTTTAACCAAAGTATTTTGCAAACATACGAAAGCAGGCAGCCGATTCACGGTAAATAAATGGTACGCTAGTTGGAAAAGCTTTTCCCCGCACGATACTGTCCGAAAGTGTGTCGTTTTTAGAGATGCATTTGCATTTCTTCGGGCTGATGATGGTGATGTATTGTTTGCTATTGTGGATCAGATTTTCTCTCTTGCCTAAAAGAGTATTCAGTGTAAATAAAAAAAAAAATCGAACTTTAAACAAGTTCTGTTTTTGATAGTTGATAAGATAATTCAATAATTTTATTTTCGATCATAGCAATAACTTTTTTTTACCAATTCTAATCAGCAATTCAAAAGGCGAAGATTTGAAAGATTTTAAGAAGAAATCGAATTGACATTTTGTTATGATCTCTTCTTTATTGACTTACAGATTTGCTACACAGCAAAAAACCCAAACAAACACATGGAGACGCCTAGTTGTTTTCCGAAAATTCACAAAAAAATTAAAATATTTTACTTGCAGATGATTGCAAACTCTTTGCCGCTGTTGCCTACACTAACTGGGCCTCCCCATTTAAGTATATTGATTGTTATTCAAAACCCTTGGCCAAGGTCAATTTTTTATTGTTGAAATTGATGTGGCATTTCCTACTTCGAAATTGCAATTTGTTCTTGACCGTGCTCGAAGCAATAATATTCACAAATTCGAAAGAGATTCTGACATTTTGATTAGGAAATCTTACCTGGTTCCTTTCACTCACGGTTTTTAAAATTTAAAGTGCTTTAAAAGTAGAAAAACAATATCCCGAAAAACCTACTTCTAAACAAATATCTAGTTTTATAAGAAAATAGTTTTTAAGTGAGTATTAAGTTCATCCAATGACATTCAAAGACCAAATTCAGCTAAAAGTATCATCAGGCAAAAGTTTTCCTTTAATTTGTACATTTTTTTTAACAGAACGGACATGAATTATGTTTATTGCTTTTTTGTATTTATGAGACGTATGTTTCAATAAACAGCACACGTCTACGCTAATCATGTAAACGCTCGACGAATTCATTTTGTTCCTGCATCACAAAAAAGGAATAAAATTGCATCGACATGTATATACCGCTATTGTCTCAAGACATACACACACATATTCTCTCCAGCTCGTGTTTCCGTGAACGGAACACGTGGATGACAACTGGCAACATGGTGTTTGGCAACAGGGTTTCGAGAAATCCAGTAGACACGTCACCACCGGGACGAGCGGCCAGCATTCAATGCAATCAAGGATCGACCCACGTAGGGGACAGACCATTGAATCGGGAACGAAGCTGGATCCGTTTCACCGTAAGCCCAGGTGCTAGGGCCGGGCAATCAACGATCGCACACCCACATACACTTTCTTCCCCTCCTCCGGTCATCCAATCTGTCATACCGGTTTGATGGTAAATCCACTTGAAAAATGTCAGCACAATAATATTCAATTACGGTCCGGATCTCACGTATGCTGGCAATTTCACCGTTTTCCGTTTTCTGGCTAAACTGAAGAACGCAACGAAGTAGAAGCACCGCACGAGTGTCTCGTGTATGTATGTGTGCGGTTGAGTTGTGTGATCAAGAAGAAATCATCAGCCATGGCCCTCCTGGTCGGTCTCACTCAATTTCGTTTGGAGCACATTTCTTCCACACGCTCTCTCGGTTTTGGGTCGGTGCAATGGAAAAGATGATTTCTGATCCCTTTCCGTAAGAGGATGGATTGTTAGGGTGCCATGATGTTACCTACCTTCCCACCATTTTTGGGTCAGACTTTTGGACTTTCCGTTTCGACTTTCTTAAGACGCTGAGCCGGAGAATTCAGGTGGCTCTTGGTGTTCCGGGACAAATCGAAAGGACACATGCCAAATCCTCACATGGTCCCATTGTTTGCGGAAGCTTCTTGTGTGTGAGTGTGTCTGAACGTGTAAGTCACTGCACTGCAAAGGTAGCGTCACCTGAAGGCACAAAACAGTGCAGAAACGTAGCATGGCGGACGGTTTTTGTGGTTACTTTCGCACTGTGAGTGTCACACCGTTCTCGTACGTTGCGGATGGCGGCTCTAGTCAACAATCACATTTCCGAGAAAAGCGACCAGAGTTCTTCCGATGTTAAAGCAACTCTCGTGGGAATCCCCGATGGTGTACGTGGAAAAATGATAGGAAACTTGGAAAAGGAACGAGAAAAGCGTCTGTTGAAACGAAATATGTTTTGCCGCATCAAGTGCACTTGACGTCCAATACAGTTCAAACTGGACGTTGGTGAGGTTTATTAACAGCTGAACAGTATTTAAAAGCTTTTGTGTTAACATTTTAATAATAATTTCGATTTTAATATCAAGCAAACCATAGTTAGCAAGCAATTTGCATGTGAAAGATCTCTCTGTACCCCAAATAAGAACTCCATACTGCAACGTTATTAGCTGGCTCCTCTACCAATTCTTCCCGGACCGTTCGATCGCTTTGATAAGTCAGCATAATTGATTCCGAAGCACAAGTATAAAAATGGTAGCCTACAAACGATCGTGCGCAGGTCTGGGCGCCTCCATCGTTCATTCGATTTGGGCATTCCAAAGGCTGTTATGTACAGCGTCCCGCGCTGTACCTTTTCGTTCAATCTCGATCAATTTTCCTGCCAGTTGGGAACCATTTGCTTCAATTACAGAAGAAGAGATTGGCTTAGCAATCACTTCCATTACTGCATAAAAACCAATATCTGTGCTGCCACCAACTCTTCAATCTTCAAAAGGGGTTTTCCTCTCGTTGATAAACTAATCCCAGTCCACTGGCTCCACCACTGGTCAACTACTATCGGCTAATACTGGGTTAAAAAAAACTTGCATCGGTCATACGGAGCAGAAGCCGGCTTGCCTCTACGACGAACCGATAATCCATTAGGAAAATTACCTTTCCACCCGCTTCGAGCATTTTTTACGCGAAAAAACAAACGCGATGTTCCGTTTTTACTTTCTAAAGGGGCTTTTTCCAATGAAAAAAAAAAAAAAAACCACAACCTAAACATCGTACGAGGTCGTGTAGGGCATACTGGTGTGGTTTAAGTTTTGCACATTGTTCACACATAATGATCCTATCCTGCTCGTCATGTTAGTCACGTTCCGTTCCGTTGCTGGCCACACTCGGATAAAGGAAGCGTTACAAACGAGCAGCAGCAATCGCTTTCAACTGTGCCGGGCATGGATTTTTAAAATGCTAATTAATGCACCATGTGCATACCGTGCACAAGAAATCGGTCGCTCCAACCAACTACTCGTTTCGTTCGGGTGAATCGTTAAACGAATGATTAGCTTCCATATCTGTGTGGGTTTTCGTTGAGATATGAAACCGCTGTTGGTGTTTCATCGCCCTACGGAGATGAATGATTTTTTTTTTTTTAGTTTCGCTCCCTATTTTGCTTGTTCACTCAAATCAGCCTGGTCGGATCATTTACCAGCTCACGGTGCATCACGGTGATGCATCAATGGGCATACAACCCGGGCACCTGAAGGAGTCTGCGGTTTTCTCTCCCTCTCGCTCTCTTCCTACTTTCCTCGTTTTTAAGCCAGTTCATCAGACACGTCCCTTGAGGCAACGAACGAAGCGAGAAACATGCGGCAAATGGGCTTTTGAGTGGCCTCTTAGCGAGAGTGCATGCGTCGACACGCGGTCCCTTCGACAGGTTTCTGATCCCTCACCGGACGTTACAACACCGGTGTGGACGTGTGGATGTGTTGTGAGTCACTTTCTTTCTGAGCTTTGGCAGGGGCATCTCGTGAACTGAATGGGGCAGGTGGGGAATATGGGGCGGACGATGAATTTATTCACAGCATAATCATTATGTTAAGTGCATCTGGTTGCAAGTTTTTTTTTTCGGTTGACTTCCTACCATCTTTCTGGGAAGGTTCAATAAATGAGGCTACCGTTGACCATTGATGGGTTGCATTACTGGCAGTCTTATTTAAAATTCGGAATTAACCTGAGCGAACAATGATTCGAGCAGCTAGTTGAATCATAATATAATGATAAAAAAGGTAAGCTATTTCAGTTGCATTATGAGCAGTTTCAGTTTTTTAAAGAGGTTATTAGTTATACACAATGTTTACAGTTCAAATTTAAATTAAAAATAAGTTATTTTGAATTTTTAAGATACATATTTTTGTTATATTACATTTATTTATGAATTGTATTCCTTTCCTTCCATCATCTTGCGGATCTTATTTTAAATTCATTTTAAATAAATTCTTTGCCTGTCTCTTCAAGTTATTCAATTCTTGGTCAAAATTAATTACTATACAAATTTTTTAAAATTTTCAATCAAAATGCCAATCCAATATACACAACTTATTATCAAATCAAGCACGTTGTGACATTCTTGACCGTGCTTCAACATCACTTCATTACCGAGGTCCGAAAACATTCACGCGTCTATTTGGGTAGATCCCGGCATTCGCCATCCATGCCATTCGATAAAAGCCAACTGGTCAATCGCGATTATCCGATTAAATTAAATTTATTTATTTAAATCCACCGACGGACGCCACGGTATCCGATTATCACCGGTTGCAAGTAATTGTTCCACGAGTGCACGTGTATGCGTGTGTTTAAAAATGTAAATTAGTCCCCAGACTTGCTTGCTTGACGGCACGGAATGATCGGACGTTACTAGTTTTGTAGTTGCTATGAATGAAGGTCGAATAAAAAGATCGTAAAGAGAGAGGAATTAATTGTCCTTGCAGGGTGAGCGACTGGCCAGTTGCTAAATGCAAGAGCAGGTCAAACGTGTTACCCCGTGTGCCCTTTTTATTTTGTTGGTTCAGGAGTAATTGATCGTTTGTGGTCGATTGGCATTAATCGAATGAGTATTGGAACACCTATCGTTCGAATGTGGTTGTTTGAAGGGGTGAGAAAAATTAGTTTCATTTTAATATGCCAAGCGATGCATGTAAAACACCATTTTTAATTTTGTAGATAATGAGTTTATTATTATCATTCATGATAAGTGTCTTGTAATTAAGTTAGAATAAATGTAGATTTAATTATTGAGTCACCTGACATCAATCTTCCTTCGCTGGATGCAAAGCATCATCATGAACATCACGAGCTACGAAATGTATCAATCTAATGTGAGCATACTATGTCACCCATCAAGCACCCATTTCATCAAGCGATAGTAAAATGTCCCACTTTTCTCAAACCAAAACAGCTTCGCTCGAACCTCATTCATCAGCCGGTTACCAACTGCCGGCACTGAGCACTTACGAATCGCTTCGGCGCTAAACGTGCGAGCCTCTTTCGCTTTCGATGATTACAACAATTTATTAGACTTTGGTAGCAGCCAGTTTTCGTGCGAAAAGTGGTAGCAACAATTTATCTCCCACCAACGGTTCCGAGTACCGTAATGATAAAATAATTAGAAGTTTTAGTTTAGTCCACGGGTTTTTTCGTCCATAAAACCATCACCACTACCACCACCATCGGAGGAATGTGTTGCGGGCTTAAGCTTAAGCACGTCCCCAACGTTTTTCGCAGCAAGCGAAGCCGGTTTTCGTTCGGCCGAAGCATCAACAACCACCGCCAGGGACGATAAACATGAATAATAATTACTGTTAAGGATGTCGCTGTGTTACGGGTGAAAATTATTGCGCACGGTGATAAATTATTCAAATTTATTTCTAGCATCTTTTGCATTGGAAGAGGGCTAGATGATCCCCTTTTTTCGGAGGGTAAGATTTGTTTCGCCTCCTACCGGGGTTCGATGAGGTTTTCAGGGAGGTGTTTCATGCTAGTGGATCGATCTTTCGGCGGGTGGATTGTTGTGGATCTAGCTGGAAGGATGGGCCTTTTCCGTTGGACGAGTAAGCAGATGGAATGTGAGGGCAGCTTTTCAAATTGTTAAATAATCGTGAGCTTAAATTAGCGTCAAACATTAGTTGTAGGCAGTTGCTTTTTTTTGGTGGATCATATTATATACTGAGCACTTTGACATTAATAATTAAGACTCTTTGAAAGAATGAATGAAATTCGTCTTAGAGGCTTTATGGTCTGCTAGATCATGCCGACGATGATGTCTTTCTGGTGTCTCCACTACAGCTGAAACGTTCGAATGAGATTCAAACCACGATCCTGTCATGTAAAGACTGGCGCCGCAGTAACTTCTGAGACCGAACCGCCCTTATATCCGAACTAACTTCTTAAGAACTAATGTTGGATCTTTACTTTAGAATGAAACACGTTAATGCTTATGTTCCGTCATATCAATTGAAGCAATTATTTCTTCTACAAATAATAATAATTGAAACTAAAACAAAAAGGTTGAAAAGGATGTGGGTTTCTTATTTGCTATGCAGGATTAAAAGAAAAGAACTGTAAAATCACTCTGATGGGTCTGATGGGTCACTTTGCATCCGGTTGTCGATACTTAATTACTAATTTCATAACTCATATAGTTTTGACAACAATGTTCAAAACTCTTGAAGCAGTTACAACATAGTTCCATTCATCTTGTCCAGTTTAAATATGCTGCGTTGGAAAAATAAAAAATAAAAGATTTTCACGCTCGCAAAAAAAAAAATCACACATTTTCTCATACTTTTCCCTTTGCATTTAGCAAACCGTCGCGACGGTTTGCGAGTAAATCCATTAAATACACCAAACCCAGACACTCGTTCGCCCAGTAAACCTACCGGCAAAAGCTACGTACAACAAGCGACATCGCCAGCGTCTGAGGATGTCATCAAATTTGTCTCAAGTGTTTGACGCAATGAATAGGCGTCGCCGAGACCTGGCCAGACCAGGCGTTACCGGAGTCTTTGCTAAACACTAGCCCACATTTGATGGTGGTGGTGTAAAAAAATGTGTCAAACTGTTGTGTTTCGCCCTGACTTCTCTCTCTCTCTCTCTCTCTCTCTCTCTATTTCTCTCTCTCGCTCCTTCTTACTCCGTTGCATCAAAACTTCCGTCCCGTAGGCTTTCGTATCGTACTGCATCAAGCGCGGTGCGTTTCGCTGCACAGCTTTCCGGGACTATCGTGCGTTTTTTCGTGCATGATTGCATGCATATGCTTTGTGCTTCCGTACATCTCTCTTTTGTTGCCGTGGAATAAAAACCTATCAACAAAGTGTACATGTTATTTTGTTTTTGTAAAAGCAAAGGTTACAAAAGGATGGCTGGTCGTAAGGGAGTCGGAAGGCAGGAATGGTGGCTCATTGCAACTACGTGGAAGTGAACTGTCTGGGTGCGTTCGAGTGTGCATGAAAGACGACCACCACTTCACCCTTTTGCGTTGGCAAATTGCAACAAAATCCATCGTTCTCTTTCTGGCTGCATGCTGTGATAAGATGCAGTTTACTTGCATGCCAACAAGAACGAAGGAGCAAGGGAAAAAAGAGAGGATCTCTCACCGAACTGCATCATTTGTTCAAAGTGAATGTGGAATGGAAGTTAAAAAAAAATGAGTTTAAAAAAAAAGTCTACAGCAAACAGAGCGAGCCATTTTATAGGATTGCTGGGAAGTTTAAAGTCCTCCGGCATTAAAACTGTTCGACCGGCTCGGCAGACACATTGGCGGTGTGCAACGCAACCAGACTGGGCAGAGGTGAGCGGGACCACAATTCCAGACAGATGCAGCAGCAGTAGCAGTGACAGAGAGATCTGTGTCTCCAGGCGACGGATGGCAGGTTGGAAGAGTGGAGCGAGAATGCAGGTCAAAAGCAATGTTTCCTCGTGCGCCCGGTGTCGAAGAACTTTTGCACCGTGGAAAAACGTGTTTAGTTGCACCGAAAAGCACGTCGAAAGTGTCTGGGATGACTTCCAATTGACTGCACGAACCAGCGTGCATGCCATTTCTGGAGGAAATCGATTTCCCGGCGAATGGACTGCCGGTACTGCCTATCGAGTTTGGCTGTTCGCTATCAATTGTGTCTTCGCTCGTTTATCTCCTCCAAGAGGGAAGAGAGTGCTGTTTGTCTATGGGGTGGATTTTCAATTGAAGTAAATCCGGAACCATTTCCCCGTAAGGTCACCGAGCGATTAGAGTTCAAGATCTTTTGCCCCTGCAGTAAGGGGGAATTTTCGTTATCAGTAAGGTTGTTGCATAAAGAGTTCTTTGATAAAGCGTTTCAGTAATAATTGATGGTGTCTGCGTTATTCTGATAAAAGTCTTTAAGAGTATTAACCGTTCATCCGCTTTTTGAAACGATTTTAATCTAAAAAGATTTTGTTTTTCTCACAAACCTATTGAGATCTCTTCAATGAATTCGTTTATTTAATAAAAGATGGCTTGGCCGTATAGCTAGAACTCATCAATGTACTTTCAATCAACTCTGTTTCTTTGGAAAGAACTCTCATTAGGTTTCAATATTTTAATAAAATCATAAATATTAGTTTTGCGAGAAACAACTCAAAACAGCAGATAGAATAATTGAATAACTCAAATCTATTGAATCTCATTTTTATTTTTTGGTTTTGGCTATTTTTGGTGAATTGAGATTGATACGGTTGTCACAAATGTTCTACTCTGTAGTAGCTGCCAGTATTTGCCATATAGAATTGTCTCATTGCTTTTAAAAGACTTTATGTTGACAACTTTCCTTTGTGAAAAATGAAACAATGTTATTAAAATTACATTTACAGTCCATAAACTTGACTATTCTCACTATACACCAGGCGTCTCCATTATAATGAATTAGTCAATAGAATAAGGTCAACCGTATTCGTCATGAAATAACTGCTTGAGGTGATCATGAAAAGTACAACCAATTCAAAATATGGACAACAACATAGACGATAATTTATGCGCAATAGTAAAGTGATCTTATTGGTTTCTTTACCATACCATACCACCACCACCATACCAGCACCAGGCGTCTCCATTATTGGTACTTTTTGTCTAGCGTATGAGCAATTGAAAGAAGGAAATGATCAAAACCACTGAACTTGCTTAACGAAAAGTTTAAACAATATTATCCTTACTCACATCAATAATAACAATGCAACTAACGAACAATTTTTATTAATTCATATCAACTACGACCTGTATGTTATTAGTTTATCTAAAGTAATTACAAATACAACCGTTTATCCGGCTGTTATTCAACTAATCAAGAAGGACTATTGCCAGGCTTGAACCAACGTACAGTTATAGTCGTTTCGAAATGAGCTATACAGCCAATTGAACAAAGCATTCGCTACGAATGAGTACCCGACGCATAGCAAATGAGCGCCCTTAGAATGGGTTACCCAGACCTGTTCCACCGTACCATCCGATTCTGTCTCAATGAGAGACAACCGTCCATTCACAACAATGACGACAATGATGACGGCCATGACGCTGCTGTCTGCTGAAGCGTGCACCAATTTGTTGCTCTCGAAAGCACGAGAAAAAGCTCTCCCTGTGTTGATGTGTATGGGTGTGCGCGAGTGCGATCCTTGCATTACGCTAGTGTGCGCGCTTTATGTACGAATCCAAATTCGCTCTTTCTCAATTTTCCCAACGAAAGTTGCTCTGTTGACTATGCTCGTTCAATGCTCGACGGATGATGCTCCACCATGGAGCATCCTTGCTCGCTCGAACGCACTGTCCTATTGCTTACTCACTCGCTCGCTCGCTCGCGGTTAGACACAACCAAACAACCATGTGAAAGCGCACACAACCGAACGGTAGCCGAAGCAAGCGATCCATCGCCTCGTACCGTTGTGTCAGTGTTTTCTGGTCTAACAGCAGCTAACGAAACGGTGCAAAAAACCGGGCTTCGAGGGTACGATCATTCGCGTGGCCTCAAAACCGAACCTGAAGCTTCGACTCTCTTGCTGCTGGACATCAAGACCAGCACCGAATCCGGCGTTGTGTTTCTGTTCCGGCAGTGTTACTCCCCCCGGGGGAGGCGAGAAGACGAAAGGTTTTTGAAAGGGGAATGGGGAGATAACAGTGTTTTCCACAAGTCAGCCGCTGTTCCACGGTCGGTGCGCATATGGTAGCGTTAGTCGACGAACGATTCGAAACCGTTGCGGATGCGTTTGGTGTGTTTTGGGTTTCGGTTGTTCGGTGTGTAAGGGGTTTTCGCAACTATTCGTCGTCGTCGTCGTCGTAGCATTATGCGTCGGATGCAAGGTTCGCGTTCGGGCACCCCCCGTAGACGATTGCAGTGCGTATCGAGGTTGTGCGTGTTGATTGGCTGCGATGGAGCAATCCTTTGCAGCTGCACTTAAGCGTAACGGATCGTGGTCGTGTGCGTGTGCCTGGGCGTGTGTGTGTGTGTATGTGTGTGCGTGCATATGCATATTGAGTGCGTACAGCAAGTGGGGTTTTTCACCTTTGGTTGTGATCTTTCCACGTTTTTGTTTTGAAAATCGAAAGGTTTTATATAATTCCAATCAGAAAATACAACTTTTCTTGACGAAGATTGCGTACAATGAAACAAAATTAGAAGAAAACAAATAAGTGTGTTTCAAAAAAGAGAACAACTATAAGAAGGTGTTGAACAGGTTGAAGCAAATTAGTCGGCAATATTCAAATAAAAGTCGCCAGAAGAGTCGTTTTATTCCATTTTCTACAATAAAAAAAAAAAACATCGCAATCGTTCACCGTATTTTGCTGTCCGTTTTTCAACACCGTAGCAGTGGGCGATGAGTGAAGTGTCACAAAAAATTTATACATACACTCGTGTGCAGCATAACGGAAAGAAATAATCAAATCAGCCAGCAGCCGTACAGGATTAAATGTACTATGCAATTGACAGCTCGGAAGGTAAGCTTTGTCCGACGACGGGTACTTGAGCGAACGGTTCGGAGCGATTGGGGAGCGCGATACGCAGAAGTAGAACGCAGCGAGGTCACAGTGAGGGAATCTCCCATTCCCAGACTCCAAAGCTTTGCCGGATTATCTCACGCTGTTGTTTAGTGTTTGATATGATATTTTATCTCTTTCGGTTGCTGGATACAGGAAGCTCTTTTACTACCTCTCTAGTATTTACTCTTCTCTTTCACTTCCTCTCTCTCATTCTAATTTTCTCTCTTTCACTCTCATTTTCTTGATCAATCTCATCGAAGATGCGAGATTTGTTCGGGAGCTTTTTTGCTTCCGATTCTGTGCGCGTGTGTGTTTATGTGAGAGGAATATGGGACGTTGAAAGCTTTTTGCTGCTTCGTTAAATTTCAGCGTTAGTGTCAGCTTCCCTGGTGGTGTGAAATGTCAAATCACGCCAACTGCAACTGCACGACGGGACGGAGGCGTCAGAACTCACCAACACATTGGTCGCTCGCGTTACCGACGCTTCCGGGCACTCAGAAGATGTAGTATGTGAGTGCTCGTTTCGCTTGATGTTGATGGGTTTTTTCACTCACTTTTGTTACTTTTTAGTTTCTTTTTGTTGTCTAAAGTTTTTTTTTCACTCGTTAGAACGACCTAGCCGTATTGCTTGACTGATCTGTCGTGTCTGAAGTTATCTCTTAAAAACTTCTATTTTTATTTTGTTATTGTTAAACTTACTTTTCTGTGTTAAATTTATTTTCTTTTGTGTCTCACAGGCTTAACTAACTTTGCACTATTTGAAATCTTCTTAACCATACCAAACTGCGCCCAACTCATCGACCCAAACACTGCAGTGCTATGGCTTTCCATTAGCTGCATATACTCACTACGACTATGTTTTCCCCGATTCTTTTTCCTTTTTTTTTATATTGCATTGCACTTAAGCCCCGAAGAGTATTTGTTTTGATGCATTGATAGGATTTCTCTCGCACACACCCGTTTCCCTTCCCTCCATCACTCTACTCTCCCCTTTTACTAACATATCGTTAAACACCAACACACTAGCGCCAACGTTCACTCATCTCATTCCTTCACTTTCAAGCGCATAGCTGTGTCCCGATGCTTGGATGATTCCGAGAGCGTTTTGCTCGGGATGCTCGGGATACTCTAAAACCCACGCAACCGTTCACCCGCACCACACCCGTTGCACACTGCTCCGAACATGACTTCGGGGCTTGGCAGTTGCATTTGCAGCAGCCTTTGCCTGCATAAATATTTTTCCACCAACGTGTGAAAGCAACATCGACATCGGTTTTTCACCTCGTTTGCTTCCAAGCTCGTTCCACCCTTATTTTCTCTTGCCTCCCCGTCCCCGCCACCCCTTTCGCCACTCACCCACCGATCGGGTGACCACCCGATGCACCGGTGCATAAATGAGTTTTAATGCGATGTTACGAATGGGATTATAGCGGGTATCAGCACGCTCGGGAAATGTGTGCACGCTGACACTGGTGAAAACCCCTGTTTGGTAGAGAGGGACACCTTTTGGGCAACGCGGGAAGCGAGAGGGAAAATATTTTTGCATGAAGTTTATCTTTAGGCAATAATTTCTCATTTATATCGGTGCATGATAATTGAGACGGTACGACGGAGTGCTCGGAACGTGTGTGTGTGTGTGGCTTCGTGTGACGGGTGGGTCGATTAAGGGGTAGGCATCGACAAGCGATGCAAAGTGGGTGAAATTTATGGTTACTGTTGGGTGCAGCGTCCCAGATCGAATGCCTCCCCTTACCTCTGTGCTTTCCTTACCCTTCGAACTGCCGGTCGGGGTGGCAATTTGCGGTAGAATAATAATTGGATTGAAAGGTTATCGAAGTCGTTCTGGTTCGGACACTCGGGAGTTGGCAAGTTTCTGACCTAGCCCAGCTATCGGGACACATTCCCTCAGTTTCCCTCTTGTTCTTGCTTCCTGCTGAACTGCAGTGCATTTTGCCGAGCAGCTTGTTTAAAGTAGGATTTTTAAACGTTCATTAAAGAGTGGCGAATTGAGCTTCAACCCGAGCTGCAGGAGTTTCGTTCGGGTTGGCCAGTATCGGTGATAAAATAATATTACCAGAGTCAACAAACCAACCTTCCCCACCGCCTTCACGGCATTGAACTTTCGTCTGGCTAAAGCTTACCCAGTTCGTGGGGGATGTGGTAAAAGGGTGGCAGTGCATGTGCAGGAAGTGTTAAATTTGTAAGTTAGAGTGTTGGTTTTACGGCTTTGCTGGTGCTGCTATTGCTGCAGGATGGTTGGTAGTGAGCAGCTTATTGGACAGTTGCAAAAGTTTAACATCATACGAGTACGTAGATTATGTTCTAAGCATGTTTTCTGTGCGTTAGTTTTGATGTTTTCGCACTTAAAAATGTTTGTTTTGTTTTGTTTCGTTTGACAGGCTGCTGAGAGAAAAGTTTTTGTTTAAAATAATACATTTCTGTTCAAAAGCATGTCAAATCTATTTATCAATTGTATGTTATTGCTTTTAGAAAAAAACTCCCCCTCTCGATGTTAGTGAGGAGCCTACCTGTGAATAGGAGTACAACAATATGTATCTTTAAATTAACGAAAATTATTTTAAAACATACCTTGTCAGATTCTTCGACGGTGCATCACCAAATTTTAGAACACTTCTTACTTAATTCTAGAACAGGTTAGTCAAATTTTTTGACAAATTTTCTTGATATCAGTCCAATGCTGAGAGACATATAGAGCAACAATCAATCCGATAGACAAACTGAATAATCAATCCCTCATCAAAAACCTTTCGATGATTCTTCTTCTTTTTCTTCTTCTTAACGACCTATAAGGTCACGCCGGGCATCAAATGGCTTACTAGACTGCCGATACCATGTGGTTGGATAATCAGTCCGCACTACGGGGTGACGGTCCGGATGGGATTTGAACCCTGGTCGTGCTTTTTGAATGCATGCGCCGCTGTCACCAAAGGGCTAAAACAGGGCCCCAACAGTGATGGGACCCTCTTTTTGATGATTATTTATTCTAAAAGCAAAGTTCATTCTGGTTAGGATTCCAATTTATCCACAAAACATTTTCAAATAATTTATGCTTTCAATAATTTATTTATTATTTTATGACTCCAACTACTACCAACATTCTAATTTCATGTACCCTCTTTCTCTCTCTCTTTCTCTTCACAGGTAAGTCTTCTAAATACTCGCAAACAGAGACAACATTTCTGTGAAATAAAAAACACGTGCTTGTTTACTTAAATTTACCCCAACATTAAAAAGCCGTCATCATCCATGTTACGAACGTCAAACCCAACCGTAAGTTTGTGAACGTAAAACATAACCTTTGTGGCGCGTTTTGTTGTACCGCATTCGGATTGCCGAAAATTTCACATCCAAACGAACCGAACCGAACTGACCGGCCGACCTCGTACCCGGTTGACGAATCCATTTAGCACCAAAAACCAAATTCTGTCTGAGCTCTCCATCGTCCTGTCGGCGTATGTGTGTGAGTATCGTTGGAAGCCTTAGTTCTGGACCATAGTACGAAGGTAAAAGGTACTTGTGCTCCTACCTTCTTCCTACCCTGTCTGGCACCTTGTACTCGTAGTGTTTGTTTAGGTTCAGCCGGTGTTTGGACTGTATTTGTTCTATTGGGAGCGATGATGACTATTTGTTTAACCGTTGTTCGGACAATTCTCCCGTACATCGATGGTGCAAGCCGAGGCAATATGTTGAACTTCAATTTTCGCACCACCACCACCACCGTTAGACCTTTGGCACCTCGAGGTGACTGGTGACTTTTCGGTTGGCAAGACGGCAGTGGTCAGCTTGAAATGATAATTTGATCAGTTTCTTAGACTAACAATAAGCAAACATCACTGAATGGTCGCATTTTCAACACGCAGGACATAACCGAAAGAAACGAACCACACAATGAGATGTTTAAACAGACAAAAGGGCCGAAAGCCTCGGTAAAACTATCTGCTCAGAAAAAGCTTATCCATATTACTCTTCAAAACCCCATACGAAAAGTAGAACAAACGGACAAAAGCCCCAACTGCCGACTTCATTATGGGAAGCGTTTCGAGAAACATGCTGTGTATGTGTGTATAGGATGCGGAATCTGCCGTTGCACACCATCAGCTCTCGAAACTAGAATGCATCGAAGCGAAATAGGTCGTGAAAATGAATAATTTACTCCTCCCGAAGCCGTTATCACCGTTCCACAACGCCGGAATTGTGCTTTTTGGTCAAATGATTTTAATTTTTTTGATGGAACACATTCGGGATTCGGTTTGGCGGGGGGCGGAAAAATAATGAGGAATAGAGATTTCACCGGGCAAGCGTGGGATTGTCCATTGTTCTCCATTATTATCCCACGATAATGCGAACAGCTCTGGTGTCCCACATTCAAGAAAACATAAAGGACCGGCACATATGTGCATAAATGATTTTTGGGTGATGGTTTTCCTCCTCCTGCACTTGCTTTTTACTTGCTTCGCCTTGCTTTATGTCAGCTGTAGCGACAGCAGCGACAGGACAAACAATAAATAAATCCCACCAGCGCACTACATCAGCTACCAGCTGTGGAAACGATTGTATGCCACTGGGACTAATGCATACACACCAGACAAAAACCCGAGAGAAAGAATCACTCGAAAAGTCGAGCACAACGTTTTCCATCCTGTTGGGCAATGCACTTTTGCTTTTGGCCTGGCAAAAGGGGAGTTGTTTTTGTTTCACTTATTTTATCATAATAGTCTTTTGGTGCAGGTGACACAGCGATTGAGTGAAACGAGAGAAGAAAGATTGTGAGGAAACCATCACGCCTCGCTTCGCTGGGTCAGTTAAGAACATCAGCAACAACTTGCCGAGACCCGGAAGCGTGCACCGGATGGGGAACCGGCTGTGAATGGATATGAAAAGTGTGAAAAATTTCGGCACTTCCAAACACTTTTTTGGACAGCTTTTTGGATGCAACGTAATGTCATCAGGAGCGGCTTTGTTAAAATGAAATGCATTCAGTTGTGGAATTCGCATGACATGAGTTTGGCAGGACCGATTTGCATTATATTCGATACTTTCGTGCGGTACACAGCACCGTGGACACATGTGATCCCTGATGTTCTGTTGTTTTTGTTTCTGCGATCGCTCTTCTGCACTGTTGATCTCTGTGTCTTTCCATCGGTTTCGGTCGGTTTGTATCGTTATATTCTTCTCTGATTCTACTAGTTGATCAAGAACTCTACTTCTAACGTTTCTTCTTCTTGGTTTAACGACCTCTCTCACTACAGGGCGACGGTCAGGATGTAGACGCAAATGTCGCATACACCACCGAGCCACCCAAGGCTATTCAGACGAAATAACGAAATTCAAGTAGAGGTTTATCATTCATGTATTGCCTATTTGTTCTAGATTGCTAATGGATATACCAAATTTAGTAGAATCATTTATCTGTCGATCATATATGGTTGATAAACTTATGGGCAAACCAAGATAGCTAAATTACAACTTCAACAAATTTAAGAAACAATCGAGCAATCCAAAAAATGAAAAAAATACGATATTCTTGATACTTTAAATAAGCATCAATTCTTGTTCATCCGCTGTTGTAATGAAATTGATTTCCTTTTCATATTACAAAAGCCTGTTCAAAGAAAGCTAACGGAGAAACTGGGAGAGTAAACGACAAGATAATCGAAGGAAATATTTTCCTTTCCTTTTCCAATAATCTTCGCAAATGTTCGCCCAACTCACCAACAAGTCACAGGCGTGTCCCTTACCAATAGCTCCCCAATTTCCAGCATCATTTACCGCCCCCTCGCAAACCCCCGGGACTAGTTTAGCGAAGAAGCATCCAGCAGCGCGCGCGATAAGCCGACAGCTTCACACCCAACGTAAATCCTGAGAAGGATTCATGCGGTGGACACACCGAAAGGACATCGTTTCGCTTCGCCTGAATAGCGATGGATGACGAGCGATAATGGCTGTCATCATTATGATTCTCCTGTCGCTGATAAATCAGCCTCGCTTTTCCACCCGTACCCGAACGCCATTTTCCCACTCTCTCTCTCTCCCCTCATTCAGCCATTCTTTACACCGCCGCTGTGCGGCAATTGATGCAAAAGGAAGGCTCATTTTCTTCACCGTCCACCGATTACGATGGTAAGCGTTGGCGCTACGTTACCACGAAGTCGTACATCGTTCGTACAGCTCGTACCGCTGCTGGTAGCGCAAATTGGTGCGTGCATTAAGGTGAAACAATTTGCAGGTGATTTTCATTAGGCGCGATTATTCGGCCAGCTATGGAGGTTTCACTTTGATGTGTTGATGGTGTTGAGAGTGCCGTTTTTTCTCGCTTCTTCTTTGTTTTCGTTGGGATTTTGTAAGGCTCCAAGGACTCGTTGAATGTAAAGTTTGTGGTTATCCGATTTTGGCTAACCGGCTAGGACCTTTGTAGATTTTCGGCACCAGTGATTTCTTTATTTTCAGGTTGAAAAGCAAGATAAAGAGACTTGATAAATGTTTCGAAAGTGTGAAAGAGATTTATAACCAAGGCGAATGATAAATACAGATCTCCTTTGATCTTCGCTTGCTGTTTTCTTGCGACTATGGCTAAGATTTACTTCATCCATCAAAATAATTCACATTAATCTGACAAGTCTGCCGTTCCGCGAGCATCAGTCAATGCAAAACTGCAAAGGCTCTACGCAACGAAGGTCTATCCTTTTAAACCTGTTTTTTTTTAATATGAAGTTTTGTTTTCTACTTGAATAACTACTCTTACAGGCGTCTGTCTCAGATTTCATGTTTAAAAAAATAAATAAATTGAAGTTATATAAACATCGACCGACATATTTGAGTAAAACATTTCATATAGTGTTAGTGCTTGGAGATACAAAAGTATACTCAATAATATAGTTCAAGCCGAAATAAACGAAAACAAAAATTTATGACATTTTTTAAACCTTTGGTTGAATGTTTTAGCTCATGTTTACAAAAAAACAAAATATGCACAAGAATGAATCCTACTGAACGGAGTTGTGAACACTCACTAAATGATCGAATACCTTTTAAAGCTCGTCATACTTAAATTCAGCCGTTCATTCAGCGTTCATTTCATCAATGCAACGAGTTAATACAAATAATGCTTTTCCCTTCGAACCGAGGTCCCTTTTTTTTGCAAAAACATGCTAAATCTGCACCGAAAGACACCTACCGCAGTGAATACCGGCAAAACGTACCGGCAGGAACAAATGCCATTAAAATCTTCAAACGGCATCATTACAATTTCTTATTAAGGCACTCTCGCGCTCCATTTTCCCGCTGATTTGAGGAATAGAGAGTACAGCGTACCACGGTCTGGAAAGCGTTCCATTTGTAATGGGATGCGACCGAGTGTTCCATTTTCAACCGCGTACGCGCATTGCTATTAGTTGGCGCATGGCGCTAGGAAAGCGATGAAACCACCGGGAGTGAACATTTGGAGCCTCGTCGTGGAAAATCCCATAAAATACTGCACATAAGCACCGTTTCATTTTGCACACTCCCTCATAGCGCGAACACACACTCCCACGTACGGGCACTTTAGCATGGAAGAGGCTCTCGAGATCAGCGACCGGTCGGTCGGTCGGTGTGTGTGTGTGTGTGATAGGAGATAAAATTTATGCAAATGTAGCGAAACTTCTCGTGTGAAACGGACCCGTTGTGTTTTCCATTTCTTACTTTTGCGGGGATGAAGTTGTGGATAAAACCTTTGGTGTGAATAAAAAAAAAACGGTTGAAAATGAATCGCTTTACCTCGCTCATTATATAGTAGAATGTAGAAATTAGCGAATGAGCAACTTCTTTATTAGCTCGCCAAATGTTGCTCTGGCTGGGAAGCTATATAGAATGGTTGTTAAAAATGGTGACAACATATGGTTGCTTTTTTTTATTAAATATTTGTTTGCAAAAAAGTATTTCAAACTTCATGTGGAAAATGAGCGTTTTTAAAATATTTTTTTTTTAATTTTTGGGGCTTTTACATAAAAAAAGGAAATAATTATAATTATTACCAATACAGCAAACGCACACTACAATGTTTATTCTCCGTGCCGGATCAGTTTTCGCGGCTTGATCCTGTCCCTGTTCCACTTAATTCTCCGTGCACGGATGCTACAACGAAGCTAATTTGTTCACATAACTCATGCCAATTATCGCTCGGCACGGTGTTATTATTGTTATTAGTTTCTCAGTAGCCTCAAGTGCCCGTCAGATCAGTCCGCACAGATAGAGTTGGTCAGGTTTCTCCTCCTCCTTGAAGCGTGGCGTTTTACCTGACATCATGGAGGAAGGGGGGGGGACAATGGAAGGGGGGATTGAAACAAATTCCCTCGAAACAAATACATACACAGACACACACGGCCCCACATGCCATGACATGAATAGCAATTACTTTTTATTACATCTGACACGAACTCGGTTTGTGGCCTTCTCGTTGGATTCTACCAAGGTTGTAGTGGAGTGAGTGGGAGCCAGGAAGGCAGAAGGAGTGTAGTATAGATGGCAAGAGCCCTTGAGGTCAGAAAGTCATCCTGCCAGCCTAGTGCTAGTTGGCTGCTCGGTAAATGAGAAACGGATTACAATTGCATCCGAGCGCGTGCTTTTACACGCGACCGCACGAGCCAAAGCAACGGGCAAAGCTCACGTGATTATTATTGCCCTGTACGCACTGTGCATGGGCGGGTGCGAACGAAGGCGGGACAGGTGTGATTGTAAAACGGAAGAAAAATAGGGTAGTTCGGTAGGGAAGCCGAACTGATTGTGCGCTGATATTCCTTCGCCTACCATAAATAGCGTTATAAAGCAATTAAAGCGCTTAACTGTGGCGAAGACGCACGAGACTCGGAGCACGGTACACCCCAACAAAGTGCAGGATGCTTTTGGTGTGCCCGAGTGTGTGTTTGTATGCGTCAGGAAAAAAGAAGTGAAAAATCAAAAGCGTTTTTATTGCACTTTAATTGCTTTATGGTGGAACTGCTGCGCTGTTTACAATGATATCTCAATGATAACTACTACACAGTGAGAGAGAACGAGAGAGAGAAAGAGAGAGAGAGAGAGAGAGAAAGAGAGAGAGATAGAAAGAGGGGATTTGCTCAAGTGTTTACACTACTCTTTATGATAGATTTCATAAACAAGAGTGCTATAAAAAATGCCAAAGAAAACACTATTCGTCTTCATCTCACATTCCAATCGTACCGATCATTATCATTACAATTGCCATAATCATCTTGCCACTTGTCACAATGAAATTCCTTGCTGTCCCTTGCACCTGGCAGTGTGTGTTAGTGCGGGTGTTACATTTGTAACCGTGCCAACGATCCGCATGGTTATACCAGTTAGGTAAACAAACGACTGTCAGCTTGAGTCCGCCTGTAAACATCTTGGTCATCAAAGTGACAGTCGATACGTTTTCGAAAATAGGGGAAATAAGGGCAGTGATCGCGATGTAGCGATGGCACGACGGCCATCGCGGGAAAAAAGGGATAAGAGGAACGCGCGTAGGTCACGTTAGCTCTCTACGTTTTATACCGTGATAGAAGATACCGCGTTTTTAAAAACCCCGCTTAAACTTGTGAATAGATTCGGTAATAAAGAATTGTAATAAACGCAAGTACAATCGCGTCGTTATTTAAAACGGTATTACGGTTGTCGAGGAGCCGACAAGTTGCATTCGCAACATTTTTTTAAAAACGCGCATAGTTCGTGAAAACGTCGCGTAGTCAATTGCCAACGGTAAGGCATCGTTACAGTGTCGCGTGTGTAAAGTGAAGCTTGCAGAATGTCCCGTACACCGATCCCGCATCAAGGAGAACCTCTTCGCGAAGGGCTGGAGCCGCTTCCCCCTTCCGTGAACAGGCCAAGCAGCATCCGCGGATACGGCAGGAACAGCACAGACCCAGTGGCCAACTCTACAATCAGGCCAATGGAAGCTGGACGGGCATCATCGAGGCCATCTTCGAGAGCGTCATCTACACGAAACGAGACCCTGAACGAATTGGTTACGAGAGCTCGCGAAGCCAAGCGCGAGCTGAGAGCAATCGAACGCGAAATAGCTGACGTTATGGTAGAAACAACGTCATCGATTGCATTAAAGGAAAAGGACATAGATCAGTGGCTACGTGATACTGATCGTGTGGGGGAAGTGGATCAGCGTCAGCTTGAGGCTCGTACCCAAGCCCCCGCTAACAGGCCGACGCGTCCACAGAGCCACTTTCTCCCGCCTTACGCTATTGAGGTGCCGCCCGTGCATTCATCCTTAAGGACTCCCGCAGCGAGGTCTACTGCGATCGAGGATGAATTGCACAGAATAGACAAGCAGTGTGAACAACAGCTGCTTGAAGAGAGACTGCTTGCCGTTGAACGATGCGAGCAACGTCGAATGGCCGAGAAGAAACGGTTGCTGGAGGAATCAATACATCCTTCTACGAGCATTCCGAGACAGCATGAAGAGCCGTATAGGCCATCAGTTAGTTTTGTTCCCGTGCATCCTGCAGAAACGACGCATCGACCCATGCATTATAACTCGACCGTTTTTCCGTCGTTTAAACAAAGCCAAATCTCGGCTCGGAAGTGCACGAGTAAGGAGCTACCAGCATTCGCAGGCGACCCCAAGGAGTGGATGGCTTTCATATCGAATTATGAACATTCTACCGCGATATGTGGCTACACGAATGGCGAGAACATGTTGCGGCTACAAGCGTGCTTGAAGGGGAAAGCGCGAGAAGCAGTTGGCAACTGCTTACTATATCCTGAAAGCGTTCCCGAGGCCATCGATATCCTGAAGGAGTGTTATGGCCGTCCGGAGATAGTGGTGAACACACTGATGGCCAACATCAGACGCATGCCGCCCCCGAAGGATGACAGTTTCGACGCGCTGGTGAATTATGGTGTAGCAGTGCGGAACTTCTGTGCATCGATTACGGGTTCCGGTCTGCACAGCTACTTCGATGGAGGACCACTGCTGGAGGAGCTCGTGGACAAGCTGCCGACTTACGTGCGGCTGAACTGGTATTACTACCAAAACAGCTGCACACATGTCACGATGGCGACATTCAACGAGTGGATGAAGGAGTTAGTCCGCGCAGCCAGCCGGGGAGTGAAACATACTAGCGGTCGTAAGGAGGTGAAACATGACGGTAGCAATCGCCAGAACGACCGTAAGTACGCTCACCAAAATATTCATTCCACAGAACCGGCCGTAAATACAGCACCCAAACCACCGATGACTGAGGGCGACATCAAGCGTTGTGTTGCGTGTCAGGAGAGTTGCGCAAATCTGTCCGACTGCAGTAAATTTCGTGCTATGAGTGTCAACGCTCGTTGGACCCTAATAAAGCGAGAGGGCATCTGCCGAACGTGTCTTCGTAAACATCCCGGTTCTTGTCCTATTGATACATTGTGTGGGGTAAATAAATGTGAGCGTCGACATCATCGATTGTTGCACTCGCCGAGCAACAATCAGGTACCCAGCACCCGTCAGGAAGGATGTCCTGTCAACACTAATTGCAACATACACTCTGTTTCGCCCGGGGGTGTAATGCTTAAGTACGTTCCGGTTACGTTGTATGGAAACGGTACGCAGGTAGATACGATGGCGCTTCTGGATGACGGATCCTCGGCCACCTTCATGGAGCACGATCTGTTGAAAGAGTTGGGCATCGGTGGCAAACCTCGCCCATTGTGCATTTCGTGGACCGGTAACCAGAGCAGGGTTGAGGACGAGTCTGTTGAGATATCCGTGAGGATATCTGGTGTAGGGGCCCCAGGCGTGTACAAAATGCGTGCCGTACACACAGTGCGTACTCTCGGGTTGAGTAAGCAGTCAGTAGCACCGTCGCAGTTAGCCATCAAATACGATCATCTCAAAGGGCTGCCATTACCATCGTATCATAATGTTTCCGCCAGAATATTGATTGGAGTTGATAACTGTTTCTTGAGCCAAACGCTGAAAACCGTTGAGGGAAGAGCGGACGAGCCAGCAGCATCGAAAACACGACTCGGTTGGGTGGTGTATGGTCCGTATAAATTCACATCGACAGAGGCGAATACGGAGAGGATTAAGTCCATGAACGTGCATATTTGTCCCTGCAGTGAGAAAAAAGATAGTGAGATGGATCTGGCGTTGAGGAAATACTTCTCTTTTGAGTCGCTTGGGGTCTACCATCCGGTGAAACAGCTGCGTTCTGATGAAGAAGAACGTGCGCTCAGCATTCTTAGATCCAGAGTACGGTTGATAGATGGACGGTATGAGGCTGGTCTTTTATGGAAGTACGAAACCATTAAGCTGCCAGATAGCCGAGCAATGGCATTGAAGCGTCATGACTGCCTGGAAAGGAAGCTACGCCGTGACCCGGACCTGGCTAAGACAATGCATGCTAAGATCACGGAATACGAAGAGAGAGGGTATATACGGAAGCTTACCCCTACTGAGCAAAGTATTAAAGAACCAAATGATTGGTATTTGCCCATCTTTCCCGTCATCAACCCAAATAAGCCGGGGAAGGTTCGAATTGTATTCGATGCTGCTGCGAAAGTGAATGGAGTCAGCCTAAACTCCGTTTTACTTACTGGCCCAGACCAGCTCGTAGGACTCTTAACCGTCCTTTACAAATTCCGCGAGTATAAGATTGCGGTGACCGGGGACATACGCGAAATGTTTTTTCAGGTCCGTATGAACGAGCGTGACCAGCGCAGCCAAATGTTTTTCTGGAACGATGGCAAGATCGGTAGCACCCCACAACAGTACGTACTACGTGTTATGACCTTTGGAGCCGCATGTTCACCGAGCACTGCACACTACGTAAAAAACATAAACGCCGATCGATTTTTGGAAGAATACCCTCGAGCAGTTGAGTGTATCAAATACGAGCATTATGTGGATGACATGCTCGCCAGCGTCGAGTCTGAAGAAGAAGCCATTAATCTAGCACGTGACGTTCGTTTTGTCCATTCACAGGGCGGATTTGAGATCCGCAGCTGGCTGTCCAATTCCACAAAGGTGAAGACTGTAATGAACGGGAATGATTCCGAGAGCATTGAAAGGCCCATCGAAATAGAAATGGCAACGGAAAAGGTGCTTGGTATGTGGTGGAACACGGAGACGGATATGTTCACCTTTAAAATCTCTGCTCGATACGATCCACAATCATTGCTCGACGGAAGAGCACCGACGAAGAGGGAAATACTGCGCATCCTCATGTCAATATACGATCCCATGGGATTAATCGGCCATCTTTTAATGTATCTAAAGATTCTACTGCAAGAAGTTTGGCGCACTAAGGTAACATGGGACGAAGAAGTCACAGGTATTCTACTCGATAAGTGGCATGTTTGGCTATCTGTATTACCTAGCATACATGCAGTGAACATCCCTAGATGTTACCGACAAGTCACAACGGATAGAGGTTCAAGCATAGAACTGCATGTTTTCTGTGATGCCAGCGAAAACGGGATGGCTGCTGTAGCCTATTTAAGGTTTGAAGAAAATGGAATGATAGAGTGTGCGTTGGTAGGCTCGAAAACAAAGGTCGCTCCGTTAACGTTTACGTCCATACCACGGTTGGAGCTACAGGCTGCAGTATTAGGCGCACGACTGGCAAACACAATAAAAGCTTCACATCGTATACATATTGCGCGAGAAGTATATTGGACCGATTCCAAGACTGTCATGTGCTGGATAAATGCGGACCATCGAAGATATAGTCAATTTGTTGCGGTACGAGTAAGCGAAATCGTCGAAACGACCAAAGCTGCTGATTGGAACTGGATATCCACCAAGGCCAATGTAGCTGATGAGGGTACGAAATGGCAGAAACTACCCGACCTCAGTCCACAGAGTAGATGGTACCGTGGACCTAGCTTCCTGTGGAAACCATCCAGCGAGTGGCCGGATACTACGATGCAGCCAAGTGAAACGGAAGAAGAAGTGCGTCGCCATTTACTGCACCACGCACTTAACGAGCCGGTAGTTAATTTCACTCGTTTTTCTAAGTGGAAGAGACTACTAAGAACGGTTGCGTACATTTACCGCTTTATGCACAACTCCCGCTCAGGAGCATCCAAAGAAGCCAGGCGAACGGGAGCATTGACACAAGAAGAATTGGAAGGTGCAGAAAATGCGATCTATCGGCAAGTCCAACATGATGAATATGCGGATGACATTCGATCGTTGAGCGACAGTGAGCTGCAAAAACATCCATGGAGGCAGCCACTTAAAAAATCGAGCCCACTGTACAAACTCAGTCCGTTCGTCGATAAACATGGGGTTCTTCGAATAAAGGGAAGGATCGATAAATGTGTGTGGGTTGGCGACGACACTAAGAGACCTATTATCATCCCTAGTCGCCACTATGTGACCGATCTGTTGATCAGTTGGTACCACGAGAGATACCGACACGCGAACCACCAAACTGCAATCAACGAGATCAGGCTGAAGTATCATCTTTCGCGACTAAAAGCAGCCTACAGCCGAGTGAGACGCAGCTGCCAGTACTGCAAGGTTCGTCACGTTATACCACAGAATCCTGCGATGGGAAACCTCCCGTACCAACGATTGGCTGCCTATCAACATCCCTTCTCATACACCGGAATTGACTATTTTGGACCAATGATAGTCGCGGTGGGCAGGAGAACCGAAAAACGGTGGGGAGTGATGTTCACTTGCCTCACCACCAGAGGCATTCACATTGAGATTGCGAGCAGTCTATCTACAGACTCGTGTATATTTGCGATTCGCAACTTCATAGCCAGGAAGGGAACGCCACTGGAGTTTGTGAGTGATCGGGGCACGAATTTCGTGGGCGCATCGCGTGAGCTTAAAGAAGCATCTGCACTAGTCGATTCAGACCGGCTGTTGTCAGAATTTGTGCAACCAGGGACGAAATGGGTGTTTAACCCTCCAGCATCACCCCACTTCGGAGGGTCATGGGAAAGGCTCATTCAGTCCGTAAAAAAGACGCTTTCGTCCTTCGATCTTCCTCATCATCCCACCGACGAGCTACTTCGTGCTAGATTGAGTGAAGTGGAGTTGATCGTGAATTCCAGACCGTTGACAGACGTACCGGTTGAAGACGAGGCTGATTCCCCATTAACGCCAAATCACTTCATTTTAGGTAGTTCGAATGGAAGCAAGCCACCGTTACCGTTCGACGATTCCATCCCATCCGTACGTAGGTCCTGGAAAGCAGCACAACAATTCGCAGATATATTCTGGAAAAGGTGGGTGAACGAATACTTACCGACGCTGACAAGACGGACCAAGTGGTACCAACCGACGAAACCACTAGAAGAGGGGGATCTGGTGTTGATTGCGGATGGAAACAACCCGAGAAACTGCTGGCCAAAGGGACGAATCGTCAAGGTGTGTCGTACGAGCGACAATCAGGTGCGGCGCGTGACGGTGCAAACGATGAGCGGTTTGTTTGAGCGACCAGCTGTAAATATTGCACTATTGGACGTCGGCACAACGAAGGTAGGCCACTAAAGCGGCATACCGGTGGGGAGAATGTTACATTTGTAACCGTGCCAACGATCCGCATGGTTATACCAGTTAGGTAAACAAACGACTGTCAGCTTGAGTCCGCCTGTAAACATCTTGGTCATCAAAGTGACAGTCGATACGTTTTCGAAAATAGGGGAAATAAGGGCAGTGATCGCGATGTAGCGATGGCACGACGGCCATCGCGGGAAAAAAGGGATAAGAGGAACGCGCGTAGGTCACGTTAGCTCTCTACGTTTTATACCGTGATAGAAGATACCGCGTTTTTAAAAACCCCGCTTAAACTTGTGAATAGATTCGGTAATAAAGAATTGTAATAAACGCAAGTACAATCGCGTCGTTATTTAAAACGGTATTACGGTTGTCGAGGAGCCGACAAGTTGCATTCGCAACAGCGGGTGTACCCGTATACTACGGTAATTATGGAGGCCCTTCTACGCCTTCCCACTCTACAAAATGCACATTTCACGTAAACCGGATGGATATATTGTTGCTGACAACAATAATGTTCGATAATTGCCTTTTGTCCTGTTGGAGCATAGAATTCTATTAGCTATTAGATAGGTTCTGTTTGCATCGTTTGAGTGGCGTGCAGCTTGTGAATAGGATAATCGATCGAGTTTTGCTGATAGCAGTTACGGGCGCTCTGGAATTTGCCATGCAATTGCAGCAAACTTTATTATTAAAAGCGTTGTTAAAAGTGAGGTTATTTTAGCATTAATTGTAGCATTTTATAAATTGTAGGTTCCAAAATATAATTTTCATTTTATTTATTTATTTCCTTATTGAAAATCAAGGAATAAAAATCAAAATGTTATTCCCGTCTCTTATGAAAATCTATGAGGAGCTTTCTAATTTTATTTGAAACTGTGTCAAAAGCGCCACATCAATTAATGGAGTGTGTTTTCATTTCCCAACATGCATCACCGTGAGCTTGATGCACGAGGTTGAAAGGCTTTTTTGTCAGTTCTATTTTCAAAACAATTTGTACCGACACCATGAAAACAACAGCAGAATATGATGTTCATGAGGTGCAATGTTGGATAAACACACATTGCCGTTCCAACGTTTTTCTCGTGTGCGATGCCAGTTTAGAAAACCTGTTTCCATAACAAGGCGCGTAGGTGACGCTTATGAGCGCTAGGGAAAACAAATAAAACGGGCATATCCTGCAGGAGGAAAAATAATGTATAAAATTCATCGAAACATGTCGCAGCGCGCCGGACTCGTTTTAATTTTAGAGGCTCAACTTTTTCCTGCTTTGCAAATACATACATGTGATGTATGTGTTTGGGTTTTAATCCTGTTTTGATTTAGATCAATTCATGTTTGTCATAAATATTTTTTGAGGTCATTCCTGTTGATGGCGTGTTATTTGCTTTCATGGGTATTGATGAAAAGTTTGCTTGATACATTAGTTTATGTTGTGTTTTTAGTTTAAAAGGCCCAAGCAATAATTAACCACTAAAACTATAAACAAAAAGTGGAGCAAAAAAGCTCGTTAAATGATAAACCATTGAGCTATTATATGTGAGTATTAAATTATTTTTGAAAGGTCCCTTGAAAGGTTCCTGGAATAAAAACGCATCATTTATAATCATTAACATTTGATATAATTCATTAACTATAACATTACTTTATTATGTTTAATTTAAACCATGCGAAACAAATCAAAAGCAATTGAATGTATTCAAATTCATAAAAAATGTATTATTAATATGAAAACTCGTATTGTAAAATCACAATTCTTATGCGGTAAAATTAGAAGCTAATAAAACAAAAAACACCATCATGCTCATCATGAAATCAGATACAAAATGGGGCAATGTTCATAACACTCGAACATCCGTCCTATCGTTTGGTTACAATCGCAGCGGCTAATCTACTGGAACATTGAATTTTAACGCCATCTGCAAAAGGTTGCAACCAACCAACCACAGACGCGTCCTGTGGTGTGAGTGAATCTTTTGTACAACTTAATCTGTTACAAGTAAATCCCCTGGCCAGGAGATCGAGATCACTGATGGGAAATAGGAAGGCAAGAACGTCACACCATACGAACAGCAGCAGCAGCAGCAAAGATAGTGATATTCGGATTTAACTTTTTTTTTTCGAGAGAGAGACTTGCCCACAGTTGCCAACTGCATTGAAAGCAGCAACCAGGATGCATTTTTGTGTTTTTATTCATGTTGGTGTGTTTTTCCTTTAGCTTTGCTTCCTCTTTTTTAAAGGAAATTTTCCTCATCGTAACTGCTAGAAAGTATTGTTGTGTGTACCGTTCGAAACTTTAAGTTTCTTGTGAGACATCAGCAAAACAGGTCGGGTATGTGTAAGGGAAAGAGCGTGAGTGAGCAGGTCTATTTGTTTTGATTGTATGTGCATTTGCCGTTTCTCCAAACACACAAAAAAACATCTCAGTTGAACGTCCACGAACGTGTGTTCGTTCGGTGCTGCAGCACAATCATCATCTTCAACATGGTATAAAACTGACAGAAGGAAATGTGGGGATGCATTCGTTGCATTATCGCAAACCCGTTTCTGCCGTCCCAAACTCGACGACAATCATCCATTTTCACACTGACCCACTTCCCGAACGCTGTCCAGGAACGGAAAAGCTTAAAGAAAAACCTCCACTAAGCAACTGGAAGGAAGCAACAGCACACACGCCCAGGGATCACACGCACACACCGGTGGCGTCAGGATGCAGCGCACTCTGTATGGAAAGAAAGGACGAAAAACTCCAGTCCCAGATCCAGTAAACAAAACAATGTTATCCGTTTTGTTGTAGCAGCAGCCGGAGTCCGAGTTCGAGGATGAATAATTCATTGTTTCTATCTTGATTGCTGATGCAACTGTCGTCGCCATTCGTTGTCGTTTGGGTATGGTGCTGTGTGCCACTTGCTACGAGCTGGCTGGCGACAAAAGTGAACGTGCCATTCTTGCGCTGCAGCCGGCTGTTGGGCCCCGGTAGATAACGAGCATCAAACCGAGGAAGAACACTTCATTACGGTGGACGAGCCGATTTTCTTGTCATTGGGATTTAAACTGGGCACGGGGATTAAGATCCGTGCGAAAGTTAGTTCAGGGTTCAAGATGGAGCTTTGCTGGCATGATGATGTGCATGAAGCTGTAGAAAGTAAAGATTTAAAATTCAAACGACAATTGTCTTATTACAAGCTTTTTATAAATATTTTATTGGAATAAATGAAGTCATTTTGTTACTCGGTCATATTTCAACTTAAGCATTCACTAAGGCTCGACTTTTACAAAATCGAATCAGGTTGATCTTATCTTTCCATTGTAATACAGAATTGATTAAAAATTCTTCTTCTTCGTGATTCTCAAAAAATGTATTGCAGATAATTAAATTGGAGGTTTTAGTTTCACTAGCATCAATCAATATTTAAACCTTTGGAAAGAAGAATCACAAAAATATTCTCAGAAGAATCTTTTGTCAAATTTTAAATTTATTTTGTCACACTAAATTGTTTTTAATTTTGTAGGCAATTTTCATTTTGTGACGGAAGTGATAAATAAATTTCAAGCAACAGATTTTGTCAAAAAGTTTTACTTAGTCACTAAAACGATGTTTGATAAACAATAAACATTTTTTTTTATTCAAGAAGGATGGCCAGGCAGTATTGCTTAAAGTTAACTTAAAAGTAAGTTACTCCTTTCGTCTTTGCTGCGAGAAATTTCCTTCTCCGAGCCGTGAAAGGGCACCATATCCCGGGAGTGCTCGGTTGTTCCGTTGCATTTATTCCGTCATCAAAAGCCAAAATCGTGTTCAATGCGAGCGTCTTATCGTGTGAGGTCACCTTATCCCGTGGTGTGTGCGGGTGTTTCCATGTTCATAGTCCTGATGGTAGCGGGGGTCTTGATCCTCTCGTTTGTGTCCTGCTACTCCCTTTCGCTGGGGGTCCCTGTCGCTGTTTGTGTTTTGCGTTTAAGGCATCGGTC
Organism: Anopheles maculipalpis; assembly: GCF_943734695.1. NCBI lineage: Eukaryota > Metazoa > Arthropoda > Insecta > Diptera > Culicidae > Anopheles > Anopheles maculipalpis. Next base: position 89,903,968 of record NC_064871.1, read on the forward strand.
GGAGCAAATTAATGTGGTACCCAACCCTTAACTCATCGTTTTTGTTCATATATTCTTTAACAATAAACAATTAACTATTAAACAATTTTAAATGCAATCTGTCATGAAACACTAGGCGTCTCCATTGCAATCGTTATTTGATTGAAACAGATTTTATTGTATTGTTATAAATATAGTAGTTTGTTAAACCACTGAGTAAAATGAATTTGCTTGCATTGCTTACAAAATTTAGATTTCAAGGAAGTTAAACATCATATTATTCAACTTATATTCCCATGATACATCTGAGAATGATTCATAACTAATGCTACAATAAAACCCTATAACTTTAACCGTTATATTTGGTCATTTATGCCAACTGCGCACTGTAGTATAAATTCAAAAATTGTAAGAAAAACTCTTTCAATTTTATCCCAGTAAAGTTATTAATTTATCTTTACTCTCTACATCCCCAAACATCCACGTTTATCGTATTATCAACCTTCAGCAAAGTGCAGCTTTCCGTTCGCTTCGTCGTCAAAGCGGAAGCATACTTCTACAGTGGAATTATGCTGCTTTTCATCGCCTGGTGCTGCAAGATGGTTATAATAGTCTTCGGTTCATGAGTCAATTTCCTTCAAGTACATTAATCGATTTTTCACCCCAACAGCTTCCGGCAACACCGGTACACAACCCGTGTTTGTTTGATGCGTTTTTCCACCCCCTAGCACGTGCTGCGGGATCGATCAATGTTTTCTGCCCTGTTTTTTTTTGTTTGCTTATTTTGCCTACACGCCCCAACAAAACACCAGCCCCGGAGCTGGTACGCAAGATGCCATTCTTGCGTAAATATTAAATGTAAACATAATTTTACGGGCGAAAAATAAATTTACGAGTTAATCAATATCGAATTTATGTACTGACTTCATCCCTTTGGCCGTAGTGGGGTTACAGTGGGGGAAGCAAAACAGAAAAAAAACAAGCAGGAAGCATAATGGTGCTACATTTGGGAACGCGCGCTTAGAAAGTCGTTTTATGTCACATGAAAAATGCTCTTTCGGTGGTTGCTTTCTTCTCCTGCTGGGCGGGTGTGTGCGTGTGTTGCATTCTTCTTGACCACTTTTTGATTTTTACTGCATGTTGTTTCCTTTTTAGTATCACCACCCACGCTTGGTGATTTTGTCCGACAATGTACGAGAAGGAATTAAGAAAGGGAGAGAGAGAGAGAGCGAGAGTGGAAGGTAGAGAGAACGTAAAATTTTGTTTATGAGCTCCCACTACATTCGATTTGAGATCGTGTGGAGGAGCAATAATGTTTACAAGTTACACAGTCAGCTACATGCGGAGACAGACACACAGACACACATACATTCATTCTATGGTCGCGGGTTGCGTAAAACGATACACACCTAATATGTCATCTTGTTGTAATCTGAGGATTGAAAGAATCGCTTGTGGAAAGCTTATGTTATCAGGCGTTGGGAAGAACGGGTGTGACATAACCCACATGACACACATTTTGAAAGCTGACATGCAAGTCTGATGTTTGTCTGGTATGTCTGAGTGTTGCAATGTTTTGAGAGTTTTTTCCCCATTTATACGGTTTTTTCAGATTCTTATTGAAGATTTGGATGAAAAAAAAATATCACGGCGCAAAAAGGAACTTGAAATTATAGTTAATTTCCCCTCAAAGCTAAAGCCCATTGTTGAACTCATTTTGGCCCAAAAAGGGGGTTTCAAGACACTTAAATTGGTTCACTCATTGTTGTGCGAAGGACTTAATTGGTCCCTTTTTTTGTACAATCATCATGAAGTATCAAGACGAAGCCACCGTTGATGACGAGAATGATAACCGGTGATAATGACGATGATGAAAATTGTCACCAACATTCGATGGTGGCACACACACATACAAAAACGAAGTCCGTACTACAAACAGAACCAAGAGTTTAGAAAAGAAAATCTCTGTAAATAACAATAACAAAACTTAAGCCATGCTTCCCTAAGTGATCCCCCGAAGTCTCGTCAACTCCGATGGGTAAGATTCCCACGGGGCATTGTGGGGTTGTGGATTTTTGGGCCAAAGGCCAGTTCTTTACCGACCAACCAAATAGTCGGGTCGCGAAAATTTCGGAGCCTAAGATATGTTAAATACAAGGCTGCTTTGCCAGTTCAAAGCCCACAGAAAAAGGCCAACAAAGCTGTCCTTTTTACTCCTTAGCACAGTAGCTGGGATTAGAGATAAGGTACAATTTCGGTTGAGTTTGATGAAAATATGAATTTCTGTTTGACACAAAAGAAAACTCCGAACAAACTTAACGCAGGACTTTCGGATGGCAAAGACAACGACAGCAAAATTGGAATAGGAAAACTTTTTTCTTCCATCGGTAGCTGTCCCTCGCGGGCACACGGACAGGACAGTAAACACAAACTGGCCGAATTTCATTCTTCTCAACAGCTAGGCCGAATATTTCTCGGAGACGAGGATCCCCTCCCAAAGCCGATCAAGGGCCAGCAAAGGGCGGTCTCGAAAATAGCAAAGTAAAAGTAATTAAGCAGCAAAATTGAATAAACAGTCTTAGTTGCAAGTGCTCTGATGTGGATTGGTGGTGAGAAGTGAGTGTATTTGTCGTTGAAGAATTAAGAGAGGCAGAAAGAAACCAAAAGGAAACAGAGGAAAGAAAAGTGCCTTGGGCAAATTGGTTGAGAACGATTGACAACGGTGGTTCTTGAGCTGAGGAGGAGATAAGAGTCGGCCAGATGAAGTATGCAAATTGGTCGTTGAAATTGCAATTAAGGAGAGTTGTTTTTTATTTGCATTACGAGACACGCGTAATTGTGTGCTGTAACTGTAAGTTTGATGAAGATATTTCTAAAATGAAGCACACTGACGTCATTGAGTAAAAAATGAATATGGAGGATTCAGTAACCCTTTGTTTGCGGTCTCTTTTTTACAGTGAAAATACGAATTTTTATTTTTTTAATTAGGTTTTTTGATGGCCATTACTTACTTGAAAAATAGAAGATAACTTTGAATTTGCTTCAGATTTAGTTGTGTTTTGTGTTTCGGATGGTTAAATTCAATTGTTTGTAGTTTAACAAATTTAAATTAGTATTTTTGACGTTCAATACCATTTCATTCCTGTTCAATCGCGAATTTCTATGTTTTATCTGTTTATTTGTTTAAAATCATATTATTTTTTCATTATTTACGCATATTTTTTGATAGTGTATCGTTTTTATCTCCATTTAAATAACTGTTCCCTTGTCGTATTTGATGTGGTTTTATTGTTAAAGTATATACAATTTTTCTTTTTTATTCTTTCACGTTTAAGTTTGAAATTTGCTAAGCTATAATTATAAAATTATTAATTTAAAAAATCAATTACTAAACCCTAAAATGAATAACACTATCGTACAGGTAATGATTTCATAGGCAAGCGTTTAACGAACAAGGCTTCACTCTATTAATTAGACAACCTCCAGTCTGATTGCCGCCCTACACACAGCTACACATGTTTTGCGGTACGGATGTACTTTCATCGCACACCTTAGCTTGGTGAAAAATTTAACCCACCACCACCCCCCTTGATCCCCCATCGAACAAGTCAACCAACCAAAAGGGAGTGGAGATGATCGTAAACTTTTCGCAAACCAGCCACAACCGAACACCAGTCAGCCGAATTGAGCATGAGCACATTTTTAATGAAACTCTCAATTGGGCAATAAATATAAAAGTTAATTGTAGTTTTATTTTGTTTCCTTTCGGTGAATTTATGCTCCGCCGAACGGTTTGCATCAGTCTTCGGGATTCTTCTTCGCTGTACTTGCGAAAAGCCCGACTTCATTTACACTGCCGCCCTCCGGTCGCGCCATCCTCGACGTCTCGGCCCGGTGTACCCGACGGTGCGCACGGGTTACGTGAAAGCAAATGGCGCTGCAACTTTACGATGAGTCGGATGAGTTTTGTCGGTCGGTTGGGTGGTAAAATTTTCTCTCCGATTTACTACCCCCGGCCGGCGGGTGCCAGGCGTTGCCTTGGAGAAAGTTTGTCCTATGCAGTCTTTGTGCATGTGCGTGTGTGCTATGCTGCGGGTTTGTTGCAAAGGCGGCATTAGATAAGATGAGCTGCCGATAGGTTGTTGGATTGAATAAAGTAGGAGCGGCTGATGGAGCGCGTACGCTTCCCAGCACTCCTGGCGAATGTCAGAAACACGAAACACACCCGGAAGCTGGGCACATCCGGTGGAAAGAAGGAGTTATGATTAAAAATACTTTATTATACGACTTCCCGAGACGGAACGGTGTTCGCTGCCAACGTCGACGGAAAACAACGTTGCTGACGATGTTGATGCATGCCGTAAGCGTAGTAGTAGCATTTTCCAAGTTTTCCATCCAGTTCCAAGGTCCCCCTCCTCCCTTCCCACCCGTTCTTTTCACACCGACACAACCAGATGCGGAAGCTGCAATTTGAAAAGCAGAAACATTTTCCTCACTTTCGTGCTAAGCGAGCGTCAGCGAAAAAGTTGCTCACTGTCTCGTTTGCCAGGGGTTGCTCGCATCTCTCGCAGTCCCCCCGGCAAAGCTCTCCGGACGATCAGGGAGGCGATCTCGGCGGTTTAGCTGAAGCCAAAAATTTAACGGGTCAAATCATTTGAAAACCTTGCCAAGAAGGTGGTTACCAAGGTGGCCAAAGTTTTGCTACAGGATGCAACAAGGTCTAACGAGTGTGTTAAGTCCTTTGCCAAACTCAACCGGGACGTCCGGGGAGTGCGGTGTGGGAGATAGATCGAGGAGAGGAGAGGTTAGAAAAATGTTTATAATGTTCCTTTAATTGGTAGTAACTTCTATCGCTGGTTGATTACACTTTACCGCAGGACTTAAAGCGCTCGAAAAGTGATCTAATAGCTAGGCTGAGAGGGATGTGGTTCAAGGAGCAAAGGAAGAGGTTTGGGAAGTTCACGGTTGGTGCATTTTTTTGCACTCGATTCAATTTCAGTGCGAGTGCTATCCTAGTCCTGCTAACCACGATGACATAATTAAAACCCACGTAATCTTCTTATAACGCTCCAGCCAGCTCGGTAGTCGGTTGTGTGGTGTGTCCATGGTGAAAATTGTCGTTGCAGCAAAGCTGAAATTTGAGAAGCTTCTTCTTTTTCGAATTTACTATATTTAACCTATTCGTCATATTTGTAGGAAGAGTAATTCGAATAAAATAAATATTGTCCGTAAAAGAGAAATTTTTCTAAGAAAAAACCCTCATCGTTATGTAAGCGAAACCAACAGTAAAAACCACAATGTAAAAGTTAAAATCCCATTTGTAAGAGCAAACCATCAAGGCGAGATACGGAAAGGATTAACAGACCAGAAAAGCGTACAAGAGCAAAGAAAAGAAATGAACTCACCAGCCCAACCCATCCTCTAGCCCGGGGTTTTGTGTAGCCGGTCGGTAGTTTCGCTTTTCCAGCAAGCTCTCCGATTAGCTCTTATCGCGCTTCTGCAGTACTATTTACATTTCGTAAGGATTACTCGTAGTAAAGTTAATTAGATTAAAATAATTACGCTGCAGCTTTTGTGCCCGTGATCCTTCCGTGAATGGCTGTGTCGTGTATTGCTTCGGATGTTTTTGCACAGTTCGATTTCGCTCGTTGAACCACTTGAACCCGGTTCGTGTAATATTATGAAGCGATAAGTATCTGCTTTTGTAGAAGAATTTATTTTCTCGGAAGATTTTTTCTTCAATCTCCATATTTTCTTCGGAATATGACTATGACTATCTATTTCTCGATTTGTTCATTTAACCTTGAATCTTACAGCTTCAATGTACTCGTTTCACTAGTTTCTATTGGTTGGCCCTTAAAATCTTAAAACTCGCCACAATGAACCAGACAGTAATCGCCGAGATACGGAGGGACCATCTCCGAATGGCTCGGTAATCAGTTTACCGCAGTAATCGGTTGCGGTAGCGACAGCGGCGACGACTGATAACACAGATATGACGTTACTGATGATGACAATGATATGATGAACTGCTCGTTAATTAGTGTGACTTTTATTAGACGAGTCTCATCGGGCTAGCCTCGCATACTACTCTCCCATACGTGCATCGTGCTAAAAGTTGGACTGGGTTTTCGGGAAGTTTCGTTTGAAGCCGGCCCATCTAACTGAAGTTGGTGTGTGCGTGTTCTTGAGAGATATCTCTCGCGGGAGATAATTTTCGCCAGTACGGAAGGAGGACTAATGTTTCGGGAGGCAGGGTGAAGAATGCGTGCAAATCCCTCGAGGAACTTTCGTCACCTCCAAACCACGGCGCATCGACGTTAATCACCGGCGGCGTAAGGTCAGAGCACTTCATTAAGGGGTTGGTGTTTGATCTAATTAATTTATAACATTCTCATGCAATGCTGCATCAAATCTGTGAGGAAGAAGCTCAACTACAAAAAAGTTCCGTTGGAGGATTCTAATGAGCGAAAGTCCTCCGGGTCTTGAAGAAAGTCAGCTTTCGCTACATTAGCCTTATGCTTCTGGTAACTTTAACTTTGATTAAGAATGCGTAAAATACTATTTTTGTTTTAAGTTGCTAGTCATAGAGTTCTCATACATAGTAGCTATTAGGAAAACCCTGTTTCTAGAAATCGTCATCTCGAACAGAACAGAAAAATGACTCTAATTCAGCATTCTCATCAGTATCTTTGAATTGTTTGTGTGAGAACAGACAAATATTGACCGAACGGATGAAACCTTCATTTTTTATCCACACGATAGTTAATTTGATTGATAACACAGGCGCACATGCCGGTAAACCAGAATGTAGCTAGTGTTCGGATCCACTGTTCCCTGAGAGGATAGATATTCAAAACAAGTAACAAACAAACTGCGGGACATGATTTGTACGATGGTTAGTTAAACACGGCCCACAAAACCACCCACGGCCCGGTAGGGCATTAGTTTCTGCTGGCGGTCTACGTATACATTCGAGACACAACAAAATGATCAAAAACAGCGACATCTTCCGATGGCAACGGTAAGATGCTCTGCTTCTTGACATTCGAAGAAACTTTTTTCATTCGCCCTCGTTCCCGGAACACGTTTCTCCACACCGGCAGAGTGAAACGAACATCAATCAGTAAAATAAATAATCTGAAAATTAAACAGAACTGATTGCGCTTCCTCTTGTGCTGGCTCTCCATCTGGCCCTGTCTTTGCCATCAGATGTGCGTCTCCTAGTACGTGAATTCTAAGGGTCCTGCAGATGAGGGCAATAGTGAACTGTCTTGCGTTGCGTGGCTGCTACGCTCCGTGCCTCGTTTTATCATTACCTTCGATTAAAGCATGTTTTCTCACACCAGTCCGAGGGTGAAGCTGTGCGATTCATCGTACCATTGCAACATCACTCGTAACCCTATCAAGGGGATGGCGATAGTCTGTGCGTTGCATCAACTCGAATATCACACCACACCGACGAGCCGGGCATCCTGTATGTACCGAAGGACGGGAAAAATGTGTTGTGAAACTGTTTGAAGCATTCAATCCAGCACGCAACCATCTTGTAAGACGTCGAACCGTGGCTTCGGTAGCATGGGCGCACGAAGCATCGTTCACATTGATCCTTTGACTTGTAATTTCCTGCCGTGTCATGGGCAGAACGATAAACTAACGTCACGCGTACTGTATCGGTACGAGCAACTGTGCGAGATTGTAAATAATATGTTCAGAATTAAAGGTCGTAAATAGGATGGGGGAAATTTTTATGTTCGAAGACAAACTAAACATCGTGAAATTCAGCATATAATTTGAAGTTTCTTAGCAAAGAGTGTTCTTGGAAGAAAAATTTTTTACAACTGATTATGTGTAACATTTTTACAGAACCCCAATCGGTAGGAAATTTTGAAATCTTTTATCATTTTCCATTGTCGTACAATTTCCTCTTCCTTCTTCAATTTTTGTGCCATAGTTTGTGTTTGTTTCTTTTTTTTTCTTTCAAATTTGCAGTTAGTTTTAAAATGTTAATTGGTGACGTCTCATTTATTCTATTCTTGAAGTGTTTTATAATATTTCCGACATATTAACGCACTTTAAGCATTTTTCTTTAACCAAAACAGTTTTATTCCCAGTCATTCAGATTCTGTTGTGAGTATTTATCATTATTGGCTTTAAACAGTTGTAGGAAATGGAGAGCTTCAAACACAGTTGGTTCGCTTGGCCATGCCAACTGTTAAACATAACTGAAAGCTAAGCAATTCAAAATTATTTTTATTTTTAAATACTTTATCCTGGAAACGAATTCCCCATTCGGACGCATAATTTCATCGTCCCGGTTTATTCAATTTCCTTCGGGGTAATAACGGTGTCAAATCGCTTCAATGTTTACTGGTTGGCTCACGTGCACGGGTCACCCCGAAATACAACAGAAAGAAGACGACAAAATCAAGAAATGCTTTCCAAATGACGATTAAAAAACGCATAAACAGCATACTCACATCAATATCCTGAGGATCGTTTGCGTGTTTTTCTTTTATAGAGATAGGAGAGAGTGTAAAAAACAACCCTCACACAGGCAAAACTTCAAAGGCAGCGTTTTGCGTTCCACCCAAAATAGTCGAAAAAAAAAAAAGACAAACTGTCCCAAGAAAACGTAAAGATAACGAGGCTGTGTGAACCGGCAGATCATGTTGATATTGATAATCGAAGGCTGGAATAAATTTAAATAAATATCGTTTGAAGTCCTGCTGTTGACTTGTACTCCATCTGTCGCCGGGCACATGCTAATGGTTCGCGTTTCCCTCCACTCCTGCGGGTATGGAAAACAGTTTTAGTGGAGAAACGATGTGGAAAAAAATGTAAAGACATCATATTTCCATCTTCCAGTGTAACGGTGGTATACGTGGATGGTTTTTCGGTCAACCTGTCTCCATCGACATGACATTCCATCGTTTAAATAAGCGGCACCTTGTCTGTCTTGTTTTGCCGATGAGTTTCCCCTGCACCCGGGGGTGATTCAGTGTGCAAAGAAATACAGCAAGCAAGACAACTACCTCATGATGATACGATGTCTTGCAGATAAATTACAATATTCCGAATTCACCAGCAATCGGGGGCCGCCGTTTCGCGACCATCCGGCCAAGGAATGGAAATTGATGTTTACTTACAAGCCGAGGGTGAACTGCATTACAGGACTCGGGTAAATATAATTACACCATCGACAAAAAACTTTGGCCCAAGCATGCTGATGATGATGCTCTCCATTGCACTGTGAAGCAATATCGGAAAGCAATGATAATGTTTCAATAAGAAAATCAAACAACTGCCAGTCTGCTGTGCCGGGCCTGAACGCTAGGGGCGCGAGCGAGAGTAAAAACTGCAAACGCTAGCAACTTCTTGTACTTAGAACAAGGGCTGGAATAAAATTTCTCCTTTCATTTCTTTTTCTAGCGTACACTACAGCCATTGAAATTCTGCCATCCCTTTGCAGGGCTTGGTGTGCAAAATAAATGGAAATAGTTTGTTTGAAGCGATAAAAAGCGCTAGTCTAGCACGATTCTCGAACTCCGATTCTGCACACCTCTACTATCACGCTCTCCAATAGTGGCAACCTGGCCCTAGTTCAGGCAATTCCGTTTTCATAAACCAGAGAGGAAGTTAATACAAATTTATTGTTATCAGAAAAGTTTTTTGATTAAACGCACACAGACTAGAGGCTGTGGCTAGGGGGAGCATGCTCAGGTACATAGATGTAGCATTTTCTTACGCTTTTGACTTGTGGTTTGGTAGCTTGGTGGTGGACTTAAGGAGGAAAACCAATATCAACAACCTGTCCCAAACACCGTTGTATTACCATACCAGAATAATCCAATTCTAGCACAATTGAAGAAAGGAAACCACGCAGGAACTGTACATGAAATATTTGTGGATTAAGATATTTTATTTGCTTTTTACGTTTTTTTTTAATTTTCTTAAAGATGCTTTGTGTTTCCGGAACTACATTCGCCTCTTACTTTGGCTTTAAATATTTACTAGCTTTAAGATGATATTTAATACCAAACCATGTTTGGAAAGCCACCTGATGATCTGATTTAAAATTTGGTAAAGTTATCGCTTGCCCCTCGAGCGTCATTTTTCGCAATGACTCGTAATTCCCCATGACCTGGCAGTTTTTCTCTCCTGTCCGGGTTTGATTCGTGAGTCAAACTCATTTACACACAAATGAATTTTGCTCTATTGGTATAGTGAGAGCATTTGTTTTCTATTTAGAGTTTTTATTTTTTATATTTTGTTGTGTCGCTGATGGAAAATTGAAATAAAAATGAAAAATGAAATGAGAAATAAAATCAAACAGCCATGTTTTGCTTGAATCTCGCCAAGGTTTTAAAGCTACCTAGTGTTTTCATGTCAATAGTGTATTTATATACTTTCTTTAAAGGAACTGTACCATCACCAACATATTTGTTTCTAGTAATTTAGGGTAAATTTTGAGAAAACCTTTATCAGTTGTACTACCAACAGGCGACAGAAGTCACGTTTTAGCAGTTCGCACGGGCAGGATAATCGCAGGTGCTAGTAACGAGATTGAAATAAAGCCCGTTCGTGCAGCTGTACTTCCAGGAAGTGAAAAATGCGCTGCAACAAACCAGAACACACAAGGATTAGCCTACTGGTATTCGCAGTAGAATAGTTCTGACTTACCCATTCGGAATGCATCGGTAATAGACGCTGCAGTCGTTTGGATCACGGACGTATCCATTTCTAGGACACACGGTTGGTAACATGGATGGTTTGGCCGTTGTAGTTGTTGTGGTCGTAGTGGTGGATTTTGTGGTAGTAGTGGTAGGATTAGTTGTTGTGGTGGTGGATTTTGTGGTAGTAGTGTTTGGTGCCGTTGTAATTGTGATAGGCTTTGTCGTAGTGCTGGCAGTCGTCGTAGTGGCCTTAGTTGTAGTTGTAGTACCATCGCCTGGAATTTTTCTGCTCAAACCCGCGTTGACAGCCGTCAGCAATGGGTAGTTTCCCAATCCACACTTATTCTTCACATCATCATTCTCCATCGAGAACAGCGCCATTCCCGCTAGACCACGCGTTATTGCATATGATCCTTTCAACTTGATCGTACGATCCTGCTCAAATGTGGCCCAGATCCGTTTGTTGTGAGCATAGTACGCCTGCTGAATGCCATCCAATACCGTCTCCCAGCCAGCTTTCGCACGTTCCACGCATAGCTCCGGGTATGACATCAATCCTTCGGTCGTTGTGTATGGTCCTGCATCGGCACGTCCAGCAGTTCTCGCCCAAACGCCCGTCTCGTTCGTGTAGTACAATTTCATCACGTTCGCTGAAGCGGTAACACCCAGAACTAGCTTGGAAGTGGGTGCACCTTCCGCTATCCAACCGCTCACGATCGCATCCACGTTAAGTTGCGTTTCGTAGAGTGTTGTTTCCTTGCCACTAGAATAGAGCGCTGACTGATGACCCGTTTTACCGTCCCAGTAGTTGTGCAGATCGAACGCCATAATATTCAAAAAGTCGACAGATTTACTCAAATTTGGCACATCATAGCTGGACATAAAGAAATCGTTCGTAGGCGCCACGCTGAGCGATAGCACTAGCCCGTACATGCGCATGTTCGCTGACAGTTCGGCGATAAAGGACACGAAGTTGTAGCGATCTTCTGGATTGCCTCCTTTCAGCACTGGATACTGCCAGTAAAAGTTTAACCCATCGAATTTGTACTGCTGGATCAGCAGGTTCATGATGGATGATACTGCAGTGCTGCGCAGCGTGGATGAGTTCATTACACCGGAAAAAATTTTCGACCCAGACAGGCCGCTGGTTAGTCCGATCATGCACTTAACGCCAGGGTTCTGCTGGCAGATGTTTTTGAACCGTGAAAAGCCTCCATTCGTGACATCGGTGAAGCTGTCCAGCATCTGAATCTTACCGGCGGCAGTAAGAGAGAGCGAACTGTACACGATGTGCGTACAGAGGTTGGAGTTGATATCCTCGATCGTCACTTTGCCCTCTCCGACGCGGTATGTGGCCTGGTTGTCGAAGAAACAAAACACTTTGTCTGAAATGAAGCCAATGTTATAGATTATTAGTAGAGAGAGTTGCTGCATCATGAGTGAACTAGAAAATTGTAATACATCGCAAATCAGATAAAACTCGTGCTGGCTTGTGGAAGGATTAAACTTTATTTAAAAAAAAAAACAGGTTTTCGAGAGATGACTTAGCACTAAACGCACGATAATAACTTAAGCAGAACAATCGGTGTTGAAGAGATACGTGCAATTGTTGATTTTAGGGTCAAAGTAAAGACCACTGGGACACTTCAGTAACCAGTTGGGTTGCACGGGGCTGCGGGATAAAGTATACGATAAAAGAGGTCAGAAACGTTGTTCTCTTCATCGGCATTCATATTTTACTTACAGCCCTGGATAGCACTGGTAGAACTGAGCACAATTGTTAGGATCCCGCAAGTATCCACTCGCTGGGCAGATCAACTTTTGGGTTGGACGAGCAGTAGTGGTCGTGGTGGTGGTTCGGTAGGTTGTCGTGGTTGTAGTTGTAATAGGTCGTGTCGTTGTTGTGGCGGCTGTGGTGGTGGTGGCAGCTGGTTTTTGAGTAGTTCCCTGTGTTATACCTCCCGTACCGAAGACTTCTTTGTACACGGCCGATGTGATCGGATGCTGTCCCCCTCCACAGATACCCTTAGCGTCATCAGACTCGATTGACCACACCATGACTCCACCAAGATTCAACTGCTTGGCGTACCGTACCTTTAACGCGATAGAGTACGTATCGTCGTACGATATCCACTGATTCCCCTTGAAGGCATACGGGACTTGCTGTTCATTGCTGAAGGCTTGCGTGTATCCTCCTGCTGCTAGCATCTCACAAACTTCAAGATAGGAAAGAGTTCCTGGTTCTAGCGTGTACGGTCCTGCATCTCCCGGACCGCTTGTTGGTGCACCAATTCGGGTGTCAGTAGTTGACGATAGCTTAAAAGTATGACCAAATACAGGAACTCCTAGATTTAACTTCGATGGAGAGAGTCCAGCACCAAGCCAAGCCTTCACACAAGCGTCCTGTAAAAGATAAGGAAGTTACTGAGAAGCGAACCAAGATGAAATTTGTGTTTTGTGCTACTCACCACATTGAGCATGCTAGTGGTGAACCCATTCTCCCAAGAATTCGGATACATCGGTGCATTCGCTCCTGTCTGAGCATCCCAGTACGCATGCAGATCGTAAGACATCAAGTTGACGAAATGCACGTACTTATTGATCTCGATCACATCATACGCAGACCGCAAATAATCGGCTGTGGCAGCCGTTGCGATCGACAGCAGCAATCCTTCCTGATCGAACCTCGCTCGCAGGTCTCGCAGCAGCTTAATAAATCCAACTCGATCATCGGGCAAACCTCCACGCAGCGTCGGATACTCCCAGTCCACGTCGAATCCATCGAACCCGTACCGTTTGACGAAAGATACGGCTGATTCGACGAACACAGCTCGCAGCAAATCGGAGTTGGCCATCGTTGAGTAGGAAGCGGAACCCTCATTCCAGCCTCCAATAGCTACCATTAGCTTCACGTTCGGATTGCGCTGCTTGAGCTGCATAAAGCGCGAGTATCCACCGAGACTGATATCGAGCCAGCTGTCCAGAATCTTCACATTTCCCTTGGTGTCAAGCCCAACGAACGTGTAGATGATGTGTGTGCATAGATTAGGGTTGATATTTTCCACGTCATACTTTCCATTGCCGATTCGGTACGTTGCCCAGCTTCCAAAGTAGCACACAACACGATCTACAGGAGTACGGTGAGAAAGAAATCACAGCAAGTAAGAACACATTATTCATAATGCAATTATGAAGGAGGCCGGAAAAAAACTAAGATCATTTACAAAGGATTTGGTAAACTTTCCTTATTCCTTATGTCACCATTCAAAGATCAAGTAAAACAACGTCATGCAAACACAAAAACCACAGAACCAAAAGAAACTATGCTCTCTCTATGTACGCGCGGATTCCATAACGATTCTCTACAAACGAATTTCGCGACAACACTTCAAGTTGGTGGATAGGAGCACTTTGTTGTTCGAGCAGACAGAATTGACAGAAATATCAACAGAGTTTCTCCTTTCATTTCTAACAACTAATACCGATCGAACACTTATTCTACAGTAGGAGCTTTCCTTGCTTTTTTGTGCATACCGGTGGCTGCGTTGATACTAGCAATGCTGATCAGCAGTAATCCAGCTACCACGGCAGCCTTCATCGCTGACACGTTGGATGATATAAACGATTTTCTCCAGAACGATTGTACTACACTCAGTCAATTCCTCTTTTACGCACTAAACGGCACTAAATATGGCACTAACTTGCAGGATCAGCTCTTGCAAGAACTTGCTCAAATCGTCCACTTTCCGGCACAGGTACGGAACTGAACTGGACCGCCGGAAACAAGGTGACAGTCATTTTTATACCGCAATACAGCGAAGTACAGTGCCGAATTTGCGACACAGATAAGGCGAGTGATTTTACCACGGGAACGATCGTTTTATCTTGCGTGATCTGCAAAATGATGCTGGACGGAGGCCCATCGTCCTATTTGCGCTTGGTAAATAATTTTTGTGTAAAGGGTAAATGAGCAAAAATACAACAAAATGATAAAGTCTGCTCGTGATAACACCATTTTCGGTGCAAAGTAAAGGTTGCATAGCTACATTTTGCCTTCTGTAATGACCGGAAGCAATTCTAGACGTTTAGAGTATGATATCAAGAATAAATTTTCAACTCTAATGGTAGGCAATCTAAACTATTTTATTTCGTGTACAAAAGTGTATGAAATATGAATAATTTTCGAATCAATTGCTTCATTCATCCCTTCGAAATCTTTTTTTTTCCCAATTGTCATTCGTGTTCGATTGACTTAAGAACTTTCTCCATCGTAATCAACATCATCCCCTTCAAGCATTATAATGCCTTTTCACTTTCATTCGACAATCGTTCTTCCAAATCCTGACTTAGGAATGGAAAATTTTTTATATTTTTTAACACACCCCCTTTTCAGGCTTATCTAATTCACGCTAATTGGATCCCTAGAGAGAGCGAGAGACAGTGAGCCTTCGCGCAGTCGACTACTTCCCGGTGCGTTGTCGAGAGGTGCACATGTCAGACACGTGCCCTGATTAAATCGAATCCTGTGCGATGCTTGGAACGGTTCGTCTCATTTGATTTTTTGGCCCTTCAGTTAGCTGTATGCTTGGATGGATGATAAATTCAAGTAATTGTTGACGAAACTGACGCAATGACGTTATTGTAATCGATTTTCTGAAGAAATGAATTGAAAATTCTCACAAATTGCTGGAAACACCATGCAGTACTGTTTCCTCTCTTTGCGGTGGACCTTTGCAATGTAAAAAAAGGCCCAGTGTAAGAAGAAGTTGCGGAATGCTGTTGATCTACAGAATATCATTTGAAAGAGGCTGAACGCCTCTGTGAAATCATGAATTGTTA
Organism: Anopheles maculipalpis; assembly: GCF_943734695.1. Taxonomy (NCBI): domain Eukaryota; kingdom Metazoa; phylum Arthropoda; class Insecta; order Diptera; family Culicidae; genus Anopheles; species Anopheles maculipalpis. The sequence goes on from NC_064871.1 coordinate 89,919,462, forward strand.
TGCTTAACCAAATTTTTAGCTTCCTTCAACTTTCTTCAAATCTGACATTTAAAGATTGAACATTGCCAGTGGCCCCATTTTCCAATCCAATCCCATTCTGACCTTTTCCTGGTAGTGGAGACTACGTGGTATCGGGAAGTATAGTAAGTAGTTCGTTGAGCAAACAAGAAGAGTACTCTGATTGTTTGAGACCCTGAACGGATTTTCAGCTATTGAAATAGTTCACCAAAACATAAAGTCTTTAATGAAAGATAAAATTTAGAAATAAGACATTTGTATTTTCATATCAGTCATAAAAACACTTTTTCTCTTCTCTTTTCAGGTATGTAACTTCAATTTGCTTAAGTTTTCGTCAGAAAGGTAATCTTTATAGATATTTTAAATGTCTTAAAAAGCTATGTGAATAATAAACGTGATCTTAAGGCACCTCAGGCTCCTATTTTGGAAAACAGTTATAATTGTTTTACTAAAAATATGTAAGAAACTGCTTAAGATATAATTTAAAAAAAAACATATCTGAGAAAACATAACAGCAGGAAGCAAAAATCAATAGACAAACCCCATTTCTAAACGGAAGCAAAACCACAAGATAAGGATAAGGCAGAAAACGAGAGAGAAAGAGATAGAGAAAAAAGGCACATTCTACCATTTCTCCGGGACCGTATGCAAATTCTTTGCTGGAAACTTGTTAGACAGCACAGTCGTCATATTTCCTCGAAGTCATATTTCAAACTTTTCTTACCTATCCGAACGAGTTCGAGCGCCTCGCCCAACCCCTCGGCCCGGTGCCGGTGTCGGGAAAATTGTTCTTGTGGGTTTTTGTGCCTCCCCCGTCAGCCATGCCACAGGCTGACATGCCGCTGTTCACAATTTGCGTTTGTGGTTGTCCTGTCGCCGCTCGTCTCGCACTGCAGTTCGTCGTTCCACGGGCAGCAGATAGGGTTTCAATGTGCTGCCGGTATGTAGGCGACAGAATACGCACGGAATAAACAATGGTGCAAAAACTGGCCAAGCTTCGCACCAATTTGTCCTCACTGGTTTCAAAGTTTTCCCCCCGCCTGCTTTACCTCTCCCAAACGCCCCACTTGGAGGGGAACAACAAAAAAACTCCGATACCGTGATCCGTGCAATGGACGGCTGCCCAACGGAGTACGTACTGGAAAGCTAGGTTGGGTAGGGTGGGTTTGATAAGACACAACCCAACCCATGCCCATGGTCCGATGTATCGTCTGAGTTGTACTTGCTGCTGCTGTTCACGGTAGTTCTCGCTGCGGTCGTTACACTCGGGTGTTGCTTCTTAAGCAGCGTGAAACTAAACCATCAACCAGGAAGTCTTACCATGTGAAAAAGCGTATCGTACCAAGTGCAAAACCAATCCTTATCGTTCGCTCATAGTGCAGCACCAGCAAAAAAAAAGGAATGTTTTGCGGCCGGGAAGAAATATATTCAAAACCGCTCCTTTTTCTTTCTCTGTCTTGGTTGGTTTGGTTGCGAAACGCAAGGATGGGTCGGGGAGGAAGATGAGATTTTTAAGTTTTTCCACCACTGTCCACGGGTGTCCCTCGCCGACGTTTCCCCAATCCGTGCGGCTCACGAACAACTTGTTGGTTGTAACGAGTTTTGAAGTTTTGTCGCATAGTTTCATGCACCGTTGTTGCTTACCCTGTTGTTATCACTCACTCCCAAACACTGGCGAGAAACACCTCTCCCATCCCATCATCATCCCACTGGATTGCGTTGTGTGGGATATGGTTTTTTTTTTTGCTTCCTCCTTTTCGTTTCGAACTTTTAACATTGTTTTCCAACTCTATCCACATGCATATCTGTCTACGGTGCTGCTGTATGTGTTTTGTGGTGAAGTCGATCTTTTTTAATCTGTTCCTGACGCGGTAAAGGCGATTGCAAGTGAACATCGGGGGCATGTGATGAGGAGAGAGAGAGAGAGAGGGTTTACTTCCACGAATTGCTGTGCTTCGTGCGCATATGATTAAAACCTTATCAGTCGTCAAACAATGTACAATGCTCAAGTAGGGCAGCTGAGCGTAGCATAACTGCGCCAGTAAGAAGACTGCGTTTCATTCATGTGTCTCTTAGGTGAGGTTTGGGTTGTTGTTTTTCCACATGCATGATCTTGATGCCCGTGACATTGATTTGCTGAAGCTTTCGCGCATCTTATTTCTACTTCCGCACATATGATTTGTGGTTAAGTTTTGAATTAAAAACGAGACACAAAGCTATCGATTTTCCATCTTTTACATCAAAATGTTGTTGTTTAATGTTCCAAGATGGTCTGGAACTCTAGTGATACTTTTTCCTCTGTTTTATATCGAAATGGTACTCAAATTTGTTTTGATCGATTCTGCAGCCTCTCCTTGCATTGGCCAGAAGAAATGGAAACTAATCGAGCCGTGCAATTGGTACTGAGACATGTGTCAACTGTTTCGAGGTGCGTTGGTAACCTCAAATTACGTCCTTAACACGTCAAACGTCAAACTCTTAGTTATCTAGAATACAGATTAAATGTCGTATTTATTGTTTGGTTTCTTTCTGCAATTTAAAGGAGTAAAGAGACTCAAAAATTAGTTTAATCCCATCCTTCGAGAGCAGGTTGAAAGGTTGACTAAGAGAACAAAGATACACGCTGAGGGCGAAGCTAGTTTATGATCGCACAGCTTCATTACCAGAGGATAACTCTGCAGTGAGTGAGAAGCTTTTAATTTTTTGAATGAAAAGGCCGAATGCGGTCTCCTAAGTTTCTTGAGTTAAGATCTCAATATACCTCGTGCCTTAACTACTTCAAAATTTTTATCCCCCCTTACCCTTTTCTATTGACATTTAAAATGTTTTGCCTTCCAGATACTCAAACAACATCAAAAAACAAGCGACGTCCACATGGTAGACGTGACAGCTTTTTTTGTTTTTTGATAAGTTGAACAAATTTTCACATATACAAAGAATATATTCACTTCAAAAAGCTTTTGATAAATTTTACATGGTTTATATTACCTTCAGTGCTTATTTTTCCACGAAATACCAAGTGTGTTTTGTTTCAGCGAACCATTGTTAGTTGATTTGATTTGTGGTTCAATCGATGAAAACCCTTGTTTTTTGTGCTTTGTGAGCTGTGCGCCCTAACGCACCGGATACCGGGAAGAAGCAAAACCTTTTCCTCCATCTGCGTAAGAAAATTTTCGGAGGTTGGTATCGTTGAAAGCGAGTGGGCCCAGCCTTGCAAGTGTTTAGCAACGCACTCCTATATGAGCTCGTCAGCGGTCTCGAGCAGTTCGTCATATTTACATTCATAACTAAATTACCGAGTGATTTGCCATTTTCTGTAGCCTTCCAGCCGGTGTACGGAGGGGACTGGAAATGGTGACCTTCCCTTGTTTGCTTCGTGCGTGCTTTTCTGCTCCATTCTTTCTTCTTCCGTCTTGAGCGTCGAACACACGAAGACGAATAACTGGCAGCGCGAGCACACACATACACTCGCCACAGACGCGGTTGAAAAAGAGTGATCACGGAAAGTGATTTATTCAAATTTCACAAAAACCTCTTCCGAAACCATTATTCGTACGGATGCGTACGTGTGTTGTCCTTGCCCATTTTTGTTGCATGTGGCTGGTATACAGTACGGAGAAAAAAAAGGATAACCAAGGAACCATTGCACGGAATGCGCCGGTGCCGGAGTATTTGCGAACTTTATCAAATTTCTGTTGGTAAATTGAAAATTTGTTTCGTCGCCCTGAAGGATGAATTGTTGAAAAGGGGCATTACATACGTGTGTATCGAAAGTATTTGCTTCTTGCAGGAGATGTGTAAATATTTTTAAATATTTAACTTTCATATCATTTTTAAATACTTCTACAAATATAGGAAGCCGGAAGTTGGTAGGAAAGCTGTACGTCAATCGCCATTCATGATATCGTTTTGCTAAAAATAAGTCTCTAAATTTGCTGAAATAGCACCATTCTCCGTTGAATAGGCCGGCCATAAATATCACGAAAAGTAGAGCACGGAAATCGTTTTCGCAAATGATGAATATTAACCGAACCGAGAAGTCATTTTTATTTTAATGAATTGCCACCAGCGAACTACCCCACGCCAAGACACACATACAACTTTAAGGGAAAGAAAATTAACATTCTTGTGTTCCCACCCTCGTTCCATCCTGATCGTGCAACACCAGCACACCGGCGTCGTCTTGCGATGAGAATTCAAGACGAAAAAAAACGTTATACTCACCTCGAATCACAAGAAATAAATAAAAAACACCATCTCAACGAAGACTCGAGGGAGTTACACCCCACAAGAAAAACGCCATCAAAACCCCGAACGAGCGCGCTTGGAAGCAAATGTGAATGTAATCAATTTTAAATGCGAAATAAAATGATTCCATTTTCCCATCCATCGGGCTCGCTCGGCTCAAGCGAGCATCCCCCGCCAGAAAACTCCCCCTGGGCTGAAGGACGACAGTTGGTCACGGTGTCATTTATGGATGCGAATGCGCATCCCGTCGTACTGCTCGTTCTCGCTTCTTGAGCTCGCGGAACGCCTCCTAACGGGCGGCTAATCTTTGGTGTGCGCGTTCGAGTGTTTGCTCTTTAAGTGGTGTTTTTTTGTTGTTGTTGTTGTTGCTGCTGCTAGATGGCAAGAAGCTGGTCGCCCGTACCTTTGGAAAACCGTTTGAAGGTGTCACCGGAGCGTCATCGTAAGATAACGGCTACGGGATGATTAATGGGTCGCGTCTGCGAGCGGCAAATGCCGCGGGACTGGCAGTCGCAGCTGCCGTGATTTTTGCCACGTTGCGCATTTTGAGATCCTGGTACTGATTTCTCATGGTGCAGTGTGACGGGTGGATGGGGTGGTAAGGGGATAAGAAAAAGTTTGTTAGAAAAGTGTGCATAATAAGTGAAAGATGGATGGGTGACACCGGTCGGTTGAGGATGATGGCGATGTAACGGTTGAAATGGATAGGAAATTAACGTTTCCTAAGCAAAGCCCTGGGTGCCAAGGCATGTTTACTGAATTTTGGGAAGATAAGAAATTGCTGTTGGAATGGATTTCTAAAATTTAAACGCAAATGACTGCTAATGAGATGTATCAGAAGTAGTGTTGTTGAGTTGGCCGCAAATTATGATTTTTTCACAGATCCATAAACGTTCTCTTTGCATACATTTAGGCGCGATGTGTTCTTTTTTTTGCTAAAAGTTTCAGTTTCAATTTACTTTTTCTCATGCTCAATTATGTCTCTTTAATTAACCAGAATCCAACTAGGAAATACCAATGTCTCATATAAGAACAATCTAAATTATTTGTCAGCAAGAGTGCTCCGTGTTATTTTATTTCAACAAAACAGTGTAGGGCTCTGCGAGAGTAGCTTCGAATAAGTGAGATAAAGAGAGTGATCATTAGAGATACTTAACGTACGATTGGTTTTGATCCGGAAGGCTGGAACAACACGACACTGTTTTTGCATTCAAAAACATTTACTTGAGTGTCAACAAAATGTTTCGAAATTTAATTATTTCAATTTTCAAATACATAATGACGTTTGGTCAACACAGCACTACATAGACATAAACGTATTCGGAGCCATAAAGAGGTCTAAAAATATGTTCATTTTCTCAAGTTCTCCACTCAAAAAGTCTGTCAGAGTTCTCGTACTTAAGCATTCCATTTTTGGCCACTTCCAGCGGGACGATACAAAAGTGGGGTGATGACTAATTTTGCACCGACGTGTCGCGGCGAACACGGATCCTTAAACTCGTGCCATAAGTCCACCCGGAAGGGCTCAATTGACGGCCCGCAAAATGCCAACAGAGGTTACGTTCGGCTGTGTGTTCCGCTCAATCTATCAATCATGCACATGGGTAGAAAAGTGCCACCCGTGCCCAGCAAGCCACCCTGCGTCAGATTGACACGAGGGTATGCTCGAGATATTAGATTAAAGGGTATGCGTGTACCGATTTTGCTTCACTTTTTTCGCTTTATTTTGAGAGAACGATACTCCGAAAAGCCCTTTTGCCGCGGCTTGTTTCGGTTGCCAATTTATATTGGCGGAAGTTTTCTCCACTACGTGTAGGGCACGTAGTTTTTAGTACGTTTTTTTCTTTCTTCTATCTATTTATCTCTTTCTCTCTCTTTCTATCTCTCGCACCGATACATGTATCGCCAAATTTGTCGATTCACCGGAGACACTCATGTTCCGGTTATTTGCAAAATCACGTTCGTCGACCGTGAAAATTGAACCTGTCAGCCACTTCAGACGAGCGCGCCCCGTTCGGTAGGTGGGAAACTAACAACCAATCGAACCACGGGGTTCACCCGGGCGCCCTACGACATTTTAATACACCAATATGCTACCGGTACGGTGTGCCAAAAAGGGGTTTTGCGCTACAAACAAAAAAAAAAAAAACCCCGCCACCCCACTAGACGAGAGGCACGTACACGAAGCTCCCGGGGCAGGACGTGCGTCATGGCGCATTTTGGCAGCAGAAGGTTTTTGTGCAAAATATTAATAATGAAACTAACTATCGCTTTGAATCAGTTGATTGAAATTTTATTTAAAACTTCTGTCTCTCTGGTCGAGGCCGAGCCGTCGAGCAGCGAGTGCTTATCAACGTTGATTGTTTCTGTACGCAGCAAATAATTGTCTGTAGCGTTTCCGGTTCCCAAGGGTCCCCACCAGGACAGACACGATAAATACGTGCACGTGCAGGAAAAATTATATTTGAAGCAATGCATTTAAAGGGCGAGTCCTGCGTAAGACACACTGTCTTGAACTATTTTATCGTTCTGCTCAGGAAATATGTGCCAACCGGTTCGTGTTTTTTTTCCTGCTTGTTGTTGTGGCAGACACCATATTGCTGGCATGAGTTAATAAAACTGAAATGAATTGTAGTTCGTACAACTGCGAGCGAAATCGACACAAAAACAGCTTTTCGATTTAAACAGCATACAACACTTGAGCAGAAAAAGGCAATGTAACGGTGCGGAAAGCAAATGGGGGAAAAAAGGAAAGTTTTTCCCGTAATTTGACGTTACTTGTCCGAAAAATGAGCCAAAAACTGTGTGCCATTTTTTTTTCAACTGGACAAGCTACAATCGAACACACACCGAGCCAGTTGGTTGCGGCAAACCCGTAAAAGTAATGTAAAAATGTTAGTTACATTTTATTGGATTGCTGCTTTCACTTTCTTGCTTGTCTTTTACAATTCTTCTCTGTCGGTACTGTTTCTCACTAAACTGCAGCTGAATTTTATTGGATACTGCGCTGAAATTTGGTCACCAGTTTTTGCCACTGCTGCTGTATCCGTGGCAAAAGAAAATTCTGCAACGTTGCGCGCTGAAGTTTAATGTAGTTTTATTTCGTAGTTCGTTTACTGCGCTCTACTTACGTACCGTTTTCTTCTTGTTCGGTTTGAAGCTATTTCCTTCTTCTCTTTTCCTTCCCGATTTTGTTACGTTTACTTGCTCTGATTGACTTTGCCGGCTGGATGGCGGAAATGCAATGTTTCCTGCAAGATTTTGTTTCGGTCTCCATAGCTTTCTCTTCGATGTAGTTAGTTGAAGTTGTGCCAAGAATTTAATTTTTCTATTGAAAAGTAATTTGGTCGCTAGTTAAAGTGACATCTAGCTGACAGTAAGAGTTCGTTAATGAAAGACAAAACAAAACAAAAAATTGGCAGATTGTTTTGTTAACAGGCAGTAGCGCCGATTGAATGCAATTTTAAATTATGTTTTCTCGTGTCTGCATTGGATTTGATTTTTTTGCACGATTGAAGGTATAAGTTATTGGCATCTAATCCAAATAAATTCGCGTTACTTCACCTTTCACGGAACATTCGGGGAGCTTCACGAAAAATTCTAGTACAAAACACACTAAACTAAGCATAAAACCTTAAAGAAAAAGCGATCCCAAAGATGACAGCCCGAAATTGCCAAAAAAGTTGATAGAGATCTTCGACGTTACATTTACCAGCAGACCGTTTTTGCTCCATTTAGCGGAACGTCGCCAAACAGGCGTCCATTTTGGTTGGTATTTATTTGTTCCCGTTGGTTGATGAAATGTGTCTTCCAGCTTTCTGTTGGATCAATTTTGTTTTTTTTTTTGTTTGTTTTGACATTCTTATCTATTCTGCGCTTCCGATGACGGTAACCGGAAGCTTGGGAATGGGTACGTTATAGTTCATTTACGGAATGGGTTGCCAAAAATGTTACATTGATAGCATAGCGTTATGCAGTTGCAGCATGGGAAGCATTTTTTATTTTTTTATTTTTTATGGATGAAAACGAAAAAACTTTAATGTTGCTTGAAGTTTTCCTGTGTGTTTTTGGCACCCGTGAAAAAAAATAAGTAAAAAATTACAATAAAAGTTGCGTTTTCTTCTCTGCTTACCTCATCAGTTGATTTGGATTGCTCATTTTCTGAATTGTGTAGCTTTTCTTCAATAACCAAACCAATTTTTCTTCATATCTTTAACAATGCCTTCTGGGAATAATTATAACGCCACGCAAAAAGGGGTGTGAATCGTTTCGCCTCGTTTAGTTTGGTGAGACTTTCAAGAACGGTCCAACAGCTGGTACTGAACTGTTTTGTATTAATACGTCTCATTTGTTTACCAATCAACACCTCAATCCTTTGGTGTGGCTTTTAGTGAATTGATTGAATAAACATTTATCAATACCAAACAAACAGAGAAGCAAAAGACAGAGTTGAGTCCCCGAGGGAAAACAAGTATTTGAAGAAGGCGAAAAAAAAACTAGTAAAGTACGAAGCAGGGAAGCTAAACAGGTAGTTTCCGATGAAAGAGTTCGATCGAGTAAATAGCTCCGACGACCACTCTGACATTGTCGACCATTATTCAACGGTAACGTTCGCCTACTCTTGAAATGGGCAATGAATGGTCTCACCTCATCAACTTTAAGTGGGTTAATCAGGCTTTGCCCAACAAAATAAAAGGAGAGAAAAAAGGCCCTCAAAATGGTATGAATAGACATGTTTAAGCATCGAAAAGGGTGAGTAATGTTGTATTGTTTTATTTGTCTATGAGAAAAGTCATATTGAATAAGCCCATAAAATTCTGAATATTGATGTTCTGGTGCAACAAAAGAGTGTAAAATGTTTTGGTGGATATATGTTGATGTACTGTCCAGTAAAGTCTATTAACATTGCAAAATGTTTGCAGTTATTTGAGAGAACATTCTACTGCTATACTTTCTTATACTTTTTTTTTAAATTTGGTTGCAGTGATTCTGTTCTCTAACTCTTTAAGTACCAGTTTAATCTTTCTCTGGCATCAATTTTCCAATTTAGCTAATTTATAATCATCGCTGGTCTGAAAAATATTATTTTTTTTTTCATAGAATTGCAATGCATTATTTGAAATCAAGCATTTTTTCCACTTGATTCTGACCTTAACTGCAAACTGGCCAGCTTTCCTTTCATTTATTTATTTACTAGAGCAGGCCTCCTCAAAATACGCATTAAAACATTACGTATCGTTGAGTCTTCATTTACAGTTTTGTTTTGACTTTTCATGGCTCTTTAATTCCTCAAATTATTAGATCCATATCACTCATAATACTCCTAATCATTCATAATACCTGCTAAACAACATCCACACTATTATGGAAATCGTGGCTCTTTCTATGATCTTTGCCATCTGGATTTGGTCTACACCGTTTGAATTTATCTCTGTTTAATCGAAAATGTTAGCGCTCTAATGAGAAAGGCACATTTCAGCCACACATATTTTTATCTAAATTGATGCTCTGATGCTCCTTGAGGTGATATAACTTACTGGCTTCGGAAAATCTTATACTTCTTGGGTGGAAATTATCTAATAGTACTTTGAATTCATGTTATTTGTATAAATTACACGAATTTATGTGGTGGAATTTCTGGTGCCCTTAAGAAATCTACAAAAACTTTGATGAAAAAATTGGGTCGGAAACAATTTGCTTTTGAGTGGCATTTGATTTATAATTTTAATGAACAGCTATGGTATAGTTCTTAAATATTAAATCAATCAATCACCATTACCTCTAGCGCGATACATTTCAAAGCTCCATATTACTGATAATATGTACAGACGTGTGTCTAAAGCATGTAAACCTCTCGAAACGTCATCCAGGAAGGATAAACTAGAATCATAAATTTTTATTGATTTCTGTCCTAGCCAACCTCATCTCCCACGGGACAGGCAAAGCACGTCCTCAGCCTACAACCAGATTGCCAAGCGCCCGTATCCAACAAAGCTATTCAACCAGAACGCTGCCCAGCCAGTGCCTCGTACACGAACGCACAAACTCTCCCTCCCCCCACTCCCCCCCCCCCCCCCCCCTCACCCGAAAAAGTGGTGCCCTTTGGTGTCCGAAACGCACCGGCAGCACGGAACGGTTGGTCAGCCTTTTAATTCCATACCAACCAGAACCAAACCGGGTCGTCCGTACGAGATCGGTCTTTGGCAGATTTTCCGGCTGATTTGGTCAGAAGGGATTTGGAGCTCACCGGTACCGGGGGGGGAGAGAGCAGTAAAAAACGACTTGACCATCACCGGTGTGTTCACTTTTTTGCGAGCTAAAGCCCAAGCATCGGAAGGTTCCGCAAGGTTCAGCAGGTGAGTTGGGTAGGACAGAAATGGGAGCACCGCATCGTGTGGGAAGGTACACACAGGTGCACGAAGCATTTATTTGTGTATCGAATTTATTGTCCGGATAACCGTCCGGCATTTTTGAAAGATCGATTGGATTGGCCAGAAACAGTACAACGTTGTCGAACGATTTCAAGACGATAGCAAAAGGTTAGCTCTGTAGTATTTGGCGTTTTTCGGTAAGGGGGTGTCTCACACGGGGAAACCGGAAGCCTGATTTCTATCGATCCTCTACATTGCGGTGGCATCGAATTGAGTACAACCCATGGTGCTATAATATGTAAAATCTCCGAGGAAAAGCCCATCCCCATCACATCTTTCGATCCTCGATCGAAATTCGATACTGACCGTTCCGTTCAGACTGGCTGCCTGCAAACAGGCTCACAATTCGTTTGCGAACGCCAAGGTTCGCCAAGGATTTATTACATCTCATCGTAAGCGAGCAAATCGGCAGCGGGAAAGCGGGAAGAATTCGTACGACTTTTTGCTCCTACGGATACGGACAACAACGAGACTACCAGGATCGATATCCTTATTTCTTTGCTAGCAAAGTGCAAAAAGAAAAAGCTCCGACTCCTAAGGTTGGACACAAACCACGAATGATGGTGGCGATGGTGGTGGTCAACAAGTAAACTAATATTTTCTTTTGTGCCCCGATGGCTGAGCTTTCCATTTTCTTGTGCTGTTCCTGTTCACCATTATTTCCTAACTGCCGCGTGTCCCCGTCGGCAAGGTGGAAAAAACCAGAAGGAAAATCCTCCACCCAATCGCTCACCCCTGTAACGAGGGAAAATCAAACAGAAGCACACAAACGGCCAGGTAGCAAAAAGCACCGCTCGGCTAGCCGTTGGTGCGTCAATCTTGAGAAAACCGTCGTCCAAAAGGAAAGCGATCCTTTCTTTGCGCTACCGACCGGAGGTCCACCGGTGGTTTTGGTCCCCGTCGCGACAAGTTTTTTTATTCGTACACCCGGCAATCCGAGAGAAAAGTTAAACACAAAAGCTAAAGCTGGATTTATCAAACTCCACTAACAATATTATCCGCAAATATTTGTTCGTGTGATATTTTTTTCCTCCCGTTTCCGTGTCTTATACGCTGGCGTACAAGTTTTGTTGTGGGTTTTTATTTTTGCTTCGTTAGCAGGATAGCTTTCGGATTTTTCTTATGTGTGATGATTGCAGTGAAAGGTTGTTTTGAAAACTTGTAATTAAATGCTTTTATGTAAAAAAAAATCGTTTGCGTTATTTTGACATTTCGTTTGAGCTTAGAAAGATTGAGACTTAATGGTTTAATTTGTTATTTGTTTTTGTCTGTTTTGATGATAACATTGAATTTTCTTAAAGATTTTTGTATAATTTTTTACCTCTCTTTCGTTATTTTTGATTCAAACTTTTGATGAAATTGCGTTCGACCTTTTTTTTATTTTTACTATTTTATTTGCGCGAAAACAAGTGAAAGCCAAAGTAATTACATTTCCCTAAAAACAACACATGAATATGGACCCCAATCGAACAGGTTTCTATCGTACGCTAACTAGATCGACCTGTCACGCGCATCGACATTTTGTGTCATGAAACGTAAAAAAAAAAATCGGCAGGTAAAATGCATCACCCGATAAATTTACTCATCGGACGGCTCACGGTTGGCAATATCTGAAACCCCTTTCGTTGTACATGTAACTGTTTGCTCCGATTCCGCTTTAGCGCTTCATTTCAGCCGATCCCTTTGCCGTTGCACGCCGTCAGCCAATTTAATGTCTTGACAGTTCAATTCCTTTGATAGCAAGCACCTTCGAGGATCCGCCAGGGTGGAAATTTCCAAACCGAACGCTTCTCGCTACTGAACGTTCGGTGCGAGTATCTCATCGTGGGGTTTCCTTGGAAGGAAAACTCGTAGTTCTCGTAGCTCTCCCCGAGCTTGCGTTGCGTAACGATGTGTTGTATGACATCGACACTGAATGGGACGCCTACCTGCCCTTGGCGTGTGAGGGTGAATGTGAAAACGCTGAAAGCAACATTACACTCCGCGAAAACACCTTACCTTGCTGATGGTGGTGTTGCTGTCTGTGTTGGGGGAGGCTTTTCCGTGATTTCGCACCAAACGGCCCACATGGACGCTCCTCACCAACCGTGCAACGTACACAGAATGTGACATGTAAATGATTAATGATTTTATTTTCCGTGTGGAGGAAAATTATCTTCCCAACCCCGGGGGCGGCACAAAGTTCTGGAGCATGACAGTTACCGAAAACCGTTTATGCTTACAATGCGGCGATACTTGCCGTTTGATGGAGGGTGGCCGGGGCTTTCCTTCGCCCACTTTCCTTTTTTCGCAAAGCATATTCAACGAGTCAGCGCTTATTCCTGCAAGCGTGTGTGTATCTATGTTGCAGGTGATGTTGTACTTGTATTAAGATTTTTGTTGGCCTCCAGACCTGAACGTCGACGCGTGTACTTTGCAGGTACTCCCTAAGGATTCTTGATGAAGATAAAGCTGCCATTCGATCGAAGCTGGTAGAGTGGTAGGTTTGGTATCGCTCAACTCAACCCCAAACCGTCTAAATCATTGCGTCCAGTTTTCTTCCCGTCATGCACAGCGCAGTAAATCACGACCCCGATAGCGAACGGTTGGAAATATGTTGCATGTTAGCAGTAAAAGCAAGCGTCACTTTCTACGTGGAACGTCTTGTGAGCCAAAGTTTGCATCAAAAACGGTTCGATGTCATCTACAAATGTGTCGTCAAGCGAAGCGACTGTCAACGGATAATACAAAAACGGTGAAAATCGTTCCAGGAAGGTGGTCCAGTCCCGGATGACAGTAACAAGCACATATGTCAGGCACTCGTGCTATGAAGGACCCCATGCGGTGGATCCTTCAGGAGCTGAGTGACCGGTGTAATCCTTGCTTCGAACGCCTCCTCGAAACTGCTTCGACCATCCGATCCAATCGAGGGAAATGTTAAACATCTTCACTATCCTGTAACCCTGTGGCTCTGCGTTTGAGCCATTGAACCCGTTTCATGGGTTTGGCTGCTTTTCCGGGTTTGATTGACAGTCCAAGCACAGCGGGAGTCGTTGGATTTGGTGAAATTATCAAAGGATACGTTAACTTTCCCGGCACGAGTTTCCCGTCGCTCGCCGAGTCTGTGACACTCAGGGACGAGTAGTTATAAAATGCAGTGATTTATGTTTACGACACCAAATGATTCCTGTGAACCGAAACTGGTTGGAAAAATGGGAAGAGATAGGAATAGGAAGGAAAACGTGTGCGTGTGTGTCGTTATTGTTACTTACATTCTTCTTAAATCGATGCCAGGAAATAAAACTATCATAATGTGCCCTGTTTAATGTCTTATTGTACGCCGGTGTAATTGAGTGTTTCGTATTATTTCATTACAGACTTTATGGTCTAAGAGTAATGCTTTGAAGTGGTACCTTTGGATATCGCTTTCTACGACGTCATCAAACCATAACATGGCCGATATTTCTTAAGCCTGAGTCCTGACATGATCCATTGTTTTGCTTTTTTAACCAAGCTACTGACGTCTGTTAAATGAGTAAGATGCAATAGCGTCTTGACTGTAGGTCTCCCAGAATGAACGGCTGCCATTTTACTGACGTAGGACACACTTTACAATAGGGCGTCACATTAGGCAGATTATAGTAGAAGCAAACTAAACAGATCCTTGACTCTAAAACTGTTCTTACCGAGGATCACTGTGTAAGGATTTGTTCAATAGGAATATCCGAAACCTCATGAGTAGCATGGACTCCGAGAACTAAAAGTTAGCAGTAGGGCCAGATGTTTAACGTGAATTTGTTCGTTCTTTTTATATACAAGACGAAGATTTTATCTTGTTCCTCTCTGGTTACTTTTTTTAAAATCAAAATCTATCCCAATAATTCTCGTTTTTGTGGGAAAAATAATTTATTATCAATGTCTTTATTAAACATTAAAATACACTGTAAGAAATCCAAGCAATGGCTTTAAAACGCAACCCAACCAAACCACATTATCCTTCATCATATTCAAGTACGCTTCAATTATTCACACATTGCCTTCAAACCCGATTTGTGCTTCTCGTTTTGCATCGCCTTTACGTTATGAAATGCTGCTCAATCATTGCTGCCACACACACACACACATACCAGGAAAAACGATAGAAGTGAAAATCCTCCAGGACCTCGATGTTTCTGCTGTACATCGTTATGTTTGCAGGTGTGAAAACTATCATACAAATCACTTCCCGCTCTACCGACTGTCCCTTCACCGATTCCGACCTCCCAATCGTTACAACCACAATCCTGCCCACCGCTAAAGTACCATTACCGTGACTACCCTTTTGCTGGGTTTGGTGTTTGTGGGAGGAAGCAGGCAACAACATAAAAAAGCGACCGAGAAAGGGCATCACGAGATAACCGCTGCCGTGAACGCGATGCGCTTAAAAAAAAAAGTTCCTGCCCCGTGGCGAACAAATAACAACTGTAACATTTCTATCAAACATTTCCAAGCGAATAAGTTTACGAGCAATCGAATTGTTTCCAGCGACCACCACCATCATCGCACAGTGTGCCGCTTGCATTTCTGGTGCGATCATTCTGGTTGCGGGTTTTGTGGAAAATTCACTCTGTCGGAAAAACCTGCAATGCATCGTTTTGCAGCGCTCTGGCTACCTTCTGCCGTACATTGCTCCACAAATGATTCCGATTCTAGGTGGTTTTTTTTTGGGTGAAAGCAATGCAGGTGGTCGTGGTGGAGCTTTTTTCGGGTAGAGAGAGAGAGAGAGGAATAACCCGTAACAAGGAACAGGAACACTGGTTGGGCTGGTTTTGGTTTCGAAGGGACTGATGATTACAGATTCATTGCCAGAAGGGATTTTTCTTTCGAGCAATGGTTGCGGTTTTCCGAGGTATTGTGAAGCGATCTGATCTGAAAGAGGAGATTTCAACAATTACATGGTACTTGTTCGCTAACACTTGGCGTGTGTGTGTGTGTGTGTTTTTTTTTTTTTGCACGATACAATTGATTGAAGCTACTTATCTTGCGGCTAAATGAGTTGACTTATCGAGTAAGGATGCTTCGACGATTTATATTTCCTTTTGTGAATGTAATGGACAGTGTTTAGAGATGCGGTTTGAGTTATAAAACTTAGCAAATTTGTGTTTGTATGTAGCATTTTTAATTATTTATTTTATCCAAACATAGCTAGTCCCAGTTCACTCTCGGCACGAATGGACAAAAAATCTGTATGCAGAAATAGTCGGAAACTACTCTGATTACCTCGATAAATCATGGTTTACTTTGCAGCATTTGTATCAACAGTAACACGAACGCGATGCTTATCGTTATGCGTTTCACTCATGCAATCTGCAACCGGGCTTGTATAGCAAAATTGCACCATATTCGGACTTCATGCTTTGCTTTTGCTGCCCTCTCCCGAGTACCACGTTCCAGGCGGTTTCAGTTAAATCGATCCTGTGTACGGTGAAGCATAATTTGCATCCATCCATTCTTTCGAACGGATGGACGGAGGTTGCTTGTTGTGCGTTTCGTAAATTAACACTTGTAAACCTGTGAATTATGAAATGAGTACCTTTCAATCGGTTAATACGTTATGCTATTTTTGGGTGGAAGGAGCGATAAAGAGCATATTTTGTGCAGCACATTGACGAATGGTAGCATATTTGATTGCTTTATTATGTTGGGTTTTGCTGGAGACGGAGTATTCCGTTCTTTAACGACGATTTTGATTTACTTTACCCGGGATCCGGGAGGTGCAAATGCATGAAAAAATCAGTAAACAGTAATATTTATTATAAAAAGGGTTGGTTCATTTTACATAGCCTTTGAGTCTTTACCGGGAGAAATGATTTGGAATTTGGAAAGGACATTTTGAATAAAAAGGTGTAAACATTTCAATAAAATGACACTTTACTTATAAACAAACCACTTTAAATCGATGATTTTGAATGATGAATCGATGTCGTTGGATAGTCAGTCCTTGCGTAGGAGGAACGATCCGAATAAAATTTGAACTAGTCCTGCCGATTCAAGGCATCGCATGGACCACCCCAATTTTTTTCCAAACATATTTTTCCATGAAAATATGAAAGAGCCATCTCCAAAATGGTAAAAATATCTTTGTAAAGACTGATTTTTTATACAAAAGAGATATTATTTTAAGCTTGCTTAGCTATGCAAGCTGAGTAGCGTAAATAAAATGAAAAATACAATTAAAATATCCTAAATATTACAGACATAAGACATAGGAAAATTCTAAACAACATTTTGTTGTACAGCAATATAAACATGATACAAATACTAAGGAAATGCGGTTAAATTAGCAAAAACATTAAAGGACAATCCAGTATAGTCAGTTACAAAAAATGTTAAACAAAAATTTAATATCTTAAACGTCTCTCGAAGCAAGTGATCAACAAATTATGTTACCATTGATTAATGCTCCTGGCCGTTCCTGACAAGCCGTGACGTGCTGGAACACAATAACCAATACATTTTTCCACATGCACCATATGCTTGAGGCACATTTTTTACTACCTCTTTACCCTACATGCTGCCATCAGTGCAGGGATTTAAATATTGATTTTTTTAAATAAAAATAATATCACGTCGTTTGACACAAGCTGGACTGGTTTCATGTCACCATCATGTGTTGAATGTTTAATAATTTTCTGCACCATGGCTCACCAAAAAAAAACCTACAAGCTGCCAAAAAAGGTTTCGATACTCCATTACTAGCGCTGGGCCGTGTGGTGCGTTCATAAAAAAGGGTGCCAGAAAACGGACGACAAAAAATGAGCAACATCAATACGACGATGAGCTACTTACTCATTCCTCCAACGTTCGTTCTGTGTTTTGTTCTGCACGATCGTCACTTCATGAACGGCTAAAGGTCAAACTAGCTACCAAGGATCAAAGATTTTTCCACACAGACGAACGAAACAAGCATAAATTCCACCACTAGACCAAATCTCACCTCCTAAATGGGAACGTAAGAAGAAAAAAAAGAGAGTGTTTGGAGCACGATCACAGAAAAAAAGGCTAGCTTACAGCTACTGTGACTGCAGGAGTGAGGACAAACGAACGAAAAGAAGCATGAAACATTTGCCGTAATTTGTCTCAAAATCAAAGCACTTTCTCATCAAGTATCCAAATATTTTCCGAGCCGTGTGTCCCCATAGACACCCTGCTGTGGCCCGAGCACCGAAAGCACCATCTCGTGAAGGTTAAGGTCCTGTCAGTTGTGTCAGAAAAATCGACGTACCACTCTCCGTGCAACAAAGCGTTCCCGCGCGCCGTGGTTTTACTTTGCTTTACAGCACAAGCGGTGGCGGCTGGTTTTGGTTTGCGTTTTGTTTTATCTGGTAGCGTTTCGGTTCGTTCTCCGCTCAGCTTCTCGTGATGGAAAATCCCTCGTGAGCCACTGAAATGAGTAGGGAAATACTTAAATGCTTGAGTGAAATGCAAAAAAAAAAAAAGATACAAAAGAGAGAAAAAACGTGGTGGAAAATGACGTTGAAAAGGAGTCGAGTGTAAAAGAAACATGAAGTAAGTAACGAAATAGCAACTCCTGTCAATAGGAGGAAACAAACGAGAGATGAAAACTGGAGCACAAGAAAAAAAAAACATCAAATCCCGTCGACGAGCCACGCATGGAATGTGAGGAAATCCTCGCTTAGAGTAGCGAAATATTTACATAGACGGGTCATTAATAACAACAGCGAAGCCTGGCCACGGCCATGCCAGAGGATCACTGTGTTCAAGGGCAAGCTTTGCTTTTACTGCTGCTGCAGCTGATGGTTCGCGCCCTCCCAACACAAACAGATACACACATCGACACTTCGTACAGCTTTCCCATCATCGTCGTTCACCATTTTATAAATGTTAGAATGTGAGTGGTTTTTGTGTTCCTTTTGGATCGTCCTTTTTTTTTGTTGCTGTATTGCTCCTATTCCTCTCGTTGGCTTTAACATGATACTCTTGCTTGTCCGGCTTGTCTTGGCCGAGTCGTGCCACCAGACGGCGTTCGGCGGGAATGTTGAGCACGCGAAAGAAGCCCCATATCGAGGGAGACATTCTTTATCTTGCCATTCATTCGAGCCAATCGTCTACTTTTTGCTTCCCTGTATACATGAACTGTTTTGGCCCGTCGGCTGTCCGCCTCGGCCCAACCCGTGGTGTGATGTCATGCTATTAGATACACACCGAGCGCAAACTGCCACCCACACGGAGTCTTCCCAGTGGACTGCAGAGGGCGTCCTCTTAATGACCTTAAGTATTCGATGTCATCCTTGATTTGTGTCCGCTGTACTTACTCGACGATATTCATGGGGGTCGCCGGAATCGGCATGAATGACGGCGTCGATTGGGGATTTTCGGGGAGAATGAAGTTTTGTGTCTTTGAAGTTTTTATTCTTCTGATCGTTAGAATTTCGAGAACGCTCTCAAGGACACTCTTGTCTAATCGTACACGTGTAAATGTCAGCAGAAAACAATGAAAAATTGGAAAGAAATTAAAGAAATACAAAGACGATTCTGCTTAAACACTAGAATTGATTGGCAATCGAATCGATTTAAATAATTCTTTCGTGGAGAGTACTATTTAAGCACAATTCTTGAACGAGGTTAACTCGAACGTTAAATTATCACCGTGCAAGCACAGTAGGCAAACGATTGCATGTGGATCCCCAACCCGACAGGGGTCCGTATCCGGGCTTTTATTTGGCCAATAGGTGCGCGACAGATGACGGCTAGCTCTCAGCAGGATGCAACCGTAAGGTGTCCCGTCGTACCGGCAGCCCAACAAGGACAACCAAGACCGGACCACCGACTCAACCGGATGCCATGAGAGCATTTGAGGGTGTTTCATTTTGGGAGGTTTATTTTGCCTTTCGTTTTTGCTCCCCCGGAGAAACTTCACCTTAGGGACACACTCACACACAGCGGCGAAGCTCTAGCACCGGTTGTTATGGATCACTTCATTGTAATTTATTTCCCATTTCTCTTCCAGTGTGCCACCCATGTGTGTAAGTGTGTGGGGAGTGTGGGTGAAATGATTTTTCTTTTTATCCCCTGCGCCATTTGCTAAAGTGTGGTTGTGCTGGTGGTCTATGCCACTTTGAATAGAACACTGGGACGGTTTTTCGGGGTTTTCCGGTTTCCGGTGTGCTTATACATCTTCGGCCTGTTCTGTGATGGTCCTTCCAATGTTTCGTACCATTTCGAGCTCTGGTTTCCTGGTTGGGTAAATTCGTGAGTTGGGAACTGACGGTGTGTGTCTTTCTTCCACACGATTGTTGCCGGAAAAATAATGAGGATGTCAAGAGGAGATATATTAACTTGAAATTATTTCCTGACATTTTAGGTGCTCCGTTTTGCGTTACGGTGGAAAAATACTGTACCAATGAAAAATTTAAATGTTGTGTTTTTTGATAGAAATTCGGTACTTTTGAGGTTTCTGTTTAAAGAAGGACTAGCATTTAAAGCAGAATGATTCAAAAAATTAAAAGAAAGACAAATAGACTTCCAAACTGTTGCCATTATTCGAGCAAAATGACACAAAATTAGCTGACCAACATCATTCAAGTGATCAGCAAGCAGATATTAATTTGCGATAAAACGTGGAATCTCTCGTAAGGATTGCAAAAAAACTGCAACCATCATTCGTAATAATCAAAACAATCCAGGCATCCATGAAGCATCTCAAAGAGAATCTTCCTTACAGGAATCAAGGCATGGTGGACTTACCTTAAGGACTCGGGAGGCTCGCAATTCCGTTCAAAAGGCAACTTACTTGCTGGTAACTAGAAGATTTCAGACCTCAACTAGGGTACGGTTAGAAGCAGAACTTTTGCAAGAAATTGATTGCCAGAATCAGACTAGACTAGTTGTCTTAAAGAGCAGGTTGAGTGGTCAAAATGGCTAAAGGGACGCTTTTTGCACTCTCTTTCAACTCAAAAAACACTAGAAATAACTAGAAAGTTTAAATACTCTATTTCTGTTATTTATTTTAATATTTATTTATTTTAGTATGATGGCTTTACGCCGTATTGTCAATTTTTGTAAAAATATTTATTCAACTAACCTGTTACACACATACACACACAAATAACAATGAATCCAAACTTCCAACACCATAATTATGTGCAATGGTCATCGCATTTAGCCCTACGTAGCCCGATCACTCTTGGCCACCGGATGTGGCCAGCTTTAACAAAGTAATTTAATATTCATATTTTGCTCTCACCCTACGTGTGTGTGTGTTTGTGTACGTCTAGGAAAATAACGCTTACCTAGCGGAAAACCAACAAGTCGAACATGTACTGGTACAGCACGCCCGTAGCAGCACCATCGCCCGTTCATGCAAATGTAACAAATTTAGCCAAATCACGCGAGATGATTGTTTTAATTCGCTCAGTAAATAGAAACTCTTGGGTGGATGGTTTGGCAGGGCAGTCGCTAAGAGGAAGCTTGCTTTTTTTTTTTTTTTTGCTGCACAATGGCTTCAAGCGAATAATTGCGGGCGAAAATTCAAATGTCCACACAGGAGCGCAGAACAAAAGTACAACAAAAAAAGAGGGAAAGCAAATGTACAGAATTGCTAAACCACTTTACCGGTGGCTTTGGTTTATATTTCGTGTTTTGTAGTGTACGGTTGTACATGTGTGTGTGTGTCTGTATGTTTTCAGTTGGTAGTATTAGCTTCCCAACATTCTCTACATTTCCGGCCAGCGTACGGAATGTCGTGATTCGTGCTTCGGTACTATGTGGGTCGGCTGTGTAGATATTCGACGAGTCATTCAAAAATTGGCAACCTGTAACTATACACCTTTCCGTCCGTGAAGGCAGTGATATTAATGTTGGGTTTATTTCATGTGTTGTTGAGCTAGTTTTTTTGTTGTTGTGTATCCTAGTTTGCAATGTCTGAAGGATATTTGTCTTTCAATTTGTTCGTCGAACCTGTTGGGCATTGACTGCTGTCGACATGCAAAATGGGGTTCTATAACAACACAAAACAGATTTGTTCGATCGAAGTCGTTTGCCACAGTGGCCGAGCATTGATTGAAAAAGGAATGATCAGTTTTAAATATTATTTAGATTCAGAAATAGTAGCTCATTTATCAATCAGTTGAGAGCGAGTTCTTTGTTATTTTAACCCCTATAATGATCTTTGGAAAGCGTCAAAACTGCTCTTCATGACTGATGAAGCATCGACCTTTGAATCTACCGGTGTGAAATGAACTCATTTTTCATTCATTGTAATACTTCATCTTTTTTCACCTTTTTAGCACAAAATAACTACAACAAACAATAATAAAGGCAGGAAAAAGAAGCGAAGAACCCACCACCATACAGGCACCATTTGCACCTCATTTCTTTTCAATTTTGCTCCCTCGATGCGAAAACTTTTCTCCACATCCAGACGACGATCAAAGAACGACCGCTGGGAAGACAAATTCGTCTCGCTTCATCAAGCAAGCTCACCTCTGCTTCCCGTCTAGGCTGGTAAGGCCCAGGGAAAAACCCAATCATCCTCCCCCCGTGGTGCCTATCAATTGGGAAAAGATTCATCCATTTATCCGTTTCGGATGTTGCGGAACTTTGATGCAGTTTGTACCCTCACCCGAACGGTTCAAGATAATAGCAGGAAACTAGGAAAATACATCTCCTACCTACTGCTACAAACTCCCCACAGTAGGTGGCATAATTTGTACGCATTTGCAACAAAACTTTTCCTCTCTCACTCTTTGTGTGTGTGCGTACGTTGACTGGTTTTCCCATTTTCCTTCGTCTTACAGTTGGCGCCAAACCGATTGCGTTAATCCTCGTCTCTTTGGCCCCCCGTCCTCCGTTCTAGCTGTGCGGGTTTCACGCTTGCGGAACTCAAAATAATGATGTCTTTTACCAGAACAGACGTTCAATTTATTTCGTATCAATACTTTTTTTTTCGGCGAAACGTTGGTGAATGTGTCGTACTGTTGTGAGGAGTTCAAGCGTAAGCAGAACGGGGCTCATGCATACCGGAAGTGGTGTGCCGAGTTTAATAAGAGGCACCAGAGAGTTGATAAAACAGGGGAAACTTTGTGATAAGGAAGGTTTGGATGAGGCGTAGTAAACGCAATTGCAGACTTCGTTTGTTGTGCGATTTGTATCGCAACAGGGAATAATTGAGCGTGGTTCTAAATGTCTTTCAATTTTCTTCATTATTGAACATTGCTTGATTGCGTTTGTTTGTGGGTTGTGAGAGGAGTTTAAATTGTTTTTCCTTAAATAAAATTAGATAAAGTTTCTAGTTATCAACAGAGTAACTTTAGAAATCGGTTAAGTTTTGGGAATATTGAAATGAATTTTCATAAATTTTTAGTCTCACAAAAAATCTTACAGCTCTTTGCTGCTACTATTAATGTTCTCATTAACTTATGTGCCAATTGGCACATTTTTTTGCAATTTATAATTTTTGTTTTTGATATACTGTTAAGCCAGCCAGATAGTTTGGTCAAAAACTTTGAACAATTTCTTTATTAAAAGTTTTTCATTTGCCGCATGTGTTAACTTTCGATAGACATATAAAATACTTTCAATGAGTGTAAGTGGAATTTTTTTAAATTTTGTTCCTAAAATTTCTCAAACAAGGTAAACTTCTTGCGAATTTTAATGCGCAAGTAAATGAACTTTTATAACTTTCTATCTTGGTCTACCCATCCATTAAAATTTATCCTTTAACTATCTTGTTTAATTATTTTTATTAAAAAGAAAAAAGAAAATTTTATTTTCAATTTATAATATTAAATACTGTTATTGTTCTTCAGAGCTTCAGATTCATTTGGCAGTTATCGAGGATTTTTGTGTTTTTTTTATTTTAAAATTTTTTGCAATTATTTTCTCACTTCCTAAACCTCTTTTGGTTCTTGTCAACCACCGTTAATTATTGCCACCGAAAGAGGCAAATAAAATGGCAAGTTGAAGCATTATTAAATGTACTGGCACAAACCAAAATGCCTTTTTTTCAGTAAAGTTCGTTTCACCTCATCGAAGAAAATGAGATAAAACCTCAAGAAAGCTAGAAAACCTCCGTTAGCACCAGAGGTTCATGGAACGGACAACGGATAAAAAGTTTTTCTTTTCCCGCTTTTAATGAATATTAATGGAGTGCGCACAGTATGGTGCTACCGTGAGATGGACGTCTGCAAATGCGATCGTTGTGTGGTATGCCGGAAAACAGGTTTACAGGTGCAGGTCGGAAGGGACGAATGGATGCGCAAAAAAAAAAGGTGTTGAAAAGTTGTACACCAAATGGCAACATCCCATGCTAAAAAGCCAACTGACACACACATACTATCTCGCTCGGTTTTCTATTCACAAGACATAGATCGAAAGATCTCAAAAGCTTACCAGAAGGATGGTGAACGGAGTGTGCTTGCAACAAAAGCACCCTCTAAACGATGCACTTGGTGGTGAATGTCGTCAAAGCAGAGCGTTTGCATCTGAATTCATTTATTTGCTGCTGGGTTAACACTGGGTGCATCAAACTGGGGTTATAAGAAAAGGTTGCATTAGTAGCTATTCAAAAGACTTACCGTAAAGCATTCCGAATTGTGTGCAAAAAAAAAAAACAAATCTTCTTTTTTTCCAGCTCCTAGATTTTTTAAGACTTTCTTCTATTCACCCGATGGAAAGCTTTGCATTTTCTCTTTTGTCTTTGTGTGGGTATCAAACAGACAGCAGAATAACGCAAAGAATGCACTCGCCTTTCCGTTTAGTGATTTTCGTTAGCAAATGACAGAAACTTTCAACCCTTCCATCTTGGCTAACCGAAACATTTGGAACCGACAGCTCTTTGCATGCGTTTTTTTTTCGTCTCCAAAGACTTGCAAGCCATTCAAACGAGCGATTCTTTTATTTTTTTTTTTCAAATAAGACAGGAGCTTTTGTTTGCTAAGATGCGTCACTAAGGAATGACAGAAATGTGAGTGACGTGTGAAGAGAAATTGCTTTCTTGCTTGAGCTCAGAAAAATGTACCATTTTTGAGGAGTCAGTATGTTAAGTTTAATTTAAACTGCAGAAACAAAATACTTGTAGTAGTATTAATTTTCTATAAAGCATCAGACCCATCAAAGTCCTTAGGCGTTAGTCAAACGAATTTTCTATCACCAACAAAACATCGCTTCTGCTCGCGTTTGATAACACATTCGGATAAGCCTTTTCATTCTCCTCACATCAGCGCGATGGAAAAGCGTTTTCCGTCACTATTCAAAATGAGGAAAACATTCCGGCTGCCATTCAACATCACACGCCATGCTCTACGATCGTTTGATGATCCGTCCGAAATCCACTGGAAAACCCCATGTGCCTGGTAATGCAAACCGGCGCGCATTAGAAGGGATAAAACACCGTGTGCAAACTATGCAAATGCATCCGAGTGCATAAAACAGAAACCCGGTACCGTTCGGGGTCGTTGCATGCATGCGGATGACATTTTCAATTAGTATGACGACGCTCTGCCATCGATGACGCTTTCGAGACATCGTACACACACACACGCACACACACGCACAGGTGACGAGTTGCTGCTAAGCTCTTCCGCGATCGAAGCACACGGCGGTCGTATTTGGTGAAATTGTGTACCGTACGCTTCGGAAATTCTGGAACTTTCGTGCACAAAACCGTGCCTCGGATGCCCGGTTGTGGAACTTGAATCAGAAATTTTTACTCGAATTCGAGCGTGCGTATGGTTTTGTTGAAGCGGTTTGTGGGAGAATGAAAAAGCGTACCTTGGGGTTAACATTTTTCAGGAAGATTTGTGATTCGATTCAAGTTTTGGATTTATATTAACTCTTGTTTTGGTGATTGAAAACTTTACAAATTTCTGATTAGATTCAACCTTCTAATGTCTCATTTCAGGTTAATTTTTAATTTCTAGTTTTATGTTATTTATATTACTTTTGTGGCTGTTGTTTTCCGTAAAATGTTTTGTTAAATTAAAATTATTTATTTCTTTATGTCGCACACCAGATTTTTAAAGGTTTCTGTTGGTTTTTATTAAAAACATACAGACATTTAATTTTTATGTGACAATTAACATCACCATCACTCAGAGAAATTGAAAGCCTGACGATAAAACCTCAATGACAAACATAAAAACAAAACATCAAAAGTGTTTTAGAGCTGAAAACAAAACAAAAGTCCAGAAAAGAAACAATCCCCCGGCCAGTTAAATAAAACCAAACATAACCACCACTTAAAAAAAAAAACAACGAAAACCGAAACTGCACTTACCCCGGGCATCCCAAACCCGAGCGATGCGGGTTTTATAATCGATTATGATCGGTTAATGACCGGCGAACGGGCCAACCGGGTCACTTTGGAAATACGTGGGCATCGCGTGTTCGGTCGGCTTTTGACGTAGGCGTTAATTCGATCATCATTCGCCCTGTGAGTCGTTAGTTTTAATGAGAGGTTTTTAAGTGAGAAAGCCCCATTTCATCCCACACCAGGTCCTAATCGACCTTTTGTTCGGTGCTGATGTTTTTGAAGATTTTTTTTTCCTTCGTGCGGTTTGTGATGAGAATTGAGACGAGGAGGGGATGAGGTTTGAAAATTGTCACTTTTAATTAAGATAAAATGAAAAATGATGAGAAATCGAAATCTGAGGATCATTGAACGCGGTTTTTGAAACGAATCGGAAGAAGCCCAAGACATTCCATCCAAAAGAGTCTTTCGTTGTGGTTATCCGGCCGCTGATGAGCGAGGGCTTGGGAGTGGAAGTAAAATAATGCAATAAAAAGCGTTTTCCAGTAGAATGGCATTAATTAGCGGCTTTTGTTTTTTTGAAGTCATATAGTCAGTGGCGAAACTCGTTATGAATGACATCCGGAAACGTTAAAAGATAATTTATGCATATGACAGGCATAGATCACTATTTTGATGCAACTTGTGATCATCTACCAAAAACATCAGTTACCAAACTTCAATCAGAGCGGATTGAAGATAGATGAATCGTGATAGATATTCATGAGTCATTAACAATTGGTTTTCCTTCGTATGTCATTATATGACTGACAATTTAGTTGCTAGTCCAGGTCACCAATCCGTTTTCAGGAAACTCGATCTAGGGATGCATCCGATCTCCGACTGGTTTGACTTCACTTGATCTGGCCAATAAACTCGCTGTGCTCCTCTTAGAATCGTGCCGAACGAGTCGCTGACGAGCGCCTTCTTTGTGGGGCATGAGTCCAGCATCCTCATCACGTGCCCCAGCCAATGTATTCTTACGGCTTTGACTACCATCAGGATATCAGCACCGCCAAACAGCTTAGCTAGCTCGTGGTTCATTCTCCTTCGCCACATGATTTGCTCGCACAAACCGTGAAAAATAGTCCTTGGATCAGTAAAACTTTTGAATTTATTTCTGCCTTCACTAATAAACTTCTATTTACTGAGCGGAAATTAAGTTTAATAAAGAAATTATATTAATCAAAAAAATTATTTGAAATTAAGGCTTGAATTCTCTTCAAATCTTCGTTAAAATATTCGTTTCACACATCAAACTGGCGGAATAACAATTCTCATTTTTGGCTGGTTGAGCAAATATTGCAAATCAAATGAAACATTATTATTTCTGCAGAAGAACTGTCTTTGAACTGTATTGAAAAAATCACTCTCAGTCTTGTTAAACTTCTAAGTAAAATAAAAAATGGTATAGGTTACTCAACACAACATCTGAAGTCTACTTCCCTTATAAATTGTGCATCGTTCCATGATTTCGCAGCATCACCTAAGAAACCACACAAATGTGCAGAATTCTCAATAGAAACATCCGTGCGTTCTTATTGCCACACCGACACCGTTTCAGTAGCAGTAAGCTTGCAAATATTTCAATTCAAATTGCAATCCATCCATTTTCATTAACGTACCGACATTCATTCTAATAATTTCTGCACCATTAATATCAATCCCAGGATTGGGAAATGTATTCGCGCATGATTCGTAGTGTGATTTACAAATACAATTCACAAAATCTTTACTGCTATGGTACAACTCCTTGCAACGAAAGATCTTTACATAAAAGAAGAAACACTTCAATAACTTTACTGTGACCTCTGAGATCAAAAGTGAAAACCAACGATTCAACATCCGCGATTTAACAATTTATTGCACTTGAGGAATTTTGTTTAGAGATTTTAGTAACTTTCACTTGTTTTGCTGTATTTTCTTCCTAGTTTGCCTCATTGTGGATCAGGAAAAAAAAGGTTTCATTTTCTTACGAAACACCCAAAAACGAAACAAAATCGAAAGCAAAGCAAGCACGCAACGGACATAAAAACGTTCGCAATTTTTCTAGCGATGCTCGCGTATCGGTAAAGTAAATCTTTCCAATGCTCGGCCTCGCACGAATGACCATAACGAATCGAAATAATGCGTTTTTATTACCGACAATCGGTAAGAGGGGCTGACGATGGCCTCACCGTTTCGGTGGTGCGAGGACCCGCTTGATCTCACGTTTTTATGAACTTCAACCTTTTTCTTGGGTTCGCCCCATTTACAGGGGGAAGATGATCTGGTTGATTCCTCCCCCTGCCTCGAAATGATGGGACAAGAACGAACGAGGCAATGAAGAAATCGCCTATCGATTTGATTTCACTCTTATCCCTCTAAAAAAATACTATCTCTAGCGTGTTTGTGGGGGAGCAAAATCGGGAAATTCTTCCCTGGTGCAAGCACGTTTTCGGACAAGAGCTCTACAAGATTTTAGGAAAGGGGTTTTCTAGTCTTTCCCGACGAAAAAGGGACATTTAGTTGGGTAAATAGTTTTCCCCCATTTGATGTCAAACTTTCCTTCAAGAATAGCTAACTTCGCATCGGAAAAAGCAAGCATCGTAATAATTTTAATGTTTATCCACACCGGTTCGTGGCCATTTGCTTCGGTTCCGTTATATTGTGACTTTTGCTAAAAGCCATTTGCCGGGGTTTCGGGAGTTAAGCTATCAGATGATTTTTGTTTCCTTCTTTTACGTTCTTTTGCTTTCCGATTGATAGAAAATAAATAATTGGAAAAAGTCGTCGTCGTTCGCATCTTTATGCATTGGCTTATGTGTGTCTCATTTTCCGATGGGAAAGATTCCGCCCAGGGAGCTACTTACAGCAGGAGCTTCTCCACCCAGCAGCTACGGTTGATCTAAACATGTGTTTTCTTTTTTCTGTGTCGATATGCCCTTCAGATATAGCCCAAATAGCCCCCGGGAGTATACACAGCACTTCTCCGATGGGCTTGTACTGCTATCCTTTTGACTTCTGTAGCACTTAGGCTAGGGACGGAGTTTCACGTAGATGAAATATTGTATTTACCCTGAAGGTGCTCCGGTTCTTTACAGCTACAAACGCCCATAAGGAGAAGAAGTCTTTCAATCTACTACACGCATGAGATAAACTTTCGAATAAGCAGGATAAATAGAAAATTTCATATTCCAAACATGTATCACACTATCTCCTATGCATAAGTACAAGGATAAAGGATTTTCTCACACAAAACACACACCAAACCCGGTCCTGGAGGGTCATGCTGAACAGGGTCAATGACTTACGTATAGAAAAGAAATTCGAATGCCCAATCTGGTTGCTTCTTGCATTACGAACCCAACAACAGTAAAAGGTGACTATCAGCAAAGGGTTTCGAGCGCTGTAGATGGGCAAAACCCTTTCAAGAAAGTAGATCTTCAGCTTTTTGAAGGACGAGTACGAAGCAAGAAGGCGAAAAATTTGGAACAATCTCGTTCTTTTCCTTAATGAAATAAGCATGCAAAATTGATTGCAGAAACACGATCTACTCAACGCCATGTTTTTGAGGGAAAAAGGTACTTCGGATTTCGAACACTGGTTCTTTCTCTTTTTACTTCGTGCTGTCACTTCCCCGAAACGAGAATGATTCAGCAGCACCTGCGAACCGTACCGTACCATAGTAAATCAACCTGCAAAATAAAGAAGGTGACAAGCGCTCCACAAAAAGCGGTGATGATAGATGGAATGGTCCGTCTTTTCCCTTTTTTGTCCACTATCATCTTTCTATCATCGGGTACGGAAAGAACCCGTCGAGTAGCACTAAGGGAAAGCTTGATGAAGCTAAAGACAAGCACTGGGCATCTTTCTGGGACTACTCAGTATGGATTTTTTTTTGGCGCGGTGCGGTAAGTGCACCGGCGAAGAGTGTGTCCGAGCGTGATGAACTGTCCAGTCAAAATGATCCCACCGTCTACCACAGTCCGCCAGCAGCCGGGCATCGTTCAAAGGCGCGCTAAATTGAATAGCCAAAGACCAACGAGTGCTTCGGAAGTGATGAGCGGAAGGAACAAACGCCGTACGTTCTTAACCCATCCGTTATCTTCGTGGTCGTGGGTAAGTGAAGAGAAAACGATAAAGAAGCGTTTATCCTACCTACTCCAGAGCGCCACCCCAAAACACGGAACTGTTTGTCACCGAGGCACGAAAGAGCGTTTTGAAAGCAGTGTGTTTCTGCTCCAAAACTGGGAGACACTACACTAAAACACGCTTTTGGTGACTATAGTCCGGTTGGTGGTTCTTGTTCTTCAGGAAAACGGAAGGAAAAAAGCACATTAAACCCAGAAGCAATATCAAGTTTTGGTGAGGGAATCGGTCAGGGATGTCTTAATTTTGTTTGTTCCCGTCTTTTGTAGTGCAAGATCGTGCCGGCTTGTCGTTGTCGTCGTCCACGCAATTTATCTCTTGACATACATCTGAAAGGAGAAGAAAAGCGGTAGAAAGGTTGATGAGAAGGGTAAGAGGTGTACAGAACAGAAAAGAGCATTCTTGAGTGGGTTGCGTCTTGAGAACTGGGACTGAAAATTTTTGGGGTAAAGATCCACCAGTCGGGGAGAGCTAGAGCCAAATTGGATGAAAGGCTTCTTCAAGCGTTTCATTTTTTTTTGTTTTGGTAAATGGAGCAAAATTGAATCCTAGTTTCATTCGTGCGGACAGATGAGCTCTTGGGGAATGCGTTTTCAATTTTCTCTTCCGATTATGATGAGCTCTAAGCCTGTAGAAAAATGATTTATTTATATTCTGATTATTTAAGCTTTCTTTTAATTTCTGAGCTATCACAAGTTACACAAACTAAAATTTACTGAAAGCAGCACCCGTTGCACCATAAAGTTATGGTGAATTACAATCACAATTTACAAATGAAATATTTTAAAGCAACCTTCAAATAGCAACAGTTTTTAAATCTTTTTCCAAAATATTTAAAACCTTCCTTAAACGTTTGATCACAGTTGAAATGCAGACAAATGTATCCTCACAAAAATACACTGCTGCAATCGATGCGATGCCATCAAACACTGAGACTTTTTTCTTGCCAGCTGAAATCAAACATTCTCTTCCACCGTCGCCATATCCAGCTTTACGGAAGCAAACGTACGTGCACTGAGGAAAAGAGGAAAAAGTTCTCTGAACAGAACTTACTCGGAAAACAAGGCCCGGTTTTCCGAAAGTGTATCATAAATTTTCGATGTGGGAACCGAAAAATATGTGCCACAGCAACCACTACCACTACCATCGTCACCGAAACCTGGTGCGAGAACAGAAACCCGACTAGCCACTGTTCCCATTTCCATTGATGGTGCCATTTTGTGCAGCGTTGGTGAGTTTTCAAGGGATTGATTGGCATTTAGCATGGGAGGTAGGTAGG
This sequence comes from Anopheles maculipalpis, assembly GCF_943734695.1. Taxonomy (NCBI): domain Eukaryota; kingdom Metazoa; phylum Arthropoda; class Insecta; order Diptera; family Culicidae; genus Anopheles; species Anopheles maculipalpis. The sequence goes on from NC_064871.1 coordinate 89,950,837, forward strand.
TTGCTCGAGGAATGTACACCATTGCCCATTACCGTATCAGGCTTGCAGGCTGTCGATGAGTAGAGAGTTTTTCCGTGCAAAAACAGAATGCAAAAGAATGCACTTGAGCCTCGTTCATTGACGCGTACTTTTTTGATCAATTTAAATGTCCGGATACTTGAGCTTAAAGCATTATAAATGATGTTGGGTGATGATTTTGTGTTGTGATATCATATAAAATACTTTAAAAAATGCTCGCTAAAGCTTTCTTCGATGATAGATCAGGCGATACTCGGTTTTACTGCAGATCCACCAACAAACAATTTAAGCTAAACTTTCTTCGGATAAAAATGAAGGGAACAAACTTAAGATCTTTTTTACTTACGCTTTCCATCCAGAGTCTTAAAAGCACCACACAGTTCGTTTTTCTCTAACCAAAAACCCACAAAGAAACGAAAAGACACCACCAAAAGCGAGGAAACCTCATGGCGCAAACCTAGCACTCGCAGAAAGCTAGCTCCCCCACAGTGCTGTTGGGAAATGTTCAATGTTGATGCGGTTTTACTGATGTTCGCTCCTGTCGAAGGCTTCCGCTCAGCCTGTGGGAAACTCGCGGTTTTCTGCCGAGAGAAAACTTTCATTTTAAATATTTCACGCAAACGCCTCAATGCAAACAACACTACTTTCCGTTCACTATCTGCTGGTGTGTGTTTGTGTGTATGTCACGCAAGGTACACCGTTGCAAGCTTCTTTGTGGTTGTGTTTTGGTTTTTTGGGAGTTGAGCGAAACCTCGCCACCCCAAAAAAGCTCAAGACCATCCAAATTCGGGAATGTATCGCGGTGATGTCGCAAATCATGCAATTTGAATTAGTTTGCATAGAAGACATTCGTTTCTAAAGTCTTTTATGATGACATTTAAATGTTATAGAAAAAAATCATGTATTATTTCGTTGTCTTTAACACATTCAAAAATCAATTTAAAAATAAATGTTTCAATCTTCAAATTAATTTTTTCTATGCTCTTTCTTACAGGTAAGGATTGTGAACTCAAAAATTCAATGAAGGTAATTTAATCACAATAATCGCTTAATGTCACAAAGTGTTTTTTCCTAAAAGTATTTTTTCGAAAGCGATATAAAAAGTCGAGCGTTCAACGTTTTGCTTAAGCAACCTGATTTAATTCAAATTATCGAAAGCTGCTGTGGCCTGCCGCTGTTGTGGCTTTCCCAAAGGTTTCCAATTGCATTAAATACCGAATTGGTGGCAGGCTTTCGTGTGTTTGCTCGTGACATTCTTTTTCATAGTTCAGTTTGCTTTTTGGTTCGATTGTCTTCGCTGCATTCTGATTGTACCACGAATTCCTGTTAAAGTTTGGCAGCAAAACATAAAAAAAACTAGTGTCTGAAGCTAGATCATTAGTTGCAAAAAGAGGATGAAAACGAAAGATGCAAACACATGCTTTTATGAAACCATACTTGAAAGATCCTGAGAGGATTGAGGTAAAAAATACTGCACCCAGACGATATACTGATATGGTGGTTAGGTTTTAATTAATTGAATTTCTAGCATGTTGAGCTCAAGTAGATTCATTTGAGCAGTAAGAAATTCTTTGATGCCAATAGACCCACCCAAGCACATCACAAACCTTTATTCTCTTTGATGAAATAAATCTTTTTTCGTTGGAATTGCAGGATTAAAGTATATTGTGAATTAATGTGCTGATTGCAAATCTCTATTCAATCTCATTCAAGGAAAGTCAATTTAGGACACTGATTGTCCAGTTGAAATTCATATCTGAATATCACTCTTGGTTTTAAGAAAAGATAATCGTGTTAAAGGATTTATTGGATCCTAATTTGCATAGCAAAAAATGAACCTTTAGAGAAAATGAAGAGCTTCAGGCCTTATACGATTAAGTATCTCAACCAGTTGCCCGGTAGGGAAACAAATTTCTTCTCAGAGCTTCAGGAACTATGTTAACGAAATATTTTGAGTAAAATTAGCAACACAGCTCATACAAAACGAGCGACCTTGTCCATGGATCTTTGCACCAACCAGAAGTAGCTTAACTTTCAACGCAAAATGTGTCCGCATCACATGTACCTTGAAACCGAATGCACATTTCACCATACACAGCACTGCAATAAAGGTAACTGATATGAATGGTAAAAGCTTTTACTTTGACTTTCATACAAAACATTTTTCCCAGGATCCACTGACTCGGGCACACCGGTACGGTAAGATACCATGCGAAGGATTCGAATTTGTCTTCCACTTGCGTGCACTTGTCAGTGCGAAGATCAGGTGTCCCGGCGACTACTACCTACCTTGACGGATGCAGTAATGTCGAAATGCTGTTCGGGGGTTTTTCGAGTGAATTTTCTTTTTCGCACACACAAAGAACACAATTCTCTGCTCGTGGGAAAACTCTCTCTGTGTGTGTGTGTGTATGACAAAAACCAACCAGCCCCAAATGTTATTCCATTTGCTTGTGTGGTGCAGGTGCAGATCTTGTTTGCGTTTTGAAAGTTTAATACTTGGGTAAGTAGCTTCACCAGCTGCACCGCGTCTTATCGTACTTCACAGGGCATCAAAGAGCATTTGCACCATTTGAAGGCACACACACACACGCACATGCGAACGAAAAATGGAATCATTTTATTTCTGGTTTGGGAAAATGTAGTTCTTTTCCCTCGACTTGGTTGTAGTTTCAAAGCACGAGGAAGATGATTGAGTTGCCACGAAACTCTCGCACTGTCGCAGATAGCGACAGCTGTCAGGGAAAACTGACGGACGGCTGATTGTGTCTCACCTGTAGAATAGGAGTAAATCTTACACGACGGGAAGCGCACAACGGTTTTAAGATTGCTTGAACTTGATGCGCAACATTGCGCCAGACAGAATAAAAGGCCGGTTGGATTTATTTGTGGCAGAAATATTGTGAGGTTTTTTGTATAAAATGGTACATTTAATATAAAAAGGAAGGATGGTTTTTACCAATATTTTTCGCTGTTCGATGAATTTCAAGTCGATTCAATTCTCAATTTAAAAGTATTATACAAATAATTGTGTGCCTATTTCGCGCTGCTGCTTCATCAACATCTTCAATCTCCAAGAAAGATCATTGCGGGCGTTAGTTTTGGGCGGGTTTTAGTGTATTTCGATGAGAATTCTATTGAAACCGTCCAAAACTGAGGCCGGCAGTGTATCCAAATGCATCAGTGAAGCTCATCATGTAAGGATAATCACGTGTACTTGGATGTAAGTAATGGCTGACACATCAAGGTAGACTAAAATCTATTGAGGCTGATTAATTACCTTTGTTTTGTTATGCTTTCGTTACTGTGATTCTTTAGAACGAATTTAATCATTATGTATTGTTGTAGTTAAAGAAGTAAATTAAGATTTTTATTCAAATTGGGTCTCAAACATACATAAATCATCATAAAATGCAAGTCAACAAATACCGATATCAATCGAACACGTCATACAACATGTAAAAAAATAAATAAAATTGCAAATAAAGCTTAAGTTTTTCCCTTTTGTCGTCTTTCAACTTGCGCAACTAGACTATCAAACCTTGATTAAACATTTACCCTTAGTTGTGGGAAGCTAGATCTCATCGTAGGCTTAAAATCAACCGCTGTACATCGCAATTTGAACGACCGTTTCAAATTAATCTTGTTTTCAAGGGTCTGCCTTCCTAATGAAACGATGCTTTCCTGCTGTGTCATCAGTTTCTTTTATTTACCTGTTTTTAAAATCCAATTCAAAGCATTGTATTGGTAATGAAACTCTTGAATTTGATTTCATGCACTAGCAAGGGAGGGTTTAACTGTTTCACCATAAACTTACTGACTGTGCCTTAAATACAACATCGACTTCCCGTTCATTTCGTCCTCCTAACCCTCAAATGGTTGCGTTTTCGGAGACAAATACGTATTGTTCCACTGACAGTAATATCGGTATCCTCTTCCTTACCGTAATTTGTCGTTTCGACGTCTGCAAATGTGTAAGCAAATGTGTAAAAGTAATTTAAGTGCTGCCATGTTGACGACACTCTCGGGGAAGACACTCCTACGCTGAAGGAATTCTATATTTTCTTTTTAATTACACCCGCATAGACCTGCTAGTTGAGCTCGTTTCGGGTTATGTTTCAATCGTGTGAAGGATGTGTCTGGGAAGGGAAACGGAATTCTTAAACCCTGGGGGAAGGTTTGGGAGAAAATTGCCAGCAGAACCAACCCCAAAACCATTGCACACAGGTAAGCGATGCTAGCGTTTTCTTTCCTCACTCGCTTCTACGCTTACCTTTGCCAATGCAGCTGATATCAGAGGGTACCAATTTGTGGATTTAATTATTTTATAATTGTTTCTGGAAGGCGGACGACGATGAGACACTGGCACCGACTTCGGTAATTGTTCCGATGTTGACAAGTTGCCAACGAGATTGTTAAATCCCTGATTTTGCAGTAGCTGCAGCCATTTTACGACATTATACGTAAGTAAGGAAACCAGAAATGTCTTTGTGTCTTCAATTGTCAGGTTCAGTCAAATTAAATTTGATGTTAGAATTCTTTCTGCCACAGAGCGGGCGATAAATGGCTTGTCAGAGACAGTTATTAAACGATACTTAATGCATTGCGACAAGCTGTTTAATATGAACGAACGCAGATAAATGCTTCAACCAATTTCGCAAAGGTTTTAATCGTATGTCTATTACCACATAGTGGTCTTGTTGAGTCGGCATGCTCCATATGCTCCACCTTGAAGGACATGATAGACAGGAATCATACCAGCATGATGATTGAAGGATTGTTATTGATTATGTTTCGTTTGCCTCAACGTATCAACTCAATTGTAACACATTTGAAACACATTGTGTAACACAACTATTTCCTGCAGATGGTTCAACGGGTACTCATTGGCTCTTGATATTCCTAGAGCTGAAATGATGCGTAAAGTGATTCTATATGAAACTTCCAAGAGCCAGAAACAATCTAACGTGACAACTATTTCGGAAGGCGTCCTTTGTATATTATCAGCAGCTTCACAACGAAGGCAGTACCTTCCATCCCGGACAAACTTGGCAACCATTTCTTATCGAAATCATCGATAAATCTTAACCAACTTCTAACCAAAGAGTCATCATCACCGATGGTTAGTACCTGCCTCCTACACAGGCAGGTTCTTGAAAACGTTCACAACGTACAACGCCACTCCATGATACGCTTATCACTCCATTTGCTGTCCTGCGAAACGTACCAAAAAGCTTACCTTGTGAAAATCGTATAAATCTTTCGCCTTCTTATCTGTCAGGCTCTGTAATGGAGGAAACTATTTTCAACTTCTCAGCTGCGGGCAAACCGGGCAAGCGAGAGGATAGTTGGAACTCTATCGTGTCTGTCAAATCGTAAGCATGGTTTCCTTCTTTGGGTTGTTGGCAACGAATGTGTGAAAATTCCTAGCCCTGGGTGTGATCGTGCTGGAAAAAAGAGTCAAGGGAATTTTGTGCAAAGATTGAAAATTGGGACCTTAACTGGAAATGGAAAAAATTAAGCACGAAACTAAAGCTTTTATATTTAATTGAATTACTAAGCAGTAAATTATAGTTACTGGAGTTTACACAAAAAAATCTTTGTTTTTACGTGATATTATTTTATTTTTTATTTTTACACGCTTCGATAGAACATGAAGAAAGTTTAATCAAACACCTGATTCTTTTTTGAAACTCATTTTTCTCTAACTTTCTTCATTTTGCTCTTTCCATTCGTAAAGAATCGTTTCCAACCCTGAAGTGACTTCTTAAAAAGCTTTTCCAGTGGAAAAAATGAACAATTGATAGGACTACTACTAGAGCCAGGCCGTCGTGGAAAAAAAATCTAAAGAAGTTGAACCCTGAAAGTAGATGTATTTCATTTGACGTTTTTATGAAAATAATCGAAATTTATTAGATCATTATGAATTCATGATTATAATGCGATGATTTATTGCCTTTCGCTGAATGCTTTCGGTTCCACCATTTCACCGACTAACGAATTCGATCCGGCATCCGGGGAACGAAAAGGAAAAGATTTGAGGAAGCTAAAGGCGTCGGAAAGGGTCGTTTTGAGGCAGCTAAAAAGACACTCGCACGAGAGTTTGTGTGTGAGTGGCGTACACCGTGCATGGTAAAAAGTTGCAGGACCTTTGCAAATGATATCACTTGATTTTTTGAGGTGCTTTTCTACGTAGTGCATTCGGGCGCTTAAGCGTTTTCGGGCCCTTTTGGATAACTTCTAATTTGTCCTTTTTGGCGATTGTGAGAGTATGTCTCGTTTTTTTTTCTTTTTTCAATGAGTTCACGTGAACATGAAACCGATAAGAATTGATCAATAATTTCTACCAGAAAAAGATCGATCAATTGGTTATTCGAAAAAAAAGGAAAATTTTTGCTTCGCAGCATCCATCTAGCCAGTTGCTTCGTCATCCGGAAAATGAAAACTAGCTGTGTAACGCTTCGTTTGGCATCTTTTAGCAAGTTTTGCGGTTTAATATGAAGGAGGATTTGATGTGGGAGAAGAAATTTTGCGTAAAATCTAATTTTATCTACTTATGATCGAAGAGCTCTAGGGTTGAAAGTTTCAGCGAACCAAAGTTTGTAATTACTTTCTACAAGTGAAGGGCTTGAATACTTCGCCAGGGTACGTATTGAAAAATTGACTAAGGAAAAAGCAGTTTTTAAGAAAATTAGGTTATGATTGATCCATTGAAGAATTATGAAATTTCTTGTGCTGGCCATTTGTTCTTTTAAACGCATTTAGAATCATTTTTATCAAATCAACAATTTTACTTCCAAACAGCCGTCAGGATGCAAAAAAGTTATGAAAATCGACAGTATGCCGTTGATTGCAACTCAAAACCCCATCACTCTGCGCGGCTGTTAATACTTTAATCAATAACAAACACTCAACGAATCAGCTTCTATTTACCTTTTCCAATTGCACAAACCATCTACAAAACTCGCCAGACTGTGACGAGAGATGAAGAGTGCTGGTACAAGCTGCTATCCTTTCGTCGAAGTCTTCACAACCAGGAAAAACGGCCTGGTTCAAACAGCCACTGCTACGCGCAACGAGCTAACTTTGAATACTCCGCTTTTGCGTCGTTATTTTGCTTGCTTTCCCCACGTTCGTGGAACATATTGGTGAAAAAGAACGGAAAAACAAAACTCTTCAACCGACCGAAGGTTTCGTTACAAAGTTTAACCACGAACCAAAGCATTAGGGCACGTTCGTGCATCGATATCCCGGCGGGCCGGCGAAGCGTTTTCCAATCACTGGGGAGTCGGGTTCACAGCACAGCACATGAACATGAAAGAAGGTGAAAATGGTTGCTTTGCAGTGCTTAAGAGGAGAGAAGATCAACCAGTGCGCTGGTGCGGGTAAAAAAGGTCTGGCGATTCAGTGAACCGTTGTACATGAAGAAAGGAAGAATAGTAAATGTATATTTCGGAACGCTAGTGCACCAGTGGATGCAGAAGTGGTTTGCTTTCGCACCATTCCGGGGTGTGCTGGTTTTGCATGAAAAGTGTAAATAAAGACGGTTAAGCTGGGCAAGCAAGATACAACCGTATGGGTGCAAAAAAATGGTGAGAAACAAGAAGGAAAGATTGGAAAAGTGGACACTTAGACAAGAGTTTGAAGAGTGTTGAAGAAGCACATTTTGTAAGTCTGACCATAAGTTGTTGTAAAAGTCTGACTCGGGCAAATTGGGAAATTATATGGTGGCTTGTGTATTTCAATTGTAATTTTACTTATAAACGATAAGTTTACAATGCTTCTTCTTGTTGTACTTCATCTTCTGGATTTGATAACCTTGAAGGTAATGCCGACAATATAATGGCTTACTATACTTATTGATACCACGTAGTTGGACAGTAGACAATTGCACCCGCGCGCCTACCTTGTGAAGATCGACGCTGCTGTCGACCTTTTCAGCAATTTAAATTTCATAACTTAATAACCATTTTCAATGTGGTGAGAAATAATCGAGTTCACATTCAAGTGATCTGGAGCATCAATCTCTTCCCAATTAAATCACATTACAATTACGTTACAATTCATCGTGCCAAAGATAATTCCATCCAACAGTAGAATAAAACGGATTTGAGAAATGATAACCAATTTAGCAAGCCTTACACTTAATTGCTTTAAATTATATCAGGAAGGGCTTCTAACGACACAGGCAAAGTGCTACATTTCAGCTAACAAAACGCTAAAATGTTACACAAAGCAAAGGATCTTTCTGAACTTGATACCCGTTGCGTTCTATTTGCCCCAATGATGCAAAGATAGAGAAAGAGAGTGACTGACTGAGAGAGAGAGAGCGACAGATGAAAACCTCCAGAAAACCAGGACAGAAGTAAACGCAAAGCGCGATACATCACCTGCTTAACCCGCGTTTTGGTGCGCTGCCCTGCCTGCCAGCGAATGGGTCCACGGGCGCAGATATAATGAAAATGTCACAGAAAGAAATTAGAAATGAAAACGGTTGGTTGGTATTTGGAGTGTGCAGGGTGGCTGCGTCGGGCAAAGCGCAAAAAAGCTAACGACATAACCTGTGCGGCACGAAAAGCATGTCCCGCGAGTCCTCGGAAGCGATTAAGGTGGCGAATCGGGTTGAAGGCGTCACAGGGCGTTTGGTACGATGAAGAAAAAAAAAGCAGTCAGCAAAAGAAAAACCTAACGCCTTTCCCGTTTCCGGTGATCCAATTAAAAAAGGACTCGGTTGGTTACGTTTTTTGGGGTTATGGCGTCAGTTCGGTAAGCCCATTTAGATAGCGCCAGCACTAACACTATGGTTGATTTTTTTTTTGCTGCTTTGTTTTCAGCACGAACAGTCGCCTGTCGCTTATCGTTTTTTAAGAAGCAAAATAGAAGCGAATCGCCTGTTGGATTGATAAATGTGTGCATCCACACACGACTGCCTAAGACTCGGTGTGACTCATTTCAATCCATTTCAGCAGAAAGAGTCTGCCAGCTTGCCAAGCTAACGTTGTCAATCGATGGGTTCCGTACAGACAACATAGTTTCGTATCTGGAAAATGAAAGAATCGCTATCTTGCCCATCACCTACCGCCCCAGTGTGCAGGAATCCGGACCAGGAGGCGAAAAGCGACACGAGATTGGAAATAGATTGGAATTCATTAGAGTCATAATTACATTCTAATTTTACATTCGTTTCCATTTGGTGTTCGTCGACGGTCGGTGGTTGACAGTGTGTAACAAACGGCGGTGGAAAGCAGGGAAGACAATTTGTTTATCAACTCCTGCCTCGAGGGTAAGCGAGTGGGTGAGAGTTTTTCCGAGTCTATTTCGCGAGTGGATAACATGGCGCGCATATATACGGCTGATAAGCTAGCACGGAAGGCGATAAATCACCTTAAACGAATTGTCTTTTGCTCTTCATGATGTGATTGGCCTTATCGAAAGGCGAACGAACGAATGCTGTGCGACTGGTTCGGTAAACGAAGTGTAGTACAACGGAAAAACGGGTGCTGTAAACGAACGTATAATAAAGCTATATTTTACCTCATATTGGGGGAATGATTTTTTAGCCGGAAACACATTTATCCTTGAGATCAGTCTGTCAAAGATCTGGGTTGATCAAATGTTGCAAGTTTAGTACATTTTTTCTTGGTTTAATTGTTATTTATTTATCTTGAATTGTTTAAAAAAATAATATTAAAATATGATTTTGCTGCATCATCCACAACATAATAACGAAAATTAATTGCGTCATAATTAATAAAAAAATAAATAAATTAAATATATGCTCAATCATTTTCTGCATTTTTATGTTAGACTAAGAATATGTGACTAAAAACCTAAATGAAAACCGTTGCTGATCGCCATGAACACTTTGAAAAATTCACTTACAACGTCGTTCATGTTCCATTTTGCAAGAAACAGTCTTGTGGCTGAATTTCATTTACAAGATCGCGCTACTGTGTTCTCTAGACGATGCTAGCAGCTTGACGTTAAACTGCTTCCTGTTTAATGGATGACAAAAGCAAAGGCAACCATCAGAAGGAATGGGAATCGGGTGAAGCAACGTCTTAATTATGTGTTTTTACCGGATGGAAAGAAAAAATACCATTAGTCGTGTAAACACAATGGAAAGTGCTTTCCGTTGCTTTTTGTACCTTTTTATTTACTGACGTGACTGATAAAATGTATAACTAAAATGTCTCAAAGTGTGGAAAATTCGGTGTGGATGTTTGTAAAGTGTTGAGTGTTTTATTTTAGCAAAAGTGTTCAAACTGAGTTTGAGTAATTGTTCAAAAAATACTTTGCAGTAAACAACCATCTCATTCAAAACAATATATACAAAAATCCTGAGCAATCTCATTAGTTCTTCTTGAAATGCGTTGTACCACCGTAGCATTTATTTCGACATCCATGCATGAGGGAAAACCCCGTTTCCGTTTTTGGCACTTCACTTCCGTCGAAGTCGTCTGTTGGTCATGTTTTCTTTGGCAGATGGCGTTCAGCAGTACACTGTACAGTCTTCAAAGTCGTTTTCTGGTTGAGTTTCGAATGGTGGGATGGCTTCGTCAGATCAGTCCATCAGGCTGGAAAATCTTCTTGGGCCTTGTTCCTTCAACAAGATCTACGCTTCTGTTTACTACTCTTTCATCGTGTATTGAGTCGACCACGAGGTATGTTCCCCGTCCTGTGCCCGATTAAATTGGAGAGATTTCGATTCCGGTATAGTGAAGGATGTAAAGGATGCTCTGTTGAACAAAAAGCTTTGAAGTGTAGGGTGAAAAAGAAAGAAGTAAAATTTTCATAATGCTCCGTTAAGAAAGGAGTGTCTAGCGGATTGCGAGACAAGAAAGGAAAAGGAATGGTACAAATTCTATCAATGTCGCTACGTCTTTTACGCAGTTCAGCCGGCCAGGAAATATGAGTTTATTTCCAGTCGGTTAACTTCTACTTTTTACGACTTTGGTGCACTACTGTGAATGTACTGTGCCCTGCAACGTGAGTGTTTCTGTTTGTTTGTTTTACTTCTTTGATTGCACCAGAAAGAATGAAACAATGCAGTAAGAGGTTTATCTTCATTTTCATAGAAAAAAAAAGGATCTGTATCTTTGCCAAAATAATTCATGAAATTGATTACATATTGCCACGTGTTGGCAATCATGTTGCAACGAATCATTTCATTCAAACTTTCCCTAAAACTCTTCCCTCACTCAAGAATAAATAACATCAAAATCCCATTTTTCCAAACTCTCATCCCTTTGCCCCATTTTGATAGAGATTCCTATCAGCTGCAAAACATTTGATTGTTGTTTTTTGCTTGCTGTTTGCGCTTCAGCATACAGCAAGGAAACTACCTAGAGGATAGACCTTAAGTCAAATAGTTCGGCACTAAATTGCATGACAGGTTTCCGTCAGAAGGGATTCAATCGACCAAGACATCAACACCTGCCATGAGTAGAATTTCTTACAGTATTTGACCAATCATTTCCTTCCCTTTTCGGTTGCCTATTTTTCTACTGTAATATGAACTATATTTTTATGTTGCTAACAAAAAGAAAAACGTGATTTCATCCAACACTTACGTGTATAAAACTACCATCAGAATTTCCGGTTCGGTTACGGTTTAAGGTGCGTCTGTTAATGGCTTTTTAGGGATGTTTTTTCCTCGCTTTTTTAGAAAGGCTTTACAAGCACACCAACACTCCGAACAGCGTACCATAGAAGTTGGGTAGGGCCGCTGGTTTTCGTTCTCATTATGGAGAAAGTTCATCGTTCTTTCTTCGTCCGGGGAAAAATCACATCAAATAAAAAAAATTAGGGAAAGGGAAAAAACAAAACAATATTCTTCGTCTTTGGGTATTTCCTGGCATGTAGTTCAAAGACAATGACGAAGTAGATAACACAACAGTGTGCTAATGAAGGGAAAAGCGTGCACGAAAAACAAAACACAAGAAAAAAAACACACTTAAACGTTCCTTTAGATCCATTCATTGCGTTGTCTTCACCGGCATTTGATAACTGGCAAAGAACGTTGTTTATTGTTGCCTGTCTTTTTTGTTTTAACGTAAAGCATTTTTGGCTAACAACACCCGGAAGAGGTGCGCCATAGTTCATTACTTCCTTGAGGTAAAATTAAGGAAAGTGTGTTTTAATCTGATGGGAGCGAAAAAAACAAAGGGAAACATTTCTACGCACGGCTCTTCGGTACAGATAAGGATTGAATAATCTTCGACACAATTTAGAACGCCGTGCTTAGCCGATCGATGTGTCGTATGATTTGAATAGGAAAAATGAGCTTCCGTTTAGTTGTTTATCAAGATGAAAGGTGCAGTAATGTGGCATTTGTTTCTGAAAAAAGTGGAAAGTGCTTTGAAGAATACCAGCACAAAAATAAATCATTTGTTGTTTGAAAAGTACAGTGAAATTCATTCCAATCGTTACAAATTATTCCGCATCATTAAGAGCACATGATAGAAAGTAGTTAACAACGCAAGCAGGCCCCTTCTCCTACTTAAGTAAACCAACGACAGTTTCCAACAGTTGCTAAAACTATCTCGAATGTGATGACCAGCTCTGGGAAGCGCCAGCCTGGCTCTACAAAACTATAAAATAGCCTTAAAACGGCCAACAGCCGTAAAACTTTCAATGAAAATAAATGCCAAAGATGTAAAGTAGGTTTGTGTGCGATGATGATAGTAATGCGTGTTGCGAATGTTTGAAAAGTTGTTCACAAAGTAACGCAAAAGTAGTTAAACTGGGCACATCATTTGTTGCTATATTTTACTGGCATTGTTTCATTTCGCTGGACAACTGCAACATAGTTAAAATATAATTATAAATTTATTTGCTTTCTCTGCATTGACTGTTTAGTTATTTTTTATTTATTTAATGCCGTGGAAATTCTAATAAAAATGCATCTTTTTACCACAAATTATCAAACTATATTTTTAACCAAATCTTTTTGAAATAATCTTGTAAGGTTCTACATTTATTAATGGTTGGTTTTTATTTTTCATTCCAGGTACGTTAAATGTTCTAATAAATTATCTATTTTGCTGAAAGGAAGACTAAGTAAGGAGAAAGAGTAAGTCAATTAAGTGTTTAAGAAAATAAATTATTAGGACCAATGGCATACCCAAACAAACTAGAATTCTTCATCATTATGTATTGCAAGATAATAATTTCACATTCTATGTTATTAATTGATAAGGAAATCAACCATCTGTAAAGAATGATCTAATCAATCAATTTTCGAATATACTTTTCGTTTGTGTTCCTTTTTTTTAAATAATTTAATTTAATAAAAACTAAGTGTTGACAAACAACACTCATATTCAGGTCAAACCATTCAATCTTTCTCTTTGTCTCCCATTGAAGACCTTCTCGAGAGAAAAATCAACATAAATATCGCCCTCAATCAAAACCCATAACCATTTACGTGCAAACTTTCCCTCCTAGCACCACTCTTAAGGGACCATTTGCCCGAAAGTGCTACCCACAATTTACATCACCATCATGTACCTTTTCCCACCGGTGAACGCTTTACTTCAAAGCTTGTTCTACTCCGAAAAAACATAAAAGCTTTCATACCCATCGCACAAAACAAAGCTGTGAGAGATTTTTCGCGTACATCAATCACGTGCAATCAATTGTAGTTGTTAGCGAGAGTTGAACCTGGCCGGTTCCACCATTACGGGGACTAAGCAAGGAAAACTTTTCAAATACAGCAGCTTACGTACGCTGGTCGTTTTAAACGTGTTGGTGCCGGCCAGCAGCTGTACGGAATTGGTTGCTGTACCGCAAAGTTTTATGGAATTGTTTGAGCAAAACAGGTCATATTTTTAGTGCTAGAGAATTTGGGTAAGCTATTCACTAGCAAGCTGGCACGATCGTGGTGAACATTAACTTGTTAACCTAAGGTACAAGAAGGTGGTACTTGAGACTAGGACCAACCTCTTTTTACGGATATACGAGTCAATATTTGCTCGCAAACTTTTGCGATAGATTTTACTCTCATTATTGATATTGCCACATGGAAGATGGGGTGATCTTTTGTGGGAATATTAGTTATTGGTCAAATTTTCAGAATTTTCGAAGAAAAATATATATAATTTATAAAGTCTATTTGCAAGCGAATCTTGCTCATTATTTCATTTTAAATACTGCCAATAAGGCCCTCCTATAACCACTCGTCTATACAATTCTGACTCATATTTTGCGTTTCATATTGCAAAGAAGAAAACGGAAACAAATTAAAGTATTATAAACGTGCTTGAAAAAAAAACACATCAGCACAAAACTTTTAATCGAGTCATGATCTCCTGCAACCAGATAACCATCAACGAGACATAAACATACCGAACCCCTTTTTTGCGGTGGGTTTTTTTCCGACTGTAAAATTGTCTCTCTCTCCCTTCGTAATTTCTATCGAAAATAACGCGCCAAGTCATTCGGTAGTCATTTCTGCATTCGATACAGCTAATGGGAATCCATAAGCATCGGGGATCCGGCGGTGCTATATTTTATCTTTCGCGGTTCGGTACTCGTTTTCGAGGTTTTTTTTTTTTGTTGCTCCTTGCTGTTGTCTCGCAGTAAGGTTGCACTTTGACTTTTCGTTCCAACGGCTGGTCCATTGCAGAAGGGTGGAAAAAGAAATGGGAAAAGAAAACACAAATTGAACGATGCGTTCCTAACCCCGTTGTGTTGCGTTATGGACAAAGTTGGCGGTCCTAAGCGAGTGACTGCTCATATTGCAGCTCATCGTTTCCGCGTGTCCTTGTTCGTGGTTCGGTGGGGGGTTTTTTTTTCTTATTGGTACACTACTGGTACAAAATTTGCAGCATCATGTTGCAGCCACTAGTATTTGCTGCGTGTCACCTCGGCAGTAATGGTGATGTAAAGGCAATCCTAATGGCTGCCATAACATTGGGTGAGTTTTTTTCCCCACTAATAATTGAACCCTTGCTCATTGCATTTTGGATAGTTTTTTTCTAGCATTGGTACGCCGGTTTTTTGTCGCTTAAAGGGTCGAGAAAATTGGAACCGTCCCAAATGCTACTGGCCAACCATTCCTGACGGTGCTCGGCAGCTCGGAACATCGGGTGTCTATTGATGAATAATCATTATTTTATGATGAATGACTGTTTAATCGATAGTGACGAATGAAAATGGCAAAAGAGTTGGCGGTTGGTAATGATGTTTTCTACTTTCTGCTGGCTCTCGCTGGTACTGGTAACCCCTTCCGATTCTGTAACTGTACTTCCGGTTTTATATTGTTCACGGACAGTTTTCAAACTGCAAAAGAAAACGTTGCTGTAGATGGAAAGCATAGGCGAAGCAAAAAGGTGAACAACGCTCACCATGAAGACAAGTGACTCAGGATAATTTACCACCGTCTGGCGGTTAAATCCTGCGGCAAAACACCCTCTAGCAGGGACGCATCGCGGTATCGTGTTGCCAAGCCCACAGGATACAACAACACTGCACGCCCCAACATTCGCCCAACCAATTCAACGGATGGAGGCTAGTTAAGTCAGATAACAATAAATCACCTCAGATACTCATATAAAATGTAAATTTATTTTTCAATTTTAAATCTCCCACGTCTCGACCGAACACCGAGCGAACAGCCGAGTTGCTTTGTTTTTAGCCCACTCCTCCACCCGTTCCAAGCCGGGCCGCGAATTTTCCAGGATAAGCAGATGGAGCTGGGTTCCTTTCGGGTTCGGGGACGGCACTCGTACTGGTTATGATGCTTTCGCTCGTCTAGTCTAGTAAGGTACGCGGCGTGGTAAAAACATGTGCTGATATGTGCGCAAACACTCAACCCCACGGAATGGTTTAGCAATCGTGCTTTTAATTTTACGCGGAAAATGCGGCCTCCCAATGGATGGGAGGCGACGAAACAAATCATACCACGCCTCCTGTTTCGTTCCGTTCTAGCTGTTGCACAGTTATGCCGGTTGCTAGGACCTGGTGAAGGATCCGATCGGTTTGGATGGATTGATAAGTTAGCAGAACGTTTTCTTAACGGTTTTTGTTTTCAAGCTTAGCAAATGATCATTGAAATAATAATGTAATACAGCAATCCTCTTGAAAACTAGAATCTGGACCCCAAGATTTTTATTTTGTTTTTATGAATTACTACAAGCAATTTAACTGGACTAAATTTTTCGACCTTAAACGAGCTTCACAATCAGCGAACAATTTTCCACAAGTACCCTGGTGTCCATTTCCACTACTAATCATTCGAAGGCGTCAACGACCGAAGAATGGTATCGTATTTTGCACCAAACACCAAACTCTATCCCCACGATCCGTTGCATCGTGTAGAGTCGTAAATTGTTGCACGTATTTTCACGACGCTCGGTTACGGACTACGATGGGCACGGGATGCATGCCGGGGTAATCTCGACGGTGCATTCGTTTTCATCGCTTAAAGGATTGTGTGTGTGTGTGTGAGTGTGGATTTGTGAGTTCAATAAACGGGAGGGTTGTGTACGCTGTCTACTTTATTACCAGCCCTTTATTCATAGTATAAGCAGAGCCTGGTCAGTCCAGCCCTGCCCGAGTTGGTTTGCTTAAGTTGCTATTAAGTAGATGCGTTTAAAAAATAAAACACATCGCGAAAAATAATGAGATATGCAAAACACGATAACAGAGAGGTTATTTATGGGACTCTGGATATAGCAAATCGTTACTAAAGTTATGTTTTAACAAGGAAAAACTTATATCTGGAATCCCTCAAAAGATCTTAAAACTTGCCTATTTTATGCTTCATTCCAGAGAGTAAAACAATAGACAAATTTACGTATCGAAACCATTTTTCATTCCATAATTCATAGACCGATTTTTTTCCACACAAAAAATGAACGCCAGTCGGATATGGTTTACTTGGTAGGGAACATCTCGTCAAACATCCAACGAATGACCATCTGGTGCGCTTCGTTGCTGGTCCCTTATTTTGATCCGCTTTTGCCAGTTTTTTTCTTCACCTACGAGTGTGTCTGAACCCTAATCCGTGCCGTGTTTTCCACGCGCTGAAGCAATCATACGGAATGGGACAGTTCTTCCAGAACCAGTTACTTAGTTATACCGATACGCCGAGTGATTCTCAACGATAAAGTTGGGTGATTTGTGAAATCATTTTAAATTTAATATATTTAAGGATTCTGCACCCGTTTGATACACTTAGTCCTGATATCCAGTTTAGTCCTGATTTAGATTCGTGTTTGGATCACATGATTTCTTTTTATCAGATTTTTTTGGGAGTGGAAAATTGGACACAGAAAAACTAAGAAAATTGAGTTGATCACAATTTACCGAAACCAACCACCGGACTCACTGTGACACCACACGCACTGGTGTGGCTGGTGTTCCGAAGTTTGGGTGCAAAATAATTTTTACACGTCCCTGTCACACGTTCTCTCAATCATCTCCTTGCATCCAATAACCTCGAGGTGGAAGAAAATAAATCCAAGCTTCATTTTAGTGCTGTGTCAACAGATTGAAATCAAGCGGAAGAGAGGTTTTGAGCTGGCACGATAAAGTTTGCTTGCATTCTTCTCCTTTCATCCTTAAGATTCAACATGGCGACACTTCTTGTAGATTTGTTTTCCAGTTTTCAGGATAATAAAAAAAAAACCACTGCACAGAGAGTGGCCACGGGCCATTGAAAGGGATCGCAAATGTCTCTTAAAATGGGCCAACAATTGTTCCTAGTCTCTAATAGGTCACAGGAAGCACCACACCAGCCGGTGGTTGCTTTTCCGGTTCCGTTTTTCGCTTGTTTTGAGGTGCTGTTTCAAAGATGCTCGATTACACGCCAGCTGGTGCCCGGACTAAGAGCACACCGAAACGTAATGCGATGATGGACAGGGAGGTTTTATAAATTTTATTCTTCGTCAGTTTTGAAATGGAGATTTGGATAAATTATAAGAACAAGTTGGGTTGTTGCAAGGTAGCTGTAAACATCCATGATATAGCTAGATTGGATTTCAAAATCGACATGTACAGCTGGTACTGGATCGGGTTGCTCAATTAGCATTAAAAGCTACCTATTTCTTTATTGATGATCAATTTATTTTATTTATTTATTTATAAATGATTATTACGGTTTAATGTTTGGGTGACACTTTCGGTATTGAAAATTTTATATTTACTCTCCCATATTTATATTTATTCTTCAAAATCAGTCGTTTCGTGTTGCGTTGTGGTTCATCGCAGCAAAATAAATTTAGTTTCTCCGCTACTTTTCTCCATTACTAGTTCATCCGAAGTGTAAAGCTAATTGCCTACTGAAAGGCGCAAAGAGTAGGATATATTTATGTTTTTAGTAGCAAAATTTTGTCATTTCCACCGTTTTTCAAACCGTATTTTTAAACAATAGCTTAACTATCGCTGTTTTTTATTTATTTATTTATAATTAATTATGACGGTCCAGTGCCGTTTTGTCAACACCGCTTGTGTTGAACAAATTCTATAACCATATTTATAAGGCATTTCCTCCTTATTCCTTGCCTTATCCCGGGCATACTCGGTTGCAACTTTCTCTGTTTTTATAGTACAAATTTATAATCAACTATATTAACACTATGTCGGAGTATTGAATCTCCATCAAGACAATTTAGATCTTTTGTCTCATTGCATAAGACGTCCGATGCACCGAACGCAATGTGTCGTAAAAACTCATCAATTTCTCTACCCATGTACTCATCTCCTGCAAGAAGGGTTCAATCATTTTTATTCCCAGTGCATTAAGCACAACATTGTAAGCAGCAAAATGGAAAACAGGAAAAACACAACACTGCAACGTACTTCCCTTCCTTCTAGCCACTGTTATCCGACTCGGACGTAATTATTTCACTGCGTCCGGAAATACGAAACAATCCTTTTTCCCTGCCCAGTCCCGTACGGATGAATAGGCCTGAGAAGTACGGACGAACGCTTAAGGTGGTGAAAGAGATCAAGGAAACATGACAGGCACTGGAGGATCGATTTCGATTGCAACCGGATTTCGGGTAATCGGCCATTCCCTAGCCTGGCACCTTCGAGCGGGTGCGAGGGAAATTCTGCGGAAAATCGGCCTACCTAGAACTCAGCAGAAGCAGCAACTACACACCACACGAACATTTGCTCATTCAGCACTCGCCACTCGGGCACTCGACTTTGGTGTAGGATTAATTAACGGAAATAAAGGCACAAGCAGCGCCTTTTGCGCGCTAAGCGGATTATCATAATTGTTATCGATTGCAGTGGCTTTTCATCGGCCGAAAGCCTCTGATGAGAACACGGGTGGGCCACCGGGAAGCCGGGTGGTCCACACTCCACTTGCCAGTAAATCCCTTTCCCGGATGAACGATTCTGGAACAAAGCGTCCTATCGCAGAGGTGTGTTGGGCGGTTGCGGTTGTGTGGCAGAAGGGCAACTGATACGCGGTAAAGGCGTCGATGATAACATGATAGAAATGTTTAATACGGTCTACGTACAATTCGATGATTGATTCGATTAAAGGATCACTGTATACGGTTGCCCAAAATCGACGAAATCACAACAGATGCAGACCGAAGCCTTATGTATGTGCTTTGCCGGTAGTACTGCTGGTGTTTGCACTGTCGGGACACCCCGATTCACCATTACCAAAATCGAGACACGAGATTGACCGTTGGCCAGATTCGTTCGTACTTACCTTTTTTTTCTTTAGAGAACCCTCATTCCACACTAAAACAGAGAAAAATCAACTCAAACACTACAACTGGCTTATCAAATTTCCAGATTGCTGCTGGAATACGCTAAGGAATAAAGGTTGTTTCTTTGCACAAATAATGCGTGCAAAAAGTTGGGGTAATTTAATAGAAAAAGCAGCCAAATCTCGTTGATGTCATACCGATTATATCGCTTCGGTTCACAATTGTCACACTCGTACGAAGGTTCAGCAACGAACAAAAAGAGCCAAATCAAAGAACATTTCAAATCAGCACCCCATCAGTAAAGAACAGCCGTCCATCCAATTCGGCAATATGTGATATGTGCGGCCAGTACTGCATTGCAATTCACCCCGTCCAAGATCCATATTAAGGATCAATTCAATTTCCGTAAATGAACCTCAGTGAGGCGTGAAGGAAGAAATTGATTTTTTTTTTCTGTGTTTGGTAAAACGGTGATTTCATTTGCGGTAATACTATGGAAATAGAAATTTATTGTTTGATGAAAAAACAGACAATTTTGAGCTTTGTCTTCTTGTTGCCATGGTGTTTGGAAGGGTAATGCATAAATTTCTGCTAATGTTGATCAAATAAGTAGATAAATTCACACATCTGAAGAAAACCTAACGAAGGAGATGAAATGAGAGAACGTAGGAATAGTCCTCTTGATTTTATGAAGCAATTATTCCTCTGCGTAAGTAGTATTAGAAATATTTGTACTTGCAATATTTGAACTTGAATACAGTACAAATAAAAATAAATAAAGTCACCCCAAGTGAGCTAGAAACTGATGTTTTATAAATTTTACTGCTTCAAAAGCTATGCTTTGGGACTTGAAGTTCACAGACAAGGTATAAAAATATGCTATGAAAATGATCTTTATTCTGATTCACTGATATAGTAAATACATTATTGTTCTATACAATTGTTCTACAGATATTTGTTAAATACATACAGTAGAAAAGATAATATTTATAGAATGTTGATCTCAATCAGCCACACAGGCTGTTCAACATCTCTACTTTTCTGGAATTAAGAAGCTACTACAATGATACTACTCAATTCGGGGTTGGCCCTGCCTTTTCTGTCAATTAGGAAGGTCTACAATAATTCCAAAGGCTCAGTTGTTTGTAGTATCATTCTCTTGAAATGACACACGTAATGAAGTCTAGTATAGTGAAGTATCCCTTAGAATCCATATCGTATATGCGTAAAGTGGGACTTTTAATGATCCCAGTTTCAGCCATCACGACAGATGTTTTGTGTGGAGAATTTTTTTCTGTACAAACTTTGTTGAAAGCTACTGTCCTTGTGCGTTTCAAAATATCTAAATTGTTGATGGTCACCATTTTTGACACAAGATAGCTAAAGCCTAGGTAACTACAAAGTTGCCATGAACTAGCAGCATATCATCTCCAGCCTGTACATCTCCAACTTGAGGCTTTGTGCCATTTTTTAGGGTTTTAACTATGCTTCTGTGTTACAGAAGAGCCTTTCCAAGATATGGCTTATACAAGAGGTTCTCTTTCTGTATTGGTGTCGCGCAAGCTTCTTGATCTGATAGAGTATGAGCGCAAAACCTCATTCAAAGTCCATTTTTGTCTATGAATCTTTTACATCCTCAGTAAACTCATGCTGTTTGACAAATCAATCTATTTATGATCGTATTTCCCAGAATAATTTTCCCCAAAAAAAGAGAAGACGTTCAATTATCCGACCGCTCCTTACTACCCCAATAGTCGTGCCTAACTTTAAGCGAATGCAATTTTCCTTTTTAAAATCCCAGCGATACTGAAATCGAAAGTAATCATTTCTCATCCTTAATTCTAGGTTCGCAACAAGCACACGGACAAATTTTCCCATCGACCAAAAATCGGTCAAATACCCATACTCACAAACTGTACGGATACAACACAACCAGCCTGACGATCAAAATAATCATGCAAAATTTTCTTTTTACCAGTCTCCAGGGACGCTTCCGACTTGGAGTGCGAGTTTTCGCGTGGAAAGCGCGTGTACGTGTTTATTTTATTTCCTTCACAATTTTGCATTTTCCTGCTGAATGCCGTTTTTTTTTCTTTTCGCGAAACAAAACCCCGGCGTATTGGGATTTACACGTAGAAATCCCGGTTATTTCTATCGCAATCATCATTATCACCATCATCAGCATCTTTTGCCTCTGTCCTGTCGTCACTGTATCGGCATCCAAGCAAAACAGGCGTTTGAAGCTGTCAGGCTTTTCCTTTAGCCTTTTTCCACCACGCCAATGTGCACGCTATGCGCTTGGGGTGAGAAATTTATTGTCTTCGATCAATTTCCCTGCGAAAGCCTTCAATATTCGAAGCTCGAGAAAAGTGTGCAGACAGGTTTTGTGTTCCCTGAGGAAGATCCCATCCAAAAAAGAACCCCCTTCGTTCTGCGTCTTGTGAAACAGAAGCAAATGTGATTTTTTTTTATTTCTCAAAATTGTACCGCGAAAACCATTCCTAGTCGGCGTTTTTTTTTTTCTTTTCACATTTTTTTAACAGTGAAAAGTGCCCATAAAAGGAGAACAACCAATTTCCGAAAAGGCGCGAAATAAAATGTCCCACCGTAAGCGCGAAGAACCTTCCACTTTCCACGAATGTCCCTGTGGAACGGAGGGGGAAAAGGGTGCGAGGCACATAGAACCGTGCCTACAATCCAGTTTTATTTGAGGATGATTTTTATGTCACCGTTCGAACTCGACGATTATTGTCATCCGATAGGTAGCGGGCACACACAGTTTCGTGCTTTTTTTCCGGCTGTCTGTTTGCTCGCTTGTTGTATTTATCTTTGTTCATTTTCACTCAAATCTTGCTGCTCAATCGAACGAAAATGGATGCTCGAATAAAATCGTTCAACTGTTGCGGGAAAACGCGACCCTGGAAGCCACCACACCGGGAACTTGGGTTCCCATGGGCTGTTTCCTGCAAGTGCAAGCCCGAGGATCGGAGGGGGAGGGTTTTGACGAAAAGCAGAAGGACATGGGGTTTTTACAATGATCATAAATTTAGATTGAAAATTGTCGCTTCTTAAGTGTGAACAATCCTTTTTTGGGGATGTTCCGGGGGTCTCCCGTGGAGTTACTGTAACGCGTAACATTAAACAGCACTGGCTGGCGGGAAGAAAACGTGACGAAATAAATCTTTAAAAAGCGACGATTTGGCGTGTTTTGTTAAGTGAGATATGTTTGTAAGATGTTCAAACGGGAGATCGTGAATGTATGTAGACGGGATCAACGTATTAGGTTGAGGCGTATAATTTGATGAATGCTCTTAGTCGATATTAAAATATATCAGATGAGTTCGTTGCACTAAAGTTGCATGAAAAATAGTGCCAAAATAATGCAAAAATGTAACATTGTAATATTTTAAGTTAGATTTAGTCATTTTGAATCTCTTTATTGAAAAACTCTATTTTTACTGGATGGAATACGTTGGATTTTATTCAAAGCTCAAATACAAACACACCAAGCACATTAGTGTTAAAATGTTGGCTCCTTTTTTGCAATTTATTCCAAAAACTAGAAGTAGGTAGTTAGTAGATCTATTAAAATCCAGGCCAAACTGATTAGGCTTGTTAGAATGACCATGACCAACGTTTCATGCCAGGTGAAGGTGAATGGAAAACTCTCAGGGTCCTTTGCTAGCACCAACGGACTGCGTCAGGCAAATGGACCCGTCTGTTTCCAATTCAACCTGGCGCTAGAGAGGGCCCTCTGTGACTCGAAGGTGGAGACTTCGGGAACCATTTTCTATAAGTCAACCCAGATCCCAGTATACGCATGATGATACAGACATCATTGGTCTGCGGCTCTCCCAGGTAGCAAAAGCCCACTAGATTAACGAGGCTAAGACCAAATTGATGGTGGCACCGTCAATGGCCCTACCAAGAAATTCCGAACTACGTGGGGGTGATGTACGGATAGGTGACCGCAAATTTGAAGTCGTCCAAAACTTCACCTATCTCGGGTCAAAATTCAGCACCGAAAACAACATAGACACAGAGTTGCGCGCTAGGATGCTGACGTCCAGCCTACAGCCTGAGGAAACATCTCACCTCAAAAAACCTGTCGTGACTGTCGAAGCTGGGACTGTATCGTACGTTTATAGTCCCAGTACTCATATACGCCTCTGAGACATGGACCCTATCCAAAACAGACGAAGCCCTCTTAGCCGCGTTCGAGAGGAAGATGCTCAGAAGGATCGTTGGCCCCGTATGTGTGGAATGGCAATGGAGGAGCCGCTACAACGACGAGCTGTACGAACTTTATGACGATCTCACCGTCGTGCAGCGAATTAGGCTAACCACGACACACGGACAGAGGAGGCGTGGTAGGCCCAGATTGAGGTGAGAGGATGGGGTGGAATCATCCGCCATCCAGACCGGGATAACGGATTGGTGGACGACGGCGCGGGACCGTGAGCGGTTCCGGATTCTGCTGCGGCAGGCCAAGACTGCATAGCGGTTGTAGGGCCTGATAAGTAAGTAAGTAAGAAGTGGGCACACAGATTTGCTGGTTTACAGCAGATTTGCTAATTACGTTGGTCGGTCAGAGCATGAAAGTTTTTGTCGCTAGATTGTGTATACTTCTAAATTTTCGCTTCGTGTGTTTCATTTGTACTTCTTTTAATACAGGTGTTTATGCTTCTTTAAATAAAATTCAATAGAAAAAAGCGTCATGAGCTATGGGCATATCCAACAAAGCGCTTGAGTCTTACTCCCACTTAAAAATTTTCATAGTTCAATGTACGATAATCAAGGTAAAAGACTCTCTCAAAACATAAAAAACTACACCATATGTTCTTTTCCATCCAGGACGATTGAAAAACGCTGTCTGTACTCGTCCACCGTGTGATGAAAAGTATACACCTACTGAAAATTTTGGATCCCGATCAAAGCTCCATTCCGGTGGCAATGAAAGTGAATATTCTTCCAACGCTTGCTCCATATTAAACATGATCGAAATACTTACACTCTTTTCTGTCACCGATAACAAGGACTACCGATGGAACAATAGTACCTTTGCTGCTGCTGATGATGAAACCGTGTGCACCTTGTTAAAGTGGCGATCTTTATGCAACCGACAGGCAGCCTGATTTTTAATGCTAACCAGGAGCTGGGCTACGCCCGGTGTAGTGGAAATTGCCGGGGAAAATTGGGACGCACGAAACACCCCGTTACGTATGCCACTCGCATAACCATGCAGGCAGGGTATCATTATTATTGACCGGGCAGCACCGAACCGGACAGCAACCAGTAGACGAGCGCGAACTGTATCACAATCAATTTTCGCTGAAATGAGCTCATTTTCGTTTGCTACCACTGGAAATGTTTCCTCACACTGCCAGCCACTTTTTCCATCTCGAAATTCCATTTATTTGGGTGCAATTTCCTCGCCGCTCGCGAAAAACCGGCCCCACCGGTTATATTGTGGTTGGTCCGCTACGCCAAAACGGCGCTACACAAACGGATGGACACGATTTGCAGTGTCGCAGTAGAAATAATCAACCTTCCGAAAATTATCAGCTACGAGACAAAAGCGGCCCCCAAAACGGACAACCGGAGTACCCATGGCGTTTTCCCCGCCGTGGAGGCTGGGAAGTCAACCAAGCGTAGTGCCACGCCGGTTGCCGTCGTTCTCGTATTTTGGGTAAAGCATTTCGGTCCAATGATGTGGTGTCGTTTATTTTCTCGCTACTGGCGATAGTGGCAAGTCGGGCGGCCTCTAGTTGTCGGGTGGGAAGGAGTGAGCCGGTTGTCCTCGTGGAAGATGAAATGGACGGAAAATTATATGTTCAACAATACCTCTGCCAGTGCAAAACGCGGGCCGCCCGGCTGCTGCCATTGCTGTAGCCGGGCAGTAGTGAAGCCGAACTAGTGGACTGGAATTGGACTGTTGTGTTTTAGGTTTTTACATGTTTCGTTTTATTTTTTACCTTTCTTCGTGTCTGTCCCATCCGTTGTTTGTCGCCGGTGGGTAAAGTGTCCTGTGTCGGCAATGGCAATGGTGGTTGCTGTCTGTATAAACGGTGTCTGCTAAATCAGTTCGAGGTTGGTAAAATGTCATTCGATTGCAGACAACACGCTCAAATGGGATGGGATGGGGTTTTTTGTGGGTAGAACCACTTTCGCTGCCGCTGCAAATGAAGAACATTTTACATAAACTGTCGATGACGTTGGAGCGTGCTTGGAGTGCCACATTGAAGGGTAATAGTTGTGTGATTTTTTGTTCATTTGAAGAGGGCTAGCGCTTCAAAGATTGTATTTCCTTATTTATTACTATTTCCAACTTATGTCATACTTATGGAATGTCTTAGGCTATCCTAAAACATTGAAATCTGTTTATGGTCACACCTGATTGAAGCCTAATTTGCTTCTAATGTAATAACTGGACTAGACTTCTACTGTATGTCATTGTCCAGAAGATCTATATACAATTTTAAGACATTTACCACCATTTTATTTTAAAATTACTACAGTTCTTTTACAATAACGTACAAGCGAACCTACAAGGAGAATCCGATACCTACTTTTTAAATTCATATCCCTCTCTCGATGGTAATGATAGCTTCTCTTACATTCAAGAATCGTTAACCAACGAGTTCTACATTTTTAGTCAGGATTATCAACCTTAGACTGATTTTTATAGATAGTCTAGGGACAGTTCAAAGCAGGCAATTGAGTTTGACTGACCTTCCGCTTGCGATATGTGATGTTCGCCCCTTTCATTTTCACCAACCAGATAAGCGTTGAGTTCTTTTCCGCAAAAAATCCTTCAAACAAAATCGTCTTGCAGAAACATCCTCACGGGTTAGCAAAATTTGGATTGAAAATTTGTCAAATCGTTATCACCTCGTAACTGTGCTTCTAATCGTCCCATTTCGATCCGTTATTAAATACAAATAGCCAACAGCTTCGGTGGCATCCTTTCCAACCACGCCACACGCTTAACGGCTGCTGATGGTGGTGCTGGTGAAAATTATTGTATTCTTATTTTACGACATGCAAAATCCAATCCTCTTCAAAAAGTTCGTTCGGGTTTTCCGAATGGTTCAAGTAAAACGTGAACTACGTGAAAGCCGTGTGTGCCTTGCACCACTAGCAGAAAGCGTAAGCGGCTCGTAAAAACCCTCCCACACACACACACAGTCATATTCACCGCGTATGTTGGGTATGGTATTTGCAACATGCAAACGAGGAAACTTCACCAGGTGGATACGATGGTCCCTTACAATGTTGGCTGCGTTCCGTCGCATGGTAACGTGCAGGATGGTGAAAGGCAAGGAAAGGCCATAAAATCTAACGCTCGCTTAGCAGACGTTGGGCGACGGACAAAATTTGAACTGTTCGAGAAAATGCTCACCCACGTCTAGCGCTTGAGCATCTGGTAATCCATGATTCGAAAAGAAAACTGCACCACCAATTGTGGTGGATGAAATTTCTGGCTGTTTCAAGAAAGAAAATTGTACTGGGAGCCTGCTTTTTCTTGCGTGTAAATGTGTGTATGTGGGGTGATTGTTGCGTTTTGCTGCTAAGGAAAGCAGGCCAAGTGACAACTGGAACTGACACTTGTTTCAACCTTTCCCGCGGTGCAAAGTGCAGGCAGCGAATGCTATCCACCGTGCTCTCGCCTACAGTACGTACCCAATGTCAACGTATTAAAATAAACGACCTCAATTTATGTGCCGACGACACATATGAAATATTTAATAATATACAATATTGCACTTTTATTCATACGTTCATTACGGCAGGCGAGACCTTACCACAGTGTGAGGCGAGGAGCGTTTGCGGTTGTGGACTCTTTATTACCAAATATATTGCGGAGGTGCGTTTCACGCCCTAGGGGTGTCTCATTTTTTCGCGCTCAATTCCATTCAACTTGCAATAGAGAAAGACGATATATTTAACAGCTTAGCTGAGGGTGTCTAGTTTGCTACCGTTTCCGAGACATGGCAAAGAAGGAAGGGATAATGTAGAGCTCATCCACACCGTATGGTACATTAGTGTGGCTAATTCTGACGGTGTGTGGTTCTGCACGTATCAATAAAATGATTTGCTATGGCTCGTACAATGTGTACTCTTATTCAATTTTTCTCCTTCGTCATACACTGGCACAAAGTGCTACAAGTTTGTAAAATACTTTTGCTGGATTATTATGTTAAAAAAACACATATTTTTTCAATCATAAATCGATCCGTTCTCTTGATCAAAGGATTTTTTTTATTTTCATAACTTTATTCACAGTTTTGAAGGTGCATTTTCTTTGTGGTTTTATGCTCCCGGGTGTTTGATAGATTTGATAGAAAACTCAGCCCACCAAACATGCTAGACTTGATGTTCTACGGAGTCCTTTGAAAGGATTGTTTGCAGGAGACTGAGTCCTGCGATTTATAGAAGAATGCACAAAACACAGCAAGTTGCCTTTTGGTGAAAGATTTCAATTAAATTTAGGATTTATCTAATTTGTTTGTTTTTGCTAATCATTTTGCTAAAATCATTTTGCTAATAAAGTATTTCATGGAGCTTAATATTTTTTTAAATTAGAAAGTTTTTTTTAACATTTTCTACTTAATTGTTTCTTTCTTTAATGAATTTAATAATAGAAATTTTTACTTTTACGATATTACTTTGTCCATCAAAATTCTCTGTAACGTTGCATAGTGCATAAACATCGTTCAAAATTCAATAATATCGCTCTTGATTGATTACTTGAACTCTGCAGTAAATAATTTATGCACGCTTACCATTCACCCCAAACTTCCCCTAACCCCTAACGACTCATAATCTACGCCATTGTAACTGCGTGCAAAAGTGCACCCGAAGCAAGTGAAGTTCGGTTGATCGTGCTGATGCGTCGAAAAGGGATTCAAGCCCGCAGCCTTTTTGCTCCACACTATCGATGCCGACGCACACGAAAGCGCAACATTTCGATAGTTTGGTGCAGTTGAATTTCTGCTCCATGAGCCCAAGAGGCTCTAGAAAGTTGTTGATGTTTGATCGAAAAACTCCTGACCGTACGGAACACGCACCACCGTACTTGCACAACGCACAACGGTCGCTTTTTGCTCGTTGCGATCACACCGGGCCTGGGCCAGGATGAAAACTAGGTGCGTTTTTCCGGAGGCAGGAAATTTCATCAGTCTGATTGCTTTATTATTAAAATACGTCCATCAAAAATCCCGTCACTAGGTGCAGAGACGCTGCGAAGAGCTAGGGAGCACGGAAAAGACTAACTTCCGGTTAGCTATTTTTCCTCCGTACGCACTCGCCATACTCTCTTTCTTTCTCTGTGTGTGTGTGTATCAAACAGGAAGAAAAAAGCGCCATCTTTTCATCAGCCGGTATCAGCATTTCTAGGGAAAACCGGCAGGAACAAACTAGGTGGATTTTGTTTTTCATCCTGACCAAGGTCGAAAAACATGTCCAAAAGCCTGCTGCGCCTCGTACAGCGGGCTCTTTTATCAGCATTCTCCCGATGCCTTGAACGGTCGGTGAAAAGTTGGACAGCAAATTTTACTCACCCGACCGCTGACGACCACACTGACCAGACGACCACCAGACTCGGCGTACTGGGGTGCATTGTATCAGACACTGGCTAGGTGGGTTTTTTTTTTTCGGGCGAGAGAACCTTCACAAAATCCCTTTTTAATCATCATCAAACAGATTTCCGCTGCCTTTATTCAATCAAAGGAAGTCAAGAAAAATCCTCCCCCTACACCGTGCTTCTGACGTTCGCTTTTCCTTCTTCCTGGCACCAGTGAGTGCTGGCCAGAAGGCAGAAGGCGTCTATCATCGCCATTCTACTGGCAAACACACGCACACAACAAAGCAAGAGAGATGAGTTCTTGTTGTGAAAAATCAAACTCATAGACGGCGGTCGACCGAGACAAGTTCGGTAAAACGTCTGAGGAGGAGGAATGCCGAAGATGGAAGGAAAGTTAATATTTTTAATTAGCATTATGATAGAAAACAATCAACCAAAACTTGCACCCTCTTGGTGGGGCTGGGACGAAAGTGTTTGATGAGTTTTTTCGAAAGGAGGTTTCATTAGAAGCATGACGAGGAGGAAGCCTTAAAAAGCTACGTGGTTGTTTATTGCTTGTGCCTTGTTTCAGTCAAGGGAATTTAAAATTGCAACTCACAGCTTGTGAGCATGGAAAAGCTAAGCAGTTTTAGATGTAGTGAAAATTAAAATAGAAAGGGCCCTCTTGCTGTCCTGGTTAAGGATATGATGGATGGTAATGAATGCTGTATGACAAGAAATTTAAAGAACCTCACCTTTTAAAAATGTTTACGAATCAATATTTATTTATGCATGAAATGAAGCCATTTATTTTGAATTAAATTTTTCGTACGAAGAAAATTTTGATCGATAAATTTACTACGCTTAACTGATTCACTGATTGGTTTGCTTCTCAGAACAACGTTTCACAAATTGGTTTTATGTTATTGCTTCATGTAACTGTTTTAGAGAAATTTTCTGGTCCGGTAGAAAATAATAATAGAAACTTGGAATATGTTTTATAAATTTACGTGTCAAAAATTGGGCATTACATATCGTTACCCCCACTAGCCTCTTTGAACTTCGACTACCTGTACCTGACCTGACCTGACACTACCTGACACAAATTTTCTGCTCTGGTAATTTGCAACAAAATTATGTTCGTATATTTCTGTTTCTTTTTGTTTGGATTTATTAGAAGCGGGTCATCCGTATCGCTATTTCTTCCGATGTACTTTTATAAAAATTTACCATTAGCTCCGAGAATTAGATCTGAAGAACAAAGGATTCTATTATCGAAAAATGTATTTTGAAATTTAGATCTTTTCCCTTATGGTAGTCCTGAGATCGACTGAGTTAATCAAAGCAAGAAAAAAATTAAACTTGTTTAAGGAGTTATTTATCGCAGTCTCGAGCATTAAATTGTTGAATTTAAAGTATTTTTATTTGAAGCTTAATGAAATTGTAACGAAAATCGCAGTCATGTGAGATTTAAAACTAAAAATTATCTTAAATAGATCTCGAGTGATAACTGCCAACTTTAATTAAACAAAATAACAAAAAGATTCACCTTCAGCAGTTTTAAAATTAATCGAGATGTTCTATTGAAAATGTTTTCACACAACACTTTAAACGGTGTGTTATATATCTCCTACCAACCAACGCACATCGAACAATTACAAACGTAGATCACCCACAATCTGACCATCCTTTCTGCGCAAACATCACAAAAAAAAACACCAAAAAACAACCAAACAAAAAGATCCCTCAAAACCCAAACGAACCCTCGTGGCCATGTTCGACAATTCCCCAGTGGGGAAGTTCGGCTTGGAGTTGAAGTGGATTCCATTTCTGTTCCGTTTTCTGGAACAGCAGCGGCAGTTGAAGTTTGAAAAGAGCGGACAAGTGACCGTACCTTTCCTTTGATTTTTAAACATCCTGTAACTGGTTGTAAAAACTCATGTCAACCGTTTTGCATTGCTAAATCGATGGCTATGTACAGCAGGAAGCCGGAAAGAAAGAATAAAACGACTCAAAAGGATGTTGGTTCGATTTTTTCATTGTTTCTTTTGTACAAAACCGAACATAATACACACAGCTATGTTTCCTTCCATATGCAATAAAACTATTAAAGAAAGCGGAAAATTTTACACCTAATCTCACCATCGACTCGGTGTGTGTTTGTGTCTGACCAGTGCCGACGGAATGTTCACTCTCAGAATAATGCAATTCAACGACTCGATTTGCATACGAATGCTCCACCGGATGGAAGTTTGAGGTGCGAACCGCTGGTGTACCGGGGTATGTACTCTTACCCCATTTTCGATTAATTGAAGTCTGTACAAGAACTCCAGAAATATGGCCTCTCTCCACCGAGTGCGATTTTATGCCCTTCCGTTAGTGTCCGACTGCAGAATGGGCACTCGATGGGGAAACTGGTTGAAGCGCGGAACTAGATTTACGACCACCAAGCATCTAGCGTCCCTTTTTTAGTCCGGTGTCTAGTTCCAACGTTTCCTGCTAGTGGGGAGAAGTTTGAAGCCATTGATCAGCCAAACCCAATCCCAGCCATGGGTGATGGTGGGTTTTGTTGTATGTGTGTCCGGTGTGTCGGTTACGGTACATGCATTAAATTGCCGTAATATATAAATTTCAATAAAGGACACCCCTGGTTCCGTACCTGCCGGTACAGTCCCTTCCGTTCCGGGCTCGTTCTTGGCCACTTCGGGTTCTAAAATAATTTCCCAACCCCGTAGTCTTTTGGTGAGGTTGTCATCGTGCCACATGAAACACTAATTACATTAGGCCTGTATTTTATGTAGATTTGGCAGTAGAATCGAGCAAAAACTCTCAGCCATCCTGAGAGTCATGCCCTTCGATCCGTTGGACTTGACAATATCGCATCCATATTGAAACTGTCCAATAATAGGTCCGAGGTTTACCGATTTTTGATGACCACCTTTTTGCTCTGGTCTATTGCTGCATATTGTTCCATGGCTCGTAACTGACTGGATGATTTTCTGGCCACCAGTACACTCCAAAAAGGGTCATCCCAAACACGAACTCCCTTTTGCTATTAACGGACCCATCCAAACCTCCCTCGAGTTTGGATCCAAACTGCACTCATTCTACGCTTGATTTGCACGGCACCGTACGGAGCACAAGTCCATTGATGGTATGATTTTTACATCGAACGTCTGTCTTCCAGCAAACCTTCCTGTTCCCCGGTGCAAGCCATCAGGCGCAGGAAATGAGGTGTGATTTATAGTAACTGTCCAGCGATCAGGAGGGGTTTGCATGCCGAACCCTCGGCGGTACCGTGACGAATTGCAAGAAAAACGCTACTTCCCTACCGATGGAGAAGGGTCCTCGAACACTAGGGCTTTGTTGCTGAGTTTAGCCATGGAAAGTATTTTGAGGCAAGCAAGCACATTTTCTTTGGGGAGTCAAAAAACAACGAGAAGAAAAACTGTATTAACGAAACAATGTATAATGAATAATCAGCACAAACCTTCCATTAGACCAGTGTGCGCTGCGATTTATATTCCTTCTTATGTGTCCGGTCTTCTCTTATGGCAGTGGGGTTGAATATAAAAGATACACGCTTCGGCAAGATTGTGGTGATTCACACCATTGCCATGTCACTATGTGTCTAACGCCTTTCCTACGGATTACGATAAAAATAATGCCGATTAGCTAGCAAAAGAAAAGTTTCGAAATGTATAGAGTTCCGGGAGCTCTAAGCTCTGTGGCGAATGTGAGTTTGATTAACTTCGCCAAATTATGGCATCCAAGGTGCGCGTGCGGTGTGCTATGAAGCACAAAAACTTTGACACTTTTCGCTTCGTTCGATGGACGAATAAATCGCAGTAGTTTGGGTAAGGGGAGGGTGAGTTTTTTTTTTCCTCTGTCCACTGACACTGGAAGATAATTATTATACGCAGTAACGGTTGACACGTGCACTGTGTCCAGGACGTTCTGTCGGAGTATGTGTTGCCTGGTCCTGGTACGTGATATCGTACAGGCGTTGATCATAGAGTCATTTGTGGGTAATTGCTTCGTTAATGAAATACGAAGGTGAACTTGGGTCGAGCCACACAGGAAGCAAAGGATGCTAGTTACATTAATTTGTGGGTAACGGTAACTATGTATTGTTTTTGCACAATAATCGCTAATGGTTGCGATAGGAAACGTTTACTAAGAAACCAAACATATTGCATGTTTTATTATAATTTTTCAAAAACTGAAGTCAAATTCATTTAGAATTGCGGATTTTGCGTGTGAAATGGGCATTGACGATTAGAAAAGATTTATATTTTACAATTTTGCACACTCTTTCTTCCGAAATTCGCTGCTTTTCCGATGTGAATCGAACATTAAATGCTCAGTTGTGTCTCTGAACACTCGATGAAATGACACAGAGCTTATTTGGAGTAACTTTTGCGAGGATAATCACGGTATTTTCGTTGTGAAAGTTTGTAGAATACCCATACGTACCAGCAACGCCAATTTTTTATCTTAGTCTGGGTAAGACCACCATTGCGAATAAAACAAGCTTTGTAAATAGCAGCGGAACGATAAAATCTACTTCGACAAAATTGCATTAAACCCATATTTAAGATCAAGGAAATGAGCTTTTACAAAGACATCCCAATCACATCAATCAATTGTCTACGTATTCTGCGGAAAAGCTGGTTGTTACATTTGGCATGCACTTTATGCAGAAACATCTAGTTAATCGGTATACAATATTCAATTTTCATTGCAATTTATTCACTTTAACAAGAACGATTCGACAGACTGTAAGCGTTTCCGGTAATAAAAGCCAATGTAATTCAATTCTTATCTCAATTGCTGATAAACGGCCGCTACAAAAATCCTTGTCAGCTTCCAATTAAAGCTTGGAGTTCAACAGTAGTTTTTCAATGTGGCTTTGAATTGCAAAAAAATGTACTCCATTCCAACACACTTTACCGAATATTTCAGTTTGCTAAAGTGATGGGTTTCCCCCGCACAGCCTCTATTTATTTGCCTTGCTGTGTTCTCCTCTCAATGCATTCATTATTTATCCGTTCTCCGAAAAGGGTAACCTCTGAGCCGCTGAACTATGACGCATGATGCTCGCATTTTTATCGCTAAAGGCTTCAAAAGCTCCCCATTTCAGCGTTCCGAATAATGATCGGCGTTGTGTTGAAATAAATAAAATGTTGAAGTAAATATTTAAACACTTGTTTGTCCCTGAGCTGTGCTGAGAACCATGTCACCGCCAGAGAATGGGATGGATAATTCATATTTGTGAAAAATATTAAATAATTTGAAAATTCCGGTAACACAATAATTGCTTTCCGACGTGCTTGGCACTTGAGATGAGAGAATAATGAGAACCAAAAACCGATATTCCTCACGAAATGTCACGCATTTCATCGATGCATTTCGAATGCCTTTTGCACTGGCACAGACAGCTGGCTTGACGTGCCGCTTGACGGGAGACGCTCCTGAAAAGCAGCTCCGAGTGTGGATGAGCTCTTTTTGGGTGACAGTGAATCCTGACAAGAACTCTACCACTTTCGACTACTGCGATGCACACTCTTGCCCGGCTGCAAACGTCACGTGCTGCAGTTGCACCGCTGGCTGATCATTACCAACCGATAGAGCAAAACCGAAAAAGGCGATAGCAGTTTATTGCTTGCCGGTTCATAAATTAAGGACAATTTACGAGCGTGTGATCAAATGACAGAGAGGAAAAGAAGCAACAAAAAAAAAAGAAAAAAAAAAACGCTAGAGACCATCACGAACAAAACAAAGTGAAATGCACCATTTACACTGCCAATAAACAGGCAGCACGGACGACAACAGAAACGGCAAAACAACAAGTGCGAAATGGTCGAAGCTACCGAACCGTCCAGCGCTGGTTTTGTCCCAATAATGCATCACAATTCTGTGAGACAAATGACAGCAAATGGGTAACGGATATGTGAGCTTAACCCTGTTTTCGTTGCCCTTTTTTTATATGTTTTGATTTTTTTTCCCGTCTCGTTATATTTATTCGTTTTGCTAAAGGAAGGAGAACCGAGAACAGAGAGATGAAAATATGGACGTTGCATGGAGGGGATATGTGGAGAAGTAGGCAAATAATGCTGACTTACGTGATCTTTTCGCGCTACGGTGCGGGTACGGGTGTGTAAAGTAATTGAAGGATTTATGGCAATTGCAATGCAATCGGTATGTTATTTATTAAGTGATTTTAAAATACAATAATAGACTGCAAAAAGGTTAATGCCGTGTTTTCCACCCAAAGTACGCTTAATAAACATTAAGACTTATTCTTTTTTGGTGGCTTTTTCCTTTTTTACATAGAGAAGATTGTTTCGTTATTTATTTATATTTTCTTTTCTTTAAGGAGGCTTTGAATCTGACATTATTCTACTTCAACTCTTACCATTTAAAATTTATTATTAATTATTAATTAGATTGTTATTCTTTAATATTTTCAACAACATAACTGGATTCGGAACATAACCAAAATCTTTTCCATCAACTCTTTACAACAAGTTTATTAACGAGTACCTCATAGAATCGCTATTTTTTCTCCTACCAAGTTAAATCATCTCAATTTTCTCATTCTATCCTGTAAGGAAAAAATAAGGTACGATCTAAAGTTTTAATTTTACAAAGTCGTTTTAAAGTCAATTTATTCCTTGACGGAACGTAACGCTCCCCAAGGAACGTGACCAGGAAAAGGAAGTTTTGCCCATTTTCCACAACGAAGTGTGTGTGTC
Organism: Anopheles maculipalpis; assembly: GCF_943734695.1. Classification (NCBI taxonomy): domain Eukaryota; kingdom Metazoa; phylum Arthropoda; class Insecta; order Diptera; family Culicidae; genus Anopheles; species Anopheles maculipalpis. The sequence continues at coordinate 89,986,857 of NC_064871.1, forward strand.
TCACAGACGCTTTAAAGTAACCCAATTTGAAGGATTCGATTGGATCATCTTATCGGTGTGGATGAAGTGTTATCCATCCATCGATGGTCGAGTTTTAAGAACCTTCTGCTGGATCTCTTAAGAAAAAGACCAGTAATGGCTGTGGTTCGTGCCGTGCCGTCCTCTTTGAACTTTGGTGCCATTTGGTGGATCAGATTCACTAACTTCAGAACATTGGCTACGCTGCGATAAGGCAATTTAAACGCAATACCTCGCTGCACATAGAGATGCAACGCTCAGGAGATGCACTTTCAATTTTCCCCTCGTTTTGTAGGGAGTTTGAGTTGGTAGCCGAGCATCTAGTTAAAAAAAAATCTGCAAACCCCTTTTGCCCACTCACACGGAACATTAAACTCCGAGGGACCAGTAGTTCCAGTTCCGTGATGGCAGCTGGTCGGTCGAAAGTTGGATGGACCAATCGCTTCGGTGCGCTTCTCGTTCATCATCAAGCCGGAAAAATAAAGTGAAACGATGCGCTAGGAACGGTACGGGTGAGGCAGGCAGACGGCGATGCAAGCGATCGTTGTCGTCGTCGATGTCGCCTCGCGTATGCTAATGTGATTATCGTGATTTATGTGCATGACATGTTAAATATGTACTTTATCGCAAATTTGTGTTAGCTGCCTCCGGTACGCGGTACTGGGTGCACTCACAGGATTTTTTTGTTACTGTTGCTGCTGCTGCATTCTGCTTTGAACGGATTCGGCTAGTATGCACTTTGGGATTTAGTTTCCTGCTCTGATTTTTTGTGTTCTATGTGTGTGTGTGTGTGTGTGTTTTGCTGGTTGATGAAGGTTTCCTTTTTATGCTGTCTGCTTCCCAGTGAGCACATGTACCTCACCCACCCGTCCAACTCGGTGCATATGGTAGTGGAAGTTTTAATGCAGTTTTATTACTGCACCGTCATAGATCTTCATTCGCTCCATCGGCTATTTTCTGTACGCTGTGATTATGCAATTTTTCTTTGGGAGAAGTTTTCCTGCAGCACCCTGATATTTTTGTATGAAACCGTTGCAACGGACGAGGGTATTTGTATGTGTTAGCAGTTCACTTTTAGTTGATACTGTTGGTGTTGGTTGTTTTATGAGTTTTGCGAAAGAAGCGTATCGAAATAAATTGCATTGAGTACGGATTTCATTAAAGCAAAGCGTTACATTAAATGTCGTAGCAAAGGCAGAATAATTCCAATAAAATTTCATTTCATTTTTAATTGCTATTATATCAAAATTCGTTCAGAATCCAGCAACTTAAAAACAACTTCAAAATGGTAAAACAACACAACATTCTAGAGTATGATCCATTAATGGGATTTAAATCCCATTACTCATTAATTAATTAAAATAGATAATGTGAAATGATTATAATGATTGCGTAGCCGATTATAAAAAAACAACACAAAAACAGGATAGAAAGAAAAATAAAATATTCAAAATAATTCTCATAACTGAAAACTGAATTTCAACAATAAAGACAATTTTAATTAGGATCTAGCAAGGCAACTGTATGATATGAAAATTGAATAAATAAAGCGAAATAGTACACCAAAACAGATGCAACAGTTATTTGCAAAAGAAATTAAATACAAGAAAACCAACAATATTCAAAAAGATCATAATTTAAATTAGCAAAACATATTTGAAAACAATTTCAAAGGATTTCTTTTTCATTGCACAAAAAAGGGACAATATTTTTCACAAAATAAATCACAAACGCAACAAGATAGAAAAAGGAGAAGCAAGAAAAGTAAGCAAGTTGTTGTATCTGTATTGTAATTTACAAAACTAAAGTTTGAAACAAGATAATAAACCTCAAATTCACACTTTTTTTCATCCGTTAGAACGACCATTGACCGCATTGCTCTCATATCCACCCATACCATGCAAACAAATTGCATCAAAGAGTACTAACATATTTTAACTCTCTCTTCTATCATTTCAGGTAAGACATAAAAGGCTCACTCCATTCTGTTATGGCTATTCCGCACCCAACAAAAGCGTAAGTAACGCCCTGTTACCCATTTGCCAAACTCGTCTAAGCGTCAACACAATGTTTTGCCTTCAGCTTCACCAGCCAACCTGACTTCGCTTCGTTCGTCTTCTAACGAGCTCGGTTGAATGCAGTTTAGTTCGCAAAATTTATCCATCTCAGCGTTACGGCTGTCATTACGGAACTTCTCATTATGGTTATGGACAAAAGTTTCGGTCATCGGTTTTATGCTGGCCTGTCGTTGTCATCCAGGACTTGCCCGAACACCCAAATCAAAATGACAAGCTGGTTTACCACCACCGGGACTTTAGGTACCAGTTAGGGAATTTCACGTCCCCCAGGATGTGTCCGAACGGAGTGATGGAGATGCTTTGTAAACTAAGCACCTTGATTCGGTGTACCTTTGGACGGGTTGTTTTGTGAACAGAAAAACATAGTTTATTGTCCGTTTCATAGTTTTATTTTTGTTTTAAGTTTTATTGGAAAGTAATTCAACATAAAAAACTCCACATTCTTTTAAGAAAACTAGGCCCAAATTTGCTTTAGATCTTCAAAATTTAATTACATTTATAAAATTCGACCCACAATATTCCTTCTCGACTGTCTTGATCCTGTCATCGAAGCATCAATCAGCATCAGAAAAATGAAACTCTCCTTCAAAACTCCTTACCAATATTAAACCGGCAAAGCTCTCCAGATAGAGCATATGGACCACTAAAATGCATCTGTGTGCCGAGCACTTGAGTCGAGTTGTTGCGGAACCGTCCCTCCCTGACAATGCCAGCATATTCTTGCTAAGCGTGTATGTGTTTAAATTTTCACTCCCTTCCGTAAACGCATTGCTCCTTGCTAAAAGCCCACTGCTTCGAAAACTCAATGATGGCAAATTTTCACTAATAATTAAACTCATCAAATGCATCCCAAGGGAAGCACTGCAAACTTGTTTGGGGAATCAGCTTTTCCATTTTCGTTACTTCCGTTGCCATCAGTAGGGCAAACAGTGGTGAATGCAACCCTTGCCTGGGTTCAAATTGCAATCGACTCCATGGCTGCTGCATGCATTGATGATTGCATTCTACTGGGCGTAATGCATATGGTGCGTTGCCAGAACGTCGCTACATTTGCAATGCACTTTGACTTGAAGTGTGTTTGAAGAAAAACACAAATGTAAGAGTGGCGCTCGGAGAAACTGGCGAAGGATTGCGGTGGCCCGAAACAGCAACCATTTGAAGGATGTCTCATTGTGGCAGCACCAAAGTTTGGCACTGAAAATTTTGGAGTAAAGTTTGCGTTACGATCCGGCGGTGTAGTTGGGCAGACTAGTGGCGAAGGATGTGAGTACTCGATACGCAATGCAAATATAGCACTCGAGTTATATGTGAATGTTAGATAATGGATGTGCGAGTTCGATTAAGCAGATAAACGCAGATGCAAAACAGCACTGTTGCCGGAAATGCAAATAATGTGTAAAGTGCTGCCGGAGTTCGATTGTGCTCAAGGCTATCGCTCGATTTGTTGCGCCTTTGGGAAGATGATCACAATATTCGTTTACGTTCTCACAAAGACAATTTTCTCAATATTTTGTGCTTCGAAAACCACAAGAATTCGCGCTTTAGTCGTCACCTTTCCCACCCCCCAAAAATCAGCACCAAAGAAAATGAAGACAAATACGATTGCACTTTATTCTGCTATCCGCTCCACCGAAAAAGAGCGATTATGGAAGCTTGAGTTGAAGCAGCATATAAAAGGCGAACCTCGCGCTTGATACCACTTTCTCGCAGCATTGTACAAATGGTAAAACTTGTCTTCAAAAGACAAATTCTACAGCATTCGTCCATCCGTGGTATGATCTCTCGTCATGCGTTTCCCGAAAAGAAAAACCCGAAAATGTTTTACCATTTATCATCTTCACACACAATTCCCTCTCTGTGTGCGCGCTTAAGACATGTTTGTACCGCCACAAGAGAAAGAACCAGATCCTTGAGGATTTTCCAAAGGTATATAACTCGGATGGGGCGGAACTCCATCGGGTATTGTACGACTCGAAGGGAAAACCTACTTGTGTGATCCGTGCACTTTTGTGTATTTTCTTATTTTGCACCGCCAGTTTTTGTTCCCTTTTTGGGTGGAAAATATCTGTTAGTTGCTGTCGGTCGTATTTCTTTCTCCCGGCGCCAGATAACGGGCGAATGGTGGTAATCATAATAAACGAAAATAAATTGTAATCGTCATGCATATGTAATTTATGCATCGTTTTTCTCGCGCATTTTATT